>NC_080034.1:16841584-18138013 GCF_030020395.1 Manis pentadactyla | reverse complement strand
TGGCTGCCTCATGGTTAGAATGAGGCTATGGGATTGGGGACAATATATGGACTTTTACAGCAAATCTCACGGACGTAAGGGCAAGGCTGACCTCAAGTAAAATGAGAAGTGTCAATCATTTCCCCACTACATTTACACACATTTCCACCTCCACTCCCTCAGCCCCAGCACCCAGTGCTGTCTCTCATCCACTTCTCTAGGCCTGTCAGGTTCTTACCAAAAGAAAGCCGCCCCCTCCCACTGTCTGCATCTAGGCTCACTGGCTCACATTGCAACCCTAGTCCATGACTCCCTCACTCCCCAAAGCTATTTGCACATGCTATTCTCTGCCCAGAAATGTCTCCCCACTTCCCACACCCCTTGATGCCCCTCTCACCCCTTTACACATCCCATTTATCTAATACCTCCCATTCATACTTCCAGTCTCAGGCAAATGTCAATTTCCTCAGCAAGATTATCGACCACCTACGATATACTGTAGAATATGCGATATATTTAGAATAAATTCTAATGTAAGGACTGCATTATTCTATTTATATTTTTGGAACACTGGACCTATGCTGACCAAAAACCCATAGCTTCAATGCATGCAGTTTTTCCTTACACGTACACACCTCCCTGATCCCAGATTAACAAAGAGTAATTTCTGGAACTGAATCACTTATCAATTGCTTGTTTGTTCACAACTGATATAATCTTGAAAAATGTCAGCCTCCCCACAGAATAGAAGCCCAGTCATTAGACATAAAGGAGCAATTTAGGTAATTTCAAATACATTATGAAAAAAATCAAGTACGCAGGTCTCCTTTTATATATTTTTTTATTTGTTATAATTCCTCTTTTCACTCCCATTTGTCCCCTCAGTTCCACCGGAACTGTCCTCAAGTAGGTAAATCGATATCATTTTATCTTTACTCCTCGGTCAGTCCACAGGCCTGTTAGGTCCTGCTCATTGTCCTGGCACCAGAGACATAGTTAAACTCAGACACAGGTCCTGCCCTCATAGAACTTACACCCTAGAGGCAGAGACGGACCAAGAGAAAACACACGAATATACACCACTAAAATTTTAAATTAGAAGGAGTTCTTTAAGCTGGAAGTGATCTTAAATAATGAGAAGTATCCAGCCCTGAAACAGTCTAAGTAGAGACAGAGTGCAAAGAACAGCAGGGATCTGAGGCCGTAAGGCTGCAGCAACTAGAGCTTATTTGAGGACAAACTAAAAGCCAGTGTGGTTGGAGCATCCTCAGCAGGGGGAAGAACACCACTGGATAATGTTAGGAGGCAGTCAGGACCCACATCCTATATGATATGCAGGCAGCGATAAGGACATTGGACCTTATTCTAAGTGAAGTCAGGAGCCACTGCAATTTTTTTAAGCAAAAATGTGGAACCAAGATCTGATTTATCCTTTTAAAATATCAGTCTGGTACAAGGTGGTAAATGCATTGTAAGAGTAAATGTAGAATCAGAGAGGTAATTAGTAAGCTGGTGCGCTGATCCAAGTAGGAGGTGATGGTCCCCTGAACTAGGATTCTAATAGTGGAAACAAAGAGAAATGGATAAATGCAAAGTATCACTCAAAATGTCAGCTAAGAGGACCTGTTGATGGGCCAAATGTGAAGGAAGAGAGGAATGAGTAGATGGCATGTTCTGGGCTTGCAGTAGGATTGAAGATGAGAGTGTTGGCTAAGGACAGGAGGAAACTATTTAGAGCCCAGGGAGGAAATGGAGAACTCAAGTGTTCTCAGTGAAGCATGTTAAGCTTGCAATGCTTAATAAAGTGATAGTTTGCAGACAAGAAACTCAAAGACAGTTTTTAGGTCCTGTGCCCAAGATCAGACATGCTTGGTACATTTTCTAGTATTTGACGTTCAGGCCTTCTTACTCCAAAGTGAATGCACATTTGGAAGCGACCTCAGTAATTGTTATTCATCTTTACCCACAACGTAAAATTAGCCTACTTATTAGCCAAAAGTAGAGTCCATCATCTCTGTATTATTCTGGAAACTTGCTTAAGCAGCATTACAGACAGTAAAAACAGAAATAATCGAAGTGTTGTTATATGGAGCTCTTTCTCAAATTTGCTGATTGTTAAGGATCCCTTAGCACTCCATATGCTCGGGGTTGACTTGGGCAAGTGAAATTTGGTTGCAAGAATTGGAATATCTTCAGGGAGAAATTCACTGACAAGAATAACTGGTATAAATATAACCTTGATTGGATCCTAGAACAGAAAAATGGCATTAATGGGAAAACTGCTGAAACCCAAAAGGCATCTGTAATTTGGCTAAGAGTCCTGTACAATGTTCATGTCTTAGTTCTGGCAAACTCACCATGGTTATGTGAGATCTGGATCGGGGGAAGAGTAAAGAGCATATAGCTACTCTCTGCTATAGTTTTGCAACTTTTGTGAAAATCTCAAGTTATTTCAAAATAAAAGGCAATATTAAAAACAAAAGGATACAGGTGTACCTCATGGAATGTGAGTGGTTGGAATGTCTCACAAGAAACCACAAAAGAATTAGATTGTGCTGATGGTCCAATGCAACATGTTTAACTTCACTAGCAGTCAAAAAAAAATACAAATCAACATGAGATACAATGTGATTTCTGTGACATCAGCCAATATATAATGATAACCAATATTAAGTAGATTTTGGGAAAATGATCCCTTTACACACTGTGAAGGATATTCATAGTACCAGGATCTTTGTATTATTGCTAATAAAAAACTTACCTCAAACTGGGAAAGGATGGAAATTTTTCGCTTGATATCTGAAAAGGTCAAAGGTAGGTCAATCTTCAAGCGAGGACTGGCCTTAGGGTATAAAAGTCTAGAATCTTTCTGTCTCGTCTCTCTGCTTTCTGTGGTGTCCACTTCATCCTAAAGTCGACTCCCCTTTGTTTTAACAGTGGATTTCAGTCCCAGGCAAGTTCCCTCTTGATTTGGTGAGACCAAAAAATAACAATGGAATGTTCATAGAGTGAAAGGGTTTTTACCCAACTTTACTCCCCCGGTGGCAGGTCAAGCACTAGAATCCCGTTCTCTCAGAGCGAGTCTGGATGCAGGAAGCCGGTCTCTGCCTCTGTCCTCAGAGCTGCCACCACTCCAGGCTCTGCTCTCCTGCAGCCGTGCAGCCTGGAGCCCTGGGCGGAGCTCTTTATATAGAGTCAATAATAACATATTGCCCACACGTGTGCAGTGAGTGAGCCCACCATGGTCAGTTGAGAATCCTGACCATAGGAACCTCCATTTTCTCTACACCATGTGCCACGAGAGTGCCAGCAATCCCCACAGCTGTTCTTCCTCTTCTTCATCAAGGAGCCAGAGAATGATTTTCCCAATAGTGCTGAAAAGCAAATATTTCTCACCTCAGTGGCCTAAGTTGTGGATCCATTTCTTAGTCCTTCACTCTGACCTGGAGGGCCAATCCCTCCAACACCCTCCAGCTGAGAACACTGGAGGAAGGAAGGTCCACCAAAGGAAAAGGAGAATGCTATTTCCATGAAGGAGGGGTAGTAATTAATTCAACTTTATTACATTAGTTTCAGGTGTACAACACAGTGATTCAACATTGATATACATGATAATTCTAGGTACCAGCTATCACCATACCAAGTTGTTACAATATTTTAACTATATTCCTTATGCTATACATTACATCCCAGTTACTTATTTATTTTACAATTGGAAGTGTGTGTATATATATATATATATATATATATATACATATATATATATATTTGAGAGGGCATCTCTCATATTTATTGATCAAATGGTTGTTAACAACAATAAAATTCTGTATAGGGGGGTCAATGCTCAATGCACAATCATTAATCCACCCCAAGCCTAATTTTCGTCAGTCTCCAATCTTCTGAAGCATAATGAACAACTTCTTACATGGAGTACAAATTCTTACATAGTGAATAAGTTACATGGTGAACAGTGCAAGGGCAGTCATCACAGAAACTTTTAGTTATGATCACGCATTATGAACTATAAACAGTCAGTTCAAATATGAATATTCATTTGATTTTTATACTTGATTTATATGTGGATACCACATTTCTCTCTTTATTATTATTATTTTTAATAAAATGCTGAAGTGGTAGGTAGATACAAGATAAAGGTAGAAAACATAGTTTAGTGTTGTAAAAGAGCAAATGTAGATGATCAGGTCTGTGCCTATAGACTAAGTATTAATCCAAGCTAGACAAGGGCAACAAAACATCCACGGATGCAGAAGATTTATCTCACAATGGGGAGGGGAGGTTCTAAGCCTCACCTCTGTTGATCCCCATTTTCTCACCTGATGGCCCCCCTGCGACTGTGCCTGTCTTAGGTTGTTCCTCCCTTGAGGAATCTCTTACCCGTCTCTGGCTAACCAGTCATCTTCCGGGGCCATACAGGGAAATGTAAAGTTGGTAAGTGAGAGAGAAGCCATATTGTTTGAAAAGGTTAGCTTTTTACTTCTTCGCATATTTATGCTCTGTGGCTTCTATGCCCAGCATTTGTCTTGAGGTATCTTTACCACTTGGAAAAATTATGATACTCGTTAAATTCGATATGTGGCACGAATTCTATTTAAGGGTTGTAATTAGGAAGGAAGAAGAAAAGCTATAAAAGTAGCAGGTGGAAGAAAACCTGGGAAGATTGATTATTTCTTTGACATATCTTCTTGTAGAGTAACTTCAGCATGTATAGGTTTTAAACTACTAATTAAGTTGTGCACACACATTAACATAATAGGAGTATAGTTACATAACCAAAGCAGACCTGTAATTACCAGCCATCTCCAGTGAAACCAAGAAAACCAGTTAGGCACCTTAGGCATTTGTGAAAACTTATCTATGATATGGTGGATATGGTCCAACTGAACTTGAACAGTCTGAGAGAATTCAGACAAATTAAAACAATCCATTCCTAGGGACTGTTCACATCCCATATGTTCTTTTAACAGTAAATAGTCTGTGGTTGTAAGATTTTGGAGTGCTATAATTTGCACTTCTCCTAATTCTTGGTTGAGTTCCAACAGTATAGATCCAGTCAAATTTGTTGTTTTACTGTATGCACAGGCCAGCTTAGATATCTCCTTCTTCATTCCCATGGCAAGTCCAGGAACTGGTGGGATGTGTGCATCTACACCTGTGGCAGTGCATGGATCTTTGTTGGGGTTTTTTTGATGATCATCTTCTGGGATGAGTCTTCCTGAGAGTGCTGATGTTGGAAGTTCTTTTTCATATTGTATCTTAGTTCATTTTCAGGGTAGCCAAATTAGGCTTTGATCCTCTGTATAAACACAAACAGACCCTTTGCCTACACTTTTATATGCCCTTTATATCATTGTGTAGAACTCATTGGAGGTGACCACACAGTAACTGCTTTTTTTTTTTATCATTAATCTACACTTACATGATGAATACTTTACTAGGCTCACCCCTATACCACGTCCCCCCTACATACCCTCCCACAGTCACCGTCCATCAGCGTAGCAAAATGTTACAGAATCACTACTTGTCTTTTCTGTGTTGTACAGCCCTCCCCTTTCTCCCACCACCCTATGCATGCTAATCTTAATACCCCCCTTTTCTACCCCCCCTTATCCCTCCCTACCCACCCATCCTCCTCAGTCCCTTTCCCTTTGGTACCTGTTAGTCCATTCTTGAGTTCTGTGATTCCGCTGCTCTTTTGTTCCTTCAGTTTTTCCTTTGTTCTTATATTCCACAGATGAGTCAGATCATTTGGTATTTCTCTTTCTCCGCTTGGCTTGTTTCACTGAGCATAATATCCTCCAGCTCCATCCATGTTGCTGCAAATGATAGGATTTGCCCTTTTCTTATGGCTGAGTAGTATTCCATTGTGTATATGTACCACATCTTCTTTATCCATTCATCTATCGATGGACATTTAGGTTGCTTCCAATTCTTGGCTATTGTAAATAGTGCTGCAATAAACATAGGGGTGCATTGGTCTTTCTCATACTTGATTGCTGCATTCTTAGGGTAAATTCCTAGGAGTGCAATTCCTGGGTCAAATGGTATGTCTGTTTTGAGCATTTTGATGTACCTCCATACTGCTTTCCACAATGGTTGAACTAACTTACATTCCCACCAGCAGTGTAGGAGGGTAACCCTTTCTCCACAGCCTCGCCAACATTTGTTGTTGTTTGTCTTTTGGATGGCAGCCATCCTTACTGGTGTGAGGTGATACTCATTGTAGTTTTAATTTGCATTTCTCTGATAATTAGCGATGTGGAGCATCTTTTCATGTGCCTGTTGGCCATCTGTATTTCTTTTTTGGAGAACCGTCTGTTCAGTTCCACTGCCCATTTTTTTTATTGGATTATTTGTTTTTTGTTTCTTGAGGCGTGTGAGCTCTTTATATATTCTGGACGTCAAGCCTTTATCGGATGTGTCATTTTCAAATATATTCTCCCATACTGTAGGGTTCCTTTTTGTTCTATTGATGGTGTCTTTTGCTGTACAGAAGCTTTTCAGCTTAATATAGTCCCACTTGTTCATTTTTGCTGTTGTTTTCCTTGCCCGAGGAGATATGTTCAAGAAGAGGTCACTCATGTTTATGTCTAAGAGGTTTTTGCCTATGTTTTCTTCCAAGAGTTTAATGGTTTCATGACTTACATTCAGGTCTTTGATCCATTTTGAGTTTACTTTTGTATATGGGGTTAGACAATGGTCCAGTTTCATTCTCCTACATGTAGCTGTCCAGTTTTGCCAGCACCACCTGTTGAAGAGACTGTCATTTCGCCATTGTATGTCCATGGCTCCTTTATCAAATATTAATTGACCATATATGTCTGGGTTAATGTCTGGATTGTCTAGTCTCTTCCATTGGTCTGTGGCTCTGTTCTTGTGCCAGTACCAAATAGTCTTGATTACTCTGGCTTTATAATAGAGCTTGAAGTTAGGGAGTGAGATCCCCCCTACTTAATTCTTCTTTCTCAGGATTGCTTTGGCTATTTGGGGGTCTTTAGTGGTTCCATATGAATTTTTGAATTATTTGTTCCAGTTCATTGAAGGATGTTGCTGGTAGTTTCATAGGGATTGCATCAAATCTGTATATTGCTTTGGGCAGGATGGCCATTTTGACGATATTAATTCTTCCTAGCCATGAGCATGGGATGCGTTTCCATCTGTTAGTGTCCCCTTTAATTTATCTTAAGAGTGACTTGTAGTTTTCAGAGTATAAGTCTTTCACTTCTTTGGTTAGGTTTATTCCTAGGTATTCTATTTTTTTTGATGCAATTGTGAATGGAGTTGTTTTCCTGATTTCTCTTTCTGTTGGTTCATTGTTAGTGTATAGGAAAGCCACAGATTTCTGTGTGTTGATTTTGTATCCTGCCACTTTGCTGTATTCCGATATCAGTTCTAGTAGTTCTGGGGTGGAGTCTTTAGGGTTTTTTATGTACAGTATCATGTCATCTGCAAATAGTGACAGTTTAACTTCTTCTTTACCAATCTGGATTCCTTGTATTTTTTGGTTTTGTCTGATTGCCATGGCTAGGACCTCCAGTACTATGTTAAATAACAGTGGGGAGAGTGGGCATCCCTGTCTAGTTCCCGATCTCAGAGGAAAAGCTTTCAGCTCTTCTCGCTGTTCAATATAATGTTGGCTATGGGTTTATCATAGATGGCCTTTATTATGTTGAGGTACTTGCCCTCTATTCCCATTTTGCTGAGAGTTTTCATCATGAATGGATGTTGAACTTTGTCAAATGCTTTTTCAGCATCTATGGAGGTGATCATGTGGTTTTGGTCTTTCTTTTTGTTGATGTGGTGGATGATGTTGATGGACTTTTGAATGTTGTGCCATCCTTGCATCCCTGGGATGAATCCCACTTGGTCATGGTGTATGATCCTTTTGATGTATTTTTTAATTCGCTTGCTAATATTTTGTTGAGTATTTTTGCATCTACGTTCATCAGGGATGTTGGTCTGTAGTTTTCTTTTTTGGTGGTGTCTTTGCCTGGTTTTGGTATTAGGGTGATGTTAGCTTCATAGAATGAGTTTGGGAGTACCCCCTCCTCTTCTATTTTTTGGAAAACTTTAAGGAGAATGGGTATTATGTCTTCCCTGTATGTCTGATAAAATTCCAAGGTAAATCCATCTGGCCCGGGGGTTTTGTTCTTTGGTAGTTTTTGGATTACCGCTTCAATTTCGTTGCTGGTAATTGGTCTGTTTAGATTTTCTGTTTCTTTCTGTGTCAGTCTTGGAAGGTTGTATTTTCTAGGAAGTTGTCCATTTCTCCTAGGTTTCCCAGCTTGTTAGCATATAGGTTTTCATAGTATTCTCTAATAATTCTTTGTATTTCTGTGGGGTCCGTCGTGATTTTTCCTTTCTCGTTTCTGATACTGTTGATTTGTGTTGACTCTCTTTTCCTCTTAATAAGTCTGGCTAGAGGCTTATCTATTTTGTTAATTTTCTCGAAGAATCAGCTCTTGGTTTCATTGATTTTTGCTATTGTTTTATTCTTCTCAATTTTATTTATTTCTTCTCTGATCTTTATTATGTCCCTCCTTCTGCTGACCTTAGGCCTCATTTGTTCTTCTTTTTCCAATTTCAATAATTGTGACATTAGACCATTCATTTGGGCTTGTTCTTCCTTTTTTAAATATGCTTGGATTGCTATATACTTTCCTCTTAAGACTGCTTTTGCTGTGTCCCACAGAAGTTGGGGCTTTGTGTTGTTGTTGTCATTTGTTTCCATATATTGCTGGATCTCCATTTTGATTTGGTCATTGATCCATTGATTATTTAGGAGTGTGTTGTTAAGCCTCCGTGTGTTTGTGAGCCTTTTTGCTTTCTTTGTACAGTTTATTTCTAGTTTTATGCCTTTGTGGTCTGAAAAGTTGGTTGGTAGGATTTCAATCTTTTGGAATTTACTGAGGCTCTTTTTGTGTCCTAGTATGTGGTCTATTCTGGAGAATGTTCCATGTGCACTTGAGAAGAATGTGTATCCTGTTGCTTTTGGATGTAGAGTTCTGTAGATGACTATTAGGTCCATCTGTTCTAGTGTGTTGTTCAGTGCCTCTGTGTCCTTACTTATTTTCTGTCTGGTGGATCTGTCCTTTGGAGTGAGTGGTGTGTTGAAGTCTCCTAGAATGAATGCATTGCATTCTATTTCCTCCTTTAGTTCTGTTAATATTTGTTTCAGGTATGTTGGTGCTCCTGTATTGGGTGCATATATATTTATAATGGTTATATCCTCTTGATGGACTGAGCCCTTTTTCATTATGTAATGTCCTTCTTTATCTTTTGTTACTTTCTTTATTCTGAAGTCTGTTTTGTCTGATACCAGAATTGCAACACCTGCTTTCTTCTCTCTGTTGTTTGCATGATATATCTTTTTCCATCCCTTGACTTTAAGTCTGTGCGCGTCTTTGGGTTTGAGGTGAGTCTCTTGTAAGCAGCATATGGATGGATCTTGCTTTTTTATCCATTCTATTACTCTGTGTCTTTTGATTGGTGCATTCAGTCCATTTACATTTAGGGTGATTATTGAAAGGTATGAATTTATTGCCATTGCAGGCTTTAAGTTTGTGGTTACCAAAGGTTCAGGGTTAGCTTCTTTACTATCTTACTGTCTAACTTAACTCACTTGTTGAGCTATTAGAAACACGGTCTTATGATTCTTTATTTCTCTCCCTTCTTATTCCTCCTCCTCCCTTCTTCATATGTTAGGTGTTTTGTTCTATGCTCTTTTTAGGAGTGCTCCCATCTAGAGCAGTCCCTGTAGGATGCCCTGAAGAGGTGGTTTGTGGGAGGCAAATTCCCTCAACTTTTGCTTGTCTGGGAATTGTTTAATCCCTCCTTCATATTTAAATGATATTCGTGCTGGATACAGTAGTCTTGGCTCAAGGCCCTTCTGCTTCATTGCATAAAGTATATCATGCCATTCTCTTCTGGCCTGTAGGGTTTCTGTTGAGAAGTCTGATGATAGCCTGATGGGTTTTCCTTTGTAGGTAACCTTTTTTTTCTCTCTGGCTGCCTTTAATACTTTGTCCTTGTCTTTGATCTTTGCCATTCTAATTATTATGTGTCTTGGTGTTGCCCTCCTTGGATCCCTTGTCATGGGAGTTCTGTGTACCTCTGTGGTCTGAGAGGCCATTTCTTCCCCTAGTTTGGGGATGTTTTTGGCAATTATTTCTTCAAAGACACTTTCTATCCCTTTTTCTGTCTCTTCTTCTGGTATCCCTATAATGCGTATATTATTCCTTTTCGATTGGTCACTCAGCTCTCTTAAAATTCTTTCATTCCTGGAGATCCTTTTATCTCTCTCTGCATCAGCTTCTCTGCGTTCCTGTTCTCTGTTTTCTAGTCCATTAATGGTCTCTTGCATCTCATCCATTCTGTTTTGAAGTCCTTCCAGAGCTTGTTTTATTTCTGTATTCTCCTTCCTTAGTTCTTGCATATTTCTCTGCAAGTCCATCAGCGTGGTTAGGACTTTTGTTTTGAATTCTTTTTCAGGAAGACTGGTTAAATCTATCTCCCCAGGTTCCTTCTCAGGGGAAGATGTAGCAGATGCCAAAGCTGTCTGGGTTAGTCTTGTCTGGATCATATTTTTTTGCCTTTTCA
This sequence comes from Manis pentadactyla, assembly GCF_030020395.1. Lineage (NCBI taxonomy): Eukaryota > Metazoa > Chordata > Mammalia > Pholidota > Manidae > Manis > Manis pentadactyla. The sequence continues at coordinate 18,127,417 of NC_080034.1, read as the reverse complement.
TGTTGACAGGTGCTATTGACTGTCAGCTGGGAGGACCAAACTTTTCACTTGCTACTGGCCTTTACTGGGACAACTGCGACCCCTTGTGGCTTGTGTTGGGTAATTGCGTGTAGGCTGGGTCTTTGTGTCTTTCCTGGCCAAAGTGTAGGAATTTTCCTTTCAGCCTTTCTGTGGGCTTGTTTTGCCTTAGGCTGTTTCTCTGCTTTCGCAGTGCCCGGAGGGGTAATGGACAGGGGGGCTGTTTGGCTGTTTACCTCCTTGAGGGGTCTCAGAGCTGTTGCCCAGGGTGTTAGTGCACCCGGTTTTTCCTGTAATTTCCAGCCACTGGACTGTGACCTGTGTTGTTTCCATCTAGCTGTTAAGTCCCTGTCCCTTTAAGACTTTCAAAAAGCCCCCGCTTTTCTTTGTCACAGGGACATCAGCTTCGGAACCTGCTCAGAGGTCTTGCTGCCCTATTTCCCTAGTTTCCAGCCCTCCATGCATGCACTGTGCCTGCGCTCTGGTGCGGGTGGCTGGGGCTGGGTGTTCAGCAGTCCTGGGCTCCCTCTCCCTCCCGCCGGGAGCTGGGGGGAGGGGTGCTCGGGTCTCGCCGGGCTGGGGCTTGTATCTCACCTCTTTCACCAGATGCTGTGTTCTCGCTGGTGTAGTTGTAGTCTGGCTGTTGTCCTGTGTCTTCTGGTCTCTCTTTTAGGATTAGTTGTATTTGTTGTATTTTCAAAAATATATATGTTTTTGGGAGGAGATTCCCACTGTCCTACTCACACCGCCATGTTGTCTCTGCCCTGCATCTTGGAAGTCTTTTTAAAGTAAGGAATTTCAAGGAATTCCAGCTTTTAAATTTATTTCAAGTAATCCGAGTTGTACAAAAAGGGAATCATGAAGAAGAGTGTTCTGGCAATTTTATGCATAAAAATTTGAAAAAATATAAATTCCCAACCAACCAGCAACGGTGTGTTCACTGCCTAAGTTAAAATGCACGCTCAGTAGACCATCCTATAGCTGTTCTATAGGATATTTTCAAAGAAATAAAAGTCAAACTGTACTAGCAAGTTCAAAAATTAATTATTGATGGCCTATTATGTGCCAGGGACTGGCATCAACAAACAAAACAAAGATGCCTGATCTCCTAGAATTAAAAAGAAAAAAATACTAAAAAAAAAATATGAATCAATTTTTTTAAACAACAACATTCTCAGATAGATGCACACAAAAATATCTTTGAAGGACCAACATTTTCATGTGTCCAGACATGCAAATATCTGCAAAGTGGTATATCAGTATATTAATAGTATGGTGGTTTAAATGGGATTTTTTAAAGTTTTTAGTTGGGATATAGGTGAAAGACAATATTATATTAGTTTCAGGTGTACAACATAGTGATTCAACAATTATAATTACAGTAAATGATGAATGCATACTTCCCAAGATAGAATTTCTATTTTTAGATTTGTGAATAATCAAGATGGGACACAAGAAATGGACGTTACCTACTTTTATTATCTAAGATATGATTGCAGAAAGAATTACTGTTTCACATTTCTGAACTCCTACAACATGATTTCTGTCATGTGTTAAAAATAACTCTAAAAATGTCCCAGACATTCTGTATCAACCTTGGTCTGTGAATTCTAAAGTCATTCCCAGAGTACAGATATTTTTAAAGCAATTGCCCATGACAAAACAAAGTATCTGACTTCTGATTATAAGAAAAAATAAAATGTCAAAATAGAAAACTTTTCTATTTTGACTATTCACTACCATATCATCAGTGGTTAACAACCTCCTTGGGATGTATAGGCTAAAAGGTAAATGTTTTAAAGAAGCTTGTTGTATAGAATTAATTCCTATACACAATTCCTATGATGGAGTAAACCGAATGCTATTGACTTAGACCTTTTGGGGTTGAACAATTGGTCAAACAAGACTATAAAGTTCGCTGGAATTTGTCAAATGAGTGATGAATGAATTCAAATTGATTCTCAGGAGTGTCGTAATTAAGTTACCATTCACTCATATATTGAACAAAAATCCCTGAAATCCCTGTATAACCAGGGAAGTTTAAAGAGGTTCATGCACATGAGGAATTCCCCAAACATGCTGACATCCTAGTCTCAAGAATTAATGACTCCCTCCTGATTCCCAGAAAAGTTTTTGCAAAACTGATCTAAAATTTATCCTGGAAAGGAGCAAGAACAATTTGAGCATTAGATCTTTGATGTTTGTCCTTTACTATTTTTTGAATGCTATTTGAAGAACCTGGATTCATAAGAAATAAATAAGAAGTAGGCATGTCAATTATTTTCACGAACCAGACCCCCAGTGAATGCATAACATACATACCCTGCAGTATCCCACAAGTATCAGACCTCTCATTTCTAAATGTCTTTGTAGATCTTGGGTAATAACAGAGTTTTGCTATACAGCATATTCATAATCTCTGGGAATGGCTTTAGAATTCACACACCAAGGTTGATACAGAATGTCCGGGGCAGTGCTGGAGTTATTTTGGGAACCTAGCTAAGAGGATTTGCAATTGGGGATCCCTTTAGTCATGTTTTAGTGGGATATATTCACATAATGTGTAGTCACTCTCATGTATAATTAAATACTTATTAACCTCAGTGTACAAACAGTGTCCAGGAACTGCTCCAAGTTGTCCAGCATCAAAGCAGAAGGATGTAAGACATAAAAGTAATGATACAAAAATGTCATATGGCATCTGACCCTAGAAATGCACAAAAGAGAAACAGTGATCTGATAAATGGATTTCAGATGCATTCATTCATAATGTAGTCTAATAAAATGGCCACATGGTTTTAAATTAATCCTGCAAAAAATCTTCAAAATATAGTCTTAATGAAGCACACCCAAGAGAACAAGAAACAGGAAAGCTTACATTCTGTTGCCAGTATGAATTTATAGTCAACCACATTAAAAGGTCAAATAATGATGATTAATGGCATGTGCCAAGAAACTAGCATAAATTATTTTCACTGCCCAAGAGGATATTGAAATATGGGTTTACATCCTTGTCTACAGGGTATGTTATGCATTAAGATATGAACTAATGTTAGTAAGAAAGACATTCTTTACAACAAGCAAAATATTGAAAAGAAGGACATTAAAACACTATTAATAAGAAGGAAAATATCTACTTCTAAAAGCAAAAACGTCTTGTGATATTAGTAAATTTTAAAATATTTTAAACATATTACTAGCTTACAATATATATGTTTATAAAGCACATAATGTATTAATATTTGCAGCTAATATTTATATTGTATCAGGCAGTGTTCTATGCACTTTACTTGTACTCATTCTCAAAGCGAGCAAAGCAAGCATTATCATTCTCTCACTTTATAGAAAAGGAAACTGAGAAATGGCTTTGCCCAAGATCATACACAGCTGGTACAAGGTGGAACTGAATTTGAACACAACGTGTTTCCTTACCAGTATTCACCTTTCCCTTTCCCATTTACTCTCTCCTCCCGTAGTACTTCTTACTTTCTGGAATGAAAAACAAATGTAACAATGACAAGGAATGAAACCAGAAGAAAGTATTTTGACATTGAAGAGGAAGAGCTTCTTTTTCTTAAACGAATCAAATGTGCTTCATTTCTCAACGTGAATAAGCAGATAGCCATAGAGATTTAATGTTAAAAGCATTTCAATTTGCTTTTTAATGTAATTTTGTGTATTTTTATTGAAGAATAATTTATATACAATATTTGTAGAAAGGAAGTTTTAATTTTAAAAAATCAGATCACCCGGAGTCCAGGGTGATATAGACAAACTCCTTTACCATTTTTCTTCCCCAGCAGGTAAATTTCTTATAGCTTCCCAAGCGACTTGGCTATTGAAATTTTAGTTTCAATTCTATACTTTACATGAACTAAATATCATAACTCCAACTTAGATATAATGACTTAAGCCTGAGGAAGGGCACAATGGCCAAAAGGGAACATGAATTTGGGGAAAGAAAAATGGCAAAATAATGACTTAAAAATCTTAAAACTGTATTCCTTGGGGCAGAGGCTGAGTAGATATCCTCTTAATCTGAAACAAACGCTAAAGTCCTTGAGTCATTACCCGAGAAAGCAGAGAAGTGAGTCCTCACTCCTTCCCGGGACCCAGCTGGATTGCAGGCTGGCCAAGGAATGTGGACATGTGAATCTCTCTCCTTTACTTTCTCTGGAGAACCATGAATATAAATACTGTCAAATGCATACAGATAAGGTCTGTACCTGACTAATGTTCCTAACTAATGTTTATTGTTTGTGAATATATGCAAAAAACAAAATGTTGAAAACTGAATTCATTCTTCATAGCATTTTTATACTTTACTATATCTAGAATTGATTCTCTCTGGAAAAAAATCTATGGATAAGGAAGAGTTTGAATTCAAAATAAAAACTACAAACTTCTCATTTGTTTTTCTCACATAGCACTTTGACATGGTTCTAGGTTAAAAGCTGTATAATATTTTGATGTTGTTGACATAAGGTTCCTTTGAAAGCTTTCTTAGGTTGTTTTATAATGCTAGACAATTTTCTAATTGGGAGGGAATTCCAAAACTATCATTTTAAGACTGTAGAAACAAAGGCATAGATAGCTATTTTAATGGCCCTGCTCAAAGTCTTAGAAACAGCCAGGAAATCTGGGAATAGAATCCAGTATGTTTCTTCCCCATTTTCCTGCTGATTTGTTTCATTATAGAGATCTTCCTATCTCAAAAGAAATCTCAAAACTTTTTCAGTCATTTTGCACTTTACAATTTGAAACTTTCATATACATAACTGTCATGTTTGAGAGCAACTCTACACAGTCCAAATATCTTATATATTTTCTACTTCTGTAATTTCCTAGATAAAAATACCGACTCCTAATTCCCTTAAATATGTACTTGTAGAAAACTATGAGTATCATTTCCTAACAGTATCCCAGAGTCATAAAATCTTTAATTTCAATGAAAGAGTTTCCAGTTGTTCTTCCTCACTTTAGAGCAGAAGCATCATGATTTAATATCAGGATGAAATGTGAGCTTCCAAATGTAACACTCACAGTAACAAGAAACAAGCTGGATTTTGCAAGCCAGCTCATGTGGAAGTTCTTTTAGATGAGTTTAAAGTTAGAATCCTCAAAGATGGCTCACACTCAGGAGCGGTTTAAATGTCATCTGAATGCAATTGTTTCTACAGTTCAACGAACTGCACATTGTTTGGCTACAGAATAGATAACTTCAGCTATTTTAGTATTAAATCAACATATGTTTAAATCACTTTCTAGTTTTTATTGACGAGGCTAGCCAAGCAATGAAAATACCTTCAATGCTAAAGAAAAAAATGTTTCAGGATTTTTTAAACTTACTATTTCATGGACTAAAACAATTTGCAACTTCAAATACTAGCAGTTTAATAAATCAGGTGAAGGATACTATCAGATAAGACTCACCTAATTTGTCTCCTGTCTCTCAGGGGTCACTTTGTTTTATATATTTTGACTGTATTTTTCTTCCTGTTGCTTCAGTGGAGAGGGTAAATATGGTCCCGATTACTCCTAGATTGGAGGCAAAATGTTTGAACTGACAAGAAAGCATTCATGAAAAGTTTTCAAAGAGGGAAAACCCTGTGTTGAGGTAACTGTAGATGACATGCACAGTGACATAACCATTGTGGAAGAGCATGTAAACTAATGAATCAAATTTAACTGATTTACTCATTAAGCCCAGGTGCAAGGCAATTAATTTGATCTATTCTAGAAAAGAGGTGGAAATTGACCATTTTACTTAGCAGTCACCTCAGGGTGATTTTTCCTGCAGGAAAAAAGAAGCCCCTCAAAAGTTCATTTATTGCTCCATCATAGGACCTAGGCTAATGGAGCGGCCTCCATCTGGGATATATCTAGTCTGATGGCAGATGTTAATCAGAACATGCTGAAACTTCAAAATGTTTAGTAGTTTCTGCTCAGATATGACATATTCACCATTACCCATATTTTATTGACAAAAACTAGTCACATGCCTATCCTTGTCTGGATATTGGGCCCTGCACAGAGGAGCCCTATATATAAAGCTTCTGAATATTAAAAACATTAGTAAAATCAACCATCCTCAAAAAATTAAACTAGTGGTCCTTAACCTCTTTAGAATTCTTATTGTTTTCCCAGAAAAATGCAAGTATGTAACAAAAGGAATATTTTTCATATAGAATCCTAGGCCTTGTGAAACCCCTATAGTCAACCCAAGGACCAGAAGACATAGACTCTAGGTTAATAACCCCTGATTATATGGCTTTGATGTTCCATAGCTTTGGTGCCAGGAAAAATCATAGTCAGGGTATTGTATATGTTCCAGAATTGAAAGGTGATATTTTGGGGAAAAAAACAGAATATACTTTAGTTCTGTTGATTATAAACAGAATTTTTTATATTTTAGCAGAATTTTAATTTATATTTACCTGTCTGCAAATATATCAAAAGATCCCATAGAATAAACATAAATGAATGTATTCATATTTTTAATACATGAGAATTGAAGTCATTTAATCTACCATGACTTATACTCACTCCATTTGAGAAGTATCAGTTGAGCCATCTTAACAAAAATGTCCTTTAGACTGAAGCAAGTCTGCTAAACTTCATTTGAACTTTTAACTCAGTCATTTAATTGGGCCTGTGAGAATAACAAAACACCTGTTGTTTGAGTATTACTTCTGTTTCTCTTAAGAAATAGTGCCAGATTTGTTATCCTGTGAGACTACACATGCTCCTTGAAAAGTCAAACAAGACCATAGTAATATTGAAATAAGAAATAAAAGAGGTATTGTTTTATTTCTGTTTTGAAGAATGGAAAAGAAAATAAATCAAGAACGCCAAATATCAAAAAAGGCCAAAGACTAAATCACTCTTATTTAGGGCACAATTTTACCCATCTCATTGTGTATGCGAGATCTGTACTTTTGTTTTTTATACTAGCATCATTCTGACATCTATGAAAATAGGTGAGAAAATACGGCTTTAGGAAAAGAATATTATTTTCATGTTTGTAATTTTGAGTTAGATTCAGATAGTTTGGAAATTATTATTTTGTATTTAGAAACAATAAAATATACCACGTAAATTTTCTTAGCGTTTTTTTAGAACACATCAGGAAGCAAAGAAATAAGACACAACAACACTGAGAGTAACGGACTCCATATTCAAAATATAAACATTCTAGGAACGTTTATGTACAAAGGGACTGTCTTCAAAAGCCTGGGCAGAGTGTAGGGGAACCGCGGGAATACCACAGCACTTAGAGATAGGAACACTAAGTCTTCACTATGAGGAAACTCAACAGAGAGAGGTGAGAGCAGTTAATATAACCGAGAATCAGAGTCTCATAAATCCACCTAGAGAAGAGTGATGACTTTTGGTGGGAAGAAACCATCAGCCCAAGACCATTCCCCAGGGAGGAAGGGACCAGCACCTTGCTCTCCCGCCTCCTTCTGATCTGCTGGGCTCCCACTGGCAAAACCCAGTTTGATGAAACCAGAAACTGAGGCAACCATTGGATGCTGGGAGTGTCAATAAGTAAGTACAGAATGGGATGATTTTGAGAAAATAGTATTTTAAGTGGATTAAACTCCAGATGTATCTTTTAATTGCAAAATAGCATTAAACCTTGCTTCATTGTTATTTTCCTCTGCTCCTTCCATACAGAAGAGGGAGAGGCAAAGGAGAGAATGAAGCTCCTCAGAGATTTCTAATCTCAACGGTCTATACATTCCTTGCAGCCGGATGCCACACTTATAAATCTTTTTATCCTAAGAACCTAGCATATATTTAGCACACAGTAAATATTCATTAAATTAATTGAATGAGTAAGTGAATGAATCATGTTTAAGTGGGAAGGAATTGATGTAAATAATTCCCAACAGTAAAAATGGAAATCTATATAACACAGATTGCTAATCCTAAATGTAACTCTTCCTGTGGTTTCTCATAAATCTACGTGAAATCCAAATACTTTAATTCTGTAATGCCCTGGCCTAGGTTTCAAAATTATTCCTTCAGGTAATCTTATACAATTCTATGCATATCTAATTATGTTTTCAATTTATTTTATGGTAAGATGGCTCTTGAAATATATCATCACTAATTCCCCCAGTTTTCTTTGGGTGTTACAGTGTAACATACTAATCTCTAAATGAAAACAGGATGATTTGTTGGAATGAACCAGTACTGTTTCTAGCCACCCCAGAGAAATAAATCTCAACACTCCCAGGAGAGCAGGGGAACCTTGTTCTTTTAGCATCACCTGACCCATCCAGAGAGCAATCATCTTTAAGTAACCTAAGTGAAAATCAAGTCCCTTGAGGCCTAAAATGTGTGGCTAAATCCATTTCCAAGTCAGTTTTTCCACTTGACTGAAGCCATGACCCCCTATGTCATTCACACTCAGAAAGCCTATATCCTCAGGCTAATTAGGAAGTCATGCTTCTCTGTCCTTTCCTTGTCCTTCTTTCTTTTCTTCTTCCACACCAGGAGACATCAATAAAATATTCCCCAGGTACATAATTACATAGAGAAGGAAGGAGGGCCACAGGTGTGTGTGCGTGTGTGTATCATGTGCCAAGTTCTTCATGGACTTGATGGAGTCTGAGGGGTTTTTTGTTCAAAGTTTATACATTCTACCTTGAACATAGATAGGTATGACACATATGTAATAGATGGTACAGGAAGAGACTGAAGAAAGAGGAGATGGGATGAAGGAGGGTAGAAGAAAAAAAAGAGAGAAAAAGATTTTTTCTTCTACTTAGCTGTTCATAATTCTTGAATCAGATTCTTAACATCAAAGTAACAAAGAAAAATGGAGAAAAATGTGTAAGAGAAACAATATGTGGCACCCCAAATATTCCAGAAGCTTAAAAAGACCATGAACACAGTTTGGTAGACTCTAAACTAGTAAGGAAAAGAAGCTTTTATAACACAGGAGATCTGACTGACTTGAGTGAACTTTAAGATAAAGACAAAGAGACTTAGGGAAAAAAATGTGAACTCCATATAAAAATGGTCAACGGGCTTTGGAGTCAGAATATGTAGGTTTCAGTGTGGCTATGACTCTGAATGTGTCTTTTGACAAAGAAAAAAAGAATTCTGATCAGTTGTACAATTAAATGTCCATAACGTGAACTAAAAAACAATGGCTAAGGAAAAGCTTCTCTGGAACTTAGAGAATTTCTTCGGTGGTTACTCAATAAGTAGGAATTATTGGATGCAGAAAAAAACAATAAACAGTAAGTAAATGAAATTGGTTAAGGATCCCTCTAACTCAGTGTTCCAAGGACTCTGAAGTCTAGCTGAGGAATTTCTTTAAATCAAAACATTCATCTTTGGAAGGCTGCTTTCAACAATCAACCAATGTGTAGTTAATAGTCCTATAAAGCAATTCAGTAGTTTATTATCAAAGGGTACATTCTGACAACTAGTTTATCTTAGTGGTGACGATAGAAAATTACGTTGTGTAAAGTTAGACATGCTTTGGATGACTGAGGTTTTAATGATGGGAATTTAGTGACAATATTTAAACCTTAAAAAAATGTTTTCAAACATACACATATCCCAGAATTTGCCACATGCTAAGATGGAAAAGTATAGTGGAAAAGTGGGCGAAACACAACATGAGAATGTCAAAATCGGAAAAGACTATATAACCAGGTCCTGCGAAGTCATAAGAAGCTGTGTTTTACTCTCAGAGTAAGACGAGCAATTAATTAAGTGTTAAGCAGAGGAATATATGGTCTGATTCATAGGTTTATTGACACATCTGCTAGACTATGCATTTCATAAGGACAATAGCAGGAACCTTGTCTTTTTTTTTAAATCCCCAATCGTGTAACATAGTGCCTGTGGGTAAAATTGTAACATTTCCAGAACATCTCGCCTGGCTTTAGTGAATTTGCATATCCTCAGGGGTGAAGAGAAGTTCATCTCCATGTCAATGGGTAATTACCTGGGCAACCGAGGGCGTGTCTGAACCTGAGAGGTTAAGGGGAGGAGCTGGCTTGCTTGCTGGCTTCTTCCAGAGCAGAGGAGAAAGATGGCCCTGGACTGCAGTTTATAAGCAATAAATGGGTTTTAAATTTTATTTCTCCCTCTAACTGCTTTCGGTTTTTAGATGTACTTTGCCCTGGGATTTCCTCTCCCTGGACTTACAGTGCCTTACATTAGATATATGGTGCTCATCAAACTAACCAAAATGCCCTTCTGGTTGATTAATAGTACTTATGGGGCAAGGCAGCACCCCTTGGTGGTCCCTCCTGGTATTGTTCACACCCTTGTGTAATACTCTTCCTTTGCATGTAACTGGGTTTCAAGCCAACAAAACATGCCAAATGTGATGGAATTTCCATGATTAAGATAGTTTAAGATTATAATTTCCATCTTCTAGCAGACTCTCTATATTGCCTCCTTGGTTTGTACACTTTGGTGAGACAAGATCCACATGGCAAGTTAGAACTAACAACCAGCTAATAAAAGAGATCTTAAATCCAGCAGCTCTTGAAAAAATGAATTCTGTCAGTTTTTCCCCTTGGAAGTAAATCTTTCAAGTCTTCCAAGCCAGTCAAGCCTTCAGATGACACCCTAGCCGTGGCTGACATCTGGATGGCAGAGATGTCACGAGACCCTGAAACAGGAGCTAGTAAAGCTCAGCCCAGACTCTTAATCCACAGAAACTGCACAATAATGAATGCATATTGTTTTATGTGACCACATTTGCAGCAATTTACATAGCAATAAATACCATTACAAGGAGGGGTAATCAAGTCACACTAATTTATTCTTCTCTGAGAATTAATTTTACATACAGGTATAGGTATTTGGTTTAAGAGACCAGGCAACCCTGGCCACACTATTAATTAATCCACAGGCAGTCTTCTGACCTGAACTGGGCCATTCAGAATCTGCCTCCCAAGAATACAATATATGGAAAAGAGAGAATGGGGTGGAGGTAAGTCACTAGTGTCACTCTACAAAAAAGGTTGAGGAACTTCTAATGCTAAGGGTATAATTTTTAAAAAATCACATTTCTGCCCATGGCAGTGGCAAAGCAGGTAGATCTCAAAGCAACTCCTACAGATTTAGACCCAAAAAATATATATATATAGACTTTATCTATACAACCTTTAAAATCATAATTCTGGTGTGAGATAATAATTTCCAGAAATGTATAGTCCCATAACTATAGCCCTTCATTTTATATTAAGGGAAGAATTGAATTAAAATTGTGGGTAATGATTTTTTGGTCAACAGTTTTCATTATGGACAATGAACTTCTGGAATTTATAATTTTGAGAGTATAATGTGAAAAATTCAGAAGTACTTTTTTTCTTTCAGGAGATGGAAAATAAGGGAAAGATAAGATGTGATAAAAATGAGTTTCTCTATTTGTAAAATAAATATATTAGAATGTATTCCTAACCTAAGTTTTAAGTTATAACTTTATATGACCCTTCAAAAAACTCACTGTAGGAGAACAGAAGTGAGAAATCTTTATCTATACCACTGCCATTCCTTCCTTCTCCAGAAGAGGGCAGCACAAGGAACAGGATGGAAGAGGCTTTTCAGTTCTTGAATATCATAAATAAAGCAAGTTAAAAGAAAGAAATGCTCGGGTGGAAGAAAAACCCACATAATACACTTAGAAAAATACTGATTATCAGTTTTTACAATAGACAGGAAAAAGCATGTTTGGGGGTGGAGACAGTGGTTATCATATGGTATGCCTACCCTCAGCAGTATTACCTATAGCTAACCAGCTGTGTGATTCTCTCCAAGCCCATTTTTTAACCTCATTATTTGTAAAACAACAGGGTTGGACTCTATTATACCTAAGATTGTTTCCATTTTATAATTTTAAATCTGTGCAAATTATACTCATGCACTCTAGGAATAAACACGTAAGGTTGTTGATAACGTGAAAACATTGTAAATATTTAACTCAAATTTGATGCTTTTGGTAGAGAAATTCGGTGGAAAAAAATATAACTCAGGATTGTCATAAAATCTGAATCAAAAGCCTGTCAGGAGTTGTGTTTACTGGGTAACATTACAATTCCCCTCCACATATGGATTTACTAAAACAAAATGTCAAAGTGTTTCAAGAAGAAATCATTGTTTATTGTATTCACACCAGTAGCTAGAATGATTCCATAAAGAAGTCTCACGGCATTAACAGTATGAAACATTGAGTGGTTTAGAGATCTGCCTAAAAAGAGTTTACCTTCTCCCTCAACTATTAAGGATTACTTACCACATGCAACAATTTGGAAGGCACAATTAACAACAGATGATTTAAAAAATGCAAATCCATCAACATTTTATGTCCAGCCTTAAAAAGAAGAAAAACGATGTTATCAAGATATGAAAGGAAAGATACATTGTAGTGGTCACGGTAAGACATATTAATATGGAATATTTTAGGTCAAACCTGAATCTTTGGTATCTATTAATCTGTGTGATCCCAACCTGAAATTATGACTCCAATTTAAGTCCCAACCTACTGAAATCTTACTAGTTGACTGGGATGGGGGTGGGAGGGACTCTATTATTTTGATCTTTTTTCTGGGTCTCTTGTAGCTGAAAGAGTAGAGTAGGTGGAAATAACCACATTTTTCTATCTAAAAGCTGTCTTATTCAAAAATATTCAGAGAAAATTTTAAAAATCAGAAGAGAGAATCTGTGCCAAATGCACAAACTAATTTGTAAAACAGCTGGAATTCTGCTTCAGCAAACCTTTGCTTTTACAGAAGAATGAACAGGAATCAGTATTAGTAGGGGAAAATAATTTAGACACACTGTTGTCAAGGTAACCTTTTCTTAATTTGGGGAAGATTTTCCCAAGTTCTAACACATACAAAAATAATAATGATAATTTCCCTTCTCTTCATTCTTTGTTATGATGATACAAGTGATAACATGCAACTGAAAAGTGAATTTAAAAACAAGCCAAACCAGAGAAAGACTTGTACAGCAGACAACTAGATTTCCTCATAGAGAAAATTGGTAAATAATGGCATGAGTTCCGATGAAGAGGATTATGAAAGCTCTTAACTTTCCTTTTTAAGTCTTAAGTACATTGTTACTCACATAAAGTCCTTGTGCACACTAAGGGTCAGATACAGTTTATCTCTGGAGTTATTCTGGCTCTAAGATGCAGAATTTTACTTCTGAAATAAGATTAAATGTGACAGATAATATTTGAGATTTGTGAGCAGGAAAGAAAACTGTACTTTGGTATTTATGTCTCATTAAATCATTTTTTGTACACAGTTCTCATTAAGTCCTTTTGGAAAAAACTGTTAGTTTTCATCAAAAGCCATTTCTTTGCTTGTTTCCTAACAAGATAATTGGAGCTGGGCACATCATCTGGCTGGAAAGACATTTCCCACCCACCCTTGCAGCCTGGTCTGGCCACAGACATCAGTTCTTTCTACTGCCAAGTGACTAGGGGTGATGTGAGTCACTTTCTGGTTTTGGTCTTACTTTAACCTTGGACGTTTATGATTTTTTCTCCCTTCCCGTGAGCTGAGACATGCACACCTGTGTTTTTACCAGGCAGATGATAACAGTGCCCTGTGGGAGGAGGGAGTAATAAGGAAGGAAGAAATCTGAGTCCCTGCATGACAGTGTGGAGCAGAGATATCCCAACAACCTGCATTGTTTCTCTAAGGATTCTCATGTGAGAGAGGAATAAATTAATGTTTTTCTTCAAGCCAAGGTATTTGGGAAGCTCTTTGTTGTAGCAGCTTATGTTTGCACTTAAAGATTTTCATGTAGGTATTTTTATATTTATTATGCAAAATCATATATATTATATATGTATGTACACAAGCACACATACCTCATAAACATAGTGACTATGCCTGTACCCTTCACTCATAATAAATAAAACATTACCATCATGCTTGTGGTTCCTATTACTCTATACCACTCACAATTCTTCCTTCCCTCAACCTCCACAGTAAATATCAGGTGATCTTGAATTTGATATATTTCTTATTCTTAGACATGTTTTTCAGTTTTACTAAATATGTATGTTTCATGGTTACTTAAATAATATGTAACTTTATATGCCTGTTTTATAATATAAATGTGGTGTCTTTATCAGCTGGGAATCTTAGTTGCAAATGCAAAAGAATCTTTGTTTAGTTTAAACAGAAAAAGACTTTATTATAGGATATAAAGCAGTTCCTAGACTCTCCAGGATCCTCAAAAAGGCAGAGTCTTAAACTATGTAATCCAACCATATCACAGAAGCTTCCTTAATGAAAACACCACTGTTTCTAATCTGCAATTGTGATGCTATGGGATGCAGAGAGAATATTCTTGTGTTTCTATGCCATCTGGGCTTTCTGAATAAATTCTGTTGAAAACCTGGAATCCTGGAATAAGATGGTGAGAGAATTCCAGAGAGACTTACCTAACTCTGAAGGTATGTATTTACATTTCAAAAGAAAATGAGGTCCAGCACCTTGGAGACATCTGTAGGTCATAAAAGCCAGAGAGATACACAGGGTTTATGTGGTCCCTGACGAGATGCGTATACATTCCACGAGGTTAGAGTGAGACCCAGGATCCTTTCCATCTCACTTGTACACAGCAAAGGTTTTTCTCCCTCCTTTTAGAAGAAGAAAGGGAACTCAGCTGTTCTGTATAGAAGGAGAGAATCTATTTTTCTCTGTCCCTCACCAATGGAGTGTCCAGCTACATATATAAGGGATGTTTCCATTTGGTTTTCATCATATCACCCTAGGGGTAAAAACTCAGGTGAGGGAGAATAATATCCTTATTACTTATAAAGTAACAAATATAAAATCTATCTCTGATATAGAACACCTCATGTATACAGTCAGAATTAAATTAACAGAGATGAATATTAAATCTCAACAAGTTCCTGGGACTAGATACTAGAAATTTCAGCACTACTTCCCCTCAGAACACTGTACACCACCACTCTACAAACCAAATGCCTTGGGCAGGTTATTGAAAAACAGGCCCTGAGGCAGAGGTTTCTGTAGCGTTAACCGGGAATACTCTCAGAAACAAGCTGTAAGAAAGTAAGAGAAGTGACATAAGGTACAGGGAGATGTGGAGCTGTAATCAAAAGTAACATAGGCCTCAGGCAATCCCATAGGGAGCTCTGGACATTTGGAGTTGTCCCAGATTTAGACCAAGAGGTTAGTCATTGCATACAAGCTGTCCTGGGGAGGGACCAGAGGTATGTTCCTCTGGCTGCCCTCCAAGGCCAGGCAGTGCCTGGAGATAGACTCAGCTGAGAGCTAACAGTAGCAACATCAGGGCAACTTCCACATGAGGGTTTTAGTCTTAACAAGATCTGTGCAGTACACAATGCACCTGCCACCAGATCACTTCCTTCAAGCTGACATCAGTTGGCTGCCAGGCCTCCCTGGTTTGCAGCTGGCCCGGGCAGGGGTGGGGGTGGGTGGGATGGTGATGTCAGAGTTGAGTGCTGCCTGGAAACCTAGGCACTCAGCAGGGGCAGCAGCCTGATCAGCTTCTATGAGGAGACATATATGTTGAGCCATAAAATCACCATATTAGCAAATAGTCATGTCAGACTGATGGTGAAAGAAGACACAGACATGACACAGAAATATAAAATAAAGTTGACTTACCTAAGGTTTACCTATCTTACTATGAAAAGAAGTTAGTGCAATCAGAGTATTGCAAATCAGAATGTTGCAATCAGAGTATTTTAAGGATCAGCAGCATAATCCTTTAGTAGATTTGCATGCGAGTTTCCATGTTCTCTGAAAAAGGGGAACAATTGTAGTTTGAAAACCTTATGGAAAGTTATGTTGAACTTTCTGGAAGTTCAAATGCTCCTCTTCTAGCCTAATGTCATATATCTAAACCCAAGAAAGATCTTCACACTGGCTAATCTGGCTATGTGCCAGAGACCACATTATATGAGCCTGGTAGACATCATCAATCTAGGTGCCATACAAAATATGATAATGGAATATAGTTCAATCAGAGGGTTCATTATCAAGGGTTCATTTTTTCACCTTTGGCCTCCCTGGTTTAAGTGTTCTCCTGAAATGAGAGCTAAGAAAATGCAGGAGCAAGTGTATCTTGGAGTCATGCTAACAGTTTCTATTCCAGTCGACCCTGATAGTGTACTGCTATCCCTGCAGGGTAAAAGCCAACTCTTTAAAATCCAATCATTGATATGGGTGGGGGGGATGTATTTTCCAGATTAATAGTGCCATATGAGATACCAGAGCCTGTGTCCATTTGCTCTAGTAAAAAGACTACATCTTCAGTGGGGTTTCCACTTTACTAAGCTTACATTCATAACCCTTATTCTCTAAGGCCCAGGTACAACAGCTGAGGTAAGTGAGCCTATACTAAGGATAATTATGCCTGCCTCTTTCCAGGTTTTCACAGTGGAAGTAATCTCTAAGATTCCTTGGGAATATAGTATTTCTTTGGCTTATATTTTGGTAGGCAATTAGTATTCCACTATCTACCATTTCTTCTTCTTCCATGAGAGTCTTCATACCATTTTGGAAATCAGCTGAGTATGTGTAATCCAATAATATACTTAGGAAACAGGATGAATAATGGGAAAGCCAGGTTTTCACATCCGATAGGCCCACTGTGACATGGTCTTGAGCCAAAATTCTACACATCACCTGACCTCAACTTCCCTTAAGCCCATTAAGACTGGTGAACCACACAGATGTTCTGGGTCCCAGTATCAGGTTTTTCTCTGTGATACAACAAATTACCACATATTTGGAGGTTTAAAACAATGCCTATTTACTATCTCACAAATCAGTAGGTTAGAATTGTGATAGGGGCCTCAGCAGGCTAAAATTAAGATGTTGCTCTTAGCCTCAATCCTGCTGTTGGCAGAAGTTAGTTCCGTGTATTTGCTGGACTGAGGTCCCCATTTCTTTTTTGGCTTTCATTCAGGGGTTATTCTCAGCTTCTAGAGGCCACTTCATTCTCTGGCTCATGACCCCCTTCCTCTTCAAAGCCAGCAATGGCTGATGAACTCCTTATGCTTTGAATCTGTCTACCCATTCTGATGCATCTCTCTTCTGTCTTCCCCCATGATGGTATTGTAGTGTATTTTCTAAAGGATATTTTCTCCTTATTCATTCAAAATGCTCTAGATTTATGAACTATGGATTGGGAAACTGATAAGATGTCAAGCTTCCATTATGTGGCCAAAAAAGAATTAGACTATTGGAAAGCGGCATAATATAAACTTGGCTACAACAAATCTCTAATCGTAATGAAGCTTTCAAACATCATCGTCCTTTAATAAAGTAATATCTCAAATAATGTTTATAATTTGTAATTTAATTGCCTACTTTAGTTGTCTAAAATGGGGTTGTATAGTATCAAATAAGACTATATGTAAGTTATTTTACATTTTGATACATATATGTGTGACAACCTATGAGGTGTGTATGTGATAATATATGAACAATCTATAGCTATGACAATGGACACAGAAAACACATTTAATGTCATCCATTTAAAAAATGCTCATGTATTATTGTACTTCAAGTAAAAAAAACAGTATGGCTAACATAAAAAATAGTATGGCTAACATAAAAATTATTTGTATGCTGACAAACCAAATATTTTGTTGGTTAACTGGATGTTTATTATGTAGACTATAGATTTGGTAGTATATAATAGATTTCTAAGTGAAGCTGGGAATTTATTTCTCTGTCTTCTCATAGTTCAGCCGTGAATAATTAAGGTCTGCTATGAAAAATCTGAGTCTGCCGTCTCTGGCATATTGCCTTTATCTGCTTGGTTGAAGAGGACTTGCTACCTTATCCACATTCCAAGAACCAGGATAGAGAAAGGGAACAAGAGCACTCAGGTTCTCTCCCTTGATTAGCGCAACCTATAAAAAGCCCACATCACTTCTGACCACATTCTATGGGGCAAAACTTAGTCACATGGCCACACAGAGCTGCAAGATGACTGTGGAATATAGTTGACACCAAATTGCATTTATTTAGCACTTACCCAGTTCTTGTACTAAGACCTTGATGTAAAGTTTTGTTTTTCATGTAATCTTCACAAGTAACATTAGGCCTATATTACAATGGACTTCTCTGAAGTCATGGATTTGGAAAACTAGGATCAAAAGTCAAGTTTCCTGATTTCTATTTCTTTGCTCTTTCTAGCCTATCGTGCATTAGCAATAGTTTGATGACTTAAGAGCCGAGGGCAGAAGGGGCACATATGTGTAATATGACATAGTCTAAAGCACCAGGAAAGCCAAAATGCAGTTACACCTTTTTCAACAAGCGCTTTAGGCAGAACACCATTTTAGATGTCTTTGGACTCTTCCTTTGAGAAGAACAAAAAATGGGAAGCCCCTCAATGGGAAGCCATCTATAAATCTGTAAAAGCCCTCTATAAATGATGCCCAGTCTGAAGATTTTTTCAACAAACTTCCATATATGAGAATGAGCATTGCTAAATCTCATGACCAGATGTGGACATGATGATGCCAACTGCATTTGTGCCTTTTCCTTCTCTGCCTGGACTTCCTACACAGCACGAGTCCCTGTAGGACAACAGGTACATCAGCAAGCTCCCTGTGGAGAACATTTACCCCCATGACTTCCTTCCTCAGCGCACAACAGGCTTCCACTTAAGCAGCTCTATTTCGGTGGCTGGTTTGTGAGACATTTAACTAGAACAATAACAAAGTATGTCATAATATAGAAAGAACTATGGTACAGAAAGACATGTCATTTATAGGAGGCATGCTGTAGGTCAGTAACTGAAATGGGCAGAGATTGACAGTTTCTAAAAAGGATAATGGATTTTAAATTTCTAACAACAACAGCCTGAGCATCCAGTTTGCTAAGCTTGTATCTTTTATGAGGACAGAAAATTTAGCCCAACAAGGGTCAAAAACTCACCCAGGAAAACTTGGTAGAAAAGAAACAGAAAACTCAAGGCTCTGAGTAGGAAAGTTAATGTTGGAAATATATTCAAAAGCAAACCATCGTGGTAACAGAGCTGTTATCACCTTAGATGCCTTTACGTATAGAAATGATTCCATACTTCCAAGTGCCTCTATTCTCCCCTTTTAAAAAGGGAATAAAGGAATGGCAAGGGCTATATAAGCTGGACTAAATTATTTTCCTGTGAAGGCATTGTCACTTATCTCCTTGCACTTTGGTGGCCCCTAATTCTCATGGCAGAGGGGAACATAACTAGAAACAAGAACAAAATTCCTCCTGCTGTAGCTAGTCATCACTCATTTCATGCAAACAATTCCCACTTTCACAGCCCCTTACCCTCAAGTAATGGTTATCAAAAGTGGTGAATGGGGTTAAAAATTCATCCAGAGACACAAAGGGCTTGATCTGATAACAAGAGTCTTTTAGAATGAAATGGAAGATGGGACATTTCATGGCCCTGGCTCCTCGGAGTTTCTTGTGTGAGAGGCAGAAATACACTGCAGAGATTTTGCGGTTTCTAACACAAGGTCCAAAGTGCTTTTAAGAGAAAAAAAGACAGTGGATGATTTTGTCATGAGCAGAGCATTCTGGAAATTTTTAGGTCTACAAATGGCTACTCAAATTCTTCATGCACTGTGGTTTTACATTTCATATTAAAATGTAAATTCAGAATTCTGAGGACTGACATGATCTTCACCCCATCCTTGCAGGCCAAAGGCTCGTCAGTGGAGAGCCGCAGCTGTGGGCAAATAGCGAAGCGGCAGAAGCCCAGAAGCTGTGACCTAATCAACATGTCTCTTGTCCCTGTGCCTCCTCTCTTTGGAGGAAATAGGAGACCCTTTACTCTGACAATGACTAGATGAACCATTTTGTCACGAAGAACCATCTCCTCTCCTAGATAAACACAGACGGAAAGGAGGGAAAAGGGAGATGGAGGTGGTGGAGGAGGCCTAAGGGATGGGGAGATGGAGGATGCGGGAGGGCCCCTGGGGAAACACGCCAGGTCAGTCCCTGTGATTTCGCTCGGATGAGGATGGCGCTGCCAGCGGGCAGCCAGGGCCCGCCAGCCCCTCCTTTTGTCACAGGTCCGGGCAGTCTTATAAAGCTCATGTTCTTGGTTATTTTGAAGGCCATGGTGATGCCAATACTCAAATTGAACCGAGTTGAGAGATCATGGTGGTTTGCACACCTCTGCCTTGCATTCACTGCAGGAGGTCCTCCTGGCCCCCTGCAATATGCACGCACAGCCCACACTGGCAGCTGTCTGCTTCCAGCACTGACCAGTTTCCCACATTATCTCCTTGGGCTCCATGAGCTGCTGAGCTTTACAGTCCGCGTACAGCGTGGTGAACACGGGTAGCCTCTGGTGGAAATATTTCCAACTGGTCTTTGCTTTCAGCTTCATTCAGGTTCCTTCTGGCAAACCTGAAACAGATTTCTGTGCTCGGACTTGAGGCTGAACGTGAAGAAGCTCCCAATGGCTCCCTGCTGGCCCTGGCTATTGCCGAGGGAAGAGGCGGGGGGTCACACACCATAGGCAAGTCTGCTGGTCATGCGCCTGCCCCAGAGGCCGAGCATGAACAGTTTCCTTTGGATAGACCTTGGAAGTCAATTCCTTCTGGGCCTCTATCACTACTGTTACTCCTGTTATGGGTGGAAGGGGAGGCCACAGGGACACTCCAGAGGGCTGCAGCACCTCACAGTCACTCTATGCAGGCCACAGTCCTGCAGCCTGGCTGGGCTGCAAGAGGCTGACTTCGATTCCTGGTGCCGGCAGGCTGGGCCTGTGGGACTGCTGCCTGGCGGGGAAGCAGAAGCCATAGTGGCCGCAGACCTTGGCAGAGTTAGGCTGCCTTTGCCATTCTGGGGGAGGGCTGGCCAAGGCTGACCCTCTCCAAAAGCAGGGAATTCCGCTTTGATTTGTCTGGCGGAGAGGTTGCTGTCCTTGGAGGGGACAGGAATGGTCTTCTTCTCTTCCAGGCTGGCTAGGGGACTGGTAGGGACATTGGCTGGGCATCCAGCCTTCCCCTCGACTCCTGGTACTCCTCACACCCTTTTATTTCTGCATTGCTGCTCTGAGCAATCTCAAAGTAAAAGGTAGGAGTGAGAATGGCAGGCTGGCTGAAGCCACTGCAGCCCTGGTAGCGCTGGAATGAACTCGATGCTGGGGCTTCAGGGCGACGGGGCAGTCCTCCAGCTCGGCTCTCCTACAGCCCAGGAGCAGACATCTACACATTATAGTTTATAATTATATATTTTGAATTGCATTTTAATGTATATTTTGTAATTAATTTTTAATAATTTTTATAAAGTTGTATAATTTGATAATATTAGAAAATTAGAATCTCCCACAGGTATCTATTATCTAACATCAGTATTATCAACACTATTATCATCCTTTTTTTATTTTACCCATTATCCAGTCTGCATCTTTAAGTAAAAACTTTTTTAAAAAAACACAGACACCATGCCATTATTCAATTTGACAAATCAATAGTATCATACAATGTCAGTTCATATCCCAGGTGTCTCAAAGATATTTTCAGTTGGTATGTTTGAAAGAGGTCCAAAAAAAGTTTGAGAAAGTAACAGATTCTTGCCCTTTTACCTTTCATTATAGCCTTAAAGCTCTATTCGGTTTTCTTTTAATTTTGTTTCAATGACCAAAGGAATTTTATTTCATGTGTTCTCTTAAAAGCAGAAGCCTAAGGAAGATTAGTTCCAAATATGATCCTCCCTCAATATCATGAGTACTCAGACTATTTCTTGGAATGCAGAGCTATAGACCATGTGCCAAGATTCTCATATCTTGAAAATCCAAGTAAAAAAATATTTGTAATCCCCAGAGTGGATAGCTTCAAAGTTCTTGCAAATGTGCTACACTGTCAAAAATATGTCAATAAAATAATAGTCTGATATACTCTAATAAGAAAGAACATATTAAAGTCCACAAGTGTAGAACATGATTATTTCAAGAAATCAAAACTTTCATACCAACCCATTAAATGTATTGTTATTATTGTTCAAATCCAGCATTTATAATATCTGCTACATGTATTCAAAGGCTATTAAAACTAAGATGTTTATTGATATTACCTTATACTTCAGGGTCCACATAGATTTAAGCAGGCTTTTTTAAAGGGTATCTCAACATGGGCACAGAGGAAGGCACCAGGGTTGAGAAGAAAATATACTGTACTGGGAATAAAGAGATAAATGTTCTGGTATATTTTCTACATTTAATTAGATATTTGGCATTAGGGAAGCCTACCATTTTTTGCCTCAGCATTTTTCACCAAAAGTACATAAAAATACTTGTTCTACGTGAGTTCAGAGGGTCATAAGCTTTTTTTGTTAAGTGAGTCTTCTCTAAGGCTACCAGTAACATTTTCCTCCCAAACATACTGTCTTTTTGACAAGCTGTTTGCAACAATTGTAAGTGTAATAACTTACTCTTACCCCTTTGCTCCCTTTGCAAAGACTATAGACGTACCCATTTAGTTTTGAATTTAAAATAAAACAATTATATTCTGAAGCTCATGAGGTTTCGTTTTCAACGCACGATGAGTTGGGTGGCCATGAACTCTGAGGGAACCATGGCCTTCCACAACGGACGAAGGTCACTGCTTCCAGGCACAGCCACATCCAGGTGGATGTCACCACTCTTTCCACACACTGATGGAAATACGGTGGTGTGGCGCTTGCAGCAACTTCAGAGACATCCATCGTTCTCATTTCAAAGTTCAGCCAAATCCTCTGCTCCTCTATGAAGTCCACAAATAGGATGGCACTTTACTCGACTTCTCGAAGTCCTTCCACGGAACTGTTACTCTCTCCACTTTCTCTTTCACAGGTGTCTCTCTCCTTCCCTCCTTCCCTCCCTCTCTCCTCAGTTTTTCTCAAAATAGCTGTAGGAAAACAAACAGCTGGCTCTCTCAGAAGTGATCCTGAAACACACTGTGGGAGGAGATAACTGTTGTCTGACAATTCTAGGGTCCCCTTCTCTGAAATCTTGTTTTAATTATGCACTGTGGTGTGGGATAATGACTTTTGTAAATGTATAAACTTCTATATCATGTGGCATTGTAGTGTGTTCATTCCGCATAAAACCATCTCTTTTTGTGCTGGAGGTAGGCACACAGACTATCCGAATGCAGTCAGCCTTGGATTTGGGGAAGCTGATCCAGAAGCCGGACTGGAACAGAATGAAGATTCAAGGGGAAGCAGGGCATTTGAAAATTCAGCTTCTAAGGCTGGCTAATTTGGTTTTACCTGCTGTTATGCAGTAAGTCGATGGGTGATTTCACAAGAAAATCTCAGATTTCCTTCAGATGGTTCAAAAAGTCAGATACAAAGACTAAACTGAGTCTCCCTGCTAGTTCCTTTTCATTAGTGACTATGCATTTTACAATCATAATCATCCACGAGTCTTACTGGGTTTGGTGTCAGATTCCACATTTTGATATATATAAAGTTGTCATGATCCTTGTAGAATCCCTTGGATTCTTCTTTGCTTCTTTAATTTAGGATTGTAACAGCCTTATGCATGGTGGGCTTCTTGAGCTCTTATTAATCTGTTAGCCATTTAAACAATTTTTCTCACTGCTTTTCCATGGTTGCTTTGCTATGCATAAGTTTTTGAGATCAACTGTGTTTGCTATAATAAAATACTTTAAAATTGTCTGCAAGCTTGCTGTGGGATGTTTTTTTCCCTAAAATCTACTGTTTAATTTTTCTAAAATCAAGTAACTATAAAATGAATTAGGCCTTTTTTCTTACTTCAAAAGAATTTTTAAAAATTTACTGCAAAAAAAAATTAAAGCAAAAAAAAATTTACTGCATATACAGACCAAATACAGTCTTTATAAAATGAAGACAATACAGAAACTAGACTTTTGTCTTAACAAAAGAGAAATACAGACAAGAGCATGTTGTGAAACCTAGAGTTACTACTACAAAAATAAAATACATAAGGATAGCTAGCAACTCAATAATGGAATAAAGAGAATACTAAAATATACTAAATCCATTAGAAGACAAGAATAAAGAAAAATATAGTAAAGATTAGATGGGACAAACTAAAAGCAAATAGAAAGATTATAGCTATACACCCATCCAGATTAATAATTACTTTAAGTTTAAACAGTCCAAACAGGATTCATCAAATAATCCAGCCTGTTACCTGCTTTTGTAAATAAAGTTTTATTGGAACACAGCCATTCCCATTTGTTTATGCATTGTCCATGGATGCTTTCACACTATAATGATTAAGTTAAATAGATGCAAGGAAAACTTGGCCTGTAAAGTTTTGATGTAAAGATACAGATAAAGTCAAAGGATGAAAAAGTATTATTATGTAACTTTTTTCAAAAGAATGTGGGGTGTCCGTGATAACATCAGGCAAAGTATATTAAAGAACAAGATTATTATAAAGAACAATATTATCATGAAGAAAGCGGACAAGTTATAACAAAAAAAAAGGGATCAATTCACCAAAGACATAATATTTCTAAGTGTGTATGCACCCTGTAAGAGAACTGCAAAATACATGAAGCCAAAACTGACAGAAGTAAAAGAAAAGACAGCTCCACAATTATGGTTAGAGTTTTCTATGCTCCTCATTTACCAGTTGAGAGAACAAGTAGATAGAAAATAGAGAAATAGATAAAACTAGAGAAAACTTGAACAATGAAACACACGAAAACTTTTTTTGGGGGGTGGAAATGTTCTGTATCTTAATTGTGGTGATGGTTTCATGGATACATACATTTATCAAAACCCATCAAATATACACTTAAAACAGATGCATTTTATTATCTGTAAATTATACCTCAATAAACTTTTTATTAAAAAGTTAGTGCATTACATAAGAAGAAACAAATCCTACCATTTGCAACAGTATGGATGGAGCTAGATGGTATTATGCTCAGTGAAATAAGCCAGGCAGAGAAAGACAAGTACCAAATGATTTCACTCATCTGTGGAATATAAGAACAAAGGAAAACTGAAGGAACAAAACAGCAGCAGAAACACAGAACCCAAGAATGGACTAACAGTTACCAAAGGGAAAGGGACTGGGGAGGATAGATGGGAAGGGAGGGATAAGGTGGGGGGGAAGGAAGGGGGTATTATGATTAGCATCTATAATGAGTGGGGGGCACAGGGAGGGCTGTACAACACAGAGAAGACAAGTAGTGACTCTATAGCATCTTACTACGCTGATGGACAGAGACTGTAATGGGGTATGTTGGGGGGACTTGGTGATGGGGGGAGTCTAGTAAACATAATGTTCCTCATATAATTGTAGATTAATGATACCAAAAAAAGCACATTATATTTATTAAATATATACAGTAAACAATCA
This sequence comes from Manis pentadactyla, assembly GCF_030020395.1. Taxonomy (NCBI): domain Eukaryota; kingdom Metazoa; phylum Chordata; class Mammalia; order Pholidota; family Manidae; genus Manis; species Manis pentadactyla. The sequence continues at coordinate 18,102,040 of NC_080034.1, read as the reverse complement.
AACTTTAGTTTATATTTTGCTTTATATAAGCAAAAAGGAGGAAAAGGAGAGAAAAGAAAAAGGCAGGAGTTAGAGAAAAAAGAATACAGATCAATTTCTGGAAATTTTGAAATTGTAAAATGAGGAGGGGGGAAAATAGTTTGTTTTTTTTTTACATGTTTTTCTGTGAAGTATCTTTTGTGTAATCAAAAGTACAAAGTGACTGCAATTATTTTTGCCCTTAGAATTTTCTTCCCTGAATAACAATATGTACAAATTGCATTTCATAGGCATTTATACAGATTTTCATGTAAATAAATTACTGGGGAAAAAAGTTTCCTTGCCAATTTTCAGTGAAGAAATTAGATAAAGTAGGCATAAAAAGTTATGTGGTTTAATTTCCAAGCCAAAAGACCAGAATCTCTAATATACAACAAGCTCTTCTAATTTCATCAGCAGTTAGTCTTAGTGTAATGCAGAATTTGGCACCAGAAAATCACATTATTCCACTGACAATTGGCTAATGTGGCCATGTCCTTAGAAAGTACTAATATTAAATTAGTGGAACGTCAGAAAAACTGAAACTGAATTATGATTTTCCTTAGCAACATATATATATTTTTCCTATTGTTGTCCCCCCTACTTTTCCTCCAAACTCATTTTCTATCTATCTGATGTTCAATATTTTCAAAGCATTAAATTAGCCTGAATGCTTAAAATCCTTCAAAGCCTTATATTCCTATTTACTATAAAACAATATAGGATTTGGGGATGTTAACAAAGACATTACAGCATGTTTTCTTTTTCACATTTTTTAAATGGAAAAAGTAAGTTTGCATGCATTACTTATTATACAGTTTAGTTCATTCAAATAATAATAATCAGTTTTACCAGAATCACAAACAAAAATAAGTACTTTCATTTCCTTCCAAGGAGTTCTTTAATGAATGAATATAATGAGTGAATAGATGAAATAGGAATAATAATTTACAAATTATATCCAAAAAAGTCTTAAATGAGTTCTTTAATGAATGAATATAATGAGTGAATAGATGAAATAGGAATAATAATTTACAAATTATATCTAAAAAAGTCTTAAAAATTCACAATTAGTTGCAATTCGCAGCCAACAGTGAGGCTTAACTCCACAAAATCATAGTCAAGTCAGATGGATTTATTCAGGTAAAAATGTTATCAAGTATTTCATAAGAAGCAGAGATACTGTGTAATACCATCTCTTGGCACAGTCAGTATTGACCACAGAAATGACAATCTAGATTGCAGGTAGCCTTTTTAGTTAGTGCAAAAACATAAGAAACTCCCAGCTGAGCTAGAGTAATGTGGTGCTACCAATGGTCATGATGGCATTAACACAGCAAGGGTGAAAAAAACAAATTCTGCTTTGTGTGTTCACAGTTCAGTGACGGTAAGATATTCTAATGAAGAGGCTTCATCCATTCTATTAATTGGAGGACTAGAGAAAGAGTTAGGATCAAAGTTTGGTATGAAATCTGGGAATTGTCTGTGTGGGTCAAAAGTGTCCTTATACTTTAGTAATTAGCCACAGATGAGGAACTTGTAGGTCCCCTGGGAGAACCAGTTCCACTGTAATTATAATAACAGGTCACATCTACTGGGTGTCAGGTACTTGCTCTGTGTTTTTAAATTAATCATTACATTTAAAAACATTCCTTTGAGATATTATTGACATTTCCTTTTCAAAGATGAGAACGTTGATATTTATCAAGACTAAGTTTAAGGCCACACAGCCATGAAATTGTAGCATTTTTGGCCAAAACCTGTGCTGCTGAAGAATGTCCTGGTCCCCCTGTGCTGTTGGCTCTCATCATTAGAGAAGTTGAGCAAAATAAGACAAAGATCAGGAAGTTGTAAAAATGATAGCTAATAGTTGAGTGCTTACTGTGATACAGGTACTCTTCTGAGAATTTAACTTAATGTACCAACATCCTAGGCTCATCGACACCACCACTACCTCGCTTATACGATCTTTATAACAACAAATATGGCTCCAAAAGAATTTCAAAACAAGCCTTGGCAAGAGGTACTTGAAAACATCTTCAAACACTGCATGAGGTCCACCCTTAACAAGCTAAGAAACTCATGGGGGAGAGAGACAGAGAACAACTGCAAAATACTATCAAAAATAGCATCAGCATGGAAATGCCTATCATACCACCTTCAGCAGTGCTGCAGCCAGAGCACCCGGGCGGCACTGTGCCTCCCAAGGAGTCTGGCTGGACCTGAGGAGACGCCGCTGCTGTCGTCCTCCCCGCTCGGCTTAGAGGAGAAAGTGCGCCCACACAGGTGCCCGCCGTGATGGCTGATTGGCCAAGGGGAGGTGGCTCATGGGCTCTGCACCCTGCCCCAACCTCCACGCCTGTTCTCTAACTCTCCGACCTGCCCGCTTGGAACTTTGCACAGACCAGCGAGCCCAGGCAGCTTCCCGCACCGCCCTCACCCCCTAGGGACATGCAGCAGGCCCTGCAGGTACTGCTGCCCTTGAACCTTTGGTAACCACAAATCTAAAGCCTGCAATAGCAGTAAATAAGTATCTATCAATAATCACCCTAAATGGAAATGGACTGAATGCACCAATCAAAAGACACAGAGTTACAGAGTGGATAAAAAAGCAAGAGCAATCTATATGCTGCCTACAAGAGACTCCCTTCAAACCCAAAGACATACACAGACCAAAAGTGAAGGGATGGAAAAAGATGTTTCATACAAACAATAGGGAGAAAAAATCAGGTGTTGCAATACCTGTATCAGACATAGACTTCAAAACAAAGAAAGTTACAAGAGACAAAGAAGGACATGACATAATGATAAAGGGGTCAGTCCAACAAGAGGACATACCCATTATAAATATCTATGCACCCAACACAGGAGCACCTACGTATGTGAAACAAATACTAACAGAATTAAAGGGGGAAATAGAATGCAGTGTATTCATTTTAGGAGACTTCAACACACCACTCAAACGACAGATCAACCAGACAGAAAATAAGTAAGGACACAGAGGCAATGAACGACACCCTAGAACAGATGGATCTAACACACGTCCACAGAACTCTACACTCAAAACTGCAGGATACACATTCTTCTCAAGTGCACATGGAACATTGTCAAGAATACATCATATACTAGGCAACAAAAAGAGCCTCAGTAAATTCAAAAAGATTGAAATTGTATCAACGACCTTCTCAGACCACAAAGGTATGAAACAAGAAATAAATTATGCAAAGAAAATGAAAAAGCCCACAAACACATAGAGGCTTAACAACATGCTCCTTAACAACCAATGGATCAATGACCAAATAAAAATAGAGAATAAACAATAGATGGAGACAAATGACAACAATAATTCAACAACACAAAAATCTGTGGGATGCAGCGAAGGCCGTGCTAACAGGGAAGTATATTGTAATACAGGCCTACCTCAGGAAAGAACAACAATCCCATATGAACAGTCTAAATGCACAATTAATGAAACTTGAAAAGAATAACAAATGAGGTCCAAAGTCAGAAAAAGGAGGGACATAATAAAGATTAGAGCAGAAAAAAATAAAATCAAGATAAATACAACAATAGAAAGTAATCAATGAAAGCAGGAGTTCATTCTTTGAGAAAATAAAATAAATAAACCCCTAGGCAGACTTCTCAAGAAAAAAAAAGTCTAAACACATAAACAAAATGAGAAATGAGAAATGAAAAATCACTACAGATGCCACAGAAAAAAAATTATTAGAGAATACAATGAAAAATTATATGCTAACAAACTGCATATCCTAGAAGGAATGGACAACTTTCTAGGAAACTACAACCTAGCAAGGCTGACCCAGGGAGAAACAGAAAATTCGATCAGACCAATTATCAGGAGCAAAATGGAATTGATAATCAACACAATACCTAAAAACAAAATGCTTGAACCACATGGCTTCACTGCTGAATTTCATCAAACATTTATTGAAGGCCTAATACCCATCCTGCATAAAGTTTTCCAAAAAGTACAAGAGGAGGGACTTACACTCATTCTATGAGGCCAGCATCACTCTAATGCTAAAACCAGGCAAAGACACTACAAAGAAGAAAATCACAGGCCAATATTCTTGATGAATATAGATGCAAAAATATTCAACAAAATACTCCAAACCAAATTAAAAAATACATCAGAAAGATCATCCCTCATGATCAAGTAGGATTTATTCCAAGAATGTAAGGACAGTACAACATTCAAAAACCTATCGTCATCATCCACCATATCCACAAAAAGGACAAAAACCACATGATCATCTCCATAGATGCTGAAAAACTATTCAACAAAATTTAACACCCATTTATGATAAAAACTCTCAACAAAATGGGTATAGAGGGCAAGTACCTCAACATAATAAAGGCCACATATAACAAACCCACAGCCAACATCATACTTAACAGAGAGAAGCTGAAAGTTTTTCCTTTAAGATTGGGAATAAGACAAGGATGCCCACTCTCCCCTCTTTTATTCAACATAGTTCTAGAGTTCCTAGCCATGGCAATCAGACAACATAAAGAAATAAAAGGTATCCAGATTGGTAAGGAAGAAGTTCAACTGTCACTGTTTGCAGATGACATGATATTGTACACAAAAAAACATGAAGAATTCACACCAAAACTACGAGATCTAATATCTGAATTCAGCAAACTTGAGGGATACAAAATTAATACATAGAAATCTGTTGCATTCGTATACACTAATGATGAATTAGGAGAAAGAAATCAGGAAATCAATTCTATTCACAATTGCATCAAAAAGAATAAAATACCTAGAATAAACCTAACCAAGGAAGTGAAAGACATATACCATGAAACTACAAGACACTCATTAGAGAAATTAAAGATACCAAAAAATAGGAAAACGTCCTGTGCTTATGGATAGGAAGAATTAATATTGTCAAAATGGCCATCCTGCCTAAGCAATCTACAAATTCAATGCTATCACTATCAAAATACCAGCATTCTTCAACAAACTGGAACAAATTGTTCTAAAATTCATATGGAACCACAAAAGACCCTGAAGAGCAAAAGCAATAACCTGAGAAGGAAGAATAAAATGGGGGATCTTGCTTCCCAACTTCAAGCTCTACTACAAAGCCACACTAATCGAGACAATTTGGTACTGGCACAAGAACAGACCCACAGACAAGTGGAAGAGAACTGAGAGTCCAGACATTAACCCAAACATACATGGTCAATTAATATATGATAAAGAAACCATAGATATACAATGGGGAAATGACAGCCTCTTCAAAGGCTAGTGCTGGCAAAACTGGACAGCTACATGTAAGAGAATGAATCTGGATTATTGTCTAACCCCATACACAAAAGTAAACTCAAAATTGATCAAAGACCTGAATGTAAGTCATGAAACCATAAAACTCTTAGAAAAAAACATAGGCAAAAATCTTTTGGACATAAACACAAGCAACTTCTTCATGAACATATCTCCCCAGGCAAGGGAAACAAAAGTAAAAATGAACAAGTAGGACTATATCAAGCTGAAAAGCTTTTGTACAGCAAAGGACACCATCAATAGAATAAAAAGACATACTACAGTATGGGAGAATATATTCATAAATGACCAATAAGGGGTTGACATGCAAAATATATAGATAAAAGAGCACACACCTCAACAAACAAAAATGAAATAATCCAATTAAAAAATGGGCAGTGGATCTGAACAGACAGTTCTCCAAAGAACAAATTTAGAAAGCCAACAGACACATGAAATGATGCTCCACATCGCTAATCATTAGAAAAATGCAAATTAAAACCACAATGAGATATCACCTCACAAGAGTAAGGATGGCCACCATCTAAAAGACAAACAACAACAAATTTTGGCAAGGACGTGAAAGAAAGGGGAATCCTCCTACACTGCTGGTGGAAATGTAAATTAGTTCAAACATTGTGGAAAGCAGTATGGAGGTTCCTCAAAAAACTCATAATAGAAATACCATTTGACACAGGAGTTCCACTTCTAGGAATTTACCATAAGAATGAAGCAGCCCAGATTGAAAAAGATACATGCCCCCCTATATTTATTGCAGCACTATTTACAATAGCCAAGAAATGGAAGCAACCTAAGTGTCCATCAGTAGAGGAATGGATAAAGAAGATGTGGTACATATACACAATGGAATATTATTCAGCCATCAGAAGAAAACAAATCCTACCATTTCCAACAACAAGAATTCAGCTAGAGGGTATTATGCTTAGTGAAATCAACCAGGCGGAGAAATACAAGTATCAAATGATTTCACTCATCTGTGGAGTACAAGAACAACGAAAAAACTAAAGGAACAAAACACCAGCCGACACACAGAACTCAAGAATAGACTAACAGTTACCAAAGGGAAAGGGACTGAGGAGGATGGATGGGAAGAGACGGACAAGGGGGAAAAGGGGTATTTATGATTAGGAGACATTATGTGGGGGCGGTGGCACGGGGATGGCTGTACAACAAAGAGAAGACAAGTAGTGATTGTATAGCATCTTACTACACTGATGGACAGTGACTGTAACAGCGTATGTGGGGGGACTTGATGATGTGGGGAGTCTAGTAACCATAATGTTGCTCATGTAATTGTAGACAATACTAAAATAAAATAAAAAGATATCACACACAGACACACACACACAGAAAAATACAACTGAAGTGAGCTCATAGGATTTCAAACCATTAAGGATGTACTTTCCAAAAGAACCCATGCAACTGAGTTTATCTGCCTGTGTTGGGGGAGTTTTTCTACTGTACATATCAGGGATTCTCCAAATTAGCTTCCATGCAGACTATAAAGGATAAATAATAGAAGTGTGCTACTTTCAAGCACACAGATACACTTGTTTTTTAATTGAAATTCAACAATGACCAAAGCAATTATAGCAAAAGATTTTGGGGGCAATGTTTTAGGATTGCCAGTGCAAGGTTTTATAATAAAAAACAGAGAAGCTAGTCAGTTTTATTATTGTTTTTAAATTCTCTACATCTGTCTCATCAATTTTACATTTTCCAACCTTGCAGAAATGTAAGAAAGAAGCCACAGATGTAAGATTGAAGGTGGGAAATCATTTAACAGGGAAAACAATCTATATTAGATATTCAAGCTAGACAACCTAAATCAAAACAAGGCAATGCTACAATGACAAATCTCCACGGATCAAGCCCTGCCTTATTGCCAGGACCTGGGGCTGAAATGCCCATTACCCTGCCCCAGTCCAACACTGGAACCTCTCAGTCCTCCTGCCTAGTTTTCTGACCCTGGAACTCAACTGCTCTAGATCCACAGCTGGGAGGCACAGAAGCGAGGTGGGGGAGTACTCACCCTTGGAGGGAATGCCCTTTGGGTCAGGTACAGACAGCCACCACAGTGGAGAAAGATGTCCCATTGACCGCTTCCCAAGATCCATACAGGAGCAAGCAGCCAAACCCAGAAGACCCTGGAACTGAAACTATGGTGAATGAGAATGACCAGCAAAGAAACAACAAGACAGCACAGAAGAAGACAGAACAAGACCGTAAATGGATGAGCCTGAAGATGCTCCACCTATTAGAAGACATATTTTGAATAAATCAATGCATAAAAAAAGAACTTACCTGAAAAGGTGCCTGAGCTTTAAAATGCAATCTTCTACAAGTCTTCAGGGTCAGTGCAAGGAAAAAATACCTGTTATCTGGGGGAACTGAGAGAGAAGAGAATGTAAAGGAGACATGGAAAGCCTGTAAGAAGGAACTTAACAATACTTTAGAAAGGAAAAAAAAAAAGCCCTTAAAGAAAAAACACAAGTAGAGAGCTGAAATCTGAATGTCATCAAATTCAAGAGAAGAAAAAAAATACCGGACTTAAGAGGAGTGAGAAGCAGTCACTACAGGAAGTGAAAGACTAGCAAGCAACCTTCCAACCTAGTCTCTGGAAGACCATGTAAGAGCTCTCCCGACCGGCCGCACAGTACCTTTCACCCGAGGAGCTTCAAAACCACTGCCTCTGCGCCCCACTTCCAGAGGTCCTCATTTAATTGGTCCCAGGTGTGGCCTGATTGTTGGGTTTTGTTTTTTAAGCACCCCAGATGATTCTAATGGGCAGCCAGAAAGTATTACTAACAAAAAAAGAAATTCAGGTTTTGGTTAATTGCATTATGCATCTGACAATGACCAGATGACAACACTTTAAAGCTGGTAAATGCCATGAACAAAATTCTGGTTTAAAAATATTGTACGTGAACTGGAAAAACTCAAATGTTCATGAGTAGCAGAATAGATGACCAAACGGATGTATCCACATGTTAGCATACCACTTCCTGATAAAAAAAAAAAAAAAAAAAAGGAAAGATCTGATACAAGCACCAAGGATAAATTTCAGGAACACTCTGCCATGGGGCAGACGTGGAGTCCTGCAGGCTCGCTTCACAGAGCGCTAGGCTCGGTGGGAAAGCCGGTGCCCGGGTCCACGCTTTTCGTGGCCGCCATGATGGGAGGTGGTGTGATTTGTGGCCCAGCAGGGCGCAACGATTGCCGCATCTACGCGGGTAACTTACCTCCAGACGTGCGAATCAAGGGCACAGAGGACTTGTTCTACGAATGCCGCGCTCTCTGCGACTCCGACCTCAAGAATTGCCGCGAGGGGCCGCCCTTCACCTTCGCTGAGTTCGAGGACCCGCAAGACGCGGAGACGCGTATGCAGTCGCGAAGGCTCTGACCACGACGGGTACCAGCGGCGGGTGGAGTTTCCTCGAAGCGGTAAAAGCAGACACAAATGTCTCATCCCACTCCCACCCGATGCTCTTATAAACGAAAAGGTACAAGGGCTTTAGAATTTGTGCCAGGGGCAAGATAAACACTCAAGTACCCTGAAAGACTCAAAACTCCTGTAACAACACCACATTGTAGGGATAGGGAAGGCCTGGACTTCACCTATGACTACTTCTGGGAAAACTTCAGTCTTCCCCAACAAGATAACCCCCAATAAATTTGACAGACAAAGCAGGTCCCTGAACCTTAGTGCTGTTCACAGCCCATCCTTTATGCTGTACATGTTGCAGCAGTCCAGGTGCTGCAACTTCTAGATCAGAAAGAGCATCAGACGTTAGCATATGATCAATATAACGGTCCAGCTGCACCATTGGCAGTTTCTCCCATGCTGAAAGTTCTTGGCTACAAGCCCATGACAGATGGTGGGCTGTGGAGGTATCCCTGTGGAAGGACAGTGAAAGTCCATTGTTGCCCTTCCCACATGAACGCAAATTGTTCCTGACTTTATTGTTCTATTTCAATGGAAAAGAAGGCATTAGCAAGATCCACAACATAATGTTATGTTCCTAGTTCATGACTCAGGGTATCCATCATGTATGCAACAGACAAGATGACTTTATTCAATTCTCTGTAATCCAAGGTCTTATGCCAGGACCCATCTTACTTTTCTACCAGCCACACTAGAGAATTGAAAGGACTATGGGTGGCATTTCTAGTACCCACTTTTCCAGTTCCTGGAGGGGTTCTCCAATTTCTTTATTTTCCTCCAGGGAATTTATATTGCTTGGCATTAGTCACCAGCTGATGCACAAGAAAAGCTACAGGCAGGTGCTTAGCATGTCCACTCAGAACTGCCTTTACCACACATATCCTCAGTCTGAACCCACCTGCAGTGGTCTGCAAGCACAGGCCTCGCTGGATATCTATCCCCAAAATATATTTAGGGTTTGGGAGAGATATACACAGTATATTCCTTCGGGCATAGATGCCCTATTCCCAACAGGATTCAGGCTTGTTTCACTCTGATAGCCTTACCTGTATATCCAAGTATGACAGTGGGGGGCCCTGAAAATCACTCAGGGTTGCCATAAATCAGTAAACATTCAGCTCCTGTGTCTACCAGAGCTGGGATGTATTGAACACTCACTGGGTACCAATAAATTGATATTTCAACATGTGACCTCTGGTCCCCGTCCAAGTCCCTCAGGCCAGGTACCTCAACCCCCCCTCAGTCAAACCGAGTCCTCCAATGATCTTCCTGTGTGGGTTAGGTGAGGCTGGCTCACTCACTAGCAGGAAGTCTTGCAAACACACAGGCAAGACTTGTGGCTCTATCTCCAGCCTCTGCCTCAACAGCCAGAACTGCTGCGCCAGTTTCAATTGTTGCCATAGCTCCAGGAAGATTCTATTTGACTACCCACCTAACTTCTCTCTGTCTGCTCCTTCCCCTATTAAATCAACCCACACCTGGGTCCCTGTGACCTTTAAATTCTTCCTCTGAGTAGCAGACCATATTACCTTCTGTGATATCATTGCTTCAACCTCTCCCAAGTCTGCTACCATATGAATAACCTCACTTATGGGTTGCCTTAAGTGAGGGACAAGAATGGCCACTAGCAACCCAAAGAGGAACATGGAAGCCATCTGAAGCACCATATTTCTCATCCCTGTAGTAAAAGCTCCTCATAGGGGCATAATTCTCTAGACTATGGATGGCATTTTTCATGCTTAACTCCCATAACACCTGTTGGAGCTCAGCATATGTTTGCCATCTAGTGGGAGAGGATGGTAAATCACCCTGATTGGACCATACAGGGTGAAGTGCAGCCATAAGCCAATCAAGAACGGAGTGACTTTCTGGGGTCTGGTGTGCATTTTGTTATCCCAGAAGCAGAGATTACAGATAAAGTTCAGGCTTATCCTACCCCCACATCCGTCATGCTATTGCAAGAGTTTTGGGGACTTTTAGGCTACAGGAGACTGTTTATCCTGCACATGGCACAAATGATGAAGCCCTTATACCATGTGGTATGAAAGGGCATCAGGTGGGCCTAGGATGACACATGTGCATTTTCTTTCACCGCTGCAAAATGGGCAGTCAACGCCTTCTAGCCTTTGAGTGTGGTACACCTGTCAAGACCCTGTGAGATGGATGTCCATGTGACCAAAGACAGTTATGGCTGGGTTCCCTGGAAGCAGCTTGAATGGACTCACCAACTTACCGAATTCTGGTCAAAATTCTAAAGGAGAGCAGGCCCCTTTTGCTGCTGACATCTCCATGAGTTGATGAAGCAGATGAACTGGCCCAGGTATGTTGGCTAGAAGGAAAGCCTGACTCTGAGGTGACCCAATGGTTACAAAAATGTTTGTTGCATCCGGGGCAAAAGCCAATGTGGGCTGTAGCCCTTCAGCAGGGCCTGGACTTTAACCTTTGAACAAGTCATCAGAGCCCAGCAGGAGTGCACTGGATGCTCTAAAAGGGACTTAACACCAAGGGAAACAAAAGCAAAACTGAACACATGGGACTGCATCAAGCTAAAAACATTCTGTACAGAAAAGGACACCATCAGCAGAACCAAAAGGCATCCTACAGTACGGGAGAATATACTTGTAAATGGCATATCCGACAAGGGGTTAACATGCAAAATATATGAAGAACTCACACGCCACATCAAACAAAAAGCAAATAAGCCAATTAAAAAATGGGCAGAGGATCTGGACACTGCTCCAAAGAAGAAATTCAGATGGCCAACAGGCTCATGAAAAGATGCTCCACATCGCTAATTATAAGGGAAATGCAAATTAAAACCACAATGAGATATCACCTCACACCAGTTAGTATGGCCACCATAGAACATACAAAGAACAAGAAATGCTGGTGAGAATGCAGAGAAAGGGGAACCCTCCTACACTGCTGGTGGGAATGTAAGCTAGTTCAACCATTGTGGAAAGCAGTATCCAGGTTGCTCAGAAAACTAAAAATAGAAATACCATTTGACCCAGGAATCCCACTCCTAGGAATTTACCCAAAGAAAACAAGTTCTCAGATTCAAAAAGACTATGCACCCCTATGTTTATCACAACACTATTTACAATAGCCAAGATGTGGAAGCAACCTAAGTGTCCATCAGTAGATGAATGGATAAAGAAGAGGTGGTACATATACACAATGGAATATTATTCAGCCATGAGAAACAAACAAATCCTACCACTTGCAACATAGATGGAACTGGAGGATATTATACTCAGTAAAATAAGCTAGGTGTAGAAGGACAAGTACCAAATGATTTCCCTCATTTGTGGGGTATAACAATTAAGCAAAACTGAAGGAACAAAACATCAGCAGACTCACAGCTCCAAGAAGGAACTAGCGGTTACCAAAGGGGAGGAGTAGGGACGGGTCGATGGCAAGGGAGGGAGGAGAGGGTTGAGGGGTATAATGATGGGCATACATGGTGTCGGGGTGATCACGGGATACACAGTGTAGCACAGAGAAGGCAAATAGTGACTCTGTGGCATCTTACTACACCGACAGACGGTGACTGCAATGGAGTATGGGGGGAGCTCGGTAATATGGGGGAATGTAGTAGCCACACTGTTTTTCATGTGAAACCTTCATAACAGTGTATATCAATAATACCTTAATAAAAATATAAAATAAAATAAATAAAAATGACTTACACCAAGTCCCACAGCAACCTGAGATGATACCTAAGGGGCTGATACTCCTACTGGCAGGTAACAGATCCTCCCATTTGCAACGACATGGATGGAGCTAGAGGGTATTATGCTCAGTGAAATAAGCAAGTGGAGAAAGACAAGTATCAAATGATTTCACTCATATGTGGAGTATAAGAACAAAGGAAAAAACTGAAGGAACAAAATAGCAGCAAACTCACAGAACCCAAGAATGGACTAACAGTTTCCAAAGGGAAAGGGACTGGGGAGGATGGCTGGGAAGGGAGGGAGAAAGGGGAAAAGGGGTATTATGAACAGCACACATAATCTGGGGAGGGGCATGGGGAAGGTGCTACATCACAGAGAAGACAAGCAGTGACTCTATAACATCTTACTACACTGATGGACAGTGACTGTAATGGGGTATGTGGGGGGGGACTTGATAAAGAGGGGAATCTAGTAACCACAATGTTGCTCATTTAAGTATATCAGAATCATACCAAAATTTCAAAAACACACACACAAAAACAAAAAATAATATTGGGGTTTTGGTGCTGTAGAGATCATATTATGGGGTAAGAGTTACAGAGGGCTTTCCAGAGTATCCAGGCTGCCACAGTTATGAGTGGCATTATTCAGATGGGCAGCAACTGGGTTGGGACCCTGGCACCGTGAGCACGTGCTGCTGAGGATGGAGGAATGGCAGCTGGGTTGGTGCTGTGCACGGCAGGATGATCCACGATGGGCATCTGTAGGCGGACATCATGATAATTTACCTGTGGGGAAGAGGAGAGACGGAAAGTCACTGAGAAGCCACTGGTATTGGGGGCTTAAGGCTATAGCTTCCCTCACTCATGGGGTTGGCCAGGTCCCTTGTCCCCTCCAGCCCACCCGTGTCCTGCTGGCCCTTATCCCACTGATCTGCCCACCAGGTCTGCCTAGGGGCACCATGCACCCTGCTAACACCAGGCTTCCAAGAACCTGTCTTTCCTGCATCATGTCACCCTTTCTCAGTGGGTCACAGGGACCCTGCAGTTCTCTCCCTCACTCTGCGGAGGGGACTTCTGCAAGAGCAGCAGGTGACACTCATATTTCCGGGGAGTGCTCATGGCAGAAAGAACTTGGCACAGAACTTCCCTGCCTTTCCCTGCCCTGCACAGGCTCATGCCATTCAGTTTCTTCTCCCCGATCCACCTGAGGGCCAGTGAAGAACGAGCTTCGCTGGGGCGGATGACAAGCTCTGCCCGAACCACAGACTGGCACTTGTCGGGCAGCCCCCCGCACCCAGAGGCCTGGGCCTGAGCCAACGGGGAGCCTCGGGGACTGGGACCTGCCTGGTGGGGGCGGGGAATATGGGCTCTCAGGCCTTTTCTCTCTCCCAGGCCTCTAGGGCCAGGATGGTGGCTTTTACTGTGGCGCCGGGTGATCGAAGCCCAGCACCTATAACCTCACCACCACGGAAGCCAGGCCTTCTGGGCCCGTGTCTGTGGGGCAGGAGCCGGCTGCCCCTCCCTCAGCCCAGCCTGGGGTATCAGCACCTGTCCAGGGCCCTTCTCACCTGCATTGTCATTTTGTATTCATTATAATACGACATAATCACCGTGTGGCCCTCCTGTCTCGATAACGCTGCGCACTAGAAAGAGAAAATAGTGTCTGCTTCCTCCCAGGCAGCTCCTGGGGTAGGGACACTGCAGCTGTTGCCCTGCACCTGTCACTTCCTGGCCAGTCCGCAATGTTTGCTGGGGAACCCAAGGACCAAGGAGTAGCACCCTGTCCCTTAGGAGTGAGCCATCCTGGTGAAAAGCCAACAAAATCTTAGTTTGCAAATAAGGCTGTTCCCCAAGAGGGCAGGAAATTCCATCACATCCCCTTCGTTCCCTGAGGCACCTCTCCTTCGAGAGACCCGGTCCTGGGACTCTGTGACCAAGAGGGTGGCCAGGGTGAGAGCATTCACAAGGACAGGGCTGTGCTCACGAGACCCTGGCAGATGGGTCTCCCCAGGCCACCTGCATCCACACAGGGTACTGACCCAGGCAGGGAGGCCCACCTTCCACTAACCCCAGACCCTCGTTTCCTGCCTTGGGACACCCACCCCAGGGAAGCCCTGCCTGCTCACCTGATACTTGGGCTCTGTGTGCACCTGGGCTGGGCCTCCCTCACAGCCTAATGCCACATAAGATGCCCTCCACTCTCCCCAGCCCTGCTGACCCCAAAGGCCAACCCCACCGCAGCTCCTCTCTCAGCCAGGATTCAGCGATAAAGGCCTGTGAAATGCAGCGCCACATACATGAGAGCCCAGAGGAGGGGACCGGGTCCTGAAACCTGATCCCCTTTACCATAACTCCTCTGAGTCCTGTGGGAGAGCCTCCTACACACAGGCCCTTGGGGATTGAACAAAAGCCCCTTTGTTTCAGTGGGAATCATAGCAGTTGCGGAAACAGGCCCGAGTTGCTAATTCAATGACCGAGGCCCTTGGTCAGGCTCTGATGGGAGCACGAGAAGGGTGTCTTCTGTGTGACACTGTGAGCCCCACATCTTATAGGGGGTCCACCATGCCCCTGTCACCCTCTTCTGCCAGCTCTCTCTGCTCAGGTCATGAGGGCTGGAGGGTGCTGGGGGATCTCCCAGGGCTGCGGGAGGCCTCCTTTTGAAGGCCTGTTTGCCCTCAGGCTCGGACACCACCACAACCAAACCAAACATAACCTAACTTGGCTGGTGCTGGTGGCAGCTTCAGGGACATAGAAAGATGGAGTGATAAACACAGGGTGAGAAGGCTCAGGCTCAGCCATGCCCCCAGGAGGGACCTGCTCTGCAGCAGAGGAACAGAACAGGGCTTTGGGTGTCCGTCTGAGTGATCGCTGAGTGTGGGTCTGTGGCCAGCTGGCTCACCCTACCTGAGCTGAGCCCACCCTTCCCTGTGGGTCCCTGGGAGACATTCAGGCTAGGATGTGTGCTGCTGGTACAGGTGTCTAACCAGGTCGTTTTCATCAGCAGCCTGTATGTCTCATGAAGATAAGAGATCCTCCCCTTCCCTTCCTGCTCCTCCCTCCCTTTCCTCCGCACACCCTGAACCACCCCTGTGCCCGGCCCTCAGGGAAGTCCACCCAGCACCCTGGCGTACTGTCCTCAGTCCCCCAGGTTGCAGACCTCAGGCCTGCAGGCGTCTTGCTGGTGCTGCCCTCTCACACCCCCGGGGGTCCTTCCTCCCGCCGTGCTCCCACACCTGTCCTTGGGAGCCCGGCTAGCCAGGTCTCTGTGCCCGCCCTCCCCAGAGCTGCTTCTGCCCTTTGCTGTT
Organism: Manis pentadactyla; assembly: GCF_030020395.1. Taxonomy (NCBI): domain Eukaryota; kingdom Metazoa; phylum Chordata; class Mammalia; order Pholidota; family Manidae; genus Manis; species Manis pentadactyla. Next base: position 18,086,279 of record NC_080034.1, on the reverse strand, counting down.
GCCCTGGTTAAGCAGGACACTGGCCACATGCCATGAAGGTGACATTCTCCCCCAGTACCCGAGGGACCAAGGCCAGTCGAGACACCAGACCTGGAGCTGCCATGGCAGCAATGGGGCCACTTCATTTCTGTCCCCTGCTCAGCATGGGGCCCAGCACAACCTGGTCCTGAGCAGTGACTGGGAAGGAAGGACAGGGCTCTAGAGATGGGCAGAGGCCATGTCTGTTTGTAAAGGCACAGCTGCCCCAGAGGAGAGGAATCCTGGGGCACCTGGCCCTCCCTTTGGGGCCATTGCTGCCCAGGCAGGGTCTGTTGCCCATCCCAAGCCTGGGGGGCGGTTTGAAGATGAGGAGCTCCAGCAGACCCCTGATGATACCCAGACCCAGCGCAGCTTTCAGTACTAACCTGCGGGCAAACCTCTTGCCGAGGGCGCTGCACCCGAGCCGGCATTGGATCGCTCCGCCCCGTTTCCTTTGGGCTTCCTTTGGGTGGAACGGCCTGGCTCCGTTGGGACTTAGGTTGCTGTTTCAAACTTGACTGTTGGACTGTGACCATGTGATCTTTGAGACACCCCATGGTGGGTCCCTGTGGGAATGGGGAGGTGAGGTGCATAGAAGCTATGCTGTTGACCACCACATCCCTTTGTTGTTTTTGATTCCTAATACTTCATGTTTCCACTTCAGTATGTTCATAGTTTTTGAAACTATACTGGAACATACAAAGCTGGTACAAAAAATAATGCAATCCACAGGAGAGTCTCTCCCTGGCCTTTGTCCCTTTGAGTCCATCAGAAGCCTGAGTCAGGGCCTGGGGTCACTTCTCCTCAGGGGTAGGGAAGCTCACAGGTCCCCTCCCTAGGGCAAGCCTGAGGCACTCCTTAGAGGCCAGGCTGTGTGCCCAGGAATGGGAGGGCAGCTCTGAGCCTCCACGTGCTCAGGTGATGACCTCGGAACTGATGGGAACCTTCCAACAGGCAGATTCCTGGTGCAGCCAGGAGTCCTGATACTTTGGGGGGCTGGGGAGGGTATGGGCCACAGGGCTGTGTAGTCAGGGGTCACTCACACACTGAATGTAGCATGGGCAGAAACAACAGCACGCCAGCAGGAGAAAGGGCAGCGACACGATAGGCACAACCCAGTAGATAGGCTTGAAGGTGAGGGACTCTAGCCTGGGAGACACTTTATCTGGGTAAGTATCCTCCGTGTCTTCCGGCTCATCTTCGAGAAGGGCACATAGCGGCACAGCTGTTGTCACAGCAGGTGGGGACCCCTCCTGAAGAAAGCACATGTGTTAAGCCCTCCGTGCACCTGGGAAGCTTCCTGTGGTGCCTGTCACTTGGCATCCCAACCCACAACTCCATATCCCTTTTCCCCCTTACACTCAGATTGCCCCACTCTGAGAGGGCACAGCGGGACTAGGAGCCCAGGGCTGGACCCTGAGGGCCCCTGAAGAGCCCTGGTCCACAGACCCCACTCAGAGGCTCCACCCCAGAGCCCCGTCAGGGAGTCCAGCATCCTCCGTGCTGGGTGAAAGGCAGCCCCCATGGCACGGCTGGGCTGACAGCACAGGGGCCTGGAGAGGAGCATTCCAGTGATGGCACACAGGGGGTGCAGAGGGGCTGCTGGGGCCGGGAGGAAGGGTGACTGCAGGATCAGGGCAGCACCCTGGGTCTATCTCCTCATGGCCTCGCCCTCCCTGCCCCCTTCCACAGAGCTGCTCAGCCCTCTTAGCCTGCACTTCCACGTCTGCAGGAGCGAGTGACAGGACACCTGTGAGGTTCAGAGTTCATAGCCTGTCCTGGTACAGGGCAGGCCCATAAGGAATGGGGTCTCCTGTCCTGTTGTTACTCATGGCCAAGGAGAAGCTCACTGCGTCTGTGCACTCAGCTGCTGCAAGGCCTGAACCATTGAACCAAGTGAGGTGCTTCAGAGAAGTGGGAGAGGGACAGGGCGAGAGTGACTCAGTGCCCAGGAGGCAGGGCAGAGGAGAGGAGAGGCCAGGCCAGGGCTGGGGGAGAAGCCACTGTGCTGGGAGTAGACACCAGCTGGCTCCAGAGTTCTTTTCCCAATGTTCCTGTTGAAGGGTGGTTGTCACCGGGTGGGACTCCTGATGGGCAAACGGGTCAGTTCTGTCTGCTGATCTGTGAGCAGACACCCAGGGGTAAGTATAAACAGACATGCCCAGGAGTGTCTGTGCTGTTGGAAGCCAGGCTTGGGGGCAGGGGCTGTACCCGCAGCTGGGCCCAAGCACCAGTGCAGTGGAAATTCACTTCGACTCTGCAAGGCCACAGGTGGTCCCAGCCTCCAGGGCTCCTGGGTCTGGGACCCCAGTTTTGAGGGCCTGGACTCTAGCTCCCTGCACACAGCCTCCAGCCTCCACCCCTCACCTAAGCCAGACCCAGTTGGAGCTCTGAACTCCCCACCAGGAGAACCTGGCCAGGGATGTGGCAAGGTGGGAGTCAGGGGGCCGGTCTCAGCATTGTTCCGGAGTCCGCTGAGAGCTCCAAGTGGTCGGTGCCATGTGCCTTCAGGGAGCCTGGGCTTGCAACAGGGCAGAGGAGCTGCGTGGCCCCAGACACTTTTACAGAGGGACTCCCGGGGCACTTCTGAAGCCTGAGTGGGGCACAGCTCCCCAGGGAAGGGCGAAGGGGCTGCAGTGGCTGTGACATGCTGCACAGGTGCCCAGCTGCACAAGCTGCTTGCTGGGCCTGCCCTGGACACTGTTCCTGCCTTTTGCTTCCCAGTGTGTGTGTGTCTCCGTCCAGTGAATGGACTGAGTATAGTCCCAGAGGGAGGCTGCAGTCTTACCCTGGAAGTCACACAGTTCCTCCTGCTGACATCTAAATCCGTCTTGAAGAAGGTGAGGCCATTATTCAGGCTGATATCGATGAAGACGGCCCTAAAGCACAGAAAGGCCAGATGGTGACCAGCAGCCCAGACGGCACAGTGCGTGCACTTGGCTCAACCTGCAGCCCCACAGTGGTCCTCGATGTAATGGCTGTGGTCACTGGGCATTCAGGACACCGTGTAGGAGGCAGCACGGGACAGGAGAGCCCAGCAGGCGAGATGAGGTCACCCTCTGCAATGAAGGCTCAGCGGGCCACGAGGAGCCCTGCATGGCCCAGATGCCCTTGTGGCCATGGCCCAAGTGGCCAGGTGGGCTGTTTGGTGTCACCATGCAAACTCTTTTCTATGACAGGGTATGCTGGCTTGGCCCTGAAAGGCTGCCTGGGCCAAAGGTACCATCCCTGGGGCCCGTCACCTCCTGCATCCTGCCCTCCTTGATCGAACCTGGGTGACAGCGGATCACAGCCCTTCAGGGGACCACCCACATAGGTGGGTGCAGAGGAAGCCCTGAGCCCTCCCAGCACAGGTGTGAGCAGCTCGGCCAGAGGAGGCATCCCCCATGCTGGTCACGCCATAGTGCCTAAAGCTTTTCACTTACTGGCCCCGATCATTTAACTTCGGTCCTGGGCATGTAATGGAGGTATCTTCCACAGACACAGCCTTCATTCCTGGAAGAAATTTACACGCAAATAATTTGAATGGACATGTCCCCACATCCCCGTCTCCCCTCCTGTGGCCCTTGGCAAGCAGAGCCCACCGTTTGGCAGATGTTGGCTTCTGTTCTCTGCCTTCCCCAGAGCACCTACCTCACACCAAGTACTCTGCTGCTGACTAGACTGTCAGATTAGCTACGACCTTCTGACCATTCTTACCCCTTTGTTGGAGCTCGTAATGAAAACTAAATGGTTAGGGGAAAGGATTGGTGTCTGGGGTCTAGAATGGTTAGGATTAAATGGGGAAAAAATCCCCAAAGAGGTACAAACTGACTTTCCCATTGGATATTCACAGTCCAGAGAGAAGAATGATGTGACGGCAGCCCAGCATGCAGAGGGGACTGGACAAGCATGATTAACTGGAAGGGAGTTTTCAAACCAATATTACATGCATGGGATGAGTTTACATTGATTAGTGTCCTCTTTAGTTTCTCTGAAGAGTGTCTTGTATTTTTCAGGGTATAGGTCTTCCACTTCCTTGGTTAGGTTTATTTCTAGGTATTTTATTCTTTTGATGCAATTGTGAATGGAATTGTTTTCCTGATTTCTGTTTCTGCTAGTTAATCCTTAGTGTATAGGAATGCAACAGATTTCTGCGTATTAATTTTGTATCCTGCAACTTTGCTGGATTCAGATATCAGCTCTCGTAGTTTTGGAGTGGATTCTTTAGCATTTTTTAATGGCATCATCTTTCAATCTCAAGTGAACACACCATCCTGGGAGACCTGGCCGAGACTCAGAGCCCTGGGGCTGCCTCAACTTCCCTCCCACAGACTAATAGACTCGAGTGCTTGCCTCTCAAGGGAAGGGAGAGCCCAGGAAAGGGAGGGGGTGCAGCTCTTAGGGTACACCCACCCCACACCCAGCCAGGGCTGCAGGAGAGGCTCTCCCAGGGGTGTGATGGTGCTGGGGATCGATTCAGTCCTGGGCACGAGTGGCAGGTGCCCAGGCTCCCAACCAGTTACCCCTTCCACTGTCCGTGTTGCTTGTTTTCACTGTGTACATAGCGAATGGTCAGCACGGCTTTGAAGGCTTGGTTTGCTGGGGGACAGCCGTCACTGGAGGAAAGGAGGGGCTACTTACGGATGGTTTTCTTTCGAATTCGAAATTGACAGACGACTTCTTCCTTCTGTGTGTTTTCAAAACCTTTCCCAATAACCTTGACTTCATTCTTACCTGCAAGAGGAATATCCAAATGTCTCTGTGAGGAAGCGCTGAGTTATTTTCCTCAGATCACAACTAGGGCAGGCCGCCCCCAAAACAGAATCCCCATGAACTCTTGGGAGGAGGCAGCTGTAGCTGAACCCACATCTGGGCAACCCCCTGGCCAGATCCTCCCCTGGGGTCACTGAGGGCCCACTCTCAGGAGCCTGCGCTGGGCCCAGGGCACTCAGGGGCCACTCCCCACTTCCCAAGACCCAGGAAGTCCATCCATTAAAGGCACCCAGCCTAGTTCCCTCCATAGAGGCAAACCCAGCCGTGGGTTTCTGCTCTGAAATACCAAGGTCCCCCTAAGGGGCACAGGCAGGGACCAGGCAACCCTTACACAATTGAGAGAGGAGCCAAGATATCCTGGTGAGTCAGCCCTGGGTCATGTCTGAGCTGCACACGCACACCTGGGGGCCTGGGGACTTTCTGCCACCCGGAATCAATTCTCTATCGCCCCCCCCTCCTTTCTGGGGGCCTATGGCAGAATGGAAACCAGAGAAGCCAGTCATGTTCTTGCGGAAAGAGAATGTGGAATTTCAATAGGGTATGTGGCTTCCCCCAACACCTGGCAGTCAGAGGGTCAGGACCTGCTGTCAGTGACCAATCCAGGACCACAGAGGATGCCCCCTCTGCTCTAGACCCAGCTGAATAGCTATCACGCAGCTCCTCTGGAATGCCCTGGGCTCTGCTTTCCAACTCATGGGGCTGTGACTGCTGAGCCTGAAACCCTAGAGGGGACCTGGCTGGCCTGAGCCTCGTGGGGAAGTTTGGCAACAGCCTCTACTCCTGTGTCTGTGACATGCAGGGAGTGTGGCAGCCCAGGGCAGGGCTGAGAGCCCGGACCACGGCAGGCCCCGGCACTCCTGCAAATGGTGCACAGCGCCCCTCTACTCCATGAGTTGTACCCTGCCTTGTGTCCCTGCTGCCCTTCAGGCCCTGCTCTTGACCACTTGTCCTCTTGCAGGAACTACAGCTCTCAGGGGTCTGGTTTACTCTGGGAATTGTAGGCAAGTGGGGCCAGGATGGGGTTTTGAGCAGAAGAGAGGTTAAGTTAAAGTACTCTGCTCCGCCCAGAGAACTGCTCCTTTTACCTTCTATCTGCCCGCACCCTGTTCCTCCAACAGCAAAAGCCCCAAGAAGAAAGTGAATCTGAGAGTGAGCACAGCCAGCTTGCAGGCAGCTGCACTTCCCCCGCTACACTCATGCTGCCCACCAGCTCTGAGAGCGCAGAGGGACCTGCAGCCCCAGGACGGAGAGAGATCCTTTCTGGAAGGGAGGGCATTCTTTCTGGGAGAAAAGTTATATACCAGGCTGCCCGGGACCCAAGGACAGGGGACTGAAGGTGGGCAGCTCCCTGGAAAGGCCAGGTGGGGCTGGGCAGTGAGGAAGGGTGGCTGACCACCAGGACTGGCAGAGGCAAGGCTGGAGGTGCCCGCTCTGGCATGGCCAGGTAGGGGCTGGGACACCACGTGCTGCCCGGCGCAGGCTCGTGGAGAGAATTCGCACACTGCTCCCCCACTGTTCACCTGTGTGTCCCTTGCCTGCAGCAATTCTACTACGGGGACTGATCCCAGGAGACCCCTGCCCCATGCCCACAGAGAGGGATGCTTGGGAAGGCGCCACATGGTGGCTTCTAGTAACATCTCCTTCAGAACAATCTTACCGTTGAACCAGGGAGACTAGTGAAATTAATTTGGTCCTTCAACGTAACAGACGGGTGTGCAGATGGCTGGAAAATATTATGTAGTACACAATCCCACTAATATGGAAATATCCCTGTTAAGTCTACTGAGATAGGTGTGCATACGTGTGATCAAGTTCTCATTACACAGGTATGTGCCATATGCATAGTCAAGTTCTCCTAGTAGTTCTCTCTGGGAGAGAGTGGGATGGGACCAACGGGGACCCTCATCATAGTGGAGGGACAGTGGCTACCCATGCTGGTGGCAGGAGGGACCCTTGCTGCACAGAAGGTCCTGCAATGGCCAGTCACATAAGGAAAACAATTCAAGGCCCCACCTCCAGCATGGCCACCCAGGGGTGAACAGCCCCAGCATCCCCAGCAAATACACAGGCGGGATGAATCTCACACCACTGTGCCCAGCGCACCAGGCCAGAGACAGCATTCACAGCATGTGGCCCACTGAAGAGAGGTGCAAAGCAGCGGACTGCCTGTGGGGGAAATGTGAGGAGGGGAGCTGCCCACAGGGGCGGGGCTGGAGGAAACTGCCTAGGAAGGCATCCAGGGGGTTTTCCTGGGGCAGCGCTAAATTCTGTATGTCCATGGGCTGACTTACACAGGGTCCCAGGCAATTCTCAGCCTTGTCAGATGGCACCGTTACCATTTCTGCATTTCAGAAAGAGAACTCTCAACGAACATTAGTCCCTAGTTTAAGATATGCAGACTGAAGGGTTTCATGGGAGGTAGCCTGATGTCAGTATTTCACTGTGAGATGCTTCAGAAATAAGATGGGGCATTGAAGGAGAGAGAGCGTGAGCCAGCAAGGACTAGCTCCATTCATCATAAGGAAATACGGTCACACAGGGATTCTGAGCACCAGTTAGTCGAGATGGGGGCTCATTGTGCAATTGTTTCCAATGCTGAAGATTTTAAGCTTTACATAATAAAAGACTGGAAACAGAAAGCTGCATGATAGAAATAATATCATGGACAGAGCCCAGCAGAAGTCATGGTGCACCTTGGATGACAAGTGACTAATGAGAGGCAGAGACCAACGGCAGAGGGAGGCCGAGGGGGCGCTCCACCAGGAGCAGCTTGGAGGGTGAGACTCCTGTGAGTTGGGCCTCAGAGGATGGGTGGGAAACTGAGGCAGGGCCTACAGTAGCCTCACTGCCCAACCCCACCTCTGCAGCAAATGAGATTTAGAGCAGAGGGGTCCTTACCCTGCAGGTGGTCAGCTAGTGACCTCAGGTTCTGTGGTCAGCCTGGGGTGAGTAAGTGGCCTCTCTGAGCACTTGTACCTGTGACGGGCTGGAGCACAGGCTTAGGGGCAGGGAGGAGCCCTTGAGCCTCATGCCCAGCCCCTGCCTGCTTCCTCAGGGTCCCCTGATTGCTCCTCCAGGGCAGCCTGATGAAACGGGCTCTTTTATTTCCTTTGGGGTCCAGGTTTCTGCTTTGTACTTTCAAGTGACTGTCACTCTGTGTAGTGGCCTTTGACAAGAAGGCAGCAGTTTAACAAATCAGAGCCAAAACTCTGGGCCACACTGGTAGAGGGCATGTGGCAGGCACCTGACACTTCGTCTTGGCTGCCATGGGGTATGAATGGTGACTGGCACCCTCACCTGTGGCTTGTCATGTTGGTCAGATGCCGTGGCCGGTGTGTCCAGCACACAGAACCACAGAAATGAAGATGTTAAACTGGCTGCATGGTTGGGCGCTTAACCCAGGAAGGGCAGGGAAGGCCCCCATGTGTGGGGTTGCTAGGTGCCCTCCACACTGCATGTTCAGAAGATGGGGAGTCAGAAAGCTACCCCCAACAGCTGGCTCAGGTGGAAGCCATCATCCCGGAGGTCCCTTACCCACTCAAATTACATTTCAAATACTAATCAGACTTGGATTTCTGGGGTGGTTTCTAAATAGTTTGACCTATTGTCCTGGTTATACGTGGTTGGGTCCCATTTGGTAGTGTCGTTCAGTTTTTTTAAAACAGTTTTTTAAATTTCCTAATCAATGTTTTGGGTGTGAGATTAAAGAAAGCAATTACACTAAACTTATGTGGCAGTCATTTTGCAGTATGGTCACCAAGGCCTTGTGCAGTGGGTTCTGAAGTGATAGGGGGCCTGTTACAAACCTGGGCAAAGATGCCATCACATGCCCACCCCCAACACCCCCAGGCACCCGTACCTCACACAGACTTACATACGTACCTGACATAAACATTCTATGGACCCAGTGCGCATTCCAGACCAATCCCTCCGTAGACATCATATTCACGTACACACACCACATTATACACATTCACACACATGTGCCACACACACACACACACAGCGGGCTCAAACACACCGCACAGAGTGGAACCACATACACGACTCCCACCACACACATGGCACATTCACAAAACACGCACACACACACACACTCCTGTGTTTACAACAGCGATTCCATTACTTACCTCTAGCACAGGTAGTGGAGTAATCCACAGACATAATCTGCACACATGACCTCACTATGAGCTGAAATAGAGAGAGAGGAGTGGCAGGGTCACGGAGGGAACGGTGGGGGCATGGTGTGCAGACACCTTCACCCCGCTCACTCACGGGACCAACGATGTCTTCCAGTCCACTGTATCCATTGTCCACTCCAAACACATGATCCTCTTCGCCAGCAATTTCCCGTAGCTGAAAGGGAGAGGAGACAGCCTGGGCCCACAGCCAGGGGTGATGACCCAGAGGTCCCCATCCCAGGGGACAGACACCGAGGGCTAGACCCTGGCACCCGCCAGCAGCCCGCCCTCAGGGGAGGGAAAGCTCTTCCACCCTCATCTCTGCTGGGTAGGTCTTAGACAACACTTGTTAATCATTCTGAATGGCCACGTTGCACATCTTTCAACTCCAAGGGCCCAGCCTAAGCGGAGACGGCCCCAATCCCACTCCCCAGGCACCTGTTGGTGAGTAAAGGCTCATCCTCTGGGCGACCCTGAGAGAGCTGCCGTCTTTGAAGCTTTCTCCAGCTAGGCTCACAAGTGACCCCTTGTTCCCTGCTCAGAATTACCTGGTATAGCTGATAATCTTCCATGCCCACAAAATACAGAGTTGCCCCCAACTGCCTGGATTTTGCAGCCTGAGAAAGAGGAAATGTTGGGTATAATAAATTTCGTCCAAATATGTGGACCCAAAGGCTGGTAACAATGGGCTTGACTCACTTCAACTTGTGTCTTTGCAAATGATTCTGGCAGCAGTTCTCCACCTGTCAGCACGATGATGAGGGTGGGAACCCTCTGTCCTGTGGGAGATGCAGGGAGTGACTGGGTCAATGAGAGCAATGGTCACAGGCTTCCAGGTCCCGAGCACTGCTCGCCACACCTCACCCTCATGGGGAGAGGCCACCCAGACCTGAGCACCTGCCACCCAAATGCCTGGATGGCTTTGCAGCTTATTATGCAACAAGAAGGGCCCCTAGCCCAAGACCCACTTTGGAGATGAGGAGACTGAGCCCAGCTTAGGGTTTTTCCTACAGAACTGTCACTTCTACCAGACGGTACAACCTTTGCCCTGAAAGGCAATGAAAGCAATTTCACAGTTTAAGCATCAGCCTTCCAGATGAGCAAAAGGAGGGGTGGGCACACCCACTGTGCAAGACTCCCACAGGTCCATGCAGGCCTGTTCCAGCTCTGGGCCTCACCCACAGCTCTCCCGTGGGCACCTGTAGACCCAGGCGCAGGGCTCGAGGTCAGAGGCAGGTGACCAGTAGACCCCCTCCCCAGCTCAATGCCTTTCCCTGGGCCACACATATTCCATAGACCCTACAGCCAAGATGAAGATGTTTCTGGGACAGGCACAGTCGTTTACACTGCGGGAGACACAGAGCAGGAGCATCAAGCCAAGGGAAGGAGCTGAAGGGAGAAGGAGTCAGGGAGGAATGTGTGCTCAGCAAGGGGGAAGGTCAGGCTCCCTTCTTACACGGAGGCCCCACTGCTCTAGGACCTGCTGGGTTTCCCCCTTTCTTCTTCATGCAGCCCAGCTCCAGGGCCAGCGCCCCATATTTCCCAGGAACCATGACGCCGCACACACGATCCCTTCCTGTGCCGCGGAACATCACGGGGTGGCTTTCATCTCCACTGCTCAGAGGAGAAGGCTGCCACTCAGAAAGGGCAAGCAGCTGGCTCCAGGAGTCAGAGCTTGGATGCGGCCTGGGATGCTCTGCACCGACCTCACCGAGGCCCAGGCCTGGCCCTTCCCCCGGACACCATCACCAAGAAGGCAGGAAGCAGCTCACTTACCTGCAGCACGTGTTCTTTTGATCTGCTCATTGGCCTGCAACAAAATGAAGGAAAAAGTGTGTCAGGGGGACAGTGAGATGACCCAATGATGACCCTCTGAGAACCTGATAAAGCAGAGCCACATCTTAGAAATCTAGCTTCTGTACCTTTTCCAATCCGTGCTCCATATTTATGGCTCCGCTAGGTAGTATATAGAGCATTTCGACAAGAGCATTGTTTATTTTTTTTCTGAAAAAAAAATCAGAGCAGGTGGGAAATGGAATGAGGGGTTGCTTCGTACAACCAGCCCCAGGCTGTCCTTGCCCATCTGCGCGTGCAGCCCTGCTGGGACGGGGGAGGACCATGTAAAGGAGCCCGGTCCCAGACCTCTGTCCTGTGCCTTTGGCATTGGCTGGCCTGGTTCCCACCTTCCCAGTCCCCTATCCGGTGAGCAGGGTGGCGAGGGGACGCTGCCTTCTAGCCGCATAGGTAAGGCAGGATCTTCTCTGTGCTCAGCTCTAAGCCGTGCAGAACTGGGGACCCTAGGGGGGACCACCCTGACTGTCCATGGTGAGTACTGGGAGATCCCAACTGTGATGCCACCACAGTGTGACTGGCAGCACGGGGGCCCCGGAGAGGGCACACTGTACCCCCACACTTAAGGCAGAGCTCGGAAAGGTCACCATGCTCACCCTGGCCTCTCCCGTCCACCGGCCCTGGGACCCTCCAGTGCAGAGTCCTCAGGCTCTGCCTGGTGCTCCTCAGGGGGGTTCCAGTCATTTTCCTGCATGAGAATCTAACCTCCCTGCTACTCAGAAGCTCCATAATGTCCCACCCCCCACCTGGACCCTCCTAGGATGCAGGCCCACGGGGCCTTCCTCCAGCACCCTGTCCATCTGGGGTTCAGGACCCACTCCTGGGCTCACCTGACCAGAGTCACTGGGAACATTTTCCTCTCCACTGAAGCACCCACACTTGGATGACATCCATCCCTTCATCCCTGGTTCTGATTATCTCCCTCTTTCCCCAGCGACCCAGGGCACAAAGTGACACACAACAGCATGTGCCAGGCTATGTCCCAAAAGGAACCCCACAACTGCTCCACCTGATTAGGGAATCTTCACAGTCAGTCTGCTCTAGGGAAAGGGTAGAGCATAGAGGGAAGGACTCGTGCCGGGTGGAGGGCTGGGCTCGGAGGGGAGGAGTCTGTCTACTAGCACAGGGTCCAGCCAGAGCCAGTGTAGAGGCGGCAGCGGGGACCCGGGGGCCTGGCCTGAAGGTCAGGGTGGGCAGTGAGGGGAGGGTCCAGGACAGCCCCGTGGCTGCACACTCGTGGGCTCCTCAGTGCGGGCTCAGGGGCTCCCTCTGCTCCCTGTGGCCTGACCGCTGGGTCTGCTTTAGGGGATCAGTGAAACACTTACCTGTCCGAGGTCAACTGCATATTGACATGGCCATGTGTCGAGTAGGTAATGAACGACATACGCTGTGTGGGGCTTGGGAGGAAACACGGGCTTGTGAGCAACTATACACACAGGCTGAAAGTGATGCTGATGTGCAACAGGGAGGGGGTGCCCACCAACTTCTCTGTTCTCCATTCTGTCTCTTTTAGTGTGGAGTCCATTTCCTGGACTCCAGGAGTTCTCATCACTTTAGTGAAGGATTATGAGGCCTGGAAGGCATGCTGCCCTCTTGTCAAAGTGCGGCATGGCACCCTGTAGACCCAAATCCCAAAAGTCTGTTGGCTCTCTCTGCCTCTCTCTCTCTCTCTCACACACACACATGCACACAGGGCGGCTGCATGCACAAGGAGATAGGCAGCTACATGTTCTTCCAAGAGGGCCCTCCCAAGCTGGCCTCTCCTCTCCTGACAACTTCTTTGTACTTTCACTCCTCCTCCTCCCTGGACGATCTTCCCCACCTCCCTCCCCTCATCTCAAAGAAATTTTCCTCCCTAATCAGCCATTCATATTCTCCCCTCCCTTTTCACCTTCTGATCACCTGGCCCTCATTATCCTTTAGTTACACTGTTTCCATAAGTCCCTGTATGAGCTCCCCACTGGTCCTGTTCTTGCCCACCATTATGAGGCTTCTCTGCCTGGGGTACAGCTGGAGCCCTGTCTTTCTGCAGTCCCACCAGCCCCTCTGATCATGCATCATCCATAGCTCCCTATGGCCCGCAGCAGGAAATCCAAGCCCTGCTTCCTGGCATTACTGGCCTCTCTGCCTTGGCCACAAGTTGACCTCCCGCTTCATTTCCCAGCTTTCCCATGTTAACCATGTTCAGCCAAATAGACCCCTTACTGCTCAAATGACCTTCATGGTTCTTGTTACCCTGTATTTCTCATCCTTCAAGGTCTAGATAAAATTTCCACATCCACATGTTTAGTTACAGTGTTAAGGAGTTTGCCTATTTCCTAGTCTGTGAGGTCTTCCCGGGAAGACTGTGCCCCTGAGAACAAGGCCTCACTCAAAGGAAGGAGCCAAGCAGGGCTGCAGAGATCTTAGGAAACAAATGGGGTCTGTCCTCTCCTGCTTCAGAACACTGCCCTGAGCTTTGGAACCTGAGGCAGGTCCAGGTCCACTGCATCTAAATAGCAATGTACTCAGTCAGAGGAAAATGGCCTGCAACACAGAGCTGAGAAGCTGTACTTTTTAAAGCTGTTCACCAAATTCTGCACAAAGTGCTGTGTGAACTCCCAGTTGTCATTTACACTGTGGGATCTGAAAAAGAAGAAGACATGAGTCAGAGACGGAGGTGCATGTATCATGTGAGCATACTTTCTGCCTTCCCTGCTTTCCTGCAGGCCCTTAGCAAGCTCCTCCACGAGAGCCCCCAGCTCCTGAAATAGCTAAAGCCACCACAGCTCCCGGAGTGAGGTCAGTGGGTTACCCTCGTGGTGACTTTACTCAATGTGAGTGGCAGCAATTGACCGATTAGACCTGTGTGGGAGGGGATGAGGGACTTCTCAGATAAGGGAGGGGCCTTTGGTGGCAAACATGGATGGTTGATCATCCTACATGAGAATGTTAGGAAATGGGGTAGGATGCATTGGTCGGTAAAGCCTCCAGAGATTCTGATATATTGGCTCTCCTGGTGCCCCATTTCCCCTTGGGAATCACCATTCCCAGCTCTCTGCTCCTCTTCGAGCCCTTGAACATGGGGGTGGGTCATGGCTCTAGGCTCTTCCTCACTACCGTTCCCTCTGCCTCCACGGCTACATCTAAAACCGTCAGGAATAGTAAGGAAACTAAGGACAAATGACGTGAACACCACGATTCCAGTGGGTACACATCTACCAGGCACTTTACCTACATGATTTCTGATTCCAGAACAACCCCTATGACAGTAATTATTCCCACTTTTGAGATGAGAAAACAGGATTACCCAGGTCATAGAATGTGATACAATTTCAATAGCTAGTATGGATGTGAACCCAGCCCTGGCTGCAAATCCCACACTCTACCCATTGCACTTGGCAGGTCAGGGTGACCCTGATTCTGCCAGCTGCTGGGTAGCAAAGCAGCAGACTTTGTCCACCTGCTTAAGTAGAGATTTGCTCTCAGACCCACGCTGACGTGCAAGACAACTCCATTCCTAACTAACACTTTCCATTTCCTCCCCATTACCTCTCTCCTGTTATCCCACTGAATGAAAAGGACACTCCAAAGAAAATTTAAAGGAAACAAGAGTCTTCAACCCACCTATCTACTCTGGGATAGTTGTTAATTTATGATAATTTGGAAGGAAACCCTTGAGTCTATAACACAACAATGTGAGAGCTCGTAGGCAACCACAGGGACCTACAGTTCCCAGCAAGGAGGCAGTAGGGAACACAGCGGACACATGGGCTTCTGGCACTCAGGGCTCCAGCCATGATACAGTGTCCCACTCTTAAATGAGAATGGAGAGATGGGCATCCATAGATAGCTCCACAATTAAACCTTGAGGCCAAGACATCCTGGTGATATAACTATTCTGGGAGAATGGACGCATAGAGCAGAATCATATAAGCGAGCTGAGATGTAACTAAGCTAAATACTCTTCCACGGTAAGAAGTTAACTGAGAATATGTAACCTCAAGCAGCAAGAAATACCATAAAGTATAAATATGTTTTAGCGTATGAACACATTATTAGATACATGGTAACAATGTCAAAAAACAAATTTGAAATACTTGCAAATGGCTGTCTCTGAAGAACAGGATCAGAAGTGGGGCCATATGGGGCAAGAGTCTCAAGGTTCTGTGTGTGTGTGTGTGTATTTATAATAGTGCTCCATCTTAAATTTATGTTCAAGTATTTCCTTGATAAATTCAAAAAGGAAATTACAAACTAGTGGCATGAAGTGTGAAAATGGCAGACTTGGAAGCTCTAAGCCTTCAATTCCACAAAGAAACACTGAACAAACGGAGGCTTAAATCTGATACATGCTACAACATGGGTGGACCTCACACAACAAGGCAAACACAAAATGCCAACTGTCCTATGATTCCATTTATCTGAAGTGTCTGGGACAGGCAAATTCGTAGATACAGAAAACAGAAAGGAGGTTGCCAGGACCTGGGGAGGGGTGGATGTGGAGTTGTTGTTTATACAACTTTCAGTAGCCTCTGTCCTGAGAAGCACAGAAGCCATGGCTCCCTCCGTGAGGAACAGGTGTGAAGGGCCCTGAGCAGGAAGAAGCAAAAGACACGGAACGGCCCATCCCACGGGGAGCGCAGATCCACAGCCAGGCCTGCACGGCTCTGCTCTTCCGCTCACCGGAACTCGGGAGGAAGCCGGGCAGGACGCACACACGCCGGGTCCGGATGCCTCACTGACGACGCCCCTCCAGCTGTCATCCTCTCTGAGAACCTCTCACCCCGCCTTTCCCGAGGGAGCCCCATGCAGTGACGGGCGGCCCTAACATCTGGTCCGACTTGGGACACCCCTGAGGGCCAGCTGAGGCTGTCAGACCCGCACGGAAGCTCCACCTAATCCTACTTCTGCCCGTTTTGTCTCACAGGGGTTGGTGCCAAGGTGCTGGTTAACGAGCATCCTGCACGGGCTCCATGTCCGGAGTGGACGGATCTTGAAGCTCTGCTCTCCCCCCAGGCCATCCCCTCTTCCTCCACCTTTGTCACACGTGTGGGTGCTCCCCTGGATTCTGTCTCTCCATTATCCTCTCACTGGGCACACCCACCTTGGGATCCTACTTGACTTCCCCCGGCCTAGAATGAATGAACAGGACCACTCATCACATGGTGACGGCGCCCAGAGAACCTCAGGAGGGCTCCCAGCAGAGACATTAGGCTCACACATCCCCCACCCCAGAGGGCACATGGGAAGAAAGCTGAGTCAGGGAATCTGGGCTGGGTCAGCGGCCCCTGTGGGGCAGGGAGATCCCAGGAGGTGTGATTTTGGCTTAAATGCCAGGTCACTTTATACTTATCTTCCATGACTATGTGTGATGTCGTGCTGAGCAAACTACATACAAATTCCCCTTCCCTTTCATTGCAACATGGTGAGATGGGTATGAAGACCTTGACTGTACAGATGGGGACACTGAGGCACAGAGAGATGGAGCAACTGGCCCAATGCTCCCTGACGGTGAATGGAGTCTGCCTGACTGTAGGGCTGGGGCTGCCTCCCCATGCCCGTTCCCCGGGAAGGGCAGGGAGCAGCCCCAGGAGGGAGGATGTTCTCTCTCTCTAAGCACTTCTCACCCCGCAGGCCCTGTCAGGGGTGCACCGCTCCCGGCCCTGGGGCTGAGGTTGCCGTGGTTTCAGGTCTGGCCTGGCCTGCTGCAGCAACACCCTAGGCACATTCCCCACTGGTAGTCCAGGGCTGGGAAGTGGGTGTGTAAATGCTTTCTTGGGCACCCTCAGCTCCTCCTCCTATTTGCACAATCTGGCAGGATTTAGTCCTGGCCAAGCAAAAGGGCAAGTGTCAAGGCATCGGCCATGGGGGAGGCAGGGGGGCACAGTGCTGTGGCACAGCCTGTCCTGGAGCCTGAGTGTGGGGCACGAGGGACTTCAGTGGCTCCCCTTCCTCTCCTTCCTTCTCCACTTTCAGGCCAAGGCCTATACTCCTCACCCTGAGCTGCCGAGAGAGCCAGCTGTGGCCGGAGGGTTGAGGACTGCCTGCCAGCATTTAAGAAGCCAAAGGAGCTTTTCCTCTGAGATCGGGAACAAGACAGGGATGCCCACTCTCCCCACTGTTATGCAACATAGTACTGGAGGTCCTCGCCATGGCAATTGGATAAAACAAAGAAATACAAGGAATCCAGATTGGTAAAGAAGAAGTTAAACTGTCACTATTTGCAGATGACATGATATTGTACATAAAAAACTGTAGACTCCACCCCAAAACTACTAGGACTATATCAGAATTCAGCAACGTTGCAGGATACAAAATTAACACACAGAAATCTGTTACTTTCCTATACACTAATAATGAACTAATAGAAAGAGAAATTAGGAAAACAATTCCATTCACAATAGCATCAAAAAGAATAAAATACCTAGGAATACACCTAACCAAGTAAGTGAAAGACCTATACCCTGAAAACTACAAGACACTATTAAGAGAAATCAAAGAGGACAATAACAAATGGAAACTCATCCCATGCTCTTGGCTAGGAAGAATTAATATTGTCAAAATGGCCATCCTGCCCAAAGCAATATACAGATTCGATGCAATGCCTATCAAATTACCAACAGCATTCTTCAATGAACTGGAACAAATAGTTCAAAAATTCATATGAAAACACCAAAGACCCGAATACCCAAAGCATTCCTGAGAAGGAAGAATAAAGTGGGGAGGGGATCTCGCTCCCCAACTTCAAGCTCTACTACAAAGCCACAGTAATCAAGACAATTTGGTAGTGGCACAAGAACAGAGCCACAGACCAGTGGAACAGAATAGAGACTCCACACATTAACCCAAACATATATGGTCAACTAATATTCGATAAAGGAGCCATGGACATACAATGGGAAAATGAAAGTCTCTTCAACAGATGGTGCTGGCAAAACTGGACAGTCACATGTAAGAGAATGAAACTGGATCACTGTCTAACCCCATACACAAAAGTAAATTCAAAATGGATTAAAGACCTGAATGTAAGTCATGAAACCATAAAACTCTTAGAAAAAAACATAGGCAAAAATCTCTTAGACATAAACATGAGTGACCTCTTCTTGAACATATCTCCTTGGGCAAGGGAAGTAAAAGCAAAAATGAACAAGTGGGACTATATGAAGCTGAAAACCTTCTGTACAGCAAAGGACACCATCAATCGAATAAAAAGGTATCCTAAAGTACGGGAGAATATATTCATAAATGACAGATCTGATAAAGGGTTGACATCCAAAATATATAAAGAACTCACACACATCAACAAACAAAAAGCAAATAATCCGATTAAAAAATGGGCAGAGGAGCTGGATACACTGTTCTCTAAAGAAGAAATTCAGATGGCCAACAGACACATGAAAAGATGCTCCACATCGCTTGTCATCAGAGAAATGCAAATTAAAACCACAATGAGATATCACCTCACACCAGTAAGGATGGCTGCCATCCAAAAGACAAACAACAAGAAATGTTGGCGAGGTTGTGGAGAAAGGGGAACCCTCCTACACTGCTGGTGGGAATGTAAATTAGTTCAACCATTGTGGAAAGCAGTATGGAGGTTCCTCAAAAAGCTGAAAATAGACTTACCATTTGACCCAGGAATTCCACTCCTAGGAATTTACCCTAAGAATACAGCAGCCCAGTTTGAAAAAGACAGATGCACCCCTATGTTTATCGCAGCACTATTTACAATAGCCAAGAAATGGAAGAAACCTAAATGTCCATCAGTAGATGAATGGATAAAGAAGATGTGGCACATATACACAATGGAATATTATTCAGCCTTAAGAAGAAAACAAATTCTACCATTTGCAACAACATGGATGGAGCTAGAGGGTATTATGCTCAGTGAAATAAGCCAGGCAGAGAAAGACAAGTACCAAATGACTTCACTCACATGTGGAGTATAAGAACAAAGGTAAACGGAATGAACAAAACAGCAGGAGAATCACACAACCCACGAATGGACTAACAGTTACTGGGGAGGATGGGTGGGAGGGAGGGATAAGGGCTGGGAAAAAGAGAGGGGGCATTACTATTAGCATGTATAGTGTGTGGAGGGCACGGGGACGGCTGTGCAACACACAGAGAAGACAAGTAGTGATTTTACAGCATCTTACTACGCTGATGGACAGTGACTGTGAAGGGGCATGTGGGGGGGGACTTGGTGAAAGGGGAACCTAGTAAACATAATGTTCTTTATGTAATTGTAGATTCATGATACCAAAATAAAAATTAATAATAAATAATAAAAAGTAAAATGAAAAAAAAGGAAGCCAAAGGAGGCAGTGTGAAGAGAAGGGCAGGAGTGGGGAGATCCTGGCTCAAAAGCTGTTTCTCTAGTGCCTTTCTCACACACCCATGTTACTCTTCCTTGGGGGAGAGAGGGGACTACCTTCCCATAGTCTAGCATTTGGAAGCAAATTAGCTCGGCTGACATTGAGTAAATCACTTCCACCTCAGCCTCAGTTCCGTCACCCGAAAATAAGGAAAGATCCATTGCCTTAAGGTTTGGGAGGCCTACATGGGAGGGCACGTTGCCTGGCACATCATGTCCAATTATTATTATTACACATGCCCCTCCTGCACCCTGAGCCCTTCCCCATGCACCCCAGGGCCTAGATGTGCCTGAGCAGGCCCAGCAACAGAGACCAGGGTGCAGGCAGGGGCACTAGAACAGGATGGCAGCTGAGAGGACCCGTTGCGCTCACTGGCCCTCTCTGGGAAGACTGACCCAAGGAGGCTCTCAGTCCCCCAGGACCATTCAGACCCCAACCCAAGCCCCAGGTGGGGGTCACTAGCCCCTGGGCTGTGCTGAGGATCAGGGAGGCAAGAGCTGCCCAGGGCCATGCAGAGCCCTTCCCCGAGACAGTGAGGAGGGACCTTTCCTCCTGGCAGGGGAGGCTCCCAGCTCTGCGGGTTCAGCTGGGCCTGCACCCCCCTATCAGCAGGCTCCAGGGAGACTAGGGGGAGTCAGAGGCCATCCCCCCTGGGATGGAATGAGGCAGCTCAGTGCGCCTGGGTCCTGCAGCCCCTCCAGCCTCTGGGCTGCTTCCTCCAGCCCCCAGGAGCCGCCCCCCTTCAGGAGACCGCACATCACAGGCCTGCCCTGCTCTCCCTCCAGGGACGGTTCTGAGGATGACAGAAAGGCCAAGAACATCCTTGGACACCCGAGAGTCCTTTCAACACCACTGTCAACACTGAATAAGTAGCATTTATCCCAGCCCAACACAGGAGGTGAATATGGACACAAGGTCATCTCCCCCAAAGACTGAGACCCCCAACCCCCATCCTTCTTTGATGGCTGGCAGGGGCCTACCCCACAGCCTAGCTCCCCCGGGCTCTGGACAAACCAAAGTGCCCTGGAGGTGCACACACACACAGTACCTTGAGTCTCCAAGGTGTCTGAGAAAGAAGCAAAGCACTTGGCAGCATGAAAGAAAAGGACTTTCAAGTAGTGGCACTGCGGATGCCCAAAAGCCACATGGCCATCTCCCTGGGGCCCATTTACACAATAGTAATCGGTGTGAAAAACAGAACAAAACATGCCAACAGACAAAAACCAACAGCCAAAGCCCAGAGGGACCTAACTGCTGAGAAGTTTGCCCGCAGGAATTTCCCCGCCAGCTGATTAAGGGACCTGCAGGTCACAGACCTGGGCCATGTGGTTGGAGGGACTGAGTCATCTAGAAACTGGATGGGGGCCTTTCATCCTTTTCAGGAGAAAAAGTCCCAGGGAACAAATGCCTGGGGCATTCTTTCTGCCCCAGGAACAGAGAGGCCACAGAGAGTCTCTTGCTTGAATGTGACCAAGACAGTCCCTGCTTCCCTCTCTCAGAGCCTGCGGCCCCAAACTGACCCCAGGGACAGCACTGTTCTATGGCACTGACTAGAGCAGGAGGGCCACTCACGAGTCTAGGACGAAGTACACGTCGTAAGTGCTCCAGCAGGATTCAACATCTGCTGGGCTCTCCTGGAGCCTGGAGCTGGGGTGGTGACCTTGGTCCTGGGTGCGGTAGGGGTCGGGGGGGCTCCTGGTGGTCAGGAGCGGAGACGGCAGCAGCAGCAGCAGGAAGACGACGAGCGTGGGCCCCAGCATCCTGGGGCCCGTGAACTACAGGCCACCTCAAGCCAACACCTCCTCTGCTTCCTCCCGTGCTCAGGGTCCTCGGCACTCCCAACCTCAGCTCTACTCACGCTCTGATCAATATATCTTGCACCTGCAAGCAGCCACCTGATACCTGCCCTGTGGGTCCAAGTAGCAAGTGGTTGGCTGTGGGGTGATAGCCCCAGTATTTATGCACCTTTGCCCCGCCCTGCTGAGGTATGTCCATTATGATGGACAACAGGTTGCCATGGTGACCTTGTGAACTGCAGCTCTGACCAGTGCTCTCCCTGTGGGCAACCCCAGGCAGGAGTTTGAAGGGATAGTAAGATGAGGCCTCCATTTGTCCCTTATCCCAAAACCTCCCAGGGTCTTTACAATTTCAGGGAAAGCCAGCCCTTTGGTAAACTGACAGAGGGCAGCTGAGGGGGCCACACACGGACATCACTGAGTGTGAGCAGGTGGAGACAGGAGTGCTGTGAAGTTTATTTGTGGGGACACTGAAGTCACCCAAGGGATAGGAGGCTCTAGAGGAAGGTTGTGAAAGCAGGCCAGTGTCCTTCGTGAATGAGAGACATTCCAGCTTTCTGCTGCTGTGTGTTGACCCATCCCAGACCTGGAAACATAAAACAGAACAATTCCATATGCTCACAGGTTCTGTGGACTAGAAATTCAGAGATGTCTAAGCAGGCATGGGTTGACTTTCCTCCACGGAAAACCCACTTGCTCTTCCATGTAAATTTTGGAATCATATCATCAACTCTCCACTCACCTAAACCTCTCTTAGTATTTTAGCAAAATAAAGTTAAATATGTAGATACATTTGGAGGGATCTGAATCTGCTATCTGGACTAGTCCTACCAGTGAACATCAGGCACCCCGCCTACTTTCCTCATTAGGGCAAAACCAGCTATGGGTTTCTGATCTGAAATGCCAAGGTGCCCCCTAATGGGTGCAGGCAGGGGCACACAGAGGGGGACACAGCTCTGAGGGCACACCCTGCCGTAAACCCAGCGTGGGCTGCAGTGAAGGCTACTCCCAGGTGCGTGGTGGTGCTGGGGATGGATTAATTCCGGGGTAAGTCCAGGCTTGGTTCACTGTGGGGATGCAGCCTCATGTGGGACGATTGCCACTGGAGGAAAGGAGGAGCCTGCAAGACTGCCTGCTAGACAGTGAACCATCCTCACCTGAACCCACACGGGAAGCTGATTGGGCTATACAGTTTTACTGAGTGGAGGGTCAAGGCACACACCTTGGGGAACCAGGTGGGGACCAGAGGCCACATGTGCAAGTATCAGTTCATCGCTACCCAGTGAATATTCAACACATCCCAACCCTGGTAGACACAGGAGCTGAATGTTCACTGATTTATGGCAACCCTGAGCAGTTTTCAGGGACCCCCACTGTTAATAGTTAGATGTTAATAGTTAGAGCTAAGGCTATCAGAGTGAAACAAGCCTGAATCCTGTTGGGAGTAGGGCATCTATACCTGAAGGAACATACTATGTATCTCTCTCCCATCTCTGAATATATTTTGGGGATTGACATCCTCCAGGGCCTGTGCTTGCAGACCATGCAGGTGAGTTCAGACTGAGGATATGTGTGGTAAAGGCAGTTCTGAGTGGACATGCTAAGCACCTGCCTGTAGCTTTTGTTGCGCATCAGCAGGTGACAGATGCCAAGCAATACAAATTCCCTGGAGGGCATAAGGAAATTTGGGAACCCCTCCAGGAATTGGAAAAGTAGGCATTATAAAGCGTCCTCATAGCCCTTTTAACCTCCTGGAGTGGCGGGTGAAACAGCCAGATGGCTCCTGGCACATGACCGTGGGTTACAGAGAACTGAGTAAGTCAGTCATATCCCTCTGCAGGCTGCTGTCCCCCCTATTGCAGCCCTCATGAATACCCTAAGTCATGAACTAGGGATATACTATGCTGTGGATCTGGCTAATGCTTTCTTCTCCATAAACACAGCACAGGACAGTGAGGAGCAGTTTTCCTTCACTTCACATGGGAAGGACGGCAGTGCGCTGTCGCTGTCCTTCCACAAGAGCACCTCCACAGCCCCACCGTGTGCCATGGACTTGGAGCCCAGGATATGCAGCATGGGAGAACCTGCCAATGGTGTAGCTGGACCATTATATTGATTATATCGCGCTTACTGTTTCTTTTCTTACCAGAAGTCCTGCATGCAACAAACATTGTGCAGCACCTAGACTACTGCAACACTTACAGGAGAAAGGATGGGCTGTGAACAGCACCACGTTTCAGGGACCTGGTTTGCCAGTCAAATTCTTGGGGGCTGTCTGGTCGGGTAACCCAGAGTTTTGGTAGGGGGTTTCCTTGCATGTAGTTAGTACATTGCTCTGACTACAAATATCCTGCCTTGCTTTTTCCGGAGGCCCTCACCTTATTCTGTCGATGCTCCTGGTCCCTGTCTCATTCCCCCCTCTACAGGTAGAGACCCTAGCGCTGCTAGTAGGGAAATGGGGCCACGACCACTCTGGTTGCTTCATGCTGAGAGGGGGTGCAGTAAGAGGTGCAGTTAGGTCTCCATAAATGGTCAGTTGAGAGGGCCTCAGAAGATTGGCGCTTCTGTTCCAGGCTCCATTTCTATTACTATTTGCAGTTATATGGCTTCTAGGCAAGATAGAATAAATCTTGTTATTAGGTTTAGTAGCAACATCTGGAGTTGGATTTTCTTTTTTGGAGCAACTTGACAAGATTAACAATGCATGGCTCTGTCAGTAGATGAATGGATAAGGAAGATGGTACATATACACAATGGAATACTATTTGGCCATAAGAAAGAAACAAATTTTACCATTTGCAACAACATGGATGGAGCTGGAGAACATTGTGCTCAGTGAAATGGGCCAGGCAGAGAAAGACAAATGTCAAAAGATTTCCCTCATTTGTGGAGTATAATAAAGAAGCAAAACTGAAGGAACAAAATAGCAGCAGACTCGGAGACCCCAGGAATGAACTAATGGTTACCAAAGGGGAGGGCTGTGGGAGGGCAGGTGGGGAGGGAGGGAGAAGGGGACTGAGGGGTATTATGTTTAGTACACATGGTGTGGGGATCACCGGGAAAACAGTGTAGCACAGACAAGGCACACAGTGATTCTGTGGCATCTTGCTGCACTGATGGACAGTGACTGCATTGGGGTATAGGTGGGGACTTCATAAACGGGTAAATGTAGTAACCACATTGTTTTTTCATGTGAAACCTTCAGAAGAGTGTATATCAAGCATACCTTAATAAAAATCAAAACAAAACAAACAAAGAAAAAGAATGCATTCCTGAATATGAGAACTAGAAATAGTAAAACTTTCATTGAAATGATGGGAGAAAACTAAAACATCTAGAGAACCATAGCTAGATATTTTGGGGAAACGAGAATTCTGGATCTGGTCTATGTCTCAATGACTAGTATTAGGATTTAGTATATATAAGGCTGCATTATTGAAACAATACTTTTCTCTAAAATCACCCTCATTTTTATTAGTAGTAACTAGATTAAGAAATTAATTAACACTTGGCTTGACTATTTGCATAAGTGCAGCAAGAAGAGCAATTGATTACTTAGAATCCTTTAAATGTGCTTTGAAGGAACTTTTTATAAGGAATTGCAAATTGGACTTTTAAAGGCCTCTCCAGGCCAGAAAGCCAAGCCAGACTTGCCTTCAGGTTTTGCCTGCAGTACCTGCAGATTTGGGTGAATTCCTCTCTTCTCGGGGTCCCCAAGACATCCTGAGGTTCTGGCACCTGCCAGGAAGTGACCTTCCTTACTCACCTGGGAAGGCTGCTGGGAACCCTGTAAGCAAGGTACCAGGCCAGTTCTTCCAAGGGGATTTGTTGGCTTTATAAAGTCAACCTTAGTTCCTTAAAGCTGTTCATATCTGAGTTTATGCACGTGTCTCTCAGGTATGACATTCCAGTCAGAGCCTTGGTAATATTCCCTGTGTTTTTAATTGGTCCTCTTACAAGGAAAGCAGATCCTTATTGAACTTATGCAAATAAACGTACTACCATGAAATATGAAAATACTCACTGAGAGTTTTTAAATTGTGGAGGGATCAAGTAGAAAGATAATTGTTTCAATTCTGCCTACAAAGATATTGTCATTTACTAAACTGCTGTCAGTTTAAAAGAAAAAGCTTAAAACACTTTATCAGCAACATTTGAAACATAAAGCCACAAAATCATTTTTCTTAGTTTACTTAATCCTATGTAATCAATACCTGTTCTTCTGAAATCTAGTTCTGTATTAGTTTAGGAGTAATAGAACAGTTACAATAAGTGACAAAAGACATACAAATGACTATGGTGAAAGATCTCATGAGAGTAAATGTAGTAACCACATTGTTTTTTCATGTGAAACCTTCAGAAGAGAATATATCAATCATACCTTAATAAAAATCAAAACAAAACAAAGAAAAAAGAATGCATTCCTGAATATGAGAACTAGAAATAGTAAAACTTTTATTGAAATGATGGGAGAAAACTAAAACATCTAGAGAACCATAGCTAGATATTTTGGGGAAATAAGACAGCTGACATAAGGAAATTTGGATATTTCTGTAACACAAAACATTCAGTAACAAAGTATAGCACCATTCCCTTTGACAGTTCTTTCCAGGTAAATATTTATCAGATAAATAAGCTAAATTAGCCAAATATTTTCCCCCCTGAGGAGAAAAATTCCTCTGACTTGTTCCAGGGACCCTCTAGAAAATATACGAGTTAACTAGAGGTAAAAGCACCTTTTTTAATATGATTTTGGGAAGTTTGCAGAAGAAAGTTTCTTTGGCACTTGCTTAAATAAGATTATAGGTTGACATGAAGAAATACTTATCCATTTAACTAGAATGACAACAAAATACTTCAAAGACAGATTCAGAAGGTCACCCAGTTATTAGCAAAGTTTAGCTTTTAGTCCTTTTAATATGGAGATCTCATTTTCTTAAATACTCAGACAATTCATTGAGATTTTAAGCATGAGAAACTGCTTTGATAAAACAATTAGAAAAATTTCTGCAATTTTCAACATTAAGAGGAGACCAACAGTTTAAGAAAACTTGTCCTTTTCACTGAAAACAAAATTACAATTTGCTGTTAATGTTGAAAAATTGCAAAAAGTTTTCTAATTCCTCCACTAAGTTTCTACAGTTTTTTTTTACATTTAGATTTCTTCCTCTTAAATAAACAGCTGTATTTTGGAACAGTTATGTTCTGTTACCCTCAACAAAATGAATTTCCATTCCTTATATTTTCTCTTATTAAAACACACATCTTCATTTTTTTCTCAAGATGGCGGCATGGTAGGGTGGTGGAAATTTCCTCCTGAAACCATATATATTTTGAAAATACAGCAAATACAACAATGGGGGAATGACAGCCTCTTCAACAGCTGGTGTTGGCAAACCTGGACAGCTACATGTAACCCCATACACAAAAGTACACTAGAAATGGTTCAAAGACCTGAATGTAAGTCATGAAACCATAAAACTCTTAGAGAAAAACATATTCAAAAATCTCTTGGATATAAACATGAGCAACTTCTTTATGAACATATCTCCCTGGGTAGCGGGAAAAAAAGCAAAAATGAACAAGTGGAACTATATCAAGTTGAAAAGCTTCTGTACAGCAAAGGACACTATCAATAGAACAAAAAGGCATCCTACTGTATGAGAGAATATATTCATAAATGACATATTCGACAAGGGGTTGACATCCAAATTATGTAAAGAGCTCACGCACCTCAACAACAAAAACGAAATAATCCAATTAAAAATTGGGCAGAGTATCTGGACAGACGCTTCTCCAAAGAAGAAATTCAGATGGTCGACAGGCACATGAAAAGATGCTCCACGTTGCTAATTCTCAGGGAAATTCAAATTAAAACCACAGTGAGGTATCACCTCACACCTGTTAGGATGGTCAACATCTAAAAGACTAGGAAAAACAAATGCTGGTGAGGATGCAGAGAAAAGGGAACCCTCTTACACTGCTGGTGGGAATGTAAACTAATTCAACTGTTGTGGAAAGCAGTATGGAGGTTCCACAAAAATTTAAAAATAGAAATACCATTTGACCCGGAATTCCACTCCTAAGAATTTGCCCAAAGAAAACAACTTCTCAGATTCAAAAAGACATGTGCACCCCTATGTTTAGTGCAGCACTACTTACAAGAGCCGAGATATGGAAGCAACCTAAGTGTCCATCAGTAGATGAATGGATAAAGAAGAGGTGGTACGTATACAGGATGTAATACTATTCAGCCAGAAGAAAGAAACAAATTCTACCATTTGCAACATGGATGGAGCTGGAGGGTATTATGCTCCGTGAAAAAAGCCAGGCAGAGACAGAGGAGTACCAAATGATTTCCCTCATTTGTGAAGTATAACAACAAAGAAAAAAATGAAGGAACAAACAGCAGCAGACTCACAGGACCCCCCGCCTGACGGCCATGTCACAGTAAACCCACAGGCCCGCTCCTCAGGGGAACCCCGAGCCCGCGTTCCGTCCTACCTTGAAGCAGCGCCTGGAGCAGGTGCAGCTAGAGCTTCCGGAGCGGCCACCACCCGCGTGGCCAGCCTGCGCTCAACTTTGGAGTCAGGCGCCCGCTGCGTAGCACTGGGTCCCGGCCGGGGCTCTCGGGCGCCATGCATGCCCCGCGGTGCAGCCGCCGCCGCCAGCGCTCGCGGCCGGGCGGGGACCCCCGCGGGCCACACTGAGGGGCCCCCGCCTGCCCCCGCCCTGGGGCCCTCGCACTCGCGGCGCAGCCTGTTAACGCGCGGCGGTGGACCTCGAGAAGAACGGCGGCAGCGGCAGAGGTGTCAACTTGGAAATGTCCGTCAGACCGCCTTTAGCGGCCCCGCAGCCGCTGCGCCCGAGGCCTCCGGCTGGAGCTGAGGAGACGCCGCTTCCGTCGTCCTCCGTGCGCAGCGCAGAGGAGAAAGTGCGGCCTCACGGGCACCGGTTAACGCGCGGCGCCGGGCCTCGAGGGGCGCGGTGGCGGCGGCATTTTGTTAAAAACAAAAATGCCATCATGGAGGAATGAATAAGATGTTGGTGGAACACTTGGGATGGAACCCCCAGGAATGGTCCTAAACTGACCTGCGGCAGTGGGTCTGATTGACCTGGAAATGAAACCTGCAAATGACAGTCCGAAGGGCAGAACAGCCGAGCATCCTCTTCCCACTGAACTAGATGCATTGTACGTCCGTGTAAAATTCTTCCAGACCTGGAATGATTAGATGGCCTCCAGGCACCAACTAAACATTGTATGACAACACAGACCCCATAGAGAGTATATTTTAGTTATATTAACACTGAAAATGAGCTCTGGAGCATTTGGAGCTTTTGGATTTAAACCTGGGATTTCTGGGTTTAAATCTTGGATTTATCACTGTCTAGCCAAATGAAGCTCAGTATTTTCAATTATAAAACAAAAAAATATTACCCAATCCTAAGGAAGCTGTAAAGGAGGGATGTTTTTCAAATCACCGAATCAATAGTAGCTGCTCTTATAAATGTCCCTCTTCCTGCTTCCTCATGTTAACTGCCCTCTGTGGTAGGACTCAAGAACTCAACGGGTCCCTGCTTCTTCCCTTTTTGGCTACAAGGACTCTAACACCTGCCTGGGCCCTTAACATGTCATAGGGACACACAACAGCTTTCATCTTTTACTCTCTGGGTGTTATTGGAGATAATGATCATTCCTTATGTGAGCTGACGCCTCTGAAATTTTAACCAGTCGGACTGAAAATGAACAATGGAATCGTGGTATGATGTGACAGGAAGCTGATCAGAGCCAACTATCTTTTTTCCCCTTTTTCCTACATGGGTACACTTCCTGTTTCTTGTTAAGGTGTGAAAGTATCTGTCAGTTAAATGAAAGCCAGAATAGCTGCTGACACTTAAATTTAGAGAAGCTAAAAAGCAAAAGCAAGTTTTCTTAAGTAGAGTTAAATATATCAAGGGGATCCCAGTGCAGGTATATTAGAAATAAAGAATCTTAGATGTTTCTGAAATTTTACAGAAATTCAGAAAGGTCTGCTGGGTCTTTAACATTCTTTTATCCTAAAGGAACACCATCTTTAACCACAGACTTTTTCTTCCATGTGACTTCTTTGCATAAACAAAATGCTAATTAGTATTAACATTTTGCATCAGATGTTAACTCACAGAATCTATGATAAAAGGTAATCCTCCAACATTACACTTTGCTAGTTACCCTTCTGTATACCCCCATTTTTTTTTTTTAAACTAGACCCTTTGTTTCCCTGGACCCATAATTACAGAAGCAAAACATGGAGAAATTTTAACTGTATTTCAGTCTTTTCACTCATATGAGCAGAAGGAGGTTCACCCTTTTGTTTGAGTAGGTAAACAGCCAGACATGAGCAGGGAAGGTGGGTGGGGACTAGAGCTGCTGTTTACAGTGGATGGGTGTTTCCATTCACTGGGATGCCTACATTCTACATATTCTGTGTAAGCTGTTCCTGCAGACTGTGGGGAGTAAGAATATAGATAACAGACCAGCCATAACTGGCTCATTCCAACACACAGGGAAAGCTGACCCAAACTTCTCCCCCAAATAAATTATACCCTCATTAGCATAGTAAAAATCACAGCCTCCCCAAGCCATGACAGTTCCAATGAGAACCAAGTATAGCTAAAAGCTTCCCCCCCTGGCACGAGGGTGAAGTAAGCCCCAGCTCCAAGAAGACCCCATCCTGTTCCCTTTGAAACCCATGGCCACTTGGAGGAAATCCAACTCCCTCTGGGTCTGCCCACACTCAACTCTCAGTCATGTCCTTTCTCATTCCTTTAAATTGTTATTTTCCAATAAACTCCTAAAATTCAACCACTTTTGTATCCATCCTTGAATACTTTCTCACAATGAAACCAATAACCTGTCTCCAGTAACACTTTGAATACATGCGAGTCCACTGTCAGGATGAAAACCCACTCTCCCCGGCGTCCCATCCCAGCGCCCGCCGCTGCGTTCTGTCTTCTCACTAGTTCCTTTCTGAACAACATTTGAAGTGTATCTTTCCCGACTGCGATTAAGACTCGCCCAAGTTACCTCTGAAGTTGTGTTCTTTCTACTGAGCTACTTCCTTCCAATCAAGCTCCCCCATTTTCCTTTTGCCTCTAAGTTGTGAAAGGACCAATCTTTTTTTCTAAAACACTGAGCAATCCTGAAAGGCTCAGTTTGTTCTAGTACAAAAGCTTAGTAAGTCTTGAGAAAAGGAAATGCATTTCTGTCAGTATTTCTGAAATTACATCTAATAATTCTGATTTTCTTAGTTTCTATCACTTCTTCACTTGTCATTTAGAAAAAGTTATTAAATACTGTAGCTACAGGGGTTAAGGGAGTTCCCCTCCTGGGACAAATTCCCTATGAATCCAGTGAAACTGAAGGAGGATAAGGGGAAGGGCAAGTTGGGAGAAAGAGTTTTTATGGCTCACAGCTTCCTCGAGATCGTTAGCTAGGTCCCTCTGCTGCCTGCTCCTCTCCCTGCCCACGCCTTTGGGCCGGAACTCCACGGGCAGGACCTTGGTGATTGGCAAGCACCAGACAAATCAGGTATCAGGAATGGCGAGGAGGAGAGAAGGGCCCTTTTCCTCCACCCCTTGCCCCAGATCAACCAGAAGCTCTGCTGGAGTAAACATCTACTGGTACATAAACGGACTAAAGCCAGGTGGGAAACGGTTGACATTCAGGGTGAAAACTTCCATTTACCCCACAAACACATTTCTTGATCTCCGGATCTAGAATTGTTTTATTAAATTGACAGAAAAGAAGTTCTCACTAGAAGCTTTATGAGAGTAACCACTGTGACATTAATTTAACAAGGAGGTCAACAAGGGTTTCCCAAATAAGGCAACCACTTAAGTGACAGCCAATCAGATGATTTCTTTTCTTTGCTTGAGTCTCTTCTCTAGCCCCTGAAGGTATAGTGCTCCTGACCACTTCCGGTTTGGTACTGCCCAGTTAGAATCTATTTTTGCTTAAAAACTTAAAAATGTTTACGATGCCTCGGTTTACTTTTTTATACCACAAATGACTGATTTGTATGTTAGACACTGTTGCCCCAACTCCTCTTTGTAATAATTCTTAAGGATAGTTCAGAGTTTAATTTTATTGTAAGGATTTCTGTTGTCACTAAACTCATCATGAGGAGAAACAGGAGAAATCAGTTAAACAAAGGAGTACAATAACCACTTGTTTAGTTTTTAGCTCTCATAGGAGAGGACAATATAAACGAACATGGCATAGTGTTTGGAGACAGAAGACTTAGGTTCAAATCTTTCTTGTTCCCCTAATTTCTACATAACCTAACCATGAAAAATATGCACCTGGGTTTGTTCAGTATGTAAAATGTATAAAGTGTACATTCTTCATACAGTTAATTCCAGGATTAATAAAGGTATTAAAGTTTACAGAATTCAAGTTTGCTGCTGGAAAATCCCCAGGAGAAGTCACAGATGGAAAAAACAGTTTCAAATCGATTTCTCCCTAAATCTAACCCAAATGCACAGATCCTCACTTTCTTGTTCCCTCTCCCTTATTCTTACCACTTCAGCCTAAGGCAAGGAAAAATAAAATCACATCTAAATTAGATTTTTAATTCCTCTAGGCAATAATTAACAATTGCTGGGATTTGGCTCTAAAAAACTTCCATTTACCATTTCTGGTTAAAGGGCTTTTTCCTCTGGAAGGTGTTTCCTCCTAGACTGTCAGCTGACTGCAGATGACCTGGGGACACTGGAGTATATCCTTTATCTAATCAGCTAATTTGGCTTATTAAGCATTTCCAGACAAGATGACACCCATGTCATAGACTTTCAAACAGTTTACTTTACCTTAGCATCCACGCATTTTATTTTGGGAGGCAAATTGATGCTTAAGAGACAGAGTTGTTCATGCCAGCAATTTTTTTAACACAGGTACACTGCGGAGATTCTACAAGCCAACCGCATACAGAGTAATATCTCTTCAGAAGCCAATGAAGAAATAACATACTGGAAAACCAAGACAGATGAATCACACTATTGTTCCAGGCAAAGAGAGATGAAAGCAATCAAGTCCAAATTTAGTTGAGGTGGACTTTTGTATGAGTTGCCGGGCAGCCGCATCTGGGGAGGTCTCTCCCTGAGCAGTAGATGAAACCTCAACCTCTCTGGGGGAAGGTTCTTGACTCTGATCAGGAAAAAATGCACCATCAGGTCAAACAAGTGCCAGCAAGAAAGGAACTTATTAAAGCAAGAGCAGTTGTGAATGGTAGCAGCCATGTAAAGAGCAAAGACACCCCGGGAGGTGGAGGTGAGCAAGCTCGGTCTTTATCATGAAAAAGAGTTCAGAAATGAAGCGCAATAGGTTTCTGCAGCAAGTTTATTTGATAAGACGGTACACACTCAGAAGCGAGTGTGTGCAACCTCAGAGAGGAGGTGCACCTAAGGGTTTAGGGTCTGCGGTTTTATAGGGACTTCTGGATAAGAGTCTGCCTAAGGCGTGATATATACAGGTGATTAATAATTCCTTTGAAGTTTTGTTTTAAGACTATGTTGATCCGTATCTTCACATTCTTTACCCAGGTAGGTTTGTTTTCACTTTGGAGGTCTTCTCTCATCCTAGTTACTAAGTTACTTAATTGATTAAGGGACTGGCAGAAGAAGAACAGCATATAGAGTAAAGAATAAGCTGGTCCTTTTTCACAGGTTAAGTAGATTTTACAACAGTCTGACCCTTGTCCCATTTCCCTGCTCCATCTCACTGACACAATTTACTTCATTCTTATATCAAAACAACTTCTAAAATATACATATATATTTTAAACAAGTGGATTTGAAATTGCATCAAATCAATACACAACCCCATGTCATAAAAATAAAGCTTACCCATCATATTCTTACTGTGCAGGGGATAAATGCCACTGCATTTATACCATCAGGTGTTCCTTAAGAATCTCAGCATTAGTAAAATAATATTCTCTTGAATCCGTAGGCATCAGAAAGAAAAACAGATACATCTCATCTCACTGTTGGTATCAGTAAAAGACTGGTGTGAATAAGATCTGAGCGGGGGGAACTCCGATCTCTATCTGGGCTAGCATCAGGAGTCAGGCTGGTAGCAAATGAAGCCGTTCTGTTCACACTCCAGTTCTCACTCTGAACCTGCCAAGACTTTCAGGAGAGGCCCCTAGAAGGTGCAGCCTGAGCCTAGCAAACAAACTCATCCCATGTGCAACAACCAGGTGGAAGCCTAAAGACTTCAGTTTATACCTTATCTCACACTGTAACAGTAGCCCTGACCTTCCTGGAGTCGGAGGATGCTGGGGGTACATACGGGAAGCTACCCATGAGTTAAGCAGAACTAATAAATTGTTGGTATAAGGGGAAACGATAGGCCTCACCAAGATGTATCATTTTAGCATATGGATTATTCTGAGCAGAAAACAATCAAGACTCAAAAGACTCAGAAAGAAACTTTGACCTTCCCCCTAACTGCATAAAAAGGATGTAGATAAAGGACCTGCTCCTGGAAGAGAACTATCACCAAACATAAGTACATATAGCAGAAAAGGAGGAATTTAGCCAAATCTTGTTTATTAAAATTTTGCTCTATGACCCACTGTTTCTGTGTGGCCCAGCAAATATTTGTTTTCCCAACATTTACTCTTTCATATTCCTTTGAATTGCTTCTTTTCCTTTGAAGTCCCAGACCCCTACTCCCTTCTTCCTGGTTCAGAATGACATATATGCCTCATTTTCCCTTTCTTTGGAATCTTATGAGTCTGTGGATTCTTCATGTGGATGTAATTAAACTCTTGTTACGCTGTCTCATGTCAATTTGATTCTTAGACCAACTAGAAGAACCTTAAAGGGAAGAGAAAAATTCTTCTTCCCCAGTAACAATAGTCTCTTACTTCCCTACGCCCTCTGCCTTCACCTCTGCCTAGTCCTTATCTCCCTGTTTATCCTCAATGCCACTGTAATGGCATTTAATGAGCTGCTCCACTTCCAGTTTTGCCTCGTTTCATCTATTCGCACTGCAGCCAGAGTGATCTCTCTGCAGTGTAAATCTATTCATGCTATTTCCTCCTTAAAATCCTGTAATATTCCTTGAAAGCTTCCCCTTCCTTCTCCATCCCTCTTACCCCTCCCACTATCTCTACCCTTATCTTTTGCCACCTTCTACCACCAGCTTTGCAAAACCTAAAATACACAATAAATTCCACTTCCTCTGAACTGTGTTCTCCAACTCCAGGCCTTGGTACAGCTATTTCCTCTGCCTGGAAGACAAACCAATTACACCAGAATCTCTGGTGGAGCCCAAGTCAGGGAATTTTTTTAAAAGCTCCCTAGGTGATCTAATGTATAGCCAGGGTTGTAAAACACAGTAACTTAAACCTTTTGTTTTACAGATAAGAAAACAAATTCAGGAAAAGTATCAGATTCATCCAAAGTCACATGTATAGGACTCTCTTTGCTTTTCGTTGTCAAAATCATTTTAAAATTCACTCTGTGAGAACTATAGACAACTTTTCAAGTTAGAGTTTTTAAACAGTATTTTGAAATGGCAACTGAACTGATGACAGTGGGAAAACACTTTCTCAGTTCCTCATTCAGAATGATACTCCCGTCAGCAATTCCAAATGGTTATTTTCATCTAAGATATCAGTATCTTTTGAAATTATTTGTCCAATATCCTCTGCGAAAAACTATAGTGGGGAAGGCAGAACCCAGAAATAATTTAGTGAGTAGGAACAGTTCCTTATTACAGATGTTATTTGGGGGCAAAATAATATTTTTCTATATATCTTTTAAGACAGTTTTGTTAAGACCTACCAGAAAAACATTTGCAGCTCATTTTAACTAAAGTATGGGCTTATTTCAGTCTTTTCCCTCAAAATTATAGATTTCTAATTTGGGTTTCCCTATGCGTTCCCTATCATGCCCCAACTCCTCAAAGATCACGCTCTGAATGCTTTCACCCCAGAGCTGCTAATCTTTTGTGTTGACATTTCACACAGTGCACTGTATGTACTAGGTTATAGGACTTTTCACTGTAAACTCTACATGATGATAAGGATAGCTTTCCGCAATGCCCAGGCATAACAGAGCTAAGGTACCAGCCCGCAGGTCAGCTCTGTAACTGAGGCATTCCAGGAGTGAGCTTCGAACCTCTCCTTTGACAATAAAGTTTCAATATGGAGAAATAATCAAATCTCCTAGTTGGAGCTGTTTCATTGGATAAACTGAATCTTACAAAGGTAAAGTAGATAGACAGGCAAAACATCAAAATATAAATGGCTTCATTAGTTTATGTCTATAACTTAGGAAAGTGTTGATTTTTCTTCTTCTCTGAAACAATTTCTAAGGACATACATCTAACCATACTTGAAAAATTGAGAACATGTTTAGGTTAAATGTATATAGTAATAGTTTATATGACTAGTATAATGAGAAAAGGTTATTTGTTTCTTCGTGTGTGTGTGTGTGTGTGTGTGTGTGTGTGTGTGTGTGTAGACACATGTATTTTGCTGCCCTCTACTGGAGATTAATGAATCATGTGCAACCCCATCTCAATTGCAGACCTCTTCATCATGGAAATGAGATATAATTAGCTGATAAAGTTCAAAGAAACAGGATTATATACAATTAAAAAAAACACAGATAATAAAATAGAGATGAAATACCCCAAGAATATAAACTGTTTGTTGATTCTTTTCCCTAAATTGTTCCTACTATACATTTTAGACCAAGATGATCAAAATCTAGCAAAGTCAGCCTTTACTGAGAATTATTTTTACCTTTATGACTGAGAGTTTCACTCTGAATGTCAGTGGAGCAGATTAACTTTATCAGTAATTAGTCATAAAATGTCCTGAATACGTTTTTTAAATGTTTCATCTCAGGATATGCTAATCCCACCTTTTTCTGTGCGGCACTGGTAAATTATCTGACTCCATAGATTAATCTTTTTGTTTCATCTCATTTACTCTTCACAATCCTAATCCTTACAATGAGGTAAGAACTATTAATAGTCCCCATTCAACATATGCATAAATTTAGGCACAAAGAGGTAAATAAAGTTTCTAAATTCATACAAGAAAAAGAAAGTGGAGATTTGAACCCAGGCAACCTCAGGACAGAGGCCATGCTCTTGCCGCCACACTAAGGGCCTTCCAGGTAACGTGGTGCTAATGCATCACTAGGCAACTTGTAGGACAAAATCGTTCACCTTTTCATTCTCAAAAGTCAACATTTTATAGATTTGTCTCGAATTGTCCAAGGCAAAAATGTTAGGAATGACATATGCCATGATAAACTAAAGAAACATTTCATCTTGAGATGCTAATTTTAAAAGCAGGAGGCTGAAAGTGAAGATGTTTTTTTGTTCCAGAGGTTTTGTTGTTCTCAGAATGCTCCGTGATTTTTCTAATCCCCAGCCTTTGCTTATTTTCATTGTCTTGACATGACTTGGTTATGCCAATGGTTTGTAGCCTTTCAAATTTCAGTTTATAATCTTTGTTTCAGGGAAGTTTCCCTACTCTTATCTGCCTTACAGCTCAGGCTGCCATAAGAAAATTCCATAGAAGGGGTAACGTAAACAACAGAAATTAATTTTCTCACCATTCTCGAGGCCGAAAGTCCAAGATCAGGGTGGGCTACCTTCCTGGCTTGTAGACAGTCTCCTTATCTTTATGCCATCACAGGCCTTTCCTACATGCATGAGGGGAGAGAGAGAGAGAGAATTTCCCTCTTCCTTTTCTTATAAGGCCACCAATCTATCCTTATGACCTCATTAAACCTTAATTACCACCTAAAAGCCCTGTCTCCAAATACAGGCACATAGGGGGTAGGGCTTCAACAGACCAGTCTGGGCGGGACACAATTGAATCCATAGCATCATCCTATACATTTCTATAGCACTTTCTCCCTTCTGAGAATGGATGTATTGGACTCACCTGCTCATTAGATGTGACTTCCTTCAAGTCAGACAATGTGACTCTAGAGCCATTGCATCCCCGGCACAGTATCTGGCACTGCATGGTCACATGGGCAATGCTGGTTGAATGAATAAAGAAACAATACCAACTGCCCTGTTCTGCTCCTTTACCAGATTTTAACCACAAATGCCAAAATTACCAGGGATAGCAGGACGGTCAGGCCTTAGCAGATACCTGGGACTTTGCAGGAGACAGAACATCAAAATAAGCTTAATGCAAATTCAGCTAAGAAATATCATGCACTTTGCTCTCCCTGAAGGTCCTCATCAAAGTGATACAATGACACATCAGTGAGGCTCAGTTTTGTTCAAAAGCCACTCCTGGCCAGGAACTTATTCAGGTGAGTTAGCACACCTACTGAATATCTAAGTTCTCATTTCCTATGAACCAGTTATTTAAGAAGAGGATAAATAATTTAATAAATTACATCCATTAAATACATGACCATGTGATATAGATTATATACACAATAACCAGTTAATTAAGTATAAAAAAAGACACTGCAATCAGGCCTGTACGAAACTTTATTGCACTTTGAATAACAAGCATGTAACAAAATTTAGAGCATAAGGATGAAATACCTCAAATCATATTCCTTATAAAAGCGTTAAATACAGTACACAAAGACTTTGTAATATTTTAAAGTCTGCTAAAAAATATCAAAACTTAGTAGCATCTGTGGAGTTACCTTTCCACTAGAGCATTTATTCCCATTAGCTTTGTTACAGTGAAAGTTAACATACATGAACATACACATATAATAAGTGAGATGGAAAATGATGTCATGCAACAAACAAGGCACTATGAAAAATAAAGTCTTTTTAGTATTTCTGAGCTTGCATTTCCTTGGAGCATATTGACCAGACACAATGAAACTTTTTTCTAAAATGTTTCTACCATTACATAATTTTGACTGTTCCCAGTGTAATCTATTTGCTTTCTTAGCAATAATTATTAATCAAATGTGAGGATCTGCAAATGTAACAAGAAACACAATAATTTCATTCAGAGGTGGTACTCGAAAGAGTGAGCAACCAGCCGTCCACTGTCCTTATCCAATAGTCACGGACACTGGAGCAAATGACTGGTCCCTGCCACTCGAGTATCAGCCATGATCTTTTTTCCAATGACCAGATACATGTTTGGGGGAATGTAGAAGAACGTGCAATGAGATATGAAACATGAACTTCACACAGACAAGAAATTAAACTCAAATACTCTGCTGCATGGAGGCTGGACGTGAAAGATTTCACAGTGACTGAAACTGACTGACTAACAGGCAATGGTGGTTTTATATTCAACGTTGATTAAAATGAATGGACATATAAGGAACCCTTGAGATTTAGTTAATGCTACCAATCTAAAGGCTCTGAATGACCGAGGAGCCTTTAAAATCAGTATATGTGACCTTTTATATATTTTTCCGTAAGGAAAAATAAAAAACACCGAGGTACTTTAGTTTCTTTTCAAAGGATTATTGCTGTTATCTTCCTGAGATGATAAGACTGTGAGACCGCAGGAGAAAAGCACCACGCCAGCACTGCTGAATGAGGCATCAGACACTAATAGTTCGGTCCTTTTCTAAATGGATCTCTCCCGACAATTACACTAAAACACAGGGATGGATCACAGATGCCAGGGGAGCCCGGCTGTCCTTGGATTCCAGGCTTTCCGTGATCTCCATCTTTGCCGGGGAGACCTGGGTCTCCTGGAGGACCTTCTTTGCTTATCCCCGGAGGGCCCTCTGGACCTAAGATGGGACATTAGCAATATGTGAACAGAGCAGTTTGGTTTCTGATGGTGGGTGATACAGCTGACTCTGTAAAACACTTAAACTGAAAAAAAAAAAAGTGCTCTTGAAAATTTTATATATTTGCATTAATGTCAAAAGAGGGGGTCTTCTCTTGCTAATTCACAGGCCTTGCAGTTTGAGAACTGATCCAAAAGCAATCGGTAATGAGGCTAAGTTATATTAATATAACATGCATGCTGCTGATTGAGACATTGAGCAAATGTTCAAATATTTTAATTTGTAGTTTACCAAAACTTATTTCTTTAACTATATCTTTTACTAATATTATTACAAATAAGTGGTATATCAGTAAGCTAAAACTGTAATAAAGTCACATACATGCCATGTTCATCCTAAAAATGAGTATTCATTAGACATATTTTTTAGTTTTCACATCTAAACACACTGTCATTATTGCAGTTTAATAGTGATCAACACCCAAAAGATAGGAGAGTAACAGGATATTGGCATTTTAAAGTTGATGACTCAAAATAACAAAAATGAAATATTCAGGTTTGGGGGTGGAGCACAGTGTTTGGGGCACTTCCTATTGGTAACACTTTCTGCTTCCCCTATTACTACTAAACATTTAGTTAGCATTTAGCTACAATTGTAGGTATAATTCTAAGTGTCTTACATAAACAGCATTAAATCATTTAATCCACCCAAAAGCTTCATGAAGTAATAACCTTTAAAACAATAATAATAGTACACATTCATGGAAAATGTAACTATGAGTGTGATTCATGGTTCAAAAGTACTACATGTATTGACTCATTTAATCTTCCAATAATGTCATGATGCAGATAACATCTTGTCAGCATTTTACAAACGAGGCGTAGCCAAGTTAAATGACAGCTCGCAGAGTTTGACTTTAGTCCTTTTCAGAACTGTTGGCTTCCCTGAGAATCATAACAATCAAATGATGATACACGCTAGATAAGCAGGGGTAACTAAAACCATTCAAAAACTATTTTAAGGATTGTGTTCTAAGGAATCTAAATGATAAGTAAGAGAATCCTGAAGGATTTATGAATGTAACATAGGAAAAGAATTCCAGTATAGTTGACCCTTGAACAAAGTAGGAACTAGGGGTGCTGACATCTCACACAATGAAAATCCACGTATAACTTTTGACTTCCTAAAAACTTAACTACTAATAACCTGCTGTTGACCAGAAGTCCTACCAGTACTGCCAACAGTTCACACACATTTTGTATGTTATATGTAACATATGGTGTAGTCTTAGCAAAGAGGGAGAAAAAGTAAACTAGAGAAAAGAAAATGTTTTTTCAAATTGTTACAAATCCAAAAGGTTTTCTAATATATCTTTTGAAAAAGATCCCCATGTGAGTAGTTCAAACCCATGTTATTTAAGGGTCAACTATAGTTAGAGCTCAACGTGTTGAATGGGAATCACTCAAAAAAATGAAACAAACGTCTTCGTTTCAAATCTTTTGACATAGATTTATGATGTTTTTCTTTGAGTGAAATGCGTGGCAATATGGATGAGCATCTATCAGCTCTCACCTGGGGGACCAGGAGGACCTTGCTCTCCACGGTACCCGGGCCCCTGGCTCCCCTTTGCCCCGTTTCTTCCTGGTAGGCCTGCAGAGGGTCAAAGATGGGAAAGCTTACTTTTCCTATAAAACCACTTCCTCCTGGATTGTTTCTTTCAAAGCTATTATTACACACATTGAAAGAAAAAAAATATATCTTAAAAATAGCTTACCACCTCTTTGTAACATGGAACAGAATTTTTGAAGCAAAAATTTATAAAATTATCAGTGATCTAGAAAGATTGAATGGGGATTAAATATTAAGAAAGAAGAGTATTTTGGGATTATTAGCTTTTCCTGTTCATCATAGCTGTTCTTTTATTACTTTGATGAAACATCGAAATTGTTCATATACCATTAAATAAAAAGGAAAGCATTATCAACCAACGTTTCACATAAACATTCAAAGGCAAAGTTGTAGGCTATTAGGAAGTTTGGTCGCAAGACATAATTCTTCCTATAATAGAAAAAAAATTATTTTGAATAAGGTAACAGGAGTTACCAAAATCAAAATAAAGGAAATGGTATCTGTGATTTTTTACTGGAAGACCTTATTATACTCAGTAAAATTTTCTAAGTGCATTGTCAACATTTTTTAACTTGTAATTTCATATGCTTCATAACTTTTATCTTTCTGTCTCTACTTTAGAATATTACTTCCAGAAAGTAGAGTAACTGCTCTTTAACTCAGTTGACAAATTAAAGATTTAGGGATATAAAAATCTTTTGTCAACATAAAAACAAAGATGAACTCTTGCCTATTAAATCAATTTAGGGTATAAGTACCGAAAATACTTTTTTGTTGTTCATCTGCTTGTGCACACAAATTATGTACCTTTTAATCCTTTGACACCTGGGCGTCCGGGAGCACCCATTAATCCAGGAACACCATCTCTTCCTGGCAAACCAGGAAATCCTCGGGGACCTTCGGGGCCTATGGGACCAGGTGGCCCAGGAATTCCAGGGGAACCGTGTTGGGACTGGCAATGATCACAGTTTTGAATTCTTCCACTCTGAAGTAAGACTGGTAACTGGTCTTAAAAACAAAGAAAGCCCACACCCTTTGGATTAAA
The DNA here is from genome assembly GCF_030020395.1 of Manis pentadactyla. Lineage (NCBI taxonomy): Eukaryota > Metazoa > Chordata > Mammalia > Pholidota > Manidae > Manis > Manis pentadactyla. The sequence goes on along the minus strand of NC_080034.1, from coordinate 18,044,893 downwards.
TGGTGCATGGGCATTAGCTCCAATGGTTTGTAAAACTTTACAGACCTTGGCCAATAATTTCACTTCTAGGAATTTAACTATGGAAATATTGATTGCTCTGTATAATAACTTCATTGTAGCAATTGCTTAAAATAGGGGGAAAAGTGAAATTACTCCCCATAAAATAAATTGATAAATTAAATTATAGACATCCATATTCATTGATTAAATTATCAGAATTATGTCAGGAAAAAAATTTACTGAATGGTGAATTAATAATAAATTTTATATAAAAGATTACAAAAGGGTGCCTACATTTTATTTTTATAAAAATACCTAGAATAAAACAGAATTTATAAATGTCCTTCATTTTCTTCTTTATCTTACTTACATCTTTTACAATTTTTCTCAAGTATTTGTATTACTTTTGTAATTAGAAAAATGTTATTAGAAATCTGTTTGAGACTTACCTCTTAATACATCAGTGCAAACTTGTCGAATAAACTGTTCTGAAAATTCTCTTCCCTGCATTAAATAATTAGGGGTTATAAGACGTACATATCAAGTAAAAAGTCATGCAAATATGAAAACTATGAAAGAAGCAGAATACATACAGGTTTCCCGTCCAGTCCTGGCAGTCCCTGAGGCCCCGTTTCCCCAGGTGGCCCCTGAGGACCCACAGGCCCTATCAGCCCATCCACCCCAGATTCTCCTTTCAGTCCGATGGCACCTCTGACACCAGGATCTCCCTTTTCACCTCTCTAAAACCAAAAGAAATCTTCAAAATTTTTATTTAAATATTTCAGAAGCTACAACTGCATCATAAAAGTCCTTAAGAATATGGATGAATACACACACACACACGGACACACACACAAGCTATATAGGAAACAACTGGGAAATACTGTTATCGATCAGGAGGGAAATTTCATTATCATATTTAACTATCATTTACCCATTCATCCAGCCACCCATCCACTCAACCCTATAAATATCCACTCAATCTACTGAGTATATTATGTAGGCAATATGTAGAGAGCCACAGATACGATGAACACAACACAGTCCGTTCCTAAGGAGTTTAAATTCTAGAGAGACAAATACAAAAATATAACATTCTTCATTGCAAAATATGCAGAAAAATTTAGCTCTTAATCCAGAAGAAGAACCAATAATATAGGCAAATACACAATATTTCATACATAATTCAATGAATATATACTCTGAAAATCACTATTCAGGACTACTGATGAACATGGAAGACATTTTCTGTTTCTGATGTCAATAGCTAGATTTACACAGTATTTGAAATCCAAACAATAAAGACCGAACAGAGGAGCACAATACATGAAGAAACATACCTCTCCTTTTGCACCATGATGGCCTTGAATACCCTTTGAAATTAATAAAAAAAAAAACACTATGATAAATGTGCAAGCTGTAGTCCTAGTACTGTGGTGTGCACCTTTTACCGTATATTTAACCAAACTTTAATTTTCAGTTCAGAAAATAACTGATAGAATTAGTGATAAAATTACACATATAAGACGTTTTTCTGTCTTTTAAAGGAAATGAATGACTAGGCAATAATTTGATAATTTAAAAATGCTAATTTACATGACTTTCATTTGTAGATACGAATGTTTTTACATGTTGCAGGTCATATAGGTAGGTTAGAATGGGATTCTACCTGAATTCTCTTTAAATTCTATCCTGAATTTTTAAACTATTACTATTTTAATGAAAATTAAAACACAAATCAGTTAAGGTATGTTTATTCTTTGATTTTGTGATAAGGTGAATATTGTTTTTCCAAGTTTGTGTTCTTAAAATTAAATTTTGGTTATTATTGACACAAAATGAGCTAATGTAAATTACCATTAAAAATGATTAATAGAGCACTTTCAATACTCATTTGTCCTACGCCTAAACCACTCACTGCTGGGAAGCAGATCAGAGAAGCGATGTGAGGTACAATGTGGTATTTTCCCCCAGTGACACAAACCCTGAGGTGTCCATGCATGTAACTTACTCATTATAATCTCTGGATACCTCTGGAAGACTATTAAATTATTTCCCACCCATGTCTTTCACATATTCATTCCAATGGCATATTATAGGTGATAAGAACTTTCAGGAAAGACATTAAAATTTTCCATTTTTGAAATTCATTGCACACTCAGGCTCTAAAATCACCCAGTATCAGCACAGGAAAAAGGGTCTGGCTTTCATACACACAGGTAGGATTTCACTATTCAACTTGAACATTAAAAATTCGTGTCTGCGATTCTTATAAATTTTAGTGTATAACATTTCACAAAATAATTTTGAGTTTAAATATTTGATTTATTTCTAGGTTCCATAAACATGGACATATAAATTAGACCAAAGGAAAGAAAAATTAGGTAAAATCAATGTATGGTAAAGGAAGATAGATTCTCAAATTAAAATGTGAACATAAAACCCCTAAACTCAGTTTTCATGTAAAAACTGATCAGTGAGTAAAACACTCTCTGTAAGGCCATTCTTTAAATATTGAGGTTTCTGAAGACATGCTGGGGGGTTCCCTACCAGATATAATCCTACAACTAGAGCCAGTGTAAGAGGAAAGGTGAAATAGGAACTTCTCAGGACTAGAATTATTGGAGCTGAAACTGAAAACAGCTATCATCTGAATACACGCTAAGATGATCTCCTGAGAGCAACATCACGTAGGCTGCATTCGCAACGCAACATGCATGCAGCACTTGGTAGGACGACAGGTGACTAAGACTCTTTACTTGAAGAGTGTGGGATGACCATACCCCTGATAAGCTCAGCTTCTGGTGGTTGGAGATGCTGTTTCCAACAAATCTAGGGCAGAAGCTGTCTAGGAAACCCAGTTCCTAGCTTGGGGCAGGGATAAGACTCGAATGTTCCTTGAGAATGGAGTAAGAACAAGTTATGGGAACCTCGGGAAGAGCGCCCTGTGTAAGCCAGTGAGCCAGCTAGGCTGTGAGCTCAAATCCCAAAGGAAACCTCCTTCTTATCAGCAGTATTATGGGTAACAATTTTTGGTGAAAGGCTTGGGTTAAGGAGGTTGGACGGATGAAGGGGTGAAGGTGGACGGAGATGGTGGAGAAAAGAGCTGTTTCCAGATACTGTGTGACAACAGGAAACTGAGGGGATTGGTGCTGCCAGGGTGGGAATTGGGGCAGTGAAGGATGTGTCATCAAGTGGGTTTGCAGGAGCGCTATATTAAAAGACATGTTTTGATTGGATGTAATTGTACACATACAAACTCAGTCCATTTCCCCTCTTAGTTACTTTTGCTCTTGTCAGCTTCTAAACCCTCAACTCTTCTTAATATCTAGAGCTCACCTTCCACCTTATATCACAGACAACCTTTCAGCCATCTGTTTTCAAACACTCTCCTCTGGGACCTCTCAGATTTCTGCAGGTGAGCTGAGGGACACAGGCACCCTGTCCTTGGGGACATCATTACACAGTTTTATCCCCGTATCTCCAGAACTGGTGTAATTCCTGGATCCTTCTCTCACCCACACTCAAAAGAGATTGAACTCCTGGGCGGACTCACACGTACAACTTGCCTTTCTGGTGCAGGCCAAGGTGGAAGCGAGTTTAACTGCAGCCAGTGCAGCAAACATGCTATGTAAGTAAGTTATCACTTTTATGCTCTTCTTTTTTGGTCCAGTTTGGCTCTGACTGACCTTATATGCCACATGACACTCTCACTGCAACCCTACTTAATGAGGAGAGCTAAGGCAGGAAGGAGCAAAAGAAGTGTATTGTGCATCAGTTCCATAACACGGTACCTCAAGAGGGCATTTTAGTGAGTCTCTAGCACAGCAAATTATCTCTCTGAACCAACTAGAGGGAAACAAGTGCATTCCTCCACTCCATATGTCCTCAGCTGCTCACATCCAAGATGCAAATCAAGAATAAACAGGAGATGCTGCAACTCTATGGCTGCTTCTGGCAAATAACTAAGAAATGGGTGGACATATCTACCTTTCGTCATTTACTTGCCAGATAAAAGCACTGAAAAGAAAGTTCATAGCCACCAACAGTGTCAGGAGGGGAAAATAAAACTATAATGCGACCTGTTACCACCACTACCGCCTAGCATTTTCATCCTTGCATGCTTAGAAAGCACATAATGTCGGACCTTTTTTCCACCCATTTTTATTTCTAAGTAACTCTCTCTCAGCATTGCCCAGGCATGTAATTCGTTATTTCATTTTCTATCAAAGAAAATAGATACCTGTTGCCCTGGAATCCCTTGTCTTCCATTTTCTCCCTTTTGACCCTTTAAAATATAATCAACAGTATTAATTTGTTTGCACACCTATGATGTTATCACATGCATGATACAAATTCCGCATTATCATGCAGTCTAGGAAAAAAAGTCACAAAAGCAGTGATGCAAATATGTAAAATGATGTTAGAGATGTGGAAGTTAGTCTCTCAGAGAAGAAAAGAAGAGGAGAATCAATTTAATCTTATAGTTAAAATGGATAGAGATAAGGAACAAACTACTCACTTTTGGGGAACATGTAAATAATTTTAGATAGTTGAGGATATTGTGCTGACTCCACATGAATAACATGAAAATAATTTAAAAATTCAATGACCATAGACAAAAAAATAATTTTTAATGTTAATGACATAATTATGTTCAGTGTTGACTATATGCATGTGAGGAAATGGAGACCTCTTTATTTATTTATTTTTATACTGCCTTGATTATAATTTTTTTTAATTAAGGTATCATTGATATACAATCTTATGAAGGTTTCACATGAGCAACATTGTGGTTTCAACATTCACCCATGTCATCAAGTCCTCCCCACCCACTGCAGTCACTGTCTGTCAGCATAGTAAGATGCTGCAGAGTCATTACTTGCCTTCTCTGTGCTATACTGCCTTCCCTGTGCTCTCCCATGTTATTTTTGCTAATCGTAATGCCCCTCAACCCCCTTCTCCCTCCCTCCGCCTCCCCCTCCCCCACCCCTTTCCTTTGGTAATTGCTAGTCCCTTCTGGGAGTCTGTGGCTGTTTTGTTCCTTCCATTTTGCTAAGTTGTTATACTCCACAAATGAGCAAAATCATTTGATATTTGTCTTTCTCCTCCTGGATTATTTCATTGAGTGTAATACCCTCTAGCTCCATCCATGTTGTTGCAAATGGTAGGATTTGTTTTCTTTTTATGGCTGAATAACATAAAAGGAGACCTCTCTAAAGAAATTTTCAAAAATTAAAAATAAACTGTAAAATGGAACACTAGTCAGCCATAAAAAAGAACAGAATCTTGCCATTTGTAACAACATGGCTAGACCCTAAGGGCATTATACTAAGTGAAATACGTCAGACAGAAAAAGACAAATGCCATATGGTTTTACTTACATGTGGGATCTAAAACAAAGAAGCATACCAAACCAAACCAAAGACAAAAACACAGAAAAAAACAAGCTCACAGATACAGAGAACAGATTGGTGGTGGTTGCCAGAGAAAATAAATGAGGTACAGGTGAAATGGGTAAAGGGAGTCAAAAGCTACAACTTCCAGTTATAAAATAAATAAGTCGTGGGGATATAATGTACATCATGGAGACTATAGTTAAGAATATTGTGCTGTATATTTAAAAGTTGCTAAGAGTAATTCTTAAAAGTTCTCATCACAAGAAAAAGAGAATTTTGTAACTATATATGGTAATGGGTGGTAATTAGACTTTTTGTGATCATATCGCAGTGTATTTCAAACATTGGATCATGTTGCACAACTGAAACTATATATTGTTATATGTTATTATATCTTAATTAAAAAACACTACAAAATGTATTTTTGAATGAAGATCATTAATATCAAGATACATAAAAACAGAAAAATTAATCAAATTTAAATGCATTTGTCCATTCAATAAATACTTTTGGATGTCTATCATATATAAGACATTCTGCCTGACCCTGAACACTAATATCTAGTGACTAAAATTTTAAATCACATTTGCATAGTGATTTATTTGTTTAGTTGTTTTAGTGAATTCCCAGTATTTATTGAGTGACACCTATTGGCTGGCCTTTAGGGACATCAAAACAAAGAAATCATTGTCACCTTTAAGTTCCTTACTGTGTGATGGGAAAGATAAGCAACTAAATCAAGAATGATTAAAATGTACAATTCAACGTCTGGGCTGGATACTACTGGATCACAGGAAGGGGCATTTGACAGAGAAGGTAGGGAAAATAATTCGGCCTTGATGAGTGAAAGGTGGCCAATAGGAGAAAAGACAGGAGGGTGGGCGCAGGAGAACAGACACAGGGCGAAGGCAAGTGACTGCTTCTGGCTAAAGCAGCAGGGCAGGAGTGGAGTATGGTGGGCAGAATGGCAAGAGGTGAGACTCAAGATCCAGTCAGACCAGGAGGCACTTTACGGGACAGACTTTATCGTGGAATGTATGGGACACCATGGAAGGATTCTCTGGGAGATGTGTGCGTAGTTACTGCGTGCCGGAAAAGCATGGGGGGGAAGAGAGTAGACCGGACTCAAGGAGCAAGTAGGAAGGTACTGCGGTGATCTGGGGCCTCTGCCAACAAATGACTAAGACAACGGGTACAGGGAGAAGGGGCCAAGTTGAAGAGACACTCAGGTGTGAAACTGCATGTGAATAAAGAGGAAGAGACTGAGTCCAAAGATGGCTTCCAAGATGTCTTCTCCTGAGGTGATTTCGCGGTGCTCTTAATTATCATGACCAGGTATCTATGAGTAGAAGATGGTTTATAGGGAAAGATAACAAGTTCTGTTTTGGACATGTAGAGGGAGGGACATTGAGATATATGGATTTAGAGTTCACAGACACTTAAAATTCACCTCACTCCTAATTTCAAAATTAAAGGAATCATAGAAATGCTTAAATGTCTTTAGTAAAAAAATTGTGTAAAAATAACTGTTGAGTCTGAACCTAGCAGATTTGACTGTGTATTATTATTTCAATTTGAAATTCCTTTTACGGCTCCAGAAGTTCCAGAGCTTTTAAAACTCTGTGAAATTTTGCAAAGTATTTTTCTTTTGTACATTAAGCTATTCTCCATGGCAAAACTCAGCCACTATAACTGAGCTTTGTAATGTTAAAACATCAAGAAACTATTTGGTCTGTAGATTGTAATTTCTAGTTGGAAAAGTCTTACATTTCTAAAATCTAGAAGATTGAAAGACCAACAGATATCATTTATTCCTGATTAAGTATATCATTGATTCAGCTAGTGGCTTCATATTCCTAGGTCGGTGCTCTGTTAGCAAAAAAAACATGTTCAGTAGCCATTTGACTTGAAACTATTCGTATCTCGCATGGAGGTAACAAGGTCCTCTCTTTGCTTTTGTTGCTAAAGCACTAAAACAAAACGTCCTTCTAACCTCCCTAGATTTCCTGAGCCTGATAAATTTTTCTGGTATAATTCTTCTCCCATTTATTAGTTTGAATATGTCTTATGTTTGGTGTCAATGGTTTCTTATCAACTTTATCTGTGTCATAAGCTATAAGCTATTTCAAATCATTTTTGGAAACATGTATACTATAAATATACAAAAAATAGGTATTAGAAGTGTATAAAATCCGTATCTTTGGTTTGTTAAATTACTTGGCCCTCAAGTTTTCTACAACAGTAAAATGTTGAAGAGTCTTAAAGTTAGGTTTGATGTTGCCTGAGTTTAGCAGCAAACGGAAAAGCTGGGATTAACAATTAGATATTGATGGTGAAACAGGAAGGAGCTGGAAAAAACAATATAAGAATTAAAAAGAACAAGGCCCTGATTTTATTGCCCAGCAAAAGAAGAAGGCAGCAACATACCTGAATGCCTTTTTCACCTTGATTTCCTTTGTCACCCTGCAAAAAGGAAGCTTAGTATATATCATAACCTAGTATATTCTGCATCCTTTTGAATAAACATTTTACTTCAGCAAAGAAAAATATATGGTCTTACGTAAATCCCACAATTGCCTTATTTATAGAGGCTGGCTCTAACACAATTTGGGGGAAGAGAGTAAAACCATATCATGTCAAATGATGTTCTAGATGAACGCTTTTTGTGCTCTTACATTTGAAAGGAAAATTTACTACAATTTCTATTTTACCAGGAAGAGAAGTTTTCTGTATTGATCACAACCTGAGATTAAACAAAGAGAAAGGACTTACATTGACAAAGGTTTTATGGAATCAAACTGAAAATCTTCCACTAAGCTAGGAATAGCCACAGATTTACAGGAAACAAATGAAAGATAACATTGGAATGATACTGTAGAAAAAAATACACCTCAATATTGAACTTTTGGGGAAAATGTTTCCTATGATTTCTCAGCTAGAAGAAACATAAACCAGCTAGTTCAATGTTCTCATTGTTCTTAAAGATAATGAACCCACAGATCAGGAAAGGTAAGTACTTGTTCAGAGTTGAACTTAAACACTCTTCCCAAATTTCCTTTCCATCTCATCATGCTAAGCACAGAAATTAGAGTTTTATGTTTACAGAAAAAACAAATACAGATTTCCTTTTGAAAGGCAAGATTTTGAACAAGAAAATTCTCTAAGTCCAAACATATATTCACAACAGATTTACTTAATATTCACTAAGAGTCTAAAACTTAATTGCTGCTACAAGGGTCGCCCCATCTCAGAAGTGTTGACTAGAGCAAGAATCATACTGGGTATAATAATCTAGGGACCAAGTAGGTAATACATGAAGAATAAAGAAGTGAAATTGTAGACTAACTAAAACAGCAAGGGATATGAAGATAGACACATAAGAGTTTGTATCATTTCTAGAATCAAAGCCAGTTTATTTTTAACCTGAAATGTATCTATTTGCAGTGGCATGGACTTTGACAAATGGGCAGTCAGTTATTGCTTAAAATCTCCAAACAAATAATAATATTTATACCTATACAGCTCAGGGCTCCTTTACTTGACAGAGGAAGAATCTGTTGCTATCTTATCTCACCAAAACAGTTTGTATCAGTAAACAGGATTTGTAGTTCAAACTCCGTACATTAGTTTTAAATGAAATTGCATGTAATATAATTATCTCATGGATAGGAACTTCAGGGTCAGACATTCTGGGTATAATTTTGATCCTTTCAGATTTCTGATAAGAGTGACACTCCTATTTTGTTAAGAGGGCCTGACACTGAATACTTCTAAAAAATTGTTGACTCCCTTGGATTGACTGTAAAACAATCTGAACTTACAGGATATTACTTAATTTTACATTTATTTTTTCCAATTGCATGCCTCTTCTAAGGTCTTCATCTAGGAGACCGAATCTATCCAGGGACAAGAAGGATGCCACAGCTATTATTAGTAGGGATTTGAGTACATTATACATACACTAAATATATAGGTTAGTTTAGCATTAAATGTATAATCAGTCCTACAATGCTACTTTCACAAAAGGAAAACTATACATTAATAGCTGGTTAAAAATGAATAAATAGCTCCTAAACAATGCATACCATTTTTCCTTGAATTCCAGGTAAACCCAGGTATCCTGGTTCTCCTGGGGGACCCACTCTTCCTTGCTCTCCCTAGGTAACACAGAAATTACACAAAGATTGAAGATCTACTGCTTATGAAAAACACCAGTCTTTTTATCTCTACATACATCTCAAATTTTAGATTAATGGTTAAAAAATTTGTTGACGTTTAGAGTTACTATTACAGAAATAGTAAAGAATGAAAAGTTTAAAGGAGTCCCAATAAAACTTGCTATTTTTTCCTCTTTGCTAGTTAAAAAATTCTGATAGTACATATTTAAAACTTTTATAAATATTTGTTATTTTTATACATTTTATAACTTCAACAACAAATAATAATGTAGTAAAGATAATAAACACTGGTATCTCTTGTTTTATTTATCAACATTTTCTTTTCCTCCTTGCAACTGCTTATCCTCATTTTATTGCTACTTTGAAGAACTTATTGTTACAAAACTGGAAGGAGATAGAACAAAAATCAATGAAAATCTTACTATTATTTTTATTTTGTTATATATTTTCTCTCTACCTCCCACAAACACACATACAGAATTTAGTTACTAAAATGTGCTCACTATGTATGCATAACTTTGTCTTTTACTTCATGATGTATTAATATTGTGAAGTTCTTTATATGTCACTTACATGCTATTTTAGAAAACACGATTTTTAATTACAGAATAGTATTCGACTGTATTGATTTGCTGTCTTTTATTTGAAATTTCAATTGTTAAATACTAGTTTTCATATTTTTATTTACAAACATTGGGATAAACCTCTTTGAACTTTAGTTGTATGCACATTTATTTTTTTTCTTTATACATATGGAAATTTATTTTCTTGGAAGCAAATTCTTGAGCTGTTTCAGTACAGGTAATATTCCATGAGTTATCTTAACTCAGATTCTCCACTCTCTATTATACTACAGACATTGTTTCCTTTATGAAATAAAGGTTTTTAAAAAGTATTAAATAAGGAAGTTCTTGTAAGTATATAGTAATGATGTGCCAATGACATATAGGTAATATCTGTAAGAGATAGGATGCAACCTTGAACTTGCTTCATGATTCAAGCAAGTGTTTTACCATTAGTCCAAAACTATCACATTAAGTGAAGACTGCTCTCTTTGCAGAAATTAAGTTTGGTTTTCTTTGCTCACTGTGCCCACTCCTGAGCTCTTGAATATTACTCTAGATTTTTATAGCCTGAAAGAGAGTTGAAAAATCCCAGAGAAATAAACACCAACAACTTGGTTTGGAGGAAACTTTAAAAAGCAGCTATGAGTCCCCACACTGAAAACAAATAATAGCACTTGCGGGAGCCACACAGTCTTGTTTCCAGCTCTGTACCAGAGTGATCTTCTCAAGAGCAGAGTATGCTCACTCATACTAGCAGACAACTTTTACCATGTCTAGAAAAATTGAGCCAAAGGTGTGCTTCATATGTTTATAATCCAAACTATGATAGTATCCAAAACCACAGAAATGAAAACCCACATTGGTCAATTCCTTTCACGTAACTTAATTTTGTGAAATAAGTCATCCTAATTTCAGGTATCTTTTTCTTAAGGGTTACAAAATACTCATCTCAGATGACAAGGGGAATTCATAATTCTTTGAAAATACTACCAAATGCATCAAATCATAATTACCTTGAGCCCAGGAGCCCCAGGTGTCCCTTGGAGTCCAGGTTCACCTTTATTTCCCTGTCAATGCATTAAACCATTTAAATTATTTTTTAACATAGTTGCAATATATTTTATCCACTTAAGGGAATATATTTAAAATAATCTTTACATTTTCAACTTTCCAATTATTTGACATATAGACTCTGTATATTAAGCCTACTTACTAAAAAAATTCTTTTAAACAAGGAAGTGGATCCACATATATACAAAGCTTTCTAAAAGCATGTTTTAAAGCTGACAGCTCCAAGCAAGGGAAGAGATTCAAGTCTTCAGAGACCAGCATTAATTACTTAGGTCTTCTTACTACACATTCTTTTTTTTTTTTTTTTTTTTATTGAAGGGTAGTTGACACACAGTATTACATTACATTAGTTTCAGGTGTACAACACAGTGATTCAACATTTATATACATGATAATTCTAGGTACCAGCTATCACCATACCAAGTGGTTACAATATTTTGACTATATTCCTTATGCTATAAATTACATCCCTGTTACTTATTTATTTTACAATTGGAAGTGTGTTTATGTATATACATATATATATACATATATATACATATATATATATATATATATATATTTTGTGAGGGCATCTCTCATATTTATTGATCAAATAGTTGTTAACAACAATAAATTTCTGTATAGGGGGGTCAATACTCAATGCACAATCATTAATCCACCCCAAGCCTAATTTTCATCAGTCTCCAATCTTCTGATGCATAACGAACAAATTCTTACATGGAGTACAAATTCTTACATAGTGAATAAGTTACATGGTGAACAGTGCAAGGGCAGTCATCACAGAAACTTTCGGTTTTGTTCATGCATTATGAACTATACACAGTCAGTTCAAATATGAATATTCATTTGATTTTTAAACTTGATTTATATGTGGATACCACATTTCTCTATTACTATTATTTTTAATAAAATGCTGAAGTGGTAGGTAGATACGAGATAAAGGTAGAAAACATAGTTTAGTGTTGTAAGAGAGCAAATGTAGATGATCAGGTGTGTGCCTGTAGACTATGTGTTAATCCGAGCTAGACGAGGGCAATAAACATCCATGTATGCAGAAGATTTCTCTCAGAACATGAGGGGGGAGGTTCTAAGCCTCACCTCTGCTGCTCCCCATTTGCTCACCAGATGGCCCCCTGCGACTGTGCCTGTCTTAGGTTGTTCCTCCCTTGAGGAATCTTACCCGTCTCTGGCTAACCAGTCATCTTCCGGGGCCATACAGGGAAATGTTAAGTTAGTAAGTGAGAGAGAAGCCTTATTGTTTGAAAAGGTTAGCTTTTTACTTCTTTGCATATTTATGCCCTGTGGCTTCTATGCCCAGCATTTGTCTTGAGGTGTCTTTACCACTTGGAAGAATTATGATACTCGGTAAATTCGACATGTGGCACAAGTTCTATTTAAAGGTTGTGATTAGGTAGGAAGAAGAAAAGCTATAGAAGTAGCAGGCAGAAGAAAACCTGGGAAGATTGATTATTTCTTTGACATATCTTCTTGTAGAGTAACTTCAGCATGGATAGGTTTTAAACTACTAATTAACTTGCGCACACACATTAACATAATAGGAGTACAGTTACATAACCAAAGCATACCTGTAATTACCAGCCATCTCCAGTGAAACCAAGAAAACCAGATAGGCACCTGAGGCATTTGTGAAAACTTATCTATGATATGGTGGATATTGTCCAACGGAACTAGAAGAGTCTGAGAGAAATCAGACAAATTAAAACAACCCATTCCTGGGGACTGTTCACATGCCATATGTTCTTTTAACAGTAAATAGTCTGTAGTTGTAAGAGTTTGGAGCGCTACAATTTGCACTTCTCCAAATTCTTGGTTGAGTTCCAACAGTATAGATCCAGTCAAATTTGTTGTTTTACTGTATGCACAGGCCAGCTTAGATATCTCCTTCATCATTCCCATGGCAAGTCCACGAACTGGTGGGATGAGTGCATCTATACCTGTGGCAGTGCGTGGATCTTTGTTGGGGTTTTTTTTTTGCTGATCATCTTCTGTCATGAGTCTTCCAGAGAGTGCTGATGTTGGAAGTTCTTTTTCATATCGTATCTTAGTTCATTTTCGGGGTAGCCAAATTAGGCTTTGATCCTCTGTATAAACACAAACAGACCCTTTGCCTACACTTTTATATGCCCTTTATATCATTGTGTAGAACTCATTGGAGGTCACCACACAGGAACTGCTTTTTTTTTTTTATCATTAATCTACACTTACATGACGAATACTTTGTTTACTAGGCTCTCCCCTATACCAGGTCCCCCCTATATACTCCTTTACAGTCACTGTCCATCAGCGTAGCAAACTGTTGTAGAATCACTACTTGTCTTCTCTGTGTTGTACAGCCCTCCCCTTTCTCCCACCCCGCTATGGATACTAATTTTAATACCCCTCTTTTTTCTGCCCCCCCCTTATCTCTCCCTACCCACCCATCCTCCCCAGTCCCTTTCCCTTGGTAACTGTTAGTCCATTCTTGAGTTCTGTGATTCTGTTGCTGTTTTGTTCCTTCAGTTTTTCCTTTGTTCTTATATTCCACAGATGAGTGAAATCATTTGGTATTTCTCTTTCTCTGCTTGGCTTGTTTCACTGAGCATAATACCCTCCAGCTCCATCCATGTTGCTGCAAATGGTTGGATTTGCCCTTTTCTTATGGCTGAGTAGTATTCCATTGTGTATATGTACCACATCTTCTTTATCCATTCGTCTATAGATGGACATTTAGGTTGCTTCCAATTCTTGGCTATTGTAAATAGTGCTGTGATAAACATAGGGGTACATTGGTCTTTCTCATACTTGATTGCTGCATTCTTAGGGTAAATTCCTAGGAGTGCAATTCCTGGGTCAAATGGTATGTCTGTGTTGAGCATTTTGATGTACCTCCATACTGCTTTCCACAATGGTTGAACAAGTTTACATTCCCACCAGCAGTGTAGGAGGGTTCCACTTTCTCCACAGCCTTGCCAACATTTGTTGTTGTTTGTCTTTTGGATGGCTGCCATCCTTACTGGTGTGGGGTGATACCTCATTGTAGTTTTAATTTGCATTTCTCTGATAATTAGCGATGTGGAGCATCTTTTCATGTGTCTGTTGGCCATCTGTATTTCTTTTTTGGAGAACCGTCTGTTCAGTTCCTTTGCCCATTTTTTAATTGGGTTATTTGTTTTTTGTTTGTTGAGGCATGTGAGCTCTTTATATATTCTGGACGTCAAGCCTTTATCGGACGTGTCATTTTCAAATATATTCTCCCATACTGTAGGGTTCCTTTTTGTTCTATTGATGGTGTCTTTTGCTGTACAAAAGCTTTTCAGTTTAATATAGTCCCACTTGTTCATTTTTGCTCTTGTTTTCCTTGCCCGGGGAGATATGTTCAAGAAGAGGCCACTCATGTTTATGTCTAAGAGGTTTTTGCCTATGTTTTCTTCCAAGAGTTTAATGGTCTCGTGACTTACATTCAGGTCTTTGATCCATTTTGAGTTTACTTTTGTATATGGGGTTAGACAATGGTCCAGTTTCATTCTCCTACATGTAGCTGTCCAGTTTTGCCAGCACCATCTGTTGAAGAGACTGTCATTTCGCCATTGTATGTCCATGGCTCCTTTATCAAATACTAATTGACCATATATGTCTGGGTTAATGTCTGGATTGTCTAGTCTGTTCCATTAGTCTGTGGCTCTGTTCTTGTGCCAGTACCAAATTGTCTTGATTACTATGGCTTTATAATAGAGCTTGAAGTTGGGGAGTGAGATCCCCCCTACTTTATTCTTCTTTCTCAGGATTGCTTTGGCTATTCGGGGTCTTTGGTGGTTCCATATGAATTTTTGAATTATTTGTTCCAGTTCCTTGAAGAATGTTGCTGGTAGTTTCATAGGGATTGCATCAAATCTGTATATTGCTTTGGGCAGGATGGCCATTTTGACGATATTAATTCTTCCTAGCCATGAGCATGGGATGCGTTTCCATCTGTTAGTGTCCCTTTTAATTTCTTTTAAGAGTGACTTATAGTTTTCAGAATATAAGTCTTTCACTTCTTTGGTTAGGTTTATTCCTAGGTATTTTATTTTTTTTGATGCAATTGTGAATGGAGTTGTTTTCCTGATTTCTCTTTCTGTTGGTTCATTGTTGGTGTATAGGAAAGCCACAGATTTCTGTGTGTTGATTTTGTATCCTGCAACTTTGCTGTATTCCAATATCAGTTCTAGTAGTTCTGGGGTGGAGTCTTTAGGGTTTTTTATGTACAGTATCATGTCATCTGCAAATAGTGACTGTTTAACTTCTTCTTTGCCAATCTGGATTCCCTGTATTTTTTTGTTTTGTCTGATTGCCGTGGCTAGGACCTCCAGTACTATGTTAAATAACAGTGGGGAGAGAGGGCATCCCTGTCTAGTTCCCAATCTCAGAGGAAAAGCTTTCAGCTCTTCTCGCTGTTCAATATAATGTTGGCTATGGGTTTATCATAGATGGCCTTTATTATGTTGAGGTACTTGCCCTCTATTCCCATTTTGCTGAGAGTTTTCATCATGAATGGATGTTGAACTTTGTCAAATGCTTTTTCAGCATCTATGGAGATGATCATGTGGTTTTGGTCTTTCTTTTTGTTGATGTGGTGGATGATGTTGATGGACTTTCGAATGTTGTACCATCCTTGCATCCCTGGGATGAATCCCACTTGGTCATGGTGTATGATCCTTTTGATGTATTTTTGAATTCGGTTTGCTAATATTTTGTTGAGTATTTTTGCATCTACGTTCATCAGGGATATTGGTCTGTAGTTTTCTTTTTTGGTGGTGTCTTTGCCTGGTTTTGGTATTAGGGTGATGTTAGCTTCATAGAATGAGTTTGGGAGTATGCACTCCTCCTCTATTTTTTGGAAAACTCTAAGGAGAATGGGTATTATGTCTTCCCTGTATGTCTGATAAAATTCCGAGGTAAATCCATCTGGCCCGGGGGTTTTGTTCTTTGGTAGTTTTTTGATTACCGCTTCAATTTTGTTGCTGGTAATTGGTCTGTTTAGATTTTCTGTTTCTTTCTGGGTCAATCGTGGAAGGTTGTATTTTTCTAGGAAGTTGTCCATTTCTCCTAGGTTTCCCAGCTTGTTAGCATATAGGTTTTCATAGTATTCTCTAATAATTCTTTGTATTTCTGTGGGGTCCATCGTGATTTTTCCTTTCTCCTTTCTGATACTGTTGATTTGTGTTGACTCTCTTTTTTTCTTAATAAGTCTGGCTAGAGGCTTATCTATTTTGTTTATTTTCTCAAAGAACCAGCTCTTGGTTTCATTGATTTTTGCTATTGTTTTATTCTTCTCAATTTTATTTATTTCTTCTCTGATCTTTATTATGTCCCTCCTTCTGCTGACCTTAGGCCTCATTTGTTCTTCTTTTCCAATTTCGATAATTGTGACATTAATCCATTCATTTGGGATTGTTCTTCCTTTTTTAAATATGCTTGGATTGCTATATACTTTCCTCTTAAGACTGCTTTTGCTGCGTCCCACAGAAGTTGGGGCTTAGTGTTGTTGTTGTCATTTGTTTCCATATATTGCTGGATCTCCATTTTGATTTGGTCGTTGATCCATTGATTATTTAGGAGCGTGTTGTTTAGCCTCCATGTGTTTGTGAGCCTTTTTGCTTTCTTTGAACAGTTTATTTCTAGTTTAATGCCTTTGTGGTCTAAAAAGTTGGTTGGTAGGATTTCAATCTTTTGGAATTTACTGAGGCTCTTTTTGTGTCCTAGTATGTGGTCTATTCTAGAGAATGTTCCATGTGCACTTGAGAAGAATGTGTATCCTGTTGCTTTTGGATGTAGAGTTCTGTAGATGTCTATTAGGTCCATCTGTTCTAGTGTGTTGTTCAGTGCCTCTGTGTCCTTACTTATTTTCTGTCTGGTGGATCTGTCCTTTGGAGTGAGTGGTGTGTTGAAGTCTCCTAGAATGAATGCATTGCATTCTATTTCCTCCTTTAGTTCTGTTAATATTTGTTTCAGGTATGTTGGTGCTCCTGTATTGGGTGCATATATATTTATAATGGTTATATCCTCTTGATGGACTGAGCCCTTTATCATTATGTAATGTCCTTCTTTGTCTTTTGTTACTTTCTTTATTTTGAAGTCTGTTTTGTCTGATACCAGAATTGCAACACCTGCTTTCTTCTCTCTGTTGTTTGCTTGAAATATCTTTTTCCATCCCTTGGCTTTAAGTCTGTGCGCGTCTTTGGGTTTGAGGTGAGTCTCCTGTAAGCAGCATATGGATGCATCTTGCTTTTTTATCCATTCTATTACTCTGTGTCTTTTGATTGGTGCATTCAGTCCATTTACATTTAGGGTGATTATTGAAAGGTATGAATTTATTGCCATTGCAGGCTTTAAGTCTGTGGTTACCAAAGGTTTAGGGTTAGCTTCTTTACTATCTTACTGTCTAACTTAACTCGCTTGTTGAGCTATTGTAAACACAGTCTGATGATTCTTTATTTCTCCCCCTTCTTATTCCTCCTCCTCCCTTCTTCATATGTTGGGTGTTTTGTTGTGTGCTCTTTTTAGGAGTGCTCCCATCTAGAGCAGTCCCTGTAGGATGCCCTGTAGAGGTGGTTTGTGGGAGGCAAATTCCCTCAACTTTTGCTTGTCTGGGAATTGTTTAATCCCTCCTTCATATTTAAATGATATTCGTGCTGGATACAGTAGTCTTGGTTCGAGGCCCTTCTGTTTCATTGCATTAAGTATATCATGCCATTCTCTTCTGGCCTGTAGGGTTTCTGTTGAGAAGTCTGATGATAGCCTGATGGGTTTTCCTTTGTAGGTAACCTTTTTTTTCTCTCTGGCTGCCTTTAATACTTTGTCCTTGTCTTTGATCTTTGCCATTTTAATTATTATGTGTCTTGGTGTTGCCCTCCTTGGATCCCTTGTCATGGGAGTTCTGTGTACCTCTGTGGTCTGAGAGGCCATTTCTTCCCCTAGTTTGGGGAAGTTTTCAGCAATTATTTCTTCAAAGACATTTTCTATCCCCTTTCTCTCTCTACTTCTTGTAGCCCTATAATGCGGATATTGTTCCATTTCGAAGGTCACTCAGCTCTCTTAGAATTCTTTCATTCCTGGAGATCCTTTTATTCTCTCTGCATCAGCTTCTCTGCGTTCCTGTTCTCTGTTTTCTAGTCCATTAATGGTCTCTTGCATCTCGTCCATTCTGTTTTGAAGTCCTTCCAGAGCTTGTTTTATTTCTGAATTCTCCTTCCTTAGTTCTTGCATATTTCTCTGCAAGTCCATCAGCATGGTTATGACTTTTGTTTTCAATTCTTTTTCAGGAAGACTGTTTAAATCTATCTCCCCAGATTCCTTCTCAGGGGAAGATGTAGCAGATGCCGAAGCTGTCTGGGTTAGTCTTGTCTGGATCATATTTTTTTGCCTTTTCATGTTGACAGGTGCTATTGACTGTCAGCTGGGAGGGCCAAAATTTTCACTTGCTACTGGCCTTTCTTTACTGGGACAACTGCGACCCCTAGTGGCTTGTGTTGGGTAATTGCGTGTAGAGTGGGTCTTTGTGTCTTGCCTGGCCGGAAGGGAGAAATTTCCCTTTCTGTGGGCGGAATTTGTCTCAGGCTGCTTCTCTGCTTTCGCAGCGCCCGGTGGGGTAATGGATGGGGGGGGGCAGCTTGACTGTTTGCCTCCGTGAGGGGTCTCAGAGCTGTTGCCCAGGGGATTAGTGCACCCGGTTTTCCCTGTAATTTCCAGCTGCTGTACTGTGACCTGGGTTGTTTCCGTCAGGCTGTTAAGTCCCTGTCCCTTTAAGACTTTCACAAAGCCCCCGCTTTTCTTTGTCACAGGGGCATCAGCTTCGGCACCCGCTCAGAGGTCTTACTGCCCTGTTCCCCCAGTATCCAGGGCCCCCGGGGCACGTACTGTGTCTGCGCTCTGGCCCAGATGGCTGGGGCTGGGTGTTCAGCAGTCCTGGGCTCCGTCTCCCTCCCGCTCTGCCTATTCTTCTCCCGCCGGGAGCTGGGGGGAGGGGCGCTCGGGTCCCGCCGGGCCGGGGCTTGTATCTCACCCCTTTCACCAGTTGCTGGGTTCTCTCTGGTGTAGCTGCAGTCTGGCCACTGTCCTGCGTCTTCTGGTCTCTCTTTTAGGGCTAGTTGTGTTTGTTGTATTTTCAAAAGTATATATGTTTTTGGGAGGAGATTCCCACTGTCCTACTCATGCTGCCATGTTGGCTCCGCCCCTTACTACACATTCTTACGCCATGTATTTTAACAGCATCCTACGAGTTGAGAATCTTCATCTTTGCGCTATTTTATTTCTCAAACTCACCTTCAGTATGCAATTGAAGGTAATATAATTGGTTCCAGATGTAGAGTGGTTTTTTTGAAGAAGTATGAATTATAAAATGTTTAGCTTGTGCTCTTTCTAAGGATTCAAGCAGTCCTTTCTAACAGAGAGAAACTTTGAGAGCAAGACCAAGTTGGCAAAGCAGAGAATGTAAGGTAAGAAAAGAGGACTGGATATAAAAAACAGAGACTACATGTGTTGAGTAATAAGGAGAGTCTGTCAAAGGTAGTCTGGTTTTCAAATATATTTGATACCTGAAATCACAACCTAGTCCATATCTGGCAAAAGTCCATAATTAAACAGAGAGGTGTAGCACCTGGAAGGGGGGCAGTGATAATCACCCAAAGTCAAGTTGGCTTCACTAATAAGTTAAGGCGACCAACTTCATTTTCAGTTCTGAAATTTTTCTAGGCTGCTTGTGTTAAGAAACATATGAATGTAATAGTTGGTCTTACTTAAAACATTGGCACATAACATTACTGAAACATGGAAGAGTGGTCTCTTAAAATTTCTAATATGACAAGCGATTAAGCTGAAACTCAGAGGTGACTAGACTTTGTTGAAAGTTACATGACTTGATTATGTTAATATGTCTTATTATCATTTAGATAATATTTTTAAAAACTGAAATATGGTATGGGAGACTTATCTATGGTTCAGCAGCTATTTTTAAAATGGTGGTATAAGCTAAATGAGAACTTTTTTAAAGATCTACCACAGAGTTTCAGCCTCATCCCTTTTCTGCTTAATATGACTTTTTTTCTCCCACTCTAAAACTTGCACCATTGATACTGAAAGTATAAATATTAGTTGACAAAACTGGCAGAGGTAAGCTAATATAAAGGTAAGCAAACTATGGCCTGCAAAGACTAAATAAAACATATTCATCTAGTCCTTTGCCGAAAAAGATTCCAACACCTGAGCTAATATACTACATGAAAGGAAGTGGAAATGTTTCACTGAAAAGACTGCATTAAAAAGGTACAATTTTAACATCTTAAATCTATTTTTGACAAAATAATTGCACAAGTACAAGATGAGGGAAACCAAATTTTATGGTAATTCATGAAAAAATAAACTCTGATGCTGGCAACATCCACTTGCCTCCCCAGCCATAGCAGCATAATCTACTCAAGTGGTGGCTGCCACAAATACATTGTTCTAGAATGTTCTATGGAAAATCCAAAAGAATTAACTGACCTCCAGTTCACTGTCAGGCCAAAAATGAGAAGTGGATAATTTTAAACAGCTGATGAAATCTTAGGCAGCATCCTTAAGTATTAGAGCATATAGAAAACCCTGGGAGAGTCCACTGTATCCCCAGTTATTTAAGGAATATAAGGCTATCTCCTTACAAAATGACCTGGAGAAATTATGGAGACTCTCCACATGGTTGGCCCAGTCACTCAAGAGTTGTCTACCATCTCCGTGGACACTTAATGCTGCCAGGACACCCAGTGCTCCAAGGACTCATAAGGACCCCCCACTGGTGAAAGGATAGCTACTTTTCCTTAATCACTGGGGGCTCCCATGACCCTTTATCCTATCTCTTTCTCTAAGTACCTTAGAAATGAAAAGTAGATTAAGTCATCTACTCATTTTGTATGCCTGGCTCTATTCTCCTGGGACAATGTCTACTTAAAATTGAATACTTTTAAAACAGCAATTCTATCACTTCCTTTCAGAAGGCTGTCCTAGAACCTACTCATTATGTAGTTGAGAATAGTTTCTTGAGTCTATCCATAATGTACTTGATTTGATCCTCTAATAAAACCAGAAAAAAAAATTCTCTTAGTGTGGTATCCCATACACATAGAAAATGGTCAAACCATGCTATTCAAACAGTTTCAATTCTACCTTGAGAATAACCTGACATTCTAAATATATTTTTCCAGTGTAGTTTATTTTTTTAAGTTTTAAAGTAAACATAACATGCTCTCTTACCCACAGTCCTAAGGGAGGGACTGCCTAATGAAACTCACTGCAAGGCATTTTGCAAATAAAAATTTCATATACATTTCATTAAATAAAAATACCAAGAAGAGGACTTGAAAGTTGGTAAAGTTATCCTCAGTCATAATGAATAACACTGGAGATTGGTGGGTTTGGCACCAACCCCACAGAACTCTGTAGAACATATTCCCCAGTGTACTCGGAGATGCCAATAAGGGAGGAGGGGACTGAGTACTGAGGAATTCTGGACTTTGATTTAAACCAGACCTGCGTTACATTAGCTTGTTTAATATGCTTAGTTTTTGCCTAAGATTTCATTCTAACAACTGATTGTTCATAGAATTAAAACCACATACAAAATAAAATCAGTATAGTTAAAACTTACTGATGTACATAGAGGTCATTTTTCACACGCTTCTCACTCTTATTAATTTTATTTTATTTACCTTAGATCCTGGTGTTCCAGGCTGACCAGGTAATCCATCACTTCCCATCAAACCCTACATTTTTAAGTGGGAATTTCAAGAGTAATTTAGAGAAGAGCATTATAAAATACTAAATCTATTTCCAAATTACATATTCTCATAACAATTAATCCACCAAAAAATAATGCACTATTTGAGAAAGTTGCCTACATACATCCAAATAAAGGATAATAAAGAATCAAACTATGCAGATAGCAGGAAGGCCAGCAAAACCCTGATAACTTGGTTGGTCATACAACCAACAAATAGCAACAATTACTGGGTGGCTAATATAAGACAGTGACAAACATTAATTGTTTTTCTGCATCATAATTTCTTTTGTCATGATGGCTAAGAATTAGGTTTCTTCATAGATATTATCTTTGCCAATTTTACTTACAATTTCTATTTTCTTGAACAATATTTTGGAAGTTACAACCTAATAATTCTCTGAATATGATCATCTCTCTTCAAGTTATAAAATAGCCATATTTTTAACTAACCATAAGATTCAAAATAAGACTATGATAACCATTCCAGCAACAAGGAACTGATTTAATTTAAATTCCACTCTCAATACCATTACATATATTAAAAACAAGTGCTTTCTCTTAAACATAGCAAAGAAAATGTGGTGAGCAAAAAAACATTCAATTACTGTCATCAGAAAACATAATCTCAATATGGCCACATTGAAAATACCATGTCATCACTACCATGCGCTTTGCTGCCAATTTAGGATGTTATTGCAACTATAAAATGTAAAACATACTAGTTTATTGTATAATGTATAGAACATTAAAAATGTTAAATATAGATATTCTTGAAGTTCAGTACCTTCATTTTCTGGAGGTTAACTTAGACACCAGTAAATAACCAAGTGTAATTTACTATTTCAATGAAAAAATAGCTTGGTAGTAATGGTGGAGGGTAGAGGAAGAATATTCCATTTCAAAGGGAAAATCTTCTACATCTCCCCAAAATTGAATTCATATCTAATAGACAATATTTTTTCCTATTTATTCTTACATGCAAATTCGCCAAATCTTTCAAAGCACTGGGTAAAACATTTGGTTTTTTAACTCCCATGATTAAATGAGAAGTCATAAATTATCAAACATGAAAGTGATCAGTTTTATTTAAAGAAAAAGCCATTATATAGGCAATTTGATTCATAGATTAACATCAACATCACTTCTAGCAATATACTTAGGAATTTCTTATGGAATCTTTACACACACAAAAGGAGTCTCATAATTTCTAATATCAAACTCACATGTAACGTTTCACTCCCAAAACTTCCAAACTGTTCACTTATTTAGGACCTTCCTATATTACCTCTTCTGAATATATGCTCTCTCATTAGAGTAATAAATTTGTAATTTTTTTAAATGAAAAAAGAATAACCATTGATTTTTTAGACATTTTCATGGCATTTGGGTATTTTGTTTGTGACAAATAGCTAGAATATTTGTTGTCTGGTTTGTCAACAGTAAGTCCCTGATCTTTCTTTGGGTGGCCAGTTTTCTGAGAATCTAAAGAAATCTGGACTTCTTTAGAAAAATGGACATAAATGTAATCTTTTTTAATAAAATAGATGGAATTTGTGGACCCCAAAAATATCATTGCTGGATGTGATCTCCAGAATAAAAACTCCTAATACGATGTAACAATATATCAAACTGATAATAAATAATAATGATATTAACATACAGGTATCCCTGGAGCTCCTTTTTTCCCTAGTGGTCCTGGAGGCCCAATCTCTCCCTAAAAATCAAATACAGGTCACATTTAACATTGTAAATTATTGATCCAGTTCCATAAATTTCCCACCAAACCATTATGAAATGAAAAATCAATACCAATGTACCCAGGGTGTCTGTCTTCCCTTCCTCTACTATAAGACAGGAGCAACCCAAGGTAGAAAAATCAAGAATCTAAAACCTTAAAGACCTGCGCCTAGGGTCTATGGATTACTGAGTCAAAGATCTTCATTAGGAAATCAAGAGGGACTCTGCCATTCTTTCAAAGGAAGACCTAGCCATTCACACAGGGTTGTTGAGGTGAGACAACCGGGGCTAAACAATCTTATTTGTCATAGTTGAAGAGTTATGAGAGTGAACACAAGTTAAGAAAAATGCAGGTACATAATAATATCATTTGGACTTCAATTTCTGGCATTGTTGCTGATCAGATGCTCCAAGGGATTCTCTGAATCCAGAACAAAAAGCCTTGGAAAGAGCAACCTCTGTGGGAGAGTGCTGATCATATTAAGAAACAGAAAAAGTCTTCAAAAAATCTCTTATTTTAATAAAATATACTATGGGTTGGGGCTATATTTTTCAGGATTTGGAACTGTGCCCAAAGCTTGCCAGAGATAGAGATGCAGGAGCCAAGAGGCCTCGAGGTGTCTGAACACATGCACAGCTCTTGGGAAGCTGACCGTGGTGCCAATCATGGGAAAAGGGCAGCAATATTTCATACCTATGATGACTCAGGACTCTCGAAGAGGGCTGAGAATATACTATACTCTGAATATGTATAGCATACAGTATAGAATATGCTATATACTCTGAAACAGCAGCCACAGCTACCAGCAGCAGGCAGCTCTTCAAGCCCCAGTTAGGCTCACAGGACTCCCACCAACTAAGACAAAGCAATGAGCTCAAAATCAACAATAAATGAAGAGGAGGCAGCAAGCCATAAGAACAAGAGTTAGCAGGAGTAACAACGATCTGCATATATTAGAATCGTGTTAGCAAAGGAATTGAAGACTACATATGAAACTTAATAAATCAAAAAATAGAATCATGAAAGAGTGTTAGGACTGAAAATAAAACAAGAGACTATAAAAAATAAAAAGCTGTCATTTAACATTTTAACTTTTGGAAATTAGAAACTTGATCGTTTAAAAATTTTTTTAAATCAGTTGATGGTTTCAACAGCAGATTAGACATAGTAAAGGAAAAAATAAGTCCCCCGGAAAATATATCCAAAAAATTCAACTAGAATATTAAGAATCAAGGATATAAAAAATAAAAGTTGTTTAGAGATGCAGAAGATAAAAATAGAAAGATTAAAATACATCTATCTAGAATTCCAGGAGGAGGGAACAGAGAGAATAGAATAGAATAGATGTAATAGAGAGATAATGGCTAAAATCTTCCAGAGTAATGGAAATAATTCCACAGATCCAGGAAGCAAAATGAATTTCCACCAGGATGAATAAAGAGAAATCCACATTTAGATACATTGTAGTGGGTTTTAAGAACACTAAAAACAAAATACCTTTATAGAATTCCAAAGGAAGGACAGATCATTTACAAAAAATGATACTTAGATCAGAGCAGATTTTTTCATAGTTATCAATGGAAGTCAGGAGACAATAAAAGATAACCCTCAATGTATTAAGAGAAAATAGCAACCTTGAGCTGTATACCCTACAAAACTACCTCAAAAGCAAGAGTAAAATATATTTGCAATTAAATAAAAACTGGAAGTTTATTACCAAGATGACTGTACTAAAGAAACTTCTAAAGATATAATTCAGTTAGTTCTAAAATTATCCCAAAAGGATGGGCTAACAGCACAAAACACAGAAGGTACCAAGTAAAAGCCTGTATATAAATTCACATTATCTGTATAAAATAAGAACAAAAAATAATTAT
This sequence comes from Manis pentadactyla, assembly GCF_030020395.1. NCBI lineage: Eukaryota > Metazoa > Chordata > Mammalia > Pholidota > Manidae > Manis > Manis pentadactyla. Next base: position 18,019,272 of record NC_080034.1, on the reverse strand, counting down.
GAGGGCAAAATAATAGCATCTGAAATTATGTCATATTTGAACAATTAACTGTTACCAAGAATGTGGTAAAATTGTATACTATATGAAGACACATCACCACATTACCCTGTTAATCGGCAGATCCAGGCCAAAGTCTTCAACTTTCATGAAAACTCACCTTTTGTCCCAGTAATCCTTGACTTCCAGGAAATCCTGGGATTCCCTAAAAAGAAAGAAAGGAGATTTTTAATTTAAAAAATTGTAGATGGTATCATTAGAGAATCATAGGTCATAACCGGATTTTTGGTAATGTTTTTTAAAAAGGCTTTCTAAAAGAGAAAATATGAAGATATTAACCTTAGTTCTTCTTTCAGACCAACAAAGTGATAAAACAAGGATATTTCGTTTGAACACATTTATGTTACTTACAATCAATAATGCAAGAAAACCTGTCAAATAATAGGAGCTCAGCTTCAGTACAACAGTTCCAAAGGCCTTCACCATCTCACAACCATAATTAAAAACTAATGAAACCAATCACCAATCAATTCCTCCAAACTGAATCCTGAACACCCAAGAATCTAACCTCTGATGGAAGATATGGCAATTTTCTCCCAATGATCCCTTGCTGACAAAATCGGGAAGAATATGAACACCACGGTTTGTGGAGAGACAAAAGGAGTCTGAATCTCTAGGTAAGATTCAGAGAAAATTAATGTTAATTTATAAATTTGAGAATAACAGGAGCACTTTTATTCATGGGAAAGCAGACCTATTATCAGTGATTCAATGCAATTATCAAAATGATCACTAATCACCCAAAACAAACAGTGCTGGTATAATTAATTTTCACTTATTCATTTTTCTTAGCTCTTTTCTTGATGACACTTCAGTTTAAATCATTAATATCAGTTGTTTTTGTATATTTGTATTGACTCGGACAGAAAAGGGAACTAGAAAGACAAGGAAATTGGGCCCTATCAGTATTTCTTTGAAAGCCCTCTGCATCCTCAGGGCTTTCAAAGGGCAGCAGTACATCTCAGGAAATCAGGGCCAGGGAGAGAGATGCCATTGCCAACGAGATCAGCACCTTCTGTTCTGGGGGGTCGCTACTGTTTTGATTTTCACATTTTGACTTTATTAATACAATACCAATCAATGTGTTAGCCACAATTATAGTGCGAGATACACATAGTTCCAATTTTAAATTCTAAACTTGAAACATAAAGTGGAAGTCAATTTGATTCTGTTTGGCTCAATTCAGTTTGCCACGGTGCTACAATCTTTGGAGAGAACAAAAGTTGTGAGCAATGACTTAACAAGGGGCTCAGTCGAGTTAAAAACATATAACCATACTAGAGAATAATATAAAACAATATAAAATTTTTAAGTATTATAAAATGAGCACAGTATACCCTATAAGCACTCTAAAACATAAAGCAGAAGTAATTGAATTATGAGTATAATAGAGTGATATGAACTGAAGCAGAAAATGCATATTCACAGTGCAATCAACTAAGATCAAGTTGTTAAAATAAAGGCCTCCATTTCAATAGACCATGATTTGGCATCAAACTATCTGTAACCAACTCTCATTCAAATACACACACACACAAACTCACTATACATTTAGATTAAGTTCTGAATTTAAATAAAGTGTCTGTCTATAAAATATTATCAGATGTAAAACGGCCATACATTGTTCTAAGCTGAAACTGGTGTAACTATGTGAATGCAGTGTCTCTTGGCCCCAGGAATTCCTAAAGGAGTCATGCAATTGCTCATGATGCTGTCAGACCTGAGAAGCGGAATTTCTTGCCGCACAGTCTTTTATTACTCAGGGTTCCGTCACTCCGCAAGTCCCTAGGCCAATTCACAATCTGCAATATTAGTAGGAATTAGAGATACCTGACTCGAGTCCTGTTTCTGGAGCCAATTGCCCTAGCAACAAGGCTATATTCTTACTCTGGGGGAAAAAGACAGAATTATCCCTAGGCGTCCCTGAGCAGCACACTGCCTCGACCCCCCAGGAATCCTTGAGGGCCCTGACCATTCATTCCCTGGACTGCATTCAACACCCTTTCATCTGAATAATTCTAAGAATGAGCTTGGTCTATATTAGGACATAGCCACAGATCTTACATTATTTCAACATATCAGATATTGAGAGTACTTTGAGGGGATTCCAGATTAGGAAAAAAAGAACCCTTTTCCTATTGTCTCTGTCTTAAGGTAGTAAAATATTAAAATACATTTCATTGATATGAAATGGAATCATAAGATTTTTTACGTCCAATTATACCAAGAATTATTTTGTATTTTATAAATACCATAGCAAAAAATATATAAAGCTATATAATACTAAAAAACAAAAAGTAAAACTGACTTACAAGAGCAATTCTTGACAAAACTAGAATAATACCATGAGCTTGCATGGGATAAAATTCTCATGCAATTCAGAGCTATATTAGTCTATAAAATTCCCCCAGATCATATTTTCCTGGGCTCCTATTTATTGAAATGTGCTAACCTTTTGTCGATTTTACATCAGCAGAAATAGTATTCAAAGCCATTTGAAATTTACCAGTTTCTTGATCAAAAAGTATTCAGTAACAATTACTTCATAGAGCAAATGTTTTTCCAAGCATACTATTTTATATTTCATTTTCAGCCTGTGTGGTTTTGGGTTCAGGCAACTGTGAAAATGTGTAAGTAAAGAGACAAGTATTTTATTTGGTAAGAGTAAAGGGATATATTTCTTCCACTTTTGTGATTTCAGTTTGGGCTTGAGGAAGAGCAGAAAGTCAATTGGAAAATCCTGCATACTGCTGTGGTGAAAGAATGTTGACATGAAAAAATGTTTCAGAAGCTTCTCTATAACCATTAAACAATTGCTATGCAACAAAAATGTCATTAAGAATAAAAATACAAAACTTACAATAAAGGGTTTGACCCCTACTTCCTAAAGAGCACTTTGCAATGGAGGAAATGTATCCATTATACATGACTTAGAAAATTAAAAATATCACTTTATACTTTCCCATATGCAATGAATGCACTTCCCTTGGCCCTCAAATTAGAGCATTTTGGATCAAATCTGCTTTTAAGTAATGTAATATTTTAAATGTACTATAAGCAAATCTAATCCATTAATGATGCTTTAAAATAAAAATTTTCAACTTTTCCACATAGTGGTAGAGAGATCTGACAGCATACAGGTACTAAAATATTAAAAGCACATTGTTTTTCTTCTATTATATCAAGAAGTGATTTATTCATTCCTAAATATTCAATGAAGAAAAACACATATGCTGTAAGTATAATTCTTACTAGCTACAAAGATTACAATGATTATGGACTCAGCTGATCAACTCCAGGCTGATGAGTTTTTAAAATGTGGAGTTTCAGTATCCCCATTTTATACACGGGACAGATAATAAAATCTACCTCATAGGATTGGTACGTTATCAGTTAATTCTCAAAAGTGTTTAGCTCAGTGCAGACACTCTAATGAACAAATCTTCACCACTGTCTTCACAGCTCCTCCCTGACTGTTGAACACTGTGAAGTACATAAGTCAATTCTCTTCCATGTCTCAAAATTTGTCCTCTTTCTCCATTTTGAGGATATCTTTTTTTGTCTTTCCACCTCGCCTTTCTCTACTCTCATCTCCAAATGTTTCCACTGTATCCAAGATAACTCTGGCAATCTAAGGCTTCCCGTTAGCAGGGTGCCAGCAAGGGTGCATTGCTCCTCATTTATGACCTTTGCCTTTTCACCTTTGGCTGACCTGGATTATAGAAAAATGCTACAATGATTTTTGCTTCTTGAACATTTTAAATATTGTCACTATTCTTTCAAAAATGTATGCCCAAAAGGATCAAATATATTTGCAGCTGAACCCCACAGTGTTTTTCAATCCTGTTTTAAAAATTCCACACTAACCGGCAGACCATTATGAAACACAAAAGATTACTTGGTGGTAAAGTAACTCCAAAGAGAAGTAACTCACAATCATAAGCTGCCAGACCTGAAAGAAACCAATACAGAAGTACTTACACTAAACCCTTAATAAGGAAATTACCAGTTTTACTACTCCCTTAAATCTTTAAGGGGGAAAAAAATAACCTAAGTAACATTAGACGAATATATTCTCCCTAGCCTACAGACCAGGACCCACATGGAACTGGACCCAAATTACTCAAAGACACATAATTTCAGTAGAAAAGGCTTTGGTAAGTATTTTTGGGCTACTCATATTTATATACAACAGAAAATGTCACAGTTTGACATAATAAGTTGCAGAGACCAGGGATATCTTGAGAAGGAAAAGCTATCTGGGGACTCTTGCAAATTGCTGCATTTTATTGGCATCTCTTCAGTACCTAAAAGCATCTTAACATTTTTCAAAGGACAAGAAGATATTCTAAACAATTTTACTATTGTAAGAGTATCATTTTTTCAGGACAAAACAAAAAGACAAATGTTTAGCAAATTACAACAACATACCTAAAAACCCAGAGGACGAGGAGGAGGGCAGGATTAAGAGACCTAGGCTCAGTTTCTGCAGTGCCACAGCCTGGGAAAGCCATGTAACCACCCTGAATCCCCAAATCTAGAAAAACAACCTGCCCCTTTATATCAGCGAGTAAAGTGAGGATCATGCATGTGAAATATATTATTGAGTTAAAAGGAACATAAAGATATACACATATCTAAACCTGGTAACTGATTGCATTTGAAAAACAAATTTCCAAAATAATAAAAATAATACCAGAGTTGTTCTAAAATGAGCTCTGATCTTCTGAAAACCTAAAAAATGTATACCATACTTTTTGGGTACATGGAATGTCACTGTGTAACTCAAAACAAACTGGTGAATTTCTCATTAAGAAGAAAACTGAAAATGGGTTTTTCAAAGACCTTCATAGCTGATTCATTGCTCAATAGAATTTATGCACCACTTTACAGAGAAGTCTGAAAACTGTATTTTTGAAATTTTATATATGATAGAAGTCACCATCAAAAATATTTTAAACCACCAAATCAAACTGAAGCTAGTTTCACGATGAAAACAAATTAATTTTTAACTTTAATTTACATGGTAAAAAGTAAATAATCCCTTATTTGAAAATTGCATCTAATTTATATTGTTATTTATAACCTCATATTTTAAAATACTAATATACTTTTACATCTAAATCATTGTATTATTTATTGTAACTCAGCCCATTATGAATTGTCTGTTTATATAATCTACCTCCATTTTTCTATTGAAAAATCTTAAGATTAGATAGATGAATAAGCATTCACTAAAGGAAAAAATTTAAAGGAAATTACATTAGTTTTCTATTGACACACGACAAATCACCAAACAGTGGCTTTAAACAGGTCTGTAGGACAGATGTAAAACGTGGGTCTCACTGGACTAAATTCAGGGTGGCAAGGATGCATACCTTTGTGGAGCCTCTAGAGAAATCTATTTCCTGTTCATTCTGGCTACTGGCAGAATTCAATTCTTTGCAGTTGATGGACCACAGTCACCACGTTTTCTAGCTGGCTGTAAACTGAGGGTCATTCTCAGCTTCTGGAGGTCACATGATCCTTGGCTCATGACCCCCTTCCTCCATGTTCAATGGCCAGTCATGTCTTTTCCAAGTCCAATCTTCTTGACCCATTCCTCATCCATCTTCTTTTACTTTTTATTACTTGTGATTAGATTGGGCACACCCAGATAATCCAGGATATTATCCCCATCTCAAGGTCATTAACATTAATGCCAAGTCCCTTTATCATGTAAGGTAACATATTCACAGCGTTTGGGGACTAGAATGTGGTATCTTTTTAGAGTGGAGAGTCATTATTTTGCCTGCCATAGAAATATTATCCAACATCAAAGGACCAGATAGTTTTTCTGTTTTTTAAACTTCTCCAAGACATTAAAAAGATGGAGATCAAACTCAGATTATGAGGCCATCATAATCCTAATAACAAAACCAGTCAAGGATAATACCTAAAAAGGAAATCTATAAACTGTTCAAATTTGTTAATAAAAATGGCTTTACTATAATGTAAGTCAGTCAAATTTAGCGGTGCCTTAGAACAAAGGAATAACATGATTATGCGGGACTTGTGTCAGGATGCAATGAGTGTTCAACATCAAGAAATATATCCATATATTATGTTAGGTTCATGGACATTACTATATTAACAGTTTAGAGGAAAAAAATACAAAATCATCTCAAAAGATACTAACAATGTATTCTGTGAAATTTATCATTCATTATTTATTAAAAATCCTTACTAATCTAGGACTAGAATGTTGTAAATCGGAATCTGAGTCAATTAGAAACTAACTGTAAACATCACATTTGGTGAGACACTAAACATTTCTGTCTAAAATCAGGAATAAACCATAGGCTATATTTTGAAGTAATAATTACTCTTACAGGAATACGTTCTTTCTAAAAAAGATTGCATAAGTATGTGGGACTATTTATAACATTTGTAGCGGAAGTTAGATAAAATACATTCAAGTTATAAATGAAATGAGATAGATTTTCTATTCTGATAACCAGGTATGGTAAAACATCCATAATATTGTGAAGCTAAATAAATGAATAATAAATCACTAGACATAATTTTTTATTTTAAAAATAGATATGTATTTTGCTTATGTATTTGTGTATGCAAGAAAAAGTTTGGAAAGAATCTCATTGAATGAGTAACAGTTACTACCTTTGGGGATAGGAATGGGATTTGGATAAGTGAAACATTTTCAAACTTATAACACAACTTCTATATTTTTTGCCTATTTAGGAGAAATTACATAAAATATATAATTACATACAAAAATTACATATTAATAAAATTAAAATGTACAGAAGTAATAAGTTGGGGTTCTTTATTTTTTTTGAGGTTTTTATATTTCAATAAATTCTACTCATATTTAGGTCATCCAAGAAATCTAGGTCACACACTGGTCTTTCAAAATTAAAAAGTAAAGATATTAACAGTTGTAGCTATCACTGGGTTAAAAAATGTAAAACAAGAAAAAAGTATCCTGCAAACTCAAAACATCAATTCTGGAAGGATCTTTACACAACTCACTGCCATGACCTCAAAGGGTAGCACATTTGTGTAGTTTTCAGGCCTGGGCAGGTTATTCTCACAGATAATTTTAAGGATATTCTGCTAGACAAAGGCACCTATATTTCTTAGGAAAGAACAGTACTGTGTTCAAGAAGCAGTTTCTTTGATAAAAAGAACTAGGAATTTGGCATTTGACAAGATTAGCCTTATCAGGGAGTATTACCCCATTTTTTTCCCCACAGTAATAGAAGGTAGCTTTTCTAAAATAAAATGTTAATACATCGGATAACATTATTTTATTTTTAAATACTATATACATCTTCAAAGTAAATTTCTCAGAAAATAGCCTAAATATGTCACGTGACATTGAGAATATAATAAAACAAGTACATTTAAATTAATGAATTCCTGTCTTTGTGAGGATATGTCTATCTTCACATGAAGTTTATTCTTGTTCAGTTGCATCCAGATGCCTCTTTGTCTTACAAGATAGATTTGTTTCTAAGACTTTGTCAAAAATTAATAAAGTATTTTAAATACACCAAGAGAACTGAATTTATCTGGAAACGTAATTTCATATTACCATTCATGGTAATATTAAAATTTATTTAGTAAGAGGAAGATATTAAGCACATATGGCCTAAAAGGATAAATGTCATTATTCCATTTCCCTTTACCAATGTCACTAAAACTAAATGTTCTCCTAGAGTAGGTAACTTTTGTCTTTTTACTACCTTTATATTCCTCTTTTTTCATCAACCTAAATCATAGCTTCTATAACACTATCAAACTTTATATCAGACCCACATATAGCAGCCAGAAAACACAGTTTCCAGGGTGTCAGCCTTTGATTCTGATTCATTAGGACTGGAGGCCCAGGAAACTGAATTTTAACAGCCATCTCTGGTGATTCTGATTAAGGCAATTCTACATCACAGTTAAGAGAAACAGTGCTCTATTAAAAATAAAAAAAGATTCTCTTGAAATTTATCTGTATTGGAGGTATTAAGCTAGAATAGTTATCAAGAGTTTTTATCTGATTTATGATTATCAAGTAAATTTCATATAATCCATTTTACACCTCTACTTAAAAATTATTACAGATGATTTTCCTACCAATCTATAACTCTTCATCTAAATTCTTAATACCTCACATTTCATGATTAACTATACTTATCTCTAATACCTTTTAAAAGTCTTAACCCACCACAGAATATATATATACTTTTGCACAGTATGTTTCTTGAGTGACTTTTTATTTTCCTAACTGGAGAATAAATGTTCCATCTATAATCACCTGGTACAATGTTGTACATTCTATGATTGCTCAACAAACATTAGCACCTAACTGTATGTCTCAATAAAAATCTGCAACAATTCTAAAGCTCTCTAGTAGTGGTTTCTTATGTTTTGTGAATAATCATTCCATTTTTTAAATATATTATCCATAAGTTCTTCCTATTTCACCTAAGTCCCATTAAGGCCTTCTTTTTATGTACACAGCAGAGAGAAAATTCTATCACAACAAAGAAATTATTCAGTTTTTAGAACCAATAAATCATCATTGGACTCCTCTGCCATGATTCAATTTTAATATTAGGTTATCAAATATTACTCTTTATACTTCAAATGCAAGAGAGATTTTTATTGAAAAAACCTAGCCCCTATGTTCTAACAAAACACTTAAAGTAAATTTATATCCTAATATCTTCTGCTGATAATTTCTACTGGATTACATTCAAAATGAACCATTAGAGTAGTACATGACTTCTGGAATGTATTCATAAATACTCATATTAACATAGTATTTTGTGAAAACATAACTTTTTTTTTCCTACAGCCCACAAAGTATGTATCTATGCCAACACTTCAAAACCACAATCTTTTAAATAACCAAAATTAAAACAGCAAAACAGCTAACTATGACTTAACTAGGCATATCTATTTCAAATAGTAGAACACCAATATTAAAATTTACAAAAATTATTTTTATAAACCATCTAAGTACCTAGAACTTTTGGCAATCACCTATTTTCTGATTATCAAAAATAAAAATGCATATTGAAATAAACAAAATAATTATTTTCAAGTGCTCTTTTTCTCAGATATTTCCCATCTGTGTTTTAACATCCCTTCAACACACCCAGAACATAAATGACATTCTGGTATGAATTCTTGGCAGCATTAAACATCTGTCTAGTGTTCAATGTAGTAAGTACACTCAAGTATTTTGAAAGTATTTCTTAAAACATAAAATGCAAGAGATCTTAAGAATGAAATAATCTAGTTACCAAAGTGCATACTACTGATCACATAAAAGATGTATCATATAAAAGACGCACTCATGAAAGTAGAATGAATATAAAATATTTTCATCTCTTCTGCTAAAATAGCTGTTTATATGGATCATGAACTCAGTACTAAAATAAGTGCCTTGAGTAACAATGTTTTGTTAATTCTGTGTTTTCATGCTTCAAAAATGGAGAATGCATTTGGACTAATTCAAGAATATCATATGAGTACCTTACTTCAAAGATTTTTAATGAAAAGTATGCAAAACTACCCTCACCCTTGTATGACTAAAGAACATAATTTTAAAGTCAAAGCCCTGAAAGCCTTCAAATCTAGACTCACTGTCCCGTGAAGTGTTTCTCTCACTCACTATTTTACTATTTTCAGAAGAGAGATGGATATAAACTATCACCATCACCAGTGAGATTACTGAGCCTATGTAAGCAACTACATAAGTAAGATTCTGTTTCCCAAAGGATATGTTATCCATTTTGAGAATTAATCATGTATCGTTTCATATGATTAATTGCATCTACTCCTCTTGTCATTTCAGGGTTCAATAGAGCTGTTATCAAATTATAAATAAATGAATAAAGAATAGGAAGATTCAAATAAGTATATTTTAATGCTTATTAATGGTCTTACAATGATCTTGTTTTAAAAGATTTCTTCAGAACAACAAAAATTATCAGTACTATAGGTACAGAGCCTCTAAATTTAAATGCACAATGTTGCTTTGTAAAATTCTTTAATGGTGGTCTGGTTTTACTATGCCAGTGAAACTATTTACAATAGGAAAGAATCAAACAGATCCATGATTAAACCTAGTAGGACTTTATTAACTAATTTGTCCAGATAATGGGTCAACATTTGCTTTGTGGTAAAGGAAAAAGATAAAATATTTCCACAGTCATTACAATGCCAAATGCCTTATTTGGGGAGACCAAAAAGTTGTAGATACTGCTTACGAATTTAGTTATTCCTGTAGATAAATCAGACATTTACATTACTTAACTTAGATAAAACTTACTTCAAAATGCATTCTAAAAGTTACTCTCAATCCAGTTTTAAAACATAACCTTAAAACTAGCAGGGGATTATTACAATAATAAATACAATTGAGCTTTCAAATTTTTGTGAATTGTTAAATGTTGCCTTCACACTAAGAAGTGACATGTGATATTTTTAACTGCAGAAAATCAGGTTAAGGTTGTTTCATCCAACACAGACCAAGGACAAGCCATTCCTGGTGCCTGAAAGAGGAGTGGGGAAAAAAATATTACAAATTTGTACAGAAGTCTTTAAAAAGCTTACCATACAATTGCAAATTAAAAAAGAACAAGGACAGAACTAGTGAGGTTTTTTCCCTCTTATGTTTCTTCTCAGTCTAAATTTAAAAGTCAAGTGAGTAAATAAAGACATTACTAGTGTAATAAAACATTACTAATGTAATAAAAGTGGATTATTCCATATGGGAAACCATAATAGCAGTTCAACATTAACTTTCCCCAAGAATTGTACGCATGTCTTTGGCCTATATGCATAAAACTGACATGTCAAATAATCAACCACAGAAAAAGTGATTAAACAAAAGACCTACTTGTCTTTTAAGTAAATGAGGACTTGGACCAGCTGAGCAGTTAACTTTACACCATCAAGACTAGCATAACATGAGGTTTAAAAGAATTCAAAAGGCATGAGGAAAGGAAACAACAAAGCTTCTATGAGTCAATGTCCTCAAGTATAGCTCAGCGATCTCTACGCCTTCATTCCTGGGAAAGCGATACTGCCAACATTTCTATAAAAAGGCTTAAGACATCCTTAAGTAAGAATCATGTGCTCACCTCCATCTGTGGAGAAAGCGTGCATCCTTTCTCTCATCCTCATGGAGCTCCAGGGATCTCGGCTCAAACTGTGGAACCCAAGCCCTGCCTACAAATCCACCAGGAGCCCTCGGGCCCCCTGGGCGCAGTGGGCCTGGCTGGTGAGCAGACAACTAGCAAGAGAATGGTTCACACTGCCTGAGGAAGAATGTTACACTACATAAAAATACATCAGGATGGAGCACCGGGACAAGAACAGCTAAGAAAAGCAGCAGTGGAGACATGGATCCTTCAGGTAGTTTAGTGAGTAAGCATTCTCCAAAGAAAGGAAGCTGGTCAACATGATAACTTGGTCAAAAAGCTGACTTGGTAAAAGCTGAATCTTTCCAGTTATCTTTTTTCAACTACTGGTAAATTTGGTATGCTGCTGTCCCTATATTGCTCTGTCCCACATCCACCTAACTTTCCAAGAGAAATTCAGAGGGGTTTTGTAAAAAGTTAGGAAAACACACTTCCAAAAATTGAAGATTCCTTGAAACAATCTGACTGTTCTTCATCCCTTGGCACAAAAATGAATATGCAGTCTGACAAGTTTAACATGTTTTAAAAGAAAGAAACATTATAAAACAGGCCTTGATTTTGTTTTTTACAATGTATTACAAAAGAAACAACAGCGTGCTTCACGGGAGGGCAATAAATAAAATACAACAAGCAAAAAAGGAACATGGCAGACATCAAAAACCAACCTGGGGAGAAAAATAAGCAAAATAACTGAAACATGATTAAATCATATAGTTACCATGTCGATTCTTATGTATATTCATATAGTATTACGTTTTTAAACTATGGTTTATATACATAATACATTAAGTATCAGACATTTAAATTTGCAACTTTGCAATATAAATAGTAGAGAGAGGACTTATGGGCTAAAAGTTACCAAATAGAACAACATGAGAATGTAGAAAAGTGAGATGTCGATAAAATACATTTATAAAAACACAGCAGAGGTGGAGCCAAGATAGCAGCATGAGTAGAGCAGCGGAAATCTCCTCTCAAAACCACATACATTTATGAAAATATAACAAAGACAACTCTTCCTAGAATAGAGACCAGAGGACACAGGACAATATCCAGACCACATCCGCACCTGAGAGAACCCAGCGAAGGGGGTAAGATACAAGCCCCGGCCCCGCGGGAGGCGAGCGCCCCTCCCCCCAGCTCCCGGCGGGAGAAGAGCAGGCAGAGCGGGAGGGAGACGGAGCCCAGGGCTGCCAAACACCCAGCCCCCGCCATCCGGGCCAGAGGGCAGACACAGTGCGTGCCCAGGGGGCCCTGGATGCTAGGGAAACAGGGCAGCAGGACCGGTGAGAGGGACCCTGAGGCCAGTGCCCGAGGACAAAGAAAAGCGAGCAGCTTTTTTTTTTTTAATTGTTTATTTAATTTTTTAACGAGTGCTTTTTGGAAGTCTTAAAGAGACAGGGACCCCGAAACCGGATGGAAACGTCCCGGGACACTTAGTACAGCAGCAAAGAATCTGGAGATCTCTGGGCCCTCTAACCCCCTGGGCTGCAAGGAGCATGGAGGACCCTCACTGAGATAAACAGCCTCCCGGCAGCTCCCCCTCCAACGCAACTCCACCACTTTGGAGAAGCTGACCGAGCCAGGCCACGCCCACAGCAACAGCGGAGATTAACTCCATAGCAGCCGGGCAGGAAGCAGAAACCCTGTCAGTGCGCAGCTGCCCAGCACAAGCCACTAGAGGTCGCTGTTCTCCCAGGAGAGGAGGGCCACAAACCAACAAGAAGGAAAGTTCTTCCAGCCGTCACTCGTCCCAGCTCTGCAAACTATTTCTATCACCATGAAAAGGCAAAATTACAGGCAAACCAAGATCACAGAGACAACACCAGAGAAGGAGACAGACCTAACTAGTCTTCCTCAAAAAGAATTCAAAATAAAATCATAAACATGCTGACAGAGATGCAGAGAAATATACAAGAGCAATGGGATGAAGTCCAGAGGGAGATTACAGAAATGAAGCAAAATCTGGAAGGATTTATAAGCAGAATGGATAAGATGTAAGAGGCAATTGATGGAATAGAAACCAGAGAACAGGAATGCATACAAGCTGACACACAGAGAGATAAAAGGATCTCCAGGAATGAAACAATATTAAGAGAACTGTGTGACAAATCCAAAAGGAACAAAATCCGTATTATAGGGGTACTAGAAGAAGAAGAGAGAGAAAAAGGGATAGAAAGTGTCTTTGAAGAAATAATTGCTGAAAACTTCCCCAAACTAGGGGAGGAAATAATCGAACAGACCACGGAAATACACAGAACTCCCAACAGAAAGGACCCAAGGAGGACAACACCAAGACACATAATAATTAAAATGGCGAAGACCAAGGACAAGGAAAGAGTTTTAAAGGCAGCTAGAGAGAAGAAGGTCACCTATAAAGGAAAACCCATCAGGCTATCATCAGACTTCTCGACAGAAACCTTACAGGCCAGAAGAGAATGGCATGATATATTTAATGCAATGAAACAGAAGGGCCTTGAACCAAGGATACTGTAGCCAGCACGATTATCATTTAAATATGATGGAGGGATTAAACAATTCCCAGACAAGCAAAAGTTGAGGGAATTTGCCTCCCACAAACCACCTCCACAGGGTATTTTAGAGGGATGTTCTAGATGGGAGCACTCCTAAAACTAAACAGATGTCACCAGAGAAAATAAAATCACAGCAAAGAAAGCAGACCAACCAAATACTAAATAAAGGCAAAAAGAATAAAATCAACTAGCCACTAAAAGCAGTTAGAGAAAACATGAAAGAGCAAAGAATAAAACAACCAACATATAAAGAATGGAGGAGGAGGAATAAGAAGGGAGAGAAGAAAAGAATCTCCAGACAGTGTATATAACAGCTCAATAAGCGAGCTAAGTTAGGCAGTAAGATACTAAAGAGGCTAACCTTCAACCTTTGGTAGCCATGAATCTATAGCCTGTAATGGCAATAAGTACATATCTTTCAATAGTCACCCTAAATGTAAATGGACTGAATGCACCAATCAAAAGACACAGAGTAATAGAATTGATAAAAAAGCAAGACACATCGATATGCTGCTTACAAGAGACTCACCTCAAACCCAAAGACATGAACAGACTAAAAGTCAAGGGATGGAAAAACATATTTCAGGCAAACAACAGAGAGAAGAAAGCAGGGGTTGTAGTACTCATATCAGACAAAATAGACTTCAAAAGAAAGAAAGTAACAAGAGATAAAGAAGGACATTACATAATGATAAAGGGCTCAGTCCAACAAGAGGATATAACCATTCTATATATATATATGCACCCAACACAGGAGCACCAGCATATGTGAAACAAATACTAACAGAACTAAAGGGGGAAATAGACTGCAATGCATTTATTTTAGGAGACTTCAACACACCACTTACCCCAAAGGATAGATTCACCGGGCAGAAAATAAGTAAGGACACGGAGGCACTGAACAAAACAATAGAACAGATGGACCTAATAGACATCTATAGAACTCTACATCCAAAAGCAACAGGATATACATTCTTCTTAAGTGCACATGGAACATTCTCCAGAATAGACCACATACTAGCTCACAAAAAGAGCCTCAGTAAATTCCAAAAGATTGAAATTCTACCAACCAACTTTTCAGACCACAAAGGTATAAAACTAGAAATAAATTCTACAAAGAAAACAAAAAGGCTCACAAACACATGGAGGCTTAACAACATGCTTCTAAATGATCAATGGATCAATGAACAAATTAAAATAGAGATCAAGGAATATATAGAAACAAATGACAACAACAACACAAAGCCCCAACTTCTGTGGCACGCAGCGAAAGCAGTCTTAAGAGGAAAGTATATAGCGATCCATGCACACTTGAAGTAGGAAGAACAATCCCAAATTAATAGTCTAACATCACAATTATTGAAACTGGAAAAAGAAGAACAAATGAGGCCTAAAGTCAGCAGAAGGAGGGACATAATAAAGATCAGAGAAGAAATAAACAAAATTGAGAAGAATAAAACAATAGCAAAAATCAATGAAACCAACAGCTGGTTCTTTGAAAAAATAAACAAAATAGATAAGCCTCTAGCCAAACTTATTAAGAGAAAAATAGAACCAACACAAATCAACAGAATCAGAAATGAGAACGGAAAAATCACAACAGACTCCACAGAAATACAAAGAATTATTAAAGACTACTATGAAAACCTATATGCCAACAAGCTGGAAAACCTAGAAG
Organism: Manis pentadactyla; assembly: GCF_030020395.1. Classification (NCBI taxonomy): domain Eukaryota; kingdom Metazoa; phylum Chordata; class Mammalia; order Pholidota; family Manidae; genus Manis; species Manis pentadactyla. The sequence continues at coordinate 18,003,793 of NC_080034.1, read as the reverse complement.
AAATGGACAACTTTCTAGAAAAATACAACCTTCCAAGACAGACCAAGGAAGAAACACAAAAGTTAAACAAACCAATTACGAGCAAAGAAATCGAAATGGTAATCAAAAAACTACCCAAGAACAAAACACCCAGGCCAGATGGATTTACCTCGGAATTTTATCAGACATACAGAGAAGACATAATACCTATTCTCCTTAAAGTTTTCCAAAAAATAGAAGAGGAGGGAATACTCCCAAACTCATTCTATGAAGCCAACATCACCCTAATACCAAAACCAGGCAAAGACCCCACCAAAAAAGAAAACTACAGACCAATATCCCTGATGAACGTAGACGCAAAAATACTCAACAAAATTTTAGCAAACCGAATTCAAAAATACATCAAAACCATCGTACACCATGACCAAGTGGGATTCATCCCAGGGATGCAAGGATGGTACAACATTCAAAAATCCATCAACATCATCCACCACATCAACAAAAAGAAGGACAAAAACCACACGATCATCTCCATAGATGCTAAAAAAGCATTTGACAAAATTCAACATCCATTCATGATAAAAACTCTGAGCAAAATGGGTATAGAGGGCAAGTACCTCAACATAATAAAGGCCATATATGATCAACCCACAGCCAACATTATACTGAACAGCGAGAAACTGAAAGCTTTTCTTCTGAGATCGGGAACTAGACAGGGATGCCCACTCTCCCCACTGTTATTTAACATAGTACTGGAGGTCCTAGCCATGGCAATCAGACAAAACAAAGAAATACAAGGAATCCAGACTGGTAAAGAAGAAGTTAAACTGTCACTATTTGCAGATGACATGATATTGTACATAAAAAACCCTAAAGACTCCACCCCAAAACTACTAGAACTGATATCAGAATACAGCAAAGTTGCAGGATACAAAATTAACACACAGCAATCTGTGGCTTTCCTATACACTAACAATGAACTAATAGAAAGAGAAATCAGGAAAACAACTCCATTCACAATTGCATCAAAAAGAATAAAATACCTAGGAATAAACCTAACCAAAGAAGTGAAAGACCTGTACCCTGAAAACCACAAGTTACTCTTAAGAGAAATTAAAGAGGACACTAACAAATGGAAACTTATCCCATGCTCGTGGCTAGGAAGAATTAATATCGTCAAAATAGCCATCCTGCCCAAAGCAATATACAGATTTGATGTAATCCCTATCAAATTACCAGCAACATTCTTCAAGGAACTGGAACAAATAGTTCAAAAATTCATATGGAAACACCAATGACCCCGAATAGCCAAATCAATCCTGAGAAAGAAGAATAAAGTAGGGGGGATCTCACTCCCCAACATCAAGCTCTACTACAAAGCCATAGTAATCAAGACAATTTGGTACTGGCACAAGAACAGAGCCACAGACCAGTGGAACAGATTAGAGAATCCAGACATTAACCCAAACATATATGGTCAATTAATATTTGAAAAGGAGCCATGGACATACAATGGCAAAATGACAGTCTCTTCAACAGATGGTGCTGGCAAAACTGGACAGCTACATGTAGGAGAATGAAACTGGACCATTGTCTAACCCCATACACAAAAGTAAATTCAAAATGGATCAAAGACCTGAATGTAAGTCATGAAACCATTAAACTCTTGGAAGAAAACATAGGCAAAAACCTCTTAGACATAAACATGAGTGACCTCTTCTTGAACATATCTCCCCGGACAAGGAAAACAACAGCAAAAATGAACAAGTGGGACTATATTAAGCTGAAAAGCTTCTGTACAGCAAAAGACACCATCAATAGAACAAAAAGGAACCCTACAGTATGGGAGAATATATTTGTAAATGACAGATCCAATAAAGGCTTGACATCCAAAATATATAAAGAGCTCACCCACCTCAACAAACAACAAACAAATAATCCAATTAAAAAATGGGCAGAGGAACTGAACAGACAGTTCTCCAAAAAAGAAATTCAGATGGCCAACAGACACATGAAAAGATGCTCCACATCGCTAATTATAAGAGAAATGCAAATTAAAACCACAATGAGGTATCAACTCACACCAGTAAGGATGGCTACCATCCAAAAGACAAACAACAACAAATGTTGGCAAGGTTGTGGAGAAAGGGGAACCCTCCTACACTGCTGGTGGGAATGTAAGTTAGTTCAACCATTGTGGAAAGCAGTATGAAGGTTCCTCAAAATGCTCAAAACAGACTTACCATTTGACACAGGAATTCCACTCCTAGGAATTTACCCTAAGAATGCAGCACTCCAGTTTGAAAAAGACAGATGCACCCCTATGTTTATCACAGCACTATTTACAATAGCCACGAATTGGAAGCAACCTAAGTGTCCATCAGTAGGTGAATGGATAAAGAAGATGTGGTACATATACACAATGGAATATTATTCAGTCATAAGAAGAAAACAAATCCTACCATTTGCAACAAGATGGATGGATCTAGAGGGTATTATGGTCAGTGAAATAAGCCAAGTGGAGAAAGAGAAATTCCAAATGATTTCACTCATCTGTGGAGTATAAGAACAACGGAAAAACTGAAGGACCAAAACAGCAGCAGAATCACAGAACCCAAGAATGGACTAACAGGTACCAAAGGGAAAGGGACTGGGGAGGATGGGTGGGTAAGGAGGGATAAGGGGAGGGGGAGAAGAAAGGGGGTATTATGATTAGCATGCATAATGGGGGGTTCGGAGAAAGGGGAGGGCTGTACAACACAGAGAAGACAAGTAGTGATTATATAACATTTTGCTATGCTGATGGACAGCGACTGTAAGGGGTTTGTGGGGGGGACATGGTATAGGGGAGAGCCTAGTAAACATAATGTTCTTCATGTAATTGTAGATTAATGATAACAAAAAAAAAAAAAGAAAGAAAGAAAAGGGAGATTTCTCGCTGATAGGATAAAACTAACTGCAAATCACCAATTAATGCATGCTTTAAATATCCTTAATTTTGATCATTTGAAAGGGTGTCAGATGATCAGCTATGGAAGTACATTTTTCTGATAATATTCCTTTCTCTTAAAAAAAAAAAAAGCATTTCTTGTGTGGTGATCTCCAGTAAGTTCTTCACAATGGTATAAAGGGCATATCAAAGTGTGGGCAAAGGGTTTGTTTGTGCTTATACAGAGGATCAAAGCCTAATTTGTCTACCCAGAAAACGAATTAAGATACAATATGAAGAAGAACTTCCAACATCAACATTCTCTGGAAGAGTCATTCCAGAAGATGATCATCAAAAAACTTCAACAAAGATCCTGGGGCTGTTGCAGTTGTAGCTGCAGTCATCCCACCGGTTCCTGGACTTGCCATTGGAATGAAGAAGGAGATATCTAAGCTGGCCTGTGCATACAGTAAAACAACAAATCTGACTGGATCTATACTGTCGGAACTCAACCAAGAATTAGGAGAAGTGCAAGTTGCAGCGCTCCAAAATCTTGCGACTACAGACTATCTACTGTTAAAAGAACATATGGGATGTGAACAATTCCCAGGAATGTGTTGTTTTAATTTGTCTGATTTTTCTCAAAATATTCAAATTCAGTTAGACAATATCCATCATATCATTGATAAGTTTTCACAAATGCCTAGGGTGCCTCACTGGTTTTCTTGGTTTCACTGGATATGGCTGGCAATTGTAGGTCTGCTTTGGTTATGTAGCTGTATTCCTATTATGTTAATGTGTGCATGCAATTTAATTAGTAATTTAAAACCTATACACACTTATGTTACACTACAAGAAGATATGTCAAAGAAATAATCAATATTCCCATGTTTTCTTCCATCTGCTACTTCTATAGCTTCTCTTCTTCCTTCATAATTACAACCCCCAAGTAGAATTCGTGCCTCATATCGAAATTACCGAGTATCATAATTCTTCCAAGTGGTAAAGATACCTCAAGACAAATGCTGGCCATAGAAGCCACAGGGCATAAATCTGCAAAAAAGTAAAAAGCTAACCTTTTCAAACAATATTGCTTCTCTCTCACTTGCCAACTTTACATTTCCCTGTATGGCCCCGGAAGATGACTGGTTAGCCAGAGACGGGTAAGATTCCTCAAGGGAGGAACAACCTAAGACAGGCACAGTCGCAGGGGGGCCATGAGGTGAGAAATTGGGGATCAACAGAGGTGAGGCTTAGAACCTCACCCCCCCTGTTTGGAGAGAAATCTTCTGCATCCATGGATGATTTGTTGCCCTTGTCTAGCTTGGATTAATACTTAGTCTATAGGCACACACCTGATCATCTACACTTGCCCTCTTACAGCACTAAACTATGTTTTCTACCTTTATATTGCATCTACCTACCACTTCAGCATTTTATTAAAAATAATAATATTTATTATTATTATTATAAGGGAGAAATATGGGATTCACATATAAATCAAGTATAAAAATCAAACAAATAATCATAATTGACCTGATTGTTTATAGTTCATGATGCGTGATCAAAACCAAAAGTTTCTGTGATGACTGCCCTTGCACTGTTCACCATGTAAGAACTTATTCACTATGTAAGAACTTGTTCACCATGTAAGAACTTGTTTGTTATGCTTCAGAAGATTGGAGACTCTTGAGAATTAGGCATGGGGTTGATTAATGATTGTGCATTGAGTCCCCTATACAGAATTTTATTGTTGTTAACAACCATATGATCAATAAATATGAGAGATGCCCTCTCAAAAAAAAAAAAAAACACAGCAGAATTTAGCAAAATTGATCAGTCAGTAAATACTGATGATTGAGGAACCTTGCTTTTAACCAAATTGCCAGGGAAAACTGAACCCGTGTACCTGCTTTAAACCCCAATGTTTTTGATCAATACATGTGCTAACAAGAGTTTGATAGATGTCATAATATACTTACATGCCTTTTTACATAGGTTTATTACACAAATAATTAAGGATTAGACTCAATGAGAAATCCAGTGTACTAGCTTCCTATGACTGCTGTAAAAAAAATTACCACAAATTCAGTAGTTTAAAACAATAGAGTATTATCCTCTCACAGTCCTGGAGACCAGAAATTTGAAGTCAGCTATACTCCCCACTTCTACCTTCTGGTAGCCTCCAGCAGGGCTGGACGTGAGGCCCCATCATTCCAATCTCAGCCACTCTGTTTTCACTGCCTCCTCTGAGGAACTTCAGTTCTGCTCTTTAGGCCTTTCAACTGATTGGCTCAGCCTCCCCTCAGGTAATCCAGGATAATTTACTCAACACAAGATCTTAACTTAATCATATCTGTAAAGACCCTTCATTCCAATAAGATAACATTTACAGGTTTCAGGTGTTAGGGTTGGATATCTTTGGAAGGGGGGGCATTTTTTAACCTACTCTACTTAGTATTCATAAAACTAAAATTTCTTGAACATGACCTAGTATATCTTATTGGAATGGTATTTGTCCTCATTTAAAAATATCTAATTTTTCCCAATTACCCAAAGTATAGGCCTCCTATTTAAATACCTTCATTATCATTTAGATGAGCTCTGTTGAAAAATATCTTAGGATCGCCTCCCCCAGCCAAGATGGTTCTTCCGGCTCTATTTCCTGTTTCTTGCTCTGTCTTCCTGTGCTTCTTACCCATGCAGTAAGATTATCCCATCTATCCCATCCCCTCCATGCATCCCAAGCAGCCTGAACTAGTGACAGCTTTTCTGCAACTATCATGATTTCTTTTACTTCTATGTTTTGGAACATGCTACAGGTTCATGCCTTGCTAAGCCAAACAATTAGTCAGCTCTTGTTTTTCTTCCAAAATTTGGCTAAGAGAATAGCTTTTTTAAAAATGTATTCCTATATACACTCAAATACATGAACTGTATAGTATGTGAATTATATTTCAGTAATGCTATTAAAAAGAAAAAGAAGAATGCATCACTCTAGCGATGTCCCATACTCCTTTGGTGTCATACCATCTTCTACAGGACTCCTTGTGCCTCTGTAACAGTTATACTATGCTATGATCTGCTGATTCATCTGACTGCTTGAGGGCAGGACCACAAAAAATTAATCTTCACAGTCTCCTCAACTAGCATAATGTCTGGCACAAGGAAAACACCCAGTAAATGCTTGCTGAATGGGTTGCTGAAAGATTATAATCTTCAAACACAGTACTACCTGGTTGAAACCAATTATAATAATCCAGCAAGTGTTAGAACTGAGTTTACAGTCACCTGGATTGATGTTAAATGGATATAACTTGCCACTTAGGAAGTAAATTACCTTCGGGATGAATTCGTATTAGGATTGACCAATACTAGCCTTAAAATTCAAAGCATAGGCATATGAACGTAACTGTACTTTAAAGCAATGTAATATCACAATGAAATGCAGTCTTTGTCCTCAATTTGAATTCCAGGATTCAGTGTTAATACTTACCAACCTGCCTACAGGGATGAATCATCAGTTGGCTGCTACAAGATGTGTTTAATTAGCTTTAAAGCATTTTTCTAAGAACTTCTGTCTTTCCAACTTAAGTTCCATTTTCTTGGCTGCCACATTATAGAACAAATAATGTGAGCATGTCCTTTTTAGTGGGGCCAAATCACTCATTATAAATACTTAAGACCAGCATCCACATGCAGTGGAAAAGTCTTCATTTATTTGTGTCACCAAGTATGAAACCTTTCCTTTTCTTCCTGTTCTCCAAGCTCTTCCACAAATGGCAAGCATCAGTCTTCACAGGATGTTATTTCTAACAACCAAGTTTTCATTAATTGTCAGAATAACAGAATAGTGTGTCATGCTGTATGTTCTTACGCGGGAGAGAATAAAGACCCCAAAATTATACCCAAATAACATGGGCCAATTTTAGATGCTTAATCTATCATTTGCTTTCCTAAGAGAGTATGTCTGCTGGCATAGGAAACCTGGCTTCCTCTTAGGAGAAAAGACAGGAGTGGTAGAAAGGAACAAGGGGCCCTTTCTGGCCTTCCCTGACATGGAGGGATGGAGCAGGCAGGGCTGAAGCGTCTGGCCCAGTAACTCCTAGTTTTCTGCCTGATTGGTACAGAGGACACGTTATGTTCCAAACAACCTCCACTACCCCACTGCCGTTCTTGCCTCGGCACCTTGCTTATCTGTTTTTTGGAACTTTGTAGTTAGTTTTTGCTCTCTTCTTTAACTGTCTATCTCCTCAGCCAGGCTGCAAGCAGCCATGGAGCCGTCTGTATGTGTCCCCCCCCACCCCCCGCAAACCCAATTCTGGGAATGCAGTGAATGCTGGGAGGGTGGCAGAAAATAAAAGAAAAGGTTGCAATCTGCAGGGCCAAGCTGCCCAGAATGAAATGAATGCCAATGCAAAAGCTCTAGATGAGTAAATCCTGCATAAAGTGGGAGCAGGCAGGGCAGGGAAAACACAAATGAACACCTGCTTCTTGGTGACAGGAAGGCACAGACAGCTTTGGGAGAGAAAACACTCCCTCAAGACCTCCTTTCCTACTTACTCTATTCGATTGTATCAGCAGCACAATAGTATTATTTTCAAAGCAAATACACCCACTCACACTGTATTACAGTTTACGTAGACTAGCTGGCCAGCCTGCCCGTTATAACATTGTGTCTCTGGAAAAACGAGGGTCAAATTCCAAGTAACTGACTCAAACATTTAGAACACAATTAATTCAAATTACAACCTGCTTTCCTGTCCACTGTCCCTTATTTCTCTTTTCTCTTTCCCTTTAGCTTCTCTCCCTCTCACCTGTCTTCCCCTCCTCCCCGTTCCCCGTTCCACGCATGCATGCACACACACACACTTTATATGTTTTTCAGAAAGAGGAACGTAAACAGATAAACACATCCAGTCTCATATCCAGCTACCAAGTCCTCAAATTCTTTAATAACAAAAATTATGGGTCAGATATACTGAGTTCACACTTTTCCTACTGAATTCTCCCCATTCCAAATAATACCCTATGTGAGGCCATATTCCTCCATGCCTGGCCTCCCAAAATAGCCAGCTATTTGGTCCAATTCCAGTCTCTTCTCCTTTTGATCCATTCTGCATACACCAGGAGCGCATAACCGCCTCTAAAGCACTACTTTGGATCATGATATTATTTTTTCACAAAACTTCCATGGCAAGTGAATAAAGTTTGCTTCCCCAATTCACAGCCAAGGATCTCCATGTATGACCCTAACCACCTTCCTTCCTTTACTAACTTCCTTCCTAACTAACTTTACTTCTTACCACTCAACCTTTCACTGCAGCCTTAGAACCTCATTAAAGCTATTTCATTATTTCTTGGGCACAGGCTTCACCATCTCACCTGGGTGTCTTCACTCCTATTAGCTTTTCCTTTGGTCTTCCTTTCATTGCCAGCCATACTTCACGACCAAAGCCAGCCCCAAATCCTTGGTAAAAACTTCTCAATTACCTCACCATACAAGATCTTCCTATACTCCCTCAGCACGTAAGAAGACCCCAGGCAAGTTCCAAAATACAGATAAGCAAGGTGCCGAAAAGTAGTGTTTTCACTATTTTTTTTTCATGTTTCCTATGTAAGCCTCACAAGACCCCTATGAAATAGGCTTTCCAAGTATGTACACTTTTCAGATGAGGAGAAAGGTTTTCACAGATGTGAAGTGCTTTATCCAAGCTCATGTAGCAGGAATGTGGCAGAGACTACCTTCAAACCCTAGCTTGCTGACTCCATGTTAAATCCATATTTGGCATTTACTATAAACTGCCCCAGGTTGGCAATTATTTGCATCGTTTTTTGCTCTCTTCCAAACTACATTATAAACTCTTTGAAAGTAGTAGCTATGTAGAGAACTTCCTCAGTGCATGATAATACACAAAATGGGAATTCATTAATATTTGATTGTGAGAGAACCAAGCGAGATTTAACCAAAGAGACTCCATCTTGGGGGAAGTTAAACTTACTTGACCAAAGAGACTCCATCTTAAAGAAGTTAAACTCTTACCCCATGACTGTACCAAGAGCCAATTACTAAGAAAAACCACAAACGTCCCGCTTCAGCCAATCAGACTCGGGCAAGAAAGAACCCTAAAAGCGTTACACAAACAGAGAAAGAAAACAACCATGTCAACCCCCTAACTACCCAATCAGCTTGAAACAAGTTAGGCCTAGTTAAAGGTCAACCAATCCCAGTTCTGCCTGGGAGGAACCCCCTAATTGCCCCTCTTGAATGCATAAAAATCCTGTTGTAACATTCACAGGGGCTCCCGAACCAAGTCCCACTGCGTCGGGCCAGCTGGGTGCCCAAGCTCGAGCTTGTACTGCTTTGATAAAGGCTCTTTGTTTTTGCTTGCTGAGTCCTCCAGTGGTTCTTGGGACTCACCGTGATTCGGGCATAACAATTTATTCTAAAAGTAGTTCAATCTCTCCACCCCATTTAAAAAGCCCTGGGGATTCCTCTCTCTCCCTCTTACCTCCCATATTTAGATTCTGAGCACTCAACTGAACATTTTGTGCTAAACTGCAATATATCTTGGCTATTATTTAATTTCCAAAACAAATTATAAATTATCTTAAGACAGGAAACTTTGACAAATAAAATAAGATCTGCTGGTATTTAAATGTTGGCCAATGTTGGCCACGCTCTGTAGGAACAAAAGGTAGGGAAAACTGTATTTCCAAAACTCATCTAAAGTCGAGTCATCTGGAACACTTGATTAAAACACAAAATTCAGACTCAGTACTTTTTCTATCATGCTTCTTTCCCTGTTTTTTATTGAACACATGATCACACAGAGCATACTCGGGCGAGAAAGAACCCTAAGAGCGTTACACAGAGAAAGAGAACTAACCATGGCAACCCTCTATCAACCCGATCAGCTTGAAACAAGTTTCACTGCATTGTGGCAAACTGACATTGACTAAAGGTTCAGCAACAGACTCTACTGCTTGTGTAGCCACTGCTTTGTGTGGGCATGAGTATTTGTGATTGTGATTCATACTGTACAAAAATTTCCTGCTAGCAAAATTCTCCCTGGTATGCAAAGAGGATTAAATATTTCAGTATTTTATAGTGTTCTACAGAGAGCTTCTACAATATCCAAATCTGGAAGGGAGGTGACTGGACAAGAACAGGGCATCTGGGAGGAGAATTTAAATAGTCAAAGAATTCATGACAGGAAAAGAATTTCACCTTTAGAAACGAATTGAGAAAGTACTCACAGGCTCTCCCCTTGATCCGTCCTGCCCTGGGGCGCCTGGAGGTCCTGCTTCTCCCTTTCAATGATAAAAAGAAATAGAGAATTCCATTTTCAGGCATGCTTATAAAATAAAAATAACTGTTATAACTTAAAATAGCAAAGCCACTAGATACAAAAAGAAAAATTTTAAACTATTTCTAGATTATTAATATTAACTTCTCTTGACAGCAAATAACATTCTTAAATTCATCAAGTGACTATATAAATATCAAATCTATAAATGACAGTAGATAAGTTGTTATTAAATAACCGTGGTACTGTATACTCACTCTTAAGAGAACAGGATATCATTCTTATCTTCAAACTAATGTGACCAAGGTTTATATCAATCTTTTTCATATTTATTTGTATTTTCATTTTTACTTTAAAATTGATCATCCTTTTCACCTAATTTGACTTTGCCTCCCAAGAATTGCATTTTAAACCCAAAATAAAGCTTTCATTAAGAATGGAGTTATGTATGGATTATTACTAGAAATTATTTGGCACCTTAATTTAGTATCTCCCTTTTTAAAATAAATATCTAAAATGCATATTTTTTGCTAGCTGCCAAAATTATAATAGGTTTCAGTTATATAGCTTTAAATTAGTGTGCTCAGATTATTTCAGCATCTTACTTTACATTCACCTTTTAGCACCCTAACAGTTTTTCCCAGATGAATCAATTGCTAGTATATACAAAAGTATCTGACACTATACTTACTAACAGTAAGTATTACCTTAGATTAATCCTAAAAGGTATCATATCCACACAGATTAAACCAAATAAAGGGCAGTGGAGGAGAGCCTCTGAAATACACACACACACACCCTCAAACATTTAGGCTTTTTGAAACCTAAGAGTCATTAAGAGCCATGAATTTGTTTCTGTCATAACAAGGCAAGTTCTCTGCAAACAATTATGCCACACTTGTTTCATACCAGAGAGAACATTTTATCCTACTTGAGAGCAACAGAGAAAGTAAAACAAAAGCATTTTTTCTTGTAAATACCTCAAACGCCTGAGTTACATAGGTTTGAGGGGGATTCTCAGAATACATGTTCTGAAGCATATGCCACCGCTCATTTCCACAGTTTCATATTCTAATGAATTTCTCGAAATTATAGACAGTGAACCACAGAGGGAAGAACCAGTAACACCTGGAGAACATAATCAGCACTCACAGGAAAAATTCAACCATACCACATTATATAAACACTGATTCCCCTACTTTTATGAATTCTGGCATTTCATTAGCACAGTGAAATGCCAAGTATTTCATGTTTCAGTTCTATTTACAAACACTAGCTGACAGCTGATGATAGAGGAAACAAAGAATAATGTTTTCCTGTAAATTAACCAAACTGGGGGAAGGGGAGGTCCTGTTGACCCAATGGTTCTACAGAAAAGCTTATGAAAATAATATAGACAAACAAAATGTATTTTGGATTTACTTGGTTCAAAGGCTGGAAAATTTATAGAGAAAAGAGCTATGTTAGGTCCTAATACAAGAGGGAAATAATGCAATGGTGAAACCTGAACCCAACACTTGTATCAATAGTCAGGGAGATTCATTGTTCTCAAGTATGATCCCCACACCACCCAGGTCAGCTTCACTTCATGCAGGAACTTTTTCAAAGTGCTAAACTTCAGGGGCTACTGGAGACCTTCCAGAACAGAAGCTCTGGAAGGTGGAGCCCAAGGATATGTTTGAACAAATCTCTGGCTGATTCTGATGATTTGAGGATTATGGCATAGTTGCAAGTCAGTCATTAGACCGCTTAATTTCCCCCGTCTCTGGGGCCTGTCATGTGTGACTCGTTAAACAAATCTGCAGTTCAGATCTGTATACAAAGCGGGATAGGGCAGTTGTCAAAGAGTAGAAATAACTAACTTGTATTACATGACTACTTTGATTAGAAAATTTCTCTCCTTTTACTTCTCTGACCTTGACCCAATCTGACTCTATTTAGCAAGAGATTTTTTTAAAAAGCAACTGACTACGAGCAAGGTTTACCAATGGTGAAGTCCCACAATTATCTGAGGATTATTTTATTCTTCCTACTTCTTGTTAGGATACATAATCAGAATGATACAGAATTATTTGAACAAAATATCATCTATCATTTATAATCTACAGCAGTGATTCTCAAAACATGAGCTGCACCAGAATCCCCTGGAGGGTTTGTTAGACAGTAGATTATGGACTTTACCCCACTTTCCAATTCAACAGGTCTGGGGTGGATTCTGTGAGCTTGCATTTCTAACAAGTTCCCAGGAGGTCTTTGGGTTACTGATAGTTCTTGTTAGTGATCACAAGATGATGGCCAACAATCTTTACCTAGGAGTGTTTTCTTTATCCTTTTAATAACATTTCCTTGGGAGATGCAAGGTAATTTCTACTTGGCTATTTTCCATAAAAAAATCAAATGCAGTACACAGTTGACCTGTGAAGTTCAGTATTGTAACAAGAACTTCATCACTTGACTGCCATCACTTGACCTGGCTGGCAGAAAAAGGCATAGAGCAAATCTCTACCTCTAACTTGTCATTTTGCTACTTTATTATTAACTCCTACCATGGTATAAAATAATTGTGAAAATATACTGAACATTATTCCTCAACCCCATTTCTACAGCTAATGTCAAAGGCAATTTATTCCACAACAAACCAGTTATTTTTAACAAGAAAATTGAACCAAAAGCAGACAGTGAAGCTTGCACTGCATGTGTATTTCCTTCCATGCTGTGGTCTTTGGTACTTACCCATAAAAATAAAAGGATGCAGAGTAGTTTAGTTTGTGGCCATAGCAACCCTCCAAATCAGGTGTGTGACCATTAAAATATAACTAAATTTTGAGGATGATCCTTACTTTGTTATTAAACACTTTATTTTAACTTTGATCTCACTGCCTGGTTTATTCTAGTTTGTAAACAAATCTCTAGCATGCCAGAGTGTATTTTGAAGATGTAAGACTGGGGAAGCTTCTCCTGGCTGACCAAATAAACAGACAAGGAGCTTGGAAGCCATCATGTATAGAAGGGATCACACGAACTAGGCCTGGAATTCTAGCCCTGTCATGTAACTGATGGCACTTTGGGGTAAAGTCTTTAATCTCCCTTAATCTGATCTCAATGCCTAAATGACATTAATACTCCCAACTTCATAGTTTTGTTTTTTTTCTTTTTAGGGAAATAAAATAAGAGCCTTTGTGAAAGTGCCTTACACATTTCTCAGCACAGACTGGAAGATCCATAAATATCGGTGGCTCTACTGCCACCAAAAAGTTAGGATTTAAACAATCCTTTACTTTTATGATTTGTTTTAAGCTGCATTAGTTTCAAATGGTACATTATTTTTACATTTGTATTGCTATCTTTTGGCATTATAATTTAGGGAAAATGAGTAATTAAAAAAATGTCAGTCTTTATTTTAACCTAGTTAAACTCTCATAAAAACAGTAGAGTCAATGGTGAAGGGGGGAACCTAGTAAACATAATGTTCTTCATGTAATTGTAGATTAATGATACCAAAATTAAAAAATTTTAAAAAAAACAGTAGAGTCAATAGTTTCATCATCATTTTCTACATTTCAGTAAGGTTATTTGAATATTTGAAGATAACTTGACTGTTCAACAGTTCAGTGTAATAAATTCTCACTGTTTATTAATTTATGGCTATTACATGATCTTGAACAAGTTATTAATCTCACCATTCCTTAGTTTCCTTATCTATAAAAGAGTGAATGTTTTTTTACTTGTAACTAATAATGATATATGAGATTAACGAGAATGCATATAAAGTGCAGGGAAAATAGGAATTGTAGTAAGTATCCAATAAATTACGTTTTCTGTTATAATCTGTCTTTGTGTTCACATATTTTCCTATCCAGTTTAAATACCATGTTTCAGAATTTCAACTGCTAACTAAAATTCTTACCCCTTTTCCTCACTGTTTATCTATTGCATTTGCTTATGGGTAAATAATGCTGAAAACATCCTCAGACCCATGCTTGGGCTTCTAAATATGGCTGTGGGAGGAAAAAAACCAATACCATGGACATCTACTCTTGGATGTACCACAGGAATCTTAAATGAACACATCATACTTCTCATTTCTCCATCTCCCCAGAAGAAGACATAAGCCCTTCCCAATAAAAAACTTAATCAATTAAAGAAACATCTAACTTCACCATATATAACAAAGGAGACACTCCAGAACTAAGAAGCCCAGTAATCCACTCAAACTTGTATATCCCTGCCTATTATTGTGGGCCTAAGTATATATATAAGACATTTCAAACTGAAACAGAATTTGGAGAAAGCATCCAAACAAAATTCCTAAAAACAAAAACAGAAAATGGGAATCAAAACATTTCAGTAAATTTCCCTCGTACAAAAATAAACATGAAGAAAAATGCTGTAAACTGGATTAACATTATACAAGCATTTTCAGATGTAAAAAAATGAAATTTGAAATAAGAAGTAAATTAATTCAGGAAATAACTTGAAAACATTAAATAATCTCAGTATGACTAAATTATTAGAAACTAAGGAAGAATAGATTTAACTTAAAACTTAAAAAGGCATTAAATGGAAAACTAAGCATGGACAATAAAAATGAAATTCTAAAAAAGATGAAAAGGATCAGAAATTGAAAAAGGTAAAAGACAGTTCAAGAAGTGTCAACATATCCATAATTGGAGTCCTTAGCTGAATCTGACAGAACTTCTATTTAAAACTATAATCAAAGAGAATATTCCAGAATTAAAATAAGTCCTGAATCTACTTATTGAAAGGATTACAGGATAACTGAAATTATTAATTCTGAGACATAAGTTATGCTATTAGACTTGCAACATAAAGGCTTTTTATAACCCTCTGGGCCTCCATACAAAAATACAAAGTCACTTACACTTGAAACACAATTAGGTTGGCATCAGCAATATACATGACAGCAGTGGAGCAACATATCAAATAAATTTTTTTTAAAAGGCAGTGAAAAGCAGTGAGACAGGGTTTAGAGTGACAATGAGAGTAACAAGACAGTAACAGCTGAGTTGTCATTCAAGTAACAAGAACATAAGAGAACATGTTAAAATACAATAATTCAGAGAATATTGTATTCACAAGCCCTTCCTAAGGAATATACTAGAGGAGGAGATTTATCAAACCCAAATGACCACTATGGAATACTGGTGAAGGGGCTGGTGATGAACACTGAATACATTTAATTGCAGATTTGAAACAAAGGTAGGGAAAGAGTGGAAAATGTTCCATAAATATCATAAGACCTGACAAAGTAGAAGAGCTATGATTAAACAAGAAGAAAAGGAGAAAGGGAAAAATAATAAATTCATTAACTGTCACAAAGATGGTAGGAAACTATTTAAAGTTAACAAAGCATAGATGCCGAAGTAAGGCAAAGGGGAATTAAAGGAATTCTAAAATGTATTTTTATAGATTACCAAAGGTATTACTATAAAGATCATTAATAGTTAACTGAACTATATGGTAAATACAAAAGTTACAAGAATACATCTTAAGAATTCTCATCACAAGGGAAAAAAATGTGTACCTATATGAGATGATGGATGCTAAACCAAACTTACTGTAGTAATCATTTCATAATACATGCAAGTCATTATGCTGTATACCTTAAACTTACACAGTGCCATATGTTAATTACCTCAATAAAACTGGAAGAAAAAAGGACAACTGAAAAATATATAAATCTTCCTAAATCAAAAGAAAATAAAATCAAAAAAGGAAAACAACAGACCACATTAAGAAACACAGTAAACACTGCATACGCACATGGTAAGTATAATAAAGTTATAACATTAACATTATGACAGAGGTAAAATCAAACCTATTAGCCAATGAATAAAAACAGACTCAGTCTCTAAAAAGAAACAAATTTCAGATTGTTTTAAACACCAGACCAATTCTATGCTTGATACAAGAGAAACAAAACAAAAAGATTCAAAAAACTACAAGCCAAACAACAGACAGATGGGCAAAAGTATAGCAAACAAATAAAAAAAATCAGGAAGGAGAAACATAATCCTCAAATAAGACAAGGCAGAATTCAAGCTAAAAATACTTAAAGGAGACAAAAAAATGACATTTTATAATGCTAAAGCCACAATTCAAAATGAAGAAGATTTAATGTTATGAATATCTATGCAGAAAATAAGATACAAATCACCTTCATAAAACAGAATATAGAAAGAAAAATAGATGGCCATGAAGTAAGAGCACACAAACACATCACTCTCTTCAAGACGATGTGTTACACAAATGAAAATTAAGATAATCTACAGAAGATACTCAATAAGTTGATCTTAAGACTGTACATTGAATTTTTCACTCTCAAAATAGAGATTTACCTTCTCATATGTACAGGAAACATTCCTAAAAATTGAACATATAATAAGTCAAAGAAAAAAATTCAATAAATCTTATAAGGAAGAAATAATACAGCTAATATTATCTGGTACAGTGCAGTAAAATCAGAAATTGACAACAGAATCAAAATTAAAGGTTTTCCAACCTAAAAAGACTGTTAAACTCTTAAGCTCCTCTAGGAAAAAGAGAAATAAAACCAAAATTGCAGAATTAAAAATATATATATTAATCAAAATATTGTACATTAAAATCAAGGGAATACAATTGAAGCAATAATGATAAAAATATTTAAAATTTAATACTAAAAGCAAAAAAGTAATAAAATGAACATAAATTAATTCAATTCCTAACTGTAAAAGCTAGAAAAAAAAGATGAAGGAAGTACTATAGATAAAAGTAAAAAACAAAAACAAAAATAGACAAAAATCGATGAATAATGAAATTGCGATGTTGGATATTTGAGAAGGGGAAAAAAACCCAGCAACAACATAATAGAGAAACCAAAAGATCATATAACCAAACATAACACACACACACACACACACACACACACACACACACACACACACACACACACACACACAAACAGTAGAAAGTAAAAGCATAAATGTTCAAAGAAATGACAGAGAATAATGACTGAAACAGAAAACTTTCAAAATCATGAGATGAATTTGTACAATTCTATGCAAGTCAGTTGAAAGATCTAGATGGTATGTCTAATTTCCTAAGAAAATAAAGTTTACTATTATTGACCCTATGAGAGAAAGAATGCTTAAGTTGACCAATTCCCATGTAAGAAATAAGAAAAAGTCATGAAGGAACTACACAACAACCAAAGCACAAAGCCCAAATCACAAAGGAGAAGATGAGGAAAACTTCTGTGGTGCTTGATTTCAATAACAAATCACTATTACTTATTTCATATAATCATTAACAGTAATACATCATTATTACAAAACAGATACTATCAGGAATGAAAGCTTAGAAATTATAAACCCTACATAAAGAAGGCAAGAATAATGCAATGTTATAAAGAAAATATGCCAACAAATTTTAAAATTAAATGGCCAAATTCCTTAAAAGGTCCAAATTACAAATTATTGAGAAGAAATAGAAACTCTAAATAGCCCAATACTTAGTAAAGGAATTTAATTAATAACTAAAAGCTTCCTTATATCCACAAAGCTTGAGTCCAGATGGTTTCACTGATGAATTCTACCAAATAAGAAGAAAATTATACCAATTCTACACAAACCTTTCAGAAAATAAGAACTAATGTTACCTTGATACTAAAACTACACAAAAATGTCACAAGAAAACCACTGACCAATATCTCTCAAGAACATAGATACAAAAGTCCTTAAAAACATATTTCCAAATTGAATCCAGTAATGTATAAAAAGTAATATAAGAATGCCAATTGGGGTTTATCCCAATAATGTGAAGTTAATGTAAGATACCAAAACTATTAATGCCAAAACTATTATAGGGAAATAAGGAAAGAAAACAATATACTCAACTTAGTAAATGAGGAAGTTTTTGACAGTTCAACATCTAATCATAATTTTTAAAAAAAGAAAAACTCTCAAAAGATTAGGAAATAGAAGGAATCTCCTCAAGTTGATGAAGGTTTCTATGTAAAACCAACAACTAACAGTGGTGAAATACTGAGGCTCTTTACCTTCAGATCAGAAACAATGCAAGAATGTGTGCTCTCACTACTTCAATAGAATACTCAATATTCTATTCAACAGAATATTGGAGAGCCTAGTCAGTGCAATAAATTATTAAGTAAAATTCATAGAAATTAATACAGCAGGAGAAAATAGTCTTTACTTGCAAACAATATGATCAACTGTGCAGAAAAACAAAAGGAATTTGCAAAGGAAGTTGCAGGAACCAAGAATTGGTTTTAGCAATATTACAGGCTATATGATCAATATATCAAAACTAATTGTATTTTCACATGCTAACAACAAAAAATAATAATTAAAAATAAATCTACTCACAAGATTATTAAAAAATAAAATGCCTGGATATGAGTTTAACAAAAGATATATAAGATGTGTACACTGAAAATTATAAAACATTGCTAAGGTAAAGAAAACCTACATAAGAGGAATGATATATACCATATTCATGGATTGGAAAACTCAATACTGTTACAACCACAACTCTCCCCAAATAAACGTAATGATATATATAAATATACTCTCCCCTCTAAGAGTTGAAGCTTAACCCCACCTACCCATTTTCAGTAGGGGATAGACTTGGTAATTCACTTTGGAAGAGAATGTGGAAAGAAAAAAGAAGTAATTTCCAAAAGAGAAATCTGACAAATACTACCATAAATAGGTAATCAAGGTTAATATAACCAATGATTAGTCATATGGACGGCATATACTTTCTGGTATGATGAAAAGGGCACTTTTCGTCTGTCATCCTTCCCTCACTCCCAAAAAAAACAAAAACAAAAAACAAAAGCATAAGACTAGTCTAATCATAAGGAAATCGTAACACAAACCCGAATTGGGTATCATTCTACAAATTACCAATGCTCTTTCAAAATCGCCAGTCATGAAAAACACAAAAAGACTGACAAATTATCACATATTAGAGAAGACTAAGAAGGCAGGATAAACAAATGCAGTATCGTATATCCTGGATTGGATCCTGGAATAGAAAAGGGAAATTAATGATAAAACTTATGTAATACAAATAAAGTAGGCAGTCCATGTTATAGCAATGGGCAATATTGATTTCCAGTTGTGACAAATGTATCATAGTAATATAAGATGTTAACATCAGGAAAAACTGGGTAAAACACATAAAGAAACTACTTCATCTGCAACTTTTCTGTAAATCTAAAATTATTCCAAACTAAAAAGTCTATTCAACAAACCTCAGAAGGCTTTTTTTTTGTAAAACATTTTCAAGCTGAAATGGAATTCATATAAATTACCTTCATTACAATTTCAAAAAAGAAAAACAAATTTAGATACTTATATTGCCTGATTTCAAGACTTATTTTAAAGCTATGGTAACCAAGGTAGTGTGTTGTTAATGAAAGGAAAGTGGTATAGATTTTTAGAAAAGAATCAAGAGTCCAAAAATAATTTTACACATATATTTATCAGTTGACATCTGGCAAAAATATTCATGTAACTCAATGGGAAATGATAGTTTTTTCAATAAATGATGCTCAAATAACTGGGTCTACAAATAAAAAGTGAACCTTGACTTTTACCTCACACCATATATAGAAATTAAAATCATCAAAATGTATCATAGACCTACATTTGTAAGTGAAGATGACAAAATTTTAGAAAATATAATGTTCTAAATACATGCTTAGGAAAATTGAAATTTTTTTCTTTTAGGAAAAAAGATAGGAGAAAATTTGGGGGCTCTAAATTAGGTAAAGCTTTGAAAATAGGACACAAAGGCATGAACCACAAACAATTTTAAGAAATTGATTTCATCCAGATTAAAAAAACTTTCCCACCAAAGACAACATAAGGAAACAAAAAGGGAATCCAAAGATTATAATAAAATATTTGCAAAAATATATCTGATAAAGGACTTACATCCAGAATATATAAACAACTCTTATAATGAATTAGTGAGAAGACCAACAACCCCAAAATTTTTTTAAATGTTCAAGTGTTTCACACTTGTGAAGGCCCTTCACAAAAGAAGAAATACGAATGGCCAATAAGCCCATAAAGAGATGTCAACATTGTCAGTCATCAGGGAAATGAAACTAGAACCACAAAAAAATCCATTACACATCAACTAAAATAGCTGTGGTATTTTATGGTAGTTGTACATTCAATGGGTTTTGATAATGTGTAATTGGTTTTAGCAATATTGAACATACAAATTGTTTCCTATATTTGGTAAAATATAGGAAAAACTGTGGTAAAACTGGAATTCTCAGAAATTGTTTATGGAAAGAAAGAAAAATGCAGCCACTTTTGAAAATAGTTTACTAAGTTTCTTAAGAAGTTAAATATATACTCACCATACAACCTATCAGTTCTACTCAGTATCAACCCAAGAGAAATGAAAATATGCCCAATACATTTTATAACATGTGTTTAAGAAAACCCATATCAACACTATTGCTAAATATAGGAAACAATTTGTATGTACACCAACATGTTTTATCACATGTGTTTAAGATCCATACCAACATAAATGCCAAATATAGGAAACAATTTGTATGTTCATTAAATGATGAATGAAAAAAACCATCATATATCCATTATGTCTAAATATTGTATGATTATATTTAATTGAAATTATAATAGTAAAACTATAGTGACAGAAAGCATAGTCCCCACCATCTAATGAAAGAATTCTTTTGAATGAATCAATTTCCCTCCCTCCCTTCCACCCTCTCTGTCTAAATATAATACATATACACACACATATTTATATATTTGACATATATATTAAAAATAATATATACATATACATACATATCCTATTTGTTTTGTTTCTCTGCAGAACCCTAATACACAACCAATGCAATACAGATATTATTGTATTCATGTAAAAATTATTGTTTATTTAGGATATTGTTTGGACAATTGGACAAATCTGCATATAGGCTCATATTAGAAAATATTATTGTATTGATATTAAATCTCTTGGGTGTAATATGGAATTTAAAGAATTTTTAGAGATAAGGCTTAAGTGTTTAGGAGTATGGTTTCTATGATTCCCAGTGGTCTGACAAAAAAATTATAGAAATAAATATTCATAAATTTATGTGGTTCAATTTTCGGTAGAATTGAAAAATTTCAAAACAAAAAGCTGAGTGGAAGGAAGAAAATAGATTTTTAAGAGGTCAGAATAAAAGTAAGGTTGATCATGATTCAAAGATTCTAAAAAGGAAATGCAAATTGTGGGATACTATTCAGTACTAAAAGGAAATGAGCTGTCAAGCCATTAAAAGACACAGAGGAATCTTAAATGCACATTACTAAGTGAAAAAAGCTAATCTGAAAAGGCTACATACTATATGATTCCAATTAAACGACATTTTGGAAAAGAAAAAACTATGGAGATAGTGAAATGATCAGTGGTTGCTAGAAGTTACAGGGAGGGAAGGAAGAATAAGAGCACAGAGGAGAGAATTTTTAAGGCAGTGAAACAATTCTGTATGATACTATAATGAATCCAATATGACACTATAATGGATACATCCCAATACACATTATCAAAACCCATTGAATGTACAACTCCAAGCGTGAACCCTAAGGCAGACTATGGACTTTGGGTGATAATGATATATCAATATAGTTCTCTCAGTTACAACAAATTTACCACTTTGGTGTGGGAAGTTGATTCTAGGGGAAGCTATATATTGGGACAAAAAAGGGGTATATGGAAACACTCTGTACTTTCTGTTTAGGTTTGCTGTGAACCTAAAACTGCTCTACAAAATAAAGCTTTTTTTAAATAGGCTTTTTTTTTTATTGCAAATGATTCTAGTAAAAAAAAAATCACAAATAGATAAGAAAGAATGAACCTAATTATTTTAGATCCACCCTAGCTGAAAAATGGGAGACACAATCCAATTATAATATGAAGGGTAGCATGACTCTATCAAGAAAACAAATAATAGTGAAATGACCTCAAAATATTAAATATAGTCATATATACTCCAGCTATTACACTATAAATAGAAGTAGTGGAATCTATCCAAGAGAAGTGAAAACACATACATCCACACAGAAACTTGTACACAAATATTCATAAAAGCACTATGTATAATAGCAAAAAAATATAAACAACCCAAATATCTTTCAACCGATGAATACATAAATAAAATGCATTTTATTTACCACCAGCAATAAAAAGGAATAAAGTACTGATACAGGTCAAAACACAGATGAATCTCAAAAATGTTATGGTAAGTGAAAGAGATTAGCCATGAAATACTACATATTGCACAATTCCATTTATGTGAAATGCCCAAAATGGGGAAATCCATTGAGAAAGTAGGTTAGAGATTGCATAGGATGGAAGTACAGGGATAGTGGTTGGGAGGAAATAGGGAATGTCTGCTCATGGGTAGAGGGTTTCTCTTTGAGGTGATGAAAATGTTCTAAAATGAGATTGCAGTGATTACTGAATAACTCTGTAACTACACTTAATGGGGAAAAATTAAATTGTACACATTAAATGGGTAAATTGTATGAGATGTGATTTACTTCTCAATAAAGTTTTAAAACCGAGTGAACTGGGGTTTACACTTGTGGATATGTGCATGCAAGTTAATATCAAAAGGGAAAGGAACTAGAAAAAGAAGGCTAAACTAAGTCCAAAGTTAGGAAATGATTACAGCCAAAATAAATGAAATTGAGCACAGAGAAACAATTTTAAAAATAGATGAAGTCTGAGTTGGTTTTCTTGAAAATTAAAAAATGGACAAATCCCTAGCTACACTAACTAAAGAGGAGAAAATTCAAGTAAATAAAATCAGAAACAAAAGAAGAAACATTACAATTGATGTCACAGGAATAAAAACAATCATAAGGAACTATTATGAAAAATTTTATGCCAACAAATTAGACAAACCAGAATGGATAAATTCGGAGAAATATAAAGCCTACCAAGACTGAATTAAAAAGAAAGAGACTGAACAGACCAATAACAAATAAGGAGACTGAATCAGTAATTTAAAAACTCTCTCAATAAAAAAATCCCAGGAACAGATGACTTCACAAGTAAATTCAACCAAACATTTAAAGAATACCAATCCTTCCTAAAATTTTCCAAAATATAGGAGAGAATATTTCCAAATTCATCTTATGAGGCCATTTACTATCAGCCTGATAGTAAAGCCAGAAAAAATACCACAAATAGACAAAACTATAGGCCAATATATTTGATGAACATACATACAAAAATCCTCACCAAAAATTAGCAAACTGAATTCAACAGCACAGTGAAATGATGATATGCCATAATCAAGTGGGATTTATTCCTGAATGCACAGATGTTCCAATATATGCAAATCAATGTGATATACCACATAAACAAAATGAAGATAAAAACCACATGATCATTTCAATAGATTCAGAAAGAACATGACAAAATTCAACAGCATTACATGATTAAAACTCTCTACAAATTAGGTATAAAAGGAACTTACCTAAACACAATAAGAAACATATATGTAATAAAAAGCCCACAGCTAATATAATAATCAATGGTGAAAAACTGAGCGGTTTTCCTCTAAGATAAGGAACAAGACAAATATGCCCATTTTCACTACTATTCAACATAGTATTGGAAATACTAGCCAGAGCAATTAGGCAAGAAAAAGAAATAAAAGACACCCAAATTGGAAAGGAAGAAAATTCTCTGTGGATGACGTGATCTTATATATGGAAAACCCTAAAGACTCCACCAAAACACTGTTACAACTAACAAATGGATTAAGTAAAGTTGTAGGATACAAGATCAACATACAAAAATCAGTTGCATTTTTATACCCTATCAAAGAACTAAGCAAAAACAAAATTAAGAAAATAATCCAATTTAAACTAGCATCAAAAGAGGAATAAACTCAACCAAGGAGATGAAAGACTTATACATCGAAAATTATTACAAAACACTGATGACAGAAATTAAAGACAAATAAATGGAAAGGCAACCCTAGTTCATGGAACTCTGTAATGTTCCATGGAACACTTCATATTAAAATATAAAGTCTATTACACCCAAAACGATCTACAGATTCAATGCAATCCCTACCAAAATTCCAATGGCACTTTTTTATAGAAATTTCTAAAAATCTTAAATTTTGTATGTTCAATCCATGACCCAAAAGCACAGGCAATAAAAGATAAAGTAGACAAGTGGAATTATATCAAATAAAAACATTTTTGCACAACAAAATGAAAAGGCAACCTATAAAAGGGGAGAAAATATTTGCAAGTCATATATTAGATAAAGGGTTAATATACAAAATACCAAGAACTCTTACAAGTCAATGGCAAAAAACAAAAAAATCTATTTTAATAATGGGAAAAGGAACTGAATAATCATTTTTCCAAGAAGACATACAAATGACCAAATATCTGAAAAGAGATACGTCAGTGAAATATATCCTCACACCTGTTAGGGGCTGTTGTCAAAACAACAAAAAAAGATGATAAGCATTGATGAGGTGGTGGAGAAATTGATACACTTGTACACTGTTGGTAGGAATGCAAATTGATGCAATCAATATGGAAAGAAGGTTCCACAAAAATATAAAAATAGAACTACAATATGATCTGGCAATCTCACTTCTGGGTATATATCAAAAGAAATGGAAATCAGGAGCTCAATATCTGTAGTTCTATGTTCACTGTAGCATTATTCACAATAGCCAAGACATAAAAGCAACATAAACATCTACTGATGGCTGAATGAATAAAGAAAATGTGAAATATAGATATGTAGATAGATACAGATATATAAATACACAGAAGGAAATATTGTTTAGCCTCAAGAAAGGAGAAAATCTTGCCATTTGCAACAACACAGATGTACCTGGAGTATACATGACAAGTGAAATAACCAGACACAGAATGACAAATTCTGTCCTATATGAACAATCTAAAATAGTCAAGTTCATAGAAGCAGAGTAGAATGGTGGTTGTCAGGACTTGATGGAGGGAGAAACAGGGAAGGGTTGGTCAAAGGTTACAAAGTCTCAGTATACAAAATGAGTAAGTCCTAGAGTTCTCCTGTGCAGCATGTGCCTATAGCTAACAATACTGTATTGTAACCTTCTGCTAACAGAATAGATGTTAAGTATTCTTACAATGAAAATAACAAATAATAAAGGGACGATGCTTTTAGATATTTATGTTTACGGCATTGAATGCAATGGTGGCTTCATGGGTATACACTTATCTACAAATTCACCAAATTGTATACATTATACATGTACAGCTTTTTATATTAATTATACCTCCATAAAGCGGTTTTTAATAGTGGAATATTACTCAGCCATGTAAAAAAATTAAATCTTGCCATTTGTGAAAACATGCATGGACCTTGAAGGTACTCTGCTGAGTGAAATAAGTCAGGCAGAGAAAGATAAATACCATATGATTTCACTTAAATATGGAATCTAGAAAATAAAACAAAAAAACAAACAGATTCATAAACACAGGAAATAGACTTGTGGCTGCTGTAAGGCAGGGGGTTGGGGATGGTGAAATAGGTGAAGAGGATAAAGAGGCACAAACATTAAATTATAAAATAAATTAGTCACAGGGATGGAAATATACCATAGAAATATAGCCAATAATACTATAATTTCTTTGTATGCTGACATACAGTAACCTCACTTATTGTAGTAAGCATTTAATAATGTATATAATTGTTGAATCACTATGCTATATATCCAAAACCAGTATAATATTGTATATCAATGGTATTTACAAAAAAGTATCTTAAAGCTATATTCAAATCAAAAAATGGGCAAAGAAACTAACTCATTCTTGAACACTTAATTCTCTGACAGGTATTGTGCTGGGTGCTTTATCTTACTCAATCCTTCCCATACAATTCTAAAGAGGTAACATTTACTCCAATTTTGAAATGAGAAAACTGAAGGTCAAAAAATCTGCCAAAAAATGCAAGTTACTTGTAAGAAGTCATGAAAGGTGGAACTCCCAACTCAGTTCTATTCTCTAAACTCTACCACCCCAAAAAGTATAATCTCATTTCCCGGGGGCACATGGGCTAATGATAACCGAAGACAATGAAAAATTAAATTAGGGGGATGCCTAATTTGCAGGTAAGGAGAAGAATCTGTTCTCTAATAAAGAAAAACTAGATTATAAACTCCCTAAGAGTAAAGGTTGTGATGGTTTTATTTTCTTCTGTATGTCTAGCACCTAGCAGATGAATAAATATCTGTTTAATGAACAAATGGGAAATAAAATATAAAACCAGTGAAATATAATTAACGACACATGAACAAACTCAAAAATGCCATAAAATGTGGATAACTTTCATAACACTTAACCAAATAAATGGACAATTTTTCCAAAGGAAGAGAAAACAGACTAAGAAAATTAGGACTGGATTTCTGAGCAAGTTTAGCCTTCAGAGCACAGATGGTTAAGAAACACGATGACATCTCTAAATCCAATGTGTTACCAAGTGGCCTCACTGGCTGGCTGGATTACACAAATCCTCTCCTTAGGTACACAAAAACACTTGCAGTAGGACAGTAATATAGGCTGTTGGCACATTCCAGATGCACTGATTTGAATACATACACATGCCTGATGCCCTTGTATTTAACAAGGTACATCATAAAAAGCCCATTTCTATTTGATAATTGATCAAAAATAGTTTCTGTATATAAGTAATTGTGCTAACCCACCATCATAAAGACATATGCCTCGAGTTTTTTCAGGGGTGATGAATGATTGGCACTTTGCAGCTCTTCTTCCTCTAACTCTCTCATACCATGCAACTGATAAAGAGGTTGTCAGGGTTCAGGATGCAGTACCCCCACCCTCCAAAATAAATCCCCTGTGAGACAGAACCAAGTACCTCTACTTCTAACCCACCAACAAACCCATCTGAGTGGCTTATCACAGAAGCTCCACTTTCTAATATCGTGGGATTTTATTTCTGACACATAAGACTTCACAATAGAACTCAAAACAAACTTAGTTATCACTTCTAAATTACACTAAAATAACTTTTAGCTCATTAATTGTATAACCATGTCATATGAATAAAAGTCATATTGGTACATTTTTCTCATGCTTACTCACAAGTTACAGAAATATTTTTGGGGGTTTTTTGTAAATACCTTATATCCAGGACTACCCATTAATCCATCCTTTCCATGTCTTCCTGGTTCTCCCTGAAAAATAATTGCATGTATTTAAATACATTATTTGCACAAATTTTTCTTTTTAAAGGAAGACAGTACAAGATAATTTTTACTTAAAGTAAAATACTCATGAACTTTTTCCATCAAACTTACAGCATGTCCAGGAAGGCCAGGAAAACCGGCGTTCCCCTTTTCACCTTTTGCACCCTGTATTAAAAACGAACACTTAAAAAAACAATTCTTACAATCACATTTTGCTTATTACTCAGGAAATCTTCATATTTTATTTAGATTTCTGACTCTGTGCTTGTGCCTTTAACACTTTCACAAACATTTTGTGCACCTCAGTAAGGAGCACTCTCTTGACCCTGACACAGACACATTTAGCACACATGGAACCACCACAGACCCTGCTGACATATATTTTTCATTTTAGACAATGTCATAAGAACTTTAGATCATGGCAGGAACTCCTCAAAGTTGGCCTGAGCACATGCCACATGCGGATTTTGGTGTTTTCCCAACCTTCTGGGTATAAAGGTAAACAGTTCTAGTACCAGGGTTCAGGACAGCCTAGTTTTATTAGAGGCTGTAAGGTGAGATAGCCTGCCATGGTGTGACACATGCTGGACCATTTGGAATGCCTTTACACACTACCCGAGGACGAGGTGCAATAATGTTTTAGAATTCCAACTTCAACTTAACTAGGAAAGTAAGTTAACTTCAATATATAGTGACAGAATTCATGGAACTATAGTTTATATTAGATTTGAAACTTTTGGCAAAGCATTATTTTACCAGACCAGTGGACATAAGTTATTGACAATATGGATGGATTCAGAATTATTACAAACATGTAACAAAGAAAAAACACATCTTGGCAAAATTTTAAAAAGCAATGAGTAATTATATATATGGAGAATATGATGTTCCTTCAACATGAAGAAATAGGAAGAAGGCTCGTAACATTGTCAGTGAACATCCTGTTAAGCAGCTATCAATCCCAGAGAATCTCTCTTTGTAAATATTTTTAAAATTCAGAATAATTAATAAAATTCAGAATATATTAATTATTCTTATAGAATACCACACATAACAGTCCCTGGTTATTTTTCCATTTTCTTCATTGTTCTGAATAAACCCCATGAGAAAAGTAAACAGAGGTAATTGCTACAATGCTGGGTTGGGAATGAAATTCAAGTTTTCTATTTCCATTACATTGAAGCTTAATGTAATGTTTTGTGATCCATACTTCCCTTTTTGCCATAAAATCCAGGTGATCCTTTATCTCCTTTGGGGCCTATTTCACCCTAAAAGACAAAATACAAATACTGAAGTTTAGAGAAATATGAATATGCCCCTTACAAAGGAAAAATAGCACTAATTACTAACAACAAAGTTTAATACTACCAATATTAAAATAAATAGAATAAAATAATTCAAAGTTTGTTTATAAAAGTTCTATTTTTTAGGCTTTATAAAGAAAAATAAGGACAGCAGATATTATAACAGGGCCTATGGTATAGGAATTATAGTTAAGAGAATTTCTATGTAGTCAAATTTACTCATCAATTTTTTAAATACTGTCAGATTTATGAAAATTTAAAAGGAAATTTGTAAAAGCATTATGTAAATGTAGTCTATGATACTAACATAACCCAATCACTTACTTTAATATGCTTCAATTTATATATGAGTATTTATTTATAACACATATCTAACATAAAGTACTTTTAATTTGAAACAAAATATGGTATTGCTGAATTTTAAGAGACCATATTTCTCCAACCTTTGATCCTGGCATTCCATGAAGCCCAGGAAAACCGGGAAGTCCTCGGTCACCCTGAAAATAAAACTGAAATTAATTAAAGAAAACACATTTCAGCCTAAAAATACATCATCTTATACTCTTCAATCTCACCCTTGTCAAAATCCACTGGAAATAAGTCTGTAGAGTTGAATGTATATCAATGTTAAAATCCCAAGACAATATTCCAAGACTTTAACTATCCAAAAATATCTTTACCCTATTCACTTATGTATTGAGAATTCACATATAGAAGCACAGACACTATAATTCCCAGGCTCTTCTTCAACAACTCATGGTCACATAACTAAGCTCTTGCTCGCAGAATGTGTGGGGGACGATGCTGTGTAACTTTCACATCATTAATGAAAGTGCTTATGGCTATGACTTCTCTTCCCTCCTTCCCATCGGATTAGCAGGCAGATAAGATGGTAACTGGTTATGCAGCCTAGACTATGTAGAACAGAACAACACTCTAAGGGAGACTAGAGCAAAAGGGAAAAATGTGAGTCCCTGAATGAGTATGCAGAGAACTGATTCGATGAGAAAAATAACTTTCTTTCTCGTTTACACTGCTACATTCTAGGATCTCTTTGTTTCCAGTCTCAACAGGAATAGTATTTTGTTGGCTTATAATGAAAAGTCCTTCTCAAGAGCAATAGCTTCCTTTTAACTACCTCAATTTTCCATGAAAGAGTAAAAACAATCTGTGGGGGGGGGGGGTTGTGTATGTGACAGAAAAGCAGAGAGACACAGAGAAGACTCACTATAAGTCCACACATTTTACAACTTAATAACCCCCAAATTAAACAATTTAGCCAAACAGAGGATAAAAGAAAAAAATAAGATGTAGGGGTGACCAAGAGGCATCCTTCCCTTATCATGTGGACCCCCTAATACAAGAACCAAAACTACCTTTCGCATTTACTTTTTCCCCATCTCTTGGGGCAGAAAGGAGTGCTAACAGTTCCTACAGAGAGAAAATAGATTAAAGAGGACAATCTGAGCTGACTCTTTGGAAGACTGATATGAGATAATCAGTTGAAGGCCAGGGTAGACTAAGATTTCACTCCTGGTAAGGGAATTTAGGGGGGCAATGAATCCTTGATAACACTACAGCTGAAAGGGGCAAATCAGGATTCTCTATTAAGGCTGAGTGAAGTCCCAGCCACAACTTCATTCTCTGCCTCTCATTCTACATTTATAGAAGACATACTCTTCAAAATTTAATTTACTGGAGATGACAAGCAAACCTCAGATGAAGCGAGAAGACCAGGAGCACTCACCCACAATGTGACAAAAATATATAAAAAATATATATAAAAAATATATTAAAATGACCGTTACCCTCACATGCATAAGCAAGATTTTTAAGTAAAAATAAAAAAGGCATGGCACCTATGTTGACATACAGCAGTTAAGTGGCAGGAGAGAGAAGAGTGCAGAGAAATGTAGTGAGCAAAATGGTTGGGGAATACTAAGACAGTATCTACAAAAGACAGGACATAAGAAAGTATGACCCGAACACATACTTAGCCAAGTTATGTCCAAAGTTTAAAAGTAGTGGGTAGCATTTGCAACAACATGTTGCATGGATGGAGCTAGAGGGTATTATGCTCGGTGAAATAAACCAGTTGGAGAAAGACAAGTACCAAATGACTTCACTCATTTGTGGAGTATAACAACAAAGCAAAACTGAAGGAACAAAACAGCAGCAGAATCACAGATGCCAAGAGACTAGTGGTTACCAAAGGGAAGGGGGTGGGGCAGGTGGGAGGGAGGGAGGGAGGTAGAAGGGGATTAAAGGACATTATGATTAGCACACATAATATAGGGGAGTCACGGGGAAGGCAGTATAGCACAGAGAAGACAAGCAGTGACTCTACAGCATCTTACTACACTGATAGACAGTGACAGCAGTGGGGGATGAGGACTTGATAATATGGGTGAATGTTGAAACCACAATGTTGCTCATGTGAAACCTTCATAAGATTGCATTTCAATGATAGCTTAATTTAAAAAAAAAAGGACAGGCTTGATTCTCCCTCCTTACCCAGGGGAATGCTAGTGAGCTCCCCTTGGGATCAAAGGGAAGAACTTTGCCATCCAGAGCATTGATAGTGGTTTACACTTTTCTCAGGGCTCCTACTACAGTGGGACTCTGGAAAGAGGAGCAGGTTCAGCTGCAGCAGCTGTGGTGGTAGAGTAGGTTGAGCATCTATTTGGAGGGGCTGCTAGTTCCTTCCTGCCCCTTCCCTTTTTGGGTGAAAGAGACTTTAACGACTTACACCAGAGTCTTGAACCAATTAAGGTGGGTCTAATATATTAAAGAAGTTCCATTTAAAATTGGAATAAAGAGATCAAATTTCCTAGATAAAAAACAAGGTTGTGGACTAATACAAAAAAAACCACTGAGTTTCAAGATTGAAAAAAGTAAATAAAAATAAATTATAATCTTGAAGAGGAAAGCTCAGTATTGAAATTATGTTAATGTTTCTAAAATTAACCCATAAATTCAAAAGACTCCTAATTAAAGGGTGAATAGGAATTTCTAAGAAATTGAGGAAAAGATACTCTCCTTTATCTGGAAAAATAAGCATGCAAGAACAGCCAGGAAAATTTTGATTATAAAGAATAATGAGGAAGGACTAGTCCTGCCAATATTAAATCATATTATGAAGTGACAACAATTAAAACAATTTGGCAGTGGAGAGGATGTAGACAAATAAATGGAACAGAATGGAAAGCCAAAATACTAGACCCAGATGAAAATGGAAAGTTAGCAACAAAAATGATTTTTCAAGTAAATGGAGAAAAAAGTGATATTCCATAAACATTGTTGTGGCAACTGGCTATCCATTTAGGAAAAGAGGAAAAAATATGAATGCTCATCTAACTTTACTCCAAATATCAAAATTCTAAAGGTTAAAACAGAAAATAATAAAATCAAAAACTAAAATCAGGAGTCATCATATTCAATATGTTAAAATGTGGAACCTTTCCACAAGCATAGGATAAAAAAAGAAAAAAAATACATATATATATATATATATATATATATATATGTATTTTTTTTTTCTGTATGGCTATAATTCCAAAAACAAAGTCAAAACATATAATATATGCCAGGAGATACATTTTCATACAATTTATGACATGTATATATAACAATTTTTAGAAAGCACAGCCCAGTAGATGAAAAAGGATATGAGTAAGAAACAGATTACAGAGAAGTAACAGAGTGTCCAAAAATCACAAGGTACTTCACTGACCAATAAAGAAACGCAAATCAAACCAGTAAGTACCATTTTAAACTTGCACAGGTGAAAACTGGAAAAATTTAATGAAAACCGGTGCTGATAAGAGTGTAAGGAAAGATATTTTCACATAATTGTTGGGGGAGGACACATTTTCTGGAAGGTAAAAATAGGTGATTTGTATCGAAGTTTAACTGAATTTAACCCTTTGAACCCTTATCACCAATTCCACTTCTGGATCGTTTTCCTATAGATACACCCAGAAAGACTGACTGAGAAATACATACAGAGATGTTCATTACAGTCTTGATGATAATACACCAAAGAAAAACCCAAAAGGACAATAAAGAACCGCAGCGTTCCCAAATTAGAGATTTCTTAAACTAGATAGAAGCAGCCCCTATAGTGAGTAGCTATGATCAGCCATCTGTTTACAGTTTCTTTCATGAAGGCTTTTTGAAATTTCAACTTTCCTCTAAACTCCCAGAGAATTTTATTCAACTCTCTTCGTTGGCACTTAATGTTGATTATCTTGACATACAGTTAACTTTGTATGTGTCATGTGTTTTATTAGATACCGACCACCAGAAAAAAATATTTATTCTTGATTCCTTCTTATTTTTTCTTAGTAGATATACTTCTATTTATCCATATCCAGATTCTTTCTACTTCCAAGCATATAGGGGAACCACACTTCCCTGACTCTTGAAGTAGAGGTGGTTTACAAAATCTGCTCTGGCTAATTAAAGGTGAAGGGCAGTGGTTTAAGAGTCACTGTTTGATTCTCTGTGCACCTGCTACAACAATTAGTTATAAACTAGATGGTGAATCTGGGGGATCCCTCACTGCTGCTAATAAATGTGTGGTTTGACAAGCAATAAATCTTTTTTGTTTTAAGCCACAGGCATTTGGGATTTGTTTGTGCTGGCCTCATAGCCTACACTATCCATATCTAGTTGATGCCTAACTGATGCCAGACTTGTGATCAATGATTATTTGTTGAACATATAAAATATTTTCATTTTGTAAAGTATGGCAAACACTTGAGCCCTCCAGGAAAATTTCAATAGAAACAATTACTTTAAGCAGTTGCACTCCTGTTTGCATCCAAACTTACCACAAATTCTAATCAAAGAGAATCTAGAATTTACCATAAAATGGTTCCACTTCCCACAGGCTGTGTCCAACACTTGTGAATGATGAATATGCCTTTGATGAGCCTGTCCATACCGTAAGTTGATCTAGAGTCACAGTCCCCAAAGTCAGGTCACAACTATTTATTTGAATAGTAAGAGAATATGAAAACTAATATTTTTTAAATTTCTCAGTGTATATGTGTTTTAAATGCATACACTGTTCTGTTCAGTAGCATAAACATATAGTTCATACATAGATATGGGACTGCACGCCCAAAAGCCTTACACTGCCAAGATTTTGCAGTTTAAAGGTTTGATGATCTGTGCTCTAGACGGCACTACCCCTCCCTGGAGAGGGATGCAGACTGAACCTGCTCTCGTGCACCATCACACACCTGAACTTGTCCATCCAGCTCCCTCCTCCTCCTATTTGGCTACTGGCCATAGAGCGCAAGAAGAACAAATCACACTGTTAAACACTGTTTGGGCCAAAGCAGACAAATATGGTGAAAAGAAAGCCAGATTGAGATCAAAACCTTATTTCAAACCCCTGATCCTTAAACAACATCAGACAAATGCTTCAAGTTCATTTCTTAGTTTTCCAAATGGTAAAGTAGGGATAATTTACTCCATAATTAGTGTAAAATGGGCATAATATCACTAATTCTACCAACCTCATAGGACTCTTTGTGAGGGTTGCATGTGGAAAGGAATGCCTATGTATAAGACCAATGTAAAACGTGTCCAAAAATGCAACAGAAAAATGTACATGCAACAGTAAAATCCTTCAAACAGCCAACACATCCAAAGCCTTACAAATATTGGTTGTTCCCTCTCCTCTCAGATAAGAACAAATGCTACCTCTTCCTGAAGCTCAGACAATAAGGACTTACTAGGAACTGTTTCAACCTACCAAAATGTTTCCTCCCTCTAACACATTCACGGAAACTCCTCTTCAGTGTGGAGATCACCACAGGATTCCTCCAGCCTCGGAAAAGGTAGATTCCTAAACCCCGACTACACAGTCACTGCCATGGCTTCTCAATGACCGCAGAACAGAGCGCATTCAAAGTGAAGATGAGGTGGAGTTCAGATCCAACAAAATACCAATAAAAATCAATAAAAGTCATTAAAGTTTCCCAATGATACCCGTCAAGAAAAAGAAAACAGGACAGAAAAAGGCATAGCAGCCAATAATTTACGTGGGACATGGAATTCATGATCCTTTATAGTAAACTGAGATGCTGAATCCATTTGAAAGCCTTAAAAAGAAAGGGGTTGAAAGATCAGGAAAACAATCAAGACTTGGCAAAAGTATCCAGAGAAGTAGTAAAAACCTGAGCATGCACAGGGCAGCACCAAATATACAGGCGGGACATGCAACAAAGCCTGAATTCACAGAGTATTAGGATAAGCACACTCGTGCTGCTTGGGAAGAAAAGCCTCTGAGGAAAGAATGTAGAAAAGAAGGCAAATGTGGTATCATCCCTTCCTAAAGATTTTCTGATAATCCTGGTTGTAAGAACAATTCCAGTTTCTCCAGATTCAGATGAAGAAAATATTTTCCTGGAAAACATTGCATATATGTCTGTGTATTTTAATTACATTTGTATTTATTATACTAATTCTAACATTAATTATATCAATATAATAGTCACTTATACTTATTACCAATATGTATACTGAATAAAGTTATATTCATATAAATTTATATAATTATAAATCATATAATTACGTATATATAATTACATAAAATTACATATAAATATAAATAATAGTAAGAGACTCTATTAAGGAGGGGAGGGGCATAGGACGGAACCATGCCACACCCCAACATTTACAGAATGGATAGAATTGGGGAAGATAACAAGGCTGTGAAAAGGTAACCAGTGAAGGCAAGAGAAAATCTAAGAACATGAGGCATCCCAAAAGCCAAGAGAAGAAAAGTTCCCAGAAGAGGATAGTTAGTTGTGCCAAGTGCTGCTGGGACATATAAGGAGATAAACGGAGATAATTGGAAAACTCCGTCCACTGGATTTCAAAGATGGTAGACATCAGCGATCTAAATATGCAGCAGCAGGTTTGGCTGGAAGTCCTACAGAGTGAGTCAAAGAGAAGTAAGTGAGAAAGTGCAGAGGGCGTAAAGGAAAACACACTGCAACGGGAGGTGAAAGTGGGGTGGTGGCTAGAGGAGGCGACATGGGTGAGGAAGGGGTATAGCTTGGTTGGTTTCGGATGGGTCATCCTTTGCACTATTGGGAAGATTTGACTAAAAAAGAAAAAGCACTAAATGACACAAATGAGAAAGGCTAATTAATAACACAAAGTAATGGAGAATACTGGGATCCAGTGCACCAGGGGGGGTGGGCAATCTATTTGACAGTTCATCCGCATTAACAGGACAGAGGGCAGAATATGGATATATATACACAGGTATGAAGGTAGATATAATTAGAAGTGTGGGGAATTCCTGTCTGGTTACTTCAGAGAGAGCACTTCAACATTTAGAGAAATAATAAGAGAGAAACCAAAGGTATTTCCGAAACTTTTACTTTAGGTCATGAGCAGGATGGTAGTCCCAGGAAGCAAACTGTCTTCATTACCATCGTCATCATCACTGATTTATTGTAAATGTTTAATTTTGACCAAGCATAAAATTATTTTAACTTATAGCCTTATTTAATCTTAATCACAAGGCTTTGAAGAAATACTATAACCCTCACTTTTCAGATTTTAAAAACCAAGTTTAAAGAGATAAAAAAGCATGACTAGGGAGTTCAGCAGTCTGAATTCAGAGCCCGGCCTGTGACCTGTAACTGCGCTAAGCCCCTCACCTCCTTTTATCCCCACCCGCCTGGCCACCCCCACCAACACACACACACACACACACACACACACGACTGTTTGGGCCTTTGTTTTCTGTACTATCAGAAAGCCACAAAAGTAGATCACACTCCCTTTTTGACAAAGAAGGAAAAGGCAACCTTACTAAGTCAATTCTAACTATTTCCCCCTCATATGTCACTATTGGCTTTAATTTTTTCAAATCTTTTCCTTTTTTGTCTTAGGAACACTGCAAAAAGTAAAATCACTAACAGACTTGGTTTTAACATTATTCCCTAATAACTCTTTTAGCTTGGTCCTTTATTACTGTCCTCTCAACATGGATATATTGGAGTTCCCTGATTATGATGGACTATATATAGAAACCACTGGAACAACACTTGGAGGCACAGAGAATGGAAGTAAGGAAGTCTCACCCATCACACGATACTCATCTATGGATGCTAGGACAATGGGAAAGTGAGGCCTTGAAGGACAATTCAAATGTTAAATGACCTAATGAAGAAATTAAACAAAAACGTATAATTTGTTCCATGATGACACCTTAGATACAGTTAATGTATTTTATTTCTTAAGCCCAGTAAAACCACAGGATAAGTTCATGTCAAGTCTGGATAGGTTAGAATATATATATTATTAATACTTCCTGTGTGTCCAGAATTAAATACGCCATAAAAAAGTTTCATACTCAAACTTGAAAGTCTACAAATACTTGTCAACTAACCAAAGCATCCTAATACAAATTTCAACAAAATCTATTTCTCACATGATTTAAATATATTAGGTTTCTTTAAAGTTGAGGATGTGTTTTAAAGTACTTAAAGTACTTTAAGCTTATTTCTTAGATTCCAAAGAATAGCTTTAAACCATGTAAAATGAGTTACCAATTGAAGACCATTTGATGGATATGTGTTCCTTTTAATTTTGTTAATTCAGGGAAAAAATGAAAAACCCTGCATAATCTGTACAGGTTTTATTTTCTGATATGTGAGGAACAAATGTTAAAGTCAGCAAGAAAGAACATATAATTTTAATTATGTGGAAACTCCTACTATGGGAATTTTCAGAGGAAACCCACAAAGTGGAAATCACGCTGGGAAAATACCCTAATGGAGACTAGTACTGTGTGGAATGCTCTCCCAAGGGCCACTGTTGTGATGCCTCAGAAAAAAGATCGGGCACTGCCACAAGTCAGGGCCACTTCAGGGTATATTTTTTAACCTTCCCATTGCAGTAAGGAACCATATGCCAGAGGAAGAACCAAGGAAAAGTCTTTAACTAGCTCAGTAAATTATTGTAATTCTAGACAAAGAACTCTTGGACGCCACAGAGAATAGGACAGAACTTAGATGGGAGCACATGGTGACTTTAAGCCCCCACGTGGCTCTGTCAAATCCGTTTATGCCCAAAAATGAATTTCCAAAAACAACCAACTCTGAATGAGAACACAGACCTTTACCTAAACATACAGCTTCTTCATCTTACTCAACAGAAGGCATGGCTTGTAAAATTCACACACTTCTGTTTTACAGACAGAAAATGATAGAGCAGTTAGGTTAAGATGTGACTTACAAAATTATTGTTATTCTTTTATTTTTGAATAAGTACTTTACTCCAATTCTTTTAAGGTGAAAAATAAAAAGCCTTTTTACATTTGGTCTCTAAAACCCAAGTAAAACAAAAAATAAGTTTATTCATTTACCCATTTGGAGATATATTCATTCATCCATGCATACTTTCATACATCATCACCACCCCAACATGGGCCTATTTGTGAGAATGCAAAGGAACAGCAATGATCCTATAGATTAGAACGTAGATGAGGGACCTGGTGCATGGTCTGCTCAGAACAGGTGTCCTTCACTGGAGAATCCCTCATTAACCTGAAGGAAGTCAGGCTGTCTCTCACGACGGCCCCAGAGCATAAAAATATCAGACATCTCTCATTCATGTGGGCCTGGCCTGCTCTCCATCATCCCTTGAGATGCACCTCCATCATTCAAAATAAACAGAGATTGTTCGGTGCATAAAAAAATTCATAGAGGCTCAGGGCCACTCAGCAGACCAATAGGATTTTACACCACTTCAGGAATTACTTGACGAGTACTACTGCTCTACCTTGTTTAACTGTCCCCACATTATAATGCTGTACTGACCTATTCCATCTTCTGCTTCTTTGCCAGTCACTAACCCTCCTTTTTGCCCTGACGACCACTCTCGCCCAGGTCCTGCCCCTGACATATGCCCGCCCATATCATGCTATGTCCCAAGTTCAACTGTGCTGCTTGAATAACATCCATTTAAGAAAAACCCTGTACCAGGAGCCATGTAAGTATTTCTCATATATTCTCTCATGTAAGCCTCACAATAAACCTATATAGAAATCCCCATCGTGTCAATGAAGAAAATAAGATTCATAGACATTAAGGCACTCAAGGTCAAATAGCTTGAAAGTGGCATATACACTATGAGACCTGCTAGAGATCTGTCTATCCAGTGATAGCAAGTTAGCAGCTACAATTTTCTGCATCCAACATGAGCAACCATAAAACCATAAAATGGATATAGTTCAGATCAGTGTTTCTCAGATAGGAATGCAGTGCACATTATTTTAAAAAGGAATAGTTTTGCAAGGATTGTAGGTAGAAAATTAGTACATGTTTTTATCAGGAGCAAACAGCAAAATGCCTTCTAAGAACTTTAAGACTGTGCTTTAGGAATTAAGCTAACAAATCAACATGGGTTCTATGCAAATACAAATGGGCATCTTGGATGTGGACCAGCTACCAGGGCTGGTAGGCCTTAATGAGATCCATGGAGAGGTAATAACACACTGAACATATTTAAAGAAAA
Organism: Manis pentadactyla; assembly: GCF_030020395.1. Taxonomy (NCBI): domain Eukaryota; kingdom Metazoa; phylum Chordata; class Mammalia; order Pholidota; family Manidae; genus Manis; species Manis pentadactyla. The sequence continues at coordinate 17,964,430 of NC_080034.1, read as the reverse complement.
TGTGCTTCAGTAGGAAGCTTGGCAAATCTCAGTTGTAAAAACAGAGTCAGCAGTACAAATGTTGTCTGTACCCACTGAAGCCCTAAAGGGGAAATCCAGTAAGGCTAAGCCAGCAGGCCAGCTGCCAAATAGGTGTATAACATGGAGATGAACATGTGGGTATGGAGCTGTCTGTGGCTAATATGGGAACACACCCCATTCACCTAATTTTCTCCCTTCTAAGAAGGTAGCTCCCTGCAGAGCTTAACCACAGGGAGAGAACTGGTCTCCGGGACAATGCTAATACCTGTTCCATCTGACAGTGGTCATCTGGTGATATTCCAGTGACAAAAGCCTTCTGTGAGCTTTATTAGCCAATGGCCACTGACAAATTTCTGAGCCCACAAATCCTGGAATTCACCAAAGTGAGCACTATTGAATGGGAGTCAACATAGGTAACGGCCTTTGTCTTCAATGAGGGACAAAAAAGACTGGATGCAGTTTTGTTTGTGTGCATTTACCTTTTCGCCATCTCTCCCTGGTTCTCCTTTGTAACCTGGTGGTCCTTGAGCTCCCTAAATTAACCACAGACAAAATTTGGTTAATTAAGTTTTTTGTTCACTAGAAACGGTATTTCTAAAATGTGTATAAATGGACCACATACTTGTATTCCTGTGGATCCTGGAACACCTGGTGATCCTGTAATTCCCTGATATCCCTAAAGAAAAGCAAACAAGAAATAATTAATATTGCATTATATTACCAAAGAGCAGCCCTCCATTTCAGGATTCACTCCTGTCTCAAGTTTCTTACACCTAAGACTTCACTTAGCAAAACTATTTCAGAAACCAAAATAAAAAACTTGTCAAATGCTTAATAAGGAATTCAGATCCTTCGGTGTTTAGGAAGAAGGCACTAAATATCTCTAGGTTAACAAAACATCCAGAAATGCTTCCACTAAAAGGAAGGCTTTGGGATCAGGAAAGGTCACAAAAGATAAGTAAAAGCTGCCATGTGAGGTCCCAGATAGGACCCTGGACCAGGAAAAAGGACATTAGTGCAGAAATTGGTAAAATCTGAATAGTTTGCAGTTTAGTTAACTGACGCCAATGTTAACTTCTTGTTTTTTTATATCTGTAGTTTTATGAGAAGCTGACTTTAGAAAAAATTAGATAAATGATATAAGGGAGCTATGCACTATTTTTGCAACTTCTCTGTAAGTTAAAACTAGTTCAAATTTAAAATGTTAGAAAAAGAAACGGAAGGCTTTGGGATGGAAACACAGAGCCAATGTTCTCTGCGCCTTGGAAGAATGTTCTGCTCATTAAAAATGTATTCAACATACTCAAGGGAAGAACACGTTAAGATTAGAGGATTAGCCAAATGTAATGCAGTCTTAAACTACCTGATTAGTGGTCACCTGAGTTAATCCCTGAAATAAATTAAAGCCTTGATAAATGTTATTTTTCAGATTAAATCCATAACAGCCTTTGGATCTATCATTTTAGAAAGCTGGTGTTAACCGCATAAATGTTCCATATTGTGTCCTTCCCACCTGTCAACCCTGAGGTGAGGGTCACTTTCATCTCCACTGTTTCTCACACATCCCTCCAGGAATTGGACCCTTGGTAAAAATAGCGCAACTTTTTCAGACAGAGACAAAATATTCATTCTTCACTGAGCACATGGCGACTAAACTCCAAACCAAATTTCCAGGCCTTGAACATTTATCCAGGTCCCTCAGGGTCAATGTCCTGTTGATTTAACCACCTGGCACCTGCAAACACATTTGCCTCTCATTCAGATTCCATCTTTCTCCCACTCTCTGCTCAGTTTCCACCTTTCTCAGACTTACTGCTTGGGTACAGCTTTCTGTTGTCAACAGGTCTTATAAATGCTGCCAATTACATTTTCATTCTTAAATCCAAAAGCTTCATTTCCATGTGGCTTTCCATGGTTGTCTTCACCCATCTTTGTATTTACCCACTCATTGGTAAGTGCATTTTTAGCTGCAACTTTAGAGATATCAAAATCCCTGCTTTTCCACTCCCACTTTCAAATATTCCTTTCACTAGTCTTTGCTAGATCCAGTAACAACAATAATCATGACGTTTGTCTCAGAAAGAGCAATGCTAGCTTTTTCTCCTTTTACATGCACCTACATTACTTATTGTGTAAAATGCTCTGTTACTTCCAAATGGTGATGACTATATAATTTCTATCACCAACCATTATCCTTTCCTCCTACCCCATCCAGTTCCTCACAGAGTACATATCATTACACATTCTCCAGGATTTCTCAGACTCAAATTTTCTTGAGTCCCTTTGTCCAATCCTTCAGTATTTTACTTCATCCGTGAATGAATCTCATAACTAATCTTTCCATACTTCAAACAAAACAGCCCGCAATTTTCAAACACATCTTAGGCTCTCTGCGCTGGCACCATCTCTGTCTCATTGGATTATGTGTCCCCTTGAGATAAAGGACCAGGTCTAATGCACTTCTGTATTTCTAGCATTGAACAGAACATTTGACACATTTTTTGTTAATCAAATACTGGATGAATTTATTTTCAGGTCATCCACACTGCACACAAATGTGAAAAATCTTTCTCCAAGGACCCACATTACATTGGTGCTGCTTCCAGGAGTAAACTGGAACTTTTAGCAATACCATGTGGTTTGTGTTCTCAAGATTAGTCAAGAAAAAGAAGTCGATCTCCTCAGAGTTTGTTCAGACTTATATCTCTACCACTCTAATTACCACTGAATAGCCTTCCCTCAACCACTTCAGAATCCCTCAACCAGCCTGCAACTGGATCTCAATTCTGGCACTAGCACAAGCCTAAACAGAACTAGGCTATTTATAAATGTATAAGTATAAATACATATATATTTATAAGTATGCTAGGGTGTCCTCAGATTCTTTAAAACCCTGCATGCACTCTTTGGATAGTCTTACATGATGTACAACAGAAAGAAATAATAAGAGCAATGATTTATATAGCACTTACCATGTTCCAGATTAATTTCTTCACCTCTGCTAAGTCACTTCATCCTCACAACACCCCTTTAAGGTAGGTTCTACATTTTCAGATGACGAAACTAAAGTACAGAAGTTCAGGTAACTTACCCAAAGTTACATAGCTAGTAAGCTGACCAAGCCAATGGAAACACCCTCTGTCTGAAGATGTTTCATGATAGATCACATCTTGTGATTCTAAAACAGTTAATCAGATTCCAAGACTCCATTTTGCCAGACTAGTTTTAATTGTTTAGAATTCTCAGTGCCCAGAGGAAAGGAATGCTCATAAAATTCCTCAAAAGAAAGTTAGCATGGAGATTGGCTACCCATCAAATAGTTAGTCATCTGCAAAGTACAGTTTAATAAATTATTTTTCTTTCATATATTTTCAAAAGCTAAGCTATATGTCATACATGCTTTATTACTTTTATCAGAAAATTAATCTCTTGTAGAAGACCAAAAGCTGCCGTGCAGTCTCTCCTCTTCGAGGAAGTTAGTGTGATGCATTTGTGAGAGAAGACACACTGCATTTTAATGGATTAAAGCAACGTGGAGATACCCCAGGCTTGTGTTCCCAGCTCACCTCTGACTCATAATGTGACCTCAGGCAGTGATCAAATTCCCAAATCCTGGGCGGCAACATAGTAAAAGTGGAAAGACAATGAATTTTGAAATTGCAAGATATTGGGCTGAATTTGTGTTCCTCCCTTTACTTTCTACAGGATTTTGGCTAAGTCACTTTGCCCAGCTAACCTTGAATCTTACATTAACCAGGATAATAATACCCACTTCACTTCTGAAAAGAAACAAACGGAGTCAAAGATGAAAACGTCTGGAAGATGTTAGGAACTCAATAAATGTTCCTTTCTTCTCTTCAGACTCAGTGAAGACTGTACAAAACCATGAGGACACTTCTGAACAGCCACCAGTAGAGCATGAGCAAGTCCAGTGACCATCACAGTGATTTAACCCTTTTTCATCACTCATTTAGGTCTAACGCGGAACATGCGAACAATGCTTCGGTGTATTTTAAAACAGCCCTGTTTGTTTGTGTCTTTGGAAGAACTGCAGTACAGGAATAATAAATGCTTCCCACAATATGAAAACCGGGTTTTATTGTTGTTGTGAGTAACTTACAATGAAATGAATTCTTGAAGACTTAGTTGCATAAAGAAATTCAGAGATCACTTTAGAAGCTAAAGGAAGCACAATTAGTAACAAAGTAAAGAAAACCAAAATCACATCCAAGCTGGGGGTTCCCAGGGCAAATCTCCAGAAGAAATTGGGTGAAATTTGGAAAAACAAATTCTGGATTAAAAAATCAGGAAAATAAAGGTTAACAGAGAGGAATATTCCAATTTCCAAGAGGAGCAAAATATAAAACATTGGTTGACTCATAGCAGGGTACACTAAGACAATAAGAATGCCCTGAAACAGGAAAAATGATAAGCTTTTCATATAGCTTACTGAGCTTTTATTTTTCTGAATATACAAGTTTTTGTGTTTTCCTGTAGAACCATTACTTTCATGTGAATTTTGATTAATACTGTTTAACATTAATTTTGACATTTGGCAATAATTAGGACCAAATATCCACCCTACCCTCTTCTGCAAGATTTCTAACAGTATTTGTCTTTTCCATGTTCACAGAAAGTCTCTTTGTAAATGAGTCATTTTTTAGGGAAAAAATATTCCCATTGCCAAATCGTAGAGTTGAAGAATACAGAATCCATTTAACTTTCTTCCATGATTCATAGCTACAATGCTCCAGGAAAAATGTATATAGCACTGAAATGGAAATTAAGGAAATAAAATCATCACATGTGCAAGGGTCACAATTTCTTCTGAGCCCAATTCTAATCATACCATGAAATATTCTACCAATCTAAATATATAGATTTTTTTTTAAGTAGTGGAGAGGATAGAGTAATTGGTTTCCTTCAAATACTCTAAACTTAAAAAATGAGAATAAAATCCAGAGAAATGATTTTGGATGTCACTCTTCCTTTTAAAATGGAAGAATATGATTTTAAAGTTTATTCTATTACATAGTTTTCTTCAAAGTTTTCTAAAATTCTAACAGATACTCTTAGGTACACAGCCAAGGTAACCAGTTAACCAAAATCGAGCGTATACTTTTAATGTCCACTGTGGATTCTTCTAGTCATTGGCAGACTTAATAGCTCTGTATAATTAAATTCTAAGAATATTCATAAATTTCTGCCTTTCTATGTATAACTAACATAGAAGCTAGTTTATTTGCCATCCAACCCAAGTGTTAGTCAAGTCGTTTATATGCTTAACTGATTGCTCAAATTACTTGACTTAACAGGTCATATTAATGTGATATAATTGCACCTGGGCTAAGTTCTAAGAAAGAACTGTGATGCTATGAGAGGTGAGGAGCAGGCAGTCAGGAGAAGCTTTCTGAAGAGACAAGCTCAGAGGAACACTAAAGGAAGCAGAATGCATGAGAAGAAGCCCTTCAGGGTGCCACGTAGCATGAGTGCATGAGCCATATCCACAAAGAAGAGAGTGAGCTAGGGAAGATTGGCAAAACTAGAAAGGAATGGTACACTGGAGGTTACATGGCCAGCTTTTGAGTCTTATGAAGAATGTTGATCTTAATCCAAGCCAGTAAAAGAGGGGGTCACATAATTACACCTGAGCTTTGAAAAACTCACTTGTTACACTGTGGAGGTTAGATTACAAAGGACAAGGAAAAGCATGAAGACACGTGAGAGGTCCTTGAAGAGGGCAGAGAATGGTAGGTAGAACATGCCTCCATTCAAGGTGACGATGGATTACAGGTGAGGAATCGGGTCATGGCATGATGCCCAGGTTTCTGGCTTGTGCAGTGGGATGGCTGATGATATCACTGACTGAGAGAGGGACTCTGGAGGAAAACACAGTTTAACTGATTGTAAAAGAAGAAGTAGCACAAAATTTTTAAAATTATTTTTAGGGACTAAGATAAACTATTTATATTTGACAAGGAGAAGTTAAATGCTTCTGTGGGAAAAACAGAATTTCTACTTCAAAATGAAGCGAACTACATTTACTGTAAATGACATTTCATCTAAATATAAGCCTCCCCCAAGTTAAAGTGGATGGGTGGTGAGTATACAAAGCAACCTCATCCACTTTCCTATAAGAATTTGCCTTGAGCAAAGCACACAAAAGAAAAACATGGCCTACCTTTGACAGTCTCTGCAGATACAACTCAGTTCTTAGATTCACAGAATTTAATTAAACTTAGGTCAACTGATTCCTTCCCTAAGTAAGGTTATGCTTAAAGTTGCACTGAGTTTATTTCCAAAGGAGAATGCACAGTTTTTAAAGGTAACAGATACTCTTTTAATAGTTCTTACTTCCCAACCTAAATGTCTAGTAATTATGCTTCATATTCAACAGTAAGTGACCAGTAATGAACCTTCTTCCTGTGTTTGCAGTCCTGCTCTATTTACCATCTAATATTTATTAATTATTTATTTTTAAATTATTATTTACTTTTTTTTCATTATTGTGGATTTTTTATCCCTTTCTCCCCAGTGGAATGTGAGCTTCAAGACGGCAAGCATTTTTGTCTATTTTGTTCATTGCGTATTTCCTTAGCCTAGAAGACAGCCAGGAACACAATGACTATCCAGCAGAAAATAGATAGACAAGATGAAAGAATGAATAAATAAGCACACAAATATTTATTGAGCCCAACCATTCACTACTACTAAAGGCTCTGAAAATAATAGTAGAAACAGCTCTGCATTCATACAGATGATAATCAAAAGAAGACCCATTAGAAGCATGACTTCAAAATCACAAATGGTCGAGGTGCCACCAAATAATTCCTTGAAGAATTTAATATACAAATAACATTAGTACATATATAATGTATACGTGTATAAGATGCATTATCGTTCTTGTTTTTTTACTATCTCTGACATATAAAATGTAACTAACCTATTTAAGAAACACATGAGAAAAACATGGAAAAATCCATATGTGAGGTTTCCATAAGAGGTGTGTTGGAGAAAAATTAATTAGTCAACTAAGCATTGTCTAGGAAAACTTTACAGAAGAGATAGCTTTTAAATAACATGATTACAGAAAAGGAAGATCAACTGCTCAACTGTAGGGTAGTTCATCCGACATAAATGGCCCATATTTTAGTTTATCAGTGAGCCTCTCATGAGGGGTAAGAGTGTGAGAGTGAGTGAGTGTGAGCATGTGTGTGTGTGTGTGTGTGTGTGTGTGTGTGTGTGTGCGCGTGCGTGCACGTATGTGTTACAGGAGTAGGAGGCAGTGAGATAATAAAACTTTTTGCTAAGGAGCTCAGACTGAGGTGAAGTGAGAGTTCAGGCTGAAACTTTTCTCTCCAGAAGGATGTGTTTTTTTTCATACACTTCATAATTAGACTGCCTCTTGGAATTCTCTTTTCCAATAGTCATTCCTTTGGCTTTTATTCTAATGTATCCTCTTGTTTGGGCCTTTAATCTGCATGGCACTCAGCCCCCAGATTCCCACAGTTCTTAGGCTGTTGAGTCCACAGTTGGCACCGTATTCGGCTAAGAGTCTGAAAGAAGGAAACCAGAGACACCTGTCCCATGGTCCCACGTTCTACTGCTAAGTACTCACCCCCTGCAAGCCTAAGAGCTAGTTTCCCTTCCTCTCCTCCTATTCTCTACCATCGGTCTTGAGGATTTTACAACAGCGTCTCATTTGGATTGCACGTACGTTCTTTAAATCCTTTCCCACTGTCTTCTGAGTTCTTTCTCCTGGTTGCTGAGTGAATTCCATATCCTACATATTCCTAAAGTGTCGTATCTTAAACCAAACCCAACAATCCAAAAGTAAGACAGTTGCCTTTCTTAATACAGACATGATATATTTACTAATGATGCCAAAAAATTGTATCAGCCCTTTAGGCAGCCCCTTCACAGATGCCGATCCCTTTTATAGCAAGGTTTTACCCTCCATAGAAAGCTGGCCCCTTTCTGGAACCTCTAGACCACTCAGCGGCACACTGCGGGCAGCGAGGACAGAGGGGGGCGCTATGTCACTGCGTGTGACCCAAGGGCCAATCCACTCTTTTGTCTATTGGTAGCAGTGCCCATCAGTCCTTCTAAAGCACTTCCTAAGGTCATTCATATGGAAAATCATCTCCGGAAGCCCACAGCTGAGTCTAGCTCACCATTCTCTCTTGGCAAGTATGAAGGCCTTCACGGAATCTTAGCAAATCAGCTTTGGTGAGAACCTGGCCTCATCGGGCATCATCTTCTCATTTTCCGGGTAAACAAACTGAGGCCCGTGAAAGCAAAGCAACTTGGAAAAACAAAGCAGAGGGCAAAAGAGCCCCAGCTCTCTCCAGCAGCCAGCTAGGGCTTCAGTTTCAGTAAAGTACTTTTTTCCCTGTTGCCTCTCGTTTAATAATGAAAAAACAGTAAAATAGGAGTATCTTCAGATACTGTGCTGACAGAAGTTATTTAACTGATAGAGAAATGAGAAAGGAGTGGAAGGATTTGAAAAACAGCTCTTTAATTTGGGGTGAAGGTATTTTCCTTAGGAAAATAAGTATTTCTCCAGAGTGGAATAATTTCCCCATTTAAAGCTTTAGTTGACTTGGCCTGGTTATAATGGGAAAGAGATTCAAATTGCTTATTAAGGGGGGGTTGCACAGACCAATTCCAAACAAAGCAGAATTCCCCTCATATTACTCCATCCAAGTTTCCTCGGTCCAGATGGCTTCGATCGCCAGCCAGAGGCTCCACCCACACCTTCCCACTCCCACCGCGCTGGCCCTGGACACACGCTAATGACCCGCAGCTGTTCTGGCTCCCAGGCTCCCTTTCTCTTCCTGCCTGGCCACCCAACCTCATGTTTCTGCAGAGAGAGGTGGGGGAGGGGGAAAGGGTTATTTACAAAAATAGTCTTACGTTTGGGTAAATAGGATTTGGGTTAGTGTATCAGTTTTCTATTGCTGCTCTAACAAATTACCCCAAACATAGTGGCTTAAAACAACACAAACTTACAGTTCTGGAGGTCAGAAGTCCAAAACGGGTCTTAGGGAGATAAACTCATGGTGTCAGAAGGACTGCCTTCCTTCTAGAGGTTCTAGGGAAGAGTCTGTTTCTTCCCCTCTCCAGCTTCTGCAGGCTGCCTAGATTCCCTGGCTCGTGGCATCTCATTCAGATCTCCGCTTCTATCATCGCGTTTCCTTATGAGCCTGATACTCCTTCCTTCCTCTTATAAGGCCCTTTGTGATTACACTGGGCCACTCAGATAAACCGAGATAATTTCTGCATCTCAGGATCCCTAATTGAATCATACGTGCCAAGTCCCTTTTGCCATGTAAGGTAACATATTCATAGCTCTTAGAGCTTGGGTGTGGACATTATTCTGTCTACCATAGATGGTTTATTTTTTTCTCAAATAACACATATCATCTAAGACCATCTAGCACCTTACATCAGATGCTAGATGGCTCTATCTCAACATAAAATCATACACAGATACCAAAAACACATACATGTACCAAATGAGAGAGACAATAAGTCTCTTATAGCTTAAATAAGAGTCACAGAGTAATATCCATAATTATTTTATCGGGCTAATTATAGAACCAATTTCCAGTATTTCATTCACACCAACATACTTAAAAAGAAAAACAATCAACTAGAGCTGATAGCCTGTGGAGAGCCTGTTCAGCACTCACCTCCAAATATTTCCCAGGACTTTTGACCACTGAAAAAAACAACAGCCTAAACAATTCAGGAGTGCTGTCGGGGACCCCATGTCACTGCGAGGTGTCGGCAGATGACACTTCAGCGTGTGATATGTATTGGCTCTGGAGCTGGGGCGGTGCCGCCACTGCCAGTAACAGAAAGAGAACATCGCAGGGAAGGGGTCTCCAGGCAGAGGAGGGCTCACATCTGTGCAGCTCATCCCACCCAGTGTGAGTAGGGCAGAGCTCACACGGGTTCCCTTCAGGGGCCGTAAGGAGTTGCAGTGAGGGAATGAAACAATAAGTGATAGTGAGAAAAGGATGGTTTATTAGAGAAACTCGAGACAAATGCTGGCATGTAACGGGTGTTAAGGATAAGCACAAAAAGGGGGATGTTAGATTAGAATCTATTCATTTTATTCAACTCAAATAGAAACAGTCTGATGATACATTTCTCACCCTCTGTCCCGATATACACTACCTAGTTGTTTCTGTGCTTACTGGCTTGGCCCTCTATTTCCATATAAAGGCCTAACTATCCATACTCTCATCCAGGCCAAACTCTCATCTTGTGACCGGAACCAATGCCCTCCTACATACCTAAGGGTTTTCTTCCTGCAAATATCCCTATTTCCTAAATCATCAATTCTACCTTCTGCCTCAATTTCATCATAAAAACATGCTATAACACCCCCCCATATTTTAAAAAACTCTCCTTTACCCTGTATAACTGCTCCACTTCTCTGCTCCCCTTATATCCCTCAGAAGAAGCATCTACACTGACTGCCCCCATTGATCTCCCATTCTCTCCTGAACCCATTTTAATCCAGCTTTTGTACCCACCATTCCCGAAACCACATGAATCAAGGTCCTCAGTTACTGCAATACAGCAAATCCAGGGGTCTAGACATAAATCTCATTTTTCTCAACCTCTGAGCAACAGAGACACAACTGATCACTCCCTTCTTGAGACGTTTTCTTCACTTGACCTCTGGGACGCCACACTCCCCTAGGGTTCCCCATGCACAGTCACCATCCTTCTCAGTCTCCTGGAGCAAGTCCTACTCGTCCCCTCTGTAACAAAGCCCTCAGCCCAGTGCACTGCCCGCCCTCTGCTCCATGTACCTGCACTGACTTTTGCTGAATGACCTCATCCTTTCTGGTAGCTCTGTATACATCCATTGCTAAAGAGTCCCAACTGTGTATTTTCTTTCTTATTTTTGAGCTCCAATTTCCTATCTCTAATATCCAAGGAGACACCTTTGGCATGTCCACAAATGCATTCTCCATTTCCCCCTCAAACCTCACATCTCCCAGGGTTGCCCAGCTAAGTTAATGGCTCCACAGTCCACTCCGTTGCTCAAGCTAAGGTCCTCTGAGTGTCCTCTGACTCTTTTTCTCACCCTTACATCTAGTTTGACAGCAATTCTCATCAGCTTTACGATAAAATAGAATCTAGAATCTGATCTCTTCCCTTCCCTTTCGCCACATTGCCCCAATCCACTTAGAATGTTCAGACCACCTCCTACGTGGCCTTCTGCTCCCACGCCTGCCCCATATAATTTACTCTCCACATAATATTCATATTTATCCTTCTAAATAGTAAGCCAGATGAAGTCAATCCCTTCCTCAAAATCCCCGAATGGACGGCCATCACACCTAGAAAGAAGCCTGCTGGGTAAGCTGAACACAGACTGCCCCAAACACCCAGGAGCCTCAGCACTCTGCAACTCCGGCTGGCCACCGTACTGTCACCTCTCCACGTAACAAGAGCTGACACCCTCTCTTTAGAGAGGCTCACCTGTGTATATCTAATCCCTTCCCATGCAACACTGGTATAAAAGGCCCCAGCACATCACTATCTTTTTCAAACTTGCTTATGTTTTTTGCATTAAATTTCTCAGCAAACCTCTCTCAAGGACTTAATAAGCTCCTCCTCTATCCTGACGTTTGGGGTATTGGCAGTTTAATGTTAGTCTTATGTTTCTTTCATTCCTTGAACATTATTGTCTCATAATACAAACCTCCCCATCCTTTATGGCAAGAGTTAATGTTGCATGATTTAGAAACTCTCTTAGGAAGTACCTTTCTGCATGACAATTATTCTTTAACATTCAAGAGCTAATTCTTAATGTTTAATTACTTTTATAAACATGCCAACAGGTGACTTACCCATAAATATTTGCCTAAAATGCTTTAAAGTAGACTTGCTTTAGACAGCCTTCTTCCTAACTCTGGGTCCCTATCTTCCCTTTTCCTAGAGCATTTACTTTAGAACATTTGCAATTATAAATTCCTTCTCTGCCCCTTGGAGATATAAATCTTTTTAAAAGTCTCCTGGCCATTTTACAACCCAGGAATGTCCTTTTCAAGGACCTGGGAGCCATCCCTTTGAAATGTAATCATCAAGGAAAATACGCACCCAGGTGTCCCAGTCTCTGTGTGAGGGTAAGAACCTAACCTTGGTGGGTGCCAGTTAACAGAGAGGGGCTCATGACACAAGAAAATATTTGCCAAACTCAGAATAACTCAATTTGCTTCATCCGTTATTGATCAACCTTCTCCTTCAAGCCTTCCTGTACTTTCCCATTAGCTCATCCCAGCACTGAAGAACCCTCCCTCCCTCCCTTTGTTTCGGCTGACTGAAGTTCAGTCTCTCTCCCATTACAATCGTCTTGAATAAAGTCTTCCTTGCCTGTTTAACTTTGCCCAGTGAAATTTTTACTTTGACACTATAATCCCAGTACTGGAGATGACTAAGCTTTCAGTACTCACAGGCTTACCATCTTGACCGGGTTGTCCAGGGTAGCCAGGGTTCCCAGGCCGTCCAGGCTCACCCTGTAGAGGAAAAAAACTCAGTACAAAACAATCAACCACACTGGTGCAGTCAAGAGCCCATCAAGGTTCAAGCCAACTCCATATTGGCAGCTTTTTGTATACGAAAAGCGAACAAACAGAAGTCCCAAAATGGGGTTGAAAAGTGTCGTATTTTAGATGTCTAGCTTAACAAATACATGCTTTTTATTATGAAAAACCTACAATGATTTATTTCTGTGACCCCACCAGGTGTAACAAATAAAGTTCTTTTCAGTGATGCAAAATGTCATGGCAAAATATTTAAGGCAGGATAATTTTTAGAGTTCTGAACAAACCTTGAAGTGTCATAGCAAATACAGCTTCAGTGACAGCAATACTACACTCATAAGTTACAGACTGAATTCTGTCCTAAATGGTACACTACAGATATCAATGACTTATGATGTAGTCAATTCATAATTATTTATTGCAAAAAACTGCCTACAGGCCATGTGATCTTACACATACGAGTTAAGTTTAAAGCTGCACCACAGTCATTACTTTCAATCCTGTCAATGTGTCTCTTTGCCTGCATTTATAATCTCATTTTAGTATAATGTTAAAATTCTAAAGTTCAACTATTTTCATGAGAGGGATGTCCAAGCCAAACAACTCTGCCCAGCACTCACAGCCCTTGAGCACATGTAATACCCAAGAAATGAAGAAATGGCCTTTGCCCTTCAAACCAGAGATCTTCAAAGAACATGATTCTATGCAACACGGCAATGATCCCAGGCACATTCTAGGGAACTCTGGTATGTTGCCCAATGGCCAGTAGTGACCATCAGAGGGTCACCACCCATGAAAAAAGCAATGAAAGCAACATTTTTTTAGGATGTTTTATAATTTAAATCTAAGAAATCCCTCAAAAATAATATCATATTCATCTCCCTATCACTGAGTCCATGAGGTCCATGTGGGGCATGAAGTCCTGGCCATCAGTATCAGTAAACTCCTATACAGAGGCACCTGATTTCAGTTCACCAATTCTTCACAACTTCACATCAAGAAATCATTCACACAAGATCCCAGTGATTGTACATCAACTAAACACCAAGGCCAAGCGTACTTTCAGAGTAACAAATTGGCTGGTCTGTAATACTACTTTAGGCTACTGGCGAGCGAGACTTGTTCCTGAAACATAACAGGAAAAATGGAAAGAACTATGTGAACTCAATTAAGAAGCCAATGAAAAAGGGATGGGCTTCCCATTTAGGAGCTGCCTAAGAGGCTTAGCATGAGGGAAGCCTGGGAAGAAGGGAAATGTCATTTTTAAAAAATAAATAGAGAAAGAATAGCTCTAAATGCAGGGAGAAAACTAATGCTGAAACATGTGATGTCTTGCTGAAGAGACATAATCTGTCTAGATATAATTCTGATCCAAGGACTTCTGGGCTAGTGGGGCCTTAGGGAGCAATGCTCTGGTTCTCTAAGGAGTCAGAGCTTTTCTCTTCTTCTTCTGAGAGGGTCCATACGAATCCCTAGCCTCCCTGGCATCCTTCTTTATCTGTGCCCAGATTGGATTCACTGCCTTTCAACAGCTACTCTCATTTATTTCACCTGGAAAGGAATTTTTCTTCCCTGTCCACTTAACAGTCAATATGACAAAATGTTCTATCACTGCACCATTCTCAGGGACTCCATTTTCTCCTGAAGTCTTTCTGTACTGAAATGCTACAGCAGTTCTTACATCACTGATTGCATATACATAACTAGAATTCTCTTAGAGTTTTTCCTTGATTAGTCTTCATTTATCGTTTAGATTAAGACTCCTAGAAAACAGGGTCAATAGTGTATACTTTTTCTTTTTGGACAATGCTGGGTATTCAGGAATTATTTGCTGATTGATTTATTTCAAATCAAATCTCTGTTAATGACCCCTTTGCTTACAAAATAGAAATTATCATCAAAATCTAGGACCCAGAAGGATCTGTGAGGGTTTCACCACTTCTGTGATGAGGCAGAAATAAACCTTTGGCACAAGAAGAAATAGATATGTGTTTTTATGCTGTGTAAAAGTATAAAACACACTTAACAGTAACATTTTAAAGGAATCAAAACTAAGTTTCCAGGAAAAAAAAAAATCACCCACAAGATAGATCCAATATGACTTTTCCTAAGACCCTTAACAATGGCCAATAGCCCCAAGAGGGAAAATGATCTCTTTTGCAGATTCAATGATTGCTAGTCAATTTTCCTGGTTATTTTGACTATTGCCCTACTATTTGCAAAAACTCATGCATGTTTGGTGTTGATTTCATGAAAACAGAAAAATATAGTAAAACCCTAATTTTGGAGAGAAGGGCAATTAGAACAAAAATTCAATTTGAATACTGTGAGAAAAGCTGACACCCAGTCTTTGAATGTTTATTATATGCTAAGCACAGTTCTAAGAGATTTACATATACTATATCAGTTAATCCTCATAATAATCCCATGAAGCAGGTAATTTTGTTATGCCCATTTTATATAAAGGTAAACTGAGGCCCTGGAAGATGAGGTTAACTTAATCAAGGTCACACAGCTGCAGTTGAGATCAGACTCGAATTCAACCAATTCAGTCCCAGGAGCCCATGCTCCTAAACACTACTATCCCCGTCCACATTCAAATGTGTATATTGATCAGAACTGCACCTGGGACTGTTAGCAAATTTAATATGAAAAACACTTCCAAATACATTAGACATATGACTTATTATTGTACCACTGTGACTAAATTCCCAGTCCACTTTCTTCTAATTTAGTTGAACACTTGCACATTTTGAATTTCAAAAAATGTGTTCAGCTGAAAAGCAATACTTATGTTGAATTGAGTTTGTGCCACAGGATTTTTGAGTTGTTGACAGGAGTGGAAATGTCATGGACTAAGCTAAAATATCTCTGAATATGGCCTCTCAAGCAGAGCAAATATGAATAATTAAACAGTGCACTTGCAGAAGGAAGCTAATAGTTTCAGTTGCTCATCTAAAACAAATCCCGTGTTTCCAAGGCCTCTTCTCCAACTCCTTGGGCCTTCATGCTACCATCTGGCCTCATCTGGAGCATCTGACCTAAGACCTATTTCAGTCTCTAAAACCAACCTCTCCCCTCCCTCAAAACTCAAACACTCACGCTTGGGTTAGAAGGGGTCGACTTCTTCTGGAAAAATTACCATAAAAATGTGAATGTCCAGGGGCCCCTGAAATTTTCCAAAGGCTTTGATAATTCAAATGAATCTCTACATCAGTGGCAACATTAGGGGGAAACAAAGAGTGTCAACGGAGACATGGTTGTAGAGAGAGTGGTATTTCAGAGAAAAGGAGTTGGTCAGAAATAGTTTCTTCTGAAAAAATTTTTAAAAAAGCTTTCTTTCCATTTATTCTGAACTAACAGATCTAACATATAAGCTTAAATCAAATGTGGGGAGTTTTTCCCCACAAATATTCCTGTGGCTAATGAAGCAGGGTAAGAAGCTGCCATGGGCATGTATAGGTCTTCTGAAAGTGAGCTGTTTGTAAACTGGGGATTGCCTGGCTCTTTCATATAGAAAACAAAGATATTCAATATAGATTAACTGGGGCAAGGATGAATCTTATTTTTTCAATGATTTTATAGTTCATTAAATAGAAAAATTATTCCTATTAAAGCACTGTGTTAGACACCAGAATTCTAAAGGAGAATTTAGTTTGTATTAACCTCCATTGTAAAATGCTTGAATACAGAATTGAATACAGATTCATTAATTTAATCACTTCTTATCTTTGATGGTAGGGATACAAAATGAATAAGCTACTCATTAAGGGGCTCACAGTCCAGTGACAGATATATTTTTCTATGCTAACTGAAGAGTTATCATAAAATACCATGATAAGTCTAAGTGTGCAATACCATAATTAATTTGACTTGGTTTTGCAATACGGTTGTCATATTTTGGGGGAAAATTTAGAGAACCTAAAACAGATGACTTTGTCTTAGACTAAGCACTTACCTACCAATCCACACAGAATTTCTCCTCTGTTTCAGTCGCATGACTCAACTGTCACTTAGAACTCTATTTCTGGCTAATAGAATGACTAGATCTATTCTCTGCGGGTGAGTCTAACAGATATCCTCAACACTTTGCAGAGCATCCAACAAAAATGGCCAGGAAGCCTCAGTTGGATGTATAGTAAAATCACCTCATCTGTTTTAGTGCTGGTCTGTTGTTTTAATTAAAACCCTATCAATTTTCTAAGCCAGAAATTATCTAAAGGGAGTACAACTCGGAGGGTTGCTAGGGATTCTATTTTTCACATCCAGGTCCCTCGTGTGGGTAAAGAACCACCTCCAGGGGAAAAGAGCCCTAAGAGTATGGAAGAGTGTGTGTGTGTTCCTGTCTTCCTGCCAGATTTTCTGAATTAAATGGAAAGCAGACCAAGAAGGCATGCCAACTTGAAGAATGGTGGAAACTGCAATTTCACTTAAAGAAGTAGGTGGCAACAGGGCTAGATTAGGACTAAGAAATTGGAATGAAAATGAAGAACACATGAAACATGGAAATATTGAAATCAGAGGTTTTTTCCAGATAAGAAAGGGGCTGCTAAAAATTTGCTGTAGAAACATATGTGAATAAAAATTGTGTCACTCTATAAGATACCTAATGGCACTAATGAACAATCAGAAAACATTAAAGGCATCTGGTGCCTCCCAAAAGGAGGCAGACCTTTGGAGACCCAGGGGGGTGGCCTGAACCTCAGTAAGAGTTAGAAAGGCACTCTGAGCTTTACAAGGTCAGACATTACGGGACCCTGATTTCCACATTCTATCTCTTGTAGTTCAAATCACTTTTATGTACAATATCCAAGTTGAATAAACTATATAAATACATTTTTTAAAGAAGTCTGCTGGTAGGTCACACCAAGTTGTCTTACAAGGTATATTCTCCCAGAGCACCTTACAAGTGCTTCTCCTCTAGGTCAAGGCAGCCTAAATAACATGTAGTTACTTTAAAGAAAACTTGGATTAACTTCCCTAAATACAATCTAAAAAGAGTTTACAATAGTAAATTGATTCTATATATTGGCATCAAAATCCAAGCCAAATAGATTTACTTTAAATGAAATATTAAATGTATACTTTTACTTCTTAAATTTCATTTTTCTTGATTTTAACAGCTAGGCTCAAAGTACATCATTAACTATTGCATGAAAATGGATGAGACAAACCTGCACAGAAGATAAGAATTAAATTCTCTGAGATCGGCAGTCCAAAAATTAAAATTTTCTAGTCATGGTGATTTCCACACTAAGAAAATTTCATCTAAATGAACATTACAATTCATACTTAACAAAAATTATCATGATCATCTCAAGTAATAGATGATCAATACACAAAAACACTCTATGGCTAAGGAGTCACTCTTGCTTTCAAATTAGACACTATTCTTTTAGGTGATAGTTTCAAATAATATTAAATGAACAAGATTTGTCTACAGCAGACAAACCACTTAACATCTTGGTCTCACAGCCTAAGACATGTCCAAGTGTTGCCACAATAGTTATAAACTTACTTAAAAACTCATTCATATTTAAAAGCATAGGAACATATTCAGAATATTTTATCATATAAAAAGTAATGGGTTATGAAATAATATGCACATCATAGTTCCAATCACATAAAAATGTGTCCACAACTAAGTAAATGTTTATACACATTCACACAAATAATATATATACATATCCACAAATAAATGTTTGCAACTGAGACATGCGTATATATGAAAATGACTACAAGAATATACTCCTCAAAAGTACTTATCACACAGTTAAGTGAAATATATGTATATATATGCCTCTATTTTTAGAATTGAACAAACAAAACATTCAAATCAATTTTAAATTCTTTACTTCATTTTTCTATATGAAAATCATTCTCACAAAGTAAGAATTTAGACATTTAAGAATTTAGAATATATTTTAACCAATGCCCTTTCTCCATTTTTTTTTTTTAACCAGGTCATAAGGATGTACCATTCTTGGGACCTAGCAGCATTATCTGGGGAAAAAACAAACAAACAAACAAACTGATAATGCTCTTTTACTCTACTGTGAGCACGGAGTATCAACTTCAGGTTCAAAGGCAGTTACAGAGTAGGGTACACTTTTTAAAAATATCACTAAAACTCTGGTTTATACAGTTCTAAGGCATCGGGTTGAAATTTGACCAGGGTCAAGGGTGATTAGGAATTCTGTGCATTTGCGTAGCTCTTGTTTGTGCATTTTAACAAATATAGCGTTCTTTTTCACTCACTTTGGGGCCTTGTAGTCCTGGTTTTCCCGGAGGACAAATACAGGGAGCTGGAGTTGAACCTACATCACTGGGACCATTGAGGCACTATAAAAACAAAATGAAAATAAACCACATGGGCAGATGTACTTTTATGTATGTGTATGTGTATGTGTCCGTATGTTTGTGTGAAATAGTAAAGATATCTTACATTTACTTTCCAATTTATTTAGCCCAGTGCAATAAGAAATTCCAAATCACAAAAATCTATGAATACTGTGCTCTCCAATTACATAAAAATAGGTTCCATTTGTCTAACATACTTACAGTTGATAGAAGCAAGCTAAACAGTCCCACAATGCAAATATTACCTTAGGAGAATAATAGTATCCAGGCCTACCTCACCATTCTGAAAGAAAAATAACAGATGTGTTTTTAAGCATCTTTTTAATTAAATTTCTAAACCATCTTCCTAATTTACAGATATTTCATTGTCCAGATTCAAGATATAAGTATCAAAACCAGCAAGAACTAAAACATTTGCTTGTAATGAGGCTTAAAAAATTACTCACTTATATTTATGAGCACTATATTTATAGTAAGATAAAAGGAAGGAAATTCACAACAAGGAAGAGCAGAAGGAGAAAATTAAAATGCCAAAGCTGTGGATAGAATGGCCATGCACAAACAAAAATACCTCAAGGTGGGATCTGCATGCTCACTTGAACATGTAAGAATCAGAGAATAAAGCCAAAATGCATCTGAGCAAGTCACAAACTGTTAGCCTTACACTTGATGCTCTTTACTTAAGGAGAGCTTCACACTAAACAATCTATTTCTTACTAAAGAATACACAATTTTACATAGGTTAATAATCTTTCCAAACAATAACAAATTAGATCAGAAAATGAGATGGTGGAAATGAAGATGCAAAAGGTAAACAAGCTACGTGAAGTCACACCTGAGAGTAAGGAAGGAGACATAAAAAGACCAAAAAGTGGATGTGAGAACTCAAAATCTATAATCCAATGCCGTCTTTTATTATATGGGAGAATAGTAATGGTCGAATGTTGTCACAGAAATATCAATAAATAAAGTATATACAATGGCCTCCCAAAATATAGTAACTTATTCTTAAGAAAGATTTATATTCCAAATTACCAAGTATCTAATAGTCATAATACTTAAACAATCACCTATCTAGAAAACTCAGAATGAACCACTGCTAAAAGGCTGCATCTTTGACTTTATCCTAGATCCCTTAAAAGCGTTGCTCTATGTCTTCAAGTTTTTAGAACATGTGGATTCACAAGTTATTCAGTTTGATCAGAAGAAAGCAGATGATGACAGCATGACTATACAAATGGAAAGAACCAGAACAAGAGCTCAAATATGAACCATGTAGGGCTCAAATATCCCTGGGAACCCACACTGTCAAAAAGTTTAACAACATTCAGCCTTATTTCCTTTAGCAACAATATATACTTTTTTTTGCACAGGGGAAAAGAGACTGATTATACACACACACACACAAACACACTCTCACACACATATATAATCAGACTCTGTGACACTTTAGCATATAATGTTTTTTCCTCCTAACACAATAATGAAAATAGCTAAATAAATAGAAAGCTGCTTATATCCTAGAACTATAAGAACATCTCACTTAGGTAAGAACAACAGAAAGGAAACTATATACTCATTACAATTTGAGAAAACATGCTGGTGAACAGGAAAACGAATCATCTCCCACTCTTCAAAATTGTGTGAAGTATTCTATCCACACATAAAATTATGTATAGAAATGTAGTTTACACCCTGGATATCCAAAGAATCCTGTATTTTTCTAGGGAAAGTCTAGCCTTGCTTCACTCAAGTACTGGAACGATCACAACCCAATATAATGTGGAAAAACCACAGTTCTTGTGGTCTTTCACATTTGCACAGGAATACATTATAATTTTATTTCAATTTTGAACTTCAAAAGATGTTTTAATCAATGTAACATTATTTGCATTAATGATTAAGAAACTAAACTATACAGTAATTTAAGCATATCATCTCTTTTTATTTATTGCTTTGAAAGTACTGAATGAAGCAACACATGGGGAAAAATAATTCATCCTACTCACAAATCCGGGGATCTCACACGCTGTCTCTCGGTTGTTCTGTTCTGGGTCACAGTAGATTCGCAACTTTTGGACATCAAACTAGGAACATAAAACCAACTGAGTTAAATTTGAGGCACAAGCTAACTGTTTTATAAGAGTAACTCAGATACACAGAAGTAGCCACTATGTTTAGCAATGGTCTAAGGTTTAGATCACAGCATTGAGCTAAAACAATAAAAATACAAAATTTAAATACCTAACATGCAGCATAAAGATGTGATGCAACATAACTCCTAAGAAAACCTTCCCGAGCACCCAAAAGAAACCTCAAATTTCCTTTGGGAACCCAATGGAGCTTTTTCAGTATCCCTGTATTAGAAATCAGTCTAGAGAGCATTTTCTAGGCCACTTAAAAAGTTTTCCCAGGCTTTCTGCATTTATCCTAAATCTCCACAAATTCCTGATTGCATAGAGTGGGGCTCAAGAGGCCATCTTTAGTTTTGGATGTTTAGAAACCATCATGGAATATTTTGTGATGAGCAGACCCAGCACCTGTTACTATTTAAACATCCACTACAATTTGACATGTTACATTAATCTAAGGCAACCATCCAGGTGACCACACATTTGAATGTCACTGAGTCTTCCCTTAATAGAAACAGAATGGACAAGACACACCTTTTCAAATCAATGATTTTTCAAGAAATGGCTGTCTGTTACATACACATTTTTCAACTCACACATAGATACTCTAATTTACAGAGATATCCAAAAAGGCATGGTTTTGTTTATGAAGAACTCTGACATGCATTTATTTTATTCTCACAGCTGCAAAGAAATTTCTGTAACTCCCACTCACAGCTGTAATCGTTTCCTCTTTTCCAAATTCATTATTTAATCTATACATCTCCTCAGAATATGAAATTAATGTTTCATAAGAATGTAAAACCATATCCTGAACTCAGGGGAACAAAGAAAATTTCTAAGAATTGTTATAAAACTGATCAATTGTGCATTTTCGTACACACACACACACACACACACACAAATTTTGCTAATGAATTAATTACCTTTTGATTAAGTATCTTAAAGAAATTCACAATTAAGCTAAATACAGTTAAACATGATAAATATCACAAAGGACAGCAAAAGTCCATCTTATATAATGCAAAAAGCAAATCATTCTTTATCTACCTGAACAGTTTCTTCTTTCCCAGAGTATTTTCCAATTTGTGTTTGGCCATTGATGAAGATCCCTAAAACTGGATGTAAGGGCTTGTTTTCAACTTGTTGATCATCAATATACAGAGTTATATCTTGTTCTGTTACTAGAAGACGAATTTGATGCCAGCCTTCATCAAATAATGTCTAGAGGAAGAAAGCACGGAATAGACATAAATTCCTAAAAATGTTCTATTTGTTCCCATTCCTTTGCCCCCACCATAAATCTACATCACAGAGACTGGGTGAATCAGATACTAATTCACCCTGACCCAAGCTGGGCCTCAAATGTTACTCACCAATATTTTATTAATTCCTAGTGGAGTTTCCATTACGTATAAAAGTAGTTGTATCAAACCATTTCCTGAAACAACCTCCTCACAAATATGTTCCTAATTTCTGAATCCAAGTGGCTTCTCTCATTCCTCATCCTATTCACTTCATTGCAGCTTTGAACCCTATTGCCCATCCTGCTTGATATTCTCACTCACCTTGCATGACTCCAACCATCTCGATCATCTTCAACTCATTCTCTATGTCTCTGCTTCTATTTCTTCTTTCAATTTCATTCTCTATTTTCTATTCCTCAACCTGCCCTTATATGAGATCATTCCCCAAATCTGTCCTGGACCTTTCTCATTCTCCCCATTGACCATCTCATCCATTCCTACAGGTCAATTATTACTTCTGTGGAATAACTCCCACATCTACATCAATGTCTGGACCTCTTTCCTATATATGGGACCTATAATTCTAATACTGGCTAGAATAATTCTACCAGTACATTTCATAATCGGCCTGACAGAATTAACAATATACCAATTTTTCTACCCCTCCCAATTTCCCCTGGATAATAATAGTGTCCTCAGTTTCTAAACCATAACAATTGTCTTAATTTCCTTCTCTTCCTTCAGTTGCATAAATTCATGATTTCATATATAACCTTATGTATTTCCTAAATTATATAATATGCTATTTGACTATAATTACAGTAATGATCAAAATATGATTGTTTTTATTGTTCTATCTATATTCTGAACATTTGACTTCAAAAACCACTTTTATTTTTAGTTCATTGATTTTATTAAATATATCTTCCTTTTGGGGAAATAAAATGTCCTCTTAACAAATGTGAACTTTGACCTATTATCTACCTGTATTTAATGTTCTCACAAATATGTCTATTATCTCAATATATTGTATGACATGGCAGTGCAAATCAGACCAACATGGACATTAAAACTGTCCAGAACTAAATTCAATTTCTAATGTCATCACTTACTAACTTTGTGACTTTGAGAGGAACGTAATATACTTGAACCTTGGTTTCCCATCTGTGAAATGAGAGCAATAGCTTCTTCCATGGATGGTTATTATAATTAAATGTTCCTGGCACCTAGTAGCAGGCACTGAAAATGTTTAGTTCCCTCCATCCCTTAATCCCATATGGACTAAAAAATAATTGTCCTGTCCTTGTCAGTTAAGCAACATTAAAATATGAAGTCCCTATCTTTTAAGTCAAGTTAAAATTATGGCTTTCTTCCCCCAACACACACAAACCTGATGGTGATTTCCCCATTAACACCATTATCATACTTGAGCATCTTTACCTTAACTTGAGGATCAGCAAAGGTGACCACTTGTGAGCCATTAATTATGCTGGTCGTTGTAAATAATAACACTTTATCCACACCATTTAAGGTAACTGTTATTTGTGGCCTTCCATCAATGGTTAAAATTCTCCATAAATCCCACATTTTCTTGACCTTAAATCTCTGAGTGGAGACAAATACATATGATGGAGGAAGACCTTCTGGGAAAACATTGCTAGAAAAAGAAGAACATGTGTAAGTTTAAAGAATTCTCAACATGTCTACAGACATATTAAAAAAAGATTGTACCAATACATAACATTTACCTTGTGAATTCTGATAAATCAACTTTTGATGTAACTTCATATCCTTTTATCTTCATTGGTGAAAGCTGGATTCTTTTCTTAACCTTTTTCTTTACACCCAACCCTAAAAGAATATCAAACCCTTTCTCATCGCGAGCTGCCACTGGAATTCGTGTTGGGCAGACAGATTCTATAAAGCAAAACCAAAAGCAGTAAAAGTTGACTAATTGTGGCTTGTTTCAACAACAAAAGAAAATCGAGGGAGAAATACTAGGGAACGTTAGAATCATAAAATCTATATATGCATGCAAATGTATATGAATGTATGCAAATGTATTTTCTGACACAACAGGTAGGGAGTGTTTTTGGCACTTGAGAGTGAAGTCTTGTCTTTATTGCCCCTAAAAATAAAAAAGAAATGTAAGAAGAACATTTGTTAATGGAATGTTTTAAGGGTAACACTATGCTGAAGTTTATAATTCACAATACTGAATGTGAAGCAACCTAATACCTGGGGGGCAGGAGAACACTGGGACAGGATTCATGATTCTTATCCAGGATTTGCTATTAGTCACATGACCTTGGATAACTCTCTTAAATTTCTTGGATCTAGGAGATGAACTCTAAGATTCCTTTCTAGCATTCCCAGAATTAGAAGGATAAAAAAATATGTGTTGTTCTTGACATTCTTTCCAATTCTAGCAGTTTATAATTTTACAGCTCAAATTTTGGTTCTATCACTCTGGAAAAAAGCTTAACTGTGGGTCCTTTCTGTCAAAGAAGTTCTTCAAATGGGCCTATTATCTTCTCCATGATTAATCATACTATTATTATATTAAACATATTTATAAATAAGACTTTTCTTAAGAAGAATCATTAAGTTTTCCATTATACAATCATCTATATCTATATAAATTATAAGAATATAACATGCTTTCACTTCCCTGGGAAACTTGTGTCTCAAATTATATGGAAAAATTTATATGGCTGAAATGTTACTAAGCTGTTATACTACAGAAATGTTGCAATATTTCAGGTTTTTCCAAGACCCTTAAAAAACATACAGACCAAACATGACTGCTTATATTTTATAAAGCAGCTAAGAGAATAAAACAAAAATTCTACTACGTGTACTTTAAGATAATCACTCTCTTACAAAACATGTATTTATAACACAATAAAAAGTCATGAAATGGATTTCATTAGCTCAACACATACAATCATCATTTGTACCACAGAATATTGGAAATAAAGGGTTGATATAAATGAAACTAGATAAATTCCTAGGAATGGAGGGATATTTCTCTCTTCGGGTCTTAAGATGTTGAGTTTTGAAGGGACCCAATCAATTACACCCTTCTTCCACTGGTAAGCTTGGAGCTAACTGATGGGGAAATATAGGAATCGGGCAAACAGAAGACGCTGGTTAGATTTGTGATTCAGTGACTTCCATGAACTGCACACCATGATTAACCACAGCCTCCCAGCAATGCAGGGTTGGTTTGTTCTCCACCCCACCTCAGGAGCAAGGCCTGCCCACTAAGCCACTAAGCTCACACATGGTCTAGAGAGGAAACCAGAACATACCAGCTCCACAGACCCAGTGATCCAAAGAAGAGGAAGCCAAAGACACTTTGCCAACCATAAACAGCTACTTTTATCAAACCTACTAATCCGAAATGTATCTCCTCATTCAGTGGTAAGGAGTGAAAATAGGTGGGGAGAGAGAGAGAGGGGAGGAGTTTGTATTCCAAGGTCCCTCCATAGGAAGACATGAGAGACAGGGTAAGAGCTGTCAATAACACCACATGACACAGTTTAAATCATAAATCAATTAATAAAATTAATCTTCCCTGTCATTAGGATGCACATTCTTATTTTGGTGGTGGGGGAAGTACGGGGAGGTATACAGAACAATCTATGATGCCTCACTTCAAATGCAATTGATTTAAAGCTGCAAAAGAAAGACATTTCTGAGAAGAAAATGTTACGCATTCCATCATAAGAATATCCATATTTGAATTGTTGCTTTGATTTGTTTTACAGAAGACAAGTTATAAGCTGTTGGATGAAAAGTCCAGACTTAGACAAGAACTTAAGCCTTTCTCTTAACCTTTCATGAACCTCTGGACTCTCCTCTGTGAAGCAAAAATAATGATCCTCAAAGGGTTTGTCTGAAGATCAAAAATGATGATGTATGTGAAAGTGCTTTGTAACTCCGAAATGGCACACCAAGTGGCAGATAAAGCCAATATTGTGTTCTTTTTCTATAATAAAACCTTTACACTATATTCTAATCCCCCAAATTTTAGAGGAAACAGTGCAGCACATTTCTGAAATGAGGAAAATAAATTAATAGTTACAATGTAGCTGTGTTTTCATTATTACCTGGCACATCTTATTAGGGAAAAATGTATTTTAAAAATTCTAATTTCTTGAAGGAACAATTTTTCTTCCCAATTTGCTCACCTACAAGGAGAACAATAAGATATCCCTACACATGGGAACTGAGAAGGAAAACATAGTTAAAATGCTCAAATATAATTGTATGTTTGCATTTTACCTAGCTATAAGAAACAGGTAAAAGAAAGTTTCCATATATAAAATGCTACTTTGTTTATTAATCAACAATTTTTGTACAAACTTCAGGGGAAACAGAGGTAAATAATTAACTTCTCCATTGTGTAGGGAAAAGAAATATATGAATATGCATACAAGCACATCCTGAGAGGAGAAAAGAAACTGAAAATAAAAATTGGAACTTGAAAGTTAGAATTTTAAGTGCCAGGAAAATCAAATGCTAAGAGAGACTCAGTTGGGAACTTGCCAGAACACCTACAATTGGTAAGTAAAACAACTAAGATAAACCGAGTTAGTTAAAGGAGTGCATGCAGGAGCAAGGACAAAAAAAATCCACAGACTTAAGTTCACAAATGATTTTCTACACAGACTACACAGTTATAAGTACATTTTACTCCCCTAGATTCAGAAAGTATTTGGAATAGGACTGCTTTCTGGGATGAGTACAGATTACTCCGTTTATTTTAAGCAATGCAGTCCAAAAATACTTTTCTGTTAAATCTCAGGGCTTATTTATTAGCATAATTCAGCCTTACTGAGAGCATACAAAATGAGTTTTATTTAAAATCCTGCCAAGGACAGGGACATGAAAACTATATATCTTAAGTCTAAGCAGGGCAATAAAATGTGTCCAGCTACACCTTTCTAATTATAAATTAATGTCACAGGAGCACTAATGAACATGTCATATCATATCTACCTAGCTTATTCCATCCTATTCAATCCACTTCTACATTGCCGGATTGTTTGCATATCACTCTTCTCCAGAAGTTATGTATTATTGCTCAGATAGTTGCCTCCTGACCTCTAGGCTTTGCCCCTCTTGAGCAAGTCAACACCATATACTCTTTTAAGAAATAGATAGATATACCACTTCATCTAAAAGTCAAAATGGGACATGGAAACAGGAACATGGAAAATGGAACAGTAAGAATATACAGGCAATTTTCTAGAGCCTGCTAACTACCCACTACTTACACACAGGGAAATTCAACACACCTGAATCAAAATGTTGGTCCTGAGACCTAGCACTTCAAGCCACAGGCTGGTGGAAGCCTTTCAAGACACCTGAGGAAGATATCTTCTAGGACACCAAGGGAAATGACTTTCACCCTCTTAAATCTGTTGCACCAAACCCATGCCTGGTTGACTCAAAAAAGGAACAGAATGAATAACATCAGCAAAATGGTGAAATAGGAAATCCCAGCCCACATTCTCCCAAAGAAACACTGATTTAACAATAATATATGGACAAAAATACCTTTACGAGTCCTCCAAATTCCACTTAGCAAGTTGAGGTATGCCAGGTGAGCACAGAGCCAAGAACAGTCACATTTGAACAGGTAATAAGAATAATTTCACTTTACTCACATCAACTCGACATTTTCATTCATTTCTATCCCTCCTCCAAGCCTGAACAAATAAGTGCCAGAAGAGAATGCCCTGGCTTGTGGCATTCTTCCTCAGGGGGAAGAGAACAGTGATGTATTCAATGCTCCAGCTTTTCAGAGGGCTGCCCAAGAGACCAGTGTCTACCTCACTTCATTTGGAGGCACTAAAGGAACTGGAACTATGCAGATGCCTGGGCACTGCTGAGAAGAAAGAAGAATGGTGGGTGGCATGTTGTGGATGGCATGGCTCAGCATGATCAGGAAAAAACACAAACCTTGAAGCTTCTCCCACAGGAGGAAGAGAAAAGAATGGAGGATGTATTCAGCTCCCAGCTTTTCAAAGGGCTGACTGAGGGGATGATATCAGTCTTGCCCCAGGATGATGACAAGGAATCAGCATGGATACCTGGTGGCCATGGAGAACAAGGGAGAGCAGGGAAACTTGTGGCTAAAGAACAAGAGAATATAAGTGCTGCAGGCAGATATCAAAGGGAGTGAAATTATGAGCTCTTGAAAAATAATCCATTAGCCTCTAATTAAGAAACTATTCACACAGGCCCAGTTTATGAGAACAGTAAAACAGTAAGGGTGGTATGCAAATCACTTTTAATTCTGATATAGAAGTTAAAGACAAATGTATAAACAGTAACCATAATTGTAAAAATATAAGAGGATGTAACTGGTGACATCAATAAAGTGTGAGGGGGGACAGGAAGAAACAAAAATGTAGACTATTTTTATGTGATAGAAGGTACACTGTTATCAGCTAAAATAAATTGTTATATAACAGTGTGATGCTTTATGTAACTCCCATGTTAACCACAAAGAAATTATCTATAAAGGGTATATACACAAAAATGAGAAATGAATGAAAATGTCAAGTTTATTTTCCAACCACAGTGGAATGAAACTAGAAATTAATAGTAGGAAGAAAACTGGAAAATCCACAAATGTGTGGGAATTAAACAACATGCTCCTGAACAACCGCTGAATCAAAGAAACCATAAGGGAAAATATCAGAATAGAAATATCAAAAATAAAAATAGAAAATATCTTGAGAGAAACAAAAACTAAAATATGACATACCAAAACTTATGGAATGCAGCAAAAGCAGTACTAAGATGGAAATTTACAGTGGTAAACATTTACATTAAAAAGAGTAAAGATCTCAGACTACTGAACCTTATGTGTCAAGGAACCACAAAAAAGAACAAACTAAGCCCAAAATTAGTGTAAAGGAGGGAAAAATTAACATTAGAGTGGAAATAAATGAAGTAGAGCATAGTGAAACAATAAAAAAAAGATAAAATTAAGGTAAGAGTTGGTTTTTTTTAAAGATCAACAGAACTGAAAAATCCTTATCCAAATTAACAAAAAAAGGAAGAAGATTCAAATAAAATTAGGAATGAAAGAGGAGACATTACAACTGATACCACAGATATACAAAGGATCATAAGAGATCATAATTATATACCAACAAATTTGATAAGCTAGAAGAATTGGATACATGTCCAAAATATATGACCCACCAAGACTGAATCATGAAGAAACAGAAAATCTGAACAGATCTGTAAGGATACTGAACCAGTAATCAAAAATCTCCCAACAGAGAAAAGCTCAGGATCAATTCTCCACAGTGGTGAATTCTACCAAACATTTTAAGAATTCATGTCAATCCTTCTCAAATTCTTCTAAAAAAAACTGAATACCTCTAAACTCTTTTTATGAGGCCAGCAGCACCCTGGTATCAAATCCAGAAAAAGACACTACCAGGAAAGAAAACTACTGGCCACTATTCCTGATGAACACACATGCAAAAATCCTCCACAGAATGCTAGCATTCAACAGCATTTCAAAAGGATAAAAAGGATCATACACTATGACCAAGTGGGATTTATCCTTGGGAAACAAGGATGGTTCAATTATGAAATCAATCAACATGATATCCCAAATGAAGATAATTAGGGATAAAAAGTCATATGATCATCTCAACAGATGCAGAAAAAGCACTTGACAAAATTCAACACACTTTCATGATAAAAACTCTCAACAAAGTGGCTATAGGAGGAATTTCAACGTTATAAAGGCCATATATGAAAAGCCAACTGCTTACTTCATACTCAGTGGTGAAAACTGAAACTTCTTCCCCTAAAATCAGGAACAAGACAAAAGACACACACTCTTACCACTTCCATTCAATATAGCACTGGAAGTACTAGCCAGAACATCAAAACTAATAAAATACTAAGGAATAAATTTAACCAAAGAGATGAAACACTTGAATGATGAAAACTTCAGCACACTGCTACAAGAAATTAAAATCACAAACAACTGAAAAGACATCTCATGCCCATAAACTAGAAAACATAATATTGTGGAAATGACCGTTTCACCCAAAATGATCTACAGATTCAATTGAATCACTATCAAAATCCCAACAGCCAGTCACAGAAGGAAAAATACTGCAGGATTCCATTTTTATGAAGTACCTAAAGTAGTAAAACTCTTAGAAACAGGAAGTAGATTGGTGGTTGCCAGGGTTGAGGGGAAGGGGGAAATAGGTGTCACTGTTCAATAGACATAGAGTTTTTCAGTAACACATTGTGAAAAAGTTCTAGATAGCTACAACACTGTACTTTTAGTTAACAATACTGTACTGTACACTTAAAATGTATTAATAGGGTAGATCAGTATTTTTTACAATTTTTTTAAAAAAGAAAAAAACCAAGACATTCATAGAGATGAACTAATCCATGTGGAACAAAGAGGCAAATAGTTTTGTTTGTTGTGGCTCACCCATAGCAGAGTATAAAAAATGAGCTGTATGAGGAGATGGTAATCCTATATGCTAAGCCCCTCAAAGTAGATGTTAATTATTTGTGCCCCAAAAAAGTCAGTTAGCCACAGGATTTAAAGAAAAATTACATGGTTTGAGGCTGCTGTAATGTAGAATGCATTAATTTAGTGCATTAATCTTATAAAGTCAAGTGCAAAAAAGTCCATATATTCCATATGTACAATTTTAAAAACTATGTTTTAAAAGATAGCTATTGTACAGCACACATGTGAACTGAATAAACACAGACATTACTTACATTCTTTTTTGAGTGTGGATGAAGAATATTTGGCAAATCTGATTTGTTTTTCTTTTACAGATTGTACATTTTAGCTGAAAGGCTTTTTTTACTCCTTTTAAGCACAGTTACTCTTTCAGGTATAATTACATTATTTAAATAGAGATAATGCACTTACCAAAATATTTATTTACAGAAAAAGTCTCTGAAGCAAATACAGAATAGACATATTTAATCAAATTTATATTTTAGGATAAAAATGAGTGGTAAGTACAATTTTACCATGAAAAGTCTAATTTTAATAATGAAATATACCTACCTTCAAAACCAAAGAATTCTACCTCATCTGACAACATACTAAACATTTATACATGTCAATTATTCCTCAGTAAAACTGGAAAAAAGCCTAAATCCCTCTGGCCTGTTCAAAATGACAAAAGTCAACCCAGTCTTACCGCTGGAGACTCATAAAAAGAGTAACTGTGGTGACAATTTATGCGTACTATAGGACATTTAAAAAACTTTGATCAAAGAAAATTCTTACTTTCCTTTACTTCTTAAATAAATAATCTAGAAAAAATTTTAATATCTTTCTTTACCATATTCCCCAAAAAATATGAAGAAGAAAAAGGTAGTTAATTTGTTTTCTAAGCTACAATGATTTGAAATTTTTTCTATCAAATGTGAACCAATCTATTTCTGGACTTTTGTAGGTAAATTAAAGCAAAGCCTTTCCAATTTTCATTAATGTCTTTATTTTTAGGTACATGGTATATTGAATACCTATAATATGAAAAATAAAGATATGAAAATAAATTACTCTCTCCCAAAATAATCTGACTATAGGCATATTTATACCCCAATAAGGTTAATGCTTTCCAAAAATTAGAACTTTCCCATACTATGGAGTTATCATTAACATTAAGTTACATTTTATGGAATGATATAAACATAATTAATTGATTGTTAAATGTTATATTCTCAAATGTTCTCTTAGTCCTGGTAGGAGTTTAAGTGTAAGTGTAATTTTTAACATTTTCCAGAGCTTTAAAAATGTTAGTAATTTGCCCTTTGTTTCCTTGAAGAAATGAGAAATTTCCATTCAGAATTATGTACAAGAATATTCATTGTTACTTATATTTTTAAAAACTTAAAAATGAACTAAACATACAAAAATAGAGAAATTATTAAATGAAGTATCTTAGGAGAATGTATGCCAACATGTTCATAGTGTATGATAATTATACACACAATAATAGAATATATAATAATATGGAAATGGAGTATGAAATTATATATACAATATTATCCTTATTTGGGCATATGAATAAACTCTCACACACACTGAAGTAAAAAAAGAAAAAGACTGGAATGAAAAAGACAGAAACTCACTAACAGGAATGACATGATCATGTGTGGTTTACATATATTTTTACTCTTTCTGTATCTTTTTTCTACCATTTCTACAATAGACATGTTGTAATTCTAAGGACAAATGACAAATACAATGAAATATTACATTTTCCAACTGTAGATGTCATAAGAAAGGAATTGTCTTCAAAACAAAATTTATGCAGAATAAATATAACACAAAAATTTGTCCTCAGCATAAATATGACATAAATAATTTGACATTAAACAAAATTATGTGCACTAGACCAAATGAACAGGTTATACCAAAATATAAGAAAGTGCCATTATTTATTTCCAAATTCTAGAAAGGCTTACCTTCACAGAGTTTCTGCTTCATCACCTCCCTTATTTTGGATATTGCAAAATAGTCTTCCACATAAAACACATAAGTAGATGAAGGCTTATTGGCAATAGCTCTCAGTTCCGCATCTTCTGTTTCTGAACCAACGCCAATGGCAAATAACGTTATCTGACTTTCCCTTGCTGCTTCTGCGGCATCCTTGACTTCATCTTGGGACTTACCATCCGTGAGCACTACTGCTATCTTGGTCAGAAATCGGGAGGACTTGGCAAAAAGGTAATCGAGTGCAAACTGGATGGCCTTCCCGGTCCTTGTATTTCCTCCTAGGTAGTGGATGGATTCCACTGCCGCCATCAAATTCTCTCCCGAATCGTGGCTTCCCAGGGGAATCTCCAGTACGGGATAGTCACTGTACTGGACCACGCCAACCTGAATAAACTTTGGTCCTATGTCAAAGTTCTTTGTAATATTGACAAGCCACTTTTTCACTATTTCAAAGTTTTCTGGGCCGACGCTGTAAGAGCCATCCAAGATGAAAACTAAATCTGTCGGAGCAGTACGACAACCTGCGTGAGAAAGAAAACCATCAGAGCAAATCTGCTGTAAAAAAGGCAAAAAGATTTGTGTATCTGATCACCATGACATCACTTGAAATATCTTACAATTTTATATGTCGATAGTATCTCAATAAAGCTGAAATTAAAAAAAAGAAAAAGGTAACAGTAAGCACTGCATAGGAGCTTTATGAAGATTGAGATACACTGTCTACCTCATGAAAATTCTTTATAAAAGAGGGCTATTAGTTTTTCTTGAATTTTTTAAATTTTTTTTGTCTTATTTTAAGAATTAATGATTCTGCTTTTTTGTAGGAAATAAAAAGTCCACCTGCATATGAATATGTAATCTAAATATCTCTTTGTTGGGGTAGGTATTACCATAAAGCAACATTTTATTCCATTTTTTCCATTGAATAAATGAAAGCACACAAATCAAAGAAAGAAATGCATGATTTTCAGCTATATACTAAATTATTATTCTAAGTTATCAATGAAATATGTTTTAGTTTTATAAATATTTGTGAAAATATATATAAACTAATGAATGAGGGAAAGGAATTAAACTTTCTGCCAACTTCAAGACTCAACTAGCTAATAAAATTCTTTGATGTAGTTGATAAAAGTTAAATGAGTGAACATCACCAAAGCAGTCACTCTTACACACAAACAAGATGAGTTTTTAAAGATCTGATCTCTTATCTTTAGCCAATCATGTAGTCAAAACATTAGCTTGTGCTAAATAAACGTATGTTCAAGGTTTAAAACTTCCTTTCTTTCTCCGTTGAGACAAATATTCTTGTTTCAAGACACAAGGAAATATGTATGATCAGCATATCTTAGAGTTCTATTGAAGGAAAAAAAAAGACTATCTTTGGTGCAAGTTATACCTAAACAAGTTCTAAACACTTGTGAAAAGAAAAAGAAAAAAATCAAACTCTTTTTTCCACAGTACACAAAATGCTTCTAACCATATTCATTTTTCAGTATATGTATACTGAATACCTGCTCTGTGCCTGGTACCACACTAAATACTGGCTTCAAAGATACATAAGCTACCTCAAAAAGGTCAAAGTCTAGTAAGACAGACAACTGGCTGTTCAGGGAAAGTACACAGTATTATGAGAACATTTAAGAGGGAGTAGCGACTTAACTGTGGGAAGTCAGCTGTGGGAAAACTGATAGGCAACCTAAGATCTGAAAGGAGAGCGTCAGCCGGCAGAAGAGGAGGACTTTCTAATCGGAGGGAACAGCAAGTGCAAAGATCCAGAGATGAGAGACAGACATAGCCTAAAAGACAAACTGGTTTGTCTGGGCAATTCCAATAGTTTGATATGGCCAGTAGGGTGTACAGGAAGGAACAGTTGTACTTGCCACCATCTTTAACTTCTGCACTCAACGCAGAAAAATACTACTGTTTATGGCCCATATGATAAGGATCACATGTCCCTGAAGACGTTGAGTTAGAAGAAGATGGGAAGAGGCAAGGTAATATTATAGCAATTCTAAGTCTTGTGTTTTTACTCATTTTAGTGGTCTCCCTTCAGTAGTGATCAGATGCCCAATTTAAAGTTATAACAAGGATGATTTATTTTCTGTATATATTGCAAATGACATATCATAATTGCACAGGATGGTACTGGAGAAAAAATTGTTTAGTGACAGTATTTCTGCATGGCATTAGGAGTAAATCAATCAATCTATGAGTTAATCAAAACAGTCTCTCGTCACCTTCTTCATTCCCTCCTTTCCTCTTCTTTCCCTTTCCATTCTTTTCCCTATTTTTGTCTGCTTACATATCTGGATGATGATAAGGCTTACATGAAGAGACCTCAATTTTACAGTTATTCAACTCATCTGTCACAGTAACCAGCAAAAATAAACACAATTATCCACTGAACATATGTAAGAGCCAAGAAGTTACCAAAAAAAAACCAAACTGCCACAAAATGCATTTGTCTCAAAAATGTAACTGTGATTATGATGTTACTCCCAAGGTGCTATGTGGCAGGTGGTGCTGAAGTACAGAAGGGCACAAGGGACACTATTCCAATGACCACCGCCAGGGTTTAAGGTAGGGCCAGCAGAAATGGAACTCTGCCCAGAAGCAAATTTTCTAAATGAAGGGAATGCAGTTCTGTTATTTTTGGAAGCTGGACTGGGATTGCAAGGTTATGCTTTTACTGGGGTTTTGTGGGAGAGACAAAAGGACAGGAAAGTTGTGTTTGCAGAGCTCTTCAATGTTGCCCTTCCTAAATACTAAGAAACTCATTACTGCCTGAACCTGCTGGTGTTTGTGTACAAGTTGAGTCAGTGGTTATAAACTCTTATAAGGTTATTCTTGGCCCTTCCTACCCCTTTCCAGAGCCATGGAGCATATATTTCATAACTGCAAGGTTAGCCAAGAGCATGGGTACAAAAGCAAATACTGCCACTTATAAACCCTAGACAAAATACCACTCCAAAAGACCTCCTTCTCGGTGAGATGAATCACCAGTGCCACAGAGAAGGAAGGGACTGAAGATCAAAAGCATAGTTCAAATCTCTAACCAGCTATACAACACTACATAAGACCCTTAAATTTGGGGAATCTTCTCATTCAAAAAACAGAGAAAAGAGTATCTACCTTCCATAGTCCTTGGATGGATTAAAGTATAAAAATGTCATAGAAACATAAATATTATTGTTTTAATAAACTTTAAGCCGGGTTGAATCAAGTTGTCAAACCATCTGATTTAACTGTTATGGAGTCCATAATTAATTTATTAACTTTAAAATATAAATATAAGCAAACTTTTTGAAAAGAAGTATGATATCTACAAATGATGATTGTGTGGCAGAACTATAATTAATATAGTTCACGTTCTCTAATATAAGCTTTCCTATAGGCAATCAGAATAATAATCACCATTAAAGAGATGTCACTGTACAAAACCATTTATATGCATTATCTCATTTACATGCATTATCTCATTATCTTTCTGAGATAATCTTATAGGATGGTCCTGATACCAAACCATCCTATGAGGTAGGTATTTTCTTTATCTCCATATCACTAAACTCATAAATGGACAGACTGTTTATTCCAAAGCCTGATGGGTTAATAAACAATTACCATAGAATTTTCTCAAAATTACCTCTTACAGAAGTTTTTCCTCTCAGTTAATATGTAACATAGTCATTCATTTATTTAGGGAATTACAGCATAAAGACAATAAGAATAAGATCCTTAAGGCCCTTGTTTGAGTGCCCCAAATTTGATTTCCACAAGCAATTCATTGATAACAAAAAGGGACAATGATGACAGTTCTTACTTGATCTTATTTCCCCATCTTCAGCTAGTACAGAATTCTGAAGAAGCAGGACCAAAACTATCCAAAGAAATGTAATATGGTGAGCCATGTTTCTGTTTTCTTTATAGTATTTCGGTTTTAGGATTCCTAAAAAGGAAAAAGAAAAACAGTAAAGTTATATATTAGAAAGATAAAGACAAACACCTAGCCATTAGAAGTTTGAAGTTTTTAATTACAATACCTAGCTGGAATACAGTTAATTTTTACTATCCTTAGAATTGATTTATATGTCCAAAATAACCACATTTTAACATACTAATACAAGAGAACAATGAACAGGAACTGAGGAAAACTATTAAGTCTTTTAATTCATAATTATCTTGGAAAAGTATAAACTTTTCCAACACATTGGACCTTGCTCAAAATATTTACTAGAATTCTTCCATTTAGCATAGATCTAGAGCCTTATCACATTCTTTTCATTATCTCAGTGGTAGCAAACATTCTTCTTTTAAATATAGATTAGCATTTAAGAAACACACAAAGGGTATCTAGTAAAAATATTTATATAATTAAGCTGAGTGATAGGATTTAATTACTTTATTGGCATGTAATTATAAACATTAAGATACATTTTATTTGATTCATAAACATTCAGTTATATGTCTTCTAAGTTAGTCCAAGGATTCCACTTCCAGTTAGAATGTGGAAAGTTGCAAGAGACTTTCCACTCCCAACAATGAGAACATGCCAGATAAATTATAAAACTATAGTCTCTTTAAGCCTAGTAGAAAAGACAGAATTTAAAGAAACTTAAATGGAACACATTCCAAAAGTTATTAATGCTTTATAAGATAGAGAAGATTTAGGGCTGCTTCTGTCCGTAGCAGAAGGGGATTCCTCCTCAGGAGGAGGAATTTGCCAAGGCATGGGAGAAACCAGTCAAAGCTAGTGTGACAAATTAGAATCCTGAGGGTCCCTAGCCACAGAGCAAGTATACCCCCAACCAGCAGTTCTTTCCCATGAGCCTTAACTGAATGCATGGAGGAGATATACAATACAGAGGAAGTTGAGAGTAGTACAAAACTGCCTAAAGAGATACTTCTCCCTCTGTTCAGGTACCCAGGAATTCTTCAAATACAAGTCCCTGGCTTCCTAAAGTCTGGGGAAGAAGCAACAGAACTGCAAGATGTCCCCCTCCAAGGCACTCCAGTCCTTCACTATAACAGAGAGAGAGATCTCAAAAAGTAGAAACCAAAGGATGAACAAGAGAGAAAAAATAGAAGTCAGAAATGTAAAAGGCTGGTTCATACTGACAAGCTGAAAGGAATATCCCATGGAATTCCCAAGATATGAGAAGTAAGTAAATTTAATTTCTGACCAGGGGAAAAAGCACCCACTTTAAGCAGATCGAGGGATGACCTAAATATCACAAATATCTAATGGGGTTTGTAAAAAGGCCATGATGAATATGTTAAAGGATCTAATGAGTAAGTTAGAAAACTATAAAACTATGAAAGATCAGAGGGGGAGCCAAGATGGTGGCATGAGTAGAGCAGCAGAAATCTCCTCCCAAAACCATATATATTTTTGAAAATACAACAAAGATAACTCTTCCTAAAAGAGAGACCAGAAGACACAGGACAACATCCAGACCACAACCACACCTGCGAGAACCCAGCACCTCACGAAGAGGGTAGGATACAAGCCCTGGCCCAGCTGGACCCAAGCGCCCCAGACCCCAGCTCCGGGAGGGAGGAGAGGAGTCAGAGCAGGGAGGGAGAGGGAGTCCAGGACTGCTAAATAGCCAGCCCTAGCCATCCACACCAGAGCGCAGACACAGTGCATGCATGGGGTCCTGGATACTAGGGAAACAGGACAGTAAGACCTGTGAGCAGGTCCCCACAGCCAGCGCCCTGGGGACAAAGAAAAGTGAGTGCTTTTTGGAAGTCTTAAAGGGACAGGGACACCACAGCAGGATGGAAGCATCCTGGGACACTTAGTCCAGCAGCAGAGAACTCCGGGCACCCTAAAGCCCTGGACAGCAGGGCAGATCAGAGGCCCCTCACGGAGATAAACAGCCTCCCGGCAGTTCCGACTCCAACTGCAGCTCCATCATATCGGAGCAGCCGCCCAAGGCAGGCCACGCCCACAGCAACAGCAGAGATAAACTCCATAGAAGCCGGGCAAGAATCAGAAGCCCTGTCTGCACGCAGTTGCCCAGCACAAGCCACTAGAGGTCGCTGTTCTCCCAGGAGATGAAGACAACAAACCAACAAGAAGAGAAGTTCTTCCAGCTATCACTCGTGCCACCTCTGCAAACTATCTCTATTGCCATGAAAAGGCAAAATTTGAGGCAGACAAAGATAACAGAGACAACACCTGAGAAGGACACAGACCGAACCAGTCTTCCTGAAAAATAATTCAAAATAAAAATCATAAACATGCTGATCGAGATGCAGAGAAATATACAAGAGCTAAGGGATGAAGTCTGGAGGGAGATTACAGAAGTCCGGAAGGAGATTACAGAAGTGAAACAAACTCTGGAAGGATTTATAAGCAGAATGGATGAGATGCAAGAGGCAATTGATGGAACAGAAACCAGAGAACAGGAACGCATAGAAGCTGACACACAGAGAGATAAAAGGATCTACAGGATTGAAACAATATTAAGAGAACTGTGTGACCAATCCAAAATGAACAATATCCATATTATAGGGGTACCAGAAGAAGAAGAGGGAGAAAAAGGGTTACAAAATGTCTTTGAAGAAATAATTGCTGAACATTTCCCGAAACTGGGAAGGAAATAATCGAACAGACCACGGAAATACACAGAACTCCCAACAGAAAGAACCCAAGGAGGACAACACTAAGACACATAATAATTAAAATGGCAAAGATCAAGGACAAGGAAAGAGTTTTAAAGGCAGCTAGAGAGAAAAAGGTCACCTATAAAGGAAAACCCATCAGGCTATCATCAGACTTCTCAACAGAAACCTTACAGGCCAGAAGAGAATGGCATGATATATTTAATGCAATGAAATAGAAGGGCCTTGAACCAAGGATACTGTATCCAGCATGATTATCATTTAAATATGAAGGAGGGGTTAAACAAATCCCAGACAAGCAAAAGTTGAGGGAATTTGCCTCCCACAAACCATCTCTACAGGGTATTCTAGAGGGACTATTCTAGACAGGAGCACTCCTAAGACTAAACAGATATCACCAGAGAAAATAAAATCACAGCAAAGAAAGCAGATCAACCAAATACTAACTAAAAGCAATAATAAAATCAACTACCCACTAATAGTAGTTAAAGGAAACATGAAAGAGCACAAAATAAAACAACCAACATATAAAGAATAGAGGAGGAGGATTAAGAAGGGAGAGAAGAAAAGAATCTCAAGACAGTGTATATAACAGCTCAATAGCGAGCTAAGTTAGGCAGTAAGATATTAAAGAAGATAACCTTAAACCTTCGGTAACCACGAATCTAAAGCCTGCAATGGCAATAAGTACATATCTTTCAATAGTCACCCTAAATGTAAATGGACTGAATGCACCAATCAAAAGACACAGAGTAATAGAATGGATAAAAAAGCAAGACAATCTATATGCTGCTTACAAGAAACTCACCTCAAACCCAAAGACATGCAAAGACTAAAAGTCAAGGGATGGAAAAAGATATTTAATGCAAACAATAGGGAGAAGAAAGCAGGGGTTGCAGTACTAGTATCAGACAAAATAGACTTCAAAACAAAGAAAGTAACAAGAGATAAAGAAGGACATTACATAATGATAAAGGGCTCAGTCCAACAAGAGGATATAACCATTCTATATATATATATGCACCCAACACAGGAGCACCAGCATATGTGAAACAAATACTAACAGAACTAAAGGGGGAAATAGACTGCAAAGCATTCATTTTAGGAGACTTCAACACGCCACTCATCCCAAAGGATAGATCAACCAGACAGAAAATAAGTAAGGACACGGAGGCACTGAACAACACACTAGAACAGATGGACCTAATAGACATCTATAGAACTCTACATCCAAAAGCAACAGAATATACATTCTTCTCAAGTGCACATGGAACATTCTCCAGAACAGACCACATACTAGCTCACAAAAAGAGCCTCAGTAAATTCCAAAAGATTGAAATTCTACCAACCAACTTTTCAGACCACAAAGGTATAAAACTAGAAATAAATTCTACAAAGAAAACAAAAAGGCTCACAAACACATGGAGGCTTAACAACATGCCCCTAAATAATCAATGGATCAGTGAACAAATTAAAATAGAGATCAAGGAATATATGGAAACAAATGACAACAACACAAAGCCCCAACTTCTGTGGGACACAGCGAAAGCACTCTTAAGAGGAAAGTATATAGCGATCCAGGCACACTTGAAGTACGAAGAACAATCCCAAATGAATAGTCTAACATCACAGTTATCGAAACTGGAAAAAGAAGGACAAATGAGGCCTAAAGTGAGCAGAAGAAGGGACATACTAAAGATCAGACAAGAAATAAACAAAACTGAGAAGAATAAAACAATAGAAACAATCAATGAAACCAAGAGCTGGTTCTTTGAGAAAATAAACAAAATAGATAAGCCTCTAGCCAAACTTATTAAGAGAAAAAGAGAATCAACACACATCAACAGAATAGAAACGAGAATGGAAAAATCATGACAGACTCCACAGAAATACAAAGAATTATTAAAGACTACTATGAAAACCTATATGTTAACAAGCTGGAAAACCTAGAAGAAATGAACAACTTCCTAGAAAAATACAGCCGTCCAAGACTGACCAAGGAAGAAACACAAAAGATGAACAAACCAATTACAAGCAAAGAAATTGAAAAGGTAATCAAAAAACTACTCAAGAACAAAACACCCAGGCCAGACAGATTTACCTTGGAATTTTATCAGAAATACAGAGAAGACATAATACCCATTCTCCTTAAAGTGTTCCAAAAAATAGAAGAGGAGGGAATACTCCCAAACTTATTCTATGAAGCCAACATCACCCTAATACCAAAACCAGGCAAAGACCCCACCAGAAAAGAAAACTACAGACCAATATCCCTGACGAACGAAGATGCAAAAATAGTGAATAAAATATTAGCAAACTGAATTCAAAAGGATCATATACCATGACCAAGTGGGATTCATCCCAGGAATGCAATGATGGTAAACATTCGAAAATCCATCAACGTCATCCACCACATCAACAAAAAGATGTACAAAAACGACATGATCATATCCATAGATGCTGAATAAGCATTTGACAAAATTAAAAAGCCATTCATGATAAAAACTCTCAGCAAAATGGGTATAGAGGGCAAGTACCTCAAAATAATAAAGGCAATATATAAAAGTAAACCCACAGCCAACATCATACTGAACAGCGAGAAGCTGAAAGCTTTTCCTCTGAGATCGGGAACAAGACAGGGATGCCCACTCTCCCCACTGTTATTCAACATAGTACTGGAGGTAATAGCCACAGCAATTAGACAAAACAAAGAAATACAAGGAATCCAGATTGA
Organism: Manis pentadactyla; assembly: GCF_030020395.1. Classification (NCBI taxonomy): domain Eukaryota; kingdom Metazoa; phylum Chordata; class Mammalia; order Pholidota; family Manidae; genus Manis; species Manis pentadactyla. The sequence goes on along the minus strand of NC_080034.1, from coordinate 17,922,206 downwards.
TAAAGAAGAAGTCAAACTGTCACTGTTTGCAGATGACATGACATTGTACATAAAAAACCCTAAAGACTCCACTCCAAAACTACTAGAACTGAAATCGGAATACAGCAAAGTTGCAGGATACAAAATTAACACACAGAAATCTGTGGCTTTCCTATACACTAACAATGAACCAATAGAAAGAGAAATCAGGAAAACAACTCCAATCACAATTGCATCAAAAAGAATAAAGTGCCTAGGAATAAACCTAACCAAAGAAGTGAAAGACCTATAACCTGAAAACTACAAGTCACTCTTAAGAGAAATTAAAGGGGACACTAACAAATGGAAACTCATCCCATGCTCTTGGCTAGGAAGAATTAATATCGTCAAAATGGCCATCCTGCCCAAAGCAATATACAGATTTGATGCAATCCCTATCAAATTACCAGTAACATTCTTCAAGGAACTGGAACAAATAGTTCAAAAATTCAAATGGAAACACCAAAGACCCCAAATAGCCAAAGCAATCCTGAGAAAGAAGAATAAAGTTGGGGGGAATCTCACTCCCCAACTTCAAGCTCTACTACAAAGCCATAGTAATCAAGACAATTTGGTACTGGCACCAGAACAGAGCCACAGACCAGTGGAACAGATTAGAGACTCCAGACACTAACCCAAACATATATGTTCAACAAATATTTGATAAAAGAGCCATGGACATACAATGGGGAAATGACAGTCTCTTCAAGAGATGGTGCTGGCAAAACTGGACAGCTACATGTAAGAGAATGAAATTGGACCATTGTCTAACCCCATACACAAAAGTAAATTTGAAATGGATCAAAGACCTGAATGTAAGTCATGAAACCATAAAACTCTTAGAAAAAAACATAGGCAAAAATCTCTTAGACATAAACATGAGTGACCTCTTCTTGAACATATCTCCCCGGGCAAGGAAAACAAAAGCAAAAATGAACAAGTGGGACTATATTAAGCTGAAAAGCTTCTGTACAGCAAAAGACACCATCAATAGAACAAAAAGGTACCCTACACTATGGGAGAATATATTTGTAAATGACAGATCCGATAAAGGCTTGACATCCAAAATATACAAAGAGCTCACACACCTCAACAAACAATAAACAAATAATCCAATTAAAAAATGGGCAAAAGGAACTGAACAGACAGTTCTCCAAAAAAGAAATTCAGATGGCCAACAGACACATGAAAAGATGCTCCACATCGCTAGTTATTAGAGAAATGCAAATTAAAACCACAATGAGATATCACCTCACACCAGTAAGGATGGCTACCATACAAAAGACAAACAACAATAAATGTTGGTGAGGTTGTGGAGAAAGGGGAACCCTCCTACACTGCTGGTGGGAATGTAAGTTAGTTCAACCATTGTGGAAAGCAGTATGAAGGTTCCTCAAAATGCTCAAAACAGACTTACCATTTGACACAGGAATTCCACTCCTAGGAATTTACCCTAAGAATGCAGCACTCCAGTTTGAAAAAGACAGATGCACCCCTATGTTTATCACAGCACTATTTACAATAGCCAAGAAATTGGAGCAACCTAAGTGTCCATCAGTAGATGAATGGATAAAGAAGATGTGGTACATATACACAATGGAATATTATTCAGCCATAAGAAGAAAACAGATCCTACCATTTGCAACAACATGGATGGAGCTACAGGGTATTATGCTCAGTGAAACAAGCCAAGCAGAGAAAGACAAATACCAAATGATTTCACTCATCTGTGGAGTATAAGAACAAAGGTAAAACTGAAGGAACAAAAACAGCAGCAGAATCACAGAACCCAAGAATGGACTAAAGTTACCAAAGGGAAAGGGACTGGGGAGGATGGGTGGGTAGGGAGGGATAAGGGTGGGGAAGAAGAAAGGGGGTATTATGATTAGCATGCATAATGTGGGGGGGTGGGAGGAAGGGGAGGGCTGTGCAACACAGAGAAGACAAGTAGTGATTCTACATTTTGCTATGCTGATGGACAGTGACTATAATGGGGTTTGTGGGGGGGACTTGGTGTAGGGGAGAGCCTAGTAAACATAATATTCTTCATGTAATTGTAGATTAATGATAACCAAAAAAAAGAGAAATAAAAGGGGGATTTCTCCCTGATAGGATAAAACTAACTGCAAATACCAATTAATGCATGCTTTACATATCCTTAATTTTGATCTTTTAAAGGTTGTCAGATGATCAGCTATGGAAGTACATTTTTCTGATAATATTCCTTTCTCTAAAAAAAAAAAAAGCAGTTCCTGTGTGGTGGTCTCCAATAGGTTCTTCACAATTGTATAAAGGCCATATCAAAGTGTGGGCAAGGGGTTTGTTTGTGTTTATACGGAGGATCAAAGCCTAATTTGGCTACCCAGAAAACGAATTAAGATACGATATGAAGAAGGACTTCCAACATTAACATCCTCTGGAAGAGTCATTCCAGAAGATGATCATCAAAAAACTTCAACAAAGATCCTGGCGCTGTTGCAGTGGTAGCTGCATTCATCCCACCCGTTCCTGGACTTGCCATTGGAATGAAGAAGGAGATATCTAAGCTGGCCTGTGCATACAGTAAAACAACAAATTTGACTGGACCTATAGTGTCGGAACTCAACCAAGAATTAGGAGAAGCACAAGTTGCAGTGCTCCAAAATCGTGTGACTATAGACTATCTACTGTTAAAAGAACATATGGGAGATGAACAGTTCCCAGGAATGTGGTATTTTAATTTGTCTGATTTTTCTCAAACTATTCAAATTCAGTTAGACAATATCCATCATATCATTGATAAGTTTTCATAAATGCCTAGGGTGCCTAACTGGTTTTCTTGGTTTCACTAGATATGGCTGGTAATTGTAGGTCTGCTTTTGTTACGTAGCTGTATTCCTATTATGTTAATGTGTGTACGCAATTTAATTAGTAGTTTGTTAAAACCTATACATGCTGAAGTTACTCTACAAGAAGATATGTCAAAGAAATAATCAATCTTCCCATGTTTTCTTCCATCTCCTACTTCTATAGCTTTTCTTATTCCTTCCTAATTACAACCCTTTAGTAGAATCCGTGCCTCACATCAAAAATTACCAAGTGTCATAATTCTTCCAAGTGGTAAAGATACCTCAAGACAAATGCTGGGCATAGAAGCCACAGGGCATAAATCTCCAAAGAAGTAAAAAACTAACCTTTTCAAACAATATTGCTTCTCTCTCACTTACCAACTTCACATTTCCCTGTATGGCCCCGGAAGATGACTGGTTAGCCAGAGACGGGTAAGATTCCTCGAGGGAGGAACAACCTAAGACAGGCACAGTCACAGGGGAGCCATCAGTTGAGAAATTGGGGATCAACAGAGGTGAGGCTTAGAACCTCACTCCCCCTGTTTTGAGAGAAATCTTCTGCATCCATGGATGTTTTGTTGCCCTTGTCTAGCTTGGATTAATACTTAGTCTATAGGCACAGACCTGATCATCTACATTTGCCCTCTTACAGCACTAAATTATGTTTTCTACCTTTATCTTGCATCTACCTACCACTTCAGCATTTTATTAAAAAATAATAATAATAATAATAATAAGGGAGAAATGTGGGATTCACATATAAACCAAGTATAAAAATCAAACGAATAATCATGAGTTGATTGTTTATAGTTCATGATGCTGATCAACACTGAAAGTTTCTGTGATATGACTGCCCTTGCACTGTTCACCATGTCAGAACTTATTCACTATGTAAGACCTTGTTCACCATGTAAGAACTTGTTCCTTCTGCTTCAGAAGATTGGAGACTGTTGAGAATTAGGGTTGGGGTTGATTAATGATTGTGCATTGAGTCCCCTATACAGAATTTTACTGTTGTTAACAACCATTTGATCAATAAATATGAGAGATGCCCTCTCAAAAAAAAAAAAAAACTATGAAAGATCAGGAAATAGACGGAAACTATAAAAAGATATAAACTAAAATTCTTGCAATGAAAAATATACCAAAGAAGAATTTATGCAATGGGCCTACCTGCATACATGAGAGCAAAAGAGCAGTATACTTAAAGATTAGTCAGTAGAAATTATCCAAAATGAAACCCAAAGTGAGAAGGACAGCATGACAAAAGGAACAGACCATCTTAAATCTCTGGGACAGTATCAAGTGATCGTGATTTAGCATACAAGTAACTTGCTTTTCAGATGGAAACAAGAAAGTGAATTAAGAAATATTTTAAAATACAATAGCCAAGAATCTTCTAAATTGACAGAAGCTACCAACAATTAGATCAAACAAGTTGAACAAACCCCAAGACACAAAGTAAGTCACACTAAGTATATCATACTCAATCAGTTGAAAATCAAATAAAAGATAAAATTCTTAAAACTAGCCACAGAAAAGAGAAATATTACATACAGAGGGACAAGAATAAGAACTTTAGATGTAAATTTCATAGTAATAAAAAGATTAACAGATCAGAAAGATATAAAAATCCCAAATGTGTAGATATCTAATAATAAAGCTTTTCAGAATACATGAACCAAAACATGAAAAAAAACTAAACAAAGAAACAGACAAATTCAAGTCATAAAGTGAGATTTTAACATCTGGTTTTCAATAGTTACTGAATTAGACAAAAATTACTAATGGTACAGAAGGTTTTAAAAGCACTACCAACCAGCTTCACCTAGTTGACATTTGTACAACACTCAACCTAACAATAGCAAAATAAACATTCTTTTGTAATGCATATGAATAGTCACGAAAATAAACCACATGCTGGAGAAAAATCCAAGCCCCAAATTCCAAAGAAATGTAATTACACAGATTAATTTCTGTTCTTTGACCTAAATCGTGTTAAATTCAAATAGAAAGAAAATCCCAAAATACTTGTAAATTAAGTAACATAATTTTAAATAATCTATGAGTTTAAAAAAAAGAAATCAGAGGCAAAATTAAAAAATATTTAAAACAGCTCCATAATTTTTTTAAAAAGTCAAAATTTTGAGTCAACTAAAGTACTCCTTAAAAAGCTTAGCTTAAAAATCACATTAGAAAAGAGGAAAAATGAAAAATAATGCCTAAGCTTCCATGTTAAAAAGCTAGAGAAAGTACAACAAACTAAATCCATTAAGTAAAAACAAAATAATCAATGAAATAGAAAATTGAAAACTAAAACAATAATTATTTGAACGAATGAATATATTTACAAATCCTAGCAAGAATAATCAAGAAATAAGACAGAAAACATGAACTACCTGTCAATACTGAAATAGAGAATGCCATTAAGGTCCTACAAACATTAAAAGTATAACAAGAAGACAGATGAAATGGACAAAGTCCTAGAATACACACACTACTTACTGAAACTAGTCTAAATTGAAATTAAGATAATTGAATTTTTAACCAAAAAATTTCCCACAAAGAAAATTCTAGGTCCAGATCCTTTCATCACTAATTTTTACCAAAAATGTAAGGGGGAAAAAATGATAGTAATCAAACTCTTTAACAAATGAAATTAAATGAAAATGGAAGAGTGAAATCTCCCCAACCTTTAGTGTGACACCAATATAACCATAATAGAAAACCAAAGATATTATAAGAAAACTATAATTTATTCTTCATGAACTAGCCAGTCTATCCCTCTTCATGAACAAGGATGTAAAATCCACAATGAAATATTAACAAATCAAATCTAGCAATATAGAAAAAAAGATCATGACCAAGTGACATTTATCTCAGAGATGCAAGGCTTATTTAACATTCAAAACTCAACCAATATAATTTGCCATACTAACAGACTAAAAAAGAAAAGTCAGAAGAACATCTCACTTTATGTAGCAATGTATTTAACAAAATTTTTTAAAGAATTGAAGGGAACTTCAACGTGATGAATACCATCTATGAAAAATCTACAGCTAACATTCAATGAATGGTGGAAGACTGAACACTTACTCCCCAAAATCAGTAAGAAGTTGAGGATATACTCACATCACGTCTATTCAAAAATACACAGGGAGTCCTAGCTAGCCAAAGCCATATTCAAAATGAAAAATAAAAGATATATCTGTACTTTGAAAACTATAAGATATTCATGAAAGAAACTAAGACACAAACAAATGGAAAGATATACCACAATTGTGGATTGGAAGAATTAATATTCTTAGAATGGCCATACTACCCAAAGCAATCTACAAATTCAGTGCAATTCATACCAAACTACCAATAACATTTTTGACAGAACTAGAACAAATAATCCTAAAATTTGTATGGAACCACAAAAGACCCCAAATAGCCAAAGAAATCTTGAGAAAGACAAACAAATGTGGAGGTATCACAATCCCAGATTTTGAACTATACCACAAAGCTATAGTAATCAAAACAGTATGGTACTGGCAAGAATAGATACACAGATCAATGAAACAATAGAAAGCCCCAAAACAAACCCAAGCTTATTTTGTCAATTAATCCATGACAAAGGAGGCAACAAAAGACAATCTCTTCAATAAATGGTGTTAGGAAAACAGGCCATGGAAAAGACTGAAACTGAACTGCTTTTTCATACCATAGAAAGAAAAAAAACTCAAAATGGATGAAAGACCTAACTGGAAGACCTGAAAGCATAAAACTCTCCTAAAAGAAAACACAGTCAGTAAACACTCAGACATCAGTCTTAGGAGTACTTTTTTGGATCTGTCTCCTTAAGCAAGGGCAACAAAAGCAAAAATAAACATTTGGAACTATAGCAAACTAAAAAAATTTTGCACAGTGAAGGAAACCATCCAGAAAATGAAAAGGCAACCTACTGAATAGAAGATATTTACAAATGAAATGTCCAATAAGGAGTTAATATCCCAAGTATAAAAAGAACTCATACAACTCAACAGCAAAAAAAACAATCCAGTTTAAAAGTGGGCAGAGGGCCTAAACATTTTTCCAAAAAAGATATACAGATGGCCAACAGATACATGAAAAGAGGCTTGGCATCACTAATCATCAGAAAAATGCAAATCAAAACCCCAATGAGATATTACCTCACATCTAGCAGAATGGCTAGTATCAAGAAGACAAGAAATAACAAGTGTTGGCAAGGATGTGGAGGAAAAGGAACCCTCTTCTGCTACTGACAGGAATATAAATTGGTGAGGCACTGTAGAAAACAGTATGGAGGTTCCTCAAAAAATTAAAAAATAGAAATACCATATGACCTAGCAATTCCACTTCTGGGTATTCACCTAAAGAAAACACTGTCTCAAAAAGATATATGCACCCCTACATTCACTGAAGCATTATTTACAACAGCCAAGATATGGAAGCAATCTAAGTGTCCATCAATAAATGAATGCATAAAGAAGATGTGGAACATATATTCAATGAAATATTACTCTGCAATAGAAAATAATGAATTCTTGTCATTTGCAACAACATAAGGTATTATGCTAAGTGAAATAAGTCAGAGAAAGACAAATACTATATGATTTCATTTATAAAACAACTGAACAAACAAAACAGAAACAAACTTATAAATACAGAGAATTGGTGGTTCCCAAGGGGAAGGGGATGGGAGATAAACAAAATAGGTGAAGGGGATTGAGAGGTACAAACATACAGTTATAAAATAAATAAGTCATGAAAATTATAAGTAGAGTATAGGCAACATAGTAAATATTGTAATAACTTTGTATGATGAGAAAAGGTAACAGTGGTGAGCATTTTATAACATATATATAAATGTTGAAATACTGTCTTGTACACTTGAAATTAATATAATATGTAGGTCAACTAAGCTTCACTTAAACAAAATTAAATTTTTTTAATTAATAAATAAAAGATATAAAGATGACAAATAAAACTTCAGTTACTTGCAGACAACATGATAACCTACATTTGAAACTTTGAAAATCCATCAAAATGCCAGGACTAATAAGTAAATTTACCAAGGCCTCAAGGCACTAGGTTAAAGTGTTTTTAAAAAGTGCACCTATACACTAGCAACAAAACTGGGCGTGGTAAGTGTGTGGAATGTAACATTCAATAGTATCAAAAGCATCACAAACCTAGATACAAAGCTAATGAAAAATGTGAAAGACCTGTATACTAAAACACTGTTGAAATTAAAGGAAGCAAAAAAATGGAAAGATCTATATTAATGGATTAAAAGACTCAGTACTGGTTACATGGCCATCCTTCTCAAATTGACCTAGAGATTCAATGCCAATCCAAATCCCAGATTTTTTAAAGAAATTAACAAACTTATTCTAAAATTTATAAAAATGCAAGTGATTTTGAGTCAGAGAAACAGTCCTAAATGATGAAAAACCTTGAATAAAGAACAACCTTAAGAAGAACTAAATTGGAGAATTTACACTATCTGATTTTTACCTTTATTAAGCTATAGGAACCAAGAAAGTGTGCTATTGGTGTAGGGATAAACATATAGAATGGAACACAATAGAGTTCAGAAATAGACCATGGTCTATTACTTGGTCATTTGATTTCCAATAAAAATGATTGAACTGAATAGGACAGGAAAGTCTTCAATAAGTGATGCTGGATTCACTGAATAAACAGAATAAAATGAACCTTGACCCCATCTCATCCCACATACAAAATTAGATGAAGCATAGATCTAAATATAAAAGCTAAACCTATAAGACTTCCTGAAGAAAACATAAGAGACTATTTTCACAACTTAAGGGTAGGCAAATTTTCTTACAACACAAAAACCACTAGCAATTTTTTAAATGGACACATTATCTTTCACCAAAATTAAACATTTCTTTTCCTCAAAAGACACTGTTAAGAGTACAAGCCAATATTCAGAAAAAAAATACTGTAAGAAATGACTCATATCCAGAATGTATATATAAACTCCTACAATATTACTCAGTCATAAAAAAAAGAATGAAATCTTGCCATTTGCAACAACACGGATGGACCTAGAGAATATCCTAAGTGAGGTCAGAGAAAGACAAATACTGTATGTTTCACCTATATGTGGGAATCCAAAAGACAAAACAAACAAACAAAATACAATAGAAACAGACACGTAGATAAGGAAACAAACTGTTGGTTACCATAGAGGGGAGGAGTTGGGTGCTGGAGAAATAGGTGGAGGGAATGAAGAGGCACAAACTTCCAATTATAAGATAAGTAAGTCATGGGATGAAATGGCAGCATAGGGAATATGGTTAATAATATTGTAATAGCTTTGCATAGTAACTAGTCTTACCAGGGGATCATTTCATAATTTATAAAAATATTGAATCACTATAATGTACACCTGAAACTGATAGGATATTATATGTCAATTATACCACAATAAAGAAAATACTTTTTTAAATCATTTCTTGGCTAAAAAAAACTCCTAGAAATCAACAATAAAAAGGAAAACAATCCAATTTTTTTAAATGGGTGAAAGTCTTTAACACATTAAATAAGAAGATACAGAAATGGCAAATAAGCATATTAAATTGTATCGTCATTAGTCAGAGAAACATATGTTAAAGCCACAATAAAATGTCTTTTCATACACTAAAATGGCTAATCATAAACAACTGACAATATCAAATGTTTATGAGGCTATGTAGAGAAATATAGAACTCATACCTTAATGCTGGGAGCAAAAAATGATGTAACCACTTTAGATAACTGTTAGACTCAGTTTCTTATAAAGTTAAACAGCAATTCTTTATTTAGGTATTTACCTAAAAGAAATGAAAATATACACACAAATAGAGTTTAATGATACTGATAGCAGTTTTGTTCCAAACTAGATTACCCCAAACTAAAAATCCAAATTCTATCAACAGACCATTTTGTTATAAACAAGCTGTGTGGTATAGTCACATAATGGGATAACAGACAGCAACAAAAAGATAATAAATTACTGCTATACCCAACAACATGAATTACTTTTAAATACATTCTATTAAAGGAAAGAAGCCAAACACAAAAGAACACACAGAGCATGAGTCCAGTTATAAGAAGTCGCAAAACACAAACCTAATCTATGGTGTTAGAAATCAGGAAATATTTGCCTTTGATGGAAGAAATCAACTGGGAAGTAACACAAGTAACCTTGCTGGGGGATTAGAAATATCCTACATTTTCAGTGATGATATTGAGTCTGGGCCATTTAACTGAAGGCTGGACAACTATATAAGGAGTTGCATGTAAATTACACCTCAATGAAAAACAATCAGTCCAATACCATCACTGCCATTTTGCAAAGTAAGCTGGCCCCTCTGGACAAAGAGCTGTAAAGGTCAAAAACTGTCAAGGAGGCATTTTTGGTGAGTCATCACCAGGATGTGCTGTTTATGGCAACAATGTGTACTAATAAATGTTGACTAACTTCCTCCCCCAAAGCCTCAAAATTAAGTTGTTCTGTTCCCCTACCAAAAACATCCTCATTATTTCTATGTAGTATCTAATTCCTTCAGAATTACTGGGCTGAAGTTAAATGTCTTAACTTTACTACATTCTAAATTGGCAACTATTAAATAGGTGAAATGGAAAAGGCATTAAATACATGTGACTGCCATGTTATTTAACCACTGAAGCTATATTTCATAACTCTGTTTTATAGCTGTTCATTGTACATATGCCTACATATAATGCATATAAACTGAGGCATATCCAGTTTCAGCATTTACTTCAATTACCCGAGGAGCTTGTTAAACACAAGGATTGGCCTAGCTGTAGCCCTACCCAATAGCTTCAGACTGTAGGGCAAGGGACCAAACATTTAAAAAAGAAAAAAAGCTCCCCATAGGCTAGTATACCATAGTACATCGAAGTTCTATAAATGTTGGTATAAGGCAATGAAAAAATAAGGAAACAAAAAGCAAAAAAGCCTCCTAAGGATCCTACGGTTCCTAGTTCCTGGGTCGAGAATTAGCAACATCGAATAGGAAAGCATAACTCAAGAGGATCTCTACAAGCAAAAATTTCTAAGAATTTGCTGCTCAAAGAGTGGTGAAGACCTTTAGCATCCCCCTTCTCAAACGTTAACATGCATACAAATCACCTAATGATCTTGTTAAAATGCAGATTCTGATTCAGTAGGTTTGGTTTATAGCCTAAGATTCTTCATTTCTAAGAAGCTCCCAGATGATGCTCATGCAGCATAAAGTCCACAGTCACACTTGCCTCATTTCTAGTGAATGGGCCTTTAAAGAACATCGGAATATATGCCACATTCAAACATGGAAAATTGTTTTGGAAAAACTTAACTTTTTAATCCTATATAGATAGTTCCTACTGGATAACAGAGGCAACTACATTTAAGAGAACGTAGGAATTTAAACTGAGCTCACCTGTTAAAGTGGAATACACCCTAGGCTAGCTATGCACCAAGTTATAGATTTAACACTGCCACTAACTAATATAATTTTATACCTTCCTTATAGTGTTCTAATATTCAAAAGAAAAAAGAAAGAAAGGTGAAACTAAATTCAGAAACTGGTGATCTGTAATCCTCAACTATGGAAATAATGATGATCTGACCTCACGGAATTACTGTGAGCATGAAAATGTAGTTTCCAGTGCTTGAGACAACACTACTTCATTTAATCTTGGGAAGTGTTGAAAATAGGCTTACTTAGGTAATACGGCTTGCCTGTCAAATGCATTGTAATAAGCAACAGACCCCAAACTTAAACTCAGTTTCTCTCACTCCAGAACTCTTTCCACTATCTTAAAAAATATATATCAAGAGCCCCTTATGAGACATACTTTTAGATGCTGGGAATTCAGAAGTGACCAAACTAGATAAGGAATACACTTTTATGTAGCTTAGGTTCCAGTGACTAAATAAATGAGATAATTTCAGAGAGTGGTAAATGCTCCAAAGAAATGAAAACAGTAACGGATAACTTGGGGCAGGGAGAGAGGAAGGGCTCCTTTAGCTTTGGAGATCAGAGAAGGCCTCTGAAAAGATGCCATTGGAGCAGACACTCACCTAAACTGTGGACAAACTTACCCTTCTGTGGATGGAGTAAGTGTGGCTTGTTACACGAGGAAGAGGAAGAATGGCAGGACCACAGGTAATGTAGCAAGGACCACATGTAGTATGTTAAATTCAGAACCATTTTCCCTAAATGCAAAGTGAATCCAATAAGGAGGTTTTAAGCGTGGGTGAATCACGATCAGGTTTTTACATTAAGGAGATCATCCCACTTTCAAAATCAAAGAGCTCTATAAAATTTTAAGAACTGATTCTCAGAAAAAACAGGAGATAAACTTATCAATTATTACCCTTTTACTTTTCATATCTCTTCCATTTCCCTACTTTTATGTGTTGTATCATATTCCACTGTCATTGTCTCTAATATTTTATTAAAATCAAAGTAAATACTTGTGCTTAAATTTCTGAGAACAGTAGGTCCAAATGAAAGCAAACTCCTTGTCTCCTTAAAATTAGTATTTCTTTCAGTGGACCCATGGTCAAGGCATGGGGATCAGCATGAGGAATCGCCAGGAATGTAATAAAAGCTTACAAAATGAGAGACAGTCTGGAAAGGTGCCATCTTAAAATCTCGTTGTTGTTCTTGGCTATAAAACCTTCAAATAAAACTGAAAAATAAAAATAGTCCTCTCGTGAGACACCAACACTCATGCTTATTTATAGGCTTTGTCTTTGAACTAAATTATAAAACAGGAAAAGGTGGGGAAAATGAAATTCTGGTCCCCACACTTTTACACACGCACACACACACACACACACACATATACACACACATCTATTGTGTTCTATATTCCTGACATTACAGTAGTAGAAGGAAGTATCAGTTGAGACAGAATTTAGAAGGGCAAAATGCTGGCAAACCAGTGAAAGAATTAAGAATGATGTAGAGTTTGGTTTGAGTTATTAAAACAACAGAACTACGGTCAGAACTTCTGCAATTCCATAGGTCAAGTCAAGCTCCCCAAAATATGTAATGAATCAATCAATGCCACCTGGACTGTACAGAATAGTTTACGGTTAAGTAACTAACTGACATTTGTCCCCATGTTTCTCCAAACCACAATCTAGTATGGTAGGCAGACAGGTAGAGCCCCATCTTAGACAGAAGCTAATGGATTCAAAGAAGCTATTATTTGACATATTGCAGAGTTTGCTTTCACACTGCACAGCGGGTGACTGCTTTCCTGACTCTTTTGTACGACTAAGTGGTGAAGCTCCATTCTAGCTACACAAGACAACGTGAACTGCAGTAACTAGGTTATCTCGTAGTTCGGTGAAGTGGTTTAAAATCCCATCTGGCCATAGCGGCTTCTAAACTTCAAGCCACAAAGGAATATACATGTCTGTGTAATCATTCAAAACGAGACCAGTAAAAGCTATCCAAGGAACATGTAGCACAGTTCATTTTAGTAGCCTGTGCCAGCAAACCCACTGGAATCAGGCCATGGGATTCTGTTGGTAATTTTAAGCTTTGCTTACAAATTTTCTATCTAGCCCTTTTTCTATCCCTGAATTCCTTTTATATTAGCATATAGTAGCCTAATTTTTATTTCTTTTTCCTTAGCTCTCATGCTGATGATAAAGCATCATAAGTGTAAAGACATCAATTCCCAAATAAAATTTTAAACGTCTAAGTCAAAGTCAAATTGCTCTCCAGACACCTAACCTTCTAATCCATCCATGATACACCAAAATAAATGCTGCATAACAACCCATGAGATGTCAGTGCTGGTTCTCGATGTGCCTTGCTTGCCTATGTAGAAAATAAAATGCAAGCACATGCAAAGTCAAACAGCCATCCAGGACAATACAGCCAAAATAAATAGCATAGACAAAAGAGGTGTCAGGGTGAAAGGAAATGGGTGGAAATGAGCAATGCATGTTCAAGTGATATGGATAAAATCATCAATAAACAACCCTAGCACCCCAACTGTGATTTCTAAATATCATTTCCCACTAAAAGGAAACTAGGGCTCTTTGGGGAAAATAGCAGATTCCAGATCTTGAGGACAGGAGATGCAGAAATCTTACCATTCTCAAAACAAGGGAAGTCTCAAAAGCCACTGGGACTAGAACAAAAGGACCCAAGAGCTAAGCTGAGGGGCTCCTGTCGGCTAAAGACGAATGCATCCGATCATTAAAATGACTACAATGGATTTAAGTGCAACAATTTACTAAACCTATGAGCTCATAATGATAAATATAACAAAACACCAGGGGTCACCTCTGGAGATTGCTAGGGGCAAATAAAGAAAGGGAGGCAAGCCTTTATCCTACTTTTCCTATGGGAAGAGATTCCAGGATAATAAAACTGTTGATGAGGCAAAAGTCAACATATGCCAGAAGAATAACAGAATTAGAAAATCAAATTTTGCAATCCCTAATGAAACAATGGATCTAGGCAAGGATCACCAGTGCTGCTAATATTATTAGAGGGAAGGTTAGAGAGGAAGTTAGGACACGTACACTAGGCTTCAACACAACTGAACCCACTCATTCACCTTAGCATCATTAAAGTAGAATAAGACACATGTTCCTCCTACCATGACATACTAGGAGAAGCACATTCCCATTTGTGAATTACTTTGGCCAAAAGTAAAATCTGCATTTACTCAAGTCTTCATATCTACCTCAGCTATAAGAAACTTGGGAATGTGTTAAGTGACACCACGAGGATGAAATCAGTGAAATATAGAAAGGGAAAAACTGTAGAACTAATAAATAAATGGCATGAAAACAGAAGTAAGGGGACTTAAGAGACATAGCAATTAGATGCAACTGTGGACCTTTTTAGGGATCCTGACTTAAACAAACTCTACAGAGGTATTTTTGAGACAATCGAGAACACTGAACGTGGACTGGATGTTAGATGATATTCACCACTTTAAAAAATTCACTGGGTATGACAGTAGCATGGTGGTGCTGTTTGTATCAGCTTTGTAAGTATTCAAAGAAACAAAGGAATAAAAATAATAAAAGTACAGTCACACAATGGAAGAAAAATATTTGTCACAAGTATGATCAACCAAGAATTTGTATCCAGAACACAAACTTTCTATCCTAAATGTTTTCTAAGATGAATAGTAAACCAAATTTGTCTTGTATTTTTCTTACTTAAAATCTTTTTAATGGTCAGGGTTTACTAAAAATATGTCACAAGTTCCTACGTGTGGCTTAATAGCAGCACTACACTCACAGACAATAGTAATGCCAACACCCAGCCATAGCAGCAAAGGAAGCAATATACTGAATTACTTTCCTCCATTCAAAATAAAATACTTACCTGGTTTGCAGTGTTTCTATTCTAGAATAAATAACCAAATTGGGGAGGGGGTGAATATACCTTAAATGCATGTGTGATATGCATAATGATAATAATGCAAAATAATTAGTGACACTACTTCTCCTTTTTAACAAATGCTGTTCCACTGGGCCATTCTCTAAAAATTCAAATTACCTGTTTTTCTTCATTAAGCTGCCCTCTTTCACATTTTCTAGTTTCAAATTAAACTAATTTAAAGTTGCCTAATTAATAAAATATCAAAATCTGTACCACTTTTATCAAAACCCAATGTTTATGCCTCTACTCAGCAATTTGAACCATATATTATATGAGTAGTTTTCTGATTTTTCTAACTTCATTTGATGAGTTTCAAAATTTGTGAAACTGTCAAGTGGGCACTGGAGAAGAGGATGGGGCCAATTCAGGACCTCCTAGAGAGTTTCAGAGACTTGGTCTAACCTGAATAATTCACTCCTAAACCATTCTGAGTTCTAAAAGGGCAAATTAATTCATTTACATGCATTTCTTAAGCATTTCATTAACATTTCTTACGTTCAAACAGTAGCTATGATACATGAGAGGGTTTCCTGGAAATGATTCATGGTACCTTGGGTCTCATATAACAGACATGTACTGGGTGCTTTAATTATTTTTAAAGTTTCAGATCATTATTTTTCTAATTTGAATTATCATGGCTCTATGACTGCTATTGAGAGATAACCACTGATATATTACTTGATGTTACTTGCTAATCAGGAACAGAGCCTCCCCCCCAAAATAATAATATTCCTATAGTGAACACAAACCACTTAATAACTGATTTTATAGCATAATTTTGCTACAAATACAATAATTGTTCCTACTCTAAGGTCGTCTAAGTTCACAGAAGAAAATATAGATTTGTAAGACTAACAACACATCAATAAAGACAACATCTAAGCAGCATAATGATTATAATTATGTTTCTGAATTGATCATTTTCCCCATTCAAGGAAAACAACTAATCATGAGAAATAAAAATACATGGCACTCACATGGAACCCAAGAGAAGATGTAAGGAAAAACTAAAATTTGGAGTCGTTGACAGAGAAGCAAAATATCACCAAGGAAGAGACACAAAAAAATAGCCAAAGGATAGATACAAACCATCACTATGACCTGATTCATTTTTGTATGCACAGTTGGCCATTATCTCTAAGAATATTTTTTACAAGGATGAGAAGTGCATGGTTTCCACAGCAAGAAATTTCTATAGCAGCTTATTGAAGCATGAGAAAACAAATGACATATGCTCAAAAATTACTAAAATTATTTTTATCCATAGGTACACATATGTGTGCTACAAATCAATGAGTGAAAGCATTATGTGGCTTAAAGAATTTTACGTTTGGTGCTGGAACACTATATTACCTTGATTCTGCTATCATATGAATTTAAGCAAGAGAGAAAGAAAAAAAATTCATCTGGGGCCATTCTCTGGGACTTGGTTTCCTTTTCTAGGAGAAGGAAGGGTTGGCCAGTCTGAGATCCTGTGACTCTATGATAATCAGTAAAATCAATCTACTTGTATGTATTCTTTTTTTCTAAAACTCAAGTGTTATTACATAGCCTGCTTTTTTAAAAAACAAATGGTAGACATTTAAGAAACACATCTAAGAGCTAAGATTTTATTCCAGTAGATAAAATACCAAAGTATAGTGTTTATTAAGTATACTGTATAGAGTTCATCTTGTAGTAAAATAAAAGATTCCTTCATTTATATTAGCCATGATTACTCTCATCCACATAAACTTTCCTTGTCTGAACTCCTTATAACCAATGACTTCTACTACTTCACTGTTTTATCTGTAGAAGAATTCTCGCTCCAATTAGTAAGTGTGCTTGTCAACGCAGAACTGGTATTCAAACCCTAGTCCACCAATCACTAGCCTGAACAAGTTCTCAAACCTTGTTAGCCACAGTTTCTTCATCTGAAAAATCAGTATAATGCACAGTCCCTCTAGGACTGATGTAAAGATTAAATGAGAAAGTAAAGAAAGCTCTGGCATACTTACATATCATTCTTCATCCTCCCTAGATCCCTAATTATAAACAGGAAAGTATCTTATCTATATCTTTTGTACCTCATAGAGCCCTTGATGATGCTAAGCCCACAGAAGTCACTTAAATATTTCCTGCTTCATTGACTCCATGAACATTTATTGAAAACCATCTGTATCAGGGTTTGGGATAGGCATGAGGAGAAAACAAAAATGAAGAAGAATGTCATGGCTCTTTCATTGAAGATTTTTTAATCAGCTAGACACCACGTATTAAGGATATTAGAAGTATGAAGTAATTTTAAGATAGCTTGGAATAATTGTGAACTGGAGGTTGACCAAAGTATTTGAAAACAAATAACAAAAATGCATAGTAACTTAACGGGAAAGAGTTTAGGCTATGGCCATTGTTTATCTCCGTAAAGGAAAATGTCTCTTGGAAATAAACTTTAATGGGAAAAATATGAATATCTAATTGGAAACCTGTTTTCTTTTCCTTGGAGCAGGAATCACAGGAAAAACATTGCAGAGATTCAAGTTCCATGATAAAGGAGAAAAAAACAAAATGGGTTTCATAGATGGGATGAAATCATGTTTCCGTGGAAACCTTGAACTGGTTTGTTGCAGCCCAACTTAAGTTGGTAATTTTGGTCAATTTCAACTACAAAAATAAATTTGGCTACTTAAAAAATTTACCCATCCTATCAAGAAGTAATTTTCAAATAATATCTAAATACATGGACAGCATCTCACTGGATTAAAGACATCTTTTTAAGTTTCTTTAATCACTACCAACTTCACCTGGCAAAGACAGCATTTAAATTGGAAACAAATCCAATGAACTAAATTGTGCCAGAACAAACAGAATCTAGAATACGGTTGTTCTCTGATTCTAACGTTGGAGCAAGAACAGGGACAAGGACTTCCTCTGTTACAGACTAGCAGAGTCTGTGGGTTTAATAGCTTTTACTGAATCATGATAACCAAAATAGACTCAACATCCTATCCCAAACAGTCAAGGCTATTTTTTTGTTTCATTTAGATGAATTTTTTCCAAATTAGAGATCCATTTAATCATTAGCATATGTTTGTTAGGCTACAAATAAAACATCAAAATATTTATGTTTTATAGTAACGATTTTTAAAATACTTTTGTTCCACAATTCACATTTATTAAAGGTTTTACCCTTATTTAAGGACCTCACTGTTCTAACAATGGATTAGCTCCAGCCCTTGAAATTGCTTCCTATGAATTTCTTTTGCATGACCCCATGCTTTTAGACACAATAAAAACGAAGAGCCAAAGTACGGCAAACATACCTGAACAATCAACTCTGAATGAGAACGGTCCATTCATGCAACCTTGATCAGCTCTGGACTGTATCCAAGGGCTCACTCACTCTAATATTTTTTTGGGGGGGAGGGGGTTAGGGCTTCAATGTATCTTTTTTTTTTTGGTATCATTAATCGACAATTACATGAAGAACATTATGTTTACTAGGCTCCCCTCTTCATCAAGTCCCCCCGACAAACCCCTTCACAGTCACTGTCCATCAGCGTAGTAAGATGCTGTAACATCACTACTTGTCTTCTCTGTGTTGCACAGCCCTCCCCATGCCCCCCACACACTATACATGCTAATCGTAATGCCCCCTTTCTTTTTCCCCACCCTTATCCCTCCCTTCCCACCCATCCTCCCCAGTCCCTTTCCCTTTGGTAACTATTAGTCCATTCTTGGGTTCTGTGATTCTGCTGCTATTTTGTTCCTTCAGTTTTCCTTTGTTCTTATACTCCACATATGAGTGAAATCATTTGGTACTTGTCTTTCTCCGCCTGCCTTATTTCACTGAGCATAATACCCTCTAGCTCCATCCATGTTATGGAGGTTCCTCAAAATGCTCAAAATAGAAATACCGTTTGACCCAGGAATTCCACTTCTAGGAAGTTACCCTAAGAATACAGCACTCCAATTTGAAAAGACAGATGCACCCCTATGTTTATTGCTGCACTATTTACAATAGCCAAGATATGGAAGCAACCTAAATGTCCATCAGTAGATGAATGGATAAAGAAGATGTGGTACATATACACAATGGAATATTACTCAGCCATAAGAAAAAAACAGATTCTACCATTCACTCTCATTTTTAACTGAAGTTTAACCACCTACGCTTTATCCATATGACAATTCCAAAACTGGGAAACTTACATTTTGGTTCTCAAAGGCTCATTCTTCCCTTGATTCATTTCCTTGCTTCGTCCTTTCTCTTCCCTTCATGGCCGGTCTTCATTGCTTTCCTGCATTTGCTCACCTCCTGCTAACACTTCAACCCACTGCCCTCCAGGATCTGACTCCAGCACTCTACGGAAGCCGTCCTGAATGATCTACATGCACAGGGATGTACTAGTTACAACTTTTTCTGGCCACCTTTCTTAACTTCCCAGCATTTGACTCATACAGACACCTATTAAATTGAAACTTTCTCACTAAGTCTCCCTTGACACCACTCTTCCTGGGTGTGACTTATTCCAGACTCTCTGAGAGTCCCTCCTTCTGTCCTGTATGTGTTTAGGTTGCTGAGGCTTAGCCAGAGCCTCAACTTTCATTATGCTGCAAATTTTCACTGCGAAACCTCACCCTCCCCTAGAGTTGTAACTACTACTTAGATACCACTGAATCACAAATTCTTATCTCCAGAGCATACTTAACTCTTTCATTCAAGAGTCTGTTTTAAATAATTATATCCAACAGGTCTGATGAACATCAACTTTAAAATATCCAACCTACATCTCAGTTTCAACAAATCTTCAAGTGACCTCAAAATCTACTCCTAAAAAATTGCTATTCTCTTTTCATTCCCTATTCAAATATTCAAATAATGACTGTACAATTTACCCAACTATCCTAAATGAGAACCATGAGTGTCTTCCAAAAGCTGTTTTCTGTCCATCCTCCCTCACAACTAATAACAAAACCCTCAAGATTCTATTCTACATCCACTGTCACAGTTACAGGCTGTGGCTTTATCATCTCATATACACCCCACCCATAATACTGAAATAGAAGCAGAAGAAACATTTGATAATTTCAACACTCATTCATAATTTTGAAATATGAAACACCCATTCATTATTTCAAAAGAAAAAGGCAAGTTTTTTTAATATGATAAAACCAAAAACTTTTAGTGAACATTATAGTTTATAGTGAAATGTTAGAATTTTTTTTAATAAAGCCAGAAATAATACAAGGATGCCTACAATCCCTTCTATTTAGCACTGTAATAGATATTATCTAAGAAAATAAGATAACCTAAGGTATAGGTTTAAGAAAGGAATAAAATTGTATTATTAGGAAAAATTATTTAAATTTAAAACCTACATAAAAATAACATATCAGCAATGCTGTTGCATATAAAACTAAGCTTTTAAAAATCAAATACCATCCTCTTATTCTAGCAATAAAAATGTTTTAATGTATTTTTGAAGATATTATTCACAATGGCAATAAAAATAAGGGCATGTCTGAAGTGAATAGAACAAAATCACAATTGTAGGACAGAACGTTCTAAATATATGGAAAAATAAATGCATTCATATTACAAGACGAGGATCGGAAAAGTGACAGATTTTCCCTCAAATTAATCTGTACATTAAACGCAACTCTCATAAAAACCCAGATGTTTTGAGTGTAAGTATGAAAACTTTGTAAGATGAACAAGAAATTCAAATGGAAGAAAAACAGGCCAAAATTAGCCAAGACTATTTTGAGGAAGAAAAATGAGGGATGAAATTAAACTACCAGATATAAAATTCATTGAAAAACTATAGTAACTATAAAAATTTAGTACTAACAAAAGTTTAGACTAGAACAATGGGTCTGAATAAAGTCACAGAAACAAACCCACCTATATATGGGAATTTGTTATAGAAGAGAAATGGCATTATATATTAATTGTGAAAAGCTGAACTAATGAATAAATGTGTTGTAAAAATTGATAATCATATAAGGGAGAAGAAATATGGATACAATTGTGCTGCTATTCACACCATATACTAAAGCCAAGTACAGACGGATCAAAGACCTAAATGTGGAAAGCAAAACTTTAAAACTGTTAGAATATATATAGGATATCTGTCTAACATTGGATAAGGAGGATACTGATATTTTCATAACAAAAGGCATCATGAAGTTAAAAAGACAGACCTAATCTGGAATAAAGTATTTACCATGTATATGTCTAACCAAAGATTGGTACCCTGGATATATAAAGAAAGCCTATATTAAATAAGAAAAAATATAAATAATCCAATAGGACACTGGGTAAAGATTATAAACAAGAAACTTAAATAAGCATCCTAGATGTCCAACATGAAAATATGAACAATCTTCATAATAGGAAAATATAAACTAAAGTAAAATACCATTCATACCCCAAAAAATACATTAACAACAAAAGTTAAAGAGGATTTAGTAAAATAGGAATTGATGCTCCTAAGGAGAGAATATACTGGTACAGCCATTGTGAAGAGCAATTTAAATACTTAGTAAAGTTGCAAAAAGCATATCCTATAATATCATGATTCTATCTCAGGCAATACATATATAATATATATGTATCTTCAGTATTATTTGTAACTGGGGAAAAAATGGAAATAGACTAAATTTCTATCAATAAGAGGATGAATAAATAAACCCAGGCTATTTCAATACACATGGATGTTGTAGATTTATGTGTACCAATATGTTAAGTGAAAACAATAAAGTTCTAGAAGGAAATAAACAATATATCATCAATATAAGTTTCAAAATTTACACAGTGATAATGTATGTTATTTCAGGGAGCATACATGTATAATAAAAGTACAAATATATACATTGGAATAATATAAGTCCCTGAATTTACTGCTAGAAACCATGACATAGTGGAAAGAATACAGGCTTTCGATTAGAACAGGTTTGAATTCTTAATCTATCACTTTCTGTGTGACTTAAAACAATATTCTTAGTCTCTCTGAATCTTACACTCCTCTCTAAAATCAGGAATAAATCTACCCTATCTACCTTGAAGGGTTGTCGTGAATCCTAAATGAAATGGCATCAAAAAAAGCACCTTGTAAAGTCTCCAACCCACTTTAAGAAACCAACAGGTAATATTTCCTCATCCCTTCTCAAATTTTTTAACACCTACATTTTCAAAAAAGTGTGGGGAGAAACAACAGATTGCTGTAGTTGAAAAGAACTCCCTTTTCCTGAATATTCATTGTACATTATTTGAAAATTTTAAGCAGGCTTGTATCACTTTCCTGTAAGCTAATATATATTCATGTACATGTGTTTATCTCCTAGTTGCCTGACTAGCCGTGAGTTCCTAGAAGGTAGAGTTTAGAACTACTGATCCCCTAAGCCCCACCAGGCTCTGCATGGTCTAGGTTGTCAGTTAGATATTTTGATGGCTCACCCAGCACTGGTAAGACATTTAGTTGTTGTTATTCACAATGGTGATAGATTTATGCTAATTATCTTCATTCTGAGATGACTTCTTTGGGGGTCACAGATCAGTGGAATGGTTGGCTAGGACAAAGTGTAAAGAATGTGCCCGTGGAACACTGGCCACATGGGACCTTCTGCCACACTAGAGTCCATGCTCCAACCAGCAAACCAGGCCGGCCCAGATACCACCCAACCCCACAGAGAAGACCAACATTATTATCTAGGGAAGAGTTTATTTTAAGAAAATTCATATTTTAGCTTTAAAATTGTGAACCAAATAGAGCCGAAAGGTCATACAACCAAATATAAAAACAGCAAAAAGATATTCATCCCTTGCTCTCACACACATAAATTTCCTTTGGCCAAAGGTATCTTTTAAAGCCCCATGCACATTAGGATGACTCAGAGAGGCACTTAGAATCCCATTCTCTCTCTTTCTATTCTATTTTCTGTTATCCAAATAATTCCCATTGGAACCGTCAACAGATGAAGATTACAGTCAACCTCACACAGATGCAAAGCTCTATAGCTGCACATAGCCAATGCCAGGTCAGCATTCTTCACTGCCTCTAAGGGAATATTCCAGTTCAATTCCCATCCCTAACCACCTGTATAGACTTAGGGTTATATTTTCTTGACACATCTTTTTACCCAGGCCAAAACATAACACATGAGGGCTAAAACAGGCTTTTCCACACTGTTTGCATTTTTAAATAAAACACTGAAAATAATTTGAGATCTTTGCCTCAATCTCTTTTATATTTTTAAAATAAAGAGATAATTACAGTCTTTTCTTTCTGAAAATTAAGTATGTGATAAAATTAATTTGCATATTTAGAAGGTGAGTCCTAATTATATATTCCAAAACAACATATCAGTATTTCCTATATTAAGCATGCATATATTAAGTGGTACACATGTACTTCAAATGTGTGAGTTCTTATAAAAATACGGCAGTCCATATTTTTAAGGAACTTTTTAAGGTGTGGCATTTAAGTACTAATTATAAAATGTACTGTTTGAAAATAAGAAGAAATAGTGTTAGAGATTAATGCTTTCAAATATGATAGAAGTATGATTCAGGGTTTAATTAAAGTAAAATTTCTATGATTGGACAATATATGAGTTTCACTGAATGGTGTCCTCTATCCAGACAACTGGACCAGCAAATGACGAGGATCCATTTGGTGGGGTTCCACTGCAGGGTCATCTGAAGCCCAACTACCAATGAAGTCAAAGCCTTTCAGTTAACCACCAGGTTTGAACTGTGGTTATCCAGACCAACTGTGGACAATGAACAGCAGTGACCATGAAGGGTTGACTTTTTTCAAAGACTGAGATTATTCATTAAATTCATTTAACAAACAAGAAACTCCCTATAAAGAGAAAAAGAAAAGGAATGGCCCTTAAAATAAACCAAACTGAAAGCCCTTCTGACCCGATTTCGTTAACAGATAAGCTGGAGATCAATGAGGTTACTTACGTATTCTAACCAATATTAAATACAGTGACAGAGCCACTATCAAAACCTAGGCCCACTGGTTCCCAAAACAGTGTCCTCCCCAATATACCATACGGCCTCCCTTAACCAGGGGAAGGTTTAATGGTATTGTTCTAGAACCAGCCCGGAAGGGTCAGCCCATGGCTTGAACGCAAAGGTGTCTATCCACATCCACGATCCAAAGGCACCTTAAGAAAATGCCACCCATTCCTGGACACTGAGCAGAATCATCCCGCTCCAGTCCTGGCACTACCAAAGCATCAGATATGTGATCCTCCTGGTCACTGGGCCTCTCTGATTACTGAGGGCCCCCAATATATACACAGAGATGGGAGGCCAATTCTATTCACATCTGTCATGAGGGCTAAATGTGATAACAAAAGTTCAATGGTTTCCCATATTGTGACACGCTATACAAAGTATTAAATATTCTGTGTCCCCAAATGAGAAGATACCCATTCCTTGATCTGTCCTATTAATTACATGAATACAATTCAGCACCTTTTTCTTTAAAGAGGAATGCATTAAAAATACTGACAGAATACTAGCTTGGTATAAAAATATTAGAAGGTACCCAAACTTTTCTGAGGTGACTTATTTTCAAAGTATAGAGAAAACGCATCAGATGAATATCCAGTAATCTAACTGTTCTCTAACATT
Organism: Manis pentadactyla; assembly: GCF_030020395.1. NCBI lineage: Eukaryota > Metazoa > Chordata > Mammalia > Pholidota > Manidae > Manis > Manis pentadactyla. Next base: position 17,897,274 of record NC_080034.1, on the reverse strand, counting down.
ATTTCAGGCATAAAAGTAGTTCACTGTAGAAAAGAAACTGTAAGAAAAACATCAGAATAACTTCATGAAAGTTCTCATTATCTTGTTCTTAGTATTTTCCCAACACTTCTCCAAACTGAAAGCTTTTCCTTAACTGCATTATAAAATCACCACATGGGTCATTATTGCTGTAGACCTACAAGGCAACAGCTCCCTCTTGGAAATAAAATGTGCCCCCTGTTCATTTCAATCGCAGAGACAACACCCAGTAGTTTCTATCACATGAGCACCATTTTTAAATAATTTCTATTTTCCTTGTATGAAATAAGGGTTGTTTCATAACTTCTTGAAATGCCTTTTAATTCTTGAAGTATTATGTCTCCTCTCTTTACATTGAATTATCACAAAATATTGAACACATCTGTTTGGGTTATTTGACCTGGTATACTTGTTTATACTTGTTTTCGAGTCTCGGAATAGTGTTATTTTTAGGAGAGCTAAAGTGGTGTCTTTCTCTCAGACATAATTTTAGTATGTCTAGCTGTCCACACAAAGCAGGAAGACACAAAATAAAACTAGTGTAAGTACTGATTTAAGTACTACGAGCGACTGACTAAATCAGTGATTAGGTTAGTGCCAGGATCATAAACCTGACACTTTACTCTTGGAGAAAAAATTATTCTACAGAACGGAGGTTGTTGCCACTGAATACTTTTTATCTTAAAAATTTTGCATTGAAAAGTCAGCTTTTGTAAGCAGAGTAATGCAAAGTGATGAAAGATATTATAAATTAAAAATATTTAAAGAAATCTGATTTGGTTTATAAAAATGTAATTAGCAAAAATTGCAATAAAACCTCTATTGCTTTAATGAAGCATATCTATCCTCTGTGATAGCTCAGAATAAATTACATTTCATAACAATTAAAATTGCAACTTTTGTTGCGATGAGTATTTTATTGTCTACCTGCTGAATGGTACTTTATTCATTTTTTTTAGCTAACATTGAGTACCTAATTTACTGAATATCTAATATTGTTTGAATGGCTGATAAGCACTGAAATAGTATGAAGATATAGTAATCAAATTTTAATCAAAGCACTTAACTGAGAAAGAAGCTTATTATAAATACATCTTGCTTCCCCAACAAAACTAAGAGCTTTCAGGGGATCAACTGAAGATATATTTTTGTTTGATTTTTATTGACTGTTTACTATGTAATACATAGTAAGGGCTCAATTAATATTGCTTTTATTGTTAATATATTTGTTCACTTATTCAACATTTACTGTCTGTCTGCCTGCCAAATGATATAATACATGCACAGCACATTGTATGGCCTCTGGTATACAGGGGATGCTCAAAAAATGTCATGTTAGATGGAAAGATAAATAGCCCCCATGACTTGTATTAGGCAATGGACACACAGTGGATGTGCAAAGAACTTTGCTGCTGCGAGAACACAGAAAATGTCTGGAGGAGTCCAAGAAAATAGCACTGATTAGCAGAGGGAACTAAGGGAACACATATGCAAAAAAGTTAGAGTCAATGTCTTAGTACCAAATTACAAAGCAAGTTTATTAATAACTGCTATCAGCACTATCTATGCTTACTTGATGTCAACCTTAACTAAAATTTCTTAGTTACTGAAGACCCAAGCAAAACCATCAATCATTTTAGGTTTTGTATAATTAAGAAAGATAGAATGCCATTTAAATACTTACTATAGTCAGAAGGAACACACAATGTTGTCCACACCCTGCTTGAACTTATCCAAGAACAAGAAACTTGCTACCTCCATAACAAACCATCAATCTTTATTGTTTTCATTGCTACAAGGTTCTTGATAGCACTCTGAATAATAGCTAACTTTTATTGAGACTCCGTATGAAACAGGCAATGGATTAAGCAATTACATAATTTCATTTAATCCCACAAGCCCTTAAAGAAGCAACTATACTTTTAATTCAACTTTACAAATAGCATAGTGAGACCCAGAGATTTAAAGGAAGCTGGTCACACAAAACAGAGCCAGAAGGTTTAGCCAAGTCCCTCTAGGGCTGTATGATTCCTGTTTCGACTACACAATTCAATGCTGGCCTTGAAGCAAAAATCTGCCACTTGTTAATTATTCTTTTGCATGAAATACACTATTGTGTATTGCTCAGGGTTTCTCAACTACTGACATTTGGGACCAGATAAATCTTTATCACAGGGGTCTTTCTGGTGCATTATGGGATGTTTGTAACACCCTTAGGCTCTACCCACTAGACACTAAAAATACCCCATTCCAGTTGTGATAACAAAAAACATTCCCAGACATGACTGGGGAAAAAAATTGACCCCACTGAAAAATCACCGATTTAGTCAATAAAAGCTTGCCTCAAGGACTGCCAATTAGAAGACCTTAATGAATGAAGGTGCACTTGAACTTTGTAAGTCTTAGATTTCATACTAGGAATCAGCCACGATGTTCAAAGTCCTTTGCCCAAAGATAAGGCAATAAGATAAAAAGTATCTATTTGTTTAAAATACTAATAGGACTTGAATTTGTTGGTTAGCTGTTCTGTTTCAAACCTGACAAAGGTACTATTCTTTTACTACCAGTGTTTCTGGGGTTTAGCTTCTACTTCATAATCAAATGTCTGTGAAACAACAGATCAGATATTTCCAAAAATATAATAATTTAAGAGCAAATAAGGAAACCTAACAAACAATTTCATGGCTTGCATTTGCTTTTTATTCTTTGGCCACCACCACCAACAGAGTGCTTTTAAAACTGAAAGTGCTTTCTTTCCATTTTATTTTGTGTTCACAGACAGCTAACTGTAAAACATTATAATAATGTTGCCTATGAGGACTTTTCTTAAACTTCACTTACTCACATGATAATAGTGGTTATATTTTTCATGTTTCTCAATCCATACATCTGCAAAGTTCTAAGATCTCATGCCTAGGATGAAATTGCTATAATAATAATAATAATCTGAGTCTTTAGTACATTCAAAGAATATAATGCAAAAGAGCTACTGCTTCTCTAGGGAGTAAAGTTTAAGGCATGTAATCCATCTCCATGATGAAATGCAGATTTCCCATTAGAAGACAAATCATTCATTTAAATGAGTACAGTAGAATAGCACTAAAAAGAAAATTCATCTGGTTATATTTAAGGCTCAGAAAAAAATCATGTACAAAAAGATTCTCTGCCTTTCAGCCTACAGGATTTTCATGTGATTATCAATCAGATATATATTTTCATTCACTTAAAGCTCATATTCTTTAATAAAGGGACTGTGAGAGAGGTGTTGGGTGAATTTCAAAGTGGATCATACAGATCAGAACTCTAAGGTTCTAAAAAACGAAGCCTACTTGGTGACCTTAGCACTGACAGGTGGTAGACTAAGTCTAGTCCCTTTATTTTTTCCCCCACTTTACATTCTGCTTTCTTACCAAAGATCTCATGCAGTGGTTCATGTATTTGTTTTTTATAAAATGCTAAGAAGATATATATTGAGGGAAGAGCATCCTTGGTCTACTCAAAATAAAAAAAAACATTGCATCCCTGGCTAAGCTAGGATTGGGCCAGCCACTTGGGGGAGAAACAGGAGTCCTACCAATATTACTTTCCATGACAAGCAGCCCATGTATTAGTTGTGTTGACTTGAAGAAAGGATGACAGTGACTGACAGAAATATTGGTAGAAAGTAACATGTTTTTTTCTATATTCTTTGCTTCTGGAATTATTGTCTTTATCTTTCCCTTTCCACTGACAAGTTAAAGTGTCTCCCATGAAGGCAATATAAAGGAAAAGTCCCATATGTTCTTATTTCATGTCCTTATTCATGCTTTCCTTTGGTACCATAACCAATATTCTTCACTCTATAACATGCCTCAGAGAAACACTAATTTCTTTGCTTTTCTAAATAACTAAATCATTAAACTTTAAAAATTAAAAATGTCGAATTTTTCTAAGAACTTAGGTCCTAGGTTTATGTCTTTTTTATATATGTTGCATTAAAATTTTGGAGGCCACCAGTAAATGGTTTCTGGTAAGTATAGTTATTACATTCATTTCTCATAGGTGAAGGAATAATTCTAATTTCAAAAGCTATTTTTAAAAAGTTAATGTAAAATTGTATTTGCATAATTCATGCATGGCAAACTACCTTTAAATTAAAGATGCTCAGGAATGTGATATTATTAGCTATTGCCGGAGCAGCAAAATGTACCATGGTTCCCCTTGACAATCACCAAAAATGGTTCCATCTGAAAAGAACTAATTGAACTGACATCCAAAATATATTAAAATTTTTATTTTAATTGATTTTTCAACTGCAAAGTGTTGGAGGAAAATTCCACATGGTGTTTCTGTGCCTCTTGAGTCAACTTTTGTTCCAGACTATTTCCAAGGATGCTGGGAGATCCGCCAAACCAGCCTTGGGAGATTGTGTCTCCCTCCTGGGATGAGAGCAGATTTATTTCCTGACCAGTAAAATAAAAATGATTTCTTCCTTCAGAACAAGGTTGGAGAAGTTTGCTAGAACTCTTTTTATAAAAGGGATTTCTGAAACCCAAGAGTTCCTCAGCTTGACATAACCCCCCGTAAATGCAGCATCCACCTGCATCCCTGCACATCACCTTCATGAGACCAGGGCACAAGAGGAACCCAGGCAAATATGAATTTCATGCTGTCTGCCGTGTTGTCAGTAATAAAGTCCGTGGTGTCACACCCAAGAGTCTCCTGTCTGCCGGCCTAAAACCATGGCCGACTAACTTGTTAGAGCACAGGTCAGGTAAAGTCTCAGACCCTTTACAGTTACTGGCATAAACATAGTAAATACACAATAACTGCAGTAATGTTAAATGAAGAGGTAAAGTTACTATGTAGAACTAAACATCATTCATCATCTAAATTTACAGTTCTCCTCAGCAAAAGTGTATATTACAGTCTATACTTTTAATTGTGACACAATTTGTTTTAAATACTGATTATTTTAGTATTTTCCATTCTGATATCTACATATCTTATTTCACTCAATAAGTGGCTGCTACGTAAGTCTCAATCTCTTTGGAACATAGGAGACATAAACAAAAAATTATATTTAATATCCAAGAAAATGGATTCTGTTTCTAAGAATCAGCAGTTTTGAACTGAATCAAAATATAAAGGCAGTGACAGTACGTTCTGTTGTTTTCTTGACATTGTTCTGTTTTACCAAGTCCCTTACTAGAAAAACACACATCAGTATGAACATTTGGTGAAAACAATGACATGTTAGATTTCATTTGGATAACTGTGTTAAAATATTATTAGTTGGACAGTATCACATTCTATGTAAATCCATTGTTTAAATGTATTTAACAAAAAGTACTGCTTTCACTCTCACAGCCAATGAATGACATTAGTCATTTTTCCTAACTCTCTAAACTGACAAGGAAGAAGACCATGGCTCTCGAGTAAGATACCATGCTGTGTAAACTGTCACATAAAACAAATACTTAAGTCAATAAACAAAGAAACAAAGACAAAATCCTGATCCTCCGGGGGAAAAAAAATCAGAAGGAGATTCCCCTTTTCTCAAAATTCTAAAAATGATCACACTACCTGCTGAATTAAACATCACTGACTCCTTCAGAGCCACAATTTAAATTCTTCCCCCTACAAAACCCTTAAAATATTCCATTTCCCTTTAACATTATGCAATTACAATAAGGCTTCTATTAATGCAAACAACTTCTGTAGTAAACAGCCATTTCTTTAAATAATTTTGAGATCATGAGCTACCAAGGAACTACCTAACCACTAGATCAACTGACAGTCACCGATTCAGAACACCTGCTGCTAAGAGAGGCAAATGACTCAAAATTTTTGAAACACTTTACAGAGCTTCACTTTTAATGATTGTTACTGGATCATCAGGAAAGAAACATGAAAGTTCTATGTAACTAAATTCTTTGCTCAACTTCAAAAATTGGGAGAATGATGGCAATCAAAAACTACTCAGCACAGACCTGGCATCGGGCAGCCCAAAGGTTGCGACCTGGATGAATTTCCATCTTGTTCCTGGCCAGAGAAGGGGCTGTTTTCAGGTACTCAATGAAAGGAAACAATTCACATCATAAAGAATCTGGTGAGGGCTTTAGCACACAAAAAAATAAATTTAAAGAAAAGGACTTCAAATGGCAAGGACGTGTCACTAACAGGAATCAGACACAAAAATTTTATGTGTATTCATGGCCTTTAATTTTTCAATATTAATCTTTAACAGAGCATCTTATCATTTTAAGGTGTATATACTCATAAATGCTACAATTAATCTTAAGTCTATTTTGTGATCTTTTTTCACCTTATTTTAAATATTCTTCCCAAAAATCAACATAACAAATAGGAAACAGAATTGTTTAAAGAATCCATATGTCTCGAATTCTACTTTTTAAACTCTACATGAGAAATGCCCACCATTAGTTAATTCATTCACTGAACAGAAAAATACTGAAGCTATCAGGCATAACTGAATGCCCAACCAGGTAGCTTGTACAATCAAGTCTATTCTAAGACAAGTCATTTTGATTTTCTTACCTAGAATGATAAGAACGTTATATTGTTCCTTTCTAGAAACTAGAGAAAGGTAATTTTTTACCAAATGTCCCTTATCATTTAATTTACATGGATCCATCTACTAAATGATTCCACTTCTCAAGAGGTATTTGTCCCTCTCCTTCACAATCCTGGAGGGAAAAGATAAACACCATGAAATGTTTTCACTGCTTTCTGAAAAAAAACACTGAATTAAAACAGAATATAAAACAAAGTAGTTCCTCAATTACATTAATGTGGTCTGGCTTTTCAGAACAAAAATCCATTGGGGATGGTGAGAATATAAACACCCCTCCAAAATGTCAGGCTTCAGTCTAACTAGCAAGTCTGCTTTGAGTCACACTGTGTTCAGAAAACACCGTTTTCCTGACTTAATCTAACTTGAATTATTTCTGAGATGCTCTTGAGTTTGCATTGCTTTTAAGCAGATGATGCACTGCTTGGTTTCTTCTGTTTAAATGAAAATCAGATGTGCCTCATTCTGCAGAGAACAGAACAAGGTGGCAAAACTAAATCCAGCAGGACTTAGGTTTGTATGAGAATAAAGCTTCTGATAAGACTATCAGACATGAAAATGGGTCACTGAGGAAAACTGGGGAACACTTTCTGTGGGTTTTTCTTTTTTTTTTTAAGTCCACAAGCTCTCATCCCTGTGGGATGGCTTCAGCAGGGGAAGCCCACAAACAAGCACATGGATTTCTAGCGGAATCACCCAAGTGCTCTGCCGAGTCCATAACAGTGACATGGAGGGTCTTCAAGGAAGCAGAGAGAGCAACTTCCTCAATAACTAAACACAAAATGCAATTCCAAACCACCAAAAGTCTGCAATGTTGGTTTTGTGACCTTGACTCAGAGTCACTGGGATATACCAAGAAACCACAGTTCTTGACAGATGCGTGTCTTATGTGCAAAGGCTTACCGTATGAGAATTTCCTATGATCTGTGCTATGTAATTAATGCAAAATGAATTTGCTGTGCGATCTGACATGCCAGTTCATTCTGTGAGCCAGCAGGTAACAGGCCCAGTCTCACTCTTAGAACCTAAGGGGTATGAATTTGGAGAATGGAAAACTTCTTTAGCCCCACCTCCACGCCCAATTAAAACGATTCCTTATGCTTGGTAAGCCTGAAATGCCACAAAGGATCTCTTTAAATTGAGAATTATCTCCCTGTTAAAACAGAAATTCACTTAGGAGACATAAACTGTCATCAGTTATTTATACTTCAGTATAACTGAATTTCAAATTCTGTCTTGACAGCTAGCTTTGATAAGAAAACATGAAGCGTGGTTATCTGGATTATAAGAGAGGAAAAACTCTTCAAGAGATAGAAGTGAGATAAATAACTATTTTACCACTATTATTTGTCTATTCACTCAACAATATTATCACCACCTACTATTTTTCAGTCAATGTCCTAAGCACTGGGGATACAAGGACAAAAACACATAGTAAATGGCCTCAAGCAATGCGGAATTCAGTAGAAAGACATCAAATATGCAGTTACTATAGAAAAGAAGAGGTTTAATGGAGGTGTGTGCAAGGGAAGCTCAGAAAAATTAATACCTAAATCCACATGGCAGAGAGGAGACAGGGAAGTTTCCAAGAAGAGGCAAAGCCCCACCTGTGACTTGAAGGAGAACCAGGGATTTGCATGTAGGTCACCTGAGAAGGATAGGAAGCTATTACCTGATTATCTCTGGAAACATTAAAGAACAAGATGTGCTCAGTGAAACAGCGTTTTTGAAGTAAAGACTTCTGGAGTGAAATACCAGTGGAGGGTGGGGGCAATGTCTCAGCTCAGGCCACCATGACAAAAGTCCACAGACTTGTTGGCTTAAAATACAGACATTTATTTTCTCACAGTCTGGAGACTTGCAGTCAGCATGGTAGGTTTCTGGCAAGACTGTTCTGTTGGCAGGCTGCCACCTGCTGGCTGGGTCCTCACTAGGCCTCCTCTCGGTGTGCGGATTGGGCGGTTGAGGCTGCAAGCTCTCTGCTGACTCTCCTTATAAGAACATTAATCCTATCATACCACAGCCCCACGTTTCTGATCTCTTTCAAACTTAATTATCTCCTTATAGGCCCTATCTCCACATACAGGTTAGGGCTTCAACACATGAATTTGGAGGAGATACAACTCAATCCAAACAGACAGTGAGAGGAGTGAATGACCATGACAGGGAGGGTGCTCCGGAAACAAATCACTAAAGGGCCTTTCAAATCAAATGAGGAAGAATGGACTTTGTCTTTCAAGATCATTCTAGGATTCTACAGAGGGATTTTAAGCAAGAAGTGACATATTCTGGTTCACATTATAGAAAGCTCATTATGGTAGCAAACAGAGAATGATGCACAGGAGAACAGAAAGGCCACTGAGAGACCATACAAGCCTGATGCAGGACGGAGGGAGGGAGAGTTGAGAAAGACAAGTTAAAACAGGCTAAGTTTGATCACAGTGGAGAGGGGAGAACTGAGGGTGACCCCAGTCCCTGGCTCATGCAGCTAGGGGATGGCAGTGTCCTTGCCAGAGAGAAAGAACCCAGAAGGACAAGGGAAAGTGTTTGCTGAGGGATGGAGGGGAGGAAATAAAATGCTTTTTAGTTTTTAGAAGATTAAGTCTAAGCTCCCCAAGAGGTGTGGACATATGGAATTGTTTACTTGACAGCTGAATATTTGGACCCACTATGTGCCAGGAATGGGGTAATGGGCAGATGCAACTGATGCTAAGCAGAATGAGGGAATGTGGATTCTGCTCTGGCTTACTACTTGCTTTTGAGTGCCAAGAACTGAGATTTTAGTCCATTAAAACTCTTTGTATTGAACAAAACTGAAATGCCTAGCAGTACAAATATAACTAAATAAATGCTGGGTCATCTAAATGACAGAGCACTCCAGAGGCATGAAATTCCTGTATTCAAAGAATATTTAATGACGTTAAAAAAAACACAGTAAGAGAAGAAGAAAAACACAAAACTAGACAGTAAGCTAATCGTGTAAAAATATATATCTTTCATGGAAATGTTAAACATTGTTGTCTCCAGGAACAGCACTACAAATATGTAATTTTTATGTTTTCTCATATTTTCCAAATTTTTCCATGAAAAACACATATTGTTTTAAAGTCAGATATTCTAAATTTATATTTAAATTTGTATGTTTTTAGGCAAAGTTAATATTTCAAAAGGAGGCTCTCCCACCACCAGCTTATCCTCTATCAACCAGGGGAGATTTGGCTATGCTGAGGAGAAATATATTGAAAAATTGTGACTTGTAATGGCAAAGGTTTCTCTTTTGCTTGTATTAAATATCCACTATGGGCTGATTAGGGGCTCTGCACCTCATTCTTCATTTTAGGACCCATTCTGAGGAGCATGGCCACTTGCTATGGCAGAGGTAATCAGCTTTAGACTCTTAAACTAGCAATTATTTGTTCCATTCCAGAAATGTATACCAATTTCCACTGAACTCATAGGCCAGAACTAATATGGGGCCAGGAAATGGAAACCTACATGTACCTGAAATGTATTTGGTAGAGTTGATAACAATCAACATAAATTTAAATTCATCACCCCCCCACACCAAAAAATACTACAGAGGGATGTTTATGGCAGTGTTGTTCAAACTGCAAAACATGATTCATCAGTAGATTGGGAAATCAATTTAGTGGGTCATGACTAGTGTTTTTTAATAGAATGGAATGGAAGGGGAAATTCAGAATATAATGTTTTTAGAAAAAGTAGATATGTATCATGAAACAATATTTGATATACATCTACCCAATAAATACAGATGTGTCACAATGTAAAATATCTTCCTGTAAAACAAGTTTGAAAGTCATTATTCTATAGGAGCTATAACTAAGCCAGATACATTCTATCCTGGGCCTTTCTAATCCAATGTCCTATGACTACCTGAAGGACAGGAAAACTTGATCTTCCTCTGTGGAATCGATCTCAAAGAACTGAGTCCAATTTTTACTCCTGCTTGAATAAAATGCTCCCTCAATAATAAATCAATAAAGAAATATCATGAAGTGACATATTTTTAGCACCTACCAAGTATTAAAAGAGTTCTTAAACTAAACAATTTCAAGCCTCAAAATATTTTCCTTAATTCTAGAGCCTCATTCTATTGGTTTGTTAGGAATCTATATAATTCTTCTATTAACTTAAATGGCATCCTTGAGCAAGGTGAATGACGATAATTTTTTTTTTTTTTTGTATTGCTATTAACTTCTAAAACATTGTCATGGATGATTTTTATCAGGTTTACTTATGCTTTGATTGTTTAAGGGAAGAACACACATTTCAAAACTGCAAAATACCAGTTGCGTCTCTGTCACAAACTAAATATTCCCAAGTTGCATTTCTTTGTCACAAACTAAATATTCCCAATTTTCAATATCCTATCTTTTGATATTCAACTAAGAAAATACAAATTTGAAATATGCATCTTCTGTGTGTGTGTTCATGGGAAAAGTGCAATATTTTATAAATCAGTTTCACATTTCTCCTTGCCAAAATGAATTTCATCTTAACCTTTATTTGCTATCATCCATGGGAAATGTTTCTAAGCACTTAATAAAATGCAAGACTTTCAATCAACTTCAGCATTTTCCACCCTTCCCCCAAGTATACTGCCATGCTTTTTCCTACCTACCCTTCATAGCACTGCCAGATCAAAAGCCAGCCTTTTGTTTCTACAAGGAAAATGTTTGCTAAAGAGCCAAGAACAACAGAATGCCTCATGCAGTACAATCTTTTTTTACCTCCCAAATGGCTCCACTACCCCTTCCTACGTATGCCCGAGAGGTTTCCCGGGGACAGGGGGGAGTCAGTGCGAACTAATAAAATCTACCATCCTGACATTCAAGGGAACCAAATAAACATGACTAACTGTGTTTAAAAGAATAGAAATGAAAAGACCATCCTCAAAAATAAACCACTATGCAATTTTTTTTACCATCTAAAAGGAAGCTCTGGTATGGAAAATGGTGAACATCCTGCATTTGTTAATTAAGGAAGCATTATATTCAGTGCAGTAACAGTAACTTGCTTAAAAGTGATGAGTCACAACATTCCGTTCCTTCCTGGACTTATTCAGCTAGATGTGGGGAAAAGAGGATTGTAGTGGCAGCTGGACCATCTTTGTCCCAGGCCCAGCAGGGCCACTGACACTGCGGCAATCTGGACAAGAAAACAAGCCTGGGTGGACTTCAGTATCTCCTCTATAAAACCAGTGGGTGAGGAAATGAGTGAGCTAGAGGAGCTCTTCCATTTCAAATCAGCTGCACTTCTATTTTCTGAAATAAATCACCTAGTTACTCATTCCATTAAATATCAGATTGGCAATTAGCTTTCTAAAACAACCAAAAAAGTCATTTCTTTCCATTATTCGAAACTGGATCTGATGCATTACAAATTTTCCATAAATTAACATTTTGTAATAAAAATTATCATATCTATAACATTTCTATTACATTCAGAGAGCTCCAAAGACATGCACAGTATCATCCTGATCATTCTCTTTTGGTGACGGCCTTTTGTTTTTATTGCTAAACTCTCAAAAAATAATCCCTTTACAATGCTCCTCCTTCTAAACAAATGACAAACACTACTACAGAAATCCAACTGAATGACTGCGGTATAGTTCTGAATCCTAAAAGGTGGGGTTTCTTACACTATTTTACAGTGTTCTCACACACACACACACACACACACACACACATAAATGTGAGCAAATAAATAGCACAGTCAGGTTTTGATTATCTGCCAACAGGGATGGTGACAGAGAACTAGTACAGATATTCTTACATGGTAGAGAGTTGGGGGAAAATGTACAATTTGGCAGTGGAATGTGTTTTATTCTTATATTTGAACAAAGCTATGCCTGGCATTCTGGAAATTGGCAATACTATACTTCAAACTGAGTAATTAATTAAATACTTTTCTGGAAAAAGTCAACCCAAGAGAACTAGAAAATATTTTAGTTTGTAAATATCTTGGTTCACACCTTGGCAAATGATCACATTGTGTGATGTTTAAAATGATATTTTCAAATCCCTGCTGGATGAGACTAGTATGATAAAGACACTGAATTATAAGAGGTGACATTGTCATTAAATATTTATAGAACTTTTTGCAGAAAGGAGCTCTAAAAGGGATCATGCTACACCAACTCAGGATAGTATCATTATCAAATCTGCCATCCACAATGCAAGGAACTCATGAGATGGGAAACTTTCATAACTCAGTAACCATCCAAAGTTGGTTACTGTCTCTTAAACAGTTTTTCAAATTCAATGGTCTAAAGCAGAAACAGCTGCACTGGACTTCGTTCATGCTGAAAAACTGACATTTCTCTTTCAAGTGCCAAGTGCAGTCTCAGAATAACAGTATGTCAGACTCTATCCAAAAGGAGATGCTCTTATTTTCCTACATCATCCAAATGTCGTTCAGAAGAAATTGCAAACAAGATCCCTAAAGCCATATTACCCCAGGCCCCAAAGAGCAATTATGGCTATCCACATAACATAACACTTGGTCCAAAATATTCTCATAGCCAAATTAATAAAGAAGGCACCAAAATGACTTCTGTTCCTTTCCACAATTACAGGTGCTTTCGAATATCACCAGATTAACACTGAACATGATCGCTTCACAATTCCATGGCATATGTTGCCGGGAAGGTCAGAGGAACAGTATCACTCAGAGCTGGAGAAAAAGGATTCTCAGAGCAGAAAGTGGAAAAGTTCCCTGACAGAGAGGTAAATGATTCTTAGGCTTAGCAAAAAGCTCTTTGCACGACTGAGGAAGAATAATGGCCTTTTGGATAGTAGGCAACTCTTTTCTATTTATATCCATGGGAAGCATGAGTATAGACAGGCTCTTAGACATGACTGGCAAAGAGGCCTCAGGTAGGTCCCCTACTAGCAAAACCCAAGAGGAACAAGAAGTAGCCAAGTCCAGAAGGTAAGACACTAGTATATTGCCCTACTCTGTAATTATTAGGGGCAAGCTATAGTAAACAGGAAAAAAAAAATCCATATAGTTGTAAACATGAAATTGCAAACACAAAGATGTGAACAAATATTCAATAAAAACCAGCATCACAGAGGAAGACCACAAACTCAGCAAAGAGAGTAAATAATACCCATAGAAACAGAGTTAATAATAGTAAAAAGATAACTAGCTTAAATGTAATTAATATATTCAGAGATATATATGGGAAGAGGGAAGTAGATGGAAAATAAAGTTGAAGAATGCTACCAGCACAATGCAAAATGACACAAATTTTACAAAAATTTAAAAAAGACTTTTTCAGAAGGAAAAAAATAAAGAGGCATATGAAGAAATAATAGAAGAATGCTTTCAGAGCTAAATAAAAATTTGAATCTTCAGATTGAAAGGGGTCACAAGTACCAAACTGTGGGAGGAAAAGATCTTCTAGACACATATTGGTGAAAAATTATAATTCAAAAGACAAAGCAAAAATTCCTAAGTTTCTATGTGGGTGGTTGAGGAGGTGGGGATGGAAGCGAATACCTAAAAAGAAATAAAATTCAGATTGTTTATAGACTTCTTATCACAAAAGGAAAGCTAAAAGACAATGCATCAAAATTTTCAAAGTTTTGCAGGAAAATATGGAACCAAAGAAAATCATTTTTGGGCATTTTGAGCATTTGAACATTAAATAACTCAAATGTTTATTATCTACTCAGTAGCTCCAAAAAACATTACTAGAAAATAAACAAAACTAAGAGCTAGTTGTGGAATAGAAATTTTTTTTTAATCAACAGAATTTGCCACTGTGCCCTAACCATTCCCCCAAAATAAACTTCCACCTAAAATTGTTACAGAAAAAAGTTAATAACATTTTAGAAATAAAATACAAGCTCTCAAACTGGGAACTGGGTGAGGGCTTATAGGATAAATAAATTATCTGGGTGGGAGAGGTAGATACCAACTAGCTATTAGTGGAAAACATAGGTTGTAATTGATACACAGACATATAATGGCAACTAATTTTATGTAAGTAGGAATGTCATTTCCAGAGATAACTGGTAGGGGAAGAAAACGAAGCAAATTTAATTCCAAACACAGAAAACTAATAGTAATAATCACAAGAAAGAACAAGAAAGAATGATAAAAACAAAAAGCCAAGTAAAATGCAAAGAAAAAATCCAAATGTATTAGCAATCATAATAAAGTTTAATGGGTTAAATTTACTATTCAAAATTCAAATATTTCAGATTGTGTTTTTGTTAAATCCACCCATATTCTGCTTATAAGAAACTCACATAAATCACCTCACACCAGTTAGGATAGCCAATATCCAACAGACAAGAAACAAAAAGTGCTGGGGAGGATGTGGAGAAAGGGGAACCCTCCTACACTGTTCGTGGGAATATAAATTAGTCCAACTATTGCAGAAAGCAATATGGAGGTTCCTCAAAACACTGAAAACAGAAATGGCATTTGACCCAGTAATTCTACTCCTAGGAATTTACCCAAAGAAAACAAGTCCCCAGATTCAAAAAGACACATGCACCCCTATGTTTATCACAACAGTATTTACAATAGCAAGATACGGAAGCAACCTAAGTGTCCATCAGTAGATGAATGGATAAAGAAGATGTGGTACATATACACAATGGAATATTATTCAGCCATAAAAAGAAAATAAATCCTACCATTTGCAACAACATGGATGGGGCTAGAGGGTATTATGCTCAGTGAAATAAGCCAGGTGGAGAAATACAAGTACCAAATGATTTCACTCATTTGTGGAGCATAAAAACAAAGCAACACTGAAGGAACAAAATAGCACCAGACTCACAGACTCCAAGGAGGGACTAGTGGTTACCAAAGGGAAGGGGGCGAGGAGAACGGGTGGGGAGGGAGAAAGGGATTAAGGGTCACTACAATTCACAATCACAATATAGGTAGGTATAGAGAAGGCAGTATGGCATGGAGAAGACAAGTAATGACTCTACAGCATCTTACTACACTGATAGACAGTGACTGCAATGGGGTGGGGGGTAAGGACTTGATAATATGGGTGAATGTTGAAACCACAATGTTGTTCATATGAAACCTTCATAAGGCTGTACATCAATGATACTTTAATTTTTAAAAACTCACATAAAACCCTTAAGTGCAAGGCAGAAATCTTACTGACCTGTACTTCTTTGAAGGGAATACTGGGCTGACATCAGGAGAATACTGTACTCACGATATTTCAAAAATGAAAACAGATAAATGTAAGCTTAATGCACAACTAATTGAACGGCTCCCCAATGGAGAGTAACACCTTATGCCCACCTGGTAAGAGGTTTCTAGTGAAAGGGTTTGGAATCCTGCCATTTGCCTTACCTAGTTCAATGGCTGTTGGTAATTTGGGTGAGGGCAGTGATGGCCTGACAAATCAAAGTTCTAGACAAAGGAAAGCTAAGAAAGATTTCTGATTGAATGAAAGACTTTGGATTTTAAAAGATTCCACCTGGATAAACAATGGGCCAACTGCAACAAGACAAAATTCAAAAGAAACACATAAAAGTCCTGGGATCCAAACTCTGGATTCTTGACTTCTCAGTAGGAATCAGGTGGCTTAAGAGCAGGAGGTCTAAGTAGACTGAAATGTTTTCAATAATGGTAAACTGAAGTCATTATTGTAACCTGGCTGCTAACTGGTTGCTGTTGGGCTAGAGGGAGAAAAAGGACAGGCTATACCCTATCTATCAGCAACCAGTGGTTCAAAAAGAATGAAAAATCTTTGTGTCCAGGGGAGACTGACCAGACTGGAGATTAACTCCAAACCATTGCAGAAAAGAAGTGGTATTTGAATATGATCTTCCCCTTGTCTTCAAATACTGGCAAGACTGCCACATGGAAAAGAAATTAAACTTGGCACTGTCAGTCCCAGAATACAATATTAGGACCAATGCCTGGAAACTCCAGGGAAGAAGTTTTCAGTTAAGTTAAAGGTTCTTAATAAATGGGGATGCCCCTAAAACTGAAAGTTCCCATCACTGGAGGTGTTGGGCACTGGATAGTGTGCTCCTTAGGTATGCTATTCACCAGAGGTCCAGGTATCAAGTGTTATTGGTGCAAACAATATTTGTATTATAAACAATTATTTGTAAGATAATTCCCATTCCTATAATTTACGCTTGCTAGAGTGTGTGTCCAAACTGAATCATGCTTCAAGAAGCAAGTTCAAGCCCTACCTCTTCTGTGAAGCAAATCATGACAAAAACAGACCCCCCCTTCCACAGTGTCTATCTTCAGTATTAAACCATTTGGAGTCCAATTAGAGTCTTACTTTTGCTTCCTAAAAATTATAATTGAAATAGCCCATCTCCCAACTATATCATAAGCATATGACCTGGGGTCATCCTAACCTCCAGTCTACTAGGCACCCTGGTTGCCACCTAAGTTAAATTTGCTGAGTCATCACTCCTCTTTTTATTCATATAGCACATATTCAATGTTTTTATAATTACATCTCCTTCTATAAGTGATGCAATACACAGTAATGGCTTCCTCGGGAGTTCCCGTGTCCCCCTACCTTGACATATGAAAATTCGTGTCGTTTTCCATTTAAAACTTCCCAACTTCCTCATGAGAACAATGGTTACAGACACTGACACCCATTCTTGAAGCTTTTGTAGATAATAAAATATGCCCTCTTCCCTTCCCCTTTTATCCTAGAATATATCCATAGATGGCTGAGAAATCCCAAGAGGAGAAAAAATTTGAAGGAAAAAAAAAGCTAAAATCGGAAACTCTCTAGAGTCTAGAGTAATAAATAGTAGCAAAGTCTTGCACTCTGGAAAAGCCGAGCTACGCCCTCATTACAGTTGGGAAACACTGCAAGTTCCATGTAAGAGGATTTCTTGAGGACACTGTCTTGGGTAAAAGAGAAGGGCCTTGTCTAAGGATTGGCAATACTAAAATAATGAAAAAATAGGAATAGGAAAAAATTTCTTCTGCATCACTTTATGATAAATGCTCATCTTTGGGGGTAAACCGGAAGAGGAAATAAAATGGAAAGCATACATCCATTTATTTTTAAATTTGAGTAATTAATATTCAAATCAAGTTTGAAAAAGTGAAATTATAATTGCTCCTCTAATATTACGTAGGCTGTTTTAGGTCCAAAGCTCAAAACCATGGCAGGTTACTAGAAGGAAAATTTGGAATTCAACTTGGCAGCCGTATCCAGGATGATGTAGAAACATTTAAAATGCACAAACTCATTGGCATTTAATAATGCAATAGGTCTGGCCAAAAAACGTCCAGTGTGAAATTACACTATCCAGCAAAAAAATTAAAATATGTAGAGGCACAGTTACAGAAACACAGATGCACAAATGGCTCTATCTTCTATCAGTAATGGACTTTTCATTTAATGAGCTAATTTAGAACTAACCAGACATCAAAAATAGCCACACTTTTTTCCAGGGTTCTGACATGTATAATCTAAAAACAATTGATTCTGATTTTCCCAGTGCCTCCATAACTTCCTTCTGTCAAGTCCTCAATCAACTCAATTCAATTCATCACGGTTATTTGTTTGGTTTAGTTTTTGGCTTCATAGACTACATGCTCACTTAAATACTTTGTAGAAACTTACTGATGTACATTATATATGTAGAACTCACCACAGTTTTGAAGAGAACAGAGATCCAACCGCAGAGCATAATAATAAACCTTCAGATTAGTGGGTTTGGGAGCAATTAACATATGAACACAGGCTCACTAACCTCCCTAAAGCGTTCTACACTGAGCCAGCAACAGAATACGGTCAGGAGGTTTGTGGTGTTCCAACATCCAGAGCATCTACGGGGAAATTTGCTAAGAGATTACGAGTCCTTGAGGACAGGGATCATGTCTTATTTATTGCTGCATCTGTAGGATCTAGTTTAATCTACAGAAGGAGCTGACTACATATTTGCTGAATGATGAATTAATTCTTGTCCTCAACAGATGGACAAAAGTCCTGGCTGCGGCAGCCCCAGGGCCATCTGGCTGAGGAAGCGAATGGACACTGAGACCCGAGGCTGCCCGGCCCAGGGAAAAGGCTTTCTTCTAATTCTCACAAAGTCATGATGTGGACTATCTACGGCCTTGAACAAAGAGATGTACAATCGCTAAACCCAGAGGTCATGACAAGCTACCTGCGGCCTCCAGCAAGACTCGAGAAGGCCCTCGGTCCCAACCAGCAACCACCGTGTCCCCCTGAGACTGGGCTGACGACAGGGTGACGGCCTCTAGGACTCCAGCATCCACATTTAGTCACAAGAAGTTGCTCCCAAAAGCCTCCATTATTGCTGCCAGTGCACACCCGGCTTCAGGAGCAGATCCTTCCCCTGCATCTGCACTTTCTTCTCCCCTGGCACAACATGGATAATGATGAATATCTGGATTTGCCTCTTTCCCATGACCTAGATGGTATGGAAGATGTTCTCATCTAAAGAAGTAACACACTTTCCAAAAGATAATATCCAAATCATAGGTGTGAAAAAACTTGTAAGTAGGGAGAATATCATACTTAGGATAATAATGAATTTGAGTTAACTTGAATACTTTTTACCTACCAGGCACTATGTGAAAGTCTTAATCTGTTTTATTCACTTTAACCTTCCTGCCCACACTGTGAAGTAGGCCCTGTCATCCTCACTTGACAGATTGGAAAATTAAGCCTCAAAAGGTTAGTTACCATGCAGAAGGCTACAGAAGAGCTAAGGGCCCAGGACCATGGCTACACACACCCATAATCTTAGCCATTATCTTACATGGTCTCAGTGTATTAGAGCATATAATATTCTTCTGGAATTCATAACGAGTAATAAACTGATTTTCTGCTTTAAAAAAATAATTCCTACATCCTTTTAGCCAGACTTTACTATCTTTAATTAATGTGTCTGATATTTAAGAGCACCTCTGGCACAGTAGGTACATTATGAATTATAGGAACATAGTCACACTGTAATATCATTAGTTCTCATTTGGATGGAATTTCAAATTTTCAATTTCAAATGTTTCCATCTACAAAGCATGTAGTTATGCATTCAATATTGCATTATAAAAATAATGCTTGTGTATTAAAAGCAAACAGAGAAAACAAAGAAAAGCAGGCATGGAAATATCATCCTACCACACAAACAAAACTGTTAATACTTTGAGAAACATGCAATTTAGAGCTTAAAAATATAATTCGATTATTCATATAAACATGATTTCCCTCACAAAGCTCCTAATTCAGAATCTGGAAAGAAACTTTTTCAAGGATCGAAAAGATGAATAAACATTTTTTATGTAATTCCCACATGGAAGCCAAAAAAAAAAATGTGTTTAGGCATCATGAAAATGAATTCACAATTTTCTTGAAATTAAATGGTCTGTTATTTATTTCATCATTCCTCATTTACAGTAACGTCCATCTTCAGTAAAAATTCAAGAAGCATGTTAATAGGAATTTTAGGAATTCATTGTACATTTCTCAGTATACTAATCTCCAAAGGATGCTACTCCACATTGATTTAAGCTCTACATACAGATGCTCTAAGCTGCAACTCTTTATATGTTCCATGATGGCCTGAAATGGTGCCTTCAACCAAGAAAAAGAAAAAGATACAATAAGCAAAACAGAAGATGACTTTAATCACACCTGCCCAGCTCTCCCTTACTGTAGAGCTACCAACTTTTAAGCAAGGCTGAAATTAGAAACCAAGTGTCCCATTTCACTGTCCAGAGCCTTATAGGAAATAATGAGAGGGTCTATTTGTTTAGCACTTGACATATATATTATGTATTACATATATATTATATACACTATGTATCATGTTTAGCACTTGACATATATATTATATATATAATAGTATTACTACTATTATTTAGATGGCACTATAGAAACATAAACAGTAGGTACCTACTTGCTCAAACTACACATTTACACACTTGCTGCCACTAAATATACAAGAGCTTGAATTGGGTTCCTTGTGCCACTAATTCCCTTCAAGGCCTCTGAATCCCATCTTCTCCTTTTATTCTTGCTCCCTCCTCAGTCCAAAGGGACCCATGTAGGAACTCTGCCTATACTGTTCTAGTTAAGACAGTTACCATGTCATCCCTGTTCCTTAAAGCTATTTCACTCTCACTCATGTCAAACCTTAGCCCTGAGGTGCCAGCTCACAAATGATTTGAACCGGGAGAGGAAAGTGAGGGAAGTGTAAAATTATGAAAAGGCAAACCGCCAAAAGGAAAGAGTGAGTTTCTACAGAGAAGTAGCACAGTCGCCAGTGTCCTCAGATCTTGGCGTGTTTACCTTCTCCACAGCGCCTCCTTCTGGGATAACCTTTCCACTTCTTGCCAAGATATTCCTTCAAATCATATTCAACCCTTCCTAAAGACGGATACATGGTATTAGGTCAAATGAGAATCAAAAATGATTTGAGAAGAAGCTGGCACATCACACTATGCTTATTGGTTTTTCTAAATTTAAGTGAGAACTACTTTTGCCTTACACATTTTTTTACTTAGAGATACCTACAAAATGATATTTTTATATAATAAATTGAAGGGGTTTTCCATTTAAAAAAAGAAGACTGCCTATTGGCTATTAATAGACTTACTAAGCTGAACTTAGCAACTTCTCTGAATCCGCTTAGGATGGCAAAGCACTTGGTAGGCACTTAATCACTATTTGGTGAATGGTTGAACACTTACAAAGAATGGTCCACCCTGTCTTACCTTTAATATTCTATCTAGTCCTAGAAAATTATATTAGTCCTGGAAAACACAACCCTAGACACTTCCCATGAGGTGGAATCAAACACTCTCTTCCTAATAAAGTAGCAAAATACATAGATACAACAAGATTTAAAATTTTTTAAAGTATGTATTTCATAAGTCGTTTCAGTCATTGAATCACCTATGGATTTGAAAGCTACCATAAATATAAAATACATACGTTCTATTTGTTTTTATTTATCTGATATATAATAAAAAATGTTTAAAAATGAAATTTCCAAAGAATATTTACAGAACAAACTTTCTATAAAACTCAATCTTCACTAGAACTTCTTTTTACTTTGAATTTAAAAAGAAAATTTTTCTTGGTACATAATCTTCACTTCTTGACACCAATAACTGTAAAAACAAACAGCTGATGGGTATCATAACATTGTAATCATGGCTAAACTGACCAGATCAAAACAAGACAAGTCAAACAAAACTAAACACTGACTCAAACACAAGCAACTGGCAGGATTCCCAGAAGGTCACCAAATTTGGACTTGAGAAAATTGTCAGTGTTTCCTGAAATTTTCAAAGATATCCTAGGTTTTCATTAGTAAAAACCAAAATGCCAAAGAGACAACAAGAAGAAAACTAAGTTGAATCATTAGTAAACACGAATCTAGTGGGGAAAAAAAAAATAACCTTTCCACAACTGATGGCTATAGATTAATTTCCTGGACATCAACATCATTTTCATTAAGGAAATCTTTTGAATAAATAACCCTGCAATCAAATTTGGTTAAATGGGACAGGCAGATCTATAGTATTCCAATAGCACTTTATTTTAAATTATGTGCTTTTGTCACATTAGCTGATTTTTCAGAAGACAAGGTAGGTGAATGAAAAACTGTGCACAGCAGGAACACAGGAAACCTGAGTTGTTATCTAGGGCCACCACCATTCCTGAGCCCTTAGTCAATGATGTCTACAAGCTTCTGTTTCCCCATTAATACAGGACAAATTCTAATACCCCTCACCATTCTAAAAATTCTATCAGTACATGGGAATCCCATGGATATGGTTACTGTGTAATGTTACAGGACCTCTCTTTATAAAGGATATGACCACTTTACCCCTTTTCATAATAAATTGATTTTAATTTATTAATAAACATTCATTTTTAATCAGCTTGGACATCAGCATTCTTAAAAAAACTGTTCTCAGTGGGGGGACTTGGTGAAGGGGGAAGCCTAGTAAACATAATGTTCTTCATGTAATTGTAGATTAATGATACCAAAATAAAAAAAAATAAAAAATAACATAACATAAAAAAAAAACTGTTCTCAGGTGATTCCAACGTGCAGTCAAGTATGGGAGCCAGTTGGTTAAAGCAGTGATTCTTGAAGTTCAAAATGTTGTATTATTTTCTGAAACTTGACATATTTCATTTATTCGGAAACAAATTCTCCCACTAGCTAAAACAGAAAAACCATCAAATGAACATAAACTACTACTTCTTTTTTAGGATGCAATTTTCAGAGGAGAAAACAGAAAAGAGATTTCAGCTTAAACCATTCATCAATGTCTAAGGTAAAATAATAACAAATTCTTATTAAGCATTTACTATCAGCCAAGTACCATTAAAAGAACTTCATATATGTTAATCCACTTACTCTGCACAACAACCCCACAGAAGTAGGTACCATTACCCGAATTTTACTTGTAAGGAAACAGAGGCAAGGTTATGTAACTTGTCCAAGTTCAAACAATTAGTAAGTGACAGAGTCAGGATTCAAGGTTAGAAAGTCTAAGAGTGTGTGTCCTTCACCATGAGATGGAGAAAGCTGGGGACTCGGCCTTCATGGCTGATTCTTTGAGATTGGACCACCTACCAGAAATGAACGTTTCAACTTTGTTTCTCACAAGAATGACAAAAAATCAAGCTACAGAATTAGTATTGCATGCTGAGAAATAAAATCAGAAGATGATAACACAAAATAAGAACATGTATCCATTTCCTGTGATATGTGTTAATCACAAGACTTTCCAGATTGACCTTAATAGTAAAACCATCCACTTCGGAACAAAGAGGGTCCTCAAAATGAACCTAAATGAAAGCCAGGTAACTATCAAAACCTAGGTGAGCCAGTGCAATCAAGGTTCCTTCACTGGGATAGTCTCTACTCCAGGCCTCATGCCTACAAGAGAAGAATCCAAAATCACTGTGGAACTTTGCAATACTGATCATTCATAATTGGTCCCTCACTGCAAGCAGTGCTGTCACATCCTGTCTCTGAACTGAGACATCACTGACCCTCATAACTCTTCAGTTAAATTATCCAGAACACATAATTTGATTCCTGCATGTCTTCATTTTTCCCATCAAGATTTTTGCCTCTGATCTTTCCTTTGCATCCCTGCAGCTAAGATTCATTTCATACAGTGAGCCAGAGAGAAACCCTTTTTATATTAAATTGTAATTGCAATTTAATGTAATAACATTAAATTCCAATTACATTGTTAATAACATTAAATGGAAATTTCAAAAGTATCCCGAGAAACACCTGATTTCCTGAGATGCTTATATAATGGAACTTGCCTTATGTTTAGTCATCTAGAAGTCACATAAGATCATTAATAGGTGGGGTACCACTTCTTTTACTTAAGGATGCAAGAGTCAAAAAAGACCCTCTATCTTAGAAATCTAATATTCAATTTATCACTGAAATTAAAAGACAATCAAGACTAATTTCAAAGTACAGAATCATTTGGCATCCTTTTTTAGAATACCATACATATTTTTTCACTAGAACTATTTGGTCCTAGGAGGACCATCCAGATCAGTTCAAATCAAATAATGTGGAAGGAATTGCTCTTGTGTATGTGATTAGAAGCATTTTGAAATTATTGCAGTTAAAGACGAACAGGACTCTTAAATTACCTCACCTAATCTTTTTGCCAGTTTAGGCCTGTCCTTGCTCTGTGTCCTCATTTTGTCTTCTCTTACATTGTCTTGAATAAGTCTTGATGTAACCAATAAGGTTTCATTTTATTCTCTCTCTCAAGAACCTAAGAAATTTCAAAAGTACTTCTCAACTGGTTCTCTTCTAATTCACAGCAAGCTCTCTTTCAGATGCTCTCTTACCATTCGAACTTTTTCTTTAAGTAAGGAATGATATTCTGGAGATATCCATTTTAAGCCTACTTAAATGTGTATGCTAATAGATTATAAGTGCCACCAGATGGTTAAATCCTTCACCATAAGCAGTGAGTACATAAATAAATACCAGGCTGTTGCCTTGAAACTAATCTACTAAAAAAATTTTTTCCAGAAAGTGCCATATAAAACATGCAATAAAGTTTCAAAGATAATTTGAGGGTGGTCATATGTTAACATTCTGGTAAAGAGTAAAAACTAAATTCTAATAATGAGATTGCCACGGAAATACAAAATCTAACTGTGTTATCAATACATTTTTCATTTCAAGGTGTTTGGGGATTTAGGTTTGTATTTTGTTTTTAGTTTGTGTGTGGTGTGTGCACATTCTGAGCTAACAAACATTTACTATGCTAGACACTTTAGAGGCATTATCTTATTTAACCCTGACAACAATGTGAGAATTATAAAATATGCATTGTACTACTGCAGTCCCCATTTTACAGACAAGGAAAGTGAGGTTTGGAGAAATTATGCAACTATACATGAGCATGGAGAAGCAGAAGAGCAGGTCTTGAACCTGAGGCTTGAGACTTCACTTCCTGCTCCTCCCCACTGCTTACTATGTCCCAGTTCTCTCAACACAGCTTAGTACCTGTCGCCTAACAAGTCTTTGTACCTCCATCACAAATTGGCACAGAAACTAGCAGCAAGGGAAATCAACATTCTCCGGAAAGTCTTGTTACAGTCAGCATTATGTTCACCACAGCACACATGTGCTCGGGTCATGCCTGTTTTAGCTTTTCTTATCCAACATCGAATTTTCTAATCCATTTAAGCCTATTTGCCAAGTCGTTCTTTTTCTGTATTAATATCTTAGGAACAGCTGGAATGTTTTTTGCCAAAAATTTTAAGTCTCAGATCTCTTATCACATGAAAGAAAGGGGCCACTTCACATAACTCAGAGACCTGCAATGCTGAATCCCCTTCCACTCTGGGGAACTGGCATGAATCCCTTAAAGCTTCACTTTAAAATTTAAAAAAAAAAGAGTCCTGATGTGGGGCGACAAGGATGATCTGGGATCATCTCACTGAGAGCCAAAGATTCATGGTAAGTCTGTCTTTTATAGGATCCTCCAAAGCCCACAGTATTATTATTATACACACACACATATATATACACAGTACATATTATTTAATATGTGAATTCCTATGATTTTCTGAAAAGGGGTCTGTTTCCTCCTCCTCCTATGGAGGAGAATTCGCAGGCGTTTGTCCTTACCTTCACTGAGCTCAACAGTTCTCAAAACTGAGCGAACACTAACGTCACCTGGAGGGTTCGTTAAGAGAAGGCGGCCCCATCCCCAGAGTTCCAGCCTGGCTGGAGTCCGCGCTTCTCAAAGCTCCCGGGCGAGCCGACGCGGCCGGCCAGGGACCTCCCTGGTTCCCCAGCTACTCCGCGTGGGAATCACCTGAGAACAGGTGTGGGTTTTTTCAGACGGATGCCCGAGGTCCCCTCCCGGAGACTGACTGAACTGGTCTGGGGTGCTGCTCCGGCATGAAGTTTTTTAAAGCCCGGCCCCCGCCCCACCAAGGTTGCCTGCTGAGCAGCAGCCCACGGCCCCCCGCCCCTCGCCCCCCACCTGCGGAAGCCGCAGCCCTTCCGAGAACCCAGGTGAGCTCAGGGGTAACCGCCGCACCTCATCCATTCTCGGGGGCCGAACACTCCCAGCGGCCGGCGACCCTCCCAGGAACTCTGCAGGACAAACCCTGCGTCCCAGCCTCCAGCCCGCCCGCGGGGTTCACCCCCCGGTCTCGCCGCCCCGGACCCCAAACGCCCAAGTGCAGCCCCGGAGGGCAGAACCGGAGCGCGGGCGGCGGCCCCTTACCTGGCGCGGCGTCCAGGTGGGGCTCCGGCCGCCGCCCGCGGCGCGCGCCCCCGGGGCTCCGGGCGTCCCCGCAGCGACCAGCCGCACCCCGGACGAAAGCCGGGCTGGAGCGGCTGTGGGGCCCTCGGCGGAGGGGCGGCCCAGCGGCGGGCGCGCGGAGCCCGGGGGGTGGAGCCCCGAGACGTTCTCCCCGGCCGCGCCCCCGGCGGCGGAGGCGGGACGGAGGGCCGCGGGGGCGAGCGCGGGGGGCGCCCGGCTGGAAACGTGCGGCTCCGATCCTGCGAGGCCCGGCCGACCGCGGCTGCGGAGAGGCGAGCGGGGCCGCAGCGCGCAGCAGGGCCGATGGGGCTCCGCGGGGAAGGGCCAGCGCGCGGGGCTGGCGAGGGCCGGGGCCAGGCTCATCCCCGCGGTCTGCCCAACCCCGGCAGGTGCCTGCCTTTGACCTGAAGGGGAAGCTGCCATAAAACCTGAGGGAGGTCACTGTCAAGTAGTCGGGAAGGCAGTTGCCTCTGAGAACGTTAAGTTACAGGGCCATCCTGGACAGAGGTAACTGCCTCATGGCAGCAAAGGGATGCTCTCGCTCTGCCCCTTTCAGTCCATTACGCACACAGCAGCCAGGAAGTGAACCTTCCTGTGCTTAGCAGCCTGCTGCGCTCTGGCCCCTGGCCTGCTTTGGCCCCTGGCCCAGTCTTTCACTGAACCCCCTTGTCCCTCTGCTCCCTCGCCCGTCCCCTTGCATGGCCTGCTTTCCCTCCCTTACACTCATTAGTGTGTTGTCCTCTCACTTGCCCTTTGTTTTTGCCTCCAACGCTCTGCCCCGGATCTTACCATAATTGTCTACTTCTCTTCCCTGGGGTCTCAAATTTGACTTCCAGAGAGCCCCTTCTGCACACCCCATCCAACTGGAACCCCCTACAACCATTCCCATCCTCTAACCCCTCTTTATTTTCAACAGATCACTTTTCAGTACTTGAAATTGTATTATTTGTTCATTGCTTTTTTTGTTTTGCATCTGTGTCAAAGTAAGCTCTATGAGGACAAAGAACTGGTCTTGTTCCCAGGATTAACATCTGCATCTAGAACAATACCTGGAACATAGTAGGTGCTCGATATATATCAGCTGAATGGATGTTGTATTAACTTCTCCCCAGGGGAGAACCTTCACAAAGAAATGCTTTCCTTCAATACTCAATCTTACTGAATTCAGATTAGAAACAAATATTGTGGAAGGATCATTTCCTGCATTCCTTTCATTCATACTTCCATGTTATAGTCCATTGTTATGTAATATATTTCTCCACCAGTCATAGCAATGAAAATACAATAATGATTTTCTGATGTGAAGACATGGATAACAATATCCTAATATTTTTATTAATGAAGAGAATACCTCCCAGCCTCTCAGCAAATGGCCTCTTTACAAAGGAAATCGAAGTCTACCAAATCTACACCCAGCTGTTTCTGCTTCTCATCTATTCAAATAGAAAAGGGACCTTTCAGACATATTAAAGATGGTGGCGTGAGAGGAAAGACAGAGGCTTCCTCCTAAAACTGGATACAATTAGAAAATATACTTGGTGCAACTAATCGTGAGAGCAACAGGAAAGAGGACGGCGTCAGACTGCACACACCTGGAGAAAAGAGCAGACCTCAGCAAACAGGGTAACATACCAGAGCTGTGGCTCCTGGGACCAGAGCCCCTCCCCCACCCCAGCTCACTGGCGGGAGGAAGAGAAACGGAGCAAGGAGGGAGTGGAAGGCCTGGGACTGCTGAATACCTGGCTCCAGAGATCTGCGCTGGGAGCACAAGCCTACATTTCATGGTACTTTCATGAGACTCGCATGACTACGGGGATGGAAAGTTAATACAGGCAGAGTTCCCAGGGAGACTGGGATTCTTGCCACTTGTGGAACGCAGGGATCCATATCCGACTGCTCTGGGACAAAAACCCATACCTGTGTGACCGGCCCACTGGCTCAGGCAGTGGAGACAGGCACAGCAGCCAGGAGGCGGGGAACAGCTCTTTCCCCCCCTCAGGCACCAGTACCGCTTCCCTGCGACCCCCGACATTGCTTCAGGGGCTCAGCAGCTCCAGAATAGAGCTTCTGGACACTAGAGGGCGCCAGATACAAACATGAAATGCCAAAGGAACCTTGTCCAGAGTAAAATTATTAATACAACTCCAGAGAAAGATGTAAATGATATGGACCTCGTGACTCTTCCTGAAAAGGAGTTCAATATAAAAATCATCAACATTTTAATGGAGGTACGGAAAGACATCCAAGAACTCAGGAATGAATTCAGGTCGGAGATCCAATTGTTGAAGAGCACGATGAAGGGTATTAAAAGCAGGTTGGATACGGTGGAGGAGGCAATAAATGAAATAGAAACTAGAGAAGAGGAATACAAAGAAGCTGAGGCACAGAGATAAAAAAGGATCTCTAAGAATTAAAGAATATTGAGAGAACTGTGTGACCAATCCAAGCAGAACAATATTCGCATTATAGGGATACCAGAAGACGAAGAGAGAGAGAAAGGGATAGAAAGTGTCTTTGAGGAGGTAGTTGCTGAAAACTTCCCCAATCTGGGGAAGGAGATAGTCTCTCAGGCCATGGAGATCCACAGATCTCCCAACACAAGGGACCCAAGGAAGACAACACCAAGACACATAGTAATTAAAATGGGGAAGATCAAGGATAAGGACAGACTGTTAAAAGCAGCCAGAGACAGAAATAAGATCACATACAAAGGAAAGCCCATCAGGCTAACATCAGACTTCTCAGCAGAAACCTTACAGGCCAGAAGGCAGTGGCATGATGTATTTAATGCCATGAAGCGGAAGGGCCTGGAACCAAGGTTACTTTACCAGTGAGATTATCATTTAAATTTGAAGGAGGGATTAAACAATTTCCAGATAAGCAAAAGCTGAGAGAATTTACCTCCCACAAACCATCTCTACAGTCTATTTTGGAGGGACTGCTATAGATGGAAGTGTTCCTAAGGTTGAATAGCTATCACCAAAGGTAATAAAACCACAGTAAAGAAAGTAGAACAGCTAATTATGAAGCAAATGCAAAATTAAATTAACGAACCCCAGAGTCAATCAAGGGATAGACAAAAAGCACAGAATTTGATACCTAATATATAAAGAATGAAGGAGGAAGAAAAAGAAGGAGAAATAGAGAAGAACCTTTAGATTGTGTTTGTAACAGCATACTAAGTGAGTTAAGTTAGACTGTTAGATAGTAAGGAAAGTAACCTTTGGTAGATAGAAGGAACCTTTGGTAACCACGAATCTAAAGTCTGAAATGGCAATAAGTACATACTTATTGACAATCACCCTAAATGTAAATGGACTGAATGCACCAATCAAAAGACATAGAGTCACTGAATGGATAAAAAAACAAGACCCACCTATATGCTGCTTACAAGAGACTCACCTCAAACCCAAAGACATACACAGACTAAAAGTCAAGGGATGGAAAAAGATATTTAATGCAAACAATAGGGAGAAAAAAGCAGGTGTTGCAGTACTAGTATCAGACTAAATAGACTTCAAAACAAAGAAAGTAACAAGAGATAAAGAAGGACATTACATAATGATAAAGGGCTCAGTCCAACAAGAGGATATAACCATTATAAATATATATGCACCCAACACAGGAGCACCAGCATATGTGAAACAAATACTAACAACTAAAGAAGGAAATAGACTGCACTGCATTCATTTTAGGAGACTTCAATACACCATTCACTCCAAAGGACAGATCCACCAGACAGAAAATAAGTAAGGACACAGAGGCACTGAACAACACACTAGAACAGATGGACCTAATAGACATCTATAGAACTCTACACCCAAAAGCAACAGGATACACATTCTTCTCAAGTGCACATGGAACATTCTCCAAAATAGACCACATACTAGGCCACAAAAAGAGCCTCAGTAAATTCAAAAAGATTGAAATTCTACCAACCAACTTTTCATACCACAAAGGTATAAAACTAGAAATAAATTGCACAAAGAAAGCAAAAAGGCTCACAAACACATGGAGGCTTATCAACACACTCCTAAATAGTCAATGGATCAATGACCAAATTAAAATGGAGATCCAGCAATATATAGAAATAAATGTCAACAAAAACACAAAGCACCAACTTCTGTGGGATGCAGTGAAAGCTGTCTTAAGAAGAAAGTATATAGCAATCCAGGCATATTTAAAGAAGGAAGAACAAACCAAAATGAATAGTCTAATGTCACAATTATCAAAATTGGAAAAAGAAGAACAAATGAGGCCTAAAGTCAGCATAAGGAGGGACGTAATAAAGATCAGAGAAGAAATAAACAAAATTGAGAAGATTAAAACAATTAAAAAAATCAATGAAACCAAGAGCTGGTTCTTTGAGAAAATACACAAAATATATAAGCCTCTAGCCAGACTTATTAAGAGAAAAAGAGAATCAACACACATCAACAGAATCAGAAACGAGAAAGGAAACATCACAACAGACCCAACAGAAATACAAAGAATTATTAGAGACTACTTTGAAAACCTATATGCTAACAAGCTGGAAAACCTAGAAGAAATGGACAACTTCCTAGAAAAATACAACCTTCCAAGACTGACCAAGGAAGGAACACAAAATCTAAACAAACCAATTACCAGCAAAGAAATTGAAGTCATAATCAAAAAACTACCCAAGAACAAAACGCCCAGGCCAGATGGATTTACCTCAGAATTTTATCAGACATACAGAGAAGATATAATACCCATTCTCCTTAGAGTTTTTCAAAAAATAGAAGAGAAGGGAAGACTCCCAAACTCATTCTATGAAGCCAACATCACCCTAATACCAAAACCAGGCAAAGACCCCACCAAAAAAGAAAACTACAGACCAATATCCCTGATGAATGTAGATGCAAAAATACTCAACAAAATATTAGCAAACCGAATTTAAAAATACATCAAAAAGATCATACACCATGACCAAGTGGGATTCATCCCAGGGATGCAAGGATGGTACAACATTCAAAAATCCATCAACATCATCCACCACATCAACAAAAAGAAGGACAAAAACCACATGGTCATCTCCACAGATGGTGAAAAAGCATTTGACAAAATTCAACATCCATTCATGATAAAAACTCTCAGCAAAATGGGAATAGAGGGCAAGTACTTCAACATAATAAAGGCCATATATGATAAACCCACAGCCAACATCATACTGAACAGCGAGAAGCTGAAAGCATTTCCTCTGAGATCGGGAACAAGACAGGGATGCCCACTCTCCCCACTGTTATTTAACATAGTACTGGAGGTCCTAGCCATGGCAATTAGACAAAACAAAGAAATACAAGGAATACAGATTGGTAAAGAAGAAGTTAAACTGCCACTATTTGCAGATGACATGATATTGTACATAAAAAAACCCTAAAGACTGCACTCCAAAACTACTAGAACTGATATCGGAATACAGCAAAGTTGCAGGATACAAAATTAACACACACAAATCTATGGCTTTCCTATACACTAACAAAGAACCAATAGAAAGAGAAATCAGGAAAACAATTCCATTCACAACTGCATCAAAAAGAATAAAATACTTAGGAATAAACCTTACCAAGGAACTGAAAGACCTATACCCTGAAAACTATAAGACACTCTTAAGAGAAATTAAAGAAGACACTAACAAATGGATCATTCCATGCTCTTGGCTAGGAAGAATTAATATCGTCAAAATGGCCATCCTGCCCAAAGCAATATACAGATTTGATGCAATCCCTATCAAATTACCAACAACATTCTTCAACAAACTAGAACAAATAGTTTAAAAAGTCATATGGAAACACCAAAGACCCCAAATAGCCAATGCAATCCTGAGAAGGAAGAATAAAGTGAGGGGGATCTTGCTCCCCAACTTCAAGCTCTACTACAAAGCCACAGTAATCAAGACAGTTTGGTACTGGCACAAGAACAGAGCCACAGACCAGTGGAACAGAATAGAGACCTCAGATATTAACCCAAATATTTATGGTCAATTAATATATGATAAAAGAGCCATGGACATACAATGGGGATATGACAGTCTCTTCAACAGATGGCGCTGGCAAAACTGGACAGCTACATGTAAGAGAATGAAACTGGATCACTGTCTAACCTCATACACAAAAGTAAATTCGAAATGGTTCAAAGACCTGAATGTAGGTCATGAAACCATAAAACTCTTAGAAAAAAACATAGGCAAGAATCTCTTGGACATAAACATGAGCGACTTCTTCATGAACATATCTCCCCAGGCAAGGGAAACAAAAGCAAAAATGAACAAGTGGGACTATATCAAGCTGAAAAGCTTCTGTACAGCAAAGGACACCATCAAAAAAACAAAAAGGTATCCTACAGTATGGGAGAATATATTCATAAATGACTGATCCAATAAAGGGTTGACATCCAAAATATATAAACAGCTCATGCACCTCAACAAACAAAAAGCAAATAATCCAGTTAAAAAATGGGCAGAGGAGCTGAACAGACAGTTCTCCAAAGAAGAAATTCAGATGGCCAACAGACACATGAAAAGATGCTCCACATCGCTTGTCATCAGAGAAATGCAAATTAAAACCACAATGAGATATCATCTCATACCAGTAAGGATCACCACCATCCAAAAGACAAACAACAACAAATGTTGGCGACGTTGCAGAGAAAGGGGAACCCTCCTACACTGCTGGTGGGAATGTAAATTAGTTCAGCCATTGTGGAAAGCAGTATGGAGGTTCCTCAAAATGCTCAAAATAGAAATACCATTTGGCCCAGGAATTCCACTTCTAGGAATTTACCCTAAGAATGCAGCAGCCCAGTTTGAAAAAGACAGATGCACCCCTATGTTTATTGCAGCACTATTTACAATAGCAAGAAATGGAAGCAACCTAAGTGTCCATCAGTAGATGAATGGATAAAGAAGATGTGGTACATATACACAATGGAATATTACTCAGCCATAAAAAGAAAACATTTGCAACAACATTGACAGAGCTAGAGGGTATTATGCTCAGTGAAATAAGCCATGCAGAGAAAGACAAGTACCAAATGATTTCACTCATATGTGGAGTATAAGAACAAAGAAAAACTGAAGGAACAAAACAGCAGCAGAATCACAGAACCCAAGAATGGACTAATAGTTACCAAAGGGAAAGGGACTGGGCAGGAGGGGTGGGAAGGGAGGGATAAGGGCAGGGAAAAAGAAAGGGGCCTTACGATTAGCATGTATAATGTGGGGGGGGGTCATAGGGAGGGATGTGCAACACAGAGAAGGCAAGTAGTGATTTTACAGCATCTTACTATGCTGATGGACAGTGACTGTAATTGGGTGTGTGGGGGTGGGGGACTTGGTGAAGTGGGGAGTCTAGTAACCATAATGTTCTTCATGTAACTGTAGATTAATGATAATAAAATGAATAAAAAATATAAATATAAATAAATAAATAAAGGGGGCCCCTCACTGTCTCACCCCTCTTTCTGTCTCCTTAAGAACCATACCTATTGCTGGTTCTGTCTATTCTGGTATTTTAAACCTCTTCCTCTTCTATAGCTTATTTGAATCTACTCGGACTCTCCTATCCCAACTCCTTCCATTCCTACCACTTCCTAAAACTGTTCCAGCCAAATTTGCTAACAATCTCCTATATGCAGTGGACTGGGGTATTTTACCATATTGTGATTCAGGATGCTGGTGATGGGGCCTAGGGCTCTGTAGTTTACAGAAACCCCCTCCTAGGTTATTATAGTTACTGTTACAAAGGCTGCCTGTTAGTTCTCTCCTTTCTTAATCTCTCAGTAGTTTTTTGTCTAATGGGCCCCTACCCTATCCTTCTTGAAATACTTTCTTCCCCTATCCTTTATTAACATTTTGCCTACCTGTCCATCTCTGCTACAGGTTTCTTTTCTTTTTGCCCACCCCTAGGTGCCCATCCATAAGTTTTTCTTCTCCCAGTGACCTCTCCCTATGCCATGCGCCCATTTCCATAGCTTCACTCCTAACCTGGGATCCACATCTGGCCCTTGGGGGAGTCTGTCAATTCTTAGAATTTCCACAGCATGCACACACACACACATAGACACACTAATTTTCTGGGAAGGTGTTCCATGACTTTCCAGATTTTTAAAGCATGAACCTCTGACCCTACAAAAAAGCTAAAGCCCTTTGTCTTTTCCCATGTATACATCTCCAACCCAGGTTTCTCCCTCTAACTTTTGGCCAGTATCCCAACAGTCCACTGGACGTCTTCCCTTGTATGAATGAAAGGAACTTCAAGTAAAATATGTCAAACCTGAGTTTATTATCTTTCTGTTCCCCTCCTAAAAACACTTGCTCTGCCTCTCTGCATTCCCTATCTTTCCCAAGGGTACCACCGTCCATCCAATTACTTATGACCAGACTTTGTCATAGTCCTCCCCTGATTAAAACACTCACATGATTTTCTATTGCTCTTAAAATGTGACAAGATCAAGGGAGAATAACATCAATGTATATACAATGAATAGCATCAATGTGTCCTGATTGCATTGATGTTATTCTGGTCACCAGACTAGAATTTTGGGACATAGCTGTGAACAAAAACAAGCCCCCGCTCTCCGTCATAAGTAGCTAAAATCACCCTAAAATAAGTACCATTTATAAAAGCAGGCAGTTCTCCAATGCAATCTCTAAGATTGCAGGCAGTCCCGAGCCAGCCTTATTATGGCCTCACCCTTATCTTCAGTAATGCCATGTAAATGAAATACAACTGAAATGCAAATCAACGGGATATGTGAAGGGAATAAGAAGTTACAAAACTATAGTAGGCAGTCTGGAAAGAGGAAAAGCCAGTTACCTGGTGGTCTTGGAGCTGCAAACTGCAGAAACCATCTCTGGATGGCAGCAAAGGAATATACTGGAATGATAGTGGAGAACCTGGATAGATCAGAATAGAATCAGATAATGGAGATAGTGGATAGATCAGAAGCCTGGAGAACCAAACGTGGACAAAATCAGTATGACCAGAGTCTGTGCAGCAGATATAGCTCATCAGTCTTGTAAAAGGCACCACAACTTGAAAGAGTGGAGTGCATCTGGTTTTCTGTCCTTGAAGCACTCAACCCAAGACCCAAAGTCCAGAGAGAGTCCTTTAGCCCGGCTTGGGTTACATGCCCACTCCTTCAGCTACAAGAGGGCAGGTCTGACAGGCCCAAAGCTGGTGCTGGGGAAATAGCTGACCGCAGGACTCCAGGTGACAATCAAATCTTATCAAAATGACCATAAAGTCATTTCTACCCAGTAGCTCTCCTTCAAATGCCAAGTGGATTTAAGATATTCCCAAAATCAGGAGGAAGTTGCTTGACTACTTCGCCAACCTGGAAGCAGTTCCTATGCGAGGGTCAGCCAGGGTGCTGCCTGGGGAGGCTGTCACATGCTCCATCCTTGGAACCCCACCCTGAGCCCACAGACTAGAAGAGAGAGATGGGGGTTCTTCAAATATAATCAGGGCTCTGTTAACCTTTTAAAAAGAGGAAACACACCTGAGCAATGGGGATACCAAAAACCTACAAATGTTCACCACACTTAACCTTTTGCTGCCCAGCTTCCAAATGCATTCTTTTCCCCAGGGGAGACAGCCCAAAGCCTCATCAGATTACAGCATTCCGCTCCAAATCCAAGACAGGCATTTTTCTTGGTCAGGTTTAGATGGTCCAGCAACCCATGGTTAAATGATCAAATTAGCTAATATCAATATTGGAGAAAAGAACAAGTAATACAGTAAAGACCCCTCACTTGAAAGGGGGATAAACAATACACATCACCCACCACTGTTGTCCATAATATATCCTGATAAACAGAAATAGCCAAGACTGTTCCCTGGAAGAGGAGTGGGTATCCTGTTCAGCCTACTGGGAGCCCTGAATTCTGCCCTCCAGGAGGCTCTCCTTGGACCAATGAACATAGGACATTTTTGCCAAGATTAAGGTCTATCTGAGATGACAATTTCTTTTAAAACCTAGGATGTTTCTGTTCAATTCCAGAAGCTAGAAATTCAGGCTAATGTCTTGTCTAGTCATTGTCCTTGAATCTAGACATCTACTTGAGGATTTTGGCTTCCAGAATGTTCTGCTCATTTCCCTAGGCTCTATTAAAATGATTATGAATAGGGATGTGGAGTGGAGAGTCTTGCCCAGTCTGACCTTTGCTCTGAACTCTAACCTCACTGCATCTTTGGGGTGAATGTCATTTTCACCTTGGCATAACAAGCAGTACATCCAAGGATCCTGGGGAATTGGCTTCTTCCAGGAGGCAATTTTATCGTCTTCTGTGGTTCCCACCTTCCTACACTCACTCACACTAACTTTATCATTAGCAGAGAATTTGGCTTTTCCAACTATCTGAGGCTCCAGTGTACCAGGCTTTATGCCATCTCATTTTGCAGGTGGCAATCAGTATCTCTAGAAAGGTTCTATCTTTTTTGAACTTTCCCTGTTTTCAAAATGTACTTCAGCTTAAGTGTATCAGTTTTTTCTGGGGTCCTACTAAAGGCTGCAAGTTGTAGCCAAAAACATCAATACCTTCACATTTTCCTACTGTATCTCTGAGAGACTCAAATTGTCTAAGCCCCAAGTTACTACAGGCTACAGTTTGACAAGCTTTTCTCCTATTGCACAATAATAATGGCCAACTTCCCAGCCCTGAACGGAGGCGTCTTTTCTGCCCTCCATCCTCCCTTGCCTAGATTATTTTACATGTTAAGCACTGTGATTTGTAGCACCCTATTTCCTTCTGGCCCTGATCTCTATATCAGTTAGCACTCCTTGGTTGCAAGCACAGAAACTATTTGTAATCCACAAAGAAAATGAATCCTTTGTAAATACATGAATAGTTCACAGAAGGGTTGGAGAAACATATTTAAGAAAAGAGAAATCAGGTAAAGCTACAGAGGAAGCAGGAACTACTTAGCATTCTTAAAAGGAAACCACCAGTGGTAAAACTGAGCTACATTTTTTTCTCTTCTATATATCGCTCTACTCAATCTATAAGGATGGTGAGTTTCATTGGTCTAGGTTGGGTCACCTATCAACCCCTTAGATTAGGAGAGAACAAGGCATCTAATTGTACTACCTGCTTAAACTGCCCACAGTGGTGAAGAGGAATCCTCAAAGGAAGTCAGAGTGCTAATACCGTAAAAAGGAGGCTTGAGTGCTATGTGGGAAAAACAAAATAAATCAGCCACTGCAGAGAAAGGAAAGCGATACCATTTCCTTAGGACTTCTTTAGAGCCTACCTGAGGGGCCGCCTCCTGCTCTTTCCAACACCTACATCCTTGGATTGTACACACACCTCCAGTTTGATGACTAAATCCAGAGTCCTGTGATGTTGCAGCAGTGATTCTAATGGTCCTTGGTTTGGGCCCCCATAATAACATCACCAGACCCCTCAACCTGCAGAGTGCCTGGTCCATGCAGGTTTTGGGGTGGACATAGGACCCAAATTGGGCCAGTTAGAGGTCTCTCTAGGAATTTGGAAGGGAGGCAAAGATGGGTTTTTTAGTTTTTCTTAGATCTTGAACTCCAAGGACCACGTAAGCCTACACCTTCCTCGCAAAGACCATGTCCGAGAATGAAGCCACAAAGGAAAACAAAATTACAAATATACCCAAAAGCGCAGTCAGAAAGTTTGGAGATAATTCTTTAATTTCATAGCACCTCTCTTCCTCAATTTCAGAGTCCCAAGTTCTTCTGGTCAAGAGAACACTGAAGGAATTCATGTTCTCCAAAGTTTGGGTCACATTTCTTATATTTTTATCTTAGGACTAAAAGTCAAGTTCAACTTTCCTCAGATTTAAACCATAACATAGAAATGAGAAAATACCCTATTCTTCACCAGCTGTAACAATTATTTATTTTTAGGGCTCTTCCTACAGAACTCAAGAGATGCTTTATTGAGGTTATTTCAGTGAAGAGGGAAGCTAAGAGGCGACTGGCCTCACGTTGAAGTCACTTATACACAGGCATCTTCAAAAGTAACTGGAAGACAAATGCTTTGTTGATTAATTCATTTGTGATTCGAATGTTCTATCTAAAGTGAAAGCATATATTCGGTACTGGTTCTCTTTGGAGTTACAGTCAAAAGTTGGAAATAGAGTAATAATAATAATTTGCACAGGAAATTATCAGTGATGGTCACTTGAAGAAGACATCCCACAGTATGCTTCTTGCTTTAAAAAAAGAAAAACAACCCTACATTGTTTGGCTTCACAATTTATAGACCATACCTAGATTTTTTTCCTACCATAATTAGTCACTTATTTTCCAACTTGCATTTTTACCCAGGTAAATGACTTAGCACTCATTCCCATATATTTTAATTCTGTTTAATCCCAAATACTCTTTAAACAAAAGTCACTTTGGCCAGATTTAAGAGATATTTCATCAGATGTCATATGAAAATTTACGATGGCAGATGGAATTATCTGTGGTCCCTTTCCAGCTCCAAAATGCTTGATCCTCTGTGGGGACAGTCAAGTCATAGTTACAATTAGACATTATAATCTGCATTTTTTTCCTCCTTCCCATGTTCTGCAAATTGTAATTAATTGAATAAACTGTTTTCTACATTCTTCACCTTCTCTTTCAATTCTGGGTGTAAAGTTTTTCTAGTAACCTTCTAGATTGATCATTGTTCTTAAAAGAGAGAATGAATGTATACTTAGCGTTGTATGGATTTTGTCCTAGTCTAACTTCAAGGACTGAACAGTGCACTTCACAGGTGAAACTAATAGATCCAAATGTGAGACCCCTAGAGGTAGATGGTACCTCCAGAATTTGCCATCATAAATTCAGCCACCTGCCTGCATGACATCCTGTTGTAAGGAACAGGAGAGAAATACCTCCCTCTCCCTTTGTCAAGGTTTTTTCCCTGGCTAGAAGCTTACTTGGCAAGCCTCTAGAGTAGCAAAGGGCGGGATGAATGCTTTCGCTGGCTGCACTCCAGCCTTTCAAAGATGCCAAGTTATTCAAAAGGAGCAGTCCCTCGGCTGTGGCAGTCCCCGGCTAGACTCTGTGGATAGGAGGGCTCTGGCTTCCTCCTCTGCCATCTGGGAACTCAAGTCTGATGAAGCCTGCAGGCCTGAATTCAAGAAAGCCACAATGAACCTGACAAAAACAAGATTTTAAAAGGGTCCCAGTCCCACCTCTCACCACAGCTGGTCTCTGAGAGGCATGGTCTGCAGAGGATGATCTCTGTAGGCTTCTTCCAAGCCTGAACTGGGACAATTCTAGGAGGGCTGCTCGGCTTGGCGGAAAGATCCCCACCCAACATTCTCATCTGGGAGTAAATGGATACTAAGGATGTAAGAAGATACTTCTAGAGTCTCTCTATGAATTTTTCAATTTTTTTCTTAAGGAAAAGTTAAGAGGCTCTTCAGTAATTTTTGTAGGGACTTTAACCCATTAAATAGCTGCTGAATAAAAGGATGAGGTTCTCTGCATGACAACTAGCCCAAGACCAGGCTAAAATTATTAAAGGCCATTCTATGGTCCCCTAACACTTTTCAGCACCAGTTACTCTCACCCTGCTCTTCATCAGGAACCTGGAAACTTGATCCAAGGGTGACTGATAGGACTTCAGATCCAGCCCCTTTATGTCTGGTAGACATAGGGATGTGGACAGAGTTGGAAAGTACTTATCTCACAAACAACATTGTATTTTCCATTCAAATCCTAATGGACTGTATCTTAATTCCTGCACTTTCATTCTAGGTGAAAATCTGTTTTGTGTCAGCAGAAATTTCTTTCTTAAAAAAATTTTTTCCCCATGAATAAAAAAATTGAACAGTTTTAAATTAGTGTCAAATTAGATCTTTGAAAGCTTAATAAGCAAATATGCAGAACCAGGGCCACAAGGTATAACTTCTGGGCAGCATCAAAAGTAAAGCTTCAAATGAGAAAAGATTCAAAACTGTCCTCCATAACACAGAGTTCCACGTTAAGGAGGAGTAAAATCTAGACTTACGATCTTGAAGCCTAAATATCTGTTCCCCTTATTCCTCCAACCAAGTGACATTAAAATGAGGGTTACCAGGCCCTCTTCAAGGGCACATCTATATCCTTCTTAGTCCCACGTGGGAATGAAACTAACAATGTTTCACTCTTCAAGAGGCAAATACATTTACCAGCTGAAGGAGAAATGAGTGTGGGCAGGTTCAGTTAGACGTGGTAACACAGAATCTAAAAATCAATCCATTCAAAATAAATAAATTCATGTCGATGGGGAAGGAGCCCTAATCTCAGATTTACACAGAATCACATACAGACACTGAGATGTCTTCTATTTCCCATAATAAATGGAGATATTTCTCCATTAAACACTCCTATTTATAATGACTGAGGAGTAATCAAATTTTGTGAGGTCTCGCAACAGGATGTATTAAGAGAAGCTGCAAGATTCAAGGCTATATTGAAAGGAGAGATAACAATGATAAAGCATGAGAAACTTCTCCAGCAAGTCCTCATTACTAGCAAAGTTGGACTTGATTAATACTGTTTTATTATTAAACTTAAAATAACTTAAGGCAGGGTACTATCGAGATCATATTGCCAAACTGTAGCTCTTGTATGCTTCTGGTGGAAGTAGAACATGGGGCCTTAAAATATGCATATACACTTTGACACAATAATTCTGTTTTTCAGGAAATATCCAAATAGAATAATTAGAAAGGTAGGCAAAGATATATGTGTAAAGATAAGTTAAAACTGTATTTATAATGGGCAAAAGCTCTAAAATTCATTAAATCAGAGGTCAGCAAATATTTTCTGTAAAGGCCCAAATAGTAGATATTTTGGGGGACTTTGCACACCATACTGTCTCTGTCACAACTGCTCCTTTGCCACTGTGGTGTGAGAGCAGCACAGATAACAGCAAATGAATGGGTGTGGCTGGCTTCCAGTAAAACTTTATATATGGACACTGAAATATGAATCTCTATGATTTTCAAGTATCATGAAATATTGTTCTGATTCTTTTCAACAATTTAAAAATATAAAATCCATTCCTTGCTCACAGGTTTTACAGAAACAGGTAGTGGGCCAGATTTGCCAATCCCTGAATTAAATTATATGATCATTAAAATTTTATGTTCATTATTAGTATCAGTCAAAATTATACAGTTTGTGCTTACTTCAGCAGCATATATACTAAAATTGGAACAATACAGAGAAGATTAGCATGGCCCCTGCGCAAGGATGACACGCAAATTCGTGAAGCATTCCATATTTTTATGGCCAACAGACACATAAAAAGATGCTCCACATTGCTTGTCATTAAAGAAAAGCAAATTAAAACCACAATGAGATATCACCTCACACCAGTAAGAATGGCCACCATCCAAAAGACAAACAACAAATGTTGGCGAGGTTGTGGAGAAAGGGGAACCCTCCTACACTGCTGGTGGGAATGTAAATTAGTTCAACCATTGTGGAAAGCAGGATGGAGGTTCCTCAAAGAGCTCAAAATAGAAATACCATTTGACCCAGGAATCCCACTCCTAGGAATTTACCCTAAGAATACAGCAGCCCAGTTTGAAAAAGACAGATGCACCCCTATGTTTATCGCAGCACTATTTACAATAGCCAAGAAATGGAAGCAACCTCAGTGTCCATCAGTAGATGAATGGATAAAGAAGAGGTGGTACATATACACAATGGAATATTATTCAGCCATAAGAAGAAAACAAATCCTACCATTTGCAACAACATGGATGGAGCTAGAGGGTATTATGCTCAGTGAAATAAGCCAGACAGAGAAAGACAAGTGCCAAATGATTTCACTCATATGTGGAGTATAAGAACAAAGCAAAAACTGAAGGAACAGCAGCAGAATCACAGATCTCAAGAATGGACTAACAGTTACCAAAGGGAAAGGGACTGGGGAGGATGGGTGGGAAGGGAGGGAGAAGGTGAAGGAAGAAGAAACAGGGCCTTAGGATTAGCATGTATAGTGTGGGGGGCACTGGGAGGGCTGTGCAACACAGAGAAGACAAGTAGTGATTTTACAGCATCTTACTATGCTGATGGACAGTGACTGTGAACGGGCATGTGGGGGGGACTTGGTGAAGGGGGGAGCCTAGTAAACATAATGTTCCTCATGTAATAGTAGATTAATGATACCAAAAAATAAAAATTAAAAAAAAATTACTGTTTGAGGAGAATGGTGAGAGGGAAGGGAGCGGGGAGGAGATGAAGGGGACACTGAGTGATATGCTAAAATTTTATAATAGTTATTCCTACACTGAGATCTTATGGAAAATATATGATTTTTCTTTTATTCCTCATTTTTTGTATTTTTAAATTTTTTCTACAATATGTATGTTATTTTATGATTAAAAGTGATACTTAGGACAACTTTTTTGGCTGAAATGATTCATTTCTTTCTCATTCTTTAGACATTATTCAGAAACTGGACTTTCTGATATTCTTGACAAAGCTCACACTGTTTTTTAGCAATAACTTTTAAACAACACTGTTTTTAAGAACAGAAGCTAACAGTTTATTTTCAGAGGCATATAGTTTTTAAAATTAAATACTTATGAGCTGAGCCCCCAACTCATAGTCTGTCTGCTTTACATTTTCCCTGCCAGCCAGCCGTGTGCACCCTTCAGCCTCTCCCTAGCTACTTAGCAAGTACAGGCTGACCCAGCTCTCCTGTGCTGGCATAACACCTCCAACTGCCTCACCTTACCTGCACCCAGCCGAGCATCTCAGATATTTCCCTCTAACCTCAGAGGCTTGCCATGCAAAGCCCATATGCATGCACTTCATTCAAAGCCCACGCATGACCTCTAATTCACCTGTTACGGGCTCAAAGGTCGTTAACAAGCAACCTGTACCTTGCTGCAGTAGGGCAGTGGTGTGTATACCAGATAATGGCTCACTCCGTAGGACTTCCAGAAATATCTTTGCATTTATTTTAAAAGGAGGCTTGGAATCTTAATATCTTAATTCTATCGAATAATTAGCTGACAGGCAAATCTCAGGCATCCAAGTCATCATTTCCCAAGCACATTTCACAAACACTTGTCCTGTGGGATATTGCAAGGGTAAAAAAAAAAAAAGACATGTTTGGATCATTCTGAGAGATAATGCACACAATATTCCATTTTTGAAACTCATAATTCATATTAACATATATAATAAAGGCTTTGCAAGTGCAAAAGTAAAGACACACATTGAACTTTGTTCAATTCATGTGTGTCCCAAAGTTATTTGCAGCCTACCTCCACTGGCACCCCAGCCCCTTTGTTTTAATAGGAACACAAAAATGTCCAAAACATCCAGCAGAAGCAGGGTTCCCAAAGAATACTCTTGGGAATACCCCGACCTGACCAGAGTCCATCCCGTCTGCAGTGAGACCAGAACACACACACAACAGCTGGTTTGGAAAGGAGGGCAGTGGGACATAACGTGCCCTAGCGCCCCTCAAATCATCGTGCATCAGACCGTGATGGTCTCAGACTCTGAATTCAATCCATCCTGGCCTGGGTTCCGCTGTATTCTCCTGGCTGCTTTAGCACAGCTGCCATTTGCATCTCTGCTTAGACTGCTGAGTACCTTCAACTCCCTCCTTTTCCACTTGCTGCTCTTCTTTCTGTCAATCTCTGACTCCATGCCACATGCGCTCTCACTCTAGTACATTCCCATCATTGCTGGGTGCTCACTTCCCATTTGTGTATTTAAATTTAAAGTAAAAGCACCATAGCTTTGCTTGGTTGCTGCCAAAAATTAGCATATGTTTTCAGTATTTATGAGACACACACAGCTGACATTTTTAGAAAATTGCATTCCATCTGCAAAAACATACATATCCAACTGTGATGAGATTAGATGTTCCTGCATTTATTTTTCTAAGAACTGAGCACATTCAATACACAGTCTTCTCTGAATGCATCTCATTGTTTCTCTTCTGGCAGTGTCTTTCAAATATCCAATCACCAGGGACAGTTATGCATTAACCTTTAATTCAGTTAATAGCCTTTCAGAAAAACATGTACAATTCCCAAAAGGCAAGTTTTTACAGCCAGTCTACAAAGGATACAGAATAGAATATTGCTGCAGCCTAGGAAAGCTTTCACAAAACCAATTATTTCAAATAGTTAATATGTACCCCTTATAATGAAAGCCTAAAGAAACACATGTCCAGCTCAGCATTTTGGTTGGTTTCCAAGCCACAATATAATATCCTGGATTCATTCCAGGCATTTTCAGATAAGTCTCTTTATCAAGGAGCAAGAGCATGACATTCTTTCTCACAGTAACATTTGGATTCTAACCCAGTAGGCGTGACCCCACCCTGCGCACACGCACACACAACATGTTTCAAATTCATGCTAAAAAGAGAGTTGGAATCACAGAATGAGGCTGGTTTAAC
The DNA here is from genome assembly GCF_030020395.1 of Manis pentadactyla. Lineage (NCBI taxonomy): Eukaryota > Metazoa > Chordata > Mammalia > Pholidota > Manidae > Manis > Manis pentadactyla. The sequence continues at coordinate 17,852,455 of NC_080034.1, read as the reverse complement.
AGGAAAACGTTATTCAGAAATTTAGTCTTAAGCTAAATTATTTTTTATTCACTCTCAACAAATGACTCTAAACCAGATAGAGTGGTTCTTCTATAACGATGGACTTAACTCACAAGAAAGTCTTAGGTGGAAATCATTCAATGAAAACTGTGAGGTAGTGTTAGTTTTAGAAAGTGGAAGTGGAAGATAATTTTCTTCTCAAAGAATCCCCTCTTGAGAGTACATTTTAAATAATAAAAGCAAGTTTTCAGTGTCTAAATGAATCCCACTGGCTTTTGGTTTTCTTGAAATTCCCTTGCCTTATTTTGTAGCAAATAAGGAGCTGACTATAGTTCTACTACAGTCCAAAGATCTGTGATGGTCTTTGAAGCCATAAGCTCTCAGGCCTCGAGTCCCTCCATTCTTCCTCCCACGCAGTCTGCTTTGGTTATAATGTGCCTCGCACGAGCCTGAATGTAAGGACCTTCTTCAATTGTGTACCAAAGGCACCTGTCCTGCCTCACCATAGGCGTGGCCCTGATCCAGAAGGTAGCATTGTGATCTGGAAGATCAATCACTGTATTAGTCAGGATAAGCTAGGTTATGCTGCAGTAATGAGCTAACCCCAAAGTTCTAGTGGGCTTAAATCAGCAAAGGATTATTCATTGCTCTTACTCCAGAAGGGCCAGCAGGAGCCTCTGCTCTACCTAGGGAGGAGCTTAGGGAATTGGATGACAGCAGCTTTACCTTGTTGAGTTCCATCCATATGGAACCTGTGGTCTCTGATCTTGGTAGCAGAGGAAAAATATGGATTCTTACCCTGCCTCAGCTCAGAAATGACACATTACTTCCTTCATATTTCATTATCTAGAACTGCAAGAGAACTGGGGAATATGAGGAAGTGGAATATTTTTATTATCACTGCTAAACACATGTATACAAGTAACCACAACTAGATACAGTAGAGATGGATTTTATCCAATTCCTCAGACCTAGGCTCTTTTCTAACCCCAGGCTTTCAAGTGCTCCTTCTGCCTGGTATACTAATTACAAATGCACCTCACCCCCAAATCCTACTTGGCTACACAACCTTCAGGTCTCAGTTTAGACAGAATGTCTTCTGAGGATCCTTAAATACACCCTCCTTTCCTCAACCTAGGCCCTCCTCTGTGCTCTCATTTACTTTTCCCACAATAATAATAGCTACGATTTATTATCTACTCTATGCCAGATACCATTCTGAGTACTTCCCATTAGATCCTCACCATAAGCCAGTCAAGTCATGTGTTAGTCCAAGCTCCCTTGGAAGCACAGCCTGAACTGAGAGCACAGACGCCAGCCCTGTATTACACGGGCAAGGCCAGGTAGGCAGGAGGGTGAGAAGAGGGCAGCGGGTCAGGGAAGAAGAGGAACATGCAGGAGGGACTGGGATACAGAGCTGACCACAGCTTTGTGCAAGCTGGGTGCTCACAGGAAATCAAGAGATTCTCAGAGAGGCGGAGAAGTACTATGACGTCTCTGAAGAGTCCATCCCATCTCCAGTGAGACCAGAAGCAGCCACTCTGCAGGCCCCAGGGCTGTGGTAGTGGCCACAGCCTGGCTTCATGCCCAAGAGAAGAAGGCGTGCTGTTACAAGGCCTGCTTCAACTAGAAAACAAAGCGAAGACATGGTTCCAGGGTGATGGGCCAACTGAATCCAAAACACCTGGTTCAGGTGGTTGTGATTTACTTCATTTTCAGATGAAGGAACTAATGCCCAGAAGTATAAAAGTTACCTAGGCAACTGGAAAGAAACATAACCAGGATGCATACCTAGAAAAACTGGCCCCAAAACATGTGGTCTCCACTATGCTGCCACAAGAATGGAAACTCCATAAAAGCAAGAACTGTTCTGTCCCCAGCACCTGTCACAAATACTGTCTGACACATAGTAGACAATAAATATTTATTGAATGAATATGTTTGGGTTTAAATAAGTGGTAGTTCAAGAAAGGATAAGGAAATCAATAGGAAGGATGGATTATATTTTACAAGAGTGCTCTGGAAGGTTCCATGGCAGTAGTGACATCTGAGCTAGATTTTCCAAAGATTTAGAGAAAAGCTTGACCCAGTGGCAAAAAGGCCACATTTGGAGACCACAATTTTAGTGAAATGGAGGGTTGAAATAGGGGTGTGGTGGCAAGTAAGACTTAAAAAGTACATTGGTATCAAATTGTGGACATTTTGCCATCTTCAAGGACAAGATGCTGACGTTGGAGAGAAATTATTAACTGTGCCTATTCCAAAAGGCAGTCCTACTTGTAGCAGTGCCCACAGCCAGGGAAGCCAAGAGCATGCCCCAGAATATCCCCAGATCATGGTTCACTTAAGCAATATTTTATTCTGTACTCCAGGAACCACCCATTATTTATTCTGCTCTAGGCAAAAGTTCCTCTTTGTTGTTACCCAAGTCTCCATGGCTGGAGATGAAGCTGTTCTTGTTTTCTATCAGGAGAAATGGAAAACAGCTGCTTAACATTCTCTTTACAATAAGCTTCATACAATTCAGGCAGTTATTTTAACCTTTTCCTGATATTCATTAACCCATCACAAAGCCTAAGAGATACTATAAGAAATTTTAGAAGAACATATAATAACACTGGCTTTAGAAAGAGAATCACTCATACACACACACACACACACACACACACACAGATTTTTTTAAATCTATAAAGAATAAAATTAAACTTTCTGGGACAGCTCTTCAGTTTATAATGTTTTCCTTGTGATACATAGAACATTGTCTTTATGATAAATGAAGTCTCTCTGGAACTGATTTAAACACACATGGGAAGCATGAAATGAATCTTTATTTAGCCACATGAACATTCCTTATAAATCCACAATGGTTTCATCCTGCTTCCATTTGCCCTTGCATTTCCATTTGGTTAATGTCCTTCTACATCAGTAGGAGCAACATAAATAGTATAGCCACAAGTCACCCTTCTGCCACTTACTCCTTAAACCCCCACCTCTCTCAGACTTAAGCATCTTGTCCACCTTAGAAACCATCTCTCGGCTTTCCTGCTACTATGGCTGCTCCTTCTCAATCTCCTTGGAATGCTTACTCCTATCCACCCACCAATGAAATGTCAAAATTCCTCAACAATCAATCCTATACACACTCTTCTTTTCTTCCTATACTTTCTTCCTAGATTCTATTGACATGACTCACAATTTTATATCCACTTCAAGATCTGGCTGAAGACATGTAACTAATTGCCAATGTGATATTTCCATCTGTATGCCAGCACCTAGAACTCATCAATATCAAAAACCAAATTTGTGATTCATGACTCCCCCAACCTGATCCTTCTCTGATGTTCTCCTTCTCTTTAGATGATAAATCCCTTTCTCCTTTACTCCTAATACCTAATCTAATAATCTAATAACTGAGTCCTATAAATATTATCTCCTAAAAATTTCTAATCTATTTCTTTCATCTTCACCATTAACCAAACCCATGATACTGAAACAGGGTATTGACTGGGGGCTTGCTTGTTGTCCAGGAGTCATCAGTAGTTCTTGATGAGGTCTTTTCCTATCTCCACCTACAGGAAAGGGAAGGTACCATTCACAATCCAGTAAGGGAGAGACTATAAAAGAACCACTCAGAGATTTGAGGTGCCTACACAAAGGGGAGACTGGCATCTCATTCTACAGTGGATGTCTGCTTACACAGAGGTCTTGTAGAGTCACTCAATGTGCTTATTTGAGCAAGAGGAGAATAGAGTTGGAGTGAGACAGCAAGACAAAGACAGGACTGGGAGCGACATAGTCTACAAGCTGCTTGGAAAGATCAAGAAAGTGGGAGTTTGTCATGGGTTAAGTGGATGTCCCACAACTCTTAAAGGGAAACTGAGATACAGGAGGCTCTAGAGTGGACTGCCCAGCATAGATACTAAGTAGAGAATCAGTAGAGATAACAGAATGCAGGCCAGTTCTCCATGAGGAGCCAGAATTTGGGTGCCTTTTGTACATGAGTTACCAGAGGGTAGTCAGTGTTTGTCCAAAAAAAAAAAGGATGAACCCACAGCTCCAGGACTGTAAGGGGCAACTGAGGCAGAGACAGTGTCTCTTTCCCTTCCTTCCTCTCCACACCTGCCACAAAGGCCTGATCCAAGGACAGACACTGGTACTCCCCACCCCCACTGCAAGGTGAGTCCAAAGACCAGCTCAAAAACATCTGTTACATAAACAAATGCTGAAGATGAGAGAGGGGAAAAAAGATGGCGGTGTGAGAACTGAGGCAGAACTCTCCTCCCAAAACCACATATAATATGAAAATACAGCTAATACAACTAATCCTAAAAGGGTGACCAGAAATAAGATTGCACCAGGCAACATACATCTGGGAAAAGAGAACATCTCATGGAAAAGGGTGAAGTAACAAAGCTGCAACCTGGCGGGACCCGAGCACTCCCCCAACCCCAGCTCACCAGCAGGAGGAAGAGAAACAGAGAGGGGAGAGAGTAGAATCCCAGGACTGCTAAATACCCAGCCCTGGAGATCTACTCCAGGAGCACAAACCCACACTGCATGGTGCTCTGGAGGTTAGAGGGGTTGAAAAGCAAAGTCAGAGACTGAGATTCCAGCTGCTTGTGGAGAACATGTTCTCACAACCAGCTGCTCTGGGACAAAAGAAAGGCGAACACTTTGAAGGGCTTCCCAACAGTGAAAGGGCTGCTAAAGGGACAAGGATTACACCAGGCTTGCTGCTCAAGGAAAGGAACAGATGGACAAAATTGTCCTGGCACACTCAGCCCAGCAGGTTGGGAACTTTCCAGAGCTTCAGGTGCTCCATCTCCCTGGCTGGCAACACAGCCCCCAGGCCCCCCACCGCGATAAGTGGCCTGCCTCTCCTTCCTCCCAGCTGGCACCTGCACACAGACCTGCTGCCCCACCATCACTCCAGGCCAGCTGGGGCAGCCTCACCAGGTACTGTGGCTGGGAAGCAGGAAAGAGCTCTGTCCTCCTGGCAAGCACTGGCATGGCTTGCCTGTGACCCCTGCCATTGCCACAGGCCAGCAGGAGGGCAGCCCTGCCTAGGGCAGCTTAGGGGCTTAATGCCAAGGCTGCTCCCTGAGCGTGGCTCAGTAGCCCTGACAGCAGAGACAGGCACTGTGGCTGGGAAGCAGGAAAGAGCTCTCTCCTTCGGGTAGGCACTGGCACCACATGCCTGCAATAGCTGCCATTGCCCCAGGATTATGAAAAGGCAGAAGAACCTTGTTCAATCCATAATCCCTCAAACACCAGAAAGAGGGCTCAGTGAACAGGAATACAATGAAGCTGAATCAGAGAGAGAAAAAAAATCTCAAGGAATGAGAGAATATTAAGAGAATTGTGTGACCAATCCAAACAGAACAATATTCACATTACAGGGGTAACAGAAGAAGAGAGAGGAAAAGGGATAGAAAGTGTCTTTGAATAAATAATTGCTGAAAACTTTCCCAATCTGGGGAAGGAGATTGTCTCTCAGGCCATGGAGGTGCACAGATGTCCCAACACAAGGGACCCAAAGAAGATAACACCAAGACATATAGTAATTAAAATGGCAAAGATCAAGGACAAAGACAAAGTATTAAAAGCAGCAGAGAGAGAAAAAAGATCACATACAAAGGAAAACCCATCAGGCTATCATCAGACTTCTCAGCAGAAACCTTACAGGCTAGAATGGAGTGGCATGATATATTCAGTGCAATGAAACAGAAGGGCCTGGAACCAAGAATACTGTCTCCAGCAAAATTATCATTTAAATTTGAAGGAGGGATTAAAGAATTTCCAGATAAGCAAAAGTTGAGGGAATTTACCTCCCACAAACCATCTCTAAAGTGTATTTTAAAGGGACTGCTCTAGATGGAAGTGCTCCTAAGGATAAATAGCTGTCACCAGAGAAAATAAAAGCACAGTAAAGGAAGTGGACCCATTAATTACTAACCGAACACAAAATTAAATCAGCTACCCACAACGTCAGTCAAGGGATACACAAAGAATAAAGAATATGACACCTAACATATAAAGAGTGGAGGAGGAAGAAAATGAAGGGAGAAAAAAAAGAATATTCAGATTGTGTTTATAATAGCATAATAAGTGAGTTAAGTTAGACTGGTAGATAGTAAAGAAGCTGCCCTTGAATCTTTGGTAACCACACATCCAAAGGCTACAATGGCAATAAGTACATGCCTATCGATAATCACCCTAAAAGTGAATGAACTGAATGCACCAACAAAAGACACAGAGTTACAGAATGGATGAAAAAACAAGACCCATCTATATGCTGCCTACAAGAGACTCACTTCAAACCTAAAGACATACACAGACTAAAAGTGAAGGGATGGAAAAAGATATTTCATGCAAACAATAGGGAGAAAAAAGCAGGAATTGCAATACTTGTATCAGAAAAAATAGACTTCAAAACAAAGAAAGGAACAAGAGACAAAGAAGGACATTATATAATGATAAAGGGGTCAGTCCAACAAGAGGATATAGCCATTATAAATACCTATGTACCCAACATAGAAGCGCCCAAATATGTGCAACAAATATTAACAGAATTAAAGAGGGTAAGAGAATGCAATGGATTCATTTTATAAGACTTCAACACACCACTCATTCCAAAGAACAGATCAACCAGACAGAAAATATATAAGGAGAGAGAGGCACCGAACAACACATTAGAACAGATGGACCTAATAGATATCTACAAACACTCCACCCAAAAGCAGCAGGATACACATTCTTCTCAAATGCACATGGAACACTTTCCAGAGTAGATCACAAACTAGGCCACAAAAAGAGCCTTAGAAAATTCAAAAAGATTGAAATTGTACCAACCAACTTCTCATATCACAAAGGTATGAAACTAGAAATAAATTATGCAAAGAAAACAAAAAGGCCCACAAACACATGGAGGCTTAACAACATGCTCCCAAATAATCAATGGATAAATGACCAAATTAAAACAGAGATCAGGCAATATATGGAGAAAAATGAAAACAACAGCTCAACGCCCCAACTTCTCTGGGACACAGTGAAGGCAGTTCTAAGAGAAAAGTATATTGCAATTCAGGCCTATCTAAAGAAGGAAAAATAATCCCAAATGAACAGTCTCAATTCACAATTAATAAAACTGGATAAAGAAGAACTAATGAGGCCCAAAGTCAGTAGAAGGAGGGACATAATAAAGACCAGAAAAGAAATAAATGAAATTGAGAAGAATAAAACAATAGAAAGAATTAATGAAACCAAGAGCTGGTTCTTTGAGAAAATAAATAAAATAGATAAACCCCTAGCCAGACTTATCAAGAAAAAAAGAGAGTCTACACACATAAACAGAATCAGAAATGAGAAAGGAAAAATCAGTATAGACACCACAGAAATACAAAGAATTATTAGAGAAAAATCTGAAAAAGTATATGCTAACAAATCTAGAAGAAATGGACAACTTTCTAGAAAAATATAGCCTTCTAAGACTGACCCAGGAAGAAACAAAATCTGAACAGACTAATTATCAGCAATGAAATTGAATCAGTAAGCAAAAAACTACCCAAGAACAAAACTCCCATACCAGATGGCTTCACTGTTGAATTTTATCAGACTTTGAGAGAAGACATAATATCCATCCTCCTTAAAGTTTTTCAAAAAGTAGAAGAGGAGGAAATACTTCCAAACTCATTCTATGAAGCCAGCATCATTCTAATACCAAAACTAGGCAAAGACACTGCAAAAATAGAAAATTACAGACCAATATCCCTGATGAACATAGATAGAAAAATACTCAACAAAATATTAGCATACCAAATTCAAAAATACATCAAAGAGATCATACATTATGATCACAAGGGATTTATTCCAGGGATGCCAGAATGGTACAATATTAGAAAATCCATCAATATCATCCACTACATCAATAAAAAAAAGGACAAAAATCACATAATCATCTCGATAGATGCTGAAAAAGCATTTGATAAAATTCAACATACATTCATGATAGAAACTCTCAACAAAATGAGTATAGAGGACAAGTACCTCAACATAATAAAGGCCATATACGACAAACTCACAGCCAACATCATACTTAACAGTGAAAAGCTGAAAGCTTTTCATCTAAGATTGGGAACAAGACAAGGATGCCCTCTCTACCCACTTTTACTCAACATAGTTCTGGAGGTCCTAGCCACAGCAATCAGACAACACAAAGAAATAAATGGCATCCAGATCAGCAAGGAACAAGTTAAACTGTCACTGTTTGCAGATGATATGATATTGTACATAAAAAACCCTAAAGAATCCACTCTTAAACTACTAGAACTAGTATTTGAATTCAGCAAAGTTGTAGGGTACAAAATTAATATACAGAAATCTGCTGCATTCCCATATATTAACAATGAACTAGGAAAAAGAGAAATCAGGAAAACAATTCCATTCACAATTGCACCAAAAAGAATAAAATACCTCAGAATAACCCTAACCAAGGAAGTGAAAGACCTATTCCCTGAACACTACAAGACACTCTTGAGAGAAATTAAAGAAGACACTAATAAATGGAAATACATCCAATGCTCATGGGTAGGGAAAATTAATATTGTTAGAATGCCCATCCTGCCTAAAGCAATCTACAGATTCAATGCAATCTCTATCAAAACACCAATGGCATTCTTCAACAAACTAAAACAAATAGTTCTAAAATTCATATGGAACCACAAAAGACTCGGAATAGCCAAAGCAATCCTGAGAAGGAAGAATAAAGTGGGGGGTGGGGGAGGAATTATGCTTCCCAACTTCAAGCTCTACTACAAAGCCAGAGTTATCAAAACAATTTGGTACAGGCACAAGAACAGACACATAGATCAATGGAATAGAATAGAGAGTCCAGATACAAACCCATGCATATATGGTCAATTAATATATGATAAAGGATATCCATGGATATATAATGGAGAAATGATAGCCTCTTCAACAACTGGTGTTGGCAAAACTGGACAGCTATATGTAAGAGAATGAAACTGGATTACTGTCTAACTCCATATATAAAAATAAACTCAAAATGGATCAAAGACCTGAATGTAAGTCATGAAACCATAAAACTCATAGAAGAAAACATAGGCAAAAATCTCTTGAATATAAACCTAAGCAATTTTTTCATGAACATATCTCATCAGGCAAGGTAAACAAAAGCAAAAACGAACAATTGGGACTACATCAAACTAAAAAGCTTCTGTACAGCAAAGGACACCATCAGCAGAACAAAAAGGCAACCTACCGTATGGGAGAATATATTTATAAATGACATATCTGACAAGGGGTTAACATCCAAAATATATAAAGAACTCACATACCTCAACACCCAAAAAACAAATAACCTGGGCAGAGAATCTGAACAGGCACTTCTCTAAAGAAGAAATTCAGATAGCCAATAGGCACATGAAAAGATGCCCCACATCTCTAATCATCAGGGAAATGCAAATTAAAACCACAGTGAGATATCACCTTACACTGTTAGGATAACCAACATCCAAAAGACAAGAAACAACAAATGCTGGTGAGAATGCAGAAAAGGGAACCCTCCTACACTGTTGGTGGGAATATGAATTAGTTCAACCATTGTGGAAAGCAATATTGAGGTTCCTCGAAAACTAAAAGTGGAAATACCATTTGACCCAGTAATTCCACTCCTAGGAATTTACCTGAAGAAAACAAGATCCCAGATTCAAAAAGACATATGCACCCCTATGTTTATCACAACACTATTTACAATAGCCAAGAAGTGGAAGCAACCTAAGTGTCCATCAATAGATGAATGGATAAAGAAGATGTGGTACATATACACAATGGAATATTATTCAGTCATAAGAAGAAAACAAATTCTACCATTTGGATCAACATGGATGGAGCTAAGGGGTATTATGCTCAGTTAAATAAGCCTGGTAGAGAAAGACAAGTACCAAGTGATTTCCCTCATTTGTAGAGTATAACAACAAAGCAAAATTGAAGGAACAAAACAGCAGCAGACTCACAGAACTCAAGAATGGACTAACCGTTGCCAAAGGGAAAGGGATTGGGGTGGAGTGGGAAAGAAGTGGATTAAGGGGGTATTATGATTAGCACACATAATATAGGGGGGCACATGGGGAAGGCAATATAGCACACAGAAGACAAGTAGTGACTCTATGCATCTCACTAAGCTGATGGACAGTGACTCTAATGAGGTATGTGGTGGGGACTTGATAATCTGGGTGAATGCAGTAATCACAATGTTGTTCATGTGAAAACCCTTCATAAGATTGTATATCAATGATACCTTTATAAAAAAATACAAAAGAAACAAGTGCTGGAGATACCTAATTCCAAGTCCCTTTACCTAAAAACTTCTATAGCACATGATTCCCACAGGTAACAGATTGCACCTTCTTACCACAGGGACATCCAGCCTGCCTCCACCCACATCTCTGAATTAGGTTTCTATGAGCTTCTGTCAGGTGCACAGGGTTGGTTTTTATTTTTTCACTCTACTTGCTGCTAACATGTTAGGAAATACTCCTTTCCTAGATAGTTTGAAAACATCAAATGAAATGGTTGGTACTATGTTGAGTCTTATACAAAGCTTTTGAAGTCAGAAAACTAAATTCCAGCTACCAAAGAAAAATTAAGCAAATACACAAAAGTTTCCTTAAAGACTAAACTTAATAAGAAGGCTCATGACTCTTTCTTTAGCAGTCCCAGAGGACTTTCTCCCAGTGCTTTTTACAAGACAGTTTTTCTCTGGGTAACCAAGAGCCTTTGCAGGTCTGTGATCCAACAAAACATGCCAATACAGTGACGACAGCTTGTAGGATAGTTTCATTAGTGCTGACGACAAAAGACAGTGAATTAGTCAGTGTTACCTGGGGTCGTGGTTATTCTTCCCACCAAAAATTAAAGTGAAAGTAAAACTTCAAACTCTATAGAGAGAAATCACCTTCATAAATGTCATAAACATTTAATATAAAATTAGAAAATATAACCTGTTGGGAAAGTACTGAATATTCTAGACCAAGAATCAGTAAACTACAACCCAGAGACCAAATCTGGGCTGCTGCCTGTTTTTTAAATAAAGATTTGTTGAACACAGCCCCAGTGATGTGTTTATATTTTGTCTACAGCTGCTTTCTGTAGTTGTGAAAGAGACAATACAGTCTGCAAAGCCTAAAATATTTACCACCTGGCATTTTACATAAAATGTTTGCTAACTCCTGTATTAACAACAATACAATATCTCTAATTATGCTACAATGGCTGCTTTTGTTTGCAAGAAAAGAAAAGTACCTGAACCTTTTCTGGTAGGACTTACATAGATGATAGGTAGGTAAGTTGGTAGGTAGGTAGGTAGGTAGGAAGATAGATAGATGATTGATAGATAGATAGAAAGAAAGATAGATAGATGATAGATAGATAGATAGATAGATATAGAAGATAGATGATAGAAAGAAAGATAGATGATAGATATAGAAGATAGATGATAGAAAGATAGATGATAGATATAGAAGATAGATGATAGAAAGATAGATGATAGATATAGAAGATAGATAGATATAGATGATAGATAGATAGATGATAGATAGATATAGATGATAGAGATGATAGAGATAGATAGATAGATAGATAGATGATAGATAGATAGATATAGATGATATAGATAGATAGACAGATAGATAGAGATGATAGTTGGAGATAGATAGATGATAGACAGATAGATGATAGATAGATAGATAGATAGATAGATAGATAGATAGATAGATAGATAGATAGATAGATGATAGATATAGATTGATAGATGATAGATAGATATAGATAGATAGAAAATCGATATAGATAGGTGATAGATTTCTAAATACATGTAATATTTACATTCATAGGATCTAAACAAACTGAAGAAAGGACATTGGAAATGCTTTACTAATCTCATTTTAGAATCATTTTTATTCTTTATAGAATATACTTTATGAAGATTATCTACTTCACACTATGTTGAAGGAAAAGAAATAATTTCACCATTCTTTTCCTATGTGCAGCTAATTACTAATAGCACATATTGACTCAGTCACATCTGTATATTTTCCATAGTACACAGCTCAGGCCTGAGTGTACAGTCACTTTAAAAGTCCAGTTAAAGTAAGCTTGACTTTTGTCTAAGGAAGAGATTATGAACATTCTCTTCCATTCCTCTTCCAAATAGGGATCTTGATCACTAATCTTGCTTCTCAATATGGCACACATTCCCCCAAAATGTCTTACTCTTCACATCACCTAAAATACAGATTTTATGCAAGTTGTATGTTGACATTCAATAGAAAATAATAATAATAATAACAATAATAATAATAGACAACATTCTGTGAGAGCTAACGATGTGCTAGTGTAGCAGAAATTGTCTTGGTCTTCATCAAATCTGCTTCCTTCTCTTTCTAGGTACACAGCTTAAGCTGTAACTAATGTATTGTTCCTGGTCCCTAAAAACCTGTTGTGCTCTTTCCCCTCACACTGACTTGACAGAGATGAACCCAGAAACCTGGGAAACCACTGTTCAAAGAGGGAGAGCTCCAGGATGGAAGAAACTGGGATCCCCAACCATGGTTTAGAGGAGAGCCCCCTATAACCAAGATTCCCGGTCTTGGACTTCATATGAGTGAGAGATCAGCATCTATAACCTGACCCATTATACATGTAGACACTTGTTTGTTACTGCAGCTGGCTTAACTGTAACAGGTATTATCATTCAATCAAAAGGTATTTTTATTATTACTACGATGTATGTGTAATGCCTACCATAGACATGAGTCATTTTTATTAAGATCAGCATAGTAATTTATAAAAATATGCTAACACATGTAGATATTTTACAAATGTGTAGCAGATTCTTAAAAGTCCTGAAACTCCTTAAACTTAGAAATCCACACATTTTTTATCCATATTTTTATTACCTTCTGGGTAAGTCATTCCAGATATCAAACATCCTTGTTAAAACCGAAAAACACTGAATAAGTTGCAGATAGGCAGATGAACTATAACGCCAGTAACGGTTTGTGAATTAAGATGAGATGTGAGGTGGTTACCAAGGCAGAGATGTATATTTATACTCCTGACAAAGGAATGACATTTGCACTAATTACACAAAGGCAACAGGATCCTGCTTAATTATTATTTATTGATTCCCATGAGATTTTATATAATTCCGGTCAAAATCAAAGATCTCTGGAGCATCTTTCATTTGTTGGAGCATGAAATAGTAACGTTCCGAGTGGCAAATTACACCCTTCAAATCTGGGCTTTATTTCAAAACAATTTTGGATGTTTACTTGGCAATCACGGAAACTTTCATCTCCCCTTTCCCATGAGAAGTCCTCCCACCACTGTCCTCTCCCTTGAGCATCAGGTCCACCTTACTCGGTTTGTGAGAATTAGCTAAAATAACAGAGAGATGTTTGAAAACTGTGAAATAACTGCCTGGGGGTCCCACTTAATCACCTCAAGCAGCATTCCGGCTGACACACCCCTGCGTAGAAGCCAAAAGCGAAGCAGGAGGTTTGACAGTAGGAGGTTGGAGAGGGAGAGGAAAGCAGCTCGTTTTTATAAGAACGCCATTCTTTGTCCTCTGGTTCTGTGATTACGGGCTGCCTGCTGAGGGGTCTGTAAACACTGCACCCCACCATTCACCCTAGTGAGCCAACTCCTCATAAGGGCCTGAGAGGCTCTTTCTCCCCACTCCTCTTCCCCTTCCTGCAGAGAAGCACAATATGAATGTGCACGTTTGTGCATGCCCCCAGCATCGTCCATTTGACCACGCCCATTCCCACGTGTTCTCATGCATCTCTAGGACAGCCCTGCGGCTGAAGAGGACCATGCTCATGATCCAAATGAAGAGGTTGAGGTTGGGGAGTGACGGTGACTTCCCCACCTTATACCAACGCCTGGTGAGTGACTGAACCTGCACTAGAACGTCCGCAGGCCTCCTAAACACCTCTCCTGAAATAGTGATAAGATATTCCAGTCTTCTAGTCCTTAGATACATTACACCTGGTGCCTGAGAAGGGAGTGGCTTAGCCCTAAGTTATGAACTTGTGACAGTGAAATGAGGCTGAAGTGGGTTCAGTGGCTTGTCTGTAGAGTGTTGGCTGCTGGTCCCTGTGCCTGGGCCCCTGCACTTCCCAGAATCACTGACAGCCACAAGTATGTCTCTCAGCCACACAGCAGCAGCCAGCCCTTTCCCACGCAGCCCTCAGGAGAACCATCCAGTTCCTATTGCCAGATTTGATGCCAGGGGTGTTCAGGAAAATACTGGAAATACTTGAGGGTGATTCACAAACCCCAGATGCAAAATATAAGCCGTTTCATTTAATTGCTTAAAAGAACAAACGAGGTTCTTTTATCAGTCTTAGTTTTTGCTAGTAAGTAATATTGTTTGCAAGTAGGTGAATCAGCAAAGAGGTATTAGCAAGAACACCAAGATGCCATCTCTTCCTCTGTCCACCAGGGTCAGATAGCTTTGTGTGTTGGCTATGTGAGTCAGATGAGAATTTTTCCTTTGTCTCTACGGCCACTTACTCCTTCGGTAACTAAATTAATGTTTCATAGCAGTGAAAGGAAACTAAGCCTGATAAATCATTCAGTCCTTCAGAGGTTAATTTGAACACACTTTCCCTTCATTTTTCTCCCCATTCCTTCCCTTCCCTCCCCTCCTCTTCCTCCTCTCAATCTCTCTCTGTCATACACGAACACACACACACACACACACACACACACACACACAATGTAGGCAGCAAACGGTTACCACCTCCCAGGATGTATATTACCTTCCAAATAATCTGTTTTACTTAACTACCATCCATGATGTAGTTACTTAATCACTTGTCCATCGACTCAGTGAGTATTTATTCAGTGTCCAGTATGTGCCAAGCACTCAGCTAGGTTACCTAATATCAATTCCACATACCTTTCCTGTGGGGCTCATTTATAAATACTCTTATTAATATCATTCATTCAACAGGTATCAACTAAACCATAAACCATCAAGAGATAAGTTTGAATAGGTGGCAGAGGACCAGGCTTTTATTGCTCTCTTCTACTTCCTTCCAAGTTTCTCAATTCTTCTCCCAATTCCTGATAGTATTGTGGATTCTTTTGCACAGTTGGATGCAGCTCAGTGTCACTCATGGAGTGTCCACTCTCTGCCAGGAACTGACCTAATCAGTGGAGATAACAAGTGAGCAATAGACAATCCTTGCCTTTGAAGGGCTCGCCAGTCCAGAAGGTGAGTATAATACAGCACATGACGTGCTATCAGAGTCGCCCAATCAAAGGTGACAGGCATATAAGGAAGGAGGATGTAAACTTCTGTGGCTAGCACACTGACCAGGCCAGGAGCTTGACACACGGGATCTTGCATATGAGAAACATTTTATGAACATGTGGGTGAGGACACAGGCTCAGAGAGGTGAAATAACTTACCCAAGTCTGTCTGACTACAAGGCAGGTGTTTATTCCTCCGCACCAGACTTCCCTCCTACAACCGTCAGAGCTCAACATCCAGGCCCTCTGCGTTCCCTGCAGCCCTCGTATTCCCAGGTGCTCCCAGGTGGTTCTGACACAGAACCACAGCCTGACATGTTGGGTCTGACAGAGAGAAAAAATGGGAGCTTTTGTCTCTGAAGATACGTTTCATGGATAATGACAATATCAAATAAGTCATGAAGTTACACTTTACAAAGGCATTTCCCACTTTATGCACACATGGTAAATACTGTGGGAGGGTACTAACAAGATTTTATTTTTTATAAATAGTATGGTAATGAAAAAAGGCAAGGAAGAAACTTCACCCCTAGCCACCCCCAACACTATCATCATCAACACAAACAAGCACTCATTAAGTGAGATCTATACTTCAAGAATACTTTCATAATTTTTTAAAAACAAAACGTCTAGTTGTGCTGATATTCTTTCTCATCATGGACCAAGTGAATGTTTTATCATTGCTGCATTAATTTATCTGTCTTTATCCCAATTAAATTCATGCTGCTAATCTGAGACAGTTGCTCCAGATCTCAAATTATAAAATTTAACAATAATTGGAGTACCCAACCCTTTATTAAATGAGCAGAGACTACGTGGGAGACTGAGCACAGATGCGAATCAGATGGCACCTAGACTTGGAAAATATAACCTATAATTAAACAACTTCAGTAGCCCAAGGAAAGGTTAAGGGTCATAAGAAAGATGGTAAAAAAAAAATGCTGGGAGTTCAAGAAGGAGAAATACTGAACTCTAGAAACTCTTGGAAAAATCTTCTTCAATAGTGAACAACTTCGCTGTCGTTTTGGGAGATGACCCGTTCAGAGTGGGTTTTAGGATTGCTATTTTCTAGTCGTAATTTACATTCTAAGTACTTTTGGAGGAATTCTCAAAGTGCTGGTGCCTTCAAATTACAGTTCCAGGCTTGCCAAGTAAACAACTGTTGATTGGGGCCATACACAAAGTCGCGTTCCCAGATTAGAGGAGTACCTCAGAAAGCCTTAGCATTGGCCGCCAGCCAAACATTATTACACTTATAGGTATTGGTGAGGATTTTCATGGAACCCAGAAGGGAAAAAGAAAAAAATGAGAAAATTTGAGGCCACCAAGGATAAATAAAATATTAGTTCCTGTGGGGGATAGCAGTATGTTGTATTTTAAAGTAAGACTTCATTTTCTCTTACACACATGATTTTTCCATAAGAGAATATAATTTTACAGCAAATTTTCCCAGAAAAAAAATTGCAATGACTGAAGCCATATTTTCTATTGTTCTATTAGTATGAATCATGTGCCATCAGAGAATAGAGCCCTGTATGCCAGATACATAATATAAATGGTTCAAAGTTTGTCCAGTACAAGCTTAGGATGGGAAAGCTCCCCTGTGGTCAGACCAGCATGCAAAACATTGCATAGCATGAAGACTTCTTCCAGACGCATTGCTTGTGTGTTAGATTAAGCAAACCAGATCCAGACACTTGTTAGCCTCATAGAATTTTCCATATACAAAGGCTTCCCAAAAATGTATGGGTTGATTGTAATTATCTTGCAAAGAAGGATATTATCTCATCTCTACACAAGTCACCTGGATGATGGATTAAGTTCCCCCAACAAAAATGATCATTCCTGAGTAAGAAATATTCTTTGTCACCCCAAATCATGTTGCAAACCTACTGCAGGACCACTGAGTTAGTCAACTCCAATTCTTAAAAATTATTTGTGTCAATAATCCCCTTCATGACTATAAAAATATAAGAATACACTGTATCCACTTAACAGGCTACATATTAGCCTGGTCACTTTAACTTTTCCCACAGCTTCCCCAACATAGATGTACTTCCGTGGATTAATTCTTCTCATTTAAAAAAATACTTGATATAGATCAGAAGAAACTAGTATTACAACTACAAAATATTATAGAGATAAGCACAGTATTTCTAACACTCAGGAAATATCCTCAAAAGTTTTGAAAAGTAATTTTAGCAATCTGTATAAAAGATCTTCAAAGATAAATACACTTCAAGCCAGTAATCCCCCTTTAAGTATCTGTCATAAGGGAATCAGAACTCACATAAAGATTTATATGCAAGGTTCTCAGTATAGTATTATTTATAAAAGTGAAAAAAAAAACAACAATAGGATCCTAATAAAAAAATTGTGATTAATCCATTTCTTGGTATAATATGCATTATTAAAATAGGTTTTTTCAAGACAAATATTTTAATTATCATAATTCAAGGTTAAAAGAAAATAATAAAGACAAAAATGTCTATCATATATGGCTTTTCACTCCCCCACCACCACCTGAGCACCAATGCCTTTATTCACCAGGACTAGTGCAGTAGCCTTCAGGCAGCAGTGTCTTCCCTTCACCACCCATTTCCAGATTCACCTTCCTAAAGTACAAATCTCATTATATCTTTTCCTTACAGTTCCTCCTGAGCTCTCAAATGACTACAGAACTAAATCCGTCTCCTTACCCCAGCAACCCAAGTCTTGCAGGAGTTAACTCTACCAACCTGCCCATCTTCTGTCCAGAATTTCCATCATCTGCTAAGACCAGGTCACTGTATACTTTATCTACCCCAAGTCACTTATCCTTCTCCAAATACCACTTGCTGTTCCACGTTCCTGGGACCATGGCATGATTTTCACTCTTCCTCTTTCCTCTGCCTTCAAATCAATGAAGGCGCACTTAGGACAGCATCAGGTTGGTATGTTTTTAAGTTCCCAAGTGACTCAAACATGCAGACCAATGTTGAGAACCACTTACCTAAGTCTCCAGTCATCTCTCTTTCTGTCTGTCTCCCCAGCACCTCCCTGTAATGCTGGAGGGTTTCAGCTCCAGGTAAGTTAACCGTGGATTCAGTGAGACCAAATAATGACCATGAAATGTTGAGGGTAAAAAGTCTTATAGCAAGCTTTATTCTCAGGGTGGCAGGTCAAGTGCTAGAATCACATCTGCATCTGGTAAGTCTGCAATCCACAGCTCAGCTCTGCACAGAGCACTGGGTGGAGGTCTTTATATAGCAACACAGACAATAATGGCTCATTTCCAACACATGTGTAAGCATGCACCTACACAGTAGGCCCATTATTACATTATTGCACATGTGCAGTGGTCAAGTAAATTGGGATCAGGTGAGCATTCTGGCCATGGGAATTTCCACTTTCCCTACACTCCCTCACTCTCCCCAGCAAACTAAATCAATCAATATCAGGGACTCGTCCATTCATTGATTCCTTCATCCAATAGATACTTATTATGTGCCAGGCATTATTCATCTATATATCTGACCTCATTCTTCTCCTCCACCCTGCCCACCCAGCACCTAGCATATAGCCTGGCACAGAAAATAAGAGCTCAATAAAAATGTGTTCTGGTTAACTGAAATCAACACTAGGGTTTTCCAGCTCTTTTTTTTTTTTTAAATATCATTGATATAAAATCTTATGAAGGTTTCACATGAACAATAATGTGGTTTCATCATTCACCCATATCATCAAGTCCTCATCCCCTCCATTGTAGTCACAGTCCATCAGTGTAGTAAGATGCTATAGAGTCATTACTTGTCTTCTCCATGCTATACTGCCTCCCCTATGGCCTACCTATATTGTGATTGCTAATTATAGTACCCCTTAATCCCCTTCACCCTCCTCTCCCCACCCACCCTTCCCATTCCCTTCTCTTTGGTAACTGCTAGTCCCTTCTTGGAGTCTGTGAGTCTGCTGTTATTTTGTTCCTTCAGTTTTGCTTTATTGTTATACTCCACAAATGGGTGAGTCATTTGGTACTTGTCTTTCTCCTCCTGGCTTATTTCACTGAGCATAATATCCTCTAGCTCCATCCATGTTGTTGCAAATGATAGGATTTGTTTTCTTTTTATGACTGAATAATATTCCATTGTGAATACATATCACATCTTCTTTATCCATTCATCTATTGATGGACACTTACGATGCTTCCATATCTTGGCTACTGTAAATAGTGCTGCAGTAAACATAGGGGTGCATCTGTCTTTTTGAATCAGGGATCTTATTTTCTTCAGGTAAATTCCTAGAAGTGGAATTCCTGGGTCAAATGGTATTTCTATTTTTAGTTTTTGAGGAACCTCCATATTGCTTTCCACAATGGTTGAACTAATTTACATTCCCACCAACAGTGTAGGAGAGTTCCGGTTCCCCTTTCTCCACATCCTTGCCAGCATTTGTTGTTTCTTGTCTTTTGGATGTTGGCCATCCTAACTGGTGTGAGGTGATATCTCATTGTGGTTTTAATTTGCATTTTCCTGATGATTAGCAACATGGAACATCTTTTCATGTGCCTGCTGGCCATCTGAATTTCTTCTTTGGAGAAGTGTCTGTTTAGATTCTCTGCCCAGGTTATTTGTTTTTTGGGTGTTGAGGTGTGTAAGTTCTTTATATATTTTAGATGTTAAGCCCTTATCAGATAAGTCATTTACGAATCTATTCTCCCATGCTGTGGGATGCCTTTTTGTTCTGCTTACGGTGTCCTTTGCTGTACATAAGTTTTTAGTTTGATGTAGTCCCACTTGCTCATTTATTATTTTGTTTCTCTTGCCTGAGCAGATGTGTTCAGGAAAAAGTTGCTCATGTTTATATTCAAGAGATTTTTGCCTATGTTTTCTTCTATGAATTTTTTGGTTTCATGACTTACATTAAGTTCTTTTATCCATTTCGAGTTTACTTTTGTGTATGGAGTTAGACAATAACCCACTTTCATTCTCTTACATGTAGCTGTTCAGTCTTGCCAACACCAGTTGTTGAAGAGGCTGACTTTTCCCCATTGTATACCCATGGCTCCTTTACATATAATAATTGGCCATATATGTGTGAATTTATATCTGGGCTCTCTTTTATGTTCCTTTGATCTATGTGTCTGTTCTCGTGCCAGTACCAAATTGTTTTGATAACTGTGGCTTTGTAGTAGAGCTTGAAGTTAGGGAATGTAATCCCTCCAGCTTTATTCTTCCTGCTCAGGATTGCTTTGGCTACTCAGGGTCTTTTGTGGTTCCATCTGAGTTTTAGAACTATTTGTTTTAGTTTGTTGAAGAATGCCATTGGTTATTTTGATAGGAATTGCACTGAATCTGTAGATTGCATTAGGCAGGATGGCCATTTTGACTATGTTAATTCTTCCTATCCATGAGCGCGGGATGTATTTCCATTTATTGGTGTCTTCTTTAAATTCTCTCATGAATGTCTTGTCGTTTTCAAGGTATGGTCTTTCATCTCCTTGGTTAGGTTTATTCCTAGGTATATTATTCTTTTTGATGCAATTGTAAATGGAGTTGTTTTCCTGATTTCTCTTTCTGCTAAGTCATTGTAAGTGTATAGGAATGCAACAGGTTTCTGAGTATTAATTTTATATCCTGCAACTTTGCTGAATTCAGTTATTCGTTCTAACAGTTTTTTGGTGGAGTCTTTTGGGTTTTCTATGTATAATACCATGTCATCTGCAAACAGTGACAGTTTAACTTCTTACTTACCAATCTGGATGCCTTTTATTTCTTTGTGTTTCCTATTGCCGTGGCTAGGACCTCCAGTACTATGTTGAATAAAGGTGGGGAGAGTGGGCATCCTTGCCTTATTCCCAATATTAGAGGAAAAGCTTTGAGCTTTTCACTGTTAAGTATGAGGTTGGCTGTGGGTTTGTTGTATATGGCCTTTATTATGTTGAGGTATTTACACTCTATACACATTTTGTTGAGAGTTTTATTATAAATGGAGTTGAATTTTATCAAATGCTTTTTCAGCATCTATTGAGATGATTATGTGATTTTTGTCCTTCTTTTTGTTGATGTGGTATATGATGTTGGTGAATTTTTTAATATTGTGCCATTCTGACATCCCTGGAATAAATCCCACATGATCATGATGGATGATCTTTTTGATGTATTTTTGAATTTGGTTTGCTAATATATTGTTGAAGATTTTTGTGTCTATGTTCATCAGGGATAACAGTCTGGCCTCATAGACTGTTTGTAAGTATTACTTCCTCTTCTACTTTTCAGAAAACTTTAAGGAGAATGGGTATTAGCTCCTTAATGTTTGATAAAGTTTAGCACTGGAGCCATTTGGTTGAGGGGTTTTGTTCTTATGTAGTTTTTTGGTTACCAGTTCAATTTCATTGCTAGTAATTGGTCTGTTCAGATTTTCTGTTTCTTCCTGGGTCAGTTTTGGAGGTTTGTATTTTTCTAGAAAGTTGTCCATTTCTTCTAGATTATCCAATTTATTGACATATAATTTTCATAGTATTTTCTAATAATTCTTTGTATTTCTGTGGTGTGTGCAGTGATTTTTCCTTTTCATTTCTGATTCTGTTTATGTGTGTACACTCTCTTTTTCTCTCGATAAGTCTGGCTAGGGGTTTATCTATTTGTTTATTGTCTCAAAGAACAAGCTCCTGGTTTCATTGATTCTTTCTATTGTTTTTTTCTTCTCAATTTTATTTATTTATGCTCTCATCTTTATTATGTCCCTCCTGCTATGGACTTTGGGCCTCATTTGTTTTTCTTTTTCTAGATTCATTAAGAGTTTTCCAGCTCTTAATCATAATCTTAAATAGCTTCCTCTTCAAGAGCAACAGCCAACAAAGTTGGCAGACTTACTTCTTTGTAACATTTTACTAACTGCATATTTCAGGTCTGAAAAGTGTCCAGACTTTAAATTCCAACTGTCCTTAGGATACTCTCAGGGTAGAGTTTGGAGCAGCCTACTTCTTAAAATACAAGGAAATCATTGTTCTAAAATCTTTAGTTTCCACAGGGTTTTATTCTTGGTAAATGTGAGTAAATACAACAATTCCTTCACAGAAGAATATATATTTTTTCAAGGGGAAGTAGAATCTTCTCATTTCTTTTTGGTTAGGATAACAAAAAGGAAACACAGGCCAAAAGAGTGCTATCTATTAAGGCAGTGTAACATCTTCTCAAGTACTCACATGATAATAGTATTTAAATGAAAATGTTCTCAGCTTCCACCTTCCTGAGGCTCTTACTCTGTCAGGCAAATCCAGGTGCTCTTCCCACCCTTTAAACCTTTCCTCCAGGGCACTGCCCTTCACCCCGCCCTTGTTCTTAGCCCACCTTCTCACTATGCCTTGTAATCAAGTTCGCTAGCCTCCCAAACACAGGTTGCTAACTCTTTACTTCCTGTCAAACATTTTTCCCTTTTTGACTCTCCCATGATAAGGGAACACTGACGCCTTTTTTTTTTTTTTTTGGCCTGTCCCTAAGGCTTTTATACTGACTGTTAATTAAATGTGGATTTCACTTGCTCAATCTGTTTCAGGAAATAGAAAAGTCAAGAATAGCAAAGAGTTTAAAGTCTCCCATGATGAGTCTTAATTAACTGGCCCATCAGAAATCATACTGTTGTTTAGGCTACTAACTAGGCCATGGGATGATTTTATGCAAAGTGTAAATAGGGCATGTTAAAAACAACTTAGGGAAAAGGTTTCCATGAGAGATGAATTAGGAGAGATCAGGTGACTCAAATCTGCAGGGGCTTGAGCCTTCTGCTACCACTGACACTAAGTGATACATGCACCTGCTTGCCCACTAACATCTGTGCACACAAACACAGAAACACAGTGTACGCATATACCCATGTGCTCACACACACAGAGGTACACATACACACACCTGCACATGTCTGTGTGTATCACACACACACATATACTTGCAATGTCACACATGCACTCACTCATCATGTGCACATATACATACTAATACACACCTGTGCACATCCATGCACATGTACACACATGCTCATGTACGCACCCACATCTTACCTCCCACGAAATTTTTAGCAATTTATTCCAGCAGCCATAGGACACTAATACAGGTCCATATGCAAATGTGTTCATAAAGCAAAATTTACATGGAATAATGCTTACTGTGTGGATGCTTTCTGATATTTTTAATTGTATTCCAGTTTATTTCATTTTTTTAACAAAGGAAATGCTGGCCATTTGATTGCATGTCCCACTAAGGGTTTCATAGCACTTCTGGTTTGGAAAACATTCTCATAGAGGGTATAGCAGAGGACTGCTCTGGTAGCCTTTAAGTACTGGTAAAGGAAAAAATTAGTTAAAATTTTAGTAAAATCATATGCTGATGGACAGTGTCTGTAATGGGGTATGTGGTGGGGACTTGATAATAGGGGGAATGTAGTAACCACAATGTTACTCATGTGAAACCTGAGCATAAGATTGTATATCAATGATACCTTAATAATAAATAAATAAATAGAATTTTAGTGAAATCATCAGAATGGTTGTTACAACCATGCTCAGGAGATGGATGAACTGTACAATGACTTAGTATTTGTTGCCTTTGAAGACACTCTGCCTGTTGGAGCACCACACTTGCTTGCCAAGGGCCAGCAGAAAACAAGAATCAGAAGATCTCAGGGTCTGTTTTGGGGTTCACTGTGATGCCCCAGCCAAGAGCTGAGTAAGCCTGGGGGCAAGCCTTCTGAGAACCGGTTCGCACCCTGATGATCAGCCACCGCACACTTCCAAACCCTGAGGATATCTGGAAACAGAACGCTTTGTTAACAGTGCTGGAGATAATGATGTGGTACAGATAAAGAGCATTATCAATACTCAGGAGCAATCATTTGATAGCTCTGGTGTTTAAATCACAGCACCTGCGCCATTGTAAATTATACAAAATTATGGTTGGGATGAAAATCCTGACTATTCTTAATGGAATACCAGTTTCTGAAGTGACACCAACTCTGACTCTTAAAAGCTCATAAAATTGGCAGGTCATGTTTATATTCTGCAAGTCTTGATCCCACTAACTTAAAATGGAGCTCACAGATCATCCCACAAAGGATTAGAAATGATACACGTAAAGTGTCTAACAAAGTGCCTGGCATATAGTACAGTCCCAGACAGTGAAAATCATCTTTCATTAGTGTGTACTCATTCGTTCTTACTGGCTAACCAGTCCCTCAGTTCCTGAGGGTAGGCATTGAGCACCACACTAGGAGTTAAAAAGAGGCTCAGAAAATCATCAGCTTTCTCTCCTCTTCTGGACTGTCATTCTTGACAGTGACACAGAGTTCCTGCCATCAGTACACACTGGGAGCAGCATCTGCAGGGTCTGGGAGAATCCCTGCACCTTGCACATATGCAGCAGCAAGGCTTGTACTGCAGCTAACCTCCAGCACCAAAAATAAGTGACCGAGTGTGCATCTTTACCCAACAAGCACATCATAGGAAGATCTTCTCCCTCCTAAGGCTGTTTATTAACACCTGACTCTCAACGTTTCTGTAGTCTCCGCCATCTAGAAAAGCCCATAGAAGATGCTCAGTAAGTATATTTGACTAAATAAATGAATGAACAAAGAGATGACGTGAGTTGATCACATCTTGCAGATAAGGGTTTCTCAACCTTGGCACTGCTGATATTTTGGGTGAAATAATCCATTGTTGTAGGGGATCATCTATGCATTACCGGGTGCTGAGTAGCAGCCACTAGATGCCAGTAGCACCTCCCCAATTATGAGAATAAAAAATGTCTCCAGACATTGCCAAATGTCCCCCATGGTGGGTGGAAATTTTCCCCTAACTAGGAATCACTGCTCTAGAACAGAGGTCTTCAACTCTGGCTGCATATGAGAATAACTTAGGAAGACTTTCAAAAAATTCAATGCTTAGGCCACACCGCAAACCAACTAAATCAGACACTTGGGGTGGCATCTAGTCATTGGTATTTTCCTAAAGGCCCAAGGTATTGAAATGTGCAGCCAAACACTGAGAACCACTCCTCTAGCTGCTTGCTACTGAAACTCCGGTCCATGGACTAGCAGCTGGGCCTTACTGCGAAGCCTGTCAGATATGCAGAATCTCAGACCCCACCCTGAACCTACTTTATTAGTTGGATTCTAGGCAGGAGACAGAAACCACACCGATTATTTCAACAGTGAGAATTTCATATAAAGAACTGTCAACTAGGAAGCAGGATCCAGATAGTGGCACAGGGAGATCTTGAGCTCACATCCACCCATGGACACACCAGAAGTACAATTGCATATAGAACAACCCTGAGAACAAACTGAAGACTAGCAGAAAAGATTTGATACAACCAAGGATGTAAAGAAAAAGCCACATCAAGATGGATAAGCTGGTGGAGATGCAGTCTAATCAGGATCCACACCCCTAGCACAGTGACCCACAAACAGGAGGAATATCACAACTGGAGCAGCCCTCACATGGCCCACATAAGGCTTCCCAGCCTGGGGAACCTGCACCAAGAAGGCACGCCTCTGTAACACCCAGCTTTGCAAACCAACAGGGCTTATGTCCAGGAGAGCTGGAGGGCAGCAGGAAAGTGAGACTCTGCTCTGAAAGGGTGCCCACAGTTCTTGCTCTCCCAGGGTCCCAGCTCAGAGGCAGCAATGTGAAAAGCACTGGGCCATACAGGAAAGAAACTCATTGACAAGTCTTAGGGAATGTGCTGAGAGGGCAGAGATCTGTTGGGACATTCTCCAGGAAAAGAAGCACAGTGGGCGTCATTTTTTTTTACTCTCCTCCTACCTAGCTGGCTCCGCACTGGTGGGAACTGCTGCCAACACCCTCCATCCCCAGTGCTAGAGCTACCTGCCCAGCCGGGTGCCCTCCTGCGGGCTCGCCCCACCCCGTACACCTGCCCCCCCATACACACCCAGTGGGAGGGCCTCAGTGGGCACCAGAAAGAAATGAAATAGAGACTGAAAAGGCTTTGGAAAAGATTAATGGAACCAAGAGTTGAGTCTTTGAAAAGGAAAATAAAATTGATAAACCTTGTGCCAAACTCACATGGGAAAAAAGAGAGAGGGCCCAAATAAATAAAATCACAAATGAAAGAAGTTAGAATGGATACTCAGAAATATAAAAAGTCATAAGAGATTAGTACAGACAACTCTGTGCCTACAAATGAGACAACCTAGAAGAAGTGGATAAATCCCTAGAAATGTGCAATCTTTCAAGGCTGAATCAAGAAGAAATCGAATGCCTGAATGGACCCATCACCATTAATGAAATTGAATCAGTAATAAAAAAACTCCCAAGAAGCAAAAGTCCAAGACCAGATAAAATAGGCAAAATATGTAAGCAAACTAAGTGTTCATCAGTAGATGAATGGACAAAAAAGTGTGATCCATATATACAATAAATATTACTCAGCTACAGAAAAGAATGAAATCTTGCCGTTTGCAACAACATAGCTGACCTAGAGGGTATTAAGCTAAGTGAAGTAAGTCAGAGAACGACAAATCCCATATGATTTCACTTATATGTGGAGTCTGGAAAACAAAACAAAGGAAAGAAAACAAGCAAAACAGAAGCAAACTCATAAATACAGAGAACTGGTGGTTGCTAGAAGTGGGGGCGTGGGGGTGGGCAAAATAGGTGAAGGGACTTAAAAGGTACAAACTTCTACTTACAAAATACGTAAATTATGGGGATGTAATGTACAGCATAGGGAACAGTTAATAAAATTTTAAAACCTTTGTATGGTTGACAGACGGTAGTAGATTTATCATGGTGATCACTTTGTAATGTATATAAATATGGAAGCCCTATGTTGTGCATCTGAACCTAATAAGGATATTTAATGCCAACTACATGTTCACAAAAAAACTTATTTTAAAGAAAGAATTGGTAAGCATAAAGTTTTAACTATGTAGTTAAAAGAGTAAAAATAAACTCTAGTATATTAGGGTGACAGCAACTGCAGAAAGCTGCTACCGCCTGTAGGTTTAGGGGAATAAAGGAAAGAGATTGGAATCCCTGGGAAGGGAGTCGCCTGGCTAGTGCTGGGGTCTCTGAAGGGCATAATGAAGTTCATCCTGTGAGTGTTGGGAAAACTGGAAACTTCAAAGTTGCTGCAACAGGAAGATACCGAGGCAAGATGCCCACAGGAGCAGAAAGCAGACCCCTTCTCCCTCCTCCGCTTTGCAGTCTCCCCCTAGCGCCTCCTACTGGAAATGCCTGGCATAGAGCCAGCTGGCCAAGCACAAACGTGGCTTGGCGAGGCCAGCCCCAGCAACCCAAAGCTGAGGTTGGAAGGGTGGGTTTGGAATTGACAGACATTAGCTTAATAATGGGCACATCTACTGCGCCAGAATCTGCATTTCAGCAAGAGCCCCAAAGGACTGCCACGCACATTATAGTGTGAGAAGTGAGTGCATCTTTAGAGGCTGTCACTTCTTTTATCAATCCCGACTTCTGAACAAGTTACCTCAAGTCAGTCAGTAGCCTGGCAGCAACCCTGACTTAAAATAATCACAATTCACTCCCTAACACCAGTGATACAAACAACTACTTTATTGTGGTTTATCATCTTACGTGTAAAGAGTATTTTCAATGGGAGGAAGAAATGAATTCAGTCTCTGTGTTCTCTTAAAAGCTAAGTTTTTCCTGGTCTGTTTTTCCTCTTCTATTTCGAAATATACAAACAAAAGCAAACTGTCATCCTTCTGTTTCTTCGTCCCTCCTTAAAGGGCTGAGCAAATTAAAAAACGTCCATTGTGCAGTTCAAAGTAACAAAACAGGGACCCCCCAAGAAGCCTCTGGATCCTTTAACTCACCCAGGGACAGTGAGTCTGGGAATTCAATATTTTTTTCCCACACAGACACTGCAGCTCCTCTGAGAGAAAACCTTGCTAGGAAGAGTTTGCAGTGACCTCACTTTTCCAGGCATCTGGCAAATGTGCCCCATTCACCACAAGGGATACCCGGTGGGAGCGCATGGCAGCTAGGTGCCACACATGCACACAGTGGAAGAAAGTAAGTGGTCAGCAAACGTCCTTCAGAGCACCAATCAGCCTGTTCCCAAAAGCTTCACCTTGGCACAGCCAGCACATTCCCAGCAGGTTTGCCAACCTGCCTGGTACACTTCTGCCACCCAGTGGATGTTCCTAACTCTTAAGCTGAGATGTAAAGCCCAGTATTTGGAATTTATTCAGAGCTTAAGTATAATTGTTACTGAAAATTTCCAATCCTTTTAACAAATGCATGGAAAATTCACATAAAATGGAATATATTCACAAGTGTGGGTCGGCGTAAGCTATGTATGCATACATATTTAATTTTATATGAATGGAAATTTATTGTATGCTTTCATAATGGGAACACAATTCATATGAAAGTGGGAATGAAAATGACCTTTTTCCAATGTGAGGAGATTCTTCATAGTTTAAAGATACACTAAGCAGGTCATAGCGCCATACATGTGCACATTTTTAGATTCAAACATTACAAATTCTCTTTTAACTTTTTACATGAAGTAAAAAAATAATAATAATAAGTATTGTAAGAAGTGTCAATGATTTTGATTCAAAGGTTTGCATTTGTGTTAAAGGCTTGCCAAAACAATATGAGTTTATAAGATTGTTTTGCTCATGTATAGGGTGATTTTCCTCACAAGTTTTACTGGTCATGGATTCTGAGATTTAAGTCCTTTAAAACTATCCATGGCATATGACATATAGGAACTTGTTATTTGAGTGTGGGTGAGTAATCTAATGGTTAAATATGCTGGTAAAAATATTATATGACATTCTTCAGAGAACAACCAAAGAGGTGTAACTCACAATAATCATACATTTACTATGTAGACACTAGAAGACCAGGCGTCCTATATTTAAAGGAAAAAATCTCAGTGTTAAAAATAATCTTATAAATTACTAACTTCTTAATAATATATACATTAATTTTTGATATTTAATGAAAAAAGCATGAGATTGTAGATAAAAACTCTTCTGAAATTTTCATTTCCTTAGGCAGCTCTGACTCACTTGCTAACAAACATGTTATAGAAATCCAGCTCTTGATTTAAAAAGAAATATCAGAGAAATCTAAGACTCATTATGACAATAGATAAGACACATGAAAGCTGATTATTTGGATTTTTTTATTTCATTAAAACAAGTGAAAAATTACATGACAATTTCCAAACAGTTGGTTAATTATACAAAACGCATTCAAGCATGAGAAACTTTGATGGAAAGTGGAAAGGTTATTATTGTGTTAAGTTTCAACCGAACGTGAACTGTAACAGCTGATAGGCGCTGGCTCCTTTTGGAATTTATCCTGGTTTATTGCAGGGCATATGGTGAAAACTGCGTGTGGTGAGTCAAGCTCAATTAAAATAAAACCAGGAAATTAATTTGAAATGGCAATTTAGTTGAACCAGAACTGGATCCAAATTGTTCTGTTACTCTACCAATTATAATCACTCCAAACTCCTCTCTTTGCTTCACTAAACTGAATAAGGCTATCATTACAATTATATTTTGATATTAAATCACACAAGAAGGCAAGACTGAACTAAATAGCAATTCTCTGCTACCTTTGTGAGTTTACTGCAATGTGTGAGGGCTTAACTATTTTTTGCCCTTTTAGCCAAAATTTAAAATCAATCAATACAAAAATTGCATAGAACAAGACTTTTAAAGGGTCAAGAAACAAAACATTTCAGATATATGGTTTGCAGATATTTTCTCCCATTCCCTAGGCTGCCTTTTCAGGTTATTTGTTCTTTTTTGCTATGGAGTTGCAGGAGTTAAGCCTATGTTTTTTGGATATTAAAAGAGTTGTTCAATGATATAAAGGTTCAGTTAATGCTAGATGAATAAGTTCTAAGAGATCTGCCGTACAACATAGTGCCAACAATAGTTAACATAAAATATTGTACACTTCAAAAAGTTAAGAGGATAGATCTTCTGTTAAGTATTCTTACTACCAAGAAAAAAATGGGACACAAGGAACCTCTGGAAAGTGTTGCATGTGCTATCACCGTAACCTTGGTGACGGCATCATGGGTGTTTGCATATGTCCAAACTCATCAAATTGCCCACATTAAATATGTGCAGTTCTTTGTATATCAATTATGTCTTGATAAAGTTGTTTTATAAAAAAAGAAATAATACATACTATCCAGAGATCACATAAAGGATCTTCAAATGAAAAGTAATTTCCTATTCTTCCTTTTTTTGAGTTTGCAGAAAATTGAGCAGGAATTAGTTTCCCATATTAACCCTTCTGCATTAGTGAGCTACATTTGTTATAATTGATGAATTATTGACCTATCATTACTAATATAGTCCAAAATTTACTTGAGGGTTCATTTTCTGTGTTGTACATTCTATAAGTTTGGAAAAATGTATAATGAATAACACGTATCCACTATTACAGTATCATACAGATGAGTTTCACTGCCCTAAAAATCCACTGTACTCTGCCTGTTCATCCCTCCCTCTCCCCCTTGAATCCCTAGAAACTACAGATCTTTTTTCTGTCTCCATATATTTTTCCTTTCTAGAATGTCATGTAGTTGTAATCATGCATATGCAGCCTTTTAAGATGGGCTTCTTTTTATGTTACGCATTTAAGGTCCCTCTATGTCTTTTTGTGGTTTGATAGCTCATTTCTTTGTATCATTGAATAATATTCTATTGCCTGAATGTACCACAGTTCATTTATTCATTCATCTATTGAAGGGTATCTTTGTCACTTCCAGGTTTTGGCAGTTATGAAAAAAGCTGCTCTAAATATCCATGTGCAGGTTTTAGTGGACATACATTTTCAGGTCCTTTGGGTAAATACCAAGGAGCACAATTCCTGGACCATACGATAAGAATATGTTTAGTTTTCTAAGAAACTGCCAAGCTCTCTTCCAAAGAGGCTATACCATTTTGCATTCCACCACCAATGAACTAGACTTCCTGTTGCTCCACATTCTCACTAGCATTTGGTGTTATCAGTGTTTCAGATTTTGGCCATTCTGATAGGTATAGAGTAGTATCTCATTGTTTTAATTTACAGTTCCCTAAATGAAAAATAATGTTGATCATCTCCTTGTATGTTTACCTTATTTGGTGAAGTGTCTGTTCAGATCTGCTCATGTTTTGAAATTCAAAACATTGGATCATTTGTTTTCTTGAAGTTTGAACAATGTTCTTTGTATATTTCAGATATACAGCCCTTTATCAGATATATGTTTCACAAAGACTTTCTCCCACTAGGTGGCTTATCTTTTCACTCTCTTAAAAGCATCTTTCACAAAGCACAAGTTTTTTATTTTAATGAGGTCCACCTTCTCAATTTTTTCTTTCATGGACCATGCCTTGGTATCATGTCTAAAAAGTAATCACCAAAGCCACGGCTACCTGGATTTCCTCCTATGTTATCTTCTATGAGTTTTACAGCTTTTCATTTTACATTCAGGTCATTTATGTTTAGATCATGACAAAATGATCCCTTTTGAGTTAATTTTTGTGAAAATCTATCTTCTAGAATCTTCTTTTTTCACAGGATATCTGTTTATTCTGGGACAATTTGTTAAAAAGACTATCCTTTCTCCATTGAATTGTCTTTGTTCCTTTGTCAAAGATCAAAACTATATTTGCATGTGTCTCTTTATCTGGGCTCTCTATTATACTCTACTTACCTATTTTTCCACCAATAGCATGCTGTTTTGATTATTGTAGCTTTATTGTAAGGTTGGAAGTTCAGTCATGGCAATCCTCCAACTTGGCTTTTCTCCTTCAATATTTTACTGGCTATTCCAGGCCTTTGGCCTTTTTATATAAACTTTAGAATCAGGTTGTCAATATCTACCACACAGCTTGCTGGGATTTTGATTGGGCTTGCGTTGGATCAACTTGGAAAGAACAGACAATTTAATACTGAATTTTCCTATCCATGTACATGGAATATCTCCCCATTTATTTAAACCTTCTTTGATTTCATTCATCACAGTGATGTAGTTTTCCTCAAATAGATCTTAGAAATATCTTGTTATACTATTTTTCTCTTCTTTCTTCCTTTTTTTTTTGTTGCTAATATAAATGGCATGTTTTCAGTTTCAAATTTCAATTGTTCATTGCTAGTATACAGGAAAGCAATTGCCTTTTGTACATTAACCTTGTGTCCTATAACTTTACTATAATTGCTTATTTGTTCCAGGAATTTTTATGTTGACTTTTGGGGATTATCTACATAGCCAATCATGTCCTCTATGAATAAAGACAGTTTTATTTCTTCCTTTCTAATTGGCATAACTTAGATTTTCTCTTTCTTGTCTTACTGGATGAACAAGAACTTATACTTTGGTGCTGAATAAAAGTAGTGAGAGGCTACAGGCACACACCTGATCATCTACATTTGCTCTCTTACAACACTAAACTATGTTTTCTACCTTTATCTTGCATCTACCTACCACTTCAGCATTTTATTAAAAATAATAATGATAATAATAAAGGGAGAAATGTGGGATCCACATATAAATCAAGTATAAAAATAAAATGAATATTCATATTTGAACTGACTGTTTATAGTTCATAATGCATGAGCAAAACCGAAAGTTTCTGTGATGACTGCCCTTGTACTGTTCACCATGTAAGAACTTATTCACTATGTAAGAATTTGTTCACCATGTAAGAACTTGTTCGTTATGCTTCAGAAGATTGGAGACTGATGAGAATTAGGCTTGGGGTGGATTAATGACTGAGCATTGAGCATTGACTCCCCTATACAGAATTTTATTGTTGTTAACAACCATTTGATCAATAAATATGAGAGATGCCCTCTCAAAAAAAAAAAAGTAGTGAGAGGAACATTTTTATTTTCTTTCCTGATCTTAGTGGGAAAGCACTTGTTTTTCACTATTAAGTATGATGTTGGCTGCAGGTTTTTTGTAGTATTCTTTATCAGGTTGAGAATGTTCCCTTCTGTTCCAAGTTTGCTGAGATCTTGTTTTGTTTTAATATAAACATTAGTATGTTTCCACATTAAACTAAATAAAATCTCTCTTGAAACACAGCTGGCAATAAGTTATCTTTTCTTGTCTAACCTAAAACTTCTAAAGTAACAATGTATCCAACATATGTTATACTTTTAAATGAAGATAAGAAATGATCAAACCAAATAACTTCCAATGGGTGCAGTTAAGTGGTAATAGCACTTTCCAGTCTTCAGTGAAAACTATATTTAAGCAAAATAACCTTCCAATCCTCTTTTTCAAAATCATATCTTTAAACCATTGTGCATATGAATGATTTTAAAATTTTGTCCATGAGTTTAGTCATGCCTCTAATTACTTCATTGCATCTAATAATATTTTTAAACTATTATTATGTTCCCTCTAATTTTCTTGATTCACACATAGGTGCCATGTGTAATAAAGAACCAAAGGAAATTTCATTCTCTCTTTCACTGGCTCCAGACTATTGACAGAGACACTGTACTCTGTACTCTGTGTGTCTCCTTGACACAGCATTTTAATTGTTTCTACATTATGGTAAACCAACATTTGGGAAGGAGTATACCACACATGGATGGCCAGATTGGAAAACTTCATGCAAAATTCCCATAATACTAAACACCAAGAAGAGTTTCTCTGGAACAAGAAACTACTTTACATTTTGCCCTCAGAAGAGTATTCATAAGTGTCCATAGAATACTTGAAAAATGCTTTACCTCAGGCACTAAATATATAAAACAGATTACAGGAATGAAAATACGGCACATCTTATCATTGTAAAGATGGGCATCAAAAACGATCTGCTATCCTTAGGCCCTTGGTCTCTGACAGCCATAGGAAGGCTCAACCTAGGCTGTTACCATCTATGAGGTATCTGAGGCCCCCTTGACTATGTACCCACTTCTTGAATTTTCCAAGTCAGCAGAACTCTTACTGTATACGGCCCACTGCTACATTCAACTGCCAATCTCCCACAGAGGTCCACTATGGAGCCCAGATATTTTTCTAATTCTTAAAGGGGGAAGGACATTAAAAACAGTCCAAAATGACAACATAGAAAAATGACTGAACACAAATCAACTTACAATGAACTTGACTTATATAGAATGGATAAAACTGTGGACCAGTGAAACTACTTTCTGTCATTCTCTGCCCTTCAATGTCATCTCAGTAAATTTCTCTCAAAACCTGCGAATCTCAGAATTTTCTTCTATTTATTTCATTGTTTTGTTTATTCTCCTCATCTTTAATCAGGTGGAACTTGAGATTACTTTTCACTGACTTTAAAATTTGATTATTAGCCAACTGGCCTTATAAAGATGGGCAGGTCCCTGTTGGTAGACCAACATACATATTTTTACTTTGAAATGCTCTGTCATATTGTGAAATAATTCCAAGCTGGGAAAAGAATAATTAAGAATAGTTAAGATATTTACCCTGATTTGATTATAATTTCTTTCTATTTGACTCCATAGGCAACAATCAAAGTCCTTTAAAAAAAGCTTGATTTATAATGATAATAAAGTGAGAATATTGGAAAGTAGAAATAAATCATACACAGTGAAGTTATGTCTCTCAAAAGGTAGTAACATTGTAGACTGATGGCCTCTAAATACCATTTGTATGACTCAGAATTTGTCCTTTGAACAACTGAACATTATGTTACAGTTAGGTTTTAAAAATTGAGAGCCTTCTGTCATTTAATCCTGTGGTTAAGCCCCAATTCTTCACTGCTTATTCTTCAGGGGTGTGCATATTCCCAGACCTGCAGAAGGGGCATCTAGAAGTTAGTGTAACCCTAAGAAGGAGTCAGAATATCTGGCTGTAACACTCAAGAGCGTGAGCAAATTTTTCGGTTATCCTGAGATTCATTTTCTATTATGGAAACTATATGGATACTGAAAGAAAAGAAATCTCTTGCACATGATAGTCACCAAGAAGATAAACAGACTGGAGCAATCCTCACCAAGTCTAAAGGCAAGGAAGGCTATAGCCACAGTTCAAAGAGGAGCCAGTGGTAAGTAGAACTAATGTAAGCCAAGGGGTTTGGACAGCAGCACACAGCTTAGAGATACATTTGACTAGTAGACTTAACAGAATTTGACTTTGACTGAATCAAGTGAGGTAGGGAGAAGCCAGGTATATTTCCAGGTTTCTGTCTTGGGCAACTGCACACTTATGACACCTTTTAGCGGGAGAGTGAGCATAGGACATGGAGTGGATTTGACAGTGGCATGGCGAAAGCTTGGGAGTTAAGGGCAGCTGAGTTTGCTGTGCCTTTAGGAAACCTACATGTGCAATTAGAGGCTGGATATATGGTCTGAAGATGAAGGAGAAATTATCTGAAAACATATATGGGGAGTGAAGACACTACCATACTCTTAGCCCTGAGTCTAGGAGGTAGGTGGGTGGATGGTATAATTCAAGGATAGAACCAAGTTTTAAGTAAGGAAAGGAAGGGAAGCAAATCTTTAGAGAAAAAGTTGAGGATTTGGGATGAATGCTATTAGTCAAACTCTTTTGCTCAGCTCATCTGTAGATAAAATTATCACCTTTATTAATATCAACAAGAGACCAGAAGCCGACTCGTAACCCTCTCTTCTTTCCTCTATTTATATTTGTTCTTTTGGAAATATCTGACATAGTTTTATAACATTAATTTATGCAAAAATATGGTATTCAATTTTTAAAGTGCAAACTAGAACCTCTTTTTATAAATTAATAATTTCAAAGCTTGAAGGGACCTTAAAAATCATGTAACTCCTTGAAACAATTCCTATTTCAAAGTCATAATATTAATGAATAGATTTTATACCATCATAGTTAACAGAATCCAATAAATTCTTCATTTGTCACTTAAGGTAAAACCTCATCTTTTATATCTAGGAGGGGGGCACCAACCTGGAAGGCAAAAATGTTGGCTTCTTGGGTCTAAACAGGTACTTTGTTTTTCATGCAATGCTTCGGGAATTTGCGTGTCATCTTTGTGCAGGGGCCAGGCCAATCTTCTCTGTATCCAAATTTAGTATACATGCCACTGCAGCAAGAACTGAACTGGCACTTTTTAGTTTTATGACCTTTAATAATTCATTTAATCCAGAGACTTCAGGGCTCAAATGTGAAGCTGAATTAAATCATGCTTATATTCTATTCAGGTAAAAACTTTTATAAGTCTATGAATGGAAGAGACACATAGAACCTTTCTGCTTTGAAACAGTGGCATACTGGGCATTTCAGCTTGATGAATTTTAGAATGCTAATCTGGATTTGAAAAATTAGAAATTGATTTTACTTATTCCTCCAGATATTTAACTTGTATATTTATGGATAAAGTACTGTGACCTAGGCCCACTGAATGGATAACTTAGCTCTCATTCTTGGTGGTTAAAGACAAAAGACGGAAAGTAATGGCAGAAAGATAGAAGCAAATGTAGATTATATATGATTTAAAAATAATAAAATTATCCCCCTCCTCCAGCCTGGCCAAGTCTAATAATGTACACTTTTGCTGTGATATTTTATATATATTGGAAGCTCATTTACAATCATTGTATACAGGCATATATGAAAATACGGTATTTTAGTACCCAAAAGAAATAGTTCTATTTTGATATTTTATGAAACCACATTTTATATGGCTTCTTATTTTCTGATCAGATTTTCATCTTCAGCAATTTCTTATTTCTCAGTTCTAGTTTTGGCTTCACTTATTATTCTGATGAGAAATTTTCCCTCAGAATGCCCCCTAATCCTACAAGTCTCTATGCACCTTCTCAAACTGGATTGTATGGTTCTGATTTTAACATTATTTAGTATGTTCCTAAAATAAAAGTGAGTAGAGCCTGGGGTTGTTTACTCATAGTTCTTCGGTGGTTAAGATCTCTCTTTCTTTCCCTAAAAATAAAAAAAAATGCACATATTGTTTTAACTCTACTTGCAATCTCATACATTTCCACTTTGTAAGCTATTTTCTAACGTAATGAATTGAAGCAATAGGAAAATTAAACAAGGCTGGCCAGCTTAGCATTTTCTATATTTAGTTGTTAGGTTTTTTTTCCTTTAGTACAAAAGTCCAAATAAGGTACAAAAAAAAAAAAAAAAAAGACAGTAAATGTCAGGAAGATTATGAAGCCGCCAAAATGTGCAGGAAGCCAACATGAATATGAGGAAATTCATTAACAAATCTGCCCAAATGTGCTTATAAATGATTAAATTTATTGATAAAATGATGTGACTCCGGAACTTGCTTGAAAATAATCAGGGCTGGGGTGGAGGTGGGCAGGGACAGCGAGTAGCTTGCAGACTGAAACAAGGTAGCTCAGGGGCTGATAGTTGTTCAAGCTGGGTGATGGGTACATGCGGTCTGTTATAAGATCCTTTCTACTGGTGGGTATGTTTAAACTTTGTACAGTAAGATGTTACTGAATGCTTAATTTTTTAAATAACTAAACTGGACATTTTCTATCCTGGAATGTCTTTTTTTTTTTTTCATTACTAGAGTAAACTGCTCTACTCACTTAATTTAGCATTCAGATTCTCAGTCGCACTAGCCACGTGTCAAGCGCTCAGTAGCCACACACGGTTAGTGGGTGTGTATTGGACAGGGTAGAGACAGAACATTTCCTTCATTACAGAAGAATCCTATTGGGCAGCCTGGCTTTAGATCCTGATGAGTGGCACTCATTTCTGTCGTTCTCCTGGGATATGATATGTTTTTGAATCGCTCGCTTGGCCAGCGTGGAGGCAGAGGGACGGGGCAGATGCAACAGCCTCCATCTGACCAACTGCTCATTAGTCGTGCTCAGCCTTGTGTCACCAACCCAGGACGTACATCAGAATGGACCGGGGAGGTTTTAAAAATACTGATACCAAGCCCCATCCAAATCAACTGAATTAGACTCTCTAGAAGAAGAGTTTGAGTATCAGTATTTTTAATGCCCTCCGCATAACTCTTTAATAGGACCAGTACTGATCAAAAATTTTATTTAAGTGTAAATATTCTGGTATTGGAAAGCTCTTTCTTTTTATTCTTATAAAAGTTACTTGGAGCCCATTTACAAATACATAATTGCAGGCAGAATAACGTGTCTGATTAGTTAGGGAAGTCTTCTGGCAAAAAACTTACTATCTAATGCCAAGTGGTATGTCCAGAACAAATGAAGAAATACATATTCATTGATTTATGTATTTAATATTACTATTGTTTATATTGTTAAAGAATATTTAAAACACACTATATAAACATGTATTTATATTGATATATATATTAAATTTCTTTCCTTTAACCAGAAATGTTTGACTATTTGGTCCATGAGTGCACGTTAAGGGTAGATATTTAAAACATGGGTTTTAGTCCCTAGACAGATGGAGCAAATTAACAGAGACTTAACTCACAAAATCCAGGAATTATAAACATCTATTAGTTTTAAAATGACATGACATGGGTTTAGCAATGAAATGCCAATGTGATTTTTTTTAATTTATTGAGGTATAATTGACGCACTGTGTCAGTTTCACATCTACTACATAATGATTTGACATTAATGTACATTGTGAAATGATGAGCCCAGTAAGTCTAGTTATTATCTGTTACCTTATAATGTTAATACAATATTATTGACTATATTCCCAGGCAATGTATTTTAAAAACACCTTTTCCATAAGGAGAAAACTTCCCCAAATCCTAATGCTAGCCCATCAAACACTAGTTTACAGAGTACAATGACTCTTTTCCTAGCCAAGATGAATGCTCAAAGATCGTGAGTAAAAAAGAACAAACCAAAGATTTCAATTCTTGGACTATCAAGTAGAAACTAGTTCCAGGATATGAGTTGTTACATTAGAACATTTATTTGAAAACATGTGTTCTTGACGTAACGATGGGAGCGGTCCGAGCCGAGCCTCTTGGCAGGGAGTCCCCTGCGACCTGCAGTGCCACCCAACTTACTTTAATTCTTTCTCTAGTTCCTTAGCAGATAAACAATGAAAAGGAGAAAGAACACTGAGAGGCATGCCACTGGTACCCTTCATAATGGAGGCTACAGATAAATTACAATCCATATTCTCATGAGTGGGTTAGACATTTTTGGCCAAGTAATTTTCCTTCAAATGATCTGTGGTATAGCTCTAGAAAGCTATAATGGAGTTTTTGTATAACAGAGTTATAGTCTATTTTTGAAAACAGCAGTTATTTAATGTGGTTATAGCTGTGCAAATATATGTTTTATACAGATATATGTATGTATTATATGTATATGTATATGTATTAATTATAAAGTATAATTAATAATAATAATTAAAATATACATATATGTCTGTGAAAACAAACAGTGGACTACAAGATATTGAAACTGAGGGCTTTGGTTTTTTAAAAAAATTGTTCTTGAAAAACTTTAGCTCAACAAGCACTTATTAGGACCCCTTATTAAGCATTGTGCTGAAGCTTGACTCTATTTCGAGGAGCAAATAAGGAAGATAGACATGTAAGTACAAAGTAGTGGGTCCAACAGCAGAGGAATGTTCAGTATTCTATGTTAGCACAAAGGGAAGGCACCTAGCCTAGTGTCATATCAGGAAGGCTTCTTGGAGGGGATGATGCCTTAACTATGCCTTTAAAGACTGAGTAATTATAAGCATTATTCTTGCTGAATGAGGGTGAGGGCTGGAGTTTGGAGGAATGGTGAGTAGTTGGACAGATGAAAGAGCATAATGAACTAATGAGATTTTATGTGAACAGGGACTATAAAAAAATCAGCAAACCTGGAATATGACATATGCTGTAAAGATGACTGCAGATGAGGCTGGAAGGAAAGGCACAGTCTAGACTGCGAGGAGCATATGCACCTCGTTTCAGAGACTGAACTTCCCCCTTCACAACTGCTCACATTTGCCCTAGATCATTCAGTCTAGCTGTAGTAGAGAGATTTAAGTGGGCAAATAATGAAAGCAGAGAGATGACTTAAAAGGTTAATGCAAGCAAGCAATGAAAGAGATTGTGAACTACAGTAATAATGACATTAGGGAAGGAGAGAAAGGATGGAGTCTGGGATTATTTTGGTAATAAAAAAAGGCCGAAATTGATGATTGATTCAATAAGGGAGAAGGGGGAGAAGAAAGAATTCAGACTGACTCCCAACTTTCTTGCTTGGGTGCCTGGAAAGATGTTGGTATTTCTGGGTTAGGGAATGATGAGTTTGAGTAAGAACAGCCAATGGATGAAATTTCTAAGGAAGGAAGAGTCCACGATGGCAAAACCATCAGAAAAGTTCATAAGGAGGTTGAAGTCACAGCCTCCCGTACTAGCAAGACTGGCCACATGGCACACATGTCTGTAACTTTTGTGACTACTAAAGGTGCTTGGTAAATCCCCACTGATTTCTTAGGGTTATTCCAGGTGGGGTGGCGGAGAAGGATGCCGCTTAGAGGCTGGTGGTAGAGGACTAACATGGCCAAGGCACAGGGAGGAAGGATTCCGGTCTCAGAATTACACAGACCGTAGTCTGAGTTGTCGTTCCGTCCCTTACAAAGATGGCGAGTTGCCCTTTGAGCCTTAGTTTCCAAAATTTGCAAAATTACATGAAATAATGATAGTAGGGTGCCAGCATGATCAGTTACTTGCTGTGTCCTCACATGACAGAGAGAGATCTCTCCCTCTTCCTCTTCGTATAAGGGGCAAGTCCCACCCTACGACCTCCCTTAACCTTAACTATGTCTTTATAGGCTCATCTCCACACTGGGAATTAGGGCTTCAATATATGAATTGGGGGAGGACACGATCAGTCCATAGCACAGCCATTCCAGTCCCTGATAGAAAGGAAATGGATATGCCCCAAGCAAAGCACCCTCATAACCTAGTCTTTGAGTAAGAAAGACCATCTGAGGTTAGAAACATGGATGGAGTCATTGCCTTATTGAGACCATTTTCTCCTCTTTTCTGCTTTGCCCAGAAATAATGTTCTGGAATCAGTAGAGAAGATAATGTTTTTTAATTGTATTGTTTTCCTAAAAAAGAAGAGCATATGTTCTCCCTCTCCTTCAAACAACTGATGGATTCATTTTCCTTTTGAGTATCTCACCTTTTTTCTTGCTCACATACTGGACCTTGGGCCTCTCCCACTGTGAACTATCTGCAGAAGCTTGGCCAAGGTATTTAGATCATGGAGGGAGCTTGTTTTCTCAACTGTAAAATGACTGGGTTGAATTCAATGGTCTTAAGCTTCACTCTATTCCTAATTACATAATTCTAACAATATTGAAAAGCTTTAAGGTTCTAAATCCTTGGCTTCCATAGTCTCCAACTCAGGATCTTCTATTAGAGTATGATGGGCCTAGTTTGTAATTTTCCCGTGATAAGAAATAGATAAATATTGTAATATTATGGCTTTTACTCCATGCACTCTCTAAATCAAACAGAAGCAAAAAGTTTCCCTTACAACTTTGAATTCGTGCGCAAGGTCGCTTTCTACACGGGGCAGTAGAGAAACTGTAAAGCCAAGAGCGAACCACAAGAGGGCAGTACAATGACATAGATTCTTCAGTAACCTGGCATTTCATCCTTCAGTGGATTACTTGTAAACATGGTGTAAATACTTGAAACTGAGTGCTAGCGGTTTATGTGGTGCCTCTGCAAACACAAACTACATAACTAGAAAAAAAATCAGTGCAACTGGGAATTATCCAATACCAGTGTGATAAATGTAGACATTTTGACTCCTTATAAACATGGTAAATGCATGAATATAAACTCACCCTGACTTATTTCCTTTTTTCCCAGATGTCTCATTATACAATACAGAGAACCTACATTTGATTCCTTTCTAAAGAACAGTACCTCATGAAGGGGCCCTGACCAGGTCCCTGGGCTGGGTGCCTGTGACCTCCCCGTGTGACAGCTCTCCTCACGCCTCAGGCCCACCCTCCTGCCCCTTGATCGGATCCCCCAAGATCCCATAAGATTCCACCCAAGATCCCATAAGCCTGGGCAACCAGCTGTGGGGTAGCTTGATATAAAAACTCTATACAAACATGGCCAAGGGTGGTTGGCTGCACCAATAAGATTTTCTCACTCTGAAATTTAAATTTAGAACTCTGGAGATAATCTGTCAGGTGATTGCAGGAATATATGAGAAGGAAATAAAGAATGGTGATCTCTTATTCCTGCTTCTAAGGGTCCGCTAGACAGGCCCATCTTTAGATCTGGGTCTAATCTTTGATCTTTCCTTTTCCGAACTACAGTGTCTCTTCTCTAGAGGGTGTTCCTAGCTTCCCTTGAGATTTCTCTCCCCCTCCCTCCTCTTCCCCACTCCCCAAAACCCCTTCCCTTCTCCTCTACCTACCTCCCCCTGTTTATACACATAGATCTTTTCCAGTTACCTGAATTAAGCTGATTGGGTTCTTTTTCTATCCCCCTGAAAAGGGAGCTTAAAAGTACACCCATGGCAATAGGCTTGTCATTGCTGACCAATGGGCTTTTTGCACATGGTACTTAAAATGATACTATATTGCAATTGCATAAGCAATGGAGTCATTCCATATCCTTGGAATGCAATGGAGTCATATGATAAATGTATTATGTTTATGGAGATAAACTGCAATTAAAAAACACATTATCAAATAGATTATTCTTAATTTTTAAAAAGAATTATAGTTGAATAAAAATACTCTGAGAGCTTTGATATTAAAAATTCTGAGTGGCAGACTGGGTCCAAACTGGAAGCCCAGACTAGTCCCTCAGCCACATTCTCTCTCCAGAAGTGTCAGGAGTTAAAGACTGCATGCTGTAAATTCATCTATCTTTTAAAAGAGTATATATCTAGTATTCACTCGACTAGCTACTATCACATTTTGCGGGCCTATTTTTCAATAAAACCTCTTGAAATTGTCTGC
This sequence comes from Manis pentadactyla, assembly GCF_030020395.1. Classification (NCBI taxonomy): domain Eukaryota; kingdom Metazoa; phylum Chordata; class Mammalia; order Pholidota; family Manidae; genus Manis; species Manis pentadactyla. The sequence goes on along the minus strand of NC_080034.1, from coordinate 17,809,226 downwards.
ACCTGTTGTCTGAAATTCCCCCTAAAACTGTTTTTTCTGAGGTCTTCTACATCAGAGTCAATGGCAACTCCATCCTTCCAAGTGCTTGGTCGAAAAACATAGAATCATTCTTGATTCCATTCCTCCCTTCAAACTCCACATCTAATTCTTCAGAAAATCCTGTTCATTCTACCTCAAAACACACCTCACATTTAATCATTCTCTTCACCTTCTTCCCAGTCACCACCAGCTCTCTCCTTGATTAGGGCCATAGTCTCATATATGGTCCCCATGCCTCTCCTGCACTTCTCTTTTTCAACCCATGGTCTGATTTTAACATAAGACCAAGGCACTTCTTAACTCAAAGCCCTCCTGTGACTTCCTATCTCATCCACAGTAAACATCGGATTGTCTATGATAACCCAAAGTACACACACACACACACACTCACACACACTTCTAACATTATTTACTTCTCTTTCCCTCCCTCCCTCCATGCCAGCCATACGGATTCCTCACTATTTTTACAACTCACCAGTCAGGACCCGTCTTCAGTTTTCACATTTTCTGTTTCCTTTAGCTGGGAACCTCTTTCCTCTAATATCCACTTGGCTGGTGCCATCACTTCTTTCAGGCTTCTGCTCCATTGTCCCTGTACCAGAAAAGCCTACCAAACCTTTACAAAGTAGCAACACACTCTCCCCCAACACTCTACCCAGGATGCTCTTTCCCTTTTCTCTGCTTTCTTGTATTTTTTTTCCAGAGCATTAACATCTTTGACTCATTGTATACTGCTGAATTTTTAAATAATCAATTTATACTCAGTAAAATGTAAACTCCATCAGAGCAGAGACCTTCGTTGGCTTTATTTACTGTTTTATCCCCAGTGGCTAGAACAGTGCCTGGTCATGGGGAGGTTTAATATATTTTAGTTGAAAGAGTACTAAATTTTACAGATGAGGAAATGAAACTTCATAGATTTCACATTATGTGGCTTATGCACTGAGGGTACAGAGCTGATAGAAACTATAAAACTTCTAGTTAAACATAGATCTTCATCACAATATAGTTAGGAATCAATTTTCCATGGATCTTTCATGTTTTTTCACATCTGACAAGCAGATATATTGACTGCCCTTTGTTCCAGACCATATTTTTAAGGATATTTGTATACTTACCAGTCCTAAAAATAAGCAATTGCATCTCCCTCCAGATCAAAGGGCAGGTGTGCTTGTTGCCCATTATAAGAAATAGGATTCTCTAGTTCAGGTTTTTCTCCTGTAACAAAACCTACCCTATAGGCACTAATATGGACTCAACACATTGGCCCCATGGAACTTTGGGCCAGGGGAACTCAAACCCCAAGATATGGGGTTTGCCGTTCTGTGAGTAACAAAGTCCTTTGTCTCTTACCCAGAAGTTGTGTCATCTGCCATCATGGAAACTGTAGCAGGCTAATTTTTAAACTTCAAAGTAGATAAGAACTCAGACCCTTCACAGCTCTGGACAAACACTACACTACTGTTGCCAAGTACACCAAGCAAATCCTAGCAGTTTCTATCCCCGATTCCTAGAAGCCCTAAATTTACCGTGATATTACATCTAGTTATCCCTTATTCGATGTTTCTGTACAACTTATGCAGGTGGCTACAGATGAAAGGTTTGACCCTTTGCTACATTCATACTTAATACAAGGTGCCAGGTAAACCCTAAGCAATGTGTGGAGGCACAGATTAGTGTCATTCCTGGTGGACAGTCCAAGGCCACATACAGGCTGCTCAGTGGACTGCAGTGGGAAGGGCCCCCGGGCACTGACTGCTGCTTGTGCCAGGGGTGGCTGGCAACCTCTCAGCCTCACACTGCTCCGTGCTGGATGGCTTCCCCCATCCGCTTTACCAGCCTGTGTCGAAGGGAGTCGAAAGCTTGCTTGCAAGTTTGCATCTGAGTCCCTCCACCGTATTATCCTTACAACTCAAGAAGTTGCCAACATAGAGTTTTCTGCTTCAACCAAAACAGTCCCTATAATGAAGCAGAGTGAGGACAACACTCCTCTTGGGGGTTGCTAAGCAATCTCTCCATTCACTGGCCCTCAACATGACATGGAAAAGGATCCTAGACACCTGGACAAAAAAGTGGCAGTCACATGGAAGAGACCCATCCCCATCATCGATCAAAGAAAGTGAGCCAGAGCCAGATGTCTCACCACATCTGGACAGCCATGGACCTGCACCTCTCCCACTTTTATCACATTAATAAAATAATTGAGACACTCTATATGACTGTGTCATTCTTCTAACAGAGATTTAATTAACATAGTTGTAATAATTTATTAAGAATTTTAACACAAAGCAAGAGCAATCTGGGGAAACATCCTTCTGTTTTAATGTCATATTTGATTAGACACGCTATATTTTTCATTATCAAAGTTCTTCACATGTTTTAATTAAGTGCATATAGGCAAAATGAAAAGATAATTAAGTTTGAAACTCTTGATCTTCCTGAAAGTAATCCAGGGCAGTGATTTGGAATAATGGGATTCTTCAGTTAGCTTAAATTTACTATATTAAAAATATAATTTACAATTCACATAGAGTAAGTAATTCAAACAACCTGGGAAATTATTTAAAAAGTATTGAGTTAGAAGCAACAGGAAAATCACAGTTCTACATTTTAGGAAGTAGTTGCAACACAGACCCCAGATATCCACTGTTCCTCCCTTACATAAAACTACCCTCTTCCTCATTTCAGTAGGCTTTCAAATCTTGCCAGAGGAAAGTTTCTAGAAACTAATCTAATTGTAATTCAATGATATTGCATCACAAAAATGTGATATAGCATCACAAATCAAAATGACAGCCCTGATTTTCTCTCTGGTTAGCAATCTTACATAGTGATAAATTGAAACAATCCTCAGAAATCTTCAGAACATTTATTGCTAACAAAATAGCTCTTTTAAATAAGTTAGGAAATTCTGAAAAGCCTTTGATAAAGTCTATAAACTCATCTGTTCAGTTAAAAACATATTTATTTTTACTTTGACTCAATCAGGAATGATGGTATACAACACAGGAATGACTTTCATGAAGGTTTCACATGAGCAACACTGTGGTTACTACATTCACCTATATTATCAAGCCCCCCCCCCACATACCCCATGGCAGTCACTGTCCAACAGCATAGTAAGATGCTATAGAGTCACTATTTGTCTTCTCTGTGCTATACTGCCTTCCCCATGCTCCCCCTACATTATGTGTGCTAATCATAATACCCTGTAATCCCCTTCTCCCTCCCTCCCCACTCCATTTCCCTTTGGTATCTGCTAGCCCCTTCTTGGAGTCTGTGAGTCCGCTGTTGTTTTGTTCCTTCAGTTTTTGCTTTGTTCTTATACTCCACAGATAAGTGAAATCACTTGGTACTTGTGTTTCTCCATCTGACTTATTTCACTGAGCATAATACCCTCTAGCTCCATCCATGTTGTTGCAAATGGTAGGATTTGTTTTCTTCTTACAGCTGAATAATATTCCATTGTGTAAATGTACCACATCTTCTTTATCCATTCATCTACTGATGGACACTTAGGTTGCTTCCATGTGTTGGTTATTGCAAATAGTGCTGCGATAAACATAAGGGTGCATATGTCTTTTTGAATCTGGGATCTTGTTTTCTTTGGGTAAATTCCTAGGAGTGGAATTCCTGGGTCAAATGTTAGTTCTATTTTTAGTTTTTAGAGGAAACTCCATATTGCTTTCCCTATGGTTGAACTCATTTACATTCCCACTAACAGAGTAGGAGGGTTCCCCTTTGTCCACATCCTCACCAGCATTTGTTGTTCCTTGTCTTTTGGATGTTGGCCATCCTAATTGGTGTGAGGTGATATCTCATTGTGGTTTTCATTTGCATTTCCCTGATGATTGGCGATGTGGAGCATCTTTTCATGTGCCTGTTGGCCATCTGAATTTCTTCTTTGGAGAGGTCCTCTGCCCATTTTTTGTTTGGGTTATTTGCTTTTTGGGTGTCGAGGTGTGTGAGCTCTTTATATATTTTGGATGTTAACCCCTTGTTGGATATGTCATTTACAAATATATTCTCCCATACTGCAGGATGCCTTTTTGTTCTGCTGATTGTGTCCTTTGCTGTACAGAAGCTTTTTAGTTTGATGTAGTCCCATTTGTTTATTTTTGCTTTTGTTTCCCTTGCCCAAGGAGATGTGTTTGGGAAAAAGTTGCTCATGTTTATATTCAAGAGATTTTTGACTATGATTTCTTCCAAGAGTTTTATGGTTTCATGACTTACATGCAGGTCTTTTATCCATTTTGAGTTTACTTTTGTGTATGGAGTTAGACAGTAATCCAGTTTCATTCTTACATGTAGCTGTCCAGTTTTGCCAACACCAGTTGTTGAAAAGAATGTCATTTCCCCATTGTACATTCATGGCTCCTTTATTATTAATATTAATTGGCCATATATGTGTGGGTTTATATCTAGACTCTCTATTATGTTCCATTGATATATGGTTCTCTTCTTGTGCCACTACCAAATTGTCTTGATTACTGTAGCTTTGTAGTAGAGCTTGAAGTCAGGGAGCATAATCCCCCCAGCTTTATTCTTCCTTCTCAGGATTGCTTTGGCTATTCAGGGTCTTTTGTTGTTCCATATGAATTTTATAACTACTTGTTCTAGTTTGTTGAAGAATGCTGAGGAATGACTTGGTTTTAATTCAGACTAGACATATAGACCTAAACCTACCCCCTAAAGTTACTTGCACTGGATACCTGGAATTGATAAGTGAGAGATCTTAACAGAAAAAGGAAACATTTTTACATTCCATTTATATATTTAGGAAATGGTTTGTGGAGACACAGGCATCATCAGAATGGATTTTTTCTCTTTTTTATATATGACCCAGTATGATCAAGTTAACATTCTAATTTACAGTAGATCATATAAAACATAAATGATATAAAATCTAATTTACTGTAGATCAAATAAAATTTGATTTAATCTTTTTTTGTGAACCTCTCTTTATATTATATATTGTTTTCAAACACTCTAAAACTCTGTAAATATTTTTAAAATTCAACAACTTGGTTTTAGGTGAGCTCTAGATTTCAGGAAGTTGAGCAGAAACAAACTATTATTATCTTATTTCATTAAATAAAAATAAATAAAAATGTGAGCCTCATGCCTACGTGGTGTACAGTGAATTTCATCAATAGAATAAAATGGTTTAGCCTAAGGAATAGAAGAGAATAAAGTAATAGATTCAGAAACAAGGAAATGGGCATTTTTCCAGAAACCAATACCTAGTGAAGGGGAAGATGAAGTGTAAGGACAATACCAGGTAACATGCCAGCAGCTAGAAGCCCCCACAGAGAGGAGTTCAAGGCAGGACACGGTGACCTGAAGTCAGTGAGGCATGTAAAAAACATCAGAGAAATGTAACCAGATAATCTTAGGTAAGTCACTATCCTAAGAGCTACAGTTTCTTCAAAATGGAAATGGAAATGATCACAGTACTTATGTCCTAGGATGGTTGTCAGGAATAATAAGATAATCATCCATGCAATGCAATCAGCACAAGGCCTAGCTATGGAACCATCTCAGAGTGGGACTGACCCACTAGAGCTGACAGGAGTCACACTGAGAAGAGGTAAGCTGGTAATCAGGAACCAGTGGAGTGTAAGAAACAGCAAAAAACCCTAAGTGTTGGGGTCAGGTGACCCCCTTGTACAGTTGGGAGTTGGGTCACTTGCTACCTGCAGAAAACACACATTTAGAAATACATATATATATTTTCCCACTCTCCAAAGAGCAAAAGTGACTTGGAAACTCAACCCAGTGGTTAACAATATAGAAATCTGTACAACCTGCTTTCTGGTGATATTCACATCATTACTCCGATAATTCATTTTGTATGACTTATAATCACATAGTTTCAAGGAAGTGACTGAAGAATTAATATGAGTCATCTTTTCTAACAGCCCTAACTTTATATAAGGTCTTTAAATCCTGGTTTGTCTAAATTAAGCAGATTCGTTGCTTTCCAAACGTCACCAAAGGCCTAAACATTTTCTCATTAGCTCCTTAATTCTCTGCAGCTGCCCAGCTTGAATCATGAGGTTTAATAACTTCTCATCTAGAAAGACAATCACATGCCTTTCTTAACACAAATTAGGCTCTGCTTAGTATCAGACTTTGTGAAGTACTCCTCCTTATCTTCTACATGTGAAAACTCCCCTTTACCCTCTTATCCCTTAACTTGCAACACCAAATATGGAAAATAATTATTTGAATAGTTGCAGACAGTTGGCATTCTGATGAAAACTGTAGCTCATGTTTTGCCTTTAGGAATAAACATTGTAAATGTTGTTTTAAGGGGATCATAATGTATCCCTCAAAATTCTTGAGTTATTTCTCAGATCTTTAGTCTGAATATAATAAAGTCAAAATAAATTGATAGTGATGGAAGTATATAAACTTTCTTCACAGAGACAGGTGCAAATACTTTCAAGGCCAACTATTTTAAAAATATGAGTTATTTCCAATTAAAAACTCTTAAGCATTCTAAAATCCATCCCAATTTAAATTTGATATGACAATAAGCGTACTGAATTCTAGCTCCAGCCTAGAATAGCTTTTGTACTATCAAAGCCAGCATAAAATTGTCTCTTCATTTGCCATTAGTTTTAAGATGTAGTCCCAATAATAAGAATGGTATAGCATAATGTAGCACTTCACCTATACTAAAGGTATACAAAAGGTGTACCATTTATCAACTATTTGTTACTTATATATCTGTCTTATGCACTGGAAAAAATCAAAGAAAGGCTGTTTGTTATGTTTTCCACAAAATTCTCAAAGTCCAGGAAATATTGATGAACGAATGACAAGTCACATCAAAGCATTAATATGTGTCACAGAAAGACCAAACTTCTTTCATTTTGATGAAAAGTACACATTTGCAAGCATCAAAGGCAGAAGCCATTTAGATCCTGAGAAAATAATAATTGAAGAATTGCAGAATGGATGACAACTATAAAAGCTTAGAATTATCTCCTAATAAAATATTTTCAAATTTTTGAGAGAAAGGGTTACTGTGTAAACACTGACCTCTCTATTACAATATTTTTTCCCACCTACTCTTCTAAATGTGTAACTGAAAAGCATACTGTCAAATGGTCAGTAGGGAGAAAAATCCCAACCAGCAAACTGCCACCCTGAGCTCGCAGCCTGTGTTTGTGGGGGTACAGTTGCTGCACCATGAGCACTTGGCCAGGAGAATCCAAATCCCCCAGCAGCAGCCAGATTCCTGCTTCCTGGGCATAGTTCTGGAAAGGAAGGGCCGTATACTTCAGCCTGGATTTAGGACCAGAACAGACCTGGATTCACAACCCAGCTTGGCCACCTACTAGCTGTGTGACCAGAGCTCTAACCTCAGCTTTCTCCCCTTTAAAATGAGAAAAGCAAATTGCTTATAACAAATTTACAAACTGCTTATAACAGTGTGAGGCACACAGTACAGGCTCAAAAAGGACCTATTGTCACTGCCATTATTTATTATATGACATGTATCTCCCGCCATTTCAAGTTTAGAGTTTGGCTTTGGGGCTAACTTACTAATATTTTGTGTGTGCACATAATTACACACACACACACTTGATAATTATGGGCAGGCACCGCCCTCACCAGCTCCCGGGGCTCTGTGAGCTCTGCCCCATTGCAGGGTGTAGGGGAGATGGTGGGGGATGGAGGAAGTCAGAGGTGGAGGCAGACAGGAAATGCAGGTCACATGAGTAACTAGTGAAAAGCTGAATCTCTATAACCACATTGGACCATTTCCTATCTTGATTTTTATATTGCTGCCTGCATAATATATGGCAGCTGATCTTTTTTTCTCTATCTACAACAGTTTCATTCAGAGGTGAAAGGAAATGGAAAGTGTTGTTTGTCAGGAAGTAAGTTCTCTTTATTCAGCTGAGAACATGCATCCAGCAATAGCTGTTTATATAGCAATATGCCTACTTCCACAGACATAAATCACAGGCTTAAGTAATGCTGTCACAAACTCAGAATGCACAGACTCCCAGAGGTGTCGCAGATAGTCTCCTTCCGCCTTATCATAGGTATGGCACATAGTCCCAGATTTATGAGCTACGTTTAATAAAAATTTCACATTTCAGCCTGTGATACTTAGAACAGTCTAGACCACTATAAGTTCAGCATGGGGAACATATGCCACAGACACACAGAGAATGTAGCCTTAACCACAAATTCAATTTTCTCAAGGATAGAACCCTTTAAGAATCTTACTAGTGAAGCTTCTCTGTAGATCATTTGGCCATCAAATACTACAGAGCAAAACAATTTCACAAAAATAAAAATTGCTAACTGCCTTTTTAAGTTTTCTATTCAATATAACCTCTTACTACATCTTTAAATCATTGCAAGTCTAGCAGGGTATTTGTTTTGCTATATTGTAAAAAGCAAGTCAGTTCTCTGAGCGTATGCTTATACTGATCTCAAAATATACCATTCACATTTAAGAAAACATCATTCTTTGATTTCAAGTTAAATGTTTAAGCATTTAAATTTGAAAGTATTTGGAAATTATTTGGAATTATTCAAACAAATTTAGAAAGTATTCAGTTATATTTTTCGTATAAACTAAATTTACTGCTGCATTGTGGAAATAAAAGTATTTGCAAATGGACCCAGAAAGAATGCAATGATATTTCTAAAACACTGAAAAACCATTAATAATAAATGTGTTCTTTACATATCCATGTAAATCATCAAGAACAATATTATTTGGATAGCAATTACTCCTTTAGTTTTTGAATAAAAGCTCTTAGCTGTTACGAACCAACTCAGAGGATCACTAATGTGGTGGAATATTCAGAAGAAAGTTCAAAACAATCATTTATTATGGTTGAACTTAGCTGCAAACTGGGTAAAACTTTTTTTCCTTTATTGGAGTTATTTCCTATGTTGGAATTGGGCTGTATTACTGGTTTGGATTTTCTAGCTTGAAGCATTAGGGCCTTTGATACATGCCACTAAATTGCCCTCCCAAAAGGGTTGCACATTTGCCCTCCCATTAGCGTAGCATTAAAGAAGATGTCTATTTCTCTCATCATTTTCAACATTGGGCTTATACATCAGTTTCTCAAAGCCCATGTTAAAATACTAGGTAGAGAGTGACAGCTCCCTGCTCAGTTTTATTTGCACTTATGTGATTAGTAAAAGACTTCTAGATGTTTCTTAACCATTTGTGCTTTTCCTTTAGCAAACTGCTTATTCATGCCCTTTGCTCATTAATCAATTGGTATACTGTCAGTTATCTAATTACTCTGTAAAAACTCTTTGTTCTTTAAAAATGTTAAGGACGTATGTCTGGAAACGTTGGCCAATATTTTACAATTTGTCATTTGCCCTGTAACTTATTTTATGTTGTTATTTCCTTACTAGGTTTCAAATTTTTATATCATTAAATCCTTTCATCTTTTCTCCCTTTTATGGTACTTTTTCACTTGTATGCACAAGGAGGTCTTCCCACTCTGATATCAGAAATTGCCATATTTTCTACAACTGCTTTTACAGTTGCATTTTAAAATTTTTTTGAAGAATTTTATTCATGTATAACTGACACACAATAAGCTAAACATGTTTAAAGCATTCAATTTCATAAATTTAGACAAACACACACACCTGTGAAACCACCACCACATCATGAGCAGGAGCATATCTATCATCCCCAGAAGTCTCCCTGTGCGCCTTTTAATCCATTGTTTCCAATTCTCTTTGCTCCCTCCCCTCCCTCATCCCAGGGATCTGATCTGCTTTCTGTCACCACAGATTATTTTGTAATTCTGCCCACACAAGTGAATTGGAATGTATTCTCTGGAAAAGGTTGTAATATTAGTATTATTTCTCCCTTTAAAATTTGCTAGAATTCATTAGTGAAGCTGCCTGCACCTGAGGTTTTCAATGGAGGAAGGTTTTTAACTGCATATTCAGTGCTTTCATAGATGTAGGCTTTTCAGGGCGTCTGTTTCCTCTTGATGTGACCTTTAGTAGATTGTTTCAGAGAATTTGTCCATTTGATCCAAGTTGTTGGATTTATTGGCGTAAAGTTGGTCACACCATTCCCTTACCATCCTTCTAATATCTGTAGTTTATAGCATCGATGGTGAGTTCACATCTTGTTTCTGACAATTGGTGATTTGTGTCTCCTTTTTTATCCCCCTGATCAGTCTGGCAAGAGCTTTATCAATTTTATTACACTTCTCAAAGCATCAGCTTTGGTTTTCATTCATTTTCTTTATTGCTTTGCTGTTTTCCATTTCACTGATTTCTGTTCTGATATTTATTATTTCCTTTTTTCTACTTAATTGCTTTAACTTGCTCTTCCTTTTTTAGTTTTCTGGGGTAGAAGCTGAGGTAATAGATTTGAGTTCTTCCTTCTTTTCTAGCATATGCCTGTACTGCTGTAAATTTCACCACTAAAGATTGCTTTGACAACATCCCATGAATTTTGATGCTGTTTTTATTTTCATTTAGTTCAAAATACTATATAATTCTTCTTAAATTTTTTTCTTACCAGTTGGTTATTTATAAGTGTGTCATATCATTTATAAATATTTGAAAGATAGCTCTGTAATTGTTTACAATTTAATTCCACTGTGGTTAGATAACATACTCTGTATGACTTGAATCCTTTTAAATTTTAGAGGGGCTTCTTTTACAGTCCAGAATGTGGTTTGTATTGGCAAATGTCCTGTGTGCCCTTGAAAATAATGTGTATCCTGCTCTTGTTGGACAGATTGTTCTATACATGTCATTTTGGTCAAATTAGTTGATAGTCTTGTTCAAATCTTCTCCGTCCTTTTCTGTCTACCTAAACTATCAATTATTAAGACAGCAGTATTAAAATCTTCAGTTGTAACTGTGGATTTGTCTGTTTCTCCTTGTAGGTCTATCAGTTACATTTTGAAGCTCTGATATTAGGTACATAAATATTTAGGATTATTATGTCCTCTTGATGAATCGCCCCCTATATGTTAGGTGTCAGCAGCTTACAATTCAGTAAATCATAGAATCTGTTCCTTGATTTGGTGAGCTCAGTCTTGACTGGCTAGCATACCAAGAGTGGGTTACTTCCTTAGGTAGACTAACACTAACTAGGCTCACAAGCAAGGATGCAGAAGCGAGCCGAACTGTGGGTCTAATAAGCATTATAAAGATTGCATGGGTTAGATCACTAATCAGTGTAGTCAGAATTTTCTCTCCCTGTTGATTGTCTCTGCACTGTGAGAGACTGCATATAATATGGACGATAGCCAGACCATATATAAAATTGAGCTTTGACCTACAACCTGCAGTAATCTTCCCAGGAAACCAATTGCTTTATCTTCAGGGAACAACCAGCCTGCTGTAAGTCAGGTTTGCAGGAAGCCAGATTGCCAGCTCTAGTGACAATCCGGGAAACTAAACAATAACTTCTGTAACAATCGGCCCCAGAGAGCCAGGACTTGATTAATAACTGAGAGCTCCCAATTTAGGACCAACCAGAGAAAGCCAAATATGTGCCCTAACCAATCTCATAGGATGCCCCACTTCTTCTTGGCTTACGCACAGCTGCCCCATGCCAACAGCCTCCACTCAGGGCATACCGAAATCCTTTCTTTTCTTCCCCACAAAGCTTTCCCACTCCTCTCTGCCTTTGAGTCTCTGCCAAAACACAAACGGTAGTGGACTACTCTCTTGCTATGCAAGGTCAGAATAAATGGCTTTTGCTTTCTTGTTTGGTTGGTGTTGGTTTATAGCCACAGCTGTATGGATAAGCCAGGCTCAGCTGCCCACAGGGAGGCCTGCCATGGACACCTAAGTTTCTTCCGTGGTAATTGCTCAGGAATGCTGAAAATGCCTTCACTGGAGTTAATTTTACTCTTTTTAACTGTGAAAATGGGAGTGCCTTGCTAGTGACTCATTTCATTATCATTTATTTCAGGATGCTGCTGATGACAATGATTTGAACGCTGACAGTGCACCGGATTCTCAGATAAACATGGTAGTCACGTGATCAACTTCACTCGCTGACCCCAGAATTCTCAAAGGGCATCAGCCTCACCTGAGGACTCCTTAGACGTGTAAAGTCTCTGGCCCCGCCCCGCCTCCACCGACTCACCCTCCAGGTGACTCCAATGGAGCCGAAGTTGGAGAGCCGCGGAATGCCCCGTGAATGCCATCGGTGCCACTTGGAGATAAGAACACGAGACACAGGGCTACGTTACCTGCCCAATTCCACGCATCCCGAAAGGGCTAACGGCCGGGCTCAAACCAGCGCAGCCCGGTTCTCTATACTGCCTCTCTAGTTACAAAGGAAGATCTCTAAACTTTCCAGTTTTCTTTATCTAATTAGTCTACAAGGATGCTACTCACTTTGTGAGATTTTAAGTAATCTAAATGCCAGAAGGATAACAGATGAAAAGAAAGTATTCTGATAGTAAAGTTTTTTTTTCTCAGAGCCCTGAAGAAGGGCCAGCCTTAGGGACGGTGTAAATCTCTAAGATTATTTTTCCCAATAACCGTTTTTCCTCAAGGCTATGTAACAGTGAGATATGGAGAAACACAAATTGAGATCAGTTTCTGCCAAATGAGATCACTTATTTGAAAATACTTTTTAAGCAATTACACAAAGTCAAGGTTCTGCTGTTATTGTTAGCTAGCACCAATGACGGTATCTGTAGTGATCCTCCTTGGTACCTCTCCCTGCCCTGTGATTTAGGTTGTATCTACTCAATACCAAAATTTTGGTCAATGCAGCGGAAGAAAGAAATCTTTCAAGCCAGTTGTTTGGTACTGTCTAGTCCAAAACAATGGGTGGACTGTTTTCCATCCAGTTATTTTGGCAAAACCAATATGGCCTCAGTTGCTTTGTTTTGACTAAGTCGATACTTTCTGTGCCTTTTTCCATGTTTGAATCTCCATGAATCCTCCTCTACACCCTCATTTGTTTCATGGAACTGTTTTTAGCTCAGACCTTAGCTTACTCTTCCAAGAGATCTGTCTCATTTCTTTTCCTCTTTCAAATAAGTCCCTACAAACTCACTTTTCCTGGGTATTTTTCTTGACCCACCAATGTAACAACCATGAGTGGATAGGATGATATTGGACAACCCCAATTTTAAAAATTTGCTGGACAATGAACCTCTTCGTTATTTACAGTGGACTTAAGGGCTACTAGATAATAATAACAATAACAAGAGCAGTAGCAGTTGCTACCATTTACTAAAGGCCTGAGATTTTCCAAGATCTTCCAGACCTCATTTCTACCCTGCAAGACTGGAGGAGAAAAAGAAATATTCCTCTGAAAATAGGAAGTTCTTCACACAGTCCTGTCTATAAATGGCCTTAGGCTTAGTTGAAAATATTGCACCATACTAAGACTTCTGAGGTCAAAATGTTTCACCTTTGTGATTCATAATTCTTATTCTCAGTCACCAATCTGGCTTCTGGTTAGGGCCTTACTCCCTACTATGTAATCTTGGGCCTCTCTTGGGCCTCAGTTTTAATATCTGTGAAACGAAGATAATATCTACCTCACAGAGGTGTAGTGAACATAAAATGGAATAATGTATGTGTAACCAGCTAATTGATGTGTGTAAACTCAGTAGGACACAAATGTCTCTTTTTCTCCCTGCACTGTCTTCATAGTGTACTAATCAAATTTTCCTTTATCTCCATTTCGGAGATGTTCCACTGATTTGGAGTTATTTACAAGGATTAAAATTAAAAAGTCCAATTTAAAATTATAGTCTCACATTCACTTTAACCTTCCTTTCTTTCCCTGAAGTGTCACTGGCTTTTTAAATGGTCATTTTCCCTCCCCTATTCCAAATAGTGTATGACTGAGTTCCACTGTATGTATTTAATGCAAAACAAAGTTATGTTGGACTCTGGTTTGGCCGTTCTGCATATACATTCTAACTGGCGATTGTAGCTTTAGCAAATAAAAACTTAAAGAAAAGAATAACCTCGTTTCTGCTATACCTTCAAGAAGGAGAATGCAAGTCAGGAGCAGACAAACTTCAGGAAAAATAGAACTTTGATTCCAGAAACATATATGCATGTTTTATATTAGAAAAGCTACTTTCTATAACCTGGACTATGACTACCGTATAACTAAGTTCCAATTAGACTACCTAATCAGTGGTTATTTTGCTTTGACTCATTCTAAAGTCCACATTATTCCTTCTTGCATGAATCCCATTGACCTGAGGATGTAATTCAGTCTTCCACGCCGCAGCCAGCTGTTCCACAGGGGTGAGTAAAGCTGTCCCCTGGAAAGGGGGCTGTTGATTTGCCTGTGTGCCACACTGACAGACAGATTCAGTGTGTACCTCGCATCACACTTGACAAAACATTTTCACATACATTAGAATTTCACCCTCTGGCATATATGTCATTTCTACTTCCGTTTTACAGATGGGAAAACACTCTAGTGAATTTTGCCCTAAGTGGCATGGCTAGTAAACGCTGGAGCTGGGAAACAGAATTTTTAAATTAACATTATCTCCTTTTCATGGAAAAGGACATGGAGACCAAGAAATTTTGTAAAGCTCAGGTAACTCTGTAAATTGATGACACTAGTGGGACCACAATCTGAACCCCCTCTGCACGTGCACACTTTTGCCAAAACACTGCATTGTAAGTTTCCTGCTGGTGGGTTTTTCTGTTCTCGGGTTTTGGGGACAGGAATCCTGAATAACATGTTCAATTAGAACTTTCCTGGGACCCCAGTCCATTCCTCAGAGGGAAAGACTCTCCTTAAGTTCAGTTCCACTGCTGAAAACTCATAACTGACCAATTCAAATAAAATGTTAAGGTGGAAATTGCTGCAGAGGAGACTCCTTTGCTTATATATGGACAGAACCTTAGACCTGGGATTCTTTCTCAAGACAGCCCCCCTGAAAGTGGTGTTACCATTCCTGTGGACCCACCCATGAAACAGTCCCCAAGGTTGAGAGGAAGGATTTCCTTCTAAAGAAATCACCATCAGGGCCACCCACAGAAGTGAGGCAGGCCTTGAATAAGCAACTCAGGATCTGTATCTGGTCTTTGAAAAGATCCACAACATATTTTCCTTCCTGCTAAGGGGCAGTTCCCCAGTTCAAGGTAAGACTTGCCACTCTCCTCCCATTGCCTGAGATGTTACCCCTGCCTTCCCAGCCTTCACAATCATAACCTCCAGGACCCCCAATTAATGCCAAACTTTAAAAGATTGTGTTTTTCTTGAATAAGGAAGCAGTAACTGTCAGCTTCCATCACAACTTAAATGCTGAACTACAACTCTATTTTTGCCATGTTGTTCTTTCTGGTTGGGAAAGCATTCTTTATCTACTCTTGTCCATGGCTCTTCACACATTTGCTGGAGGTGGGAACTGCTTGGCCTGGTCTCGGATGCTTCTGTCTGCTTTATTAACAAAGTCACCTCAAAAGAAACACTGATTCTAAACCAATGGGAAGTTGACAGAGTAGTGGACAACAGTGTTTGACTATTTGATTTCAACTGGTTTTCACTGTGAAAAGCAATTTCAGAGTTCCAGTTTGCCTTGATAGTCTTCTTACATTCCATTTTTGTGGCTAAAGTTATTCTAATAAAATGCACTACTCAATATCATAGAGATCTAAGGAAAATTTACTTTTTCTATAGCCACTGACATGGAGCAAGTGAATTCATTATCTTTCTTGTGTATTTCACTAAGGATATTTTTTCACAATGTCCCTGCCATTATATAATAGTATTAATTTCTTAAAACTTACTATTATAATCAAAATGTAAAAAAGAAAACTCTATTTCCAAAATTAGTGTTTCCAATAGTTACAATTTCCCTATTATTTCCCAATTCCCTTTTATGACAATGCTATACCAAGTAAGAAAAAGAAAATAGATGTTTCACAAGGAACACTATATAAAAATTTTTTCATAAAACCAGATTCCTCAGATGTTTAAGTAAAAATTTAAACAACACTCATCTAACTTAAAACAACCTTTTCTGAGCATTAATGATTAATAGAGTGTTATTAAATATAGCTTATGTAACAGACTTAGGTTCTTACAGTTTGTTTCGAACAAGTTATACTAGAGATCCATTATTAAGCAGATTTAAACTCACCCATTCATTTATCCCGTGTATATTTTTTGAACATTGATCAAATGCCAGGCACTGTTCTGACTCTGGGAATAAAGCTGTGAACAAATAGAAAAGAAACCCTCCCTCAGGAAGCTTACTCCATAGGAGGGCATTTCCTAATGTTGTCCTTTGATTTTTTAATGACTCATCCCCTTATTCCAGTCCAAAAGTCTACCCAAAGTTGGCCCCTCATTGTTCCTCCAGTAAGCTGCTTTGTTAGACAACTTAAGAGGGCACACACACTCCAATGCCATCAAACCTTCCATAGTTGTCCAACATAGCAGCCCCATGAGTGAAGTCAGATGTAGTATATCCCACTGTAGTATATTCCCTGCAGGAAGCATATTGAATAAATTCTACTTAAATCTTAATACCTCCAAAATGGTTCCAATGTTTTACCTCATGGCATTCATGCCCCTGTGCAGTCTGCTTTCACATTAAATCAGGGCAGTTCTGTGTGGCAACAGAATATAGCAGAAGTAATATTGTGTGACTTCCAAGGCTAGGTCATAAAACGACTGTGGCTTCTGCCTGGTTTCTTGAATTGCTCACTCTGGAAAGCCAGTGGCCATACTGTGAGGACACATAAGCAGCTCTGTGGAGAAGCCCACGTGGAGAGGAACTGAGGTCTCCCACTAACAGCCAGGACTAACTCGACAGCCATGAGCACCTTGATAGTGGAACCTCCAGCCACAGTCAAGCTTTCAGATTGACTGCAGCCCATCTGATTTTATCAGAAACCTCAAGTCAAGTCCATTCAGCTAAGCTGCTCCCAAATTTGTGACTCTCACAGTGAGAGTTTAGGGAGATTTTTTACACAGCAAAAGATAATTAATACACAGGGTTAGTATCAGAGTAGTATCAGTTCCCATATACTAACATCTACCATCTGCTCCCATCAAGTACTTGCTGGAATATCCTCTTCCCAACCTCAGGAAATGCTTTATGGTAATTAATATGATAGTAGCTAAGCAGATGATACAATAAATTGTAGGGATCACTGTGTAAAAGATAGCAAATATGTTGCTAGTATGTATTTTCTCTGCTAAAACATTTGTATTTTTAAAGAATTCTTCAATTTAATGAAGAATATATTAGATATTTATCTATATAAATCACTGGGTTGGTCCCTTTCTGGGGTACACAGGTCAACAAAAAAGGGCTTCTTCCTTTAACTACTTTCTAAGATAACAAGGCAGAAGATGATTAGAGGCAGATAACATTTGAGTTGGGAGTAGAAAGAGGAAGAGAATCGGAAAGGAACACAACTATGTGGACTAAGATCCATTACTGATGGGGGTGATATTTGGGTAGGTGGTCTTTTGCAATCCTGTAATAACAGTGATAATGATACCCATTCATGGACAGGGTATCATATGCCAAGCCCTACATATGACCCAATTTAATCTTCATAGCACAATCTATAAAGGAGTTATTATCTCCTTTTTATAGGTGAAGAAATGAAGGTTTGGAAAGATCACACAGCTTTCTCAAGATCACTCAGGAAGGAAATGGTGAAGTTGGGTGCTGAACTCACATCTTTTTGATGTCAAAACTAATGCTCTTCCCACTACACTGCAAAGAAAAGAAGTTACTTTCCTAATGACTCAGAACATATACATGCCTGATCCCTGTGTCTTTAGGGCCACTTATGTCACCAATCTTCCCTCCAGAACGTGCCATTAGGATTTGTTGACAGCTTAGCTTTGATTTTAAAGGGGCCAGTTTATCTTTAAACAAATCAATTTCAGGAGGAACATTTTGGAAAAATACTGTGGTAACAGAAAGGATCTAAAAATTTCCAAGGGAGAGAAAGCAGTTGTCAGAGGAGGCCCAGGGGCTTTTTGGTGAAAACACATTTTCCTCATTGCTCATGTCTAAACCTTCTGTCTTCCCTCTCTACTATTCCAGGGCCTGACTGAGTCAACCTCTGGCAAATGTAAGCACCACATATATTTTTATCTGGCACCATTCACTTTTCAACACTTGGCTTTATATCCTGACAAGTTAGGCCAAGTCTTTGTGTGAAAAATGAAGACTGTTTTCTTCACTTACACCCTACTTTTTAAAAATACTTTTTGAATTATAATTTATATACAATAAAACACACAACTCTTAAGTGGACAACTCAATGACCTTTTTACATATGTACACATCTATATGTCTACCATCCCCATCAATATACAGAACATAGCCACACCCAGAAAGCTCCCTCATGCCCTTCCAGTTACTAACACCGCCCTCACCCCGGTAACTACTGGTATTCTGACTTCCATCACTGTCAGCTGTTTTGACTCATCCCCCAGTTCCTATGAATATACTGGTACGGTGTGTGCTCTTTTGGATATGGTTTTAGTCCATTGAACTCTCAGCCGACTTTGCTGCACCAAGCTGAAGGATGGAAGGCTCTGTGCGGCTTCCTTCCGGCTTAGCCATATTCCCCAGACATTCCTAAAATACCACCTGGGCAGCCACATGCTCGGTAGCCTTTTGAATACAGGCTCTCCCCATGTGGCTTGGGATTCTCCCATGAAACCTGGAAGGTCAGGTCAGAGTCCCACACCTGATCCCCAAGCCCTTCTGGGTGTTCCTACTGCCCCCTGCCCAGCCCATGCCAGTGTTCTACCCTCAGGGGGCAGTCAAGTCATTCCCGCCTGACCTCCTGGCCCTGCTTTCCGGTCTCCTTTCCTGTGTGATGGGCTCTTGCCATACATCACTTTACCTGGCCTTCAAACACTACTGTTTCAAGACATTTTCTTAACTAGGGCTGCACATTAGGATTAGCTACGAAACATTAAAAACAACACACACACACACAAAAAAACAGCAGTACTTGAACTTCATCTTAGACAAACGAATTGAATCAGAATCTCTAGAAACGGGACCTGGGCATTAGCACTTTTTTTAAACACCCACCCCCCAGCCCCAACCCCCGTGATTCTGATATGTAACCACTGGCTGCAAAAAACTTTGAATTGAGTCAGCCAGGCTTAACTCCTGTTGAGTAAAGGGAAAGTTTTGGGATTTAGAAAATCTCTTTTTGATAATAAGAGATTATGTTGCTAAAAACTCAGGAATGTCAGCTCTGAGAACCAAAACCAAAACATGACTTATTTGCTCCAGACTAAGAGTATCTATTGTCTCCCTGAAATAACAAAGCCCATTGATTCCATGTGTGGGGAGATAAGGGGCATTATAGGTTAAGGGAATTTTTTAAAAACATCAGTTTAATATTTTCCAAACATCATCCCCACATTCAATTCTTTTTTTTTTTTTTTCATTTATCCATTCACTCACTGTGGCCCACATCAGGCCATGAAGGAGTGGTTGGGGCCAGCACTATAGCACTCCTCGGAGGAAGAATTAATAGCCCCTTGCATGTCATGGCGGGAACACGAGAGGGTCTTCGTTTAGTCATGCGTTTATTGAGTGCGTTCTGAGGCCGTGTGCGTTAGCGTACAAGGGCAGAGTGGGGGAAGCTGCTCTACTCCCTCGAGGAGCCCAGAGCCCAGAGAGGAAGCAAGCATCCTGAGCTAGGGGCCAGGGGGCACACGGCTGTGACTGGGCCAGCTGAGCAAGGATGCTCAGTGAGTGTTCCAAGGTGAGACGTGGGGACCAGCTTCCGGCACACCCGCCTCGCCTCTCCCTCAACAGCCCACTCCTACCCCCAGGGAACACTTGCCACATCCCTACTGCATAGAAACCCCTGCCCCAGTCATCTGAAATTTTTCCAGCCTGAAGCTGTCAGGTGGAATGAGGATAAGGAGGGAGCAGTGGTCCTGTTGCAAGGGAAGGCGGGCAGGGAGCACTCCAGGGCCGTAAGAGAGGCAGGTGGGTCAGAACAACTGTCTGGGACACCAGAAGGAGCTGACAGTCGAGAGTCTCAGTCAGAAAGGCAAGGGAAGCAGAGAAAACAAATTTGGTCTCCTTTCCGCTTCAGGCTGGGCCAGCCTCCCCTCCCCTCCCTCAGGACACTTTGGGATTAAGTAACAGGGAAACTTCCATCCTTTGGGAAGACAGGGGGATGGTATTTCATAACCCTACAATTTCTCCTTTTGTGGACTTTTCTGGTTTGAACCTGAATGTACCAGATGATTCTCACATCAAGTATCTACAAAATTTAGAAAGCCCAAAGGGATCGGTGTTTTCACTCCGTTTTTAGAAGACAGGACAAGAGAGGGGATAAAAGTTCAATATGAAAGTCTAGGCTGCTGCAGGCAGAAAATAAAGATGCTACACAAGACTATCACTTAGAGAGGAAGGGGAAATAGACTTCCCCTTACAGAGTGGTCCTTCTGGGGGGAAAAGTCCCTAAAACAGAGAAAAGAGCAATGAATAGATTCTAACAAAGAGAAAGACTTTTATCTCATCCTTATCTAGGGCACTGAGAAAATGTGCCTTGAAAATAATCCACTATGCCGATAGTTATCAGTTTAATGAGACAGGCACTGTCTTTCTTATACTGGACATCTCAAAGAGAGCAAAAATGAATTGAATTAAGAAACGGAATTACAGTTCCTTTCAGTTGATACTTTTTAAAGACAGAGCTTGGTAATCCATGAAGACCCCTCCTCACATCCAAAAAAAGTTAACGGCATAGACTGAAGAGTGAAGTCATCATAAATCAAAATACCCTTCAGAAAACAACTCAGCATACAAAGCCATAGTCACCTCAAGTCACATTCTTGCAGCAAGTGGTTTTGACCAAAGAAATTTCAGGTGCTAAGGCTATCACCAAAATGGCAATAGATACCCCAGCATGATTAAATTCTAAAAATAATCATTCAGAAATGAAATTATTTGAAATTTCAGGACACCTAATTTTTAACTTTTATTCTTGGAAATGCAAGGAGAGGGGGGAATAGCAATAACTCAGAGAAGATATAAAAATAATAGGCATGTCTTTTGAATTAACCAGTCAGAATTATTTGCTATTTCTTTTTTTATATTATTGTTTTTACTTCTGCTTAGCTTGTGTTTTATTTTGTTTGGGTGGTTTTTTTTTTTCATTTTAATCTAGAAGCATTTTGTTGTTAAAGAAAACAAACAACCCAGAAATCAACTTGAGTTAATACTAAAAGGAATTGTATCTTAAGGATTTGGGACATCTCTGGAATCCAAGGGCAGAAATACACCTGGCTTTGTGGGAGACCCCATTAGAAACCAAGAGGGATTCTCTTTCCAACTCTCTCAGGGGCTAACATGGTCTCTTTGCTCAGACCCTCTCTTTATTCTCCTTGTCCTTTCTTTCTGCCGTGTAGATCAATACACTTTCCTTACTACCTAGCCACCCAGCTCCAAAGATCTGCTCAAAATGGTAGATTTCCCATCTGAGGCTACACCAGCATGTAAGCCTAACCAAGTCAGAACTTGGTCCCAATTCAAAATGATCTGGAAAAAGAATCTAACTGGCCAGCTAGGATCAAATATGTATTTCTGATCCGCTCCAAGTTATGGGATTAGGGAGGGTCACATGGCCAGCCACAAACTTAGCAGGGGTACATTGCCCGAGATGAAGGCTCTGGCAGGTGGGAAGGGCAATGTGAAGGAGGGCAGAGGCGAGCAAGCACTTGTATTATAATCAGGGCGCTTGTACTGTGGTCAGATGTTTTGACCTTCGGGAGAATATTAGCTGGTGGGAAGAGGAGAGAGTGGAGGGATGACCATAGCTTCATTTTATCCCTCAAAGGGTGTTACCTGATGCATGTCATAAAATAGGTATTAAGTGAATTGTACTCATGAAGAAACAAAAGGTAAGCTAAAATACATTTCAGGGAAATATTATCCAACAAGATCATTAGTGATGTTTCAGTTTAGATTTTTTCTTCTGGACCTGTGTCAGAAGGCTCTGAGTTCTAATCGCTCTCTTCCAGATGACTTACTTAGTAATTGAGAAGAGGCTATAAATGTTGCTGGGCATGTACCAGAATGGCATTTCAAGACACCCAACCAACTGGGTTTACTTTCTACAAATTAGTAACGTGGGGCATAGAGGGTCGGGGCAGAGCCAAGGGAGGGGGTGATTGCTGAATCCCCACACCCGAGATCACGCCCGGGCCTCCAGCTCAGCCCATTTGTGCCGCAACCCAGCCACCAAAGGTCCCAGTTTCTGTCCTTGACAGTAGAGACATTGCCTAATGTCATATTAGCTCATTAATGAATTTTAAAACTTTGAAAATATAGCTTTTTGAAGACAACCTTTAAATGGTTATAGTGCTGAAGTCTATCATGTAACAAGTATTTCCTTATATCCACTTAGTGGCCAGCCCTATGCCATGTGTTAGAGACATAGAGCTGACAGTTCAGGTATGAAGCTCATAACCTGGAGGGACTATAGAT
Source organism: Manis pentadactyla (assembly GCF_030020395.1). Taxonomy (NCBI): domain Eukaryota; kingdom Metazoa; phylum Chordata; class Mammalia; order Pholidota; family Manidae; genus Manis; species Manis pentadactyla. The sequence goes on along the minus strand of NC_080034.1, from coordinate 17,786,712 downwards.
TCTACACATCATAATCTATAAACACAGGCCCACTTGATGTAAAGAGCCTATTCTCTATATGACTTTGGCAGGTCTGCTAAATTCTATTTGGATCCTTTGTTGTATTTCCTGGAGGCCACTGCAAAAGAAAATGATATGATTAAATATTTTTGTAGTGCAATGACCGATGCTATGAGACATACAGGAAAGGGGGTCTTTCTTGTACAGAGAATGAGGGAAACTCACCATTTGCAACTATACAACCCACAGCTAAAACTCTGAGAAAACCTCATACTTCTAGATAGAGGAGCTGGTAAACTGGGACCTGGGAGCAGGACAGTGTGGCTGAAATCTCAGAAAGGGATGCCCTAAATTCTGCCTATGAATCAACACAAGTCCTGGGATCCCCCTCAAGCTGCACATGCATGAAATACTTCCGAGGAAGCAGAGCAAGGTCTTGAGAACTGAACTGTGACATAAACCATCACCCAGCCCCAGACTAACCTGAGCTGGCCAGGGCCAGACCCCAGAGCATGGCAAAGACCTGGAAGTCGGCATGGACGTTGGAACCACGGTCAAAAGAAAGTGGGACTGAACTTGCAGGCTGAACCTCAGCAGGCTGGCTGCCTGCTAAAACAGAATAAAACAGAAAGCAAAAACACCTACCTTCTCCGGACAATTTTAACAAGAGACAGAGTCTTGCAACCTAATATTCAAAATGTCAAAGCTGGTGGCATAAATGAAACACTTTGGGTGCAGTGATATTTAAAGGAGGTGAGGGAGATCTAAACAACTCAGTCATCAAGATAAATGAAATTATAATGCAATATCTTAAAAAGTCAAAATTGATGCAAAAAATGCCATGATGAACAAAATCTAAAAACTTTACATAAAGACAGGATAGGTACTACTGATTTTTCCTTTCACATCAGGTTCTAATATGGCTCAGCCAGGGACCGTTACTGATGCTGAAAGCAGAATATGAGGTGTCCCAAGGAATCACCCCCCAAAGCCCTAAGCAAGGTAGAGAAGAACAGAGAGTAAATCCAGAGAGGTGAATGGAAGACACGCAAGAAACCTGGAAAGACTCAGAAATTGCAGGAATCAAATATCACTGAAGTGGACAGGAGTGTGTCTGAAAATGGGGCTGTTGAAAGAGTTTATATGGAGCAGTTAGACTCCCTGGCCCCAGCCAGCAGGAGACCAGAGCTCCCAGGGAATTTGAATTAAGAGAACGGGCCTAAGAAAAACAAATGCAGTTGAAGAAGAAGGATTAAATGCAAACCTGTATATGAACCATGGACTCTCACAAGCTACAAGCAAGCTGCAATCTTTCTTTCTCCACCCTAGTCTAAGAATACCAGCAGACAGGCATATCCAACACCCACCTACCTCCCATTCTCACCAGTAGATGAGAGAATTCATCTTAGGCAGAGCCCAAGAATCTTAAAGAGAAGAACTGCAGGTGAGCAGTGGTTGTAAAAAACATCTACAAATTTATTTAGCATTCCTCCCAGCAGGAAATGGAGTCTATGGACTGGCCTTAGTGGCTCACTCCTGGGGATGGCAGTGCTATAGAAGTGACACTGCATGACTTCCCAGGTTAGGTCAGAAGAGGCCATTCCTACAATGACCATCTCACTCTATCTTGAGACACATGCTTTTGGACCCTAAGCTGCCATGTAAAATGTCCAGCTATGCTACAGCTGCCATGCTGGAGAGGCCCCATTAAGATAGAGAGATGCCTGAAGAACCCCAGGAGCTCCAGCGTCCAGCCATTTGAGTCTTCCTAGCCCAGGAAGCATTTATGTTGAGTACAGAAGTTTCCAGATAACCTCAGCCCCATGCAGTCTGCCAGCAACCACATGAGGGGCCCTGAATGAGAACCACCTATTTGAGTCCACTCAATCCCAAGAATCATGAGAGATAATAAATACATGAGGATCACTGTTTTATGTCACTAAATTTGGACTGTTTTGTTATGAAGCAATTAGGTTATCAGAACACTGACATTTGGAGTTCTCCCAAATAAAAATGTGGATTTTCATCCAGTTATCCAACAGTTGCTTCCAAAAATAGCTGTTGAGTCCTTACATTTAAATATGAATAAGAAGTCACAAATCATCTCAGGAAAGCTACTAAATAAAAGATGAAAGACCAAAACAATCAGAAAAAAGAAACCTCAAGCAAACAGAGACTACACAGGGAACAGAAGAAATTTTGAACACAAAGTTGAGAAAATTTGTCAAAAAGAAGAACCAAAAAAAATTTTAAATATCCAAGAGAAAAAAGAATTAAAAAAATAGAGACCCAGTCCAAGAGGTCCAACATCTGATAATATAGAATGAGTAAACTATTGCTATACACAAGAACATGGGTGAATTTCTCAAGCAAAACATTGAGTAAAAAAACAAAGACATAAAAGAGAACATATTGTATGATTTTATTTTACCAAAGTTAAAAACAGGCAAAATGAATCTATGGGGCTAAAAGTCATGTGGTGGTTATGTTTGAAGGGGTAATGACAGGGAAGGGTCAAGCCACGCTGGTAATTTTGTTTCTTGATGTGGGTACTGGGCCCACAGGTGTATTTACTTCATGAAAGTTTGAGCTCTCTATTCATGAATTGTGTGTTTTTCTATAAATATGCACTACTTAAATAAAAAGTGCATTTAAAAAATGAAGGGATAAAAATCAACCCACGCATTAATATTACAGGGCAAAACTAAAAAAAGACTCAGGAAATAACCTGTGTAGATTCCCACCCGCTGCAGGTGGGACAACGTAATGTGAGCATTAAGGATAATAAAAGAAATCAACACAATGGAATCAAACACATCTAACATGCTTAAGTCCATGATAATAAAAAGCAGGTCATTGACCACCACCAGTGGACAATGATGGGAAATCAATTCATTATTTTAAATAAAGAAAAAGAATCAGGCCTTTATTCTGCCATTCCTGAACAAATTCAACCTCACAGGGACCTAAGAGTTGATAGGGAGATTTCTCTTCATAGGCCATCCCAGCTAATCAGTTAAGAGAGAATGATAGCGCTAAAATGCCACCACTTTGCAATCCCTAATAAATCAATGGAACAATGGTTACCATGACTGCAAAAAGAGAGAGACAGCAGTCCTGACTTGCCCAGGATGGAAGCATGTGCCACCATCTACGGGTGGACAGGCTGAGGTGACTGAATCTGAATCTCATCAAGTCTCTAAATATAACAGCCAATTTCCAGAAACGTACTGGACAGAGAAGCTCATAAACAACACTGCAGGAATGCAGTCAGCAAAATCCAGCCTGTGGGAAACTCCAGGACAAATAGCCAGATTTTCAATGAAAAAATTGCAAGGAAAAAAAGAGAGAGAGATCAAAGGGGAGACTATAGAGCCCAAGACTTAAGAGACACGTCAACCAGTTGTAATGTATGGTGCTTATTTGGATCCTAACTAAAATATATATACATTGTTAAAGATAAATAAATAAATAAAACAAGTAAACAAATGAATGGATGAGGCAATCAGAGAAATATAAACCCTGTCTGGCTATTTTGATGTTATTCAGGTATTATTGCTCATTTTTTCAGCACAATCACAGCATTGTGATTTATTAAGCAACTTTATCTTTTGGAAATACACACAAAGTTCAGAAAAAAATGTTCTTTGGGGCAACCACTGTGGAAAGCACTATGAAGTTTCCTCAAAACACTAAAAATAGAAATACCATTTGACCCAGTAATTCCACTCCTAGGAATTTACCCAAAGAAAACAAGTTTTCAGATTCAAAAAGACAAGGCACCCCTATGTTTATTGTAGTACTATTTGCAATAGCCAAGATATGGAAGCAACCTAACTGTCCATCAATAGATGAATGGATAAAGAAGATGTGGTACATATACACAATGGAATATTATTCAATCATTAAAAGAGAAGAAACCCTTCCATTTGCAACAACATGGATGGTTCTAGAGGGTACTATGTTCAGTGAAATAAGCCAGGCGGAGAAGACAAATACCATATGATTTCACTAAATGTAAACACTAAGCAAAACAGAAGGAACAAAATAGCAGGAGTAGACTCATAGACACTAAGAAGTGACTAGTGGTTACCACGGGGGAGGGGTTGGGGCAGGTGTGGGGGAGGGTGAAGGGAATATAGGGGCACAATAATTTGCAATCACAGTATAAGTCAGTCACAGGGGCAGCAGTACAGCATGGAGAATATAGTCAATGATTCTTTGACTTCTTTCTATGTGATAGATGGTAACCGCACTACTGGGGGTGAGGATTTAATAATATGGGTACCTGTTGAATCACTGTGTTGTATATTTGAAACCAACATAAGATCATATATCAATGAGACTTTAATAAGAAAGAAAACGTGCTTGGGATGATTGATAGACAGGTCAAGAGCATGGTGACATGAATGACGCAGGATAAACCAAGAGTTGCTGGTTGTTGAGCAGGGTGATTGATCTAATGGGTTGATTTTACTGCTCCCTCCATTCTTGTTTGTAATTTTCCATTATAGTATTAACACCTTTTCTCACCTCATGTATTACAGTTACTAAGGAAAAAACGCTGATGAAGCACCTAAACCTACAAACCTTCAGCTGAGGATTTGGCATCAAATTTGAGTTCCCAAGAAGAACAGAAGAGCAGAGACACAGAAGCCAAAGGAGAGAAAGAGGCCAAAGGATTCTCATAATGGTCAGCCTCCCTGCGTTCCCAGCCAGTTAGCACCAGGCATTGTTATCTCAGAAAATCATGTCAAAGCCAATGCTAGATAGCAATTAAGTGTTTGAGACTAATTATAACTACCTAAAATGTCTACAATGCTGTTATTTTTATACTGAATAAGCAGTCTAAGCAGTCTTTGTTATTTTAATAAATAACAGTCTCGGAGTGATTAAGTTTCTTTATCCAAAGTCATGTGGGTAAAAAGCCCTAGAGTGATAGACTGCGAAGCTGCATTTCTGCCTTTCTATCATGCTTTCTTATCTCCCTTCTTCTAGCTCCTCCTAGAAACTCCTCCTTGACTCTCTGTGGCTACTGGTGTGCTGTCATTCACAAAGTCACTCTTCATTTCCAGAGTGGCCACGAGATGCAGATGCACCAGACCCTATGCTCCCAACCACAGGAATTGACCAATGTTGGGCTCAAGACCAAGAAAATGCAATCACGTCTTTTCAGATACTGACATATGGACAGTGCTCTTTTTCATGGCTAAACTGGGAAGGTGTGAGTCTGGAGTTGCCTGTGTCCATCTTTCCCAACATAGAGAGTCTGCAACATTATTAGGCCAAGCAGACAAGAGTGTAGATTGTTTGAGATCCTGAATCTAATTGGACCTACAGCTTAATCTAGCCCTAGACTTCAGAGCTATTATGACCCAAAAAATTTCTATTACAGTTAATTTAAGTAGGGTTTTAGCCATTCTTGGCCAAAGAGCTCCAACTAATAGGAGCCTTCCTCAAACAAAGGCTTCCCAAGCAACCATGTCACCACTCAGCAAATATTTCATTTCCCATTAAAATTAGCGGTGCCTGGAGGTAATTCTAAGTAGCTTGGCACATGTTATGTTCCTCTGGGCTTTTCAATATTCAATCACTGAGCAGATAATCACTGAGTGTCTACCATTGTCCAGTGCAATGAACGCCTGTGTTTTGTCCAGTACTTCTCTGTTTCTAGAAACTTCTCCTGCCCTTAGCGCGTTACCCACAGTTGGATAGTTCAGGGTGGACAACTGACCCAAGGTAGCCAGTGAGGGAAGCCTAGACTTTCCTCAGAATTTCTGAATTGGAGATCCCAGGGTGGACCTAGTCCTCTTCAGGGGACACAGCCACAGACTGAACGCACAGGAATGGCCCACGGCTGCCTCACCATGCAGAGAATTAAGGTCCATAGACAGAGAAGCAGGGCCAGGAGAAGGGGAGAGAGGGCTGCCGACTTACGTGGTTCTTGCCATCCTGAACTCCAGCTCTACCCCTGGCCTTGCTGAAATTGGGTTTTCGAACACTTCCTAGGATTTATTTTGCCTCAGTTAGCTCTCCCAAGATTTCTGTCATTCATTTTTAACAATTTAATGTCCTCAGACACAGTGCCAGTGCCTGAGGACATGATCAGGGAGTGTCAAGTATAATGTGAAGGTGGGTCAGACACGGTAGCTGATTTCAGAACAGAGCGATAAGCTCTGTGGAGGAGGTGAGCACAGACCTATGCCGCTGTGGAAGGTGTGCCCAGAAACACCCCAGAACAGATGCCATCTGTGGGAGCTGAAGGTCTCTTAGGCGTGAGACCAGGGAATCTCAGCTTCACAGTACCGACATTTGGGCCTGATAAGGCTTTGGTGTGGGGGGCCGTCCGGTGTCTTACAGGATATTTAGCAGCATCTCTGGCCTCTACCCATTAGATGCCAGTAGCATCGCCACCACATGCAAATTGCAAAGTGTCACTGCTAAATGTCCCCCGAGGGCAAAAAGATATCCCTTCTAGCCAGCGTCTTCATAACAATGGAGAGGTGTACTGCATGAAATGCGGTTGATGTAAAATGACGGCTGCCTTATGGAATAACAACGTGATTTTTCCCATGGGGGGATCCTTTGTGGCCAGATGCTGACAGCTTGCTAGCAGCTTAAATCTTCAAGCAGTGTCTTGGAGCATGCCTCGGGAAATTTGACACATTCGTGTTGCAATGACATGAATCCCTTAGCCACCAAGTCCTGCTGTGAACCTCTTCCTTCTGAAAAGGCTTTGTATCTTTGCTGAAGATAATTAAAATTTCTCCACAGAGGAGCCCTGCTGTCCATTTACAAAAATAACATCACCAGCCCAGTCTTGATCCTGGAGCAATAATGGCAGCTTCAAGATTTGGTTTGGGATATGATGCAAAAATATTATGCGATGCCTCTTTACTTGTTTTTCAGAAATCACACCCAAAGCCTCTTACATTTTATCAGAGATCTTGCCAATTCTGCCATATCCTGTGGAAATTTTTCTGGGTCTCTGAACATGCCATACATAATAAACTTGTTTCCTTGTAAGTAGGGTACCTGATGTCACATAATGTGAATTGCTGCAACTACTTTTTACTTCTAGTTACATATGAAAGGACTACCTCAAGGCAACCACCACTCTGTGAGGTCTGTTCTCTGTGTTCTTGAATCTCCCTTCAATGCTATAGTTTCACCAAATGATCTGCAAATCAGAGAAAACAATACCTATCTCTTAGGTTTATGATAAATATTAGTGTAATTCCCAGGAAAGGAAATCCCAGGGCAAAATACCTAGCTGAAACCGAAATCAGTCAAAGGGAGAAATAAAGTTTAAAACCCATTTATTGCTTACAAAAAAAGCCATCCAGAGTCTGTCTCTCTCCTGAAGTGGCAAAAGCGAGCGAAGCCTCCCCACAACCTCTCATGTTCAGAAAAGCCCCCAGTTGCCCGCCCAGGTAATCACCTACTGATATGGAGATGAACTACTTCTCTCTGCCCCTTAGAAATTTCTGTTGATGTGGAGATGCACTAAAGCCAGGTGAGAGATTCTGGGAATACTGCAGTTTTACCCACAATTAGATTAAAGGGTAATACACCATACCTCACTGATATTTAAGAGCACATTTCCCCCACATCTGAGCATCCCCAGAATGGAAACATATCTTACAATCTGCAGCATCTTAAACCTCCATCAGAGAGGGAGCTGTCACAGTGCAGCTGTCACGGTCTGCCCTGGCACAAATTTGCTAATCATTAAAAGGGGAAACCCCCAAACTTTCAGCGCGCCTCCTTTCTGAGGATGCCCGCACTTTCTGAGTGTGTAACCTTAAATAAAACTTTTCAACCTTTTAAAACTCCTCTGTGAGGATGCACACACTTTCTCTAACTTTAAATAAAACTTCTACTCTACTTCACTACTGGGTCTCTGCCCTTCAATTCTTTGCTGTGGGCAAGGACAAGAACTGAGGAAAATAAACAACCTCCCCTCTAACGACGGTGTGCCTCACATTTGTCTTAGATTTGACGGAATACAAAACAGAGAAGGCCAATGCCATGGGTCAAGCCTGGTCGGTTCTCAACAAACTGTAGATACTGTTGCTGTTAGGACTTTATAGTTGTCAAATCTGGTTGAATTAAGAGGCAGTGTTAGAGGATAATCTGCAAATTTACTATGTAAAAAATCCCCCCCAAACAGGTATGAGACAGGTGATGCTATATTACAGCTTAAACATCGATGCCATCTCTAAGCTACTATTTTCCTCAAATAATGACTGCAAAGTATAATATGAATCATATCCTCCCTTATCCTCTTTTCTGAGCTACATGATAGAGAGTCCAGCCACTCTAACCCCCTGGCTTGCTTACATGCCCATAACTCAATCCTGCATGTTGTTAAGCTTCTAGTACTTCTGATTAAATCTCACTGGAAGTTAACGGAATTCAGAAGGGAGAGCATGTGCTTCTAGAATCCCCCCAGACATGGTCCCAAGTCAGGAAAGTTCCTTAGAGAACATAAAGAAAAGAAAAGATCTAAAATCTCCAAATATCCTGGGTAAAGGAGTCACATGACATTTTTAATTGCATGAAAATATATGTATAGCCAAATGGATTAACAGAGCATAGGAATGTATGTGGAACCTTTGTTTTAAACAAAAAGTAAAAAATGAAGTATTTTCCCTTATGAATGGCAAGACTTCCATAGGACAGATTTTACTTAAAGCAAAGCACATTTTATATTCTTTCAGTGGTAAGTTTTCTACCTATAGTATACTGAATAATTTTCCTTAAAACTTTCATAGAATTTAATAGAATTTCATAGAATTTCATAGAATTTAATTTTGAGTATTAATTCAATACCAACAAATACAAATTTCTTTCAAAAGTTATCATAGACCATATCAGCTAATTCTGTATCACAATTACTCTGTAGAAGAATTTTCCTGATAATACTTTCTGAAAACTAGTTCAAACATATGAATATAAATCATTCAGTGACCTTAATAAGAATGCTTCATATTCGGTCACTGCTGGCTTATGGTTCCCTGCAGTCGGAACCAGTCACAGGACCCCACATGCTCAGTTTCCTTTGCTATAAAAGCCTTGACGATAGGAGCAGATCGCCAAGGGCCCTTCAAAATGAGCTGCTAAGCTGCGTCTGTGCTGTTGAGATGATTCCTCCAGAGGGCAGCAAAGCACCTCAAAATACCTTTTTTTTAGCTTTCTTCAAGTCAGATCAAGTAATTAGGGTGTTACCTTTTCTGGTTGTCTTATAAATCTTTTATCATATTACTTAATGAAGTTACATTTTTAAAACCTGAAAATATGAGGCATTATGGCATTTGTCATTGACTTTTCTAAAGATATGTCTGAGCACACCCCCAAATTTCTCTATGAGCAATGTTCCCATTTTTAGTAGCACTTAGGATTGACATATTAAATGTAGGAAGAAAGATAAAGACTTCCGGTCTTAACCAAATAGCCTATTAAATTAAACTGGGAGATTCTGGCAGAGGATCTTTTACAAGATTGATGTTCTATTATGCGAGTCTGGAAGGCAAGACAAAGGAGACTTGGCGGCGCCTCTGAAGTCCCATTCGAGTCCTACATCAAAGAAAATGAAATGTATTTCTTAATGTAATTTGTGATTCTTTTTAATTACAAAGTCATTGCAAACTGAGGAGCAATAAACCAGCGAGATAGGATATGTTCAAAACACCAATGAATAATTTTCTTTGCACTACAAATAAATAATCACATAGATAAAAGAATGATTATCCTAAAAAGAATGGCAGAGAGTGGTTTTGTGGCACTGATTCTTCTTCGTGGGATTTTAAATCATTCTTCTGGAATTGGAAGTCCTCATAGATACAATGGTGGTGAGAAAGCAGACGGCAGAGACTAATAAAAGCAGTAATGGACGGTTGGGAGGGTGTGCATTACATGCACAAAAAGAGAATAAAGCAGGTCGCATTGTGCCATGGCATCTGTTTTGGCTTCACACGGGTGTGGTGATGGAGACCACTTTGAAGGTTACATACAATAGTGGAATTCAAAATTGCAGCGTTAGGGAGAACAGATGTTATAGACTCGGGGATGTGCATGAGATTCCTGCAAACTCGATGGGAGACTTGGAAAGGCCCTTCTGTTAAATGATAATAAAAAATCCCCACCACAATAAGTGTTGTGAGCCTGAGAACTAATAGAGGGGATGTGACAGCAAGAAACAGAAACTAAACTAGAGGGAGATGGGACAACGCATCTTGGAAAAAACTGGCAGCGTGTGTTTGAAAGGCACTGAAAAGGTTTAAAATTAAAATAGTGTAAATTGAGGAGAGCAAATATACATGGTGCCTTTTGGGCCACCACTCCTCAGAAATAAATGGAAATCTCTCTGAATAACAAAACCATATTGCTATAAGCTTCAGGTAGATAGAATGTTGGAATTATTAGCAGCAACCTCCAGCTTTTTCTTTTCTTATTTAACCTTTAGGTCTAAGACTATTACTTAAATGTTAACCAGGAAAAGGATATAAGACAGGAAGTCAAAAACCTGTGGCTTTTATTACCTGATTGCTATATGACTGAGAAGTGTACTTAAGCTTTGCTGGCTCTCAACTTCCTACAGTATGAAATAAGAAGGTAAGACTAAACTACATCCTTCCAAAGCAGAGCTTGAAGATGTCCATCTCCTAAGTTTCTTCTAGTTCATGCTCTTCCTGGGCATTTATTAATCATGATTTTGTTTGCAGATTACACAATATTTGCTTAACTATATTTTTAATATGGACAAACATTATTTGAAAACTATCTAAAGTTGGAAATAAGCTAAATGCTCAATGATAAGATGTTTTTCATTATTATGATACATTCAGTGGACTACCAGGTGTCCATTTGAAATGATGTTAAGATTATCCAATGGCTTAGGGGAAATGCTCATACTAGTATATTACTGGGAGGAAAAGCCACGAAACGGAAGGATCACACTTGCTTTTCAGAAGTAGTGAGACCTGGGTTAACATCCAAAATATATAAAGAACTCATATGCCTCAGCACCAAAATAATAATAATAAACCTATTAAAAAATGGGCAGAGAACCTGAACAGACATTTCTCCAAAGAAATACAGATGGCCAATAGCACATGAAAAGATGCTCCACATCACCAGTCCTTAAGGAAATGCAAATCAAAACCACAATGAGCTATCACCTCACACCAGTTAGAATGGCTGCTATCTAAAAGACAAGAAATAACAAGTGTTGTCAAGGATTGGGAGAAAAGGGAACCCTCCTACACTGTTGGTGGGAATGTAAATCGGCGCAGTCACTGTGGAAAGTAGTAGGGAGGTTCCTCAAAAAACTACAGAACATAGAAATAGCATATGACCCAGTAATTCTGCTTCTAGGAATCTAACTAAAGAAAACAAAATCCCTGATTCAAAAAGACATATGCACCCCCATGTTTATCGCCACATTATTTACAATAGCCAAAATATGGAAGCAACCAAATGTCCATCAGTAGATGAATGGACAAAGAAAATGTGGTACATATACACAATGGAATACTCTTCAGCCATTAAAAAAAGTAAATCCTTCCATTTGCAACAACATGGACGGATCTACAGGTTATTTATTATGCTAAGTGAAATAAACCAGGCAGAAAAAGTGAAATACCATATGATTTCACTTTTTTGTGGATTCTAACAACAAAACAAAGCAAAATGAACAGAACAGCAGTAGACTCATAGACACTGAGAAGTGATTGGGGTTTACCATTGGGGAGGGGTTGGGATGGGCAGGTGGGGAGGGTGAGGGGGAAAAGGGGCACAAAAATTCTCAATCACAATATAAGTTGGTCACGGAGATGGAAGTACAGCATGGAGAATAGAGTCAATGATTCTGTAACATCCTCCTGTGTTGACAGATAATAACTGCACTAGTGGGGATGAGGTTTTAATAATTTGGGTTGAACCACTGTGTTGTATACTTGAAACCAGTATAAGATTGTACACCAATGATACTTCAGTTTAAAAGAAATGATGACACCTAAATGTTAACAGCATTCATCTCTGATGGGTAAAATTATCTTAAGATGAGAACAAAAGCATAAAAATAAAAAAGAATGTTAACAGCATTCGTCTCTGGTGGGTAAAATTATCTTAAGATGAGAACAAAAGCATAAAAATAAAAAAGGATTAACAGCAGTTTCTGATTTGCAGGATTATGATCGATTTTTATGTCTTTTGTGTGTGCGGACATGCTTTGCCATGACATAAACCATGCAAGACAGCCAATATCTTTTTGAAGACCCCAAAGGCCCCAGTTCTACAGCAGCCCATTCAAGGAAGCAAAGCTCAGAGAGCCCATGGGTCATTTACAAGGATATTGAGCATATTTTTCAAGCACACGTAACCTTTTCCTTTGGCTCGCTGGCCTCCTGGCCTCCCATCAAGAACAACCACCCTCCTGGTCACTGAGAGGATGTGAATCAGGCCTCCAAGTTATTGAAACACAATGAGCACTTGCCCCTGGAAGCCCGCACCTGACCCGTCCCCGGACCTGTCCACCGCCTCCCATACACACAGAGGTCCCATCTGGGTCAAGCAGATGACGAAACCCTGAGAAATGGTGCCAAACTAGAAAGATACAGTCTTGCAAGTGAAAACAGAAAAAGCACATAAAGAGTGATCTGTTTTTTAATTTGAAAGCTTAGAACAGTAATAACATGTGAAGGAAATTCACCAAAATGCTAACTAATCATGGTTAACTCTATGTGGCGGAACTGTGAGTGCCTTAAATGTTCTTATTTTTGCTTCTTATTTTGCTTCTATTTGGTTATCTCTATGTGGTGGGACTATGAGTGCCTTAAATTTTCTTTTTTTTGGTTTTGATTTGAATTAAATGAATAAGTTATTTTATCTGTTTAATCAAGCTGATAATTTGAGATCCCATAAACAGATCAGTGTAAGTAATCGGTCTCTAAAATATTGAATGGGTTAAAATATTGGGATTTTTACTAAATTTTTTCAAAGTGGCAGTGGCCCTGTGTTCCTTGGTGGCCAGGTGGGGCTTTCACTGGCCCGGCATCCCATCTAGGGCCTTTCCTTGAAGGGAATGTCACCCCACTGGCAAATGTCAGCATGAAATTTAAATACCAGTTTTCCTACTTAGTAGTAGGTGGTCTCTTTTGTGCCAATACTTCATTGTGGGAGTCATTTGGAGGTAAGTCCCCTGCGTGCGGCATTACCAGTCAGTCATGTGTTTCAGGAGATTTGCTCCAGGTGGTTGAGTGAGCTTTAGGAGAATACAGCCCAGGTCTGAGAGGTAGATAGCAAGTAATATTTCTCAATTTGTCCTCACTCTGAACATTTTATTGGGGGTCCTTCAGTGGATGAGTCTGTCCTACATATTTCAGGGTGTTTAGCATCTCTGATCCCTGCCTACTGAAATCTGACTGGGGCAATCCCAAATGCCCCTACACATTTCCCCACACCACTGGGGGAACTATACCTTCTCCGGATGAGTATTACTGCAGGCATCAATTTCAAAGCAATTTCTATACGGCTAATAGGTGACAACTCAGAAAACTAACACAGCCAACAGGCAGATAATTACTGGACAGGGCAGATAATTTGAACTGGACTGACCTGGACTAACTCGGAGTTTGTACTGAACATCAGATTTGATGGCTGATGTAATCTACAAGCATTCAATAGGTTGGCTGCCAAGATAAATGCATTATGAGCATAATGCATATTGTATGATTTCATTACAATGGAAAAAAACAAGTATCTATATCTTTGACAGAGTATGTCTCTCTCCCAGTTGTCCCTTGAGTTGGCAATGAGGAGCTCTTAGTGCCCCATACCCTCATTGATGTTAAATTCTTTCTAATTGGTCAAGGGATCCATCGAGACGGTACTAATGGATCTTGGCAGGAGTAGCAATGTCAGGTGCTGTAACCGACAGCAACCGACCTTTCAGAAAAGAGGCAGAACAAGAATGAGAAGCCTCACCGACTCCCCCAACTCCATGGAAACAAGTAGTGCTTTCAGGAGCACACAATGCTTTTTCACAGATACCATCTTCAAGGGCCGTTTTCTCCTGGATGTTGTTAACAGATGAATGAGCTTTCCTGTTTGACTCTGAGAGAGGATTGTGTGCTAGACCCTTTGGAGAGACCCCTCCCATAAATCCAACTTATCTCCATCTACAGCAAACCCTCTGAATCACACAAGCAGCCGGTGAAAAGGGCTTTGTGCTGCTCTGCTTTTGCCATCACAAGCCCTGCCTGGTTCTCAGACAGCTGAACCCAGGGCCTTTCATTTTCTCTCAGACAGCTTTAGGGCTCCCGTTTGCTTTGCCCTGAGTAAAGATTAGTAGGCACAGGCTTTTCTGATCTCATTCTTCCCAGTTTGCTAGATGTTATCTCCCTCTTTAGAGAGCCCAGAAAAAAAAGAGAAAAAAAAGATTCAGAAATTCAAGCAGTCTGCTCTCTCATGCAATCATTTAGGCACAATCATTTACCAAAGCTCTTATTGCACCTTTTCAGGCTTATGTAAGAGGGACTATACACGTTTCAGAAAAGTATTTTGATTTCATTTTTGTTTCTAAGTCGCTGACAAATTGAATATACTCTTACAAAGCCCTATGTGGTCGTAAAAAATCCTTTCCCCAAGACAGGCTGCTGCAGTGCTCATCTGATCTCTCCAGAACCTTGCCTTCATAGGAAACAATTTCAGAAAACAGTTTTTCGAGGTTCCTAAAATAGATTCAGGTACCCCCTTTAATCTCAGGAATCCGAAACCGTCAAGAGGCAAGTTTACCATGAACGACCCATTAACAGCTCACCACAAACCTCTTCCCAACCTTCTTAGTTCTCTAATAATTTTAAATGGCTTCCTGTGCTTGACCAAAATGGCTCCCCAGTAATAAATGATCTCATCTTCTGTATTGTTCAAAGTTCCCCATATAAAAGCCTACACCATAAGTTCCTTCCTAAATTGAGCACTAGAATTTCTTTTTTCTCTCCTACTGGACAAGGAAGATAATGAGACCTGTATACCCCTCAACTGTCTTTTGATTCCAAGGTCAGTGCTAAATTTCATGCTCCAAAGGATAGTTTAATATGAATAATTTTCTGGTAAAAACTACACTTACCCTTTAATTTCCTGGCCCTTTGATCTTTTTTTTCTTTTCTCTTATTTGAGTGGTGTTGCTATTTTATTGCTTAAGAGGTTTAATGTAAACTGCTTCCCCACTGCTTTGGCTATAGGTAAAACACAAAGATGGTGTCTAGGATTTTGTAAGATAATCCTAATCTCAGATTTATTCCCAATAATCTATTTTTCTAAAGCCAGAAGACCATCCGAGGATATAAGACCAGGAGTTCCAGTGTAGTAGCAAAATGCTCTCACAGTTCTCACAGCCTCACAGAGGGGAAGGTGGGGAGCTGGTTCACCCCTGAACAGTTCCACTGATCTGATGGATCTGACTGTGAAACTTCACATCATCTCCAGCAACTCTTTCTTTCCAAGTCTGTTTTCATTTCATCAAAGCCCTCTTCTCAGAGTAGGAAGCCACCTCAGTATATGGGAGGATGTTAAGGCCCCCAGGAAGAATTCCAGCCCCTAAAAATGAAAAAAGAAAAGCAGGAATGGAAGAAAACTTTTCTTATTGGCTTTTATTGAAGCTTAAGGTGTCACAATTAGAAATGTATCCTTTTGATTTAGAGATTTTTTTCACGCAAAAATTCAAGGGAAAGATCAGCCCAAATGTGTCTCTAACCTTGTGGCATTTCCCCTTGTGTGTTACTGAGTTTATTGGATTCCTTTCCTGAGATCACATTTTGAGAGAAGGAAAGGGATTTTTTAAAAAAAGCATGCGGCGTCACAAGCTGCAACGGGAGGGAACACGGAAGTGCAGAAAGGAGGGAAAGGTGGGACAGTCTAACTCAACAGACCAAACCTTGATTACAGCAGAACCTCACCAAGGCTGAGCCTGGGCAGAGCCCCCCATCCTCCCCTGGCACCTTTCTCTGCAAACTGGGGAGACCACTGGACCTGCACAGGGGCAAGCTTTTTGCTTTGCATGGCCAAATCTTACACCAGGAAACTCTGACGAGTGTCTGGTTGAGATCATGTCGAATCTCAGAGGCCCAGATCAGGAGTGAGAATGGGCTGCTCCCATTTGAAAAGAAATATGTTTTTAAAAATGCAGCAGTATCCAAATGTATAACCAAGCAGTGCCAAAAAAGCAACTAACCGGGAGGAGCTGTATGTCATATAGAGTCATATTTCTCTCTTCTCTTGCAAGCAATATATTTTGTGGAGCTCTGCCCCCTGTCAGGTTGCAAACAAAGGGAGAATTCTTCACTCCTGAGGCCGTGTGGCAGGAGCAATTAGGTAGATGGGATTTGGTTTGAACTCCAGGCCAACACCTCTCAAAAGGACAAATGCAGGTTTCTTCCAGATGAATGTTTCCACAGAACCAAGAGTGGAAAATTGTTTCATGGCAAGAAAAAGTGCAGTGATTTCAGCAAATGATGAAGCAATAGCTTGTAAGAGGTTTCATTCCCACTGTGTCAATCTATGTTTGGAGGGAGAACTGGTCAACCGTGGAAGATTAATGGCACCTCTAATATTTGGGGGTGTCCTTTGTACTATTAAAAACACATCTGTATATACTCTACTTGAATTTACTTAAGAAAAAATATAATCTCCTTAAAGTTACACCTGGAGTAGATGTTTAAAATTTCAAGAATATGTAAGGTCTCTGTGATCTTACAAATAAACACAGAATTTAATGGCACACCAGAAACATATGAATTTACTAGCTTTTCCCTTTTCCTCAAAATCAATATTAAAAAAATTTAGAACTGATTAAAAATGGCATTTTTTCATTAATGCCTTAATATAATGCATGGGGAATCACTCTTTAATGTGTCCTGCCTTTGTGCTGGTTGAATCCTAATTTTGTTTGCTTGTTCATCTCTCCACCACGTGGCTCAGAGTGTAAACCCTGGTTAGTCTAAACCGAAATGGGCTTTTTATTCCTGTTGCCAGTGGTTAGTTTAGGAATGGGCACGTGACCCAGATCTGACCAACGAGATAGGACAGGAAGTCTTCTGGGGACTTTTGAAAGAGCTTTCCTCTCTCTGAGAATTTTTCTCCCAGAAATAAGAGAAAACAGTCACATTCTTCTATTGGATAATTTTGTGGCTGGAAATGATGCTTTGAGACAATGAGGGCAAATGGCCAATCCCTCACAATGCTCTGAGAATAGCAGGGCAGAGAGTAAGAACACAGATGATCAAGCCAGTGGATTCGCCTACTCTGGAGTATCCACCACTGGACTTTGTGTTATATGAGATTATAAATATCCTTGTGATTAAGCCCATTCATCCAGTTTTCTATTACCTGGAGGTGAAATAATTTTTAAAGGTTCATCATAAATATCCATAAGCATTTGAATACAATTGCTTCAGTTTAGAATCTGTGCAATGAAATCGAGCATTTCAAATGTGTATTAACCTCTCATCAGAAGTTGCTCAACAATCTCTTCCTTGACTCAACAAGGTGGAGGTGGGGCAGTATTTGCAGAGTATCTGTACTTCCATATTTTACAAATGATTCTAAAAATTAAGATAGATAAATCATCCTAAAAGCACCTTACCCTATTAAATTTTTCCCTCATTTGTTCATCTGTAATTTATGATTCATAGACCATACAAAAATTTAAATCTCTGTATCTAAAGACTTTTATAAAATCTTCAAACCTTTAGATATGTGAAATAATCAAAAAGAGGTAAAATAGCATTTTTTTCATAGTGATCTTAGGTGGATGAAATAGTTTGACTCACTGCCATGGAAAAAGCTAAATACTAAATTGTTTGAATTTTCTGTAGCTGAAAAGGAAATCTTGGTAAAGAGTACAGAAGGGGGCGTGCAGGGCAGCGACCACTTTGCTGCTTGATTAAAAACTCCGAGTTGGGCCTGTGCATACAGTAAAACAACAAATTTGACTGGATCTATACTGTTGGAACTCAACCAAGAATTTGGAGAAGTGCAAATTGTAGCGCTCCAAAATCTTACAACTACAGACTATCTACTGTTAAAAGAACATAAGGGATGTGAACATTCCCCAGGAATGGGTTATTTTAATTTGTCTGATTTCTCTCAGACTGTTCAAGTTCAGTTGGACAATATCCACCATATCATAGATAAGTTTTCACAAATGCCTAAGGTGCCTAACTGGTTTTCTTGATTTCACTGGAGATGGCTGGTAATTACAGATATGCTTTGGTTATGTAACTATACTCCTATTATGTTAATGTGTGTGCGCAATTTAAGTAGTAGCTTAAAACCTATACATGCTGAAGTTACTCTACAAGAAGATATGCCAAAAAAATAATCAATCTTCCCATGTTTTCTTCCGCCTGCTACTTCTATAGCTTTTCTTCTTCCTTCCTAATTACAACCCTTAAATAGAATTCGTGCCTCATATCAAATTTACCGAGTATCATAACTCCTCCAAGTGGTAAAGATACCTCAAGACAAATGCTGGGCATAGAAGCCACAGGGCATAAATATGCAAAGAAGTAAAAAGCTAACCTTTTCAAACAATAAGGCTTCTCTCTCACTTACCAACTTCACATTTCCCTGTATGGCCCCAGAAGATGACTGGTTAGCCAGAGATGGGTAAGATTCCTCAAGGGAGGAACAACCTAAGACAGGCACAGTCGCAGGGGGGCCATCAGGTGAGAAATTGGGGATCAACAGAGGTGAGGCTTAGAACCTCACCCCCCCTGTTCTGAGAGAAATCTGCTGCATACGTGGATATTTTATTGCCCTTGTCTAGCTCGGATTAACACATAGTCTACAGGCACACACCTGATCATCTACATTTGCTCTCTTACAACACTAAACTGTGTTTTCTACCTTTATCTTGTATCTACCTACCACTTCAGCATTTTATTAAAAATAATAATAATAAAGAGAGAAATGTGGTATCCACATATAAATCAAGTATAAAAACCAAATGAGTGTTCATATTTGAACTGTTTATAGTTCATAATGCATGAGCAAAACCAAAAGTTTCTGTGATGACTGCCCTTGCACTGTTCACCATGTAACTTATTCACTATGTAAGAATTTGTTCCCCATGTAAGAACTTGTTTGTTATGCCTCAGAAGATTGGAGACTGACGAAAATTAGGCTTGGGGTGGATTAATGATTGTGCATTGAGCATTGACTCCCCTATACAGAATTTTATTGTCGTTAACGACCATTTGATCAATAAATATGAGAGATGCCCTCACAAAAAAAAAAAAAAAGGACAGACTTCCAATGGTAAAATAAATAAGTAACCGGGATGTAATGTATAGCATAAGGAATATAGTCAAGATATTGTAACAGCTTGGTAGGGTGATAGCTGGAACCTAGAATTATGTATATAAATGTTTTATCACTGTGTTGTACACCTGAAACTAATGTAATGTAATACTGTGCGTCAACTACCCTTCAATAAAAAATAATTATCAAAAAAAAAAACCAAAAAAAAAAACTCCCAGTTGGTCATAGCTGGCACCAGGCCCTCACTCACACTCTCCTCTCACTGCCTTTAAAATTCATTTACGCTTCCCTTTGTTTCAGAATTATCTGCCTTCAACCGCCAGGGAAAGTTTGTTTATGCTTCTTGGGAGCCAAGCTTCAAGGTCACTTCCTACCATTAATTCCCTGTCAGCAAATGTCAGCTGGGGCATTTCCTCCTTCGTACTCTCAACAGCGTTGAGGAAGAGAAATTCTCAGTGGTCTCTAATTTTTAATCCTCCCCAGTGGTCTTCAAACACACGCTGGTATGCCATTCATTGCATGTACCCGTGACTCCTGCGGTAGGAGAAGACGTCCACGTAGGTTCTCTAGTACAAACCAGTCTGTTCCCTGCTGACGCTACTGTAGGAATAGGAGGCATGGTATTGTCTTCCATCTTCAGAAACCAACTAGACTGAGGACAAATAACTTAGAAGTCAATGCAAGTAAGTAGTAGGTATGAATCCAGAATAGATTCTATTAGCCGAATAGCAAAAATTTACCGCTTTGGACATCTTTATTAAGTGAAGCCAAGAAATCCTTTGTTCCGTTGAAAACATTCAAATAAGTAAAAAAAAAAAAAAAAATTATTTTAATCATTGATGCCTTTGTAAAGAAGGAATAATCAGTTAATACAGTAATTGTTTTCATTTTCTGATTGGATATGCAAGATTGTGGAAACTTATTGAGATGTTCCAGTGAGCACACGTTAGAATGTAAAGGGTTTTAATACCTGATCTTATCTGACATACTTGATAAAGAGAAAAATCTTTTTAAACTCCTGATTTGATATTAATCAGAGTTTAGGAATAAGTCTTCTTGACAAGTATTCAGAATACCTCAATAGTGTGAGTGGGTGGTAGAATAGAAAATATCAGCTATTTTGTTTTCATTCAAAGATGATTTTTTTAAACATGAAATTAAGCTACTTTATTCACTGACTATCTATGCTAAGACTCAGATAAGGAAAACCACAAAATATCCAGCAAGAATAGAAAAAGCTATTTAAGTAAATGGAACAAACAGTATGCTTCTGAGGGGGGAACTTTTCCAAAAGCAATTTGACAAAATGATGACAAAATTTCTCAAAAAACCAAAACCTAAACTGGCACAAATAACCAAGCAAATTCTAAAGCAACAGTTAAAAAGGAGATCTTACCCTCAGATATGAAGGTTTATGATAAACTGCTGATAATAGTTCAGTCACCATAGTAATGATTATGAGAACAGACATAAATCAACCCAAACAGAAAAGAATATGCAACAAATGCAGGAACAATCAAAGACCATCTCGCATACCATGCAGCAAAAGAAAATTCCAGACATAAGAGGAAGCCAGATGTGAACCCGAGCCCGTGAAAAAATTAGAAGAAAACATAAGTGAAAGGTATCTGACCTTTGAGCTTCAAGCTTTCCTGGGCTTAAAAGCAGCAGAAGGAAAACCTAAAGAAAAAAAGTGATGTATGTGACTGCATAAGAATGTAAATCTTCCTATTAAAAAAAAAACCTTAACGAAGTAAGAAGGCAAAAACTGTGAAATCTTTTCACGATGCAGGATAAAAAGAATTAATAGGCTTAACAGAGAGAGAGAGAGAGATTTCAAATCAGTTACGATGAACTCAATGCCACCTATCCCCCACCAATAGAAATATGGGCTAAGGACAAGAATAGGAAATTCACCAAAGAAAAATTACAAAATCAGCCATAAGTCTGAAAAAAAGAAAGCTCAACCTCAATTATAGCCAAATAAACATAAATTAAAACAAACATGATACACAGCTATACAGAAGTATCTAATATTTAGAGAGATTGTACAGCTGTTGAGTATAATCGTAGCCAGTCACAAAAGTGGGTTTCCTTTGAAGTAAAAGCGAGGGAAATGCTCATGACATATTTTAATTACAAAACAGTTAATGCTGAATGTTTGTAATTATTCAAAAGTATATGCTTATGTGTAAATATGGGCATAGGGGAAAAAAAGGCTCACAGGATTTATCTCCAGGTGGTGGGACACTAGGCTATTTTAAATCTCTTTTTATGCTTTTCTCTGTTTGTCTTTTACTTCATTAATCAAAACACAGAAACAATAAATGCCCTGCGGAGTCTGATTTCAGACTCTCACCCGCCCACATTCACTCTGCCAGCAGTGGCCACACTGGAGGTGCTTCGGCTCCAACGTCGCCTGATTCAGACCCAGATCTGAAAACGTCTCTGTTCCCAGCCTTCCTCTCGGGGTCCAGCTTCCACCGGCTTTTTGTCCCTCCCTGTGTACATACAGCGCGAACGATTCAGAGCCTTTCCGTAAAATGTGAGATTTGTCAAATATACCAAACCTAAGCAGTAAAATGTGACACACCAGCTAAATATAGGCGGTGCTAACATCTAGTTTAAAATATCCCTGGTCACTCCGATGAGGGCACCGCACATGATTAACACAGAACTTTACCCGATGGCTGATGTTATCCCTGCATTTCTCAAATGTTTTTACTTGGACCTTTTCAAAATAAATGGTAGAACTGGGCTTCATGTGCTTATATGGCAAGGTTGCTCTCTGATACCGTCCCAAGGCTAAAGCATAAAATCTAGTTAAGAGTCCTTTTTGCCAAAACATGAGTCAGCTGCGGCATAATATTCTGAGCTGTTCTTTTTTTTTTTTCCATTCTCTAATATTTCTTCACATTGCAGCCCAAACAATTGCTCATAATTAAAGTGAGTGAAGGAGCAGGTACTGGCAGGAAATGTACTTGGCATGGACCCCACAGCTCCTCATTGTCTTCCCTGCAGAACAGTTAACATCAGTTCCTTCCATTCCCAGAGAAAGAACAGAGTTCCCAGGGCAACAGATGAAAATAAGAGGAAGGAGGCACTTTATTAACATATTCCCAATCAGATTAATATATAGTTTTTTTTATGGGAAAAGGAAATGCCTTAGAAAGAATTGAACAGTCATTTTAAAAACGTGCTTTCACTTCCTCTAGGATCTATATACC
Organism: Manis pentadactyla; assembly: GCF_030020395.1. Classification (NCBI taxonomy): domain Eukaryota; kingdom Metazoa; phylum Chordata; class Mammalia; order Pholidota; family Manidae; genus Manis; species Manis pentadactyla. The sequence goes on along the minus strand of NC_080034.1, from coordinate 17,764,159 downwards.
ACATGCTGACCACCTCTGTACACCAGTTACTTATGTCTGCTGCAAACGTCTAAGTTCAAAGGGAAATTCAGCCAACGAGTGTGATATATTCCAGAGTCTAGAAGCTTCAAGAGAAGTTAAATGCCATCCGTGTTTGAGAAGTTAAAAATGTATCATCACTCAGTTCTTCAGCATCTGCTATTTACTCAGTGGATCCACTGCAAATCCTAACACAGAAAGAGGATTTAGAGTCTCAATGTGTTCACCGAGGTGAGGTAAGATAAGAGACATCATAAGAGTCGTTTGGCTTCAGCTCAGCTGATGGACAGAACCTCATAGTCGACCTGCAGCCTCCTGTCGCCGTATGCCTGGCCAGCTGATGGGCCTGCCACGGGTCAGGCGCCACCCGCCTCGGGGTGTAAGCTGAAGGGGGGTCAGCCTCCCACCTAGGTTTGCCTCACCCACCCTGATCATCCTGCCCATTTACCAGCTCTTGGCAGCCTGGAATTTATTACAGTTTGGGGAACAAAGGGGGCCAGTTCTCACAACTCAGGAAGTGTGAGAGACGCCCAAGTATGAAGTCCAGCCCACAGTGAGATCAGATGAGAGAACCACGCTCTCCCCAGGAGCGTCTCAGCCTTTTGGAGGAATGAGTACCTTTTTGGATGCCAAGAAGGCATCAGACTTCCCCTTCTGCCATTCCTTAAATTCCTGGCTTCTCACTCATTTCTCCTGGGCGAGAGTCCCAGAGGCCCCAGCCCCCTGGGCTCTCAGAGAAGGGAAGGTAGCAGACAAGCAGGAAGGAGTGCCCAGCAGCCATTCCCAGGTCCCTACTCCACGGAGCAGGGTGAACCCCTTTGTGACCAGGTGAGCGTGTGAAAAAGGGAGGCCAGAGAGTGAAGGAGGCCAAGACAACTGGCATTCTGTCCCAAGGACCGAAGGGACAGCCCCCAAGGTATTCATTCCTCAAGAGGACGACTCCTCCGGATGTGTCCTGCCCCAGAAAACGAACTCCATGGGGCCGCAGATAGGCCAATTCCTGGAGGGGAAGGATTCAACCCAGGATCCTGTGCTTACAAACAGATCCACAAACCTTAGAGGCAAAATCTGAGGATATCTTGACCCTACAATTGAACACCAAGTTGTCTCTCCTAATCTGTTTAGCTGAGAACAATGTTCTTTAAAATACAGGAGACAGAAGCAACGTGAGAGCAAAGCTGGGGGATTTCCTTGAGGGGGCTTGTACCCAGGACGAGGCAGGACCTAAACGGCTGGTTGACGGGCGTGGTGCTTCTCTGCCTCCTCATCCAGGCCCATCTGTGTGCCAAGAGTCAAGAGAATTCATAAAGTACAGGCAGAGGGAACTCAGTAAAAATGTCCCAATAAAGAAGCAGGAATATGATTTCAACACTAATAATGAAGGCAGCACCATATAAGGCCAGAGTCTCTTGTTTACAAGTGACAGATGCTCAACTCAAAAGGGAGTTGGTAACCTAAGCCAAAAGGGGAATTTATCAGCTTACATAAATAGGCCAGGATTTTTTTTTTTTAAAGGTTCAGGCACATCTAGATTCAGAGGCTTCAGTGATATCGTCTGGATTTTGTCTATCTCTCCTGTTCTTGGCTTTTCCTTCTTCTCAACCTTGGCTTATTTCTGCAGACTGGGACAGATGGCTTGTTGTTAACGGCGCTGGTCACCCTTTCATTCTGCAGCATCTGGAACTCCTCTCTGTTTAGGGAATTTCCCATCTCCTAAGACCTGGTGGGGCACATGCCCTGCCATGGTGGAAGCTAAAAATGTCAGATGCTTGACTTTCCCAAACTCCTTTGCAGCTGGGGTTCAGGCATGTAACCAAGACAACACTAACCAAAACACAGCTGCCCTAAATTTGGAACTGGGTGCAGATAAAGAGAGAAAAGGGGAAAAGAATCAGGAACGCTGATGCCTTCTCCCTTACAGGCTCACGTTCCCGGGGTGGGGACAGCAGCACTGTGGTGATTTTCAGAGTCCCGTGCTCACAGTGTCAGCTCTGCAGGCTGCACGGCTTTGTGCTCACCCATGGTGCCAATCATGTCTTCACTGGACCCGGCCATCCTGAGGCACAATTGGGGGCCAAAATTTGCATTGTTGAACATAGTACCTGATTCTGTGGCCATCCAAGGATTCCTTCTGCTTCCTGGGAACCTTTTAATAAATTTATTTCCTGCCCAAGTCATCCAGAGTGGTTTTCTTCTATTGCTTACAAATAAGAAGCTGACTAAAAACAGATGCCCCGGATTCACACCGTCCCAGCTGGACAACTCCCATTGAAAAGGAACTTCTCTCAGTGTGGAGAGCCATCCAGGCAAGGATTCTTACCAATCTTTTGGGGAGCACATGCCCATCCCTGCCCTAAACTTTTTGCTAGAGGACTGGGACTTCAGGATTGGCCCAACCTGTGTGAAATGTCCATTTCTGTGGCCAAGGACAGTGGAGTTCATGAAAGATTACCTCACAAGGACCTTATAGATTGGAAGAGGTGACTTTTCCTAAAGGAAATAGATGTCCATGATAAACACTTTCCTTTTATATAGTATTTTCCATAATTATTCACCAGTCTTTTAAAACTCACCAATACCACATTGCAAAGAATCGAAAGAACATGTCTTATTTACTCATTCTATGTCCTCCGAGGAACAAAACAGGATAAACACAAGAAATATGATAAGTAGAAGGGGTCTTGCATGTAGAACTTCTCAAAATAAGCTATAGAATGGTTTCTTGACTCCCATCCTTGGAAAATGCAGAAAAGATGTTCAGTAACATGTAGACGATATTAGGACATCACGGCTTCTAAACAAAACCCCCATCCCACTCTCGTCTAATTATCTACTCATTTCTGGTCACCTAGAATGTGGTGAGATTCTTCAGTCTTACGGAAAGATGATTCTCCTGGTGGAAGTTTCTCAGGAAACCAGTCTTTGCTGAGGAAAAGAAACAGCTTCAGCCATCACACGGGGTCACCACACCCCAGGGAACAGGAGCGGCGCCACATGCTGAGTAGCGTCTTCCATGTTGCCAAAACTCTTGGGAAGCATGGGCTCAGCCAGAGGCAGAAAGCCAGTTTAGAAGAAAAGTGGGAAGACGCCAGAGCCAAAGGGAACAGGGTAGAAAGAATATATTAGAGAATGAGAAATGGAACACGTACAAAATTGCATCAAGGTCAGCAAAACCCTAATATAAATAGCAACAAATGTTTGCTGAGTCCCTGCAGAAGGGGGTCTGTGCTAGATATTTTCCACTTGGCTCCCCAGATGCATTCTCCACGCTTCCCCACTTCACTCCCTGACCAAAAAGGATGAGCTGCAGTGATTATAACAGTCGGCTCTCTCATGTCTGCTTGCTTCCAGTTGGGTTCAGTCAGTGGACAGCACTGGTGGAAGATAGAAAAGTAGGAATAAAGTGAAGTCTGAGATTTTGCTTTACTGCTTCTTGCCCCATGAGATCAAAGCTCCCTTCAGCAGTCTTTTCCATACAGCTACTCGCTCCAGGTTCTGCTCACTGCCCCTTTCCCATGCCCCTCAGGACGAGGGAGGAAGGCACTTCTGCTGTTCCAGTCCCGGTGCGCTGCTCCGTCCCATGTTGGTTTCCCTAAACGGTACCCACGCTTGTACAGTCCCTTTACACAGTGGTTTTCATGCATCAATTGAGCACGCCACGAGTTTCCTGCTGGGACCATGAATGATGCAAAATCAAAACATTCTTTGAAAGGCATAATGATTGATGATATGCAGCTCAGGATGGGTGGGTAAGGGGAGCAAATGGATAAATCAAAGGCAGGAAGAGAATAGGCGGAACTGTAATGAGGATAATACATGTGTTACATTCCATTCAGACAAGTTCCTATGTCCACTTCCTCTACATTTGGAGCTTTAACTTTTATGAATATAAATTGCATCCAAGTGAAGGTGTTGAATATGTGTGCAATGGTGGAGGGTTCACTTTCAGGGTTAGAATTTAAGAATTATTCACAAAGAGGTAATTAGTAAAAGTAGTAAAAGTAGATGAAGTTGTTCAGAAGCCAACACCAGGATAAGAAAAGATGGTTGTCACTTAAAAAAAAAGAAAAACTAATGGAAGTCTTGAGCTTAAATTTCAAATGGGGAACATAGAAAACCCTACATTTCATTTATCAACTTTCGTAACTGAAAACCCTGTAAATGTTATGTACCGTTTCTTTGAACCAAAGAAGTGTTTTGTCAGAGGACTTCTGATCTACCTGGGAATCAGCATGCATTTCTACAGAAATTCTCGTTACTGTTGCCATCAAAGTGAGGAGATGGCCCGGAGATAAAAGTGATCTCTTGAGGAAGAGATAATGATGGAAACTTATCCATCGGCTGCGACATTTGAGGAGATATTTATAACCTTCATCAGAGCAGTTTCCAAAGGGTAGGACTGTGGACCCCAGCAGCCTGCGAATCCCACAGCGAAGAAGAACAGCGGAGGTAGAGGCAGGAGGCAGAGACTTGTATACAGGCATCTGGGATGAGGAAAGAAGACAGAGTAAGATAGTACGGTGACCAGAGGGGAAAAGCACTGTGCGGTGGAGGCCTCTTTCAATGAGAGAATCCTTATATGAAGAGGGCGATAAATCAGTAGGGAGGGAGAGCTTCAACGAGAGACAGACTCCAGAAAGTTGACCTTGAATAGAAAAGACCTCATCCCTCACATAAAGTGGGGGAAAGTAGGGATAAGGGTAGACAAATCTCTTAGAGAGGAACAACAAATTGAGATATTTTTTCTGTTATACTATATGGCCTCAATTTTCTCAGTAAGTTAAGAAGCATGGAAATTTGACGTAAGGTGTTGAAATAGGATAGGGGTCTTAGGAGATTTTGAAGAGTCAAAAAACAAAAAAAGAAGGTATATTTGGAAATACTCCAAGGCTGGTCTAAAACAGGAATGATGCATGACCTAGATTTTCTGTAATTAATGACCCAGGGGAAGCAGTGCGTGGCGTTGACTAGCAGAGAGAACGAATTAAACATAGATAAGACATAGACGAGTATGGATAATATATAGATACCTATGCTAAGGCAAGATGATGCATGGTCATAAGTTGCTTACCTACACTCCTGCCCAGAAATTTATATTCATAAAAGTTAAAGCTCCAAATTTAGAGGAAGTGGACATAGAAAAAGAGTGCTCCAGTATCCTCAAGTGCCCAGATGTGATCATGTAATATTGTATATAGCTTTGACTAAAATAAAACTGAAAATTAAAAAAATGCTAAACTTTGTATGTCATTTAGACTATAGAAACATCACACATACACATTCAAAGGGGTAACAGTGCATACTTCAATTTAATATATCCCAGTGAGTTTTCAGATTCTTCTATAAATCTATATAGTATTTCATATTCTTGATTATCACCATTTCCATAATCAGGCAGCTATTGATGGACATTTAAATCAGTATCAAGATTCCTGTCTTTACATTGTATGTATGTCATTTTGCATGGAAACAAATATATCTAAAGAATGAATTCCTGGAAATGGAATTGCTTAGTGAAAGGGCATGTGACTTATTTAGGATTTAATATTGGATTTCATACTCCCATATGCAAAACATGAGAGTGCCTATTTCCTCGTGACCTCTCCAACATGGTATTTTAACAAAATTCTCTATTTTACTAATCTGATAGGTTTAAAAAGGTCATCTCACTGTAATTTTAATTTAATTTGCATTTCTCTTTATATGATTGAGCATCTTTTCATGTATTAAGTGTCATTTGTATTTCCTACCCTATCTATTCATTCCTTTGACCATTATTCTACTAGGCAGTTGGCTTTTTCTTATTGATTTTTATAAACTCTCAATAGATAGATAGATAGATATAGATAGATAGATAGATAGATAGATAGATATGGATAGATCGATCTTCATTAGATAATAGATAGACAGATCTTCATTATTCATGAATTCCATATTTTCAAATTCACCCACTTACTAAAATTTAGTTGTAATCCCCAAATCAGTACTCACGGTGTGTTTGTGGTCATTCACAGATACACACAGAGAAGCGAAAAACTTAAGCCACACAGCATGCACCCTCCCGGCTGAGGTCAAAGCCATGCTCTGCCTTCTTGTTTCAGTTCCCGTACTGAAAACAAGTACGCTTTTCATGGTCTGCTGAGTGCCACACTTCTCACGTTTGTGTTTTCTATTGGTGGATTGGCAATGTAAAATGGGCCCCCAAGGGTAGTGCTGAATTCTGTCTAGTGTCCCTAAGAGCAAGAAGGCTGTGATGTACCTTATGGAGAAAATATGTGTGTTTGCTAAGCTTGATTCAGGCTTGAGTTATAATGCTGTTGGCTGTGAGTAAATTACGTAAGATTTATTTCAACAGAAACACATCAAAAACAAGGTTATATGTTGATTGGCTGACAAAAAAGTGACCAGAGGCTTGCAGGAAACTAGTCAATTTCCCACGAAAGCAATGGCTCAGTGTTTGTTGATTCAGTGTTCCCGTGAATATATAACATAACTACCTTGAATAATGATGATTAGCTCTTTGTGGCGTAAGTTGTGATTATATTGTCAAGTTTGTCATTTGTTGGCTTGTCATTTGTTGCTTATTTGTTGGCAAGGATATATGCTTTTTTATTTTTATGGGGTCAAGTTTATAAAGTTGTGTTTATTACATACCTCTGGCTATTGTGCTTTAGAAAAGGAAAACGGTGAATGAATGGAATAAACACCTGAATCTAGGTATTACCTGCCATCTGGTCTGCCAACCTCTGTTCAAGTAGAACCAAGCTGTCTCTCCATCCACTCAAATAAAGCTCACTTGATAGAGAAGAAAAGAGAGATAGTATGACTATTACTTCAAAGGAGAGCAGTTAGACTCCCAAGGCACCACTTCACTGTATCCTGGAAATATTTATGTGGGGGTGGCAGGAGCCCATGGCCTCAGCTACAAAGAAATGCGTGAAAACATTCACTTCTATTTCCATAAAATTTGCAGTAGGAATACTATTATACTTTTGGTGTCATGTGAACCTTCACCCAACTAAGCTACAAAAGTTGCTCTGGGCAATCATAATGAACCTTACCCATTAATCAGTTCTGACTGGAATTATCTCCAAAAGAATGAAGATCTACCTGACACAGAAATAAGGAGTATCTTGCCAATTATTAGCTAAGAAATCACACCAGTTGTATTTTAATGAAGCCGAAAGTGACAAGTGACTCCTAATTGGAAGTCGCACTTCTATCACCTCAGCTTATCAAATCTCAGGTGACAACTGGTTTTCAGACTGAGAGCAACAGCCTTGCACAATGGCACCATGAAAAAGCTTCCCCTTGCCTGCCCACAGTCCCCTTTGCCAGGAATCCGACTTCAGCAACAGATACGAAACTGTGACCTACATACAAATTATTCCTGATGACGCTGATACGGAACTGCAAAAAAGAAGACTAACAAAAGCATCTGATTTGATGAGCAGTCAATTTTACCACCACTCGGGCACTAAGGCCACGCCCTTCCGAGCTGGTGAGCTTTATTACGTACTATCTGGGCAGTCGTACCACTGAATTTTCAGTGTGTTGGTGCTTAATCCCACACTGGCAAATTTGAGTGTTCTGGAACCGCTTTGAGAATGCTCCCGTCCTCCCTCCTAATTCACCATTGGTTATTCCAAATACTTATCTTTCACATGAAACAAAAGCACTGTATGGTCTCTGTGTCCCCATGATTCTATAGGAAAATCAAGCCTTATGAAGAAGCAGGTATTGCTGGGGGTGAAGTTGGGATACAGGTTTTCTGCTCTTCCCCTAACCCCCAACCCTCCTTTCTCTCTACCTGCAATAGAATGAATTGTGTCTTCCTGCCCCAAATTCATATATTATAGTCCTAACCCCTACTGTTACCCCCAAAGTTGAAATGGGGTTTTGGGAGATCCTTAAGGTTAAACAAGGTCATAAGAGCAGGGTCCTAATCCAACAGGACTGCTGGCCTTATAAGCAAAGGAGGGACTCACTCGCTCTCGATCTCTCCCCGTGTGCACCTGGGGAGGACTATGTACCACCCATCAGAAGGCGTCCTTCCGCAGGCCGGGAAGAGAGCCCTCATGAGAACCTGACCACGGTTGCATCCTGATCTCGGACTGCAAGCCTCCAGAACCGTGAGAATAAAAAGGTCTGTTGTTTAAGCCCCCAGCTGTGGTATTTTGTTAGAGCACCCCAACCTAACACACTGCCTCTTCCCTGACTCAAGGGGCATGGAAGCATGGTTCTGAGCAGTCCGTGTGCAGCCAGTCTCCCCACACCGTCCCCCATCCCCGCCTCAGCAGCACCCACAGTCCTCATCTTTCCAGCACCTTCCTCTCCTCCTAATTACTTAAAACCTCTTCGTTCTGACCTCTGTTCCCTTGGAGCCCTGTTCTCGTGTATAACTGGATGATAGGACACAGTACTGCGTGCCCCGGTGTCAATGCCTGATAACGATTTGATGGCACTTTCATTTCTACCCCTTCTCCTAACCCAGGTATCCAGAAGCAGTGCAGGTCTCTCAAGCCCCGTTGTTGCACCCACGGATTTTGGTAAGGGCAGAATAAGTCTGGCAACCCTGAGCTGCTTATGCAGCTGAGCAGAGGAAAGATGCTGAAAAAGCACTACCCAAAGGGTTAATTCAGAAGGAACACTACCTCCTTCATGATCTTGTCCCCTGCCCTCGGGAAATGGCCCAGGTCTTTGGCTTCCTATTTAACAGTCCTTCCAGCATACACTGTTGCCTCCCTCTCTGACTTTATAACAATAATAATTTTTTTAAAGCTAAGATGTGATCATTTCAAACACTTTAGAGATATTAGAGGGTACAGGGATCTTTTAGACCACCTCCCTGTAGCTTGATGCTTTTATTCCATTTATCCATTTTTAAGTGAGTATGACTTTTAGTCCACAAGTTCAAAGATCTAAGAAACAGACATTTTATGGCCATACTGAACCAAACAATCTACAGACTCAATTTAATTTTCATCAAAATATCCAGGGCATTTTTCATTGAACAAGAGCAAATAAATCTAAAACTTAAATGGAACCACACACACAAAAATAATGCTGAATAGCCAAAGCAATCTTGAGAAAGAAAAACAAAATAGGGGGTATCCTGCACCCTGACTATACTGAAAAACTACAGTGATCATGACAGAATGGCACTGGCACAAGAACAGACCCATAGATCAATGGAACAGAATGGGGAACCCAGAAATAAATCCACCCCTATATGGCTGATTAATATATGACAAAGGAGACAAGAATATACAGTGGAGAAAAGACAATCTCTTCAATAAATGGTGTTGGGAAAACTGGACAGCTACATGCAAAAGAATGAAACTGGATCACTTTCTTATACATACATAAAAATAAACTAAAAATGGATTAAGACCTAAATATAAGACATGAAACCATAAAACTCCTTGAAGAAAATATAGGCAGTAAATTCTTGAACATCAGCATTAGTCATTTATGTCTGGCTCTATTTCTCCAGGCAAAGGAAACAAACACAAAAATAAATAAGTGGGGTTACATCATACTAAAAAGCTCTGCACAGCAAAGGAAACCATAAACAAAATGAAAAGGCATCTTACAATATAGAAGACTATATTTGTAAGTGATATAGCTGATCAGAGGCTAATAACCAATATACATAAAGAACTCACATAACTCAACACCAAAAAAAAAAACCCCAAATAATTCAATATTGGGCAGAGGACCTGAAGAGATGTTTTCCAAAGAAGACGTACAGATGGCCAATGACATATGAAAAGATGCTCAACATCACTAATCACTAGGGAAACACAAATCAAAACCCTAATGAGATATCACCTCGTACCAGTCAGAATGACTAATATCAACAGGACAAGAAATAACAAGTGGTGAGGATGTGGAGAAAAGGAAACCCTCCTACACTGCTGGTTGGATTACAAATTGGTTCAGCCACTATGGGAAGTAATACAGGGGTTCTCGAAACACTAGAAATTGAAATATCATATGACAAAGCAATTCCACTTCTGGGAATTTACCTGAAGAAAACATAATCACTGATCCAAGAAGATACATGCACTCCTATGTTAGTCACAGCATTATCTACAATAGCCAAAATATGAAAGCAAACTAGTGTCCATCAACAGGAAAACAGATAAAGAAGATGTGGTACATCTTATGCAAAGGAATATTGTTCAGCCATAAAAAAGAATGTAATCTTGTCATTTGCGACAACATGGATAGACCTAGACTATCCACTTAAGTGAATAATTCAGAAAAAGACAAATAACATATGATTCAGCTTATCTAAAAAAATAAAACAAATAAACAAAAGTGAAATCGACTTATAAACACAGAACAGACTGGTGCGGGAGTGGGATGGGTGAAGTAGGTGAAGGGGCAAAAAAAAATCAGCAAGAATTTTTAATATCTTGATCTGGACAATGGTTATACGAGTGTATACACATCAAAATTCATCAAGCTGTACACTAAGACTTGTGCATTTTATTGTACTTACCTCAATATAAAAATTTTTTGAAGAGACATAAATGAAATTTTTAAAAAGAAGTATCGATTTAAAGATATTTCTCTTTAAACTAAATACAACTTCTTGCCCCTTCCTACTAATCTGTAAGACATCCATCCCTCCAAAGCCCCTTCTGAGCCTACAGTCTCACAGAATCCAAAAGGTTAGAGAATGCATAGAAGCTGGGGGAAAGACCTGTAATGGTCAGTTACGGATGCCCCTGGGGAGCCCACACTGCTTCCTTGAACAGGCATCTCTTTGCTTCTGCTCCGTGAGTGGGGTACAGTGCTTAAGGTACAGCTGTCATTCACACCGCTTCTCTTCTTTTGATTTGATCTATGGGAAAAAGTCTCTCCTCATTCTGATTGTCTTAAAAAGAGCTTAGCATGAACTTGTCAAAGCTGAGATTTTAGGGAAACAAAAGCCAGGAAGAGAATATCTTACTGACAACCTCTGCTTCCGGCCCAATAACAAAAACTTCCTTTGATCCAGAAGAACATCAAAGGGCTTGGTTACACTTGTGGAAGTGGGAAAGGGGAAAAAAAAAGTAATATTTTCCTAAGTTATCCTGATCCATAATCAAAAGGACCAGAGTACAAATACCCGATACACTTAAAGACAAGTTCTCCTTGCTGAATATTATTAAGCAGCTTGTGACAGCACCAGCCTGGGAAGACTTACTTCCAGCTCTGCTCATAATTCCCTATAGGCCATTTCACCTCCCAGGACTAAATTTTGCATTCCAAGTATGCATTCAACAGACTTTTATAAGCTGACTTTCTGCAGGAATTGGGGGAGAGTGTGGTATACACTTAGGGGCTTAAAAAAATGCCTTGACCTCAAGGTGCACATAATCAGTATGGATGCCACTGTGAGAAAAGACACATCCAACATGTTATGGGAGCACCAAGGAAGGAAATTTCACATGGCCTGGAGGGGAGCAGTCTGAGCTCTCTTGCAGACGAGATGATACCCAGGCCAAGAGTGCTGGAAGGGCAGCCCCGAGTGGGTGGGGCTGCAATAGGACTGATGTACACGGGTCCCAGAGAGGTTGGCAGGGATCAAATCCTGACCAAGATGAAGAACTTGTATTGTCTCTAAGAGCAATGAACAACCTTGGAACAACTTTGGGGGAAGAAGTTGGAGTTAAATTTGCTTTTTTTTAGTAGCTTAAACAATAGAAATTTAATGTTCTAGTTTGGCAGGTCAGAAGCCTGACTGGGGTCTCACTGGGCTAACAAACTTCAAGGTGCTAGCAGGGCTGAGTTCCTTTCCAGAAGCTCTGGAGCAGAATCCATTCCCTCACCTTTTTCAGCTTCTAGAAGCTGGCCACATTCTTTAGCTCATGACCCTCTTCCTCCACCTTCACAGCTAGCAAAGGCAAGTCCTTCTCTCACTGCCTTACGATGATCTCTTTTCTGCATTCCTTGTCCACTTTTAAAAAATCTTTTTCTTTATTGGGGTAAAATTCACACTACAAAATTGACCATTTTAACGTATACAGTTCAAGTGGTATTCAGGGCATTCACTATGTGGTGCAACCACCATTTATATCAAGCTCTACAACATTTGAATCACCTCAAAGAAAACCCTGTACCCATTAAGAAGTCACTCCCCTGCCCCATCTCCTGGCAACCATTAATTTGCTTTCTATCTCTATAGAGTCACCAATTCTGGATATGTCCTATAAAGGGAATCATACAATATATGACTTTTTGTGTTTGACTTCTTTCACTGACTATGCTTTCGAGGTTCGTCCATGTGGTAGCATGTATCAGTAATTCACTCCATTGTAGGAATATGCCCATTTTGTCTACCCTTCATCCTTTAATGAACACATTTCTACTTTTAGCTAAAGTGACTAGTGCTATGAACATTTGTATGCAAGTGTTTGTTTGAGTGCCTGTTTTCAGTTCTTTTGAGTATATACTCAGGAGCAGAATTGCTGGATCCCATGGTAACTCTATGTTTAACTTTTTAAGAAACTGCCCATCTGTTTCCCATAGTAGCATCACCATTTTACATTCCTACCAACAATACGGGAAGGTTCCAATCTCTCCACATTCTTGCCTTACATTGTTTTCTGTTTTTGTTGGTGTGTGTGGATGTGTGGATGTGGGTGTGTGTATTAGAGCTAGCCTAGAGCAGGTATGTAGTAGTATTATATGTGGTTTGGACTCGTATTTCCTTAATGACAATGATGGTGAGTATCTTTCCAATATTTGCTTTTTAAATAACTGAATTTGGAAGGTTTGTGAAAGATGAATTTAAAAGGAAATGAAAAGAAAATAGGAAAAGCAGTCTCCCAGATTAAATCTGATGAAGCCATGAATAAACAATGGGATTAGGAAAAAAGAAGAAACAAACTGGAATTGGAGATATACTTAGAAAGAGTGACTTTACCTAGCAAATATCAAAGAGGTTTATAAAGTGAAATTTACTCAGGGCTCCTTAAAATTCATGTTGCACACATACATTAACTGCTTCTGAGAATAAGCCCTTCTCATTGCAGGGACTACTGACAGAGGACAGAATTTAAATGGAAACAGTTTAATTATTTAAAAATTAATTATTACTTAAGTAATTAATTGAAACCAATGTAACCTCTAAATTTTAGTCATTGTGTTTTACATAACATTCCACAAGTCAGTTGCCAAAAATTTGTCATCCTGACTAAGGCTACTACCCTACCAAAATGAGAACACAGAATCTAAATGGGAATTATTTTTTTAACACTTGCACAGTGAAAGTAAATCAATGCTCTATTCCAAAAACTTAAGGTATAAAGTTTTATTTAAAAATAACATAATTTCCTGATAAGAAGGGCCAAGGTTACACCAGGATTAACATACTGAATAATGTGCAATTTCCTTGATTTGGGTTGTGGTTTTGTCCATTCTTACAGAAAAATGCCAAAGTTGGCATGCTTCAGAACTTACCTTACACCTGACTTGATTAGGGCTAAAACAGTTTCAATAAGAAAAGCTATAAATTAATCAACAGGAAATTGCTCATTATACAATTTTTCTCTTCAAAATTTAGGAATGAATGTAAGACATAAATTTAAGCGGTATAATCTCAACAAACAAAAACTTCATCTACCTTTAAAACATAAAAGTGATAATTTTACTATGTATGTTACTACTAAGTAAATACAATTTGATAGCACTATGGTAGACACATAAGATTATGTGTCCACTCTAAAACACTTTTTTGACAGATTGATGAGTCCTTTGGTTTTATTATCACTAGGTCATTAAGATAGCAAAAGAAAAAGGATTTCGCCCTTCATAAGATACATTAAAACATCTTTCTCCTGTGCTTTTTTTCCACTTGCTCACAACTGTTCATCATTTCTTTTTCTAAGCTTAGTTGTCTTCAAGGCACACATTCCATTCAACCATTAAATTGAATTACCATCCTACCAACTAATTCATATTCTCTCAGCCTTATTCCTAATAAGGTATAAAATGTACATTGTTCTAGGAGTCAACCTGATCATGAAATCATTTCCACAGAGGGATCATTGAGAGGCCACGACAAAAGTTGTACTTTGAAATGTGATGTTTATGAGGAAAGGAATCAGAGAAAATACCTTCTTCTCCCACTAATATACCTAGAACTTTGACCCTACTGGGCCCTGCTCACACTAAGACCTGCCACAGCCCCTGAACCAGCGCTATCCGCACAAGCAAGCATCATAACTTCTGAGCCTCTCTTTCTTCCCATTCACCAATTCCTCTTTGCAGGATATTAGGGAATTATAAAATGTCCCTCTTTGTCTCTATCAACATTTGTTGTCTTAAAGTTTATTTTGTCTCATCCTATTATAGATATTCCAGCTCTCTTACAGTTGCTCTTTGCATGAAATATCTTTTTCCATCTGTAGTGTAATAAAAAAAATTGATATTTGGTCTTTGTCCTTGTTTCCTGGCACAGACCTTCTAAAACCCTTGGAATCCCCTTTCTTTTGCATGCTAATGAGATGATTCAGGTTGAAGGGAACCTAAATAGCTTCAGGATGGGGGCTGGTTGCCAGAAAAACCAACGGTATGATGAAAGAGTTGGACCTTTCAGCCCTGACCCCCAAACTCTGGGGAGGCAAGAGGATCTGAAGATTGAGCTGTTATCAATGACCAATGATTTAATCCATCACACCTACATAATGAAATCTCTATAAACACTCCTAAACGATGGGATTTGGAGAACTTCTAAGTTGGCGAATCCATCCATGCTCCATGGGTTGGGTGGTTGGGACCCTTCCAGGTCCCACTCTGTAAACCTCTTCATCTGGCAGTTCATTTGTATCTTTTATAATAAACTGTGATAGGTAAAAAGAGCACTTACTTGAATTCTGTGAGTTGTTCTATCAAATTATCAAATGAGGTGATGGGGGCTGTTGGTCACTGGAACCCCTGAATTTATCATCAGCTGGGCAGAAGTGTAGGTTGCCTAGGAACCCAGCGTGCAGCTGGGGTTTGGAGTGGGGGCCGTCTTGCGGGGACTAAGCCCTTTAACTTGAGGGGCCTGATGCTAATTCCTGGTAGATTGTGTCAGAAGAGGATTGAACTGTTGGGCCTCCAGTTGGTGGGAGAGAATTGGTGCAGAAAAACAACACATATTTAGTGTCCAAAAAATATATACTATCCTTTCATTTCAACCTTTATATATACAATCTTTACATACCCTTTCATATGCAACTAGTATCTTTGAATCCAAAGGTGCCTTACAGACAGCAGGTAGTTGGATCTTGTTTTTTTATCAGTCTAATAATGATTATCTTTTGATTGGATTGTTTTATTCCTTCTCATTTAATACTATTATTAATATAATTGGATCTTTGTCTCATTTTGCTTTATAGTTTCTGTATGTCTCATGTCATTTTTATTCCTCTGGCTCTCATTTACTGTGTCCTTTTTGTATTAAGTGGACATTTCTTATGTGTGATTATAATTCCTTTAATAACTTTTAGATTTTGTTTAGTTGTTTTACTAGTGTTTGCTCTAGGGTTAATAAGATTTTAACTATTAGAATCTACTTGAGATTTATACTAACTTAATTACTATAAGACACAGAAACTTTGCTCCCATATAGCTCCATTCCCACTCTCTAATTTTTGTTATTATTATCAGATGTATTAAAACTATGCATGTTACAAACCTGAAGAATACAGTGCTATAGTTAAAATTTTACATGAGATAAAAGGGGAAAAATGTACTGTTTTTTATATTAACTATCTTCTTTACCAGACCTCTTCATTTCTCCCTAAGGATTTGAGTTATGATCCGATTTCATTTCCTCACTCCAATATAACTTCATCTCTTCCCCCACTTCGTTGTGCTGTTATTGTCAAATATATTATACCTGTATTCACATAAAGTGTGTAGCACACAGTCTGCTGAAAATATGAGAGCATACTTGTTATTTCTATCTTTATAATCGTAGTGCTGCTGCATACTAGCCAGGTGATCTAAGGCAGTGTTCTCTCTTTGCTTCAGTTTTCTCATCTATAAAGATGGGAATAATGGAAGATATGAACAGACACTTCTCCAAAGAAATTCGGATGGCCAACAGGCACATGAAAAGATGCTCCATTGCCAATTATTAGGGAAATGCAAATTAAAACACAATGAGATATCACCTCACTCCAGTTAAGATGGCCAACATCCAGAAGACTGGGAACAATAAATGCTGGCGAGGATGTGGAGAAAGGGGAACCCTCCTACACTGCTGGTGGAACTTGAAACTAGTTCAACCATTGTGGAAAGCAATATGGAGGTTCCTCAAAGAACTAAAAATAGAAATACCATTTGACCCAGGAATTCCACTCCTAGGAATTTACCTAAAGAAAACAACATCTCAGATTCAAAAAGACATATGCCCCCCTATGTTTATCACAGCACTATTTACAATAGCCAAGATATGGGAGCAACCTAAGTGTCCATCAGTAGATGAATGGATAAAGAAGATGTGGTACATATACACAATGGAATATTATTCAGCCATAAGAAAGAAACAAATCCTACCATTTGCAACAACATGGATGGAGCTAGAGGGTATTATGCTCAGTGAAATAAGTCAGGCAGAGAAAGACAAATACCAAATGATTTCCCTCATTTGTGGAGTAAAACAACAAAGCAAAACTGAAGGAACAAGATAGCAGCAGACTCACAGACTCCAAGAAGGGACTAGTGGTTACCAAAGGGGAGGGGTGTGGGAGGGCGGGTGGGGAGGGAGGAAGGGGACTGTGGGGTATCATGATTGGTGCACATGGTGTGGGGGGTCATGGGGAAGACAGTGTAGCTCAGAGAAGACAAATAGGGACTCTGTGGCATCTTACTACACTGATGGGCAGTGACTGCAATGGGGTTTGGTGGGGGACTCGATAATAAAGGGGAACGTAATAACCATACTGTTCTTTTTGTGAAACCTTCATAAGAGTGTGTATCAATGATACCTTAATAAAAATAAATAAATAATGAGAAAAATGAAAAAAAAAAAGACGTGTATAGTGATGTTTTCTACCACACAATGTGATTGTGATGACTAAGGATTTAATATATGCAAAAATACTTAGTGCCTGGCACATAGGAATCAATTAAATAAGTGAAAGTGAATGCTGGCATTCGCCAGGGCATTTGATGTCACACTGCAGCCAACACTTTCACAATATAAGGAAATTAAAGTGGGGGGAGATAAAAACCATTGATGTGGTGTCAAGAGGGCGGGCATGGCAGATCAGAGGGCGCTCAAAGACCTTCCGCAGCTTAACTTGGCCTAGAGAACAAGGTATTTATAGCTGGGCTGGGAAACAAGCTCACCCTGCTTCAAACATTATTAAAATGGATACCTTCCAGGGTTCTGAAGGCAAAGACAGATTTTATACTCTAGTTTGTCTATTTTTTGCTCTCATCCTGACACAGTAACCATAAGCAACATACTTTCACAGTTTACTACAGGACCCGCTTGATGTTTTTAGACCAAATCTAGGCCTATTGTGCCTATGATATCTCCCCCTAGGGATGAAAATGTTAATTATTTTTTACTAACAGCAGCCTTCCCAACACGTTTAATGCTTTATTTGATCTGGAAATAGAAAGAAAATGCCATCACCAACCAAACACTGCACAATTACAGCCCAAATATCTAAGAAGCTACACTATTTTCATGTTTTCCCTTCTATGCCAGGCACATCTGAAATGTGTGCAGAGAAGACTAATTATTATCTTCCCGGCAACCTTCTCTAGGCATTGGTTCACTGGGGAAAGTACTTTAGACCAATGATCAAACTAGGCTGATGTGAAGAAGACATTCATCTGAGCTTGGTGGGCTTCTCTTTTCCATGAGTCATTATATGAAGGGTAAAGAATGTGATAATAAATGCCCAGAACCCAGAGACCGTCCAGCTACTTCTTACAAAAGCACGAATAAAACTGATGAAAATGGGTTTGATATCGGTTTCAGTGGTTACAAAGTTACTGTGTGGCCACCTGGAGTGGCGTCTTTCTCCTCCTCATGTTTCCTAAGTTGAAAACGAAGCACCTATGAACCCAGAACAGTCAGTTTCTGTACACTGTGACTGTCACAGAAAACACGCATTTCAATATGCTTATTTCAAGAATGAGACGGGCTATAAAGCAGCCCCTATAAACAGGTGATTAGTGTTAAAAGGTTATCATGGCCTTTTCAGAAGTGACTCATCCTTCCCTGTCTATTCAGCTATTCATGTATTGAGTTACTTTCTAATGATAGAAGTAAGACAAGTACACCAATTTCAGATAACCTAGCCAAAATTCGGCATAATTTCACCCCCCATATATAATCCTACAGACATGCTTTTGTTTTATGTGCTTCTAGGGTCTTTGCATGAAGGAGAGAGAGAGACATCATACCTTTTTACATTTGTCCGTATGTTTGTAACCTGTCTGGCAGATAAGGATTTCAGTAATCCAAGTCTGCATAACAAAGCACCTCCATGCTTAGGGGCTTTACAAACAGTAACATTGATCCTGCCCACAGATCTGTAATTTGGGCAGGACTTGATGAGGACAACTTGTCTTTGCGCCACTGCATCAGCCAGAGCGGCTCAAAGTCTGGGGCTGGCATCGTCTGAAGGCTTCCTCACTTGCACGTCTGGTGTCTAGGCTGAGAGACTGGCAGAGCTGGGCTAGACAAATGGGTGTCCCCTGGCATCTCTGGTTTTCTATGTGCTTTGGCCTCACGGTGTCTCCAGCATGGCAGCGTCAGGTGAGGCAGACTTCTTACATGTCACCTTAGGGTTCCCAAGGCTGGTGTACAGCCAGAGTGTGGGGGCAGCCCTCTCACCTGTGTGACTTAGCCTTGGACGTACACAGCATACCTTCCACCACCTTCCATTCATAGAAGTGAGTCCCTACAGCCAGCCATGTTCACAGGGAGCGCGAACTGGAATACACCTTTTTGCAGGGAGTGTCAAAGAGTTTCCATGTTTTAAAGCTCCAGGGAACTTAGCAACTAAATGAACACTTGAATAAATAAATAGGGAAGCATGAGTCACTTCTGATAAAAGTTGTGAAAATCTTTTAACACTAATCATCTGTTTCCACTGTGTGACATTATAGCCCATCTGATTATTGAAATATACCTATTAAAGAAAATGCATACCTCCTGTGGAAATAAACATTTGATAGCTGAATGAATTTACTAAGTCACAAGTATTTTTACAGCATAATTTTAAGGGTTACACTGTGAATATGTCATAATTTATTTAGCCAATTTCCAGTTACTCAGTAAAGACTATTTACTTTGTTTTGTAAATAACCCCCTAGAACAGAAATCTCTATTTTCTTTTGGTAAATTCATGAACATAGAATTTTTGGGCGAAAGGCATATATATTTTAAAGGTTTTTAAAAAGTACTGCAAAAATGCCCTAGATTTTTTATGGACTTTATTTTTTAGAAGAGTTTTAGGTTTACAACAAAATCAAGCCAAAGATACCCATTCCTGTATGCGCCCATTTACCCCCAGTCCCCGTACACTCACAGCCTCCCCCTTTATCAACATCCCATCACAAGAGGCACATTTGTTAAAATTGATGTACTTACACTGGTACATCACTATCACTCAGAGCCCATTGTGTACATGGCGGTTCCCTCTTAGCATAGTTCATTCTATGGGCATGGACAAGTGTATAATGATGTCATTATAACATCATACAGAGTATTTTCCGAGTGTAACGACACATGTATCCACCATAATAATATCATACAGAACAGTTTCACTGCACTAAAAATCCTCTGCTCCCCCTATTCTCCCTCACTCCCCTCTGAACCCTGGCAACCACTGATCTTGTCACTGTCTCCATAGGTTCGCCTTTTCCAGGATGTCATATACTGGGAATCAAACAGTTGTAATGTTTTCAGATTGGCTGCTTTCACTTAGCAATATGTATTGAAGTTTCCTCCATGCTTTTTCATGGTTTTATAGCCTGTTTCTTGTTAACACTAACTAATAGTCTGTTGTCTAGATGTACCACCATTTATTCATCCCTTCACCTACAGGGGGACAGGTGAATTGTTCTTCAGTTTAATTGCCTTCCAAGTTTTGGCAATTATGAATAAAGCTGCTATAAACATGTCTACAGACTTTTGTGTGAACACAAATTCTCAACTCCCTTGGCTAGATACCAAGGAGTGTGATTGCTGAATCATATAACAAGCCTATGTTTAGTTTTGTAAGAAACCACCAAACTGTCTTTCAAAGTAGTTGTATCATTTTGCATTTGCACCTGCAATGGATTAGACTTCCTGTTGCTCAGCCTTTGGTGCTGTCAGTGTTCTGGATTTTGCCCGCTCTAGTAGAAGTGTTGTGGTATCTACTAGTCTCAGTTTGCATTTCCCTGATGATATATGATGTGGAGCATCTTTTCATATGTTTATTTGCCATCTATTTATCTTCCTTGGTAAGGAGAGGTCTTTGGCCCATTTTTTGAATCGTTTTTTTTTTATTATTATTGAGTTTTAAGAGCTCTTTGTATATTTTGGAAAACAGTGCTTTATCAGATGTGTCTTTTGCAAATATTTTCTCCCAGTCTGTGGCTTGTCTTTTCATTCTGTGGACATTAATTGATTATTGAATGTTGAACCAGCCTTGTATACCTAGAATAATCCCACTTAGTTTTGTATATAATTATTTGTATACATTGTTGGATTTGATTTGCTACTATTTTATTGAGGATATTTGCATCTATATTTATGAGAGATATTGATCTCTAGTTTTCTTGTAATGCCTTTTTTCTGGTTTTGATATTAGGGTAATGCTGGCTTCATAGAATGAGTTAAGAAGTATGCATTCCACTTCTATCTTCTGAAAAAAAATAGGGAGGATTTGTATAATTTCTTCCTTAAATGTTTGATAGAATTCACCAGTTAATCTGAGACTTATGCTACCTGTTTGGGAAGTTTTTTCATTATTGGTTCATTTCTTTAATAAATAAAGGCTCATTCAGATGGTTTCTTTCTTCTTGTGTGACTTTTGGTAGATTGTGTTGTTCAAGGAATTAGTTCACTTAGGTTATTACAATTGTTGGCATTAGTTGTTCTTAGTATCCCTCTATTATCCTTTTATTGTCTATAGGATCTATAACAATGTTCTTCCTTCATTGCTGATTTTAGTAATTTGTTTTCTCTTTTTTTTCTTAGTCTGGCTAGAGGCTCAACAACTTTATTGATCTTTTCAAAGAACTAGCTTTTCGTTTCATTGCTATTATTACCTCAAAAAAAACTATTATCTTATTTAGAAATAAGAAAAATAAATGTTTAGTTTACTTTTACTTATGCTTTCTTTGATGCTCTTCCTTCCATAAGGTAGATGCGAGTTTTGACCTATACCATTTTCCTCCTCTCTAAAGAACTTAAACATTTCTTGCAAGGTAAGTCTATTGTCAGTAAATTTCCTCAGTTTTTGTTTGTCTGAGGTAGTCTTTATTTCTCCTTCACTTCTGAAGAATAATTTTGCAGGGTACAGAATTCTAGCTTTGTAGGGGTTTTTTCGTTAACAATTAGATATTTTACTCCAGTCTCTTCTTGCCTACATGGTTTCTGAGAAGTCAGATGTAATTCTTACCTTTGCTGCTCTAGAAATCAAGGGCTTTTCCCCCGCTGGCTCCTTTGAAGAGTTTTTCTTATTCTTTGATTTTCTGTAGTTTGAAAATGTTATGCCTAGTTGTAGTTTTTTGTTGTTGTTGTTGTTTTTCCATTTATCCTGTTCCGTATTCTCTGAGCTTCCTGGATCTTTGGTTTGGTGTCTAACATCATTTTGGAGAAATTACGTCATCATGATTGTTTCAAATATTTCTTCTATTCCTTTCACTCTTCTCCTTCTGATATTCCCTGTATGCATGTTACACCTTTTGTTAATTGTTTCACAGTTCTTGGATATTCTGTTCTGTCTTTTCAGTCTTTGTTCTCCTGGCTTTTTGCTTTTTTGAGTATTCTATTGATATGTTCTAAAGCTCTGAGATTCTTTTCTTAGCTTTGTCTAGTCTACTAATAAGTCCATTAAAGGTATTCTTCATTCCGAGGATAGTGTCTTTTTTCAAATCTCTATCATTTCTTTTTGGTTCTTTCTTAGAATTTCCATCTCTCTGCTAACAAGGCCCTTCTGTTCTTATATGTTTTCTACTTTATCCATTAGAGCTCTTATTATATTAATCATAGTTGTTTTGATTTCCCAGGGTGCTCATTCCAGTATCCCTGCCATATCATTGGCTGGTCTGATGCTTGTTATATTCTTCAGAAAGATTCAAAGTGTTTTTTGCTTTTTGGTATGTCGTATAATTTTTTCTTGATAGCCTGGCATAATGTTTTAGGTAAAAGGATCTGTTGTAAATTAGCCATTAGCAATGTAATGGTGAGTGTGGGGGAAAGAGAAGCATTCTATAGTCCTATAATTAGGTCTTAGTGTTATGTTTGCTTGGATTATGATTCCAAGCTGATATCTAAAGCAAAAACTACAGAAAATGTAAGTAAATATAATCTAGAAGCATGGATCCATGTAAAAATGATGCCTCTTCTGATAGTATTTCATATCAGTTGTGCTTCTTAGTCTAGCATTATTTCATTCCCTTCCCTATTAATTGCTTTTCTATGGACAATCTTTTAAATTGTGCATAATAATTTCTTATATTTGAATGATTTACCAAATATAAAAAATTTTATCCTGTGCCTCTCAATCTGTTTCCATTCTTTGGAATGAATTTCTTTCTATTGATCTATTTCTGATTTTGTTTAAAATTAAGGTCTATTCTTAATATTCAGTATAAATGGTGGTTGTTGAAACTGGACCCTGTACTTCCCAGTCCCAGCTTTCCTCTAGCTCTGCTTTCAATTAAAGTTCAATTTCATTCTATCGTTGGCCATATTATGAGATGCATTATATAAAATGTAGTTTGCATATACTGAAACATTAGAAACACACCAGAGACACTTTTTAGTTATTTAACTTCTAAACTTATTCCCTTATCCCACATCTGGTGGAATCATGTAAAATTCACTTTTTCTTAACCTCTGAAATTCCCCTTTGAGAGGTTAGCATTAGGTGAAATCATCCTCAAAGGCCCTGAAAAGAATCATAACTTTATCAAAGACTCATACCTCTAGCATCATGCTTTCTTGTTTTATTCACACATTAAAATGTCCATATTCATATAAACACTTAGCTTCACTTATTTCTATAAGCACAATGGCATTATATTTATACTTAAAAAATAGAAAGGATCAATAATTTATTGAATCTCTCTCTCTCTCGGTCTCTCTCACACACACACACACACACAAGGCTTTATTAATACTCTACTTTGCTTGTGACCCCCGTAGTTACATGAAACAGAAACCCAACACAAACTAGCCTAAAGAAGTAAAGATCATTGATTTTATGTAATCAGAAGTCCAACAGTAGATTTTCAGGCATTGATGGACCTGGGGCTCTAATACAAGCAACATTATCAAGTCTCATTCCCTATCTCTCTCTCTCCTTTCCTTCTTTCTTGCACAGACACCTGCCTACATGGGGACAGGAATGGCCACCAGCACCTTTAATTACAGCCTAGCAGCCTAGTGATCAGGGTGAGAAAGATCATCTCTCCCTGAAGAATTCCAGTGAAAGTTCTAAACTGCTACATTGGACTGATTTGGACCAGGTGCTCATTCCTGAATGAACCACTGTAGCCACAGAGTGAAACCTGCTCACTGATACACAAGCTGGGCTGTGTGTGTCTCCCAGATCCAGGCACATCCAAACCCTTGGTCCAAAAAGGAAAAATCAGACTGATTGCCAGAAGACGGTGGTGTGTTACAAGCAGATACATAAAATAAATATCCATGATGCTCCTTAAATAGTTTGGAGAATCAGATTTCCCTCCAACCAGATCTTAGCCTTCTTACTCATGTACTGTGCTGAAACAAACCAAATGATTCAGTCAGCAAATCAAGGCAGTGAAAAATATTTAAAAAGTTGCATTGTGTTGAAATATAGAGACACCAAGTACTTCTCTTTTGAAACAGTATGCTGTTGTCATACACACCAATGCAGTAGCTAAGTGTAGTCGTCACAATGACAGGGTCTGCACCAGTGATGAAGAAGGGTTAATGAGTCCAGTGGAAGCAAAAGTGGCATATTTACATCATCTATCTCCCAAAAGTCCACTAAAATGACAGTAAGAACAATGTTCTTTCTAAGCATAAACTTGGTGGTACAAAGGGAATCATAGAAGGGACAACCGGAAAGCAAAGGGATAAGACTTGTGCAAGGTGAAAACTGGGCCTGCAGAAGGTGTGGGACGCAGATGCAAGTCAATCAAAGCAGAATGTGTGAAAAGTTACGATATCAGGTGGAGTTCAGGTGGGGTGGAAAACAGAAAAAATCTAAGAAAAATAAAGTGTAGTCTTTATTTTATAGCAAAGGAGAGAGACTCTAAATACGGGGACACCAGGCACGGCTGAGTGTAGGGCTACGGTTCTGAAAACACGTCGGCCTTAGCCGAGGTCTGTCGTGAAAAGCCAGTCCCCCGCTCCCTTCCCCCAAAGAATTCTCAATCTGAATTTTTTTTAGTGAAATATACTTAACATACTATATTGTATAAGTTTAAGGTATACAATGTGTTGATTTGATATTTATATATTATGATTATCATAAATTTGAGCCTGGATTTCCAGGTTATTATGAAGGTAGAGTTGTCAAGGTAGAAGAATAGAACACAATTTTATTAGCAATGTGTTAGTCCTATTGGTGATTTTTATGTTTATAGAGATGTCGTATGTGGGCCTCCATTTGTATTCTTGACTTTGGTTCTACAAAGAGAGTTCAAAACAAACAGGAAAAAGGAACGCTGAAGTTTCCCAGACACGGTAGGAAACAGAAGAAAACAGATAAACGATGAAAAGTCACACCGTAATAATATTCTTACAGAAACAGAAGGAGATCCTGACAAGAGGTCTAGTGGAGCTTGAACCCCTCCCAGGGACTTGGCCTCTCTCTTGGCCTCCACAGCACCACTGGCTTGAGTAAGCAGGGCACCCTGAGAGTTTCTTGGGCTCCGTGTATGAACATCCCCTCTTGAGGGATGCCACGTGCTCCCGTTGACAGGACCTACCACGCTACCAGAGGCAGGTCCCAAGAAGCCCTGTCTGCTCACGGCAGAGAATGCCTCCCCTGTATTCTACTGCTCTCCAGACTGAGCCTGGGTCCCCTGGTGACTGAGAACAAGACGAGGACCTTAGCCCAACGACTCTGTACAGCCTCAGACTGGCTCACCACACTCTGATCCCGGCCCCCAAAACCTCACTGCAACCTCTGGAATATAGGACCCAAAACACGCTCAGTCACCAGCAAAACCCCTATATCCTCAACTTCTTTTCAGAAAATTCCCTCCACTTTCTGGTCCTCCAAGAGAAAAGGCCTCTCCTCAAGCTGCAGCCTCCCAGGGACCCAAAGCAAGTGGTGGCTGTTTCACCTCCCCGAGCCTGGAGGAAAGGGGAGTCACTCCTTGGCTCCTCGTCACCATTTCCACTTCTATCTGTTCCTCCTCCTGACACCCTCCAGCGCCTCGTTTTTCTCAATGTACGAGCAGCGCCAACACAGGTAACCCCTCCTGCCCTCCAGAAACACTCTGTTCTCGTGGGCTCCGGGATACCGCGCGGGGGTCTTCGTCCTACCTTGCCAACCACGCCTCGCCAGCCTCCCGTCCTGGTCCTCATGCTTCTCAGTCCCTGAATTTTGGAGTCGCCCAGGGCTCAGTTCTTGGAGCTCTTTTTCTTCCTTCTCTTTAAATGCCATGGGATAGTCCTCACTCCTAATTTACATCTCTGGCCTAGACTTTTCCTTTGAAATCCAGACTCAATATCCAACTGCCTCCGTGATAAATGGACTTGGATCTCTAACACGTATCTCAAACTTAACACGATGAAAACTGACTGTTCGACTTCCCTCCCAACCTGGCTCTTCCTGTGCTGCCCCCATCATAGTAAGTGGCAACAGCCTTCCTCCTGGGCTCGGTCCTAAGCCTTGGATTCATTTGGAACCCTCAATTTCTTCAGCACCTCTTGCCAGCTCGTCTTTTATAATATATATAGAATCTGGCTACTTCTTACTCTCTGACTCAGGTCAGAGTCACCATTTCCTCTGCCCTGCACGGCTGCAACAGCCTCCAGATGATTCTGTCTGTTGCCACCATAGCCCTCCTTGTGTCTGTTTGCCCCAGGGCAGCCATGGTGATGTTTAAAAAGTGTGAAGTCGGATCATGCCATCCCTCCTCTCCAAACCTTTCTCTCTGGGATCTTTCTCTCTCTTTCTCTCAGATGTCTCTCTCAGCGCCCTGCTCCCTCTGACTCCATCTTCGGTCACTCTGCCCCTCGCTTACTCGGCTCCAGCCACACTGGTCTCCTTGATTTTCCTTAAACTTCCCGTATCCCTGTCTCAAGGCCTTTGCATTCTCAGTTTCCTCTGCCAGAAAAACCCTTTCCCCCAAGTACATCTTCCTCCTTCTCTTCTTTCTAGTCTGTTCGCAAATATCACCAGGCCACTGAAGCTTTTCATGAGCCCCCATGTAATACAGCGGCCCCTCTCCCCATCTTTCTTAGTCTCCCTTTACTCTGTTTTATTTTTCTCTGTCTACTTATCACTGCTGAATACATTTTTGATTGTGAGCTCCTTGAGGACAGAGATTTTTCTATGCTTCTTCACTGCCAATTCTGCAGCCTGGAATATTACCTGGGACAGAATAATTGGTGCTCAGTTTATATTTATTGGACGAATGGTTGAAATTAAGTTGAATCAAAAAATATGAACAGGAGGCTATGAAAGACAGCATTCAGAAAAAACAAAAATGCTCTTGAAAATTAAAATATGACTATAATTAAATAGGAGCTGGAATTAAAATTAAATAGACAGGTTTGAGAATTTTCTGGAGCAAATTCTCCCAGAAAAAAAAGGGAAAACCAAACAGAAGGAAAATAGGAAAGAAAAGACAACAGAACAAAAGGATCAAGATAGAAAGGAAAATACCCAAATTCTGGAAATTGCAGAAACTGAGATAAGAGAAGAGAGAGTAGAAATAAAAGAAAAATTCAGTAAATATCTCAGAACTGAAGAGCATGTGTTTCCATATTAATGTTCACACCAAGGGAATAAAAAATTACACAATACTCACATACAGATATTGGACTATACTCATCAAAATATATGTGTGTTTACTGTTAGACCAAGCAATCCCACTCTAGGACTCTTTCCAAAAGAGATACTTGCAGAAATGCCAAATGACATATGCATAAGGGTATTTATTATAGTTATTTGTAATAATAAAAGACTGAAAACAATCCAGATGCTTATCAATAGGGGAATCATTGAATTATCCAGGTGTAAGCAAAATTTTAAAATAGTAGAAAAAATGTGACTAGGAGTGGACAACTGAATAATATTAAAGATTATTCATTTTTTCAATAGCCAACTTCACTCCAGAAGACAATGAAAAGTGCTTTTAAAATTCTGAGGACGTGGCTCATAGAACAGGAGGAACAATTCACAATTACATAACTGATAAAAGACTTGTATACAAAATATAAAAAGAATTTTTACAACTCAACAAAAAGACAAATAACCCAATTAAAATGTCAGCAAAGAATTTAAGTAGGCATTTCTCCAAAGAAGACACACAAATTGCCAGTAAGCACATGAAAAAATGCCAAACGTCATTAGCTACTCAGGGATGCATACCAAAATAACATAGCGATACCACTTTGTGTCCACTAGGATGGCTACAATTTAAAGAGATGGATAATAACAAGTAATCGCAAGGCTGTGGAGAAATTAGAACCCTCATACATTCTTAGTGGGAATTTAGATGGTGCAACCCCTTTGCAAAATAGTTTGGCAGTTCCTTAAACTGTTATTCATAGAGTTACCATAGGATCCACAATTCTATTCCTGATATATACCTAAGAAAATTGAAAACATACATCCACATAAATATGTGTACTCAATGTTCACAGCATCATTATTTGTAATAGCCAAAAAATGGACATAATCCAAACGCTCACTAACTGATAAATGAATAAACAAAATTATTATAGCCTTACAGTGGAATATTATTTAGCCATAAAGAAGAAAGCAGTATTGATACTACAACATGAATGAACCCTTAAAACACTATGGCAAGTGAAAGAAACCAGTCACAAAAAAGCACATATTATATGATTCTATTTACATTAAATGTCCAGAAAAGGCAAATTCATACAAATGTAAAGATGATTTGTCGTTGCCACAGATCTGGGGGAAATGGCAGAAACTGCTAATTGTTCAAGGTTTATTCCGAGAGTAGTGAAAATATTCAGGAATGACACAATGCATACCTCTGTGAATATACTAAAAATCATTTGATTGTATACTTTACATGGATAAATTTTATGGTGTATGAGTTATATTTCAATAAAGACTTTATTTAAGATATTTTGAAGGCAAGACCACAGATGCTGGTGGGGTCTGTGGCTCAGTCAGTTGGCACCTACTCTTCATCTTGTCTGCTGACTGACCAAACTTCATTAAAATGTTCAGGCAACTTGCTCAATTTACTAATCCAGAAATTTTTGGCTCTTTTGGATTTGTGAATGTTTTCAATCAAGTCCAGTGAAAATGCTTTCTGAGTTCATACTAATGACTGAAAATCAACGCTTGCAGAAAACCTGCTCTTGACTGATCTCCAACTCAAAATAGTTTTACATAGAACAGAGTAATTGTTTAAAAACTGTCCAAATTGAGGCTTTAAGAGTTAATAATAAAGAGAGAGAGTCAAACTGTGACTTACAGCAGTGGTTACACCAAGACATGGCGGTACAACCAATAGCTGAGTTTGTTTTACTATTATCTCTTACACTGATGAGAAGTTTGAATAATATCTGAGTGAGGAGAATGGTTTGAACAGGCAGCTCACAGAGAATACAGCGTACTGCTGGTTTATACTCTGCCTTCAGAGCAGAAACTTCAATCCTTAGAAGCTAAGTTTATGAAGATAATACACATTAAGGTGAGTTACTGTACTGTAATTGCAAAAAGCTGACAACCTCACTGGATGAAATGACAGCAACTGAAGACTAGGTCCTTGATGAAATCGAAAAACATTGCATCAAAGTTTATCTTTGTATAAACGTTCCTAACTTACCTGAAGAAGAATCCGATGAAGATGAAGGATTTAAAGATCAGACTGGGCCCTCTCAAGTCCAACAGCCCAATTTTTTTGGTAGGATCCAAATGATCGGTAGAAGTGAAAGGCAAGGGGTCAGAAGTCATCTCTCTTCATGGGCCTTTGTGAGCATGAAGACCCCAGAATAAAATGACTGTGGCTGAGGACAGCGCTCTCCACTCACCTGCAGATCTCAAGGGGGGATCCCAGGACTTCCACCATGAAAACTTTCTCTCTGAAAGGCTAAAAAGAAACAACAGGAAAGTGGAAAATGAGGATGTGAGTAAAGACCACGCCTTGCTGGAAATGCTTGGCATGCAAAAGATGAGTGCACGTGAATTGATGAAAGCAGGTACAGATGCAAATGCAGGGAGGAGAAAAAGACGGCAGCGTTCGTGAGCCCCGCGTCAGGAGACATGCCAGAGAAGGAGTCCAGTTTTGTGTTTTTCATGAGATTATTAGAAGAATGCCCATCCTTTTAACAGTTCTTATAGAATTTAGTTTTGGTTTTATCTTCGAATGTGTTGTAACTCTCTAAAAAGTGCTTTAACATCCTTTATCACTGTTAAAGTTGTTCTTTGCACTGTGAATTTATTATTTTCATTTTCCTTCCTATTTAACCACGAATGTTGGAATGGTTTTCCATGACTGCTTAGCAAGTCTTATCTTTGAAAAGAAATAATGAATTTCTTTGAGGTCAGCTGGTCTAACTACCCAATCAATGACAAGGACTATTGATTTATACCAAGGAAAACATTCATTTTTACCTGAGATGCTTTTTAGTGGTGGGCATCTACCTACTGATAAAGATGCGCTGATGGAGCTGATGCTGAGGACATTATTTAGCAGGTAGGCCCATTTTTAAGTATTCAACCTCTTTGTTCTTGCTGGATATGTTTAAGCACAACACTTAAAATCAGTTTGCAGTTACCACTCAATACAGATAATTTACCTACATAGTCATCTGCTTACCAAATAAAACAGTGGAAAGCAATATAATGAGATACATGGCGACACTTAAATAGCTTTTAGGAAAGCAACTGAAGCTTCTAGGGGATGATTTTTAAAGTTCTCTGGATTCTGATGCCAAATAACTTCAAAAGTGAAAGCCACTGCAGTGTGCTCATTACAAGCCATTTTTGGTTTATGGACTTCCAAATTTTTTTATCCCTAGAAAATTAATATTGGTTACACTGTGCTACAGAGGAAAACAGCCTATAGGCTCTAAGTGTGGAATTTTAAGATTCTTACCTACAAAATGAGAGTAAGACTCTATTTTTACTAAGTTTGAAAATAATGTTCTCTCTTTTAAAAGCCTTAACAGACCTGGTCAAAAACCGTTTTAAAGATTAGTATCAGCAGTAGACATCAGGTTTATCTGGGGATGGAGTCTGGGATTCCAGACCCAGGATTCTCTGGTGGTTTTGGCCAAATGGAGCCCTAGTAGCAACCAGGCCTTTCTGAGTTTAACTGTTCCCTTTATGGATAGTTTCTAAAGGAATGTGATTAGGAATGGTAACTTTATTGTGTTTAGATCATCTCACCATTATCATCCAATGTCATTCCCTTCATTTTGAGTATCAAATTTCTCCTTATGTTGTACAAGGATAAAACGTATTTGAAATCAATGCCACCTAAAGTTGATGATCAATGGGCAGCAAGGGTCAAAGCCACTCATGTTCACCCATTGTGGGCAAAATGTGGCCTTTATCTTCACTTTTTCCTTTTCAGTGAATTTTATTAATATGGGAGTTAATGTTTGAAGTGTTTACTTTTTTCAACATTTCTACTGATTCTTTGATGTTAGTTCTCCAAAATTGATATATTAATGGAAGTAAAGATCCCCCAGACCCCCCCAAAAAAGAATAAGTTAAAAATATTAGTTTTGAAGGTATACTACTTCAAAACAAAAAATCAAGTTTCTCATTAACACTGTACCTTTACCATTGAATAACTATCTATGAATGGTCAAATGTGGTATGTTTTGTTTGTAAGGAATATTTTTATCATTTACCTTTAGGAGTTCTATTAACATGTTTTATTTGAGTTCTTATGTACATTCTTACCAAAAGGTAGTATTCTGTGATTTTAGTGCATTACAGAGTTCATTTTGACATTTGTTAAATTAATTATACTAGAAAAAAATGTTTTAAAACATCTACTTGTAAATTACCACTATAACTAAGCCATGTAATGTTCGAATAAAATTATTACTCAGCAGAAGTTAACATTTAATAATGTTTATGGAGATGGGAGACCCTATACTTTTTATATCGCTTTTAGTCTTTCTGCCTAGTTTTTCTGTGCCAGGTTTTTTGCTAATATTTTATGTACTATTTTACCAAGATATTACTAAAATCTATCTATAAAAATGTACTCTAGAAGCACTTGTTTTATATAATAATCATATCTACCAAACTAATTTTTTTAAATCAATAAAACACTATCATTTAGATATTTTCAAAAATTCTGAGGGGCAATGATTTCCAACCTGGAGTTCTATAAGCCAAACTATAATCAGTTGTGAGGGTAGGATTAAGACATTTTCAAACATGCAAACTCTCAAAACACTTATCCACACAAACTTTCTTGGGAAGTTATCAAAGAACATAAATGTTTTACTAAAACAAGAGCAGACCAAGATAAAGGAAAGCATAAATCTATCAAGCAGGTGATTGAATCAGAAGAGAAATGGAAGCAAATCCAAGAGTAAAGGCCCAGAAATAGCCACGAGGACAGAAGATTCCAGGCACTATTCTTCAAGAAATGATAATAGTGACAGACAGCCTGATAAGTAAAGACGTGTTTGGAGAAAATCTACCTCCCTGGAGGAGACTTTGGGGCTCCATAAGAAAAAAAAAAACAGCAAAAAATTATTTTGGGAATGGTTTTCTGGAACACTGAAAAATGTATTAGCATCCAGGGAAACCAAAATTATACAGAATAAGAAATGTAATCATAGTACACTCTGTGACCAAATTATGAATAAAATGTACTCATGAGAATAATAAAATAAGCAATGAATATTGAACTAAATATTATTATATAAATACACCGGAGGAACGGAGACGGGAAGCTGTGTGAGTGTGTGCACACTTGCATGTGCAGATGCTGCACTACCTCGGCCTGTTTGGTAGGGTGCTGTGAGAGCTGCGACCTCTTTTGTAAATGGGAAGTCAGTAGACAACAGCTAATGCTATTTTGTTATAACCCAGACTTGCTATAGTTGTGTTATTTAGAATTATGAAGGAAACACCAAAAAAAAAAAAACCAGTCAGAAAGTTGAAACAGAAATAAGGTGGGAGAGTGATGCATTTTTATAATAAACATTGTGGAACTGTTTGAAAATATATACAATTTCGATTGAAATCTAAATTTTTTTTAGAAGAGTAATGTTACTTCTTTTTTCCAGAATTCACTTAATTTACTATTCAGTATTCAACTCTATGCAAGCAAGACAGAGGTGAAACCTTAGATGTCTTGAATATGAGACTTTATGAAGGGGTGATTAACTTTTGCGAATGATCAGTGAGTCCTTTCAGAATCTGATACAAATTAAGTTCCATCAAGGAAAATGACCTAAAAATTTCAGAGAGTTCCACAGACTTCCTAGAGCTCATTTATAGATCCTCAGGACATCCACATATCACAATTTCAGAACCCCTCTTCTGGAAAAAATAATAAATATGTAGATATAATATTAAAGCCTTGAAATGCACCATATGAAAAGGGTTTCTTTAATCATCTGAGCTGCATTCATAAAATTGGCTGTGATAACATGGCAAAGGGCTGAGCCATTACATCTTTTCATACACATCTACTGTTCCAAGCAGATCTCAAAGAAAGCCAGACTTTGAGCATCTAAAATTATTTCCTGTTCTTGGTTGTTTTAAGACCAGAGGGCAGTATTTCTCTCACATATTGAATAGATCTTTGTTTCAAGAGTAAAGAAAGTGTCCCTCAAAGATTTGATTGCACAGGATCTCCACACATTCCCCTCCATTAGCAATGCTGTGTTTAGTTGGAAAGTGCAGGTCCACAGTTCCATCTTCTGGACCCAATTTGGCCATAAAAGATTAAAGAAACCAAGAACAGATTCTTTTCACATTAAAAATGATAAAGGCCCCATGGAATTTGGTATATGAATGTTTGCACTTAGCACAGAAAGCCTTCAAAACACTACTGAGGCAAACCAGAATTGGCCAGGAAAGCGTATTTTCCAGATCTTGAGTCATTTTCAGGGGTCTGTTTTAGGGGTTTTGAGACATACTATGGAAGACATGCACAGAAAAAAAAAAAAAACTAAATTGAGAAGCATTAGGTAAAGTACTAGCTTGGAGTGGCTTTAAACCAGTTAGTTTTCACAGTCGTACAATGACTATCTGTTGAGTAAGACTTTACACCAATCACTCCCTTCAGTAATCTATAATTCACATCCAGCTGCTGCCAAATTAAAAGGATTCCAAATAACATTAGTTACAAAATGCAGAAGAAAAGTATAAATCATTCTATTTTTCATGTTGGCAGACCTCCCTACCTGAAAGAAAGAAATTAAGTACAGTTTTGCCAGACGCTCACACAAAAGGAAAGATACTTCATTTACTTTTCAGCCTTTTTTAGAACTGGTCAATCACAAAACTACCCTCTCCTCCCCCATTTTTTTTTTAAATTATAAAAAGCTACCTCAGAAAGTACTAATTTTCCATATTTGGGCCTGTGTTCAATTGAACTTCACCAAAGCCCTCTCAGTTTCTTTGCTTTTTCCTAAAAAGGCCTAGAGAACAGGACTATTTAATGAAATTATTCTTCACTATCAGCTAACAGGCTTCCCTTCCATGTTTTTCCACATCAAATAAAAACAAAGAATCCCAACAGAATTTAAAAATAAGAATTGAGAATAAAATCTGTAAAAAGCATATATTAATCACATGCAATGGATCATAGGGACATGTTAAAAGACCTATCAGCTGCTTTCTTAAGAGGCAGTTTCTCTAAAAGCAGTTTAGAGGAGAGGCAGCCCCACAGCTGTGATCACCAGGACCTTGAGAATTACAGGGCAGAACCCAGCCGCGCCGTCTCTTCAGACCGCCTCGCCAGCCCACCTGCCCTCAATCAGAGGCAAACTAGATGTGGATTTTTCATTTTGTAAGTTATCTTTTCACTCATTGACCTCACCACCCAGGATAATTTGGAAGTGGAAATTTGACAATACCTTTTAAATAGTGCGGAATGGCAGTCGGAAAAGTAGAGGAAATCTGCCACTGACTTAAAAGCTCTGTTTACACTTTCAACTAGTGCCCCAACCACAGAAGTTTTCCCCTACTTGTCTTATTTACTGATTTGCTCACTAGAAGATGGATGGGTCTATCATACCTTTTAGAGTCAGGACTCTCTCCTGGATGGTATGACCAAGAATATAAACCTGCTTTTGCTCTGTTACCCCAATGCTTTAAGTGTCTCTCCTAATTCCTCTTCAAATTTTTAAGAGACTACTTTATACCTTTTGGACCCATACACATACACCTGGAACAAAGAATAACTCTGCTTACATTTCTTGTCTTTCAAAGTCTTCCCTTGCTTGTCCTCCAAGGGTACAACAGAAGTTCAGTTTTATCTGAATAATAAATATCTGCTTCCTCCAAAATGCCAAGGGCTTCACCAGGCTTCCACAGCAGTCCCATCCCCCTTGCCATTGACTGGTTTAGGAGTGATCCTATGAAGCAATTTTCATCACTCACTCACCAATACATATCTGCTGGGGGTTACATGGAAAAGACACCCTCTTAGGAAGGCATACTTTCTCTGGGAACATCATCATATCTAGAGGTAACACCTAGGATTATTGTAGCCTCTCATTACCAGCTCAAGAATAAAGCTAAATCTCAAGATGGTATAGCCAATGGGGTCAGAGAAGCACAGACAGAACATGACAAAGTGTGCCCAAACCCTGCACTCCAGCACGATGTCTTGTAATGTGAATTAATGAATCCCCTATTGTTCAAGAGTGTTGGGTCCAGGTTTTCTGATCCTT
Source organism: Manis pentadactyla (assembly GCF_030020395.1). Taxonomy (NCBI): domain Eukaryota; kingdom Metazoa; phylum Chordata; class Mammalia; order Pholidota; family Manidae; genus Manis; species Manis pentadactyla. The sequence goes on along the minus strand of NC_080034.1, from coordinate 17,728,881 downwards.
TCGGCAGACAGCAGCCTAACACATTCACAGGGTAAAGCCAGAGGGCCTCCACGTAGAGTATATTCCTCTTTGGTCTCTGCTCTGTTCCTTCCCAGCATTCTCACAATTCCCACTCCCAGGATGCAATACATAGTTAAACAAATCAAAGGGAGAAACTTGAAATCAAAGGGAGATCCCTTGGCCAGAACACTCATACAATGTCCCTTTACATTATCTGAAATAGGCCAGATTTCCTGAAAATTCTCAAGATATATCTTTGGGAAAAGCTGGGAAACTAAGTTATAATAGTTGCTAACGATATAGAGTCGCACTCATATAAGGTGAACTTGTGGGCAATAACCATGTGATCAATTATTTCCATTCACGTTGGGCTTTAAAAGAAAAAGAGACAATTAATTCTTAAAAAACGAAAAAAGAACTACCCAGAAGTCATAGAAATAAGAATAAAGTAGGGAGGTATAAGTTGAAAAAGAAAAAAAGAGTAAATGTAACTCAAAAATATAGTTCTCCCCAATCAAGAGAACTTAATACAGTTTGCTTGAGAAATTTCACTTCTAAATAAGTGATATTTAAAAATCATCAATGGATAAGGACAATAAAGAGCTTTATCACTGGTTATATATATTATCAACATTAAAATATACAAATCATATTTCCTTAAGTGGGTTGCTGAACATTGCAAGGGTGTCTACAGAGAGCTAGATCACCTCAACTTACATTGATTGTTAACAAGGTTTCTAAAATGAACTAAACATGTAGGGGCCCAACAGTTAGAGGCAGTCAGGCTGTTGTGGGATTTAGATAGTTACCAGGATATTAACTCAACACATCAAGTCAGGAATAAGAGACACTGATCCAAGCAGCTCCCTGCACTTCCTTGGAACATCTGGCTGGGTGAGTGTCCTTCTGCTTTCTTTCAAGCAGACAAGATCGACTCTTCAGATGGAATTGAAAGATAGTGAAGGACTGAGTCTAATGTGGTAAGAAGCTGTTAAGAGATTAGTCTAGGCTCTTGGTGGGAAAACAATTATGCTGAATTACATACACATCTGCCACACACTCAGCAAACTATCAGGGAAGCCAGATTGTCTTCACATTTCCTTCTTGGACCCTTTTCAATTTTCAGATAGAATACAGTGCTCTAGTTACTTGCTTACATGCATTTTCTTTAAATAAACTCAGAACAAACTTAGAAAGCCTGATATTGTTTCCTATAGAAACGTTTTATTCCCCAGCCATTTACCCAACAGGAAATAAAAGTTACACCCTCTATTTCCATGCTGCTTTACAGTTTTCAAAATTCTTTAATGGGCATTCATTTGATAAAGAACATTTCATTCATTTGTTTGCATTAATTCATTTAATAAAAAGCAACAGACTTAAGCTCCCTGACAGCTCTGATCAGAGCAATTCAACAAAGATAAATGGGTATGCATGTGTATCTGCTGTCCCATTCATTCACTCGTTCACTTGACAAATACTCATTGCCTACTCCATGCCAGAGACTGTTCCAGACTCTGGGAATACAGCAATGAGAAAAAGAAATAGACAAAACCCCGGTGCTTATGGCACTTACATTCTCATAAATACAGTTTAGCTTTTTTACAAATTTCCACTCAGTTATAGGTCTGTTAACAGCAAATAGATTAGCTTTTCTGTGCTGGATTAAGTATGGAAGGAGGTTTAAATTACTATTGGAAGGAGCAAAACCCCAAAACTGATCAATTTTGAGATAGATTGCTGCTTAACAGTATGAGAAAGTTCATAAATTCATGAAGGAAAAAAAGTTGAGCTCCTTTGAAGTATCTGTCAAGTAAGAGACTGGATTTTCCATTCCCCGTAAGTCCAGTGAAGGACCACAAATATCACAGTACTTCTCATGCCTGTATGTCACACACAGTTGTATTATGCACACGCCATGTTACATTTGTTTTCACTTGACTACTTAACATCAAGTCTTCGACATTAGTAAAATTTCTAAATTTTCTAAAACACACATGTGCATGGTCACCCCACCCCCACACACACACCCGACAAGTCTCGAAGAAGTGAAGTTATGAGCCTACAATTAATCTCGCTGTGAGGTTTCAGTAAGTTAATAGAGATGACATGCTTAAAGTGATGCCTGGCAAAGAGTAGGCATTCAATAAATGTTACCTATTACTATTATTTCACCAAATTTAAAGATGAGAGAGCTGGGCCCCAAGAAGAAACTTGGCCCAGGTGCACAGCTGATCAGTGATCATGGTGATCATCCCCCTCCTCAGGGTGACTGAGGAAGGACCAGGGCCTGATCTGCCCCCTCTCAGGGTTTGTCTTGTCCAGCCCATCCTACACACCGTGGAATTAGACAACCACCATGCTGTCTCCATAGCATGTTAGAAAACATGAACTTGGGTAACAAAAATGGAGTAGCACCCACTAGTCAAAAGCCTGGTCACTTGCTACTTTAGGAATGAGAAACTGGGGTTCTGAAAATATTGGACATAGGGTGCTCCTTTAATGGGGGAAGTGACAAGGTCATGGTCCTGGGGAGCCAGGACAAGGCTAGGGGTGCCCAGAGTCTGGGGAACACTAGCGGCAAGCAGGCCTGCTGTGTGATTATGTGCTCCTTCCCATGCAACAATTAATAGTAGTACACACAGCAGTAACAGTAGCATAAACTCCATTTGGGTTCCCAGACCAGATTCCAATGTGTGTGTGTGTGTGTGTGTGTGTGTGTGTGTGTGTGTGTGTCGTGGTGGGGGGGGAGGGCTAGGGGGGAGGTCGGCCCACACATAACACCAAGCATTTCTCGACCACCAGCAGGGTGTTGGAGAGCTCGATTCTGATGCTCTCTGCCTGGAGACAGCACCAGATTCCCAGGCTAAGGGCTCCATCCTACGAGACTGCCCTCCTCCCGCCCCTCCAGACACCGTCACAAGCCCCAGGCTGTTCCCTGTGCTTCTGACCTGCCTGCTACAGATGGGAGGTTTGATTAATTTACTAGAGTGGCTCACGGAACTTAGGAAAACACTTACATTTACCAGTTTAATAAAGGATAGCAATCATAAACGATACAAGTAAACAGCCAGATGAAGAGAGACACAGGGCAAGGTCCCAAATAAAGGGGCTTCTACCTCGTGGAGCTCGGGCCCTGACTCGGTGGCCCGGGGAGGCGTGCTGGGTCCCCAAGCGCAGAAGCTCCCCCCGACTGAATGCAGGATGCGAGAGAGCCATAAGCTTATCTCAGGGGGGTTGTGTGAGAGCTTCACTGCATAGTCATGATTGATAAATATTGGCCATTGGCCGATTCAACCCCCAGCCCCTACCCTTGATGGGGTGGGAGGTGGGGAGGTGGTCCAAAAGTCTCTTGTTAACATGATAAAACACCCATTTCATCTTTAAGACTCTGCAGTATTTTCAGGAATGTGGATAAAGACCAAATATGTATTTCTTATGACTCATTATATCACAGTAATTTACATGGGGCTTCCCTTTTCTTTAACTTACCAGATGCATTCCCTGTGAGATGCAGAGGAGCAGAAAATCTCACAGCTCTGTGACTCCTGATGGCTCTGGCCCCAGTGTGTGCCCAGGACCTTGAGACCTAGATGTGGGAGGGTCTCACTCATGGAGCGCAGCCGAGGCCAGGGGAGAAAGGAAGGGACATGAGAAAAACCCATCCTTACCTAAGGCAATTCAAACTAGTAACCTGAAGAAACTCATTCCCTGGCACCTTCTCACTCCTGTGTGCCTCCACGCTGCCACACTTCTGCCGAAATTGTGGATCCTGTACAAGTTTCCATTCCCCCAGATTCGCTTTGCTTACTAACACATTTACCCAGTGTAATAGTGTTGTGGTTGGCCAGCATTATGACTTCTTTGACCGATCCTGTTAGATCATATAAGGGAGCTCGCCTGGGGATGTGTTTTGGTTTAAAGGCCTCCCGTTCGAGGCTCAGTGATGGGGTTTCCATGGAATGCTGGGAGAACAGCGCCTGTCCACATCCGCAGCAGCTCTGGGCCACGACCACCCCCTCCATAAGGCCTGTGAGGAGGCCTTCGCTGGCGGGCAGCTGGCTGTGGGGATTACAGATGCAAATGACGGTAAGCTCAGCAGAGCCCTGCTGCCTCCTTACAGGGGGTAAGAACCTCTTCAAACTGGAGGGGGCTTAAGAGCCGTCAGCTGACTTCCTGGCCTGGCCACTACAGATTGCGAGTCAAAGTTCTCTCTTTAGAGGTAAGTGGTCTGACCATTGTCCCTTTGTAAATTCAGTCTCTCGTCTTCACACTGGAGGCTCAAGCCCTCTCCTACTGTTTTTCTTTTTTTTGTAGGCTCTTTGCGATTTCCCCTGAAAGCCAGCTGCTAGATAAGCTCTGGCTTTCATTACAAAACCCTAAGGATCCTAGAAAGTCAAGTTTGTGTGCCAGGCCACTCTGACCTGCAGTATTCATCAAAGACCTGGTTGCAACCATGACCCTTACAGTTTTAGAAAGGAATCTAGCTAAGAAGCCAGAAAGAATCATCTAATAGTGTCACATGGGATAGATTTATTGGTAAAAAGGCTAACGATAAGAGAATTGTGAAATCTTCTGTTACATAAAAGATGCAGAAGTATTTAGCATCCTTCAAATGATAAAAGCATATACAAAAGTGGAAGAGACTCTGTTGCCCTCTGTACACCCATGAGTCCTGAGAAGCCTTGAACTCTTAAGAGAACTATGTGTGGTGTATAATCCTCTGGGGATATGAGGTGACAGATGCACTGGAACCTCCTCAAGAACCATTTTCCCTCAAAATCTCCAAGTCACAGATTAACAGCAATGCAAGGCAACCTTGGCAAAGACATGTGAGTCCTGCTGGTTGTCAGGTTCAAGAAGAGGTCAAGAGTCTGTGCAGTGCGAGCCACTCCATTACCATCTATTTGTAGAAAGCACAATGTGTATTTTCTTTCAAGGACAACCGTATGCTGAGGAGAACTAAGCTGGCAGACTGGAATTTAAAGGATATGTATCGTAAACAAAGTAAATGCACAACTCAAAGTGCCCAAGGTGACAGAAAAGTCACACAGCCTTCTGAGACCAACAAGCCCTAAGAAATGGGCCCCTGCTCCAGCAATTCATTTACTTTCCAGTCAACCACAAACTTAGGTAGCAAGCCCTGAAACTGTGTCTGGAGGCAACCTGTGGCCAGGACCATGAAGACAACTTATCACTTTCTGGAACAGCCTTTAAAAATTAAAAATAGGAAAAACAATCCATGAAAAACTGGATAGTTTGTGGAATATAGACTCACTGATGAGTCTCATTGGACTAATCGCACCATGTAACTTTTCTCTCTGCAGGACAAGAATTGAAATGAGGATTATCTAAAAGGACCTGCAAAATTTAATTAGTTAGGAGACTCTTTTCCCTGATGTTCTAAGACTTTGTGCAGCAAGGGGCTAGCTGAATAAGTGAACCATGCACTGAGCATTATGTCTCTGAGCCTTTTAGACAGGAATTATACTAAATAATAGAATTACTTCTTCCTGACAGCATTTAACCTGGAATAAAACCCTGCCTCCTGGAACACTAACCAAAATCACATATCACAAGCCCAGGTCCTGTGAACATTTTTCTAACACCTCCTCACCGAGCCACCCCATGGTTCCCTGTGGAGGGAGGTTGCCCTTGCTGGAATGAATTGAAAAACCCAAACTTTCTTCCACGACGGTGGATTCCAGGTGCTCTTTGACCAGAGGACATGGTCAGCGCACTAACTGATCAAAGTGCTGCTGGGACCTCACGGTTCAAACGGAGGCAGGGAGCCGCTTGCACTGTATGCACACATGCCCCCAGAAAGTTAATGTGGGGAATTCAAAGTTCTCTCTTTTCAGATTTGCTCTTAATCATTTTTTAGAATAGGATTTTTTTTAAAAAGCCATTAGTCAATGCACATTTGTAGCCTCTTTCCCTATCTCTACCTCTAATAATTCTAGGCCGTTCCGCTCTCCCTGCCCCACACTCCCCAGTAGGAACAATGCTGAGGCCATGGAATGTACAACACCTGAGGAGCGGGGATCCGAGAGCAACTGACAGAGTCCCGGCAGGTGGAATCAAGCTGCACGGTGCCGAGCTGGGCGGGGTGGACGGGGGAGTGCAGAGGGTCTGCAGCAGCCAGGTGCAGAGGGGCCCGCACTGGAGACGGGTTCAGAGCCAGGGAAGAGAAGGCCGAGGAGCTGCAGCAGCAAGAACTTGGAGGGGATAAGATGAGGAAAAAGAGGTTTCCAGTTTTTCTATGCCTCAAGAAAGTACCACACACCCCTCAGCCCTCTCCTGGTGCCTTCTTAAAACCAAAGCCGAAACAACTTGGTTTTTCAGGAGAGGTGGTGGGAAATACTTCAATTTCTTTTAACTCGTTGTTCCTGGTCTGCTTTTTTGTTTGTTTTTAACGTCCCTGCTCCCCACAGTGACTGTGCCCTATGACAGCATGACCAAGTTACAGGGAAAAGTCGGTTCAGGGGTGCCTAGTTTCTGCTCCCCTGCCCCACCCCTGCTTTCTTGTGTCTATGTCCACAACTCCCACAGAGGGGGAGGCAGACGGCCTGCATCAGACTGCTGCCGTTTCTCAATTGCCAGGTGGTCTCCCCTGCTGCAAGGCGGATGCCTTAGGACCGAAGCTGGACTTGCTTACTTCACCCCCTGTGTGCAGTGGTGCCTAGCAGGGGGGCGCCCCTCAGTGCACTTTATCAAGTAAGTGCCATCCAGCCTCCTGTTCTAGCCATCACCTCCCAGGTCAGCCACAGACAGAGCTCATAAGGGACCCATCGTCTGTCACCCCGCATCGTCTCCTCAATACTTCGACATGTCTCTCTCTTTTCTTTTCCAATTAGCTCTCTTTTAAAATAATAATAATAATAATAATAATAATAATAATAATAATAATGAACGCTGTTAAGGGCACTGCACTAGGCCCTTTATGCTCATTATTTATACTGATTCTCACAATTCTTTGAGGTAGGCATTATTTGTTCCCATTTTAAGGTTAGATATCTGAGGCAGGAAAGGTCTCCTGACATGCCTAGGACGTAACATCATGAAAGTTAAGACCCAACCCCAGGCCGCCTCTGGTTTCAGACTCTTCACTGTTGGGCCACGAAGAACAAGCGGCCTCTCATGCAAGCGCTCAGTCAGGCCCTGCCCTGAGTTACCGGACTCAGTGCCCTTCCCCAAACTCCAGCCCGGCATGACCGCCAGGATTCCTGACACGTGTCCCCACGGCTTCACTCTGCGGTCCCGCCTCTGGGTGTCCCCTCCCACATTCCCACATGACACCCAGTTCTGCCCACCCATCCGTGAAGTACCCACTCAAACGTCTCCCTGTCCTGAGGCCATCCACACTTTCTCCACCCCTCCACTGGATGTAGTCTGAACCCCTCTTATAACACATTACAGTTAGAGTGAGTCTAATGCACATTTTTCACTCTCTCCATCTTTATCTTCCCCACGAGGCATAACACCAGCAAACACACATAGCACTTGTTAGGTAGGTGTCTGGGAATAGCCTAAGCCCTTATCATATATTAAGAAACTGACCTCCATAGGGTATGTACTGTAGCACAGAGATGTCAGTAAACTTGCCTACAGTCACAGAGAAAGTAGCAGTAACGGGGCTTGACCCAGGCACCTCCAGGCTATGAGCCGCCGGGCCAGGTACCTACACATACCCAGATCTCAGGTAGTGTTTGCTGAGTCAAAGAATGAATGAATATACAGCTGAATGAATGCAGAACAACCAATTCAGTGTAAAATTAACCAAACCAGTCACAGTATTTAGTTTACTTGATACCCAGTTGCCTCAAATTCATGGCATTCAAAAGAATTTTTGTGTATTCATTATTCACTCCTCTCATTCACCCAACAAAACTTTTCTGCAGCCCATGTGCTAGGTCAGGGGCTAGAAGTTACATGAATTTGCATGCTTGAGAGCTCACAACAGTCCAGTGAGAGGCGCTTACAGGTGGCCCCCATTTGCACAGGGGCTGGTTGTATAGAAATGTGATATCTGGGACTCCGTAACTAACATATACTTGGATTTCTTCCGAATGGAAGCAACCTAAATGTCCATCAGTAGATGAATGGATAAAGAAGATGTGGTACATATACACAATGGAATATTATTCAGCCATAAGAAGAAAGCAAATCCTACCATTTGCAACAACATGGATGGAGCTAGAGGGTATTATGCTCAGTGAAATAAGCCAGGCGGAGAAAGACAAATACCAAATGATTTCACTCATATGTGGAGCATAAAAACAAAGAAAAGCTGAAGGAACAAAACAGCAGCAGACTCATAGAATCCAAGAATGGACTAACAGTTACCAAAGGGAAAGAGACTGGGGAGTATGGGTGGGAAGGGAGGTATAAGGGGGGTGGAAAGCAAGGGGGTATTACAATTAGCATGTATAATTAGCATGTGGTGGGGCACGGGGAGGGCTGTGCAACACAGGGAAGACAAGTAGTGATTCTATGCTGATGGACAGTGACTATAATGGGGTGTGAGGGGGTACTTGGTGAAGGGGGGAGCCTAGTAAACATAATGTTCTTCATGTAATTGTAGATTAAAGATAAAATAAAAAATAAAAAATAAAAAAACACATACTTGGATTTCTTCCGTTGTGAACCATGGACTACAGCAGTGATTCAGTGTGGGGTGATTCTCCCCTCCCTGCTTGGCACTGTCTGGAGATCCTGGGGGTGTGGGTGGTACTGGCATCAGGTAGGAAGACTCCCGGGTGCTGTTGAGCACCTTACCATGCACAGAACAGGAGGGTTATACTGCCGAAAATGTCAGGTGCTGAGGTTGAGAAACCCTGTACCAAAAATGTAAAGAAAAAACCCTGCATGAAAAATCAAAGATGCAACTAGGAAGTCCTGGAAACCTGATCATAGTACAGAGATTACAGACAACAAAACTGTATTATAAACATTGAACTTCACAAGAGACTAGATATTAATTGTTCCCAACACTAGAAGAAATAGCCATTACATGAGGTGATAGGAGGGTTAGGCAATGCTACCATGGCAATCATATTGCAATATAAATGTATCACGTCAACATTTCACATCTTAAACTTACACAACTTTGCATGTCATGTAAAACTCAATTTAAAAAAAAACAAAGATGAACAAAAACACTCTCATTTAGGAGGTACTTTCAGACTCCTCAGAGAAAATGGCCTGTGCAACATTGAGAAGAATAAATTAAACCACAGTACCAATAAGGAAATAAACACAGCATACACAGCAAAACAAAATCAAGTTTAAAATAGTCCTCGAATCTGCAAATTGGCAAATTAATCAAATTACTGGGAGTTTTGCGAAGGCTATCAGTGGTGCTGGTGTACTAGAAGGAGGAAGATTCAATTTCCAGCCTCCCCCCAGAAATTCTCTTGGGAAAATCTGTTAGCTCTCCTCACGTGCTGCAGGGTTGAGGTTCTACAATGAGAAACTACTTCATCTAAGATAAAACATGACTCCTAAACCTGAGGTGGACAGAATGCCTGGCTCAGGAACTCATTCTATTTTAGAGGTTAAATATAGACCCAGAGACCACCGCTGCAGACCAGGCCTCTAGAGAAGAGGTAAGATGGTGGCCCCTTTCCTGGCTGCACAGAGCCACCAGCATGCGGTGCTCTTGGGCTTTTAAGGAGCTGCAAAGAAGGGTCCTCTCCCCACAATACTCCTATCCAACCATAAAGGAAAGGAAGCACTCACTCTCAGAGGACAAAGGGAGTAAAAAACATGGAATAGTACCTGAATACCTGTGTTTGAATCCTAGATGTACCATTTATTAGATGTGTGACCTTGGGTAAATTTCTTAACCTCTCAGTGCCTCAGTTTTATTATCTGTTAAATGGGGGATGATAACCTACCTCACTGGGTCCTTGAGTGAATGAAATAAATTAATAAAGCATTTGGAATAACTCCTTGCACACAAGAAGTACTATATAAACCTTGGTTAGTATTATAGTGTCAGCAGCTGCATCTCATTTTTATGGATTTCCCTGGGTGTAGCACAGGGTCTGTGTTACTCCCAGCGTTATGGTGATTAAACTCCCAAGTAATCTTGCTTCGGTTTGATGTCAATATTTTATTCAAGGAGCTTTCCCATCAGCGTTGATAACGTTGAATTTTTGCCGAGTCAATAGATTATCTTAAAACTTTATTCGGGTTTACTGAGAAAACCAAGGGGAAATCTTACAGAAACTTAGATTTAGAACCTTTAAATTGCTTTTGAAAGTGTTTGGGTCAGTATGGAGAAAAGGAACTGACAGGCATCCATCTGGGGTTGAGGAGTGGGAGGTGGGAAGAGAAGAACAAACAGCAAAATATTTTCTCATTACCACTGAGATTTCTTTTTTGATGCATTTGTTGATTTTTATTTCTACTTTTTATTGAGTAAATTGCCCTACTCTAAGGGTACAGCGTGATGAGTTGTACATATGCAGAAATGCTTGTAACCACCAGATCATGATGAGCAACAAACATTCCTAGCACCAAGAGGGTCCCTCTGCCCACTCCTAATCCACAGTCCCCCTAAAGGTGACCACTCTCCAACTTGTATTACTATCAGTTAGTTTTGTGAGTTCTTAGACTTCATAAAAATAAAGACATGTTTCTGTATTTTGTTCTTTGGGAACATTATTGTTTTACTCTTCATGCTTATGAAAGACTTTCATGTCCCTGATCCATTTCAAATATATTTTTGTGTATGGAGTGAACTACAGGTCAAAGTTCTATTTTTTCCTTACACATATCCAATTGCTTTGTTACTATTTATTGAAGACTGTCATTTCCCCACTGAGTAGTAGAGGTACCTTTGTTTTGAATCAGTTGACCCTCTCCATGAGCTTCTGTTTCTGGATTCTTTATTCCTTTCCTTTGGTATATTTGGTTATCCTTTGTCAATACCATACTGAATGAATCATGTAGTTTTATAGTTTCATAAATGTTGAAATTTGGTAGTGTACAAGCCCTCTAATTCTGCTCTTCAAATCATCTTGGGATTCTAGGTCTTTGATAAATTTTAAATTCAACTTGTACATTTCTACCAAAAAGATAAAACCTTCTTTGGGATTTTGATTAAGTTGCATTGACTCTACAGATCACTTGGGGAGAACTGACATGATAACCATCTTTAGTCTTTAATGTATGAGCATGCATATCTCTCCATTTACATGATGACTTTCTTGAATTTTTCTCAGCAATGTTTGCTAGTTAGTGGTATAGAGAGCTTGTACATTTTTTATTAGGTTTATTTCTATTTAATTTCTTTGGTGCTACTGTAGAAATTACTTTATTTAAAATTTCATTTTTCAATAGTTTGTTTCTAGTATATAGAAGTGCATTCAGTGTTTGTATGTTGACATATGCAAAATTTGTTGACTAAATCTAATAATGCATAGACTCTTTTGAATGCTCAATGTGAACAATCAGATCATGTGTGAATAATATGAATTTTACTTCATTTCCTGTTTTTACATCTTTTATTTCCTTTTCTTACTTAACTTCCCTGGATAAACACTTCCGGTGTTGAATGGGTGGAAATAGGGGTCATCTGTTTCTTGTTCCTAACCTCTAGAGGAAAGCATTCAATATTTCACCACTAAATGAGATGGTAGCTGTAAAGTTCCTGCAGACATCCTTTATAAGTTTCAGGTTCTATCCCAGGCTTACTAATTCTCTTTGTCATGAACAGGTATTGAATTTTATCAGATAATTTTTCTACATTTATTTCAGTGCACATTCAGTTTTTCTCCTTTTATTTGTTACTGTAGATTATATTGATTTGATTATTATTTTGAATAGTAAAATAGCATTTTTCTCTAAAATAAAAATCATTTGGTTATCATGCATTACCTTGGATCCCATTTGCTAATATTTTGTTTAGGAATTTTTCTCTTTATTTCTGAACTATACTCTTCTACAATTTTCCTTTATTTCCTTTATCAGATTTTGGTCTTATCATTACACTGTCTTCATAAACTAAGGTGGGAACAGTCCCCTCCTTCTCTGCTTTCTAAAAGATTATGCTTAAGATTGTATTATTTCTTCCTTAAATGTTTTGAAGAATTCATCAGCAAAGCCAGCTAGGCCTGAAGTTTTGTTTGTAGGAATATCTTTAATTAGGGGTTCAACTACTTTAATATATGTAGAATTATTCCAGTTAGCTATTTCTTATTGAGCAGTTTTGATAAGTTGTTTTTTGCTTCTTTCTCTTCTTTTCCTTAATCGGTCATGCTTCAGGGGTTTATCAATTTCACTAATCTTTTCAGAGAATCAATTTTTAATTTTGTTGATTTTCTCTAAAACAGCTTTCCATTTTGTTGATTCTACTTTTATCATTATGATTTTGTTACTTTTACTTTCTTTGGATTTGATTTGTTATTCTTTATCAAATATTTTTGAGATGAAATCTTAGACTGTTAATTGTCAACATTTCTTTTCAAATATTGTATTTAAGGTTATAAATTTCCATCTAAGTACTGTCTTAGCGGCATTCCACATGCTTTGACATGTCATAGTTTCACTATCATTCACTTCAAAATATTTTCTAATTTTTATTGTGATTTCTCAAGTTCACAAAACTAATAAAGTGTGGAGCCACAGTATTAACCTGAGCTGCTAGATAGCAGGACTATTGTGCCTGGCAAAAGTCAGAATAGGTGACTGAATATCCAGAATTATTTAACAAGTATTTGTCAAGTACCCACCATGGACCAGAAACTGCACTAAAATTATAGAATGAAGTGACCCTCCACCCTTCAGACCTAATCCCAACATTTTAGATATGAGAAAACTGAGTCTTACAGAAGTTAAGAGACTTTAAAATAAAGTACCAATCTATCTTTTTCAACTATGAATGAGAGACAAAAGCTAAAAAGAACAGAAGAAATGAACAGATCTACAAATTTTTATTTCAAAACATTTAGGTGATGATGTCACCAAGAGGGCAAAGGAGGAGACCTCAGCCTCCAGCCCCCCACAAAGATCAACAATTAGACAGCTACCCACAAACAAAACTAGCCCTGGGAGAGCTCTGCAGTCCACTTCAGAAATGTCAGCAGTGCAGTGGAAAAAAACACTGAGAATAATCACACAGAAAGGAAAGGAAGAACAGCTTCACTTTACCCACATCATCCCATCCCCCAGGCTGGCTCTGTTGAGTGCCAGGAGAGAACTCCCTAGCTAGAAAGAGTTCCCCTTGCTGGGAGAGGGAGAGCAGGGTGAGAGACCAGCTCCCCCAAGGACTCACCTCCACGTCACTCCACCCAGAGACTGGCGGAGCTAAGCTGTATAAAGACAGGACCAAGGAAGTGCAGGGCTGCCAGTATCTGCCAAGCAGCAGGAACAACTGTAACTCCCAGTGACCTGCTCTGCAAAGGAGCCCAGCAGCTTTTGCCACAGAAGAAAGCAATGTTCTGCAAGTTGCCACAGACCCCAAGCAGATTTTACTGGGTTTTCACCCCACAGGTATTTGCCATCCACCTGAGTCCTCTCCACTCCCTAGCTTGCTGCACTCCCACTGGAGCTCAGGATCCCCTTGGGCAGCCAGCCCAAGCTTCTACAGCTGCAGGGGTGCACAGGGCAAGCCTAGAGGCCCCCACAGCTGGCCTTCATTGCCTGTGCACACCTGAAGCAACCTCTCTATTCACGCCCCTGCACACCCCCGGCCTGATGACACCAGCCCCCACTGCTGTACTCATGCATATGGGGAGACCCTGCAGACACAGGAGGGCATGCATGCAACCAAGGTCCCTGCAGCTGCTCCTGGGCCCTGATGCAGCCCTGTTTCCTATCACTAGCCCACACTGCTGGGCTTGCTTGCAACTAGTCCACCAGCTGTGCCTCTGCACCCTGCCAACCCGACTCCCACCACCAGTTTCCACTGAGATGGCTGGGCCAGTGCCAAGGCCCTGCAGCCCCAGTCCCCTCCCCACCCGGCAGCTCCCAGTGTGCCCAAACCAGAATCAGAAAGGAAGTAGTACAATTGTCCCTGTCCAGTCATTGCTGATGACTAGAAAATTCTTAAGATTCCACCAAGAAAACTGTTAGACCTAATAAATGAATGCAGTAAAACTTCAGGATAGAAAATCAACATACAAAAATACATTGCATTTCTGTACACTCCCAATGAACTTTCTGAAAAAGAAAGAAACAAAGCAATCCCATTCCCAATAGCACAGAAAACAATAAAATACTTAGGAATAAATTTAACCAAGACACCATAAGAAAAAAACTTTAAGAACTCTGATGAAAGAAATTGAAGACACAATAGAAAGATATCCCATATTCATGGGTCAGAAGAATTAATATTACTCAAATGTCCATAGTACTGAAAGTGATCTACAGACTAAATGCAATCTCTATGAGAATTCCAATGGCAGTTTTCACAGAATAGAAAAAATAATTCCAAAATTCATTTGGACTCCAAAAAGTCCTAAGTAGCCAGAGCAACCCTGAGGAAGAAGGATAAAGCTGGAGGCATCACACTTCCTGATTTCAGACTATCCTATAGAGCTAGAGTCATCAAAACAGAATGGAACTGGCATAAAAACAGACACATAGACCAATAGAACAGAACTGGGAGTCCAGAAAAAACCCTTGCTTATTCAGTCAACTAATACGTGACAAGGGAGCCAAGGATACGCAGTGGGGAAAGACTACTCTCTTCAGAAAATGGTTCTGGGGAAACTGGGTATTCACATGCAAAAGAATGAAGTTGGACCCCTGTCTTACACCATTCATGAAAATTAAACATAGAACCTTAAAAGGAGGAAGGTAGGGAAGAAGAAAAAGATAGGGAAGAAAAGATAGGGAAAAAACTCCTGAAACAGGTCTTGGCATGATTTTTTTTTTATATGACACCAAAAGCCCAAGCAACAAAAGCACAGTCATTACATGGGGCTACATCACACTCATAAGATCCTGCACAGCAACAGCAAAAAATCCGCAAGACGAAAAGGCAACCTAGAGAATGGGAGAAATTATTTGTCAATCATATGTATGATAAGGGCTTAATATCCAAAGTGTATAAGGAACTCAAACAACTCAATACCAAAAATAACAACAATCCGATTTAAAAATGGGCAGAGAACTTGAGTAGACATTTCCTCAAAAGAAGACATACAAATGGTCAACAGGTACATGAAAAGGTGCTCAACATTATTAACCATCAGGGAAATGCAAATTAAAACCACAATGAGGTATCACTTCACACCTGATAGAATGGCTACTATCAAAAAGACAAGAGATAACAAATACTGGCAAGGTTTTAGAGAAAAGGGAACTTTGGTGAACTGTTGGTGGGAATGTAAATTGGGGCAATGACTTGGAAAACAGTATGGAGGCTCCTCAAAAAATTAAAAATAGAAGTGTCTTATCATCCAGCAATCCCACATCTAGGTATATATCCAAAGGAATTGAATCACTATCCAGAAGAGAAATCTGCACTCCCATATTTATTTCAGCATTATTCACAATAGCCAAGATATGGAAACAACAAGCAATGGATGAATGGATAAAGAAGATGCTAGATAAAGAAGATACATATGTATGTATGTATATATGTATATGCAATTGCATATTATTCAGCCATGAGAAGGAAGGAAATCTTGCCATTTGTAGTAACATGGATGAAACTTGAGGGCATTATGCTAAGTGAAAAAAGACAGAGAAAGAAAAATAATTAGATGGGATCTAAAAACACTGAATTCATAAAAACAGAGAGTAGACTGGTGATTGCCAGGGGGCAAGGGGTAAGGAAAATTTAGAGATGTTGGTCAAAAGGTATAAACATTCAGTTATAAGATGAATAAGTTCCAGAGATCTAAGGCTCAGCCTGGTCACTATAATTAACAACACCGTATTGTATACTTGAAAGTTTCTATGATGGTAGGGCTTTAGTGTTTTCAGTACCACAGCAAAACAGTAATTATGTGAGGCAATGGATGTGGTAACTACACTGTGGAAAACATTTCAATATATATGTGCATCAAATCATCACATTGTATAACCAGTTTATACAATTTTACATGTTTGTAAGTTTATACAATTTATACAATGAATAAGTTCTGGGATCTAATGTATATCATGGTGATTATAACTAATAATTCTGTATTATATATTGGAAGTTGCTAAGAGAGTAAATCTTAAATGTTCTCACCACAACAAATGGTGATTATGGGAGGCGAGGGAGGTGTTAACTAACCCTGTAGTGGTAATCCTGTCACAGTATATAGTATATAAATATATCAAATCAACACATTGTACACCTTAAACTTACAGAATGTTATACATCAATTATATCTCAAACTGGAAAAAATATACTGAAAAGATCAGTTGTGTAAACGTACCTTTGAAGTTACTTACTTCTCTTCTGTTCAATTAGCCACTTAGAATGAATATGAATTAGAGGGATGTTTGAATCAAGAAAAATCAAGTGGCATCAATTTCTTCCCCTGCAAAATACTCTCAGGGTGAATGAAGTCTGTGGCTTATATACCCTTTGTCTTAGCATTCTCACAGCATGCTGTTAGGTACCTTCCTAGAATCACCATTTCGTGTGCTTATAACGACTTTTCAAAGACTGCTTGGAGTTTGGTCCTGTTAGACTAGGCAGTTGAAAGAAGCAGCACACCCCCAACAGAAGACATGTGGCTTTTACCTGGAGTCAGGAAGACTTTAAACATTCCCCACTTTGGCCCACCGAAACTTGGAATTTGCCATTACAATGGTGTCTCATGAGATGGCGTCACTGAATTCACATCTGGGTATAGTTATCAGTTCGTTTTCATCTGCAATATTCATTTTTAAAGGAGGTATTTTCCATTTATTTGTCAGGAGGTATAGAAGATTCCAAATACTCTAAGCCACCTGTGGCAGGCGTCAGCCTAGCTCAACTCTTGGAAAGAACTTAGAGCAGAAAATCCTATAGAGGCTAAGTCACACCTGAGTAATTTGGGCAAATGGAAATGGGGAGGGAGGTCAGGTTGATCCGAATTACTCAGCAAGGCCATTCTTTAATAGCAACCACAAAAGTAAACTTTCTTCCAGTTTCAGGATTTTTTTGTAGATTTCTATGTAATGTAGCCCAACAGCCATGATTTCCGTGAGGACCGAGGCCGTGGCGATGCTTGCCTTTGGCCAGTGAGAAGCCAGTGTCATGAGAATGAGCAGCCATTCCCAAAGAATATTCCACAGAAAGGTGATGGGAAATTAATATGGAAAAAATAACTTCAGAAAATGTCCTGGAAGCAAATGGGCTTGGCAAATGCTGGGAGAAATCTAAGGTAAATGACTTTTTCTACTGATGATACTTTAGAATGTTCAGTGGTCTGTTATGCGTTGTGCCTCTTCGAACTTATTTGAAGATAGCTTTTCTTTTTATTTTTTTGGCAGAGGATCTCACCTGCATCTTTTTCTTGCAGTGTGTCCTCATGTTTTAGGCCCAGTCACTATCCACTCCAACATTCAGTCTTCACATTTTCAAAACAGAGTGACATTTCATCGGGGCTTAAGTAAAAGTTTACATACTTATATTGCTACCTTGTAAATGATAAAGTATACAATGGCTGTGTATTTAGGCATGGCCATAACTCTGTCTGTGAAGGTCAATATACATCTCTCTTTACCTTTTGCTCTATTTTAACGTGTGTATAGCCTTTCATGGTTCCAAAGCATGAAATTCAAAGATGAGCGGCCTCATCTCTGGATTCGTTACTTTGACACCTGTTTCTTCCCATTCGATCCACAGCCTCATTATTGCATCTGCCCTCCCTGATGCTAATACATACACATACACAGCATTTCCCAAAATGTGAAATTTGGGGGAAACAGGATTGAACAACGTTCAGCAGAGGTCACACATCTCATTTCAGCAGGGTGACTTCCTGCCTTAGTTAATCACAACATTACAAGTCTCCAAGGGGAACTATAACTCACAGCATATTTTCCAAATTTATTTTCCAGGGGAGCTCCTCTTTTCCTGGAGTGTCTGCAGGTCCCAGGGGTCTGCAGAGCACACATTTGGAAATGCTACTGTAGCGCTTGGTGGAAATGAAATGGCTTCACTGCTAAAGACAAGGAGTGCCTCAGAGTATATCCCCAGTAACCTCCTCACACTGTCCTTTGGTACTGATCTGTTAAGTGTGACATTAAATAAGAAATCATGGGAGTTAAATGTACCTATTGCCCCCAGTTTAATTACATCATCATAAAAAAAACATTTTGCCATGTCACAGCTTAAGTAACTCCAGACAGCAAATCTTGAGTAATCTAAATTTCCCAGGGTGGGAAGTACCTGAATATGTTCAGTTTTTTGGTTGATTCAGGTTAATTTAGGCTAAAAATGTTTATAAAATCTATAGGCAAACCTTTTGGTTTTCTCAATTCAATAAATTAACATAACTGGAACATGTTTTGATGCTTTGAGTTCTATTTGGACAGAATGTTTATTTTATTCAATGATTATTACACTTGTCCTGCCCAGGTAGAGGATTCTGAGGGCCCGGTTTGAATCTTTCTTGATCCCCTACATATCCTGGAAGCTTTTGTTTTAATTGCCGAAAGCTTGTTTACTGGATATAGGCATCGCGTCTTAGGGTTTCAGGCATGCCAACAGTTATGCATCCGTATTCTATGACTTGCAGCACTGACAGTGTTTGCATAGGGCAGCTCTCTGCACCACATGACCGTCCTCCTTTCCCACTCCACCCCCCAAAGCCTCGGCCTTTACAGATGCTTGACCCACACTTGACCAGATTCCTTCTTACTGGAATTTGGAAATGGAAACTAAAAGTTGAAGTTGGATGGACAATGGTGAGTGCCTGCACTTGAAGGTGAAATTCATTTTGGAAGTTGCACAAGCCAAAGAGAGCACGTGATTCATCTATTAGGACACAGATTCAACCACTGTGACAAAGACTAAAGTAAAATGGCTTAAACAAAATAAGAGATCTTGTTTTTCTCTCCCAGGTAACAGTCTAAAAGGAAATAGTCCAGACGTAAAGCACCTCCTCATTGTGAGGGGCCCAGGCTCCTCTGACCCTGTGGCCTAACGTTCTTGAGGTTGTATGGCCCCAAACAGCTCCTACCATACCCTGTTCCAGAGGGAAGATGGAGCAGGAAGCATGCCCCCTCCCGTGATCACAAAGTTGTGTATGACACTTCCACATCAAGCCAGAACCTGGTCGCATGGCCACGCAAGAGAGCCCAAAATATATCATCTTTAGCTGGGAGGCCATATGTTCAGCTAAGGTTCTATTGTTAAAGTTTAAAAAAGAAAATGGATATTAGAGAACAATTAGGGGTCTCTGTCACAGGCTGAAAGCTGAGAAAGGAGGTACTCAAAGAGAACTAGTAGAAAGGAATCGACTTGCTGCAAGAAGCAGAGGTGACACACACACAGAGAAACGGAGACAGAAGCCTGGGGCCGAGGAGTGGTCATCTGTGACTTCCCAGTTCCTGGACGCCCACCACCCACCTGTCTTTACTGCAATAGAAACTGGGTTGTTTCTGTAGCCTTTCAACAAGCTTCATTGTTCTGAGAGCTAGATTGAGTTACTTTATGTTTCTTGCAACTAAAACAAGGCAGATAACATTTATGGCATTTATCGAGCACTCACAGTGTGCCAAGGGCTCTATGCAAATTGTCTCATTTAAACCTCGTAGCAACCCCATGTTCTCTGTGTAGCAATTACTGATCTTTCTCAATTTTTACCCCTGAGGAAAATGAGGATTGAGAAGGTATCACAGGTACAGGTGCAGAGCATGATTGGATCCTGAATCCTTTCGCCTTACTCCTCAGGGCTGCTCTTCGTCACCCCCGGGACAGGCCCGAGCATGTGCACCCACAGCCATGCGGCCCAGGCCTGCGCTGACTCACTAAAATGAGGCAGGTACCAAGGAACCATGCCCAAGAGTTGTGATGTGGCAAGAGGTTCAGCTGGAGGCAGAAACTCAATGTGTGGGGCACACCGGCAAGCAACTGAGTATGTCTACCCCGAATCGTTGGGCTGTCGGTTTGGCTGTCTGATGGATTCAGGAGCAGGCAGGAAGGCCGGCAGATGGACCGCAGCAGATAAGCCCATCAACAGGAGTCTTAGATACTGCTGCGGTCAGAGCACCGGGAAAAGCTGTTATAGACGGCGTGTGTGTGTCCCCCAGGTCATATGTTGAAACCGTGATCCCCAGTGTGATTGTTTTAGGTAACGAGGCCTTTGGCAGGTAATTAAGTCATGAAGGTACAACCCTTATTTATGATGGGACTAGTGTCCTTGTAAGAATAGACACGAGAGATTTGCTTCCCTGCTCTGTGCCAGGTGGCGATACAAGAAGAGTGCCGTCCGCAGACGAGGAAGAGGCTCTCACCAAGACCTGAATCTTCCGGCACCGTGTGTTGGACTTCCTAGCCTTCAGATTTGTGAGAAGTGATGTTTAAAGCATCCTGTCTATGGCACTTTGTTATAGCAGCCCGAGAAAACGGAGACAACAGCCTCACGAAGGACTGGCAAAGCCTGCCACCCAGACAGCCCTTTACTCCTTCCGTAGAAAAGCAGTTGCAGGGCTCCAGTTAGCAAGTTAATTGCATCTTAATTGCAGCGTTTTTGATGAACTATGTTGACCTCTGACTCTAGGGAGAGGTCTGGCCTGATGACATGTCGCCTAGAGGCTTGTATATCATGACCCTTTGTCTCCTTGTACGGGTCCAAACAGCATGAACAAGTTGGGACAACTTCCACAAAGCAGCTCAGATCACTGCTGAGGAGAAGCCAGTGGAGAAAAGGTCCAGGCGCTTACCAGTAAGCAGCTCAACATACACCCGAACTAATATCAAGGAAAACAGTGCATAATGTGCTTACCTGTTCACGGGAGGAGAATCGGCTGACTTTCAACTACATCTTCAGTTCAAGGAATGGAGTTCCACCAGGCACAGAGCCTGAGGCGGTGCCCCTGAGGGAAGCACATTCACTGGCCTAAGAGCAAAAACTCCTGAAGTTAAATTGACTTGGTTTCAAAGGGTTCAGATTGCCAATCTTCCTCCCACATTATTTCTCCCCATCTTTCCACTAGACTCAGAAGTTTCTTACCTTTTCAGCTGCATATGTGTCTTGAACAAAGCAGATGCAGCTGGGTATATTTAGGAGCAGGTAACTTTTAGTAGAATTCAAGAATCACAGAAAGTCGGGCTCCAAAGATTTTCCAACAAGCCTTGAACATAGTATTTGCCAATGTGCATTCCTGCCTGTAGAAGGGGTTCGAGGGTGGGACAGGGAAAATATTTTCTTCTATTCTGTTCCTGACAGGCTAGAGAGATAAGAAAGATAAAATGAGGCACACTCCTTTTACAGCTGGAATTAGGAAGGAGGACATGGATTGGATCATAGAGGAAGCCTGCGATGCAAAAGTAATTAACAGAGGATAAAACCTCAGAGAGCGAACTATGGTAACAGCTCCAGAGGGAGGCCAAGCTAGGATGCTATTGTGAGTAGAGAGCTAAGAAGATTTATTAATAACATTTATTAAGAAGATTAATTATTTCCTAAAGTTTAAGTCTCAACCGTGTCTGCACATTACAACCCCAATGCCCAGGCTACAACTGGACCAATTAAATAGAAGCCTCTGGGGTGGAACCCAGACATCAAGTCATTTAAGAATCTCCCCAGTTGATGATTCCAAAGTGCAGTCAACACTGAGATCACTGAATTAGGCAGATTTGAGAAAGAAAGACTGAGACCAGCACCTGTTATTTCAAGCATTAGCAGGTGAGTGCAAGGGGGTGGGAAGGTGGAAGGACGGACGGACGGTCTGCAAGGTAACGTGCCCAGGTACAGGTGGGAGCTGGCCAACTGGAAGGAAGCCAGGAGATCGAGGCCTAGGGAGTGGAAATCTCTTCAGTCCACAGGGTTTGTTTAAACAAAAGAGGTTTTCAGCAGACCCAGAATTTATTGACCTCACCTCTCCCTCATGATGGTGCCTACAACATGCAGAATCCATAGGACTGGCTCAGGCAGAATGTAAAGAACTGAAGAGACGAAGACACCAAGATTCAGCACGGTCTTTGCAGCTAATAGAATTAACCTTGGAAGCAAGTTAGTGAGCAGCTGAAGGTTTTAAACATTCAGCTGAAAGGAGTAGGGAAATGAAACCTTACGGATAACCCTCCACGACAGAGAAAGGTGTGGCCAAAGCAGCAGCCCCAGTGTTTCTGTTGCCACTGAAGTTGATAACCTATTGATAACCTATCCAAGGTGTGGAAGCGTCAAAAGCTGAGATAAAATGGCCAACAACTCCAAACTACAGTGAGACACCACCTCATACCCATTCAGATGGCTACTATTAAAAAAAAGAAAAATAGAAAGTGTTGGCAAGGATGTGGTGTAACTATAACCCTTGCATGCTATAGATGAGAATGTAGCCATACTGGAAAACAGTCTGGTATTTCCTCAAAAGACTTAAAATTAAAACTACTATATGATCCAGTAATTCCACTTCTGAGTATATGCTCCAAAAAAAATTGAAAACAGGGTCTGGGACATAGATTTATATATCCATGTTCATAACAGCATTATTCATAATAGCCAAAAGGGAGAAGCAAATCCAGATGAACAGGCTAAACAAAATATAGTAAACATACACAGAGACTGTTCAGCCATGAAAAAGGAGGAGATTTTGACACAGGCTCGGGATGGGTGAGCCCTGAGGGCATCCCACCAAGTGAAGTAAGCTCGGCGCAAAAGGACAAATATTGTATCATTCCCCTTATATGAGGTACTGTCTTGCCAATGGGTTTCAGCCCCAGGCATGTTCACTATGGATTCAGTGACCGAGAAATGACAATGGAATGTTCTTGGGGTGAAAGAGTTTATACCCAATTTTTTTCCCACGGTGGCAGGTCAGTCACTAGAATCCCATTCACTCAGAGCAAGTCTGCATGCAGCAAGCCGATCTCTGCCTCTGGGCCTCTCTGCCCGTACAGCCATCTCAGTCCCTGTCCTCAGCACCGCCAGCACTCAGGTCTCTGCTCTTCTGCAGCCATGCCACCGTGTTGCCCAGAGCACTGGGAGGAGCTCCTTATATAGAGTCAATAGCAATGTATTGCCCACATGTGTGTAGCGAGCAAGCCGACCAGGGCCAGGTGAGAATCCTGGCCACAGGCACCTTCCCTTTCTCCTCAGATACCTAGAGAGTTAAACCCATAAAAACCAAAAATAGAATGGAGATTACCAGGGACTCAAGGGGCCAGGGAGGTGGGCAATTATTGCTTAATGGGTACAGAATTTCAATTTTGCAAGATAAAAAGAGTTTTGGAGATTGGTTACTCAAAAATGTGAATATACTTACTCTCTTATGTCTTGCTTCATTTGTGTGTGTGTGTGTGTGTATATACATATTGATATTATATATACATATAAATATATATATATTGATGTGTGCATATTTCTATGTATATATACATACACACTCACAGAGACACACATTCATATCAAGAAGCATTGGAAGAATAAATAGGAAACTAATAAAATGGGCTGGAGAAGTGTGAGACTGAGACCCCTTGCTTACACCTTTTTTACAGTTTTGGCTTTTGAATCATGTAAATGGATTGCTATTAAAAATAAAATAAAGATGTTAAAAAAAATCTAAGGACAGGCAAAGGTGAGGACAAAGAAGAGGCAGTCAAGCAAGGGGTGATCCTCCCTGGGCCTCGTGGGGCCTGTGACTTAAGGGACACACAGGGGCTTCATTCCACGTGCGTGCTGAGACCAAATGAGATCTCCGGGAACCACACCTGGGAGGCAGCAGGCAAAGGCCTGAGGGTTCCAGAGCGGAGGCTGCTGAGGGCCACCTTGCACAGGACCATGCGATCCGCTAGCTCAGCACCCAGCTGAGGAACGCAGAGGGATGGGGACTGAAAATGCACTTGGACACCTGCATGTTACCTATGAAGGGGACCACCTCAGTTCCAGGAGGCAGTGAAGGTCATACCACCCTGGGGGAGCAGGCAACATGGGGCTCAAAGCAGCAAGAGTAAAAAAAGCAGCTTTAAATATTGGGCCAGACTCAGAGAAGAAGAATCCTAGCATGACTTGAACGTCCCCTTTGCAAGAGGACTTAGTGCACCCAGGGCTCCTCTCTCCCCGGATGGAAATGTGTGACCCCAACCAACATCCTGGGGACCATCTCCCTCTGTGAGACTCATTCACAAACCCTCTGCTCGCTCTGGACTGCAGCTCAGCTTGAGCAGCATCTTGGCAGGCCTGAGGCCAAGGACATGTTCTCTCCCCTCTGCCTTTCCCTCCCGTTCTTCCCCCAGGCCATGCTAAGTCACCCCCTGGGGCTTTGACAGGCAAAGCAACTTGGGTCTGGTGAGGAGACATTATTTTTCCTGGAAAATTTTTCTAGTATAGTACACGTTCTTGCTGGATACATTTCCAGAACTAGTACTGCTAAGTCAAAGAGTACATGCACTTAAAGTTCTGGTAGATAATGCCCAACTGTCTCCTAAAGAGGCCTGATCTTCAGTTTTCAGTCTTGGCAACAATGTGTTGAAATTCAAGTTTAGCTGGTGTCCTGTGTCTTAGCCAGCAACTCTACTCCCAAGGCAGCCACAGTGAATAGAGTTCTTTCTCATGATGAAATAAGTACCTGTCTTCCACCCATTGGTGGCCCTTGACATCTGAAGAAAGCTATAGAAGCATTAAAGTCAGGCAGACTGGGGTTTAGTTCGGTTCCTTTGTGACCCTGGGCAGTTTATTTAACTTCTCTGTGTTCTCATCTCTAGAATGAGATACTATCTCGCCACGTTCTCGCCAACACTGTGCTCAGTCAGACTTTCCTGTATCGCCAGACTACTGGGGCAGAAGGTGATCTCCGAACTCTTCACATTTATGTAGATTTTATATTTATACTCTTTTACTGTGAATTATATTTTCATATCCAGCAAGAAAATTGTATCCTTTACCAGTATGATATTTCTCCCAGTTTGTCTTTTGACTTTGTGGGGATTTCCTGGTGGGCAAAAGCCTTCAGGCATCTTTCCTTCATGATTCTTGTATTTTGTGTCTTGCTTTAAAAAGCTCCCCCACTCTACAATCACGTTTTTTAAAAATTATCTCTTATATTATTAGGCTTTTTCAGTTTCAGACTGGGTAGAGGACATGAACAGAATCTTATTTGGAAGAAGGCAGGTTTCCACTAGTGAAAATAATGAAAATATTTCATAAAACTGGGCTCCCCAAAGACAGACATCGTGGCTCTGTTTTCTGCCTCTCCACGGGGCATTTTCAAGTATTTCTCATAATGGTAACAAAAAAATAAACCTGTGGAACTATTGTTACCATTGAGCATATGCATAACTGATTTTTTATGCTTTGGGCAGCCCGCATCCTGTTCTGGCACCCAGACAGAGAGTGTTTTTACAGTCTTAACAACAGTCTCCAGTAAACAGATTACACTACGTGGGAGAATCAAATTTGAAAGGGGCCCTAGTTGAACTTCCATTATTTGTCGATTATCAGCATGAAGCTACTTAAAGATTTCATGTGACAGGTCATTAATACCATGGGGCGGTCAGACATCCATTAAGGAAGAATTCTCCTAAAGGATTTGATTCAAAAACATTAAGAAGTTTTTCCAAAACAATGGTTTCATCAACTTCAAAATAGGGCCAACTTTTAACTTATCTTATGTGATCTGGAGTGTCTGCCAGAATTTATTTATCCTAATCCCTATCTCTAGGAGGAATGCTCCCAATGCCTTGTTCTTGGGAGAACAAAACAAAAAATATGTTGGACATGCTACATCTTGGTGGAGAAAATCTCAGAATTTGTGGTGGGAACACAGTCTTCCATGTAGATGTGTTTCCAAGGATCTCTACCACCAACACAGTTCAAGAAATATTAATAAGGAGAAAATGTTGTTCTCTTGTGCACTTTCCACTGTCCCTTGTACCTACGAAGGAATGGGGAGTGGTAAGACCATCCTACCAAAGGAATAAAACCAAAGGGAAAGGCCATAAAAAGCCACTGTTCCTGAAAGCCATGAACTGTAGAGTCGCTCGGTCCCTCTCCAACACCTAGCTCAGGTCTGGGCTCCAAGACGACGTCCATGAAGATGATGGGGTCTGGACCCTATGTGCCATACAACCCCAATCTGCTCTGGCAGCCCTCAGTTGCTCAAGAACACATCTCCCTGTGGGCCCTAGTGTTTTTAATCATCCACACCTAGAAGCTAACCATTCCCAATAGGACAGCCAGATGTAGCAAATAAGAATACAAGACATCCAGTTAAATTTGAATTTCAGATCAGCAATGAATAGTATTTAATCCTAGAGTGGCCTATGCAATATTTGGGACTGATTTATACGAAAGAAGTTTTCATTGTCATCTGAAATTCAGGTTTAGCTGGTGTCCTGTGTCTTGCCAGTAACTCTACTCCCAAGGCAGCCACAGTGAATAGAGTTCTTTCTCATGATGAAATAAGTATCTGTCTTCCACCCATTGGTGGCCCTTGACATCTGAAGAAAGCTATAGAAGCATTAAAGTCAGGCAGACTGGGGTTTAGTTCAGTTCCTTTGTGACCCTGGGCAGTTTATTTAACTTCTCTGTGTTCTTGTCTCTAGAATGAGATGCTATCTGCCTTACAGAGAAACCATTATTATTATAGCTCTTATAAGCCCCAAGAAATGCCATTCAGCTTACCTAGAGTGGTAATTGTAATCAGCCACAATTCTGAATAATGGTAATGGAAATCTAGAAAAGACTGTGGCCAGAAGGGTAAATTACTAAGACTGCTGGACCGCTTTCTTGGGAGATGGTGAGTAATATCAGAGAAATGGCCAGAGAATGCCTACCCACTGATGACACACATTCTGCATCTGATCATCATGAAGTCAGGTTCTCCAGTCTTAAAAGGACAAAGAGTATTCCTGTAATATTCAGAGGTTGAATAGTTGTTTCTCAACTACAGTAACTGTAACCTTGAGATTATGTTTGTTATCGAGTATAAATGCTAGCTGTTGGAAAATAATTTTTGTTTGCCCACTTAAAGGTTTAAGTGAATTTTTTCATCAAAGTTATGAGAGGTAACCTGTAAACTGTCACTTCACTAAATCTGTTATAAAATAAACATTTTACAAACTATGCAGAGTCTCCTGCAAAAAAAAATTTCTTTGGAATAACTGACTCGTGGAAATTTATATTAACATAGCATAAAATCTTATTTTCCACTTTCTGATGTCCACTTCCAACACGGTTCTGGGCTTCATCCTGGTCCCTGACCTGTGGAAGCCAGCCAGTGGCCACAGCCTACGAGGTGTTAGAGGGGAGAACAAACTTCCCCTCCCTTATGCTATGTACTATATCTCTATTAATGCAGCTCAAGATCATTTGACACACAACCGACTTCTGATGAGCAGTCTACCACAGCTTTTTTTCCCTCATATATGCTATGCATAAATTTCTTATATTCTGCATTTGGTTTCCTCATGACCACGTTTAGAACCTTTGTTAAATTTTAGCCTTTATCTGGAGGTTGCCAATCTACCATGTCCGGATGGTGTTTGTACTCTCCTAAATCTTCATCTACCATCGGTTTCTTTTCAAAATACTTATTGCTTTTGAAACTCAGGCTTTGGGACAGGAAGACTGAGGAATCTTAGACTTAACAACTGAAAGAGACCCCTCCCGTGTAGTGTACTTTCAGAGTGAGGGGGTTTTCTTGGTAACCATCATTCAGGTCAGTTACATGGGTGACCAGATGGGTGGTCACTCCAGTGTATCTACTTCACAGAGAGGCCATGGAGGACAGGTAACGGACCATGATAGCAGGTTTTTGCAGTATTCTGAGGTTAGCAAAAAAAAAAAGTAAGGTTTATTTTGCATTTTCATGCATGTGTTCCAGAATGTGTACTAGAATCAGGTGATCATTCTTCCCGAATGTTTTCCCACAAGCCTGTAGGTAGGTACACATCACACAATGTAGGTCTGGCATTAAAATCAAACTGGATTGGGAAGTTTCTATCTGGCAGTAGAGAAGAAAAAGACAGTTTACTCCAAAGGCCATCCTTGATCTTATGAGACCTAAGCACCACATATCAAAGAGATAAGAGGCAGCTATAAGCCAAGATCACCGATTCTTGGCACCGAAGATGAACTTCCCCACCCAGTTGGAGCCATAATTCAGCCTAATCCTAAACAGTGTTAACAGTTATCTTCTGAAGCTCTGCAAAGCAGACCACAAATCCATGGGACGTTTTGAATGAGCATCACAATATCAAAGACCCACATTGCTTGTTTCCCAGCTGGCATTTTAAATCCTTCTGCCCTTCTCTTTTTGCTTCCCATTTAGCTCTCAGGTAAGTAATGTTTATACAAACTAGGTGAATTTTACTTTAAAAAACATGTGCTTTACCAAAAATTCTGTCATAATATAAGCTGGTCACAGGAATAGTAGTACAGCATGGAGAATACAGCCAGTGAATCTGTACCATCTTCCTATGTTGACAGACAGTAGCTGCACTAGAGGGGGGAGAGGATTTAACAATATGGGTAACCGTTGAACCACTGTGTTGTATATTTGAAACCAATATAAGATTGTCTATCAATGGTACTTCAGTAAAGTAAAGATAATATTTACCTTATCGTAGTAGTTAAAAAAATAGGTAATTTATTTCACTCTTTTTGGGTGTTGGGAAAAGCTGGAAAGAATATATTTTTAGTTGTTTTTTTTAAGTTGCTAAAGCACTAAAGTTAGGAATAAATAAAGGAAGAAACTGATCAATAAGATGTGGGCCAGGGCACACACAAAAAAATGTAAAAAGTAACTTTTCACACAAGTAGCATGGTACTCTAAAAACCCCCAAGGACTTTGGGTTCAACCACAACAAAGCTCGTATACTTGGATTCCTCTGCGTATTCACTGGGTAACCTGGGCATGCAATTCTCAGAGCCTCAGTTTCATTAAGTTCCGTACCAGCAATTTGGGATAACAGCTCTCTCAAAGACTTGGATGAGAATGAAGGACAGAAGGACACGTGGTTCCCAGCACAGACAGCCCTGCAGGAGTCCTGAATCCTTTATCCTTTCACTGTCAGCAGTTGGGGGGTGGGGGAAGTAGGGAGTTGGGGTAGACAAGCTCTCCAAAGTGGCTCCGCTATTCCTTTGGCTTTTCTCTAGAAGTAATAAAAACTGGAAAACAGCTGGCTCCTGAAATCTGATGTATGTATATGGTATGAAAAGCACTATCTCAATTGTTTATGGATTGTTTAACAATGATTCCCCAGCTAGCTGGCTCATGGCTGTTGCAAAACACTCTTAAGTAGTGCTGCTTTGTTATGCATAAAATTCCTTGGATGAACTTTAGTTTGAGGTCCACAAAACAGTGCCTGCTCAGGAGGTGTTTTGTGCACTTCAGTTTTCTGGAGAACATGATGAAGCAGTTCCTCTGAATATGAAAGTGATCTTGCTGGCACAAAGCAAATGTCAAAAACACACTAGGACATGTGTGCAGGGAGGGAGGGCCATTGGAGCATGTTTTATCTGTTGCCAAACTTTCTCCCTGCTTCACAAGAGTATGGGTCTTTTCAAATGCATGTGCTACAAATGTGGGATCCCTTGGAAGAAAATTTGAATGAGAAATTAACCCTGACCAGCTAAGTAAATTCCTGGGAGCTCCTAGGCAACCAAGGAGCACTTAAGAGCCAATGTCAACAAGTACCTGTTCCCAGACAGGAGAACTGGGTGTCCTCCCTTGGGGAGAATCTCATGCCTCCATGTAACAGCAGCCTGGAACCTCCGCGGCTCAAAAGGAAGGGAGTCAGTCATCAGGAGAACGAGGCAAGGAACAATGAGCCAAGACGGAGCAGGGGGTGGTTAGATGAGTTCCCAGCCTAGAATCTGCACCCCGTCAATCCTCTCCCCATATCTGAAGGATGTGTGTTCATTAACTTCCCTCGGCCTCTCCACTGTCCTGTTAGGAAGTCAAGGATCCTGTTTGTACCCTGATCTGCTTGTTGGTCGAGTTGAACGTCTGACAACACTCTTGTGGCTTGGAATAGACAACCTTTGCTTGGATGTTTGTGTCGTTCATTTCCCACCATCGTAAGTAACGTTTCAGTAAAGTGAAGTTTTGAAGAAACATTCCTCTTTCGATCTAGACTGTGTTGAACCGGTAGTTGAATTTTGATGGGTCATACTTTTCATGTGTGATGAAAAGGACTTTGAGGATTTTGAAAGATTTTTAAACCAGTTTTTTCATGACATAAATAAGTTAAGGGATTAGAATACAGCTTTTCTGATTATTATAGTCAGCCGCTTTCAAAGACGGCCCTCAATGATGCCCGCCTCCTGATAGTCGTGCCTTTGTATAATCTTCCTTTGCATATGGGCTGGACTTAGTGATTTGCTTCTAACAGGATAGATTTCATTTCTGTGCTGCTATGAAGACTGTGACTTTGTCTTGTTGGACTCTATTTAGTCTTTTGGCTTGTGCACTTTGACGAAGCAAGCTGACATGTTGGAGGGGTCCACGGCACAAAGGAATTGAGGGTGGTCTGCAGCCAACAGATAGTAGGGAACTGAGGCCCTTAGTCTACCAACCCATGAGGAAGGTGATCTTGACAACCAACCAATGAGTGAACTTGACAGTGGACCCTGCCCCAAATGAACTATGACATATAGTGACATTGACTCTGACCCAGCTGGCACCTTAATTGCAGCCTCGTGAGAGACCCTGAAGCAGTGGACCCAGCTAAGGCTTTCCTAGATTCCTGATCACAGACACTGTGAGATGAGTTGTTTGAAATTACAAGTTTTAAGGGCAATTATTCTCCAGCAATGGAAAGCAACACGAGTATCATCGTATCTCCAGTTTTAAAGACTAAAATAACTACAGGTAAATAACTCACTGTCTTTTGGCCTTTTTTAGTTTAAATATGTCATTGGGGATACCAAAAGGAAAGTATAATAAATATGACATCAAAAATTTACAACACAAAAATGATCATCCCCAAAATTTACCAGTGATTTATTCTGAGTAGTGGGAGGATGAATGATTTTATTTCCCCTTGTACTTTGATGTATTTACTTAATTTTCCACAATTAGCAACTGTATAGTTTTGTAATCAGAAATTGATAATAAAATATATCATTGAGTATATAAAAATCCCACTCCCAGAATGCAGTCAATATAAATCAAAGGGATGTACCAAGTCAAAGTTCTTCACTGAATTAACTACATTTCAAATATGGTTTGACAAAGGCAAATGATTCTGACACTGATCTATTAAACTGATATTTAAGAGACACATTTCCAAAGCAGTGTTAAGAGTGAGCAAAAGAACATATGCATGAAAGTAGCAACACAATCTGAAATATATTTGAGTGAGAGAATCAGGATACAAGCCTAGGACTACCTTGTGAAGACATATAGTCAAACTGACCAAAAATGAAGCAGGAAAATTCTGAATGTACGTCATTCCTTTATATCTTTTTTGGTTAGGTCACATTATATACATTTCTACACCTGAAATAAAATTTTGAAAACCCACTTCATTTGAAACTACTACACTATGACACAGTGAAAAGTTGTAACATTTATTCCCATATACTGTCAATGAACTTAAGCAAACTGTAGAATATTCAAAAGTCTAATTCAAGCTAAGTCGTTTAGGATACCTATTTGGCCTCAGGAGGAATCAGGATTCTTAGGTAGCTAAGTGGTGAAGCAACTTTATAGACGAGCATCTTGTAATGGTTGGAGGGAAAAAGGGTATCAAATGTCAGTTGCCTCAAATCAGACCGCCTTACTCAGCAAACCAATTTTATAAGGTCGCTACATTTTTGGAATCAGATAATTTGATGAGACATGGAACAATGGAAAATTAGTCTACGTATGAAACACATTTCCAAACTCCAAGGAACAATCTAAAACTATCTTAGAATGAAGTTTGTGGCTCTGGAAATCCAATTGTGGTGTGGTTTTCTGAGACAGGTCATGGTCACGTCCTCTTTATGAAGTCACCATCTTCAAAAAAAGAATGCAGAGGCTGTGATATGCATTCTTTTGCAAATTAATGGTGAAGTGTAATGGAATGGTTACTGGTCTCAGTAGCAAAGAATCTACCTATCCGGGTATTTTCTGGCTGCGTGTGCTTGGACAAATGACAACCTCTCTAGCTTCATTTAAATTATTCATCAAACTCAAATAATACCTACCTACTATTTCAATGACTGGTTGGGAACCTCACTCCATATATATATATATATACACACACACACATGTATATATTGGGGTTAACAGCTTTATAAACCAAAATTGACACACACAAATGTAAGACTTGAAAAAATCAGTATGGACATAATCAAATACTTAAAGATGCAAAAGGTTTCCCAGAAGAAATGACTCCAAGTTAATCCATGACAGATAGCATTGTCAAGTCTAGTTTACATCTAACCTATTCTATTCCCCTGAATTCACTGGTCAGTTTTTAAGCAGGTATATTGTGACCAAATTGTTGACATATGTCCAGAACATGTGCCCACTGACTGGTTATTCTGGAAACATTTATACCCTAGTAATTAAAAACATAAACATGTATGTTTTCTCTCTGGCTGGCCCTCTTTTCAGATATATATGCTTTATGATGACCCATTTTTAACTGGTGCCCACAGCCAGGTCTAAAAACTACGTATCAATATATCGTATACCTGAGGCCTAAGCCTTGTGCCTTCTTGAAAAGCCGGAGCTACACAAACATACACATACACCTCAGCCTACTTGGGGCTTTGAGACACAGCCAACGCCGGCTGAGAAGCAGACTTTCCACCTTCTCCTCCACTCTTGGAGGTCACTGTCATTGCTTTCACCAGGCAGAATCTGTTATAAGCACAATAAATATCAATGAAGACTTTGAACAGCTGAGACTAATTTTTAACAAAATGATGAAGCCACCAAAATTCACAATCTTGCAATCTTCAGGCAATGCCCCCAATATAAGTCACTCTGAGCCATGTGTCTGCTCCTGTGTGCTCATCCATATTGCTCTACTCTTCTACATCCCTGATCCCAACACCCACCCAGTGTGCCTTCCCCCTAAACCCTTCCTTCTGGGCACCCTCAAACCTGATTCTCAGGTGGAAACTCATCCTTCATCCTCTGCTTCTTTCCATTACTCCAACCCCTTGCTCTTCCTATTGAGCCTGAATAGAAAAAACCCAGTTCTAGATCAACTTTCGGTCCCCTCTGTTCCTACACCAGGCTGCACCTTGTAGATCTGGATAACTATAAACCCATGGTCTCAGCTATTTCAAACCTCTGCTCAACTCAAATACCTTAACCTGTAATCTTTTCCTAAACTCCAGGCAGGACATCACATCTTTTAACTTACTGAGAGCAATCAGTGCAGGGTGTATGGAAAATGGAAGTTACCCTGGCCAGGATCCTCACCCGACCCTAATCTCCTTGCCCACTGTGCATGTGCAGCACTCGCGTTGGCAGTGAGCCATTATAGACTGTGTTGCCTTAGAAAGAGCTCTGCCCAGTGCTCTGCACAAAGGTGAAGAAGATGGATTGCAGACTCTCATGATGCTGATGTGATTCTAGCGCTTGACCTGCCATCATGAGAATAGAGCTTGGTATAACACACTTTACCCACAATGTTCCGTGTCATTATTTGGTCTCAGCATCCAGAGTGAATTTGCCCAGGGCTGGAAACCTCCAGCAAGACACAGGCAACTCCCTCACCTTTCTTGTCCCATCTTAATCACCCTTTCTTCTGGTCCTTCGTCAGCAAAAGGCACATCCCTCCCCATGAGGCCAGTTCCTCCAACCTGCTGCCGGGAGGAGACAATAAGTAAGGAGGTAAACCGGTGGTCACTGGAGCACCAGCAACAGATAACAAAGGCCAGAAAGAACTAAAGTGTGGCTTCAGGAATACCGGTACATCCCATCTTTACTGCACTCTGAATTTTTGGAGGAGAGCTTACCAGGGCTATAATCCCATATCATCACCAGCACAGGCGTGCATTCTTGCATAACTGGGAGCAGAGGGAAAAGAACTTTACTGCCGACTTCTACCCCATAGAAAAAGATGGCTGATTAGAGGTAGAAGAAAATAGTGCAAAACAGTCTTCTCTAGATTAGGATGTGTGCAAGGTAACCTCATAGGATGCAAGAAGAAAATGTCTATTTATATTTCCATCTCATCTAAAAGGAGGAAGAAATTAAACTTCACAAACATTAACTACAGACAGACACTGGGCCTGCCCTCCAATGACAGCCAGTGTCCTCTCATGATCTGGGTCTCAGGGGACCTGAGGTCAGAATGGGACTCTGAACAGCCCTTGAACTCCCAAGTTTGTTTTAGCATGTGCAGTAGACGGTAGCTAATCTTTGTCAAGCTGGAATTAACAGATTTTATTTCTTTTTAATGAAATAATTCTTAACAAAATGTGGCTTAAGTAGATCCCTGCAAAGCAACCATGGCTTTAAGACACTTAAAATGCAAGAGGCAAACAGGAAAACTATTCTACAACAAGCCCTTCATCAGCCACACCACGAGTTAAACCAGGAAGGATCTCGTCAGATTTGACAAGAATTTGGACAAAACTTGTCGAAACTACTTGAAATCTATATGTATACCTACATCAGTGTTATTAAGGATAAATCTCATGCTAAGATTATACTACCGTTGAGAAATTAGCTAATGATAAAATACATGCAAAAAATATCTTAGAAGAAATATGCATCTGTGGGCAGTGTTAGCGCAATAAACTTCTATTGATGGAAAAGTGCCAGACCACGGGCATAGATAGACTCTGAAACCGTGGAAATGAAATTTCCTAGTCTTTGCTCTGGGGCAAAAGTAGCTACACTTTAAGGTCAGCAACATTCTAAAAGAATGTTTTGTTTTTGAGAATAACTTTTGAAAAACTTCTTTATTCTCATCTCCTATGCAGTCTTTAATTGAAAATAATGGAGTATACAATAAAAGTATGAGTAAAGAATTATAAAATTCCTTCAAACACATTTTGCTTAGCATATATTCTTCTTTTAGCACATGGGAAGCAGAAGAAAGGAAGAAAAACTCCCTTATTTTTGTTGTCCTAAATATTCAACATGTCCATGGACACCAGAATTACATAAAACCAACCATCGTTGTACAGTTTGGTAGGTGAAGTTTTAAGTGTCCTATGAACTATTCCTTGTACAAACATCTCATCCATGACTCTTTTTCCTTTGCAGTAGTTTTTGGTAACCATCAAGTCAGTCCCTAACATGACTCAAGGGAACTTAGTCACAAAGGCACTGAAAGAAAAGTTAAAGTGTCCTTGCCTTATTCTATTTGTGGAACTCTGATGGTAAATTCTCAGCCAGATGGCAGGGTCATCAGAAACCCACACTAGGCTCGGGCACCTGCAGGGGTGCTGTTGGGTGGTATCATATGGCCCATTTGACAATAAAGCATGGTCATTTCAAAGCACTTGTCAAAAAGGAACAAAGAACTGCACCCTCATTATAATTTCACTTGGTACAAATAATTAAAGCAAGTTTTAAAATGATCAAAAAAAAGGAAAAGGAAACTAGATCCTTTCCCAGCCTATCTTTTCATTTTTACAGATCAAACCACCACGGCCCAGAGGGCACTTCCAAGCTCTTCCAGCCACAGCTGCCATTAGGAACCGGATCTGAGATTCGGCAAAGGCCCATCTACTTCTGCACGGGTATCAAAGAGGATACTCCATTATTTCAAAATACTGTAGCAGTACATGAGAATTAGTGGTTTTGATTTTTAAGACAAAGACGTCTACTCCATGATTTAGCTTCCCTAATGCTTAAGAACTGTTAAGTTATTAAAAAGAAGGCCAGGTCGCTCTAATGCCCTGTTGGCCTACCTGAGCAAACCAGAATCTAAACCTGAAAATGCCTCAAGGTGTGAAATCAAAACACGAAGGACAACCAATCATCACCAACTGCCACCTGGACTTCCCACTAGGGCCCGTTGGTAACTTCCTTGCTTGGCTTCTGCCTTTTCTCTGAGTCTCTTCCCAGCTCCTGCGGGAGCAGCGCTCCTAGCCACCTACGGTTTGGCACT
The DNA here is from genome assembly GCF_030020395.1 of Manis pentadactyla. Classification (NCBI taxonomy): domain Eukaryota; kingdom Metazoa; phylum Chordata; class Mammalia; order Pholidota; family Manidae; genus Manis; species Manis pentadactyla. The sequence continues at coordinate 17,692,763 of NC_080034.1, read as the reverse complement.
ATCTGATTTGAACTGATTTCTGCTCAAATAAACTCTTAAAAATTTAAATATGCTTTGGTTTATCTTATATTATAACCAATCTTTATATTAAGATTTTTAGAATTGAGATTCATCCCAATGTCCTGTGCTTCAAAGAAAGAGATAGAAGAGAATGAAGAGAGAAGGAAACGAGAAGGAGTGTGTGCAGAGGAAGAGGAGTGTCTGTTGCATATACTGATATTTACAGGAGGACACTTCACAAGTCAGCCTGTGGCTTAGGATTAGTTCAAGAGGAAACAAATCAGGCATCAAAGTTTGAAAAACTTCCCATGAGGGCAACAGCTGATAACTAGGAGCCTGTAAACCTTTTCTGAAATATTTTAAACCACTTATCTTTCTCCAAAAGCTTATTTTACTTTAAAATAAAAAAAAGCAAAATTCCCAGCTCTAACAGGGGTGGCATTCAAACAGGCTGAGATTACATCATTCCCTTAAATTCATCTTTGAAGTGGAAATGTGATCATGTGCAAAACATCAAAGGAGTAACAATAACTTCAACTGCCTTCTCAGATGACATGTTTATACTCAAATGTATGCATTATATATAACACGTGATCCCGTAGGTTAGAATTACACTTTCCATCAAGGGCTCCCACCTGAGACCTAGGCTTTGCGAAGGAAATGCTACCACTGAGAAGTGGCAACTAATTTCTGTCGGTGGCAACCTGTGGCTCTTCAGTGATGGCCTCTGGGAAAGGGACCAAGCAGGGGAAATGTAACACTCTCCCCTTGAACCCAACACCATCACTGCTGAAATAAATTTACAAGGTTATGGGGAAAATCCAAAGTAATAATCTGTTGTTCTCGTTATATGAGGCTATCTTATTATTCAGAAAAATTGAATCATTTGACTTTTAAATGTACACAAGCCAGAAGAGTGTCTCTATATTACTTAATAAAATCACTCACCCTGTCACACTTCCCCTTGTTTCAATTCATGGTTTTTAGTGATTTATTTATTAACTGTTTCCCCCTTGAGTATGAGAGGGCAGGGACCTACAGCCTCAGGGTCACAGACAGAAGCTGGCACATAGTTGGCAGTTTACAATATTTGTAGAATGTGTGGTCAACATTATTTTCATTATATGTTTTTTATATATTATATTTCTGTTCTTGATACCCCAACTTAGACTCTCACACTATCAGTAAAAATAGATCACACATATAACCTTCATTTAAAAGAAACAGAAAAAGTTCATTTTAAATAACCAGCTATTCCATATGTTCATGTGAATGTTTTATTAAATGCATACTAATATCTTTCTACAGTGAGTATATGTAATAAATTAAAATGTATATATTTATTAAATATAGATATAATACCAGAACATGATTATTTCAGATGAGAAATCAAAATAAACCCATTTTTAAGTATCTTTTGGTTACTCCAAATTCATATTGCTCATAAAAAAATACACTGATTTTCCCTGGGGGAAAAAATTAATTCCATAGCAACGTAGTTAAGGGACATGTTTTATTTCATAGCTTTCTGCAAGCAAAATTGCTTTGATACAAAATGAGTTCAATGATACAGTTGCTGCTGTCCACTCAAGCAAAAGAAAACCGCACATTTATATGAATGCACTTTATAATTATTGTCTTACAGTATAATAGGTCTAGTATCCAGGACACCTCTGGCCTCACGTGAAGCAATGGCACAGAAATGCTGCAAGGTTCTTGAAACATCACACAGCACTGGTAAGTGCTTAAAGTAACTTCCTGTGAGTTCTGTCAGACACTGCGTAAAGAACTGTGTATGGTTTGTGTTTGCCTGCCCTCCATCTTTCAGTTTGCACTTAAAGCATCTCGAAAATAGATCCCCTGTGCGTGTCTTTTGGCTTTTCCAAATTTCCACAAAAGCAAGAGAAGTCATGAGGTATCCTTAGTGTTAGCTACTGATGTAGGGCTGTGGCTGTCAGAAGAGGTGGACTTACCTGTAGGCAGAGGAACTGATTTTAGTGTGTGCTCTACACATCACGGTGCAGAAACGTTAGTGCCTGTTAAACGCTTTCTCCCCCCTCACCTATGATGTGACTTTTACCCCAGAATATCTGACAAAAAATTATACAGATAAAGTAAAAAGACAAATACACAAATAAGGCCATCTGCAGATTTTTAAATTCACCTCTTGCAAGATTTCACAATAATTTCTACATCACATTTTACATCTTTCAAACTTAAATAAGAAATGCTTAAGGAAGGGCGTTGGTGGAACCAGTCGCACTATCTCTTTGAGGACTTGTCCAATTTGCTGGTAGGCAGCTTCCTCTGGGGCGTGGGGATCTTGGAAGGCTTGGCTCTGGACGGCCGAGAACCCGCTCGGGGGGCAGGCCTGCGCGTCGGGGGGACAGTATCCACGTCTGAGCACACAGACTGGATTTCTGAAATGTCAAAGTCTGACGCGTCACTGCCCCGACGGCTGCTGGCTCTGCTGCCCGCTTTGCTTCCCGCTCGGCTGGGAGCCTTCTTGGGATCTGAGGAGAGAGGGCAGAGACGGGTCACCCTCATCACTGGGGCCATCCGCCACACATCCTTGAAAACTAGTGCCCCCTCTATCTCAGTTCTCTCTCGCCACCTCACAGGCGCTCAGGAAGTACTTGCAGTTCACGGCCTTCCTCCATTCCACAAGAGTAGGCAGCCTTACTCTAGGTAGATAAAAGTCACAGCAAGCTACATTTTCAGGGTAGGTTTGGGTTTATCCCACTGGAAACAGGATCCCCTTTACTACCAACACACAGGAATATACAGATAATTTAATACTATGCCTTCCAAAGTCCAGCATGTGTACTCAGGTATGGGTCGTGCAAGTAAGAGCAAACCCTCAGAGGTAGGTTTTGCCTGAGGATAAGTAACTCAGAGCACAGAGGAACCTTGAGACTTTAAAGGTCCTTCCTGCTGGCCTCGCCCCGAGCCCCAGGGGTCAGGTCTATTCTTCCGGGAAACTGAGGAGCACAAGTCTGAGGCCCAGCAGGGCTGGGTTTCTCCGACCACCCAAAGTAGAGCCCAGGGCCATGCCTAAGCAGTCAGAAGGGCCAAGACCTCCAGCCTGAAGGAGCAGTAGGACGCCGTGGCAGTTTTCTTCTGTTCTACCATCAGTCTCTCGTCCTGCTTTGGTGCTTTCCAAAAGGGATTTTCTCATCACTTACTCCCCTGACACATTTCAACCCTACCTTCATTGGAGGCCTGGGGCTGTGTGTCATGTCAAGGGAACACAGCACCATCAATTCATAATTTCTTCCCCAACTGGGAAGAACAGGGACTTCAATCTTCAGATGATACTGCAAAGCCATTAAGGAATGAGACGCGCTACACTCACCAGCAAACTGTGTTCGGATTCTGGCGGCTGCGGTTGTTATCAAGCCACTGTCCTCTCCAGAGTGGAAGCCTTTCCCTGATAAATACCCTGGGAGTCGAAGCTTGCTCCCTTGTATCGGTGTTCCCTGCAGTTAATCAGGGAAAGGACATTTTAAGAGATTGCTCCTTGTTCCATGATATTCCACCGACGCCACTTGGCGGATCCGTGGAAACCCTCCATCAGACCTCATCGGGAAGTGCAGGGGGAGAAGCTTCGATTAAGAGAGGCATGGGGTTCTCACTTGCTTTTTCTGCACTAATTTCTTTTCTCCCTGAACTCAAAGGGAACCCTATAAAGAAATGTAACTCATGTTAAAGAGAAAACACAAAGTGAGTTTCCAATTTGGGATCCGGGAGATCCCCAAGGACAGCAATGGGAAAAAGACAAATTAAACTATGAGTATATTTCAGTCTCGTTAGTATGCTTCAGATTGTCAGTGAACATTACAGAGTTAAGAGAGTATTGCCACAAAGACGATGATGGCATGGTACAGAGAGAACGTGGACTTTGAAAAATTGAAAGTTTTCCCAAAGTTAAAAAAAATAAATTTGAGCAGTATTAATGTCATATTCCTCAATGAATTTAGAAAGCTATTTGGAGAATGTGAATCTATACCTATTATGAGTGCTTTTTAAAGAAATTAATTTTTCCTTTATTAAATAGTTTTACATGTTCAATAAAGCCTATGTAAGACCTGTTGATAGATCAAACTTGCACTTTATTAATACAACTCATATAAATATGCATTATATACATACATAAATATAGAATTTATATATGATTTGTACACATGTAATATTTAAGACTTCAAAATACTTTCACACATATTACCACAATTAATCCTCACACTCACCTAGTCACAACATTTTACAAGTATGAAAAATGAGGGCTTGAGGAGGGAAGTGATTTGCCCAAGATCTGACAACCCTGATTCTAGTTAAAATTCTTAACCTAAAAAGAACCTCAACAATCCATGAGAGAGTGAGGACCTACAAATTATTAAATATATCATTCAAGGTGGCAGAATGCATAGAATCATTCTCAGAATGCCTGGATGGCTTGGATTTTACTGTCAAAACCCTACTTAGTACTGCTTTTCAAAAGACATCTTCCACAGACATAGACTGTTATTTTGTCTGTTTGGCTGATTTGTTCTGATGAGGCTATTTAAAATGAAATGTAGTTCGGTATTAGTCGAAATATCCTACTCAGACTTTAATCTGGGGAAGTCTCTACTTTTTAAAAATGTAAACTAAAGCAGCACACCTCCAGATATTTAAAACAAACATGTTGCTTGACGTTCCTTAAACTGTTCTCAGCTTCTGTGACAAGAGATTCATCCCAAATGACAGACATCCCTAGATACAATACTTGGCACTCATGTCTCCCATTTGAGGGAGGAGTGGAAATGAGGGGCTGGGGAGTGAGGAAGAGTTGAAGAATGGGCTGTTTCTGCCCCAATTCTACCATTATCAGCAGTGGTATTTCCATTGTTTCCATCTGAGTTCTGAGGATAATGGAATTTTCTCTGCCTACTTCTTATTATTGATGTGAGGATTAAATAACAGATCAGAAAGCATTTTAAAAAGCATAAACAGCTTTCTAAAGGTACCACAACACTTTTACATAAGGGTCTTCCTGGCGATTAATATGAAATATCTCTCTCATTTCAAGAAAAAGTGGTTTAGGAATTTCCTCCCCAATTATAGTGATTCTAATCAAATGTGTGATTATTTGATGCCTATGTTTGTCATTTTAGAGAAATTTCTTTGAAAGATACATGGTTGACTTTCAGTTGAATGTAAGTGATCTATGAGTTGATCTTGGAAAATTTTATATGGCCTAAATATCTTATCTCCACATATTATGCCATAATAAAAAGCCAGAATATACTTTAATAATAATCACTGAAGTCTAATAAAGATACATACCTTCTGAAAATGACAGATAACATTTTGCATAGCTAAGCCTCCCCCACTGCACTGAAACTACAAGGCTTATGTCTCACCCACCCAGTGTTCTTGGGCAGAAATAAATGTAACAGACCTTCGGAAGGATGCTGCTGACAGTGAACACTCTAAATAAACATTCTTTTAAGTGATTCTCTTGCAAATGATACTGCCTCCTACTCTCATCTACAGGGGTTTCTTGCCTAAACTATGTCTACAAGCAAAAGAATGTCATCAGCTTTAAAAGAAACTTTACTTGGGTCCGGATATAATTTCCTGTATTTCACTCTCCCAAGAGTGAAAAGTAAAAATTAAGTATGAGTAAGAGAACAAACAAACAAAAAAGGATGTAGAGAGCCTGCAGGTGTGGCTGTTAATCTGACACTGTTCAGGAGCTCAGACCGTCTTTTCCATTAGCCTCTTACTCTCATGTCTTCCTAGAAAGCTGAGTTGATACTTACTTTATAAAAACCTATAAAAAGACACAGCATTATCAAAAGGACATACGTTAAGGGTGAGGTAAAGCAATGTTAGTGGGTGACATTTCAATTAAAGCAGATGTTAGGCTGGCATCTGGGCCTTACGATACCTCTGCAGATGGCACGGAAAGGTCTGAGCACTCTGCTGCTTTACCAGGAGTTGACATTTTGCTGTTTGTCAACCAGGGTTTACTGTAATTGCGTGTTAAAGGATGGAGAATCTGTATGGAACAATGGCAAATCAAATGTAAAGGAGAGCAGATAAAAAACAGAGCCACAGAAAGATATTCACAGCAAAGAGTCACAATTCACTGTAAGAATAACAATAATTAAAAAAATAAGTGGAAAGATTTGATGGAAAAATCACACACACCAAAAAAAAAAAAAAAAAAAAATGAATCAAGCTTTAAAAAGTAAAAAAAAAAAAAAAAAAAAAATATGAAAGGTAACCGAAGTCCCTAAATAGCCTCTATATGGGCCACAAAGCAAAAGCATATATATCTATGTACTTTAAATCTTTTGTTCGCCCTATTGTGAAAAGGGGTATAAATGGAGAAGGCTGGTCCTACAAAGTCTAGGGTCCTAAAACAGAAGAATATTCAAGAGAGTGAGTGGAAAGCCCTTCGGGCCCGAGCCTCACCTTGGGTGTGCTGGCGGCGGGGACCTGGGCACAGGCCGCCTGGCCAGCAGGGCTGGACACAGACGTTGATCGATTGGGCGAAGCTCCTCGCGATGACGGCCGCGATCTCCGGCCCCAGGGTCGGAAAGCAGCCATCCCCTGGTTGGCACCATCCGCTAATATGAACTTCTCCCGAAGTTCCATGTTCGTCCTTCCTTTAGCTGCGTAACACACAACAATGCACACACACAAAAGAGGAATGAAGACAAGAGATGCTCAATTGCTTACGGGAAGATCCAGCCCCCCGCACCACAGATCACGTTGCAGATTTCAAGAACATCTTTTTGCCATGCCAACTCCAACTCAGCATAAAAAAAAGTTAAATGCATTCCTTTACAATGCATTCCTTTTGGACACAAGTAAGTTTGGGAAAAGAAAAAAAAAAGGTGTGTTTATTCTAACACTAGACACCAGCAAGAATAACCACTAGTAAAGTAAGAGTCAGCATGAAAATGAAAAGCTCATGCTCCAATATTGTTAATCCACCAGCTACTGATGCCCACATGGCTGCATCACCCTTTCCCCACACTGAGAAAAAAGCCAGGAGGGCAGGGACTGTGTGTTTTGCATGTGCTTCTAAGGTAAGGAGGATGCCCGTATTTTAACACTGGGATTCACTGAACAATAGAATCACACAGAATGAGAGATGACTTGTTAATCATGATGCCAACATGAAAACTTGTATTTTATGCCTCGAAAAACTCTTTTTTACCAACATGCAATAACAAACACCAGACCCAAGGATATGTGGGGTACTTAGTGATGCGCACTCATCCGAACACATACGCACACGGAGAACACTCCACCCGATGAGCAACGTGTTAGCACGTGTTTGAGCACTTACATCACGCCTCCGCTTGCAATACACTGGGAGTGAGTGTGTCACATTGTCAGAATTTAAATTTGGAAGCACCAGCTCAGTTGGATATGAGCGAAGCCATACGTGATGGATGAAGCATGTTATTTTAAACAAATGACCAAAGCAAGAATGTAAAAGTAGGAGAGAGAAAAGGTAAGAGGCGAGAGGCAAAGAGAGGGATTGCCAACCTATAGTAGGCTGAGTAGTAGTAATTGAAGAGTTTGATTCCGAACGTAACATTTTACTCCCATGATGATGAACTAGAAAAAATGACACAGGATACCAATCACATTAAAGGGTACTGTTAGCGAGAGCAGAAACAAAGTAACAGTAGTTGATTATGCAAAGGGTGTACAGATCCAGCCTTTTGCACACATTTTAGAAGAAAAGTTGTATCAGGAAAAGAAGCCCTTACAGGTCTGACTTAGTAAGAAAAAGGTATTTGGAAGTCCTTCCACAGGCATGCTAACTTTCCTTGGCAACCCAATAGAACACTGCACGTCCTAATTTCTTTGTTTCATAAATGCAGCTACCTTACCTTATCCGGCACTATCTTCAAAATAGAAAACGAAAAGGAAGCTTTGGTTACTTTGCTTCTTTCATGGGTGTGTCTTTGACTTGCAGAGAACAGAGCTGCTGAGGGTGGCTGGCTAATGCACCCTGAGCACAGAGCCTGCTCACTGCATGGGGTTGCAATCTAATGCGCTGTGCATCCAGATGCCAGTCCTGACACAGAGGCCCACGGCACGCACCGTGGCTTCTCACTCGGTAGGCGGACAGACAGTGCCAGCACAAACACTTGTTGTTTAAGAGGATCAATGGACTCACAGGTTAAAGAAAGATTATTTTTTAAATTATCGTTTGTTTGCTTGTTTCAAAGAAAAATGGGCTTACTGAGTAAACAGGACCTAATAGAAATTGCAAGCAAATAACCACTCGTAAAATTGACTGTAGGATCTGAAAAATAAGGAAAATTAAAAGCTAACTAAGGATTCTGGCTAGTAGATATGGTGAGAGCAATAGTGTTATATGCTTATTATTTTTAATGTTCTGATCTACAACTTCAAAGCAAGAGTCCAGTTAGTATTTGATTATTATTCAAAAATTTTAAACTATTGTTTTCCTTACCTCCCCCTAATTTCATTTAAAAAAACTTTCACTTTTAAACTTTTATTATCCACTATCTTCAGTCTTCATCATCTCATTTTACTTTGTTATTTAATGACACACAAAATCCTTTCCCTGGTTGGTATTATAGCTCATTTTGAAAACTGCAGATGGGAGCATTTCATAAGGAAAATCTACTTTAGTATTTTCTGCTGCTGGTCTTCTATTTATCCAGAAGAAGTTAAAAAGAAAAAAAAGAGAACAACATGGTTTGCACGACTGCCTCACGTTCTTTGGGAACCTTAGGCTGACAGAGACCAAGGTGAAACTTTCACTATTGTAATAAATGACCCAGTATGTTTCTGATGCTGGAAAATAATACAAAATTGATAGACTTTCATGGTGTTATAATCTTGACATAGCATCTCCTTACCCCTGCAAGGATCATTTTTCACCAAGAACTCATCAAGTGCCATCCATCCACCTCCGACACGAACCATCACAGTGCTTCGTAAGATTCGAACAAGTCGCAGTTGTTGGGAGTCTCCAAACTGTGAAGATTGAGAAAGAAAAGAACCTCTAATTGTCAACAGTAAGTCTAAGCTTAAAGGATCTTGATCTGCAGTAGCTTAAGTAACCAGCTTTAATTTCTTGCTTAGTTCACAGTGATTAGTAAAATCTCAGAAAAAGGGGTTTGTAATGATCTGCGTTAGACTGCTGCATGCTGATTTAGCCCAAAGGAAATAGTTTGAAAAAAGATAACAAAGGTTATCAAGTATTATATTGAAGGTTTCTTCTAAAAATGGTTTTTCTTTCTTATGACAGAAACATTAATTAGTAAGACAGGAATTGAAGAATGTTTTTAGTAATTAAACACAGCCATGAAAATAAGCACTGGCCCCATTGCCCAGGGCTTATACAAAGTAGGATTCTAAAGAAATCATCTGATTAGTCTTCATTAAAAATTCCTCTTACACTCAAACTGTTTTCCACTGAAATCTGTGGGAGAAAGCTTCACGAACTCATTTTCCCTATGAGCAGCTTTGACTTAGGGAGATAAAGTAGTAAATGAACATGACCAATACAAATTTCACAGTCAACTAAAATTCCCACATCACTAATGATCTGTCTGGTAAACCAATTTGTTAAAGGCTGGATTAATGTGCCATTTTGGATTACTGTAATATGAGAACGGCCATTGACATACTATTAATGATACAGTTTTCAAATCTAAAAGGCTCTCTCTTGAAGCTATTTGTACCATAACTACTGACACTGAGTAATGAGCAATCACCTTTTTCTTGCCCTTTCAATGGATCCCCAATCACCTGCATATGCTACAAATTCTGCAAGTCCTGAATAAATGTCTAGATTACAGGTAGTTTCTGGTTATAAGGTTTATTTGTTTTGAAAGCCCATGAGAAATGATTTTATACTTTTAAACCATTTCTCATGGGCTCATGTCCAGCTTATAAAAACCACCATACTGAATTTCATGGTTGCCAGCCCAGCAATACCATAGCAAAACGAACAGTCTATCAAACATAAATAGCTTCCTTCTAAGGCAGGTAAGATACAATTGTGACTTTGACTACTTGTCTGGGCTCATGATGGATAAACAGAAAACCTAAAGTAGAAACAATCTGCTACTTTTCAATAAGCTTACATACTGAGTTCCAGGAAGAGAAATCTATAACAAAGCCAACCATTCAAGACCCTGAAACTCAGAATACCCTCGAAAGGATGTAAAATACACTAGCAGGAACTCACACATTTTACATCAAACCTTTTTATATTGCTATTTCTAAGTCCATGTTAAACCTTGAGATTTAAACTTTCCTATCCAGTTCCTGAAATGTGAATTAAAATTTATAAATCAAAATACACATTAATTCTGTTAGAAAAAATTTGGTGCTGCTAATAAGCAAAGGGAAAGGAGGGGATTTAAAGAAAATTACCCTTAAGGAACCAGATAATTAGGCCAGATACTTTTGGTCCAAAATTATGCTCAAAACAAAAGTTTTATGGAAATAATTAAAGTACCTTATAGAGACGATGCTTCAATTATAAAATATGAATGATTTTCATTTCTTTTTTTGAGAAGGCGTTCCCTAGATAACTCATATCGTCTTCAGAATTTCCCTTGTTTTCCCAACAGCCAAATCGTGAGACAAGAAAAAGTAGACTAATGTTCTTTGTGCTTTCAGTGAATACAACCTTTTGAGATCAGTATTTCTCTCATCCTTTCCGTAAATGAAAGATGCTATCCCAATTGCTGACTCAGAAAATAGAAAGAATGGAAAAGCAACTTTTTATGTATTACAACTAATGGAATTCTAAAAACATCTATTCAAAGGAACAGACACTTAATTTGAAAAACTATGAGCCTGCAGTAAATGGGGATAAAAGCTAATTTGAAATTTAAGATGTAGTAAAGTTTAAAAATGAGTGGCACAGTAATATCTATGATATGTTCAGGTGCTGCAAATAGCATGGTTCTTTCCAAAAATAAAAAAAAACCAAACAGTAAGAAACTCTTGTTTAAATCAAAACACAATTTCATTTCTCGTCTTTAGTTCTAAAATTCTGATCATGACGCAGTGCCACTGAACAGTTTATACTGATTTAAATGTGAGCTCAAAATGGGATAAAGTCTACCTTAAGATTTTTGTAAGCTGCAAGAGATACATTTCCTCAAAAGGAATCACATCATTCTAAACCTCCAGAGTTAAAACATCTATTCAGAAGCTGGGAAGCCCTCCCTCAGTGCCTAGGGAAGAAGGGACAATGGCTGCTTTGGAAAGAACCCATCACTCGTGAGCCACGGTGGCTCTCCTACCAGCTTCCGTGGCCCTGGCTGAGGCGGATCCTTCTCTCACTGCTGTGACCTCAGTGGATAAACTCCAGTGAGGCTACACAGACATGTGTGGAGAAATACATTTGTGTTCCAACGAGTACTTGCATAAGATTTACACGAACAGTATTATTAAAAACGGAAACTGAAAATTGCATTTGTAACACCATCAACCAGGCAAGCTACAGTTCATTATCTGGTTTGCTTAAAAGTAATCTCCTCATTTGAGACACAAGGCAAAAAGGAGTCCTGGATGAAGGACCCTTACAGCGTTTACAGAAACACCACGCCAACCGACAGCATAGTAGCTAGGGGGACAGCATGGGAAAGACTGGCCATGGCAAGCTTTAATGATCATGAATTAAAGTTAAGAAAAAAATCATTGGGAACTTGAGAATACATTCCACTGGTTTATACCTGATTTCCCAGGAAGAACTGATAAAAAAAAAAATGAAAAATGGAAGAAAGACACAATTAGTTCAACAGGAAACTTTCTATGACTCTAGAAAACACACACACACACACACACACACACACACACACTCTTACCCTCTGGGCTTTTGGCTGTTGTAGTGTCTAGTTTAGAGATGTGCAGGTACCCCCTTATCGCAATTCAAACCAAATAATCAGAATATTCTCTAGATAAATTTTTTCATTGTGGAAATAGAGAAATAAAAATGAGTAACATTTCACTTATAAATAACATACTGCATAAGGGAAGCTCAGCACATTTCCTATCTAGCCACAACATATAAAAGATGTTCCAAAAGAGAGAAAAAAGATAGAGAAAGAGTGACAAAGGCACACTGGCCAGACTTCAAATAGTTGTTTTGAAGAAGGTGAACTGAGTTATTAAGGAAATAATTACTTTGAATAAAAGGAAAAGTCACTGCAGAAGTAGAAAACATTGCCTCTTTTTCATATTTATAAACATGAATCAACATGTTTAACTTTGTGGTCCTGGCTTCAAATATCTTTCTTTGTTATTGGAAATATGAAAACTTACCTCTAATCACAATTAAAAAATTTATAAAGTAATATGAAGCAACTTAAATATACAAGATGTGTTTTTCTGTGAATATTTTTCTCCTTAAAAGTAATAAACATGGTGTGCATGTCAAACATATGTCCTAACTTACGAAATGCAGACCTATCTTTACGTAATTTAAAATGACAAAAACTGGAATTTTAGACACCTTCAATTCTGATATGAGGTAAAAATAATTAGCATTCCTGGAAAAAAATGCAGATCAAATTGTGTACACATTTCAATTTTTATCTTCTAAAACAACTATAAAGTTATTTTGAAAACTTACCCTGTATTTGTTATCACCAATCTGTTCAACTTGAAATCGTTTTGCACATTTACACTTAGCTACCTGCCTTGTCACCTGTCAAACAATGAGGAGATTTAATGTTAATGTTACACTGCAGCATCCTTAAAATTTTGACACAGAAAACAAACATGGAAATAAATAAAATGGCTGCATGAAGTGCTCATGGCATCCTGGCAGAACACACTACTGTTGTTTTAGGCAGTGGAAAGATAACGTGTACCTCGTCTTCAATTTTGTCAGCATCGGTGACAGGTTTATATGCATCTCTATTTGGATGAAGGGCTGCTATGAATTCATAGTAGTCAATGTATCCGTCCCCGTCTCTGTCAAAGATATCGGCAACGGCGCTCATCTCCAGGTGACTGGTTGGAAACTCTAGGATTTTCAAAATAATAGTGAAGTCGTGTTACTGAGGCATAATGGATAAATAAAATTGTAAGATACTGAAAGCATACACCTTGGTGATTTTATACACCTATACATTGTGAAAAGATTCCTCCCACCTAGTTAATTATAGGTCACCTCACATATTTACCTTTTTTTCCCTGAATATTTAATACCTACTCTCTTGGAAGTTTTCAGTTATACAAATACAGTTTTAACAACTAGTGTCAACATGTGTGCATTAGATCCTCAGACCTTACTCATCACACAGCTGAAAATCTGCACCCTTTTACCAATCTCTCCCAGTTTCCTCAACGCACCAGCCTCTGGCAACCACTTTCCTACTCTGTTTCTCTGAGTTTGATTTTAGTTTCCAGATACAAGTAATAATTAACTCTCAATATAAGCCATACTATGTTACCAATGAAAATTTATAAGCGCTGCTATTTACAACAAAATTTTACAGAAAGGTTTAAATCATTTTTTAAAAAGTAGTGTTTACTAGTTATTTCTCTCTCAAGACACTGACTGTACATTTTAATCTTAGTGTGGCTAGTTAAATGATCAGGATCATCAAATACATTAAAACCCTTAAAAAAAAACAACCAGTTTAAATCACAACAAATGAAACCATTATATATGTGCCCTGAATTTATCTTTAATTACTATGAGGGCAAATCATTTGAAATTGCTGTTTTTCTAGATTGAAAACTACTTAATATTAGCAAATATCGTACAGTTTAAATACAATTTTACTTAAGGAATATATGAGTTACATATATATGAATTCGTATATATATTCACATATGAATATATGAAATTTACTTCAAGAGTGACTTCCAGTAACATCTTCCAGGGAAATTATATCCACATGACTGAACCATCAAACAAGTAGGTGACATGTACCTTAAGAATTTATACAGAGTTCTAATGTCCTACTAATGACAATGTTAGATCAGAATTCGAACAAAAAACAAAGAGACTGACTTGCTTTTATTGTATTACCCACTATATGCCAGGTAACACAATCTTAAGAACCAAATATTACTAACTTTATTATACTAATGAGCACACAGCTTCAGTGGAGGGAAGGAATATACTAATTATGGTTACCCAATTAGTAAGCGTGCCTGACTTCAAAGCCTTAAGTTCTACCAAGGACACTTTTTTTTGAGGGAGTGATGTCAGAACTAAGTTTAAAGGCAAAGCTTTACTGGTAACAAATTTATTGGCCCCACAATTTCAAACTGTTACATCAGTTACAGTCAACTCTCTTGGGACTTACTTGAGGAAAGAATTCCATCAATAAATTCTTGCCGGGTTATTTTCCCATCCTGATCTTTATCGATCCTCCTGAAGAAATCCATCACTCGAGACTTCTTGTGATTCATCCATCTCATGTACTTTTTGCGCCAGGTATCAAAATCAAAATGAGCAAATTCCCTCAGCTGAAAAGGACAGAAGGTATCTTGGTGGAGTTAATGCTGTGCTCAAATGAAAAAGTCTATGAATAGAGTTATTTTTAAGATCCTCTAGATAGTACATGTATCTTTCCCGCCTCAAAGAAAGGTATGATCTTGCAAAGGGGACTCAGAAACATTTTTCCATTAAAGTTCACTGCACTATTATCATGAGTTTTCTTGACAAAATAAGGGAAACTAACAAAAGTCCTCAGAAAAGTCAACCTGGAAATTCCTGATGGTACCATGAGCACCAGGGTGGTCTGCCCAAAGTAACACCAGCAGTAAGTTCTATGCCACTGGGTAGCGGGCCTGGTTCAACAGCCTTGGTCTCTCTGTTATTTGCCACTCTCATTGCCCTCTTCTTCTAAAAACGTCAATTGCAAATCTGAAACTGTAAATCTCAGTCTATACATAATTATACCATCTGAATTTATAAATGGTTGTATTTGCCGGGAAAACCACCAAGCAAACCTAGGTCAAGTAAGGTCCTCTCTTGAAGAGTCAGCTTCTGATTCTATTAAACCATAAGTGCTTTTTACTTTACTGATTCCCTAAATGCGAGTCTCACGTATCAGGATTTCTTTTTCCCACGATAATGGACACACCTGTGGCATTAATTTTAGAGGTATTCACTCACATTGCTTTTCTATTATCAGAAAAGCAGAATAATCAACATTTCGGCAAAGTGTCATGGTGAAGAAGGACACGGGACAGCACGGTCCTAGGGGCGTGGGTTTGCTGACCTCGTCCAGCCTGTCCAAGGCGTCGTTGAGCTTCCTCCTCCTTTCCAGTGCGAGGAGCCACACCTGCTGCCATTTGCTCACCAGTAAGTTGACCCTGGGGTTCTTGGTTTCGATTTGTGTCTGTGATCCAGAGGGATATAAGCTTGAGGCTGGGAAGCATTTTCCTGTTAAAATATAATTTCGGTTAGGATGGCACTTTCCAGGGTTCTGAGACATGTTGAGGCTTGGTTGGCCTTTATTGTTCCTAGCTGACACTGAATCAGCTTAATTACTGGGTTTTACAAGTAGAAGGATCCTATTTAGATGATGCATAACATCAAGGTCAAAATCTGTTTCACTTATTAAGGATCACATACTCTTCATGTAGATTAGAGAAATATATCTTGATAGGGGTATTTAACTGGGAAGGACTCTCAAAAAATTTATGCTTAAAACATTTTCCAGCTTAAAATCTGTGCCATGTCGGTGACAATGAAGTGCCTTGTGATCCTCCTCTTTGTTAAGGCATGACAGAAGAAATCGCCCAGGACGGTGACACATATCTTAGAATCAGTTACACAAACCCAGCTGCTCCTCTTAGACAGACAGGCTGCAAGGAGGGCAGGTGAAAGCAGGAGACACGGGCATTCACCGGAGTCCAGGCACCTTACGAAGTCCAAGCAAATACTGAAGGCTGTGCAGAATCCCGGCTTTCACCCAGGTCCATTTTCCTCTGAGGTTCTGCATCGGGTATATAGTCCCACATCCAGATGCACTGCCTTCCTACAGTTTTTTCCCTCTTCTTTCTGGCTGCTTTTCCACAATTTTCTGTAGCTTCACAGAACAATTATCTCAATGCATTTTCCTTATCTAACCAAATGGTTAAGTGTGGTCAAGAAAAATTACTGGCTTAACATCACATAGGAAGTTAGTGTCCAAGCTGGGATTTGCCTAGAATTCTTACCTCTCACGGGGCTATATAAAAGTATCAATAGCTAACATTTATTGAACATTTAAGTATATGCCAGGAAGGATGCTAAGTAGTTCATACACATTAACTCATTTAATCCTCACCACAGTCTAATGAAATTATAATTATTTCCTTTTACATATGAGGAAATTGAGGCTCAGAGGGAGTTTAAGTAACTTGTCCAGGGTTACTGTTCCCCTCTGGTAAGCGGTGGGGACAGCCAGGAGTCTGTCCCTGGAGCTGTTAACCCCTATGAAGGTTCCCGGTGCAATGACATCACTACGACAGATCTGAAAACATTTTTTAAAAAATTAAGGCACTATTCAGAAATACACAAAAATGTATGACCTAAATTGTGCTTCTTTTAAATCCCCAAGCTAGCTGTTATTGTTTTTCATGTCATTTTGTTGGGTCAAGGTAGCCTGAGAATTATGTAAATAAGAGCCTGAAGTCACATGAACATGGGCAAAATCCATCAGATTACTAATGAACAGTCACTAATGAACAGTTAGGTCATGGACTTCATCCAGGTCATGGTTATTTCTGTTACATTCCACTTTACAGTTATTTATATCACAGAAGCAAAATGAGACAATTCAAAGGGGATAATGATTCCTGTTCTGACTGCAAGTTTTTCCAATTTCTTCCAGCTAATCTAAAAGACGTACTTCAAGCAAATAAAGTTACATATAGAAACCTGGATATATTTGCTTCTTTATTTTTAAATAAGTTGCTACCATACTTGAGCCCATGCATTCTTTCAAGGAAACCTTTTATGATAGAGAGCTTATGTAGTATCACCAATTGCTCTAAAATTTCAAACGGTAATTCAAAATAAAACTGACTTTCTTGCTTAACCATATTTATTTTAAAGAAATTGACCACTGCTTACTTCCTGCTTGCCCCTTATCCAAGACCGGGATATAGGACTGCAATGAAGAGGGATCGGCTGCTCTCCTCTTATAGGTCTTGGTAACTTTATCCACATCGGGTTGTTTTCTGGTCATTTCCTCCATGAAGGTCTGAAACGTCAATGTCAGTTAAATGTCAATTAAATGCAAGTATACCAGAGAAAATCATCTTTAGAGATGAACTAAAAACAAAAGGATAAAAGGAGCATGCAATTATTTCCGAAAAAAGAATAAACCATTGGGTTTCATCTTTAGGGGAAAAAATCTAACCATTGTAACATAGCATTTAGTCATTTCTGAAGAATACAAAATGTTATACTTGATAATGACAGCATTACAAAAGTTATTTTCTTTAGTTTGAAAACCATGCATGGGAGCAGCTGTATGAATAACATAACCGGTCTCTACAGCAGCTCAGGTCAAGCTTCCAAGCTCTTGCTGAAGCATCTTAAAGTGAGCATTTGTCTGTAAAGAAACGAGTTAACTGGAGCGGACCCTAGGACTTTTCTGTGGTGCCTTTCATCTACGTATTTAAAATATTTAATTATTGGCTTTGATATACAATGTCGTAAAGCATCCACATTAAATGTAGATATATTCTAAACGTTCTTGTCGATAAATATGCTATGCCAGGAGAGTAAAAGTTATTCAGGCTGAAGTTCATATTTAAAAGGTTTGACTATCTTGCCATTTCTTCGCTCCTCTCCTAGGCTCATTGTTATTGCTGACAAGCCGTCCCCATATCTGGACTATGCGGCAAAGGCATACACTCTGGGGAAAAGCAATGGGGAAAGGAGGGGGCAGATATCAGGGAAAGTGGAGTGACACATTTCTGGAATATTTGTCACACGGGAGACGACTGATCACACATGGCTTGAGACACTTCAGGGCCATTATAGACATTGATATTGTATACTTTTATTAAAATAAAATAGCAATGTTAACTGCTTATCCAACGAAGCTTTGTAAATGTGTAACAAACAAAGAAGCAGACAAACAAAGTCTCTGTTGGTGTGACACCTACCATCTCAGAGTTTAAAACAGGCAGGATACACAGGAGAAGTAACTTTTTTGAGGAAGAGGATGTGTTCCCTTGCAGATATGATTATTTGAAGTACTGATGGTTATTTTGGGAGATGTTTAGCAGCAGACAGTAAGAAATGCAAGCACGGAGCAATCAACAAGGGTGGGTGAGCAGAATGAAAGCAGCAGAGGGCTGGGGATGAAATGCAGGGAGGGCTGGTGTTCAGGAAGCAAGAGGTAGGGCAGGAGCCACCCTGAGACAGGACCACAGGAGGGTGACTTCACAGAGGCTAAAAAGGGGAGAAGTGTGGGAGAGCCAAGACCATCAACGTTAAGTGACAGCAAAGTGGGACATTTTCGGGCAGCGGTAGACTTAGAGACCCAGTTGGAAGACTTGCTGAG
Organism: Manis pentadactyla; assembly: GCF_030020395.1. Classification (NCBI taxonomy): domain Eukaryota; kingdom Metazoa; phylum Chordata; class Mammalia; order Pholidota; family Manidae; genus Manis; species Manis pentadactyla. The sequence continues at coordinate 17,674,230 of NC_080034.1, read as the reverse complement.
TGTGCACGAGGGGGTGAGGTTTACAAGCAGGAAGCACTTTTGAGAAGTATGACAGTGAAAGAAAGAAAACAGCTGGGAGGACAGGGCTTAGGTTATTTCTTTTACCTGGTGCTCCGCAATGAGGGCTTTCACCTCTTCAGTGTCCTGGGGGATGACTTCCTTATCCTTATCACTCAGTGTGGTTTCGGCCCATTGCAGCCATGCCAGCAGAGCTTCCAACAGTTCCTGCGTAGCGAGGAGCCCGGCCAGGGTGCCGGCTAACCTCTGCTGATACTGCTGGGCGCACGCCAGCACCTGTTGGGGAGACAGACATCATGCTGCAGCGCCTCCATCAGAGTCAACGATCTCATTGATGGAAAAGAGACAAAATGTAAGAGTGAATTAGCCTCATCCTGGGCTGCATGCCCGCTACTTGCAGTCTTCCTAGAGCCCACCGAGACCCAGCCTGGGTTCTGTGGTTTCCCGCCACGATGTGTGCCCCCTTCAGAAGTTGAGAGATGCCCATCCATCACCTGGACTGCCTTTTGCTGCCTCATTTAAGTTCAAACAGCATTCTACAAATGATCAAGTGTGCTTCCTCCATGTAGCAGAGTAAAAATAAAAATAGCTAAGATCTTAAATACAGCATTAAATCATGTCAGGTATGCAATTCACTCCATAAGCATATACTACTCTGAAATACTACTATTCAAGTACTGGATTATTCAACAGACACAGCATGGACGTGGGACAAAAAGATTCAGTGAACCAAATGACTGCCTTGTCATTATTCGAGGATGTAGATGCAAAATTCCTTTAACTTTGGAATGAAAAGTGGATTGGAGGGGCAGCCAGTAGGCACAGGAAGGGTGCTTTACAGAACATGTGTCTGCACAGAGGCCTCGTGTTCCCACAGCCGGAAGTGCTTCTTAATTTTGAAGTCTTCCTAACTCCCTATTCTCGAAGCCACTGCTGCTCTAAAGATGATCTGAGATGCACGGACCTCCTCAAACCTGGCCCAGATGAGTGTTATCCAGTGCTTAAAGGAGGTGCTGCAGTCAGGGGGGCAGAGGGCCAGAAGAGCATTTCCCATGCTGGTAGCTTTATTTAGTTCTGCTTGTTTTTCTTCCAGTTTCTTCATGAATTCCTACAGCAGAAACAAAGACTTCAGTTAGCGGCTGGCCCTGGCTGAAAACAAAACTCCAGTGACGTTCATTTGACTGTCAGAGTTAAACAATAACTTCAACTGGTTTATTCCCAGCTGGAAAGAATCCATTAATTGGGACATTAAGAGAGGAGATGGGACAAACCTACAAAATAACATACTTTCTAACATGTATTTCAAAATACAAGTCCAGGATGATACCTCATGCTTCACAAAATACATTAAATAAAAAACACACTCTCTTAAACTTGGACATATTATGATCATATTAATGGAGAATAGGATTGGGAGAAAGAGTAATACCAGAGATAGAAATAATATTTATTGCAAAATAATTTCTAACAAATAAGACAAGGAAGTTAGTATTTAAAATAGCATTAACTGTGTCAGGAATGATAGCAGTATGTACTAAACAAAGTGCCAAGGAAGAGAGAAGGTCGGGCAAGGAACTTATACACATTTGGGAGTGTTGGAGAAAGGGAAATGTCCAGGCAGGAAAGAGGCTGGAGGCAGGGGGCCAGCCTGCGTGAGAAGTGTCCCTTCCAGAGGCCAGTAAGAGCCATATTCTGCCTCAGCAGGATGAATAAGTTTCGAGAGACTTCTTTCAAATCAACCTGTTTTACCCATGTCTCACATATATAACTGTACTTTCTACCATCAGAACTGTATCGATGGATGCATGGATTGCAGAACTCTGAACGTGGGTTAAAAAACGAAGACCTCTGCCCTGAAAATGGTGACCTAAAAGAACGCAAAAAAAACACAACAACCTCACACTGAATTTCAAGCATCCTGCCGGGACCCCCAGTGGGCTAAGAGGGACCCTGACTCACAAGGGTTGCCAGGCGTTGCATGTAGCTGTCACTTGTGTGACGGGGGGAGGGTATCATTGAAAATAGGGGTGTTTACTGTAGTGTCAGTGACCTTCAGTTTTTAACTTCTGTGAAGCAGCTCTGTCACGTAGCTCCTCCCATGGTATTTTGCTATGTTAAATTATTTGTTTACATGCATACCTACTAAATATTAAGGTCCACAAGATCACAGGTCTGTGTCTTATTCTTATTTCGTGTCTTAGTGATTGAATAAATACTTCTTTCACCTTTTAATTAGCATTTTTTGCTGCTGTGGAGTCAAGGTTCAATTAACAACAGGCTCCACTAACATGACCTACTTTTTAAATATCATGACCTACTGTTAAAAATATTTTATTTTCCCCAATACGGGCCCCTTAAATAAAAGAAAAACAACTTTACAAGGAAGAGAAAACCAGAAGTTAATAACAGCTGTGCTTTTCCAGACGCCGGCGGATCGGATCACGTACTCTTCACTGTTCCTGCCCAGGGAGGGCCAGGGCCGTGCCAGGAAGGCTGCGGACGAGACCGTCGCCTGCCCGCCACGCGCCGGCTCTGCTCATCGGCTGAGCGCTGCTCCCGAGGTGTGTACTCATGGGGGAGAGCTTGCTTTTTTTAAAAGTTGGATTATACCGAGAAGTTTCTAGTCCTGGGGCTAAAAAAACTAAACATTCTGCATTGCTTCTAATGGTGAATGTGAAAAGGAAAGCAAAGGAAATGAGAATGAATAACGTTAAATGTTACTACTAAGAATTTTAACTAAGAATTAGAATATTACTAAGAAGTATTACTATGGATTATACAACATGTTATCACTAAGAAGCCCTTTATAAAATTACATGTTACTTTATGCTATTTTAAAATATTTAAAGATGATTTGTTGTAAAAACCACTACCCCTGCTCTGGATACCTGCCTCCTGATGTTTCTGGGGAACTCCTGGTCCTGCTGTCAGGGTGGTGACCCCACGAGCAGGCTCCCTTCTGGGGGTGTCAGACCTGGAGCCTGGGCTTCAAGGGGCTATGCTGGGACCCAACCCAGGTATATTAGTAGAATTCAGTGCTGGCTAATGGTCAGCCTAGGGTAATATAACATAAACTAGTTTTTCAAAACATTGAACTGAATCAAAAATTTATAGTCAATTTGATGTAATTTCCCCACTTCTGCATTTAAACTTCAACTTTAAATGTCATTCTTTCAGATAATATTATACAAGCTCGCATCACTTTTACTAATGACAAAGCAATATTTTATTGCTAAATGTGAGGTACCCCATCACTGAGAGAGCATAATAATTAAAGAAGTTTCCACAGATGATGTAACTTACGCTATACTAAAATTAATGATGTATTTCCAATCTGACCTTGAAAGATGAGGTTATTCAGCAGTGATAAACAGATCTTTTAAAGTTAATAGGAAATGCTGACATCAGTACTACACTGAATGGTAGCATTGCAAATTCCTGACTTTTAGAGTCAAAGGTTAAAAAAACATCTGTTGAGAGCTATGTGGACCATTCTCTTAAGGGTTTTTTGCAAGTTCTATGCATTGCCGCAGGGAAGAGCATGACCTGAAAATTCAATGGCCAGATTTTCACTTGGTTAATTATTCAGTGGTATATCTACTTATATTCCTTAATTTGTAATTTATACTATGAGCTACTTGTCAAAAGAATTTAAGGTGGCTCTTGATTAAAAACAGAATAAGCAGAGGCTTCAAAATAAAATTTGAAGACAGTTGTTAAATTACCTGCTTGTCTTGCTTACAAAGGTCAAATTATTAACTCACAGTTCTAATGGTGCAATTTTATAAATGCCAAACTGCTCATTAAAGAAGCTTCATCTTTGAAATGCACATAAAAATGCAACAAACTGACCAATTCTGTCAGAAACCAAATAACCACCTATAAAAATCAATGTGCTTTCTTAGAGGAAATAGATTTTAGGACAGATTTTTAGAATAACGACCTTATTTACAAAGAAAACAAAAAGACAGCTACACATATGTGTGTGGGCACATGGAGACACATTTCTGAAAGCAAGGAGGATACTGGTGAATTCTAATATGTACTGAATTTTAAATTATTTCTCAGGAAGGAAAATATTCAGGCAGTTGCTATTTGCAGTCATGAATCTATTTTGCCTACTTTGTTTATTTTTTCTCATTGAGTTTTACTTAACATTCACGTAACTCACTTTATGCTGATCAATGAGAGTCCGAAGGCCATCCTCATCCTCTGGGAGAACGTCATGGAAAAGGAGGGTCTCCTCTGCGTCTGCCAGCCACTCCAGCAAGGGGTGCACCATGTGGTGAAACTCCTCCGCCTAATGGTGGGCGCACACACACACACACACACACACCCCCCAAACAAGAGCCCCAAATATGCTTGTCAGTATAGCAGATGCTTCCTCTCAGTGGGAAATAAACAGTCTTACATTTAAACTGATTAAATTAATTGCACATTATTCCCATTAAAAAGATAAAGCTATACGGTGCTGCATTTTACAAACATAAGAAAAACATCTAATATAGCAAAAAGGCCTCTATGAAGAATAATTCCATTTTAACCATCTGATTTCAGATGAATGGCAGCCTGCTACACATCACAGCTGAAAAATGGCTCAAGATGACTCAAGCAGTGCTTTTACGTGAGGGTGAGAAAACTTCCCTCTCTGAGTAATTTAGCGGGGTTGGGAGGAGGACCGAGGCAAGGATGCTGAGAACTTCCTTCTCCACGGCTGTCCGGCTTAAGAAGGGAGGCGCTTCACGGTTCTTCGGAGAGCGGTTCTTCCCACACCCTTCCTCCCTACGCCCACTGTGACCGACGTGACTTGTACCTGACGCAGAGCCGCCTCCAGCCGTGTTTGCTTTGATACAGAAAGCGCGCACACGGTGTCCCAGCGTGTGCCTAACTCCTGCATCTGGACCTTGACCCAGGAGGAGTCGTCTCGGCTGCCTTCTGTGAGCTCTCGGGCCGAGCGCTCCAGGGCCTGCACGCTTCTGGCCCTCTTCTCCAGCTCTTTTTGGAAGACCTAAGAAGACCATATTTTTATAAAAACTGATTTTTTTAATTAACCAAACTGCAGTAGTAACACATACTGTTTGAAATACACATGTGCCTAACATCACGTATAGATCTCCAAGACCCACACTGTAATGACCCATATTTTTCACAGAGGACAGGACCACTGCTCCCAGTGGATAGAACACGGTAAAGAACAACTCCTGGGTGAGGCTGTTCGATCTTGACACTCTCCTGAATAGCCTTATTTTTTAAATGACACATTGGATTTAAACAGTGGTGGCCAACCTTCTTTACTTCAAGTCCACAAAAAAAAAGCATCAAATCCTTTTCCTCATTCTTTAATATGGTGTCCCAATTTCCTCTCAAACATTAGTGTGCATGCCAACTCTGTTCAGACTACAGCACTACTCGTAATTAGTAAACGTATCTAAGAGACTAACAAATAACTCAGCAATCCTGGGGCACTTCATGGGGTCTTAGAAATAACGGTCTTAGAGGAATCCCACAGGGAGTTGGCAGATAGCCCGATTTTTCTATAAGATGCCTTTGTCCTTCACAGCATCCTGAATACCAGCCCATAACGCCAAATTTTTGAGACCTAAATCTTTATCTGTCACCTTGGAAGAAAAGCTTTTTTTTCTTCCCACTTAATTTTGATGAATTTCAATGTGTTATGAGTTAAACTGACTTCTTTTGCCACAGACTTAATCCAAGAAATGAATCCAGGGTACTTCATTTCTGATCCAAGAGTCTGTATATGCAACTAGATCTTCCAAATAACCAATCTTATAGGTAGATTAAAATTAACTAACTACTTCTCTAAAAAAATCATCAAATGGATATCACCAAGCACATTTTATAATTTTGGCGATCTCCATGATTTTCTATTCTGATCATCAGATCATAAAAGTGAGCCCATCAAGAACAACCCAAACATAATGTGATGAATTATTTGCTGATTTCACTCTAATGGTGTTAAACGAGATGTGCCTATAGATAACAGACACACGTACACATATACATGCACAAACACATGCATAGAAGATACACTGTCTATTCATTTTGTGATAGGACTAATTCAACAGTTCTGATTAAACCTTCCAATGTACTTTGTATACTTAAAACTTCTTCTTTAGCCTTCCAATTGTATTACTAATGCTGAATGATTAATTCATTCTTGATGACCTTCAATATATAAAAAACCTGGCAAGTGCCTAGTGGAGTAAATATTTAGACAGTGAGATTATACAAATGGCATTTATGTAAAAAGTAACATTACACTATTCATTACTCATTGAATGAATGCCAGGGAATGGAAAAGTTTGTATTAATCATGCACAAAACATTTGTCTCAATATAAGCAAGCTACATAATTTTTACAATGTTTTATTTTTGTGGGACTGATCAATGTTCTTCACCTATTCTTTTATTTTCTGTTAATATGAAAATATAACACATTCTCTTTAATGGATATAATGAGAGAAGAGAACCAGAAAAGGGGAAATAAATCTGCAAAAGGACCAAATATTTAAAAAGAACAGTAAGATAAAAATGGGAAAACCAGGGAAGTATAAAGAGAACATTTTTAAATGAAATAAATTTTCTGAACTCAAAAAATGACAGAGGGAATATAACATGAATTCAAGGACAGTGCTGTAAGATATTTGTAAATAAAGTCAACCCTGATACAACCATTTTATATTAGTGCCATGCCTCATATTCTTCTTAGGGTTCTTTAAGCTGTAATACAGCATTTCATCATAATATAGGATGTTACACTCAGTATTACCTGGACATCCTGAATATTACCTTGGCTTGAACAACAGTTTAACATAACATACCTATCAGCAAATAGCAAGGAAACTAATTTTCTTAAAGTAATAATCAAATCTGTCATAATACATGTACTGTAGTTCAGTGGGCAAGGTTCACACAATTTTTAAAAAAAGGAAAGTCATAGATCAAGTTACAAATTCATACACTTAGGCAATGAATAAGTTCCAGGCCACTGAATGAACAATTTTAAATCATATCACATCATTATTTATGTGAATAACAAAAGACAATGAAACAGTCTTGTAACATGTTTTAAAGAATCAGACAATGAACTCACTTTCCAAGTTCTAAAAGATTATAGATATGGTAATTATGAACAAAAGTATTTCACTGATCCTAAAGTAATTTTTCTATATCACTTTTAAAATTGGTTTCCTGATTCTGGCTCAAATGTACACATATTTCAATATTAAAGACTGTTGCATAGTATGATACATTGTCTCTAGATTTTAAAAGGCTAAGTGGTTACAGTTTCCTCTATACTCAGAATTATCAAATGAGATCAATAAAATGTCCCAGATAACAATACCTTGTGATTCTCGATCATAATAACCAATAAATTAACATCTCCATAGACAGGCTGGTCTTCTGCCAGTTGGGGTTCAACTCTATATAACCAGTCATTGAGGGCCTGAAGGGCATCTGTGAATTGTCCAGAGAATAGCAGGGCTTCTTCCAACTTGTTTTGTCTGAAGAAAAAGGTAGATAAATCAATCTGGGCAACAAAACCACACTGTATATCCAAACATGTAAAACTCATTCATGAAGTCTGAGCAGAACTCAAGAGGAAAAACAACATCCTGGTATTCATGGCTGTTTCTTTGCTTTCCTTAGAAAATAAAACTTCTTTTCAAACTTTCTCTCTTATTCTTAAAATACACGGCACCTGTTCCAGGAAAATTCTCCCATCACACCTCTGGAAATCACTGACTCTGCAGTTTCTTCAGAAAAATTGGACTTTTTAATTAAAATTTATTTTCAGATTTGTGTATCAAACTGTCACACATTTCTGGTGTATACAGTTCTATGAACTGTAGCATATGGACAGGATCACATAGCCAGCATCATAACCAAGACATAGACCAGTTGCATCATTCCCCAAATCTCCCTCCTGCTGTTTGTTTATAGGCACAGCCTGCCCCCATCTCTCAGCCCTGGCATTCAGGGATCTGTTTGCCATCACCAGTTTTATCTTTTCAAGAATGTAACATAAATGAAAAACATTTATATGATATTGTTAAAAGAATATAACCTTCTGAGAGTGTAAATTTTAAAGATTCTTAAAAACGAACTAAAAAAAATTCATTATGAAGTTCCCTACAACTGAATATAATATTCTATTTAATCTTAATACTGACAAAATCAATGAGAAATGTGAAAACATTTCTAAGATATCTGAACTCTTCTACTACTATACTACTTTCTTAAATACTTAACAATTTGGCAGTAAGTTTAGGGCCTTCACAGATGAAGTGTCATGAGAAAGGAGATTGGAAAGAGGGGATAGAATGTGGAAGGGAACACCAGGGTCAGAGCAGTAGGACCTCACAGGCCACATGAAGCAGCCTGTGTTTTAGTTCACACCCAGTATCAAGTGCTTAAAGGGTAATAAAGCAGGGGAATGACAAGATCCTATTTACAATTTTAAAAGACCATCCTAGTAGTTATTATGGAAAGTGGATTAAGAAGGACAAAGCAGACCTGAGGAGACCAGTCAGAAAGCAGTTGCTCTAGTCAGGTGTGGGAAGACTGAGGCTTGGAGAAGGATATCAGTTCTGAGTGAACTGAGAAGTCAAAAATAAATAATAATGAACAGCAAAGGCTTCTCAGTGCAGGAACCATGTAAGTGAGTTTATTACGGATGAGCAGAAGGTCCCAGGCAAAGGAGATATTTAAGGCTCCAAAAATGTTCCCACCAAGCACCACTATTGTGTGTTTGAAAGAGGTCTACAAAGTAACCAAACTGTCTTAAGGAACATTCTACCTTTCCACAGATTTTCCACAGACGATATTCCATTTTTCTCTGAGTTCACTCAGCATGTCATCCAGTTTCTGGTTGTCATCAGCCAGGGAGGTTTTCTCCTTCAGAGAACGCCCAGTTCTGGTGGTGGTGTCATAGACAGAATGCTTGGCTCCCAGTGATTTTTGAAACTCCTACATATTTAACAAGAAAACAATGTGTGTTTCTACTTGGGACTAATAAATAAACAGGTAAGAGACATTAAAAGAGGCATTCCTTAATAAATGGAGTCTAAACCTTACTGGAAGACATCAGCAAATAATCAAGTCAGAGTGTAGTATTGCTATACTCTAGAACACAACAGGGGAGAAAAGAAACTTCAGATTTGTAAATCGAAGGGTTTATTTTTCTCAGAAGCGAGGTGTCTGTCTCTGAGAGCACCTACTTTTGTCAGAAAATATTTCCAAGTAAAACAAATCCCGAATCTTTTGTGGTTATAAACCAGAAATAGCATACTAGTTCTGATAAAATGTAATTGCTAATAAACTACTGAACAACCCAAGGGTTTGGAGAGGAAAATGTAGTTAATACTCTGTGAGTAACTATAGGTCCAGTGTGGACAGAGTGACTCAATAATGCATACATTTACTACAGGGCTTTTTTTGTCTGAACAGATTTATTTTCACACATTTCAGATATTCACAACAATGTTACATGTAATTTTATCTGTGAGCCAGGAGAAGGGACACATAAGAACTGTATCTGTGGATTCCTGTGTTTGGACCTATTGCTCTTTCTATTCACACCATTTGGGGAGCTGATACCTCTCCTCCCCACGGCTTTAATGCCCAACCAGAGTCTCAATAAGATCCACAGATTATTTTTCCAGGATTGAACAGTTACACTGTTAACATGGCATCTACACTTTGCTGCTGCTTAACACTGTTAACCAGGTTTGTGTCTGTATGCATGTGCATGGGATGGGGGGTGAATTCTCTTCCTTCTACCTAACTCAATTACAGGTTTTTCTGGAGCAGAGAGCTATTATGTCTGTAAGCCTCTCATTACCATCTTGTATATTGGGTGTGTTCATAAGTACGTAATAGAAAGAATGAGACAACCACTACTGAATATTTAATCTCAGGGATGAGAAGAAGGAAAGGTCAACCTGACAGACAGTTTATGAGCTCATGAAATATCATGGAAACATTAATACAATGATTCTCAACTCTGGTAGCATCTTACAGTCATCCCAGATAGTGAAATGTTATGCAAATGGGTAATTTTCCATAATAACCTTGGTTATAATTACCTAATTAAGTTTTTGTTACCTTTAAAATTTAGACATTTTATGACTAAAATACTTATTTTGTCTTGCAATAGGTGGCAGCTACATCTGGGAATTTTTAGCAATAAATACCATTATAATATCACACTTTCTTCAGTTTATCTTCTATAATTATTATTTTTTAATGTTATTTTAAAGAGAATGTTAGTTTTAGAATCATGGTATTGACAGATTTTCTTCACACAACAGACACCTAATAACTGTAATAGTTGAATACAGGATAGATTAGAACTTTTTAAGGTCAGAAAGTACCCAAATGATGACTAGAAAATACTTCTTTTAAGATTGGCTTTATGTGTCTTGCACATTTCAGAGAAATGGTTGACTTGAGCAAGAGGTCACACTAGATGGGGCTCTTCACATATTCTTATTTCTAGGATTCTCCAACTTAAATATGCAATATACATTCTTAAGACTACATGACACTACCTCTTCAAGTTCAAGTTCAGATCTGGCACTCTGTTTTGAGAAAGAGGCTCTCAGCTCTCCCTCAGAGGGGAAGGAAGGTGCTGCTCGCTATCATTGTGCTTCCAGTATTGTGTGGGACAGCTCCCGGGCAGAGGGCACCAGCAGAACCAGCCATCCATGAGCCCTCATCCAGCCAAAGAATGGGCCCTCAAACGCTTCCTGCCATCCTCCTAGGATCATGACCCCTTGAGGTCAATTAGAACGAAAGATGGGAGCAACCGACTTGCGTGAAGGTGGCGGCCAGAATTTCCCAATGATGATGAACCTTACATCGCACAAGATTTTCCAGCCTTTTAAATATTATGTTTCAAGCGATGACTTACATGCAGAAGACTAAAACTGTAAAAGTGTTTGCAGGAGCCGCTCTCCTTTGACCCACTTCCTCACCCTGAGGGTGATTTACAAACAGAAATTCAAAAGAGGTGGGGAAGACAAGAGGAATCCCCTTTGCATGCCATGTAGTAGAAAATATAAAACACATTTCCACATCTTCTAGTCTGCACAAGGAAGCTACTGGCCATGCGTCTTTGAGGGTCAGAGTGGGATTTCATATACCCGCATATACACACACAACAAAATACCAATTTTCCCCACTGCATTGTCTGAAAGAATCTACATGGCAAAATACATATTAAATTTTACTATAGAATTATTTTCTACATGGCATGTGGTCTATGAAAGAAATTACCAGACAAGATAGTGGTGAAAACTTGGGATGCCCTACAAATCCTTTATATGCTTTATATTGTGCAAGATTCCAGTTTTACTGCTGAATGTTTTCTCTTACCAGTTGTTCACCCTGGAATCATAATGGAACAGCCAGAGTAAAGATACTACTGCCACTTGGCCCGTGCACAGGGCAACTTGTCTACATGTAATGTAGGTACACACTGGACAGCCTTTTTTCTCCAGGGCTGAATAAATACACAGTTGTGTGACAATTTAAAAGTGATCTTGAGATATATAATGACACAACAGGCTTTTCTTAATTATAGACCCACCTTGTGCTGTGCCAGTTGTGTTTTTATTTTGTCTGGATCATTGGCGATTTCCAGTTCAGAATCCAAAGAGTTTTCTGACTCTTTCAGCCACTCCATAAGTTTACTCCAAGCTTCGTGGAACTGCAAAAGAGATTCATGTCTCTGTCCAGGAAACTTTCTGGTATAATTACTATGTTTAAAATCAAGTCTGTTTTTCAAATAGAAAATTAATATTCATGGAAATGTTAAGTTATTAAGTCAAAACTTCCTCTAAAGAAGAAAATAATAATAGTTTCATCAGCAGATTATGCAATGTCTAGTTAGTGCTTGGCTTTTGTGGCCATGCCCCAGGGTCACTTCGCTGTAATGCATTCAAACACATAAACTCCAATAAAAATAGGAATGAGCCCAGAAACAGTTAGGGAGCACTAGGGAGAACTTGCCCTCCTTTCCTTTTGCTTAATAATTAATGTAAACTCTCAGAGAGTTTTATTTGTCCAGAGATGTCTCTTGAGCTTACTCCTATGGTGTTTAATTCGTGTGTTAAGAAAAAGGAACAAAAGGAAGAGAGGGAAGGATGAAGTTTATAAATTGGTTTTGAAAAGTAACAGGAACAAAAAAGAGGCCATTACAACTCTATTTAATACAAAGGTAGTCTAACATCTTTATTGCTGCCATCAAAATCCTCAAATGAATGCCTGTGCCTCACATATATATAGGTTTTATGATATGTAAGGGCACCCACAACCCTTGAATTCTAACAATATAAATCTTTTTGGTATCTTGAAATATTCTGGTGCTATGCATATTGGATTTCAACCAGTCTCTTTCCTGTTTATCACAGAGAACTAGTGTTCTCTGTGTACTCTTTTTGGATGCCAAATTGTGAAACTGGCTATAAATTTTTTCTCATAATAAACTTAAGTGAATGTACACATAACAAAACTATGTAATCAAAATCTGTTTTATATCAAAGCACATTAATGATGAAATAACAAAGGACATTTAACAATAAGAACAATAAGAGCACACAACCACACAGCTGCAAAGGCCCATTAGAGCTTTCTCATCAAATCTGCTCTCCTTGTGCATCCCTCTCACAGCTCTAATCAATTTGAACATGAAAACCAAAGGCTGTAACAGGCACATAAACTACCGAAGTTGGAGAACTAGATCAACATCTGAGCCCAAAACTGAGATATTAGGATAATAAGAAATAAATTAAAGAAACAGCTAGTCATGGTGTTTGGTAGTCTTTCTGCAAATATATAGGCTATAACAATGGTAAGTTTAGTGATATAAATGCACAGGTTTTAAGGCTGGCCCTGCTTTCAAAACTACTTTTAAGCCAGATAAAACAGAAGAAATGCTATCCTTTGGCAGCAAAAACAGTAGAAAATCCTTATAAAGTTAATTAGACAATATGAGAAAATAAAATTGACTAACTGGAGAAAGAAGCAAGAGGGTGGGCCACTGACTACTGGTATCCAAGAGACTTTCATAAATTAGACATTCATAATTCAAGAAATGCCTACACTACAATAACACTGCTACATATGTGGAAAGAAAATATCAGGTTCATCATTAATACTGTCTTAAAAAACATTTTAGAGACCTACTTTATTCTAGAGACTCACTTATAACAAGGAACATATCAGACATCCCACTCAGAAAAGGGATCTATGGCATATAACCCTGTAACAATGCGATTTGACATTTCTAAAGCTTTTAACAAATTTACGCTGATAGTTTTAAACAATGAAACATTTAACTCCTGTATATTCTGCATCACCCAACTGAGCTCCCCCAAAATAATGGAGTCCAAATCCAGTGATAGAAAATGCAACTGAATGGGGCAAGTGATTTTCTAGTAGAAATCAAACAATATAAGCCAAGCAAGGTGGGTGGATCTGTCTCCTTCCCAGAGTACAGAGACACATAATTTTACCTCTTCTCTGTGTTAGTCTAGAATGGAATATTAGGGACAGCGGAAGAGAGCGAGGAAAGCTCCTTGTGAGATCCATGAGATTCTCTAGATTAAAAAAGATAAATAAAAAGGAAAAACACATCCCCAAAAGATTCCGACAATTAATTTAAAAGCAGGATGAAGCTGTATCAAAATATGAGAGAAGAAATTAAGGCTTTCCAGTAAGAGTACAGACTCAGAGAGGTGAGAAATAACAACCAACACAGACACAGAATAGGCCCTGTCACAAAACTGGCTCTCTTAGCTGATTGTGAAGAAAGTTTGGCTGGGGAACTAAACAAAAGGTAGCAATATAATAATTATAAAGTATGATGTCTTATTCTGGCTACAGAGTGGAGGGAAAGGAGACAGAGAAAACCAACAACCCAGTAACAAAAACGCTGGGCCTCTCTTGGGGCCTTAATGATAACAGCCCTTCGACAAAGTCAAGCAATAATCAATCAGTCCTTTAAAGATTAGTCCCCAGGGCCTGAAGTGGCTGCCAGGTCAAAAAGCAATGTCATCACCCAAACTTAGGTCACAAGTCTTTTTAGGTAATAAACACCTTGGCTTTGCGCATGCATGTTACACCTAATACAGTCTGCAGTAAAAGTACTTTAGTGACACAATGTATATTTAAACAGGTAGAACTGATTTAATGCCAAGCTCAGGAAATTTTTACAAATGTCACCTGCTTGGCCCTCTTCCTTGCATCATCCAAGGATCTTCCTCTTTCTACCAACCGTTGAACCACTTTTTCCCATCGACTTTGTACACTGATCAGTAGATTTTTAATTAGGACAACATCTTGTTTCTGACTGAAATACTTCAGGTGGGTTCCAGTTTTGTCCAGCTCTATTATCTGATCACGGTGAGAATTTACTTCATTGGCAAAGACCTTTCCCAAAAAAAGGGGTATAATTAGAAACAAAGGAAAGCTGATTTATCTTAAAAATGCTTCTGGTGTCATAAGCTCAAATTGTTTGAAAGGACAAAATTAAGTTTTCAAACTACCAAATTCATGCTTCTGACATTAAAAAAGTCTGTTGTCTAAAAAGTCTGAAATGAGAGTATTACTCATCTGAGTTACAACACACCTTGTGTTCGTCCATTTGAAATAAGACTGTGTCCAAGATAAGACTTGGCCGAGAAGCTACATTTAGGGTCTGTTCAGCCTGGGTAAGCCAGTTGATAAAGTCTTGGAGAGAACTGTGGAACTCCAATGCCAAGTTGAGGGCCTCTTCCAGTTTAGTCTGCAGAGACAGATTATTATGGTACTTGACGATATTCAAGGCTCTCTCCCTGCCCCCACCAGTTTAAGCACTCTCTGGCAGATGCGCTTCCTGTCCACATTTTACTTATGCATGATCTGTATTACCCAAACAGTTCATGAATGTAGTGGGCCTTCACTAAAATACTGGCAAACCAAGACCCTTTAATACAGCGAGAAGCATCTCACTGCAGCTAAAAAGAACAATTTAATATACACTGAAATTATGGTTTGGGGGCAATTAACTACAGAACACAACTATTAAACAGAATGTGTAGAAATTAAACTTGACATTCATATGATTAATTTTTGGTGCCAAAATACTATGAAATATGTATTATGCTCTGTCAATAAGGGCATATAATCTAGGACTTCTAGCCTATCCTTTTTCTTAGGGTATATTAAACAATAATTTTTAATCCTTACTTGTGGACTTACATTAAGTGCTTATTATATAAACAATCATCTTCCTCTCTCCTACATACAGTCCTTTGCTTGATAAGTGTGATTAGATAGAATTACTTAACAGTCCAGAATTTCAATGGTTCATAAATTTAAAAGTGTTACCTATTAAACTTGATCTATGATATACCTTTATCTGTGTTTGAATAGATTCCTTTAACTCTGTTCTTCTGTGTTAAGACAGAATACAGTTTTCAACTGATCCCATGTAACCTCTACATGTACAAAGAAAATCTAAGCATGGATCATTAAAACATGGATCAACAGACTGTTCACTAATGATGCTACTCAGAGATAAGGTAAAACCCATGAAATAAAACCACCAAAACATTCATTCTATTATATTAATTAAGGCACATACTTTTCTTTCATTGAGTTTGGTTTCCACAGATTCCCATTTTTCTTTCAAGTTATTTATGTCTTGGTCAATATTTGTCTCTGCAGATTTGGGGCACCTTGCAAGCGTCTGCTGGCCTTTCTGCATCAGGCTTCTATATGTTTCTTCTTTAACATCAAAGGCAGCACAGATTTCCTAAACAGAGATATCCTCCCAAGTTATATCATTTTTAAGGGAATAAAATCTAAGAATCCTTTATCCAGTACATCAATTCCAAGTCTTTTACTACGTAGTCATCACCATCTAGCACAAAGAATAACCCTGACACACTCAAACTTTTCATTATTATTGAAACAACACTTAAACCTAGAGCTACATCCTGTCCACCAAGCAATCTCATTAATGGTGCTATCAATGGCAATTCACTCCAGCACGCTAAGGTTTGCGAGAAGTATTTTTAATGTTACCAAGAAAGGTTTCACTGTACAGTAACCAGTCAGTTCTGTGACTCTAGGCAAGAAATTTAACCTCCCCGAGCCTCAGTTTCTCTTCTGTGAAATGGTTTCTCTCCTGAGACTATGATACAATGACTGCAATACTTTTTGGTATAATTTAATTTCATACTCTGAAGATATACAGGGGATTGAAAGCGAAGACCCAATATAGCGAGACATTTAAGTTGATTATTTAGAATTTGGAATCACAAAAGCCAAACTATGACACTATGAGTATTATTTTCCTTTATAACATTTTTAAAGCTTTTAACTGGGATGCAGTACTTTTTCTACAAAGAATATTTTTTAAACTGCTATCAACAAATTCAGAATTTAAGATCAGTAAAACAACAGCTACATTTGTGTAAAAAATTTAGACCAGTTCTATTCTACTGATTCAATTATAACTGCATTATAATTATTTTTAAATATTGAATATTTTAAAAACTCTGGTGGGTCAAATTATAGCTACCACAGAAAAACTGTTTATTCTATACCTAACACTTAACTTTATAATTTTTAAAATTAAGATATATTCATAAAATTCATCATTTTCAAGTGCACATCAGTATTTTTTAGTATAGTCATAAGAATGTGCAACCATTACTATTAATTCCAAATTTCTGTCACCTCAAACTTTGTGATTTCTTAAACCTTAAAAAAAGACAACTTTCTAAACATACCTACTAAAAGCTCTTAATCCTAAAGCAAGACTTTTAAATATATCTCTTGAATCTCTAATATTCCAGTTTTTCTAGTTTCCTTCATTTCTAACACAACCAAAAAAAAATTACTAAAACAGTATTACAAAATATCAATAAAACTTTAGAATTCCTTGTATCATGAAATTTCTATAATCTGGGATATTATGTCAGGTTCTGGCAAATTTATTTTATATATCCTATTCAACCCAAATAAGCTGATACGTAATATTTTTCTAAAATTAAAATATTCTAAAGATAAGTTCTTTGCATTCCAACTTTTTACATGAAATCTTCTAAATTAACATTTTAAAAGTGCTTGTTATTAGATACTAATTCCAAGCATATTTGGTCAAGAAGTTATTAAACTTCTATTTAATGAACACTCTTAATAGCTATGCAGGTACTTCCAGGAAAGTAAGCAAATATCTGGGAGTCAGTCAGGTTTTATGGAAAAGAAAGAAAAGCACTGCTATTATTTTGTCACTTACTTTTTCAACCAAAATGGGTCTTTTGTGTCACCAAAAAAACAAAAGTTAACAAATACAAAATCATAGAAACAGTCCTTTTCTAAAACAATGAATATCTATTAAAGGTTTCTAGAAAATTCCACACTGGATAATAGGATTTACGAACTGCTTATGGCAATTGTGAAATGAGTAAGATGGTATCTTTATTATATTTCTTCACAACACCCACAAGATAGTTACTTTCTTTCCGAATCACCAAATCCAAAATTACTTCCAAATATGTAGTTTTAATATGTACACTTCCACTGAAGAGTATAAACTTTTATGAACAATGAATGACCCATTTCTTTTGCCAAATCTCCAAGTACTTCTATTTTTATTTCCTAAAATACTAATCATCGACATTTGAATATTCAAAAAACTCTGGTGCAAATTCAAATTTAATGTAAAAGAGGATTCGTTTTCAAAATTTGAAACGGACCGATTTCTATTAGAACTTTGAGCTGAATTACAATGGGAAATTAATAGGAAATGTCAATAAATCAAAGGTAGTCTAAATTTAATTTGTCAGTCCATACTTCTGTGCAAAAAAACCAGAGTCTCAAGTTCTATTAATTCTTCTTCCTTCTCCTTAAGAGTTGACAGTGGCACGGAATCTGGGTGGGAAGGGCCCACAGACACAGTGCTCCAGCCTGGACGGTTCAGACAGGAGCCTCCTCTTGGCCCTTTCTAGTATAGCTATGAAGTTGGAGATACAGCCCTATCAACATTAAAATAAAAATAAACAAGTAACTTTGTTTTAACAGAAGAACATATTTTCCAGCCTTCCATGAAACAAGGTGGGTATATCATGCTTATGACAATAACATTTTAAGTGAATTCTGATTACTTGTAGGATTTTTATTTTCACTCAGGGCACAACAGTTCATAATTTACACAATGTCATATTACTATCCATACAAGTTTATCATTTTATGGGGGAAAGTTTGCTTCTAGAAAAGGTTTGGACTTCTAAGCCCCCTTTTCATATACTGACACAGTAACCTTTGAACTAAAGGTTCCAGCTTGAAAAATTAATCAAAAAATGGTGTGTCTAGATAGAGATTTCTGCTTAAAACTGTGTATATATTCTTTAAACCTTCTCCCAGAATTTCTTTTTATCACTAGGGCCCACACAAAACAGTCAGTTTCTTAGTCTGAGGCTAGAGCTGTAGGAACTAATATACTCACCATGTGGGCGTCAAGCTGCTCCCTGGCTGTTTCTGGCAAACCTCCCAGAGGCCTGGATGCTAACAGATGACGCTCTGTGTCAGTCAGCCACTGTTGCAAACCCTCAATTTCACCATGGAAGCTTTTGGCCTGGAGCGATTAAAAAATTCAAGTTTGGGCCACAAACATTGCCACTGCCAAGCATAAACAAGGTCTAACCAACGCCAGCCTAAGCCCCTCTCCGCTCTCTTACGGGCAGCAGGAGCCTCGGGGTCTGCCGTGCCTTTCTGCATCAGGACAGCTCAGAAGGTAAGACTACTACACTAAGAGCTAGAGAGCTGAGGTCTCATCTGCTCCACTTTTTATATCCGCTGTTTATACTTTTACTCCTCTCCTTAAAGTATAAAAATTAAACAAGTGTATGTAAATCAGTGAAGGAATTCCACGCTATTTTAGTCTTGAAGACTAAAGAAAGTTTCAGAATATACAGTAGGCCCCCCTGACCCACGGTTTCACCTCTGGAGGTTTCAGTTACCCACAGTCAACTGAGCGCCTGAAGCAGATGGTCCCCCTGCCGATGAATCACCAGAAGGTCAGTAGTATCCTAACACTCACTTCATCACGCAGGCATTTTATCATCTCACATCATCACAACAAGAAGGGTGAATATTTTGAGAGAGAGAGACCACACTGACATAACTTTTATTATATATAGTATATGCTATGATTGTTCTATTTTATGATTATACTTGTTAATCTCTTACAGTACCTAATATAAATTAAACTTTATCATAGCTGTGTATGCATAGGGGAAAAAAGTACATATAGGGGTCAGTACTATCGGCGGTGTCAGGCACCCGCAGGAACGCATCCCCCTCTGTGGATGAGGGGCCCACTGTATTCTCATTCACCTGGCGCAAGGCACCATCCAGCTGCTGCTTCCTTTGCTCTGTTTTTTCCAAAACATTTTGCCAGCGTTGATTCAAAACCTCCAGCTTGTTCTGAAGGTTGTTTGCTTTTTCACCTGCACTTGATTCAATTAGATCATTTCCTGCTTTGTTAACGGCTTCCACAGTGGACTGATGGGCTAATACATCATTTTGAAGCACCTGAAAATATTAAGACAACACTCTGTTTGCTAGCTCTTGTTGAGTTAACATTGCTTTAAACACATTTGCTGTGTTTTCTGGTTATGAGACATTCTGAACCAAAAACATCATACATACAGAATTTTAATACTAATGAAGAATTTTAAAAGACATACTTCTTCTCCCTTAACTTTGCAGCTTTCCTGGATATTTCTGTCTACCAACATCCCCTGAAATGATTATCTGGGAACATTTGCTAGTTCTTCTTATTAAATAACCTTGCAGTTGAGGACATTAAATATCCAGAGGTTGTAATGAAAAACTTCTACAAGTTTTCATTTGATTCAAGCTCATTTTAAATGAACTTTTTTAAATGTCTTAAGTGAACAATTTAAAAGATATTTTTATTTCTGTATACCCATTTCCAAATATAAAATCATTATATTTCTAAGATATAAAGTGTCATATCTTATAATTAGCACTCTAAGAGGGAAAAGATATCATAGAATATTCTTTTATATTCTCTTGTTAGAAGCGTGTTAGAAGAAACCACTAAGTTGGCAGGAATCTTGGAGTCCCTTAACACTAAAGGGAAGAAGATTTACTGTCGTCAATGATACTCAAGCCCAGCATTTCAAAGTTTAGCTGTTCTTTGCTAGAAAATACAAAATACTTACTACAGATCCCAATAAATAGTGCTTTCCTTTTTATACAGTGGAAATATAAGAATAGATTAATAATGCTTAAATGCACGAACATAGGGACCAGAATGGTTAAGTGCGGAAAGCAATCCCAAAGCTAAAAAGAAAAAAATCAATTTCAAATACTGAAAAAGAATTACACTTTAGAGAACAAATATAGCTTAGTAATAGTTCCCTTTCAAGAAGACTGCGGTTACATTTTTGGAAAACAGGAAACCTTCCTTCTAATGTTAGTGAGAGCTGAAGGTAATCCTTCCCTACACTCACTGACTCAGGGCTGGCCAGAGGAAAGAAAGGGCCCAGCATCCCTCGTCCTGTGCCAGACGTCCCACATCTGCAGGGAAACGCAGACTAGGTGGGATTTTCAGGGAAGGGCACTAACCACCTGTGATCCCCATTTCTCTGTATTTACTCGTTCTCTGCGGCCTCTGGGGAGGGTTTTCCAAAAGCTCCACAAGCAGCCGAGTAAGGAGTGATCTTTATAAAAAGCATGTACTTCGATTTGTTAGCAGTAGGAATCACCTTCAAAGGTAAGAATTAAATATTTGTGTGATCAAAATATAAAATTACATAAAATTCAATTTTTTAAATGGTCCAAGTCTGGCCACATAAGATAGCCTAGGAGAAGGAAGCAAGAGAGCGATGGAAACATTCCCTCCCTTCCTCCAGTGACTGTACAGGCAATTTTAAGTCCTTTGAGTTCCCTTAGAGAGACAGAAAGAGAAGAGAAGAGAGAGAGAGAAGGAGTCATTTCTAACTGCTCAAAGACAGATGAACAAAAATGAAAATTGCTTTTCACCCCCTCCCCAAGATAACTGTACCAGAGAACCTCATTTTTCCACTTTACTGAAGTCTACAAAGTGCCTGTCACTGTTCTGTGTTACTTTTGAGACAACTGCCAAGTTTATGAAAACATAAATACTATAAATGCACAATTTGAGAATAAACCATTTTGTTTTTATGCAGTCTGACCAGTCATTAATTTTCTAGCAAAGGTATAATGTAAACATGAAATAATGAAAAATACTCATGATGCAAAATAAGTTCTAATTACTTAATCACATGTGGTTGGACAAAGACAAAAGATATAGATGGAACAAGGTAAAAGAAAAGGAAAATTTAAATTAGGGCACAAGTGCTGTGGAATAAAAATATGAAAAATGGAAGACTAAAGCAGAAATAGTCAAAAACTGGGTATCATGATATTAAAGTGCCCCAAACCTACCTTTTCTCTTAAAATGTTAATAAATATATAAAATAATCAAAGATTGTCTACTTGATAATCAAGGAAAACTTAATTAAGGTTAGAATTTAGGCACTAACCTCAAATCAGATACCAATATTCACGTGAATGCTAACCCTCTATGAAAAACTAACCTTTGATTCATTAAGCCTAGTGACTTAAAATATAGGGAATTTTCTATTAAAAATTATCAACCAAGTGTCACAAAGATGACAACATCATAAAATTGTTTTGTGTGCATCTTAAGATAAACATTTCCATTTATAAGTTAGCCTTAAATCAACTGCAAGACATACAAAAGCTTTTAAAACAATGAATATTTTTAAAAACTAATTAAGAAAGAAAAGGACTAAGACACAAAAAGCCAATGAAAAGAGAGACAAAAGGACAAAGCCCAACAGAATGAGAAATGTAGACAGAGAGAAGCGTTAGGCAGGCCAAATCAGCAGCAAGTGAGAGGACATGGAGACAAGGGGGACCAAAGCAAAAACACACACACACAACCTGCACCGGGATGTCAGAGCTTACAGCTTTAGGCTATCCCTGCAATTTCTATTTCTAACATAAATAGACTCTATGTAAATCCAGTAACAGGGAAAATCAGGGACTGAAACCTTCACCTTAATAATTTAGCCAGAAGTTTCCCCTCCTTTCTGTTTTTGATAACAGCCTTGAAGAATAAGAAAAATAGTTTGATGACAAGCTCTTAAAAAGCATGTTTTAAGTAGCTTAACATTCAGTAACAAATGTCAAAAATGAACTTGTGCTAAAATCATAAACTTGAAACGCATGAGGCACAGACATACAAGAAAAATTCTGAGGCTGCTAGAAAGACACAGAGAAGAAGTGTAGCATGCAATTACAGCTACGTACGTGGTGCTTGGCAAGTTCAATTTCGATGGCTTTAGGGTCTCCTTCAACAGGTTTCTGTTCACTTAGCAAGCCCTCAGTGTGAGTCAGCCAGGCCAACAGTTCGTCGAGAGCGTGCTGGAACTGCCCCAGTGCTAACAGAGCACCCTCCAGCTTATGCTACAAAGAGAGTAGTAAGGAAGACATCCATTTATGAATGACATACACTTATAAAACAGGGCAAAAAAAAATCAACTTTTTTTGGTCAGTGATGCATAATTCCACAAGCATATCCAATGGAGTGTGATCATTGTATCTTCACATTGGGTGTTTAAATTCTTGGTGGTTAAAAACGGTTTGTGAGAAGCAGCAAGAGTGCCAGTAATACAAGAGAATTTAGGGGCTTCAAAAGTTGACGCACAAAATCATTCATTTCATTTTTTAATAATCAGTTTACATGAACATGTAAAATTGAACTTTGATAATTTCTTAAAATAAAAAGTCTTGGTACTTACCTGTCGATTGATAATTCTCTCCTCCAGACTATTCCATATCGATTTCAGTTCCATTAATGGGTCTTGAACAGTGCGTTTGTCGCTCTCTTCTGTTACTTTCTTCAGCAGAAGCTCTGCTTGGTGTTTCAGTCTTTCCATTTCTATCTGTTGTTGGTAGGCCTCTGACTTAAATTGCTTTTTTTAAAAAAGAGATATATATAAGGACACTTTGTTCTAAATCAAAACGTTAAACAAAAAAGAAATTCTACAGGTTAAACTTTTATTCCAATTTGCACTTCCTGTGTGGGGCAGTGGAGGTTAAGAGGAATAAGAATCTATCAATGTAGTAATTAAAAAATAACAACTCAGGTACAGTGAACACTTGCTATCATCAGGTTATGCTCAACAAACTTAAAAAGAAAATGGTTTTGTCCTCAATTTAACCAAAGGACACAGAAATGAGACCAGTTAGGTAACTTCCCTGAGGTTATTTGGCTTGTGAGTAGATAAACTGGAATATAATCTCAGACAACCTGATTTCAGAGAGAGAGCTCTCCAAACCAACTTGCTCTAGGAAAGTCACTAAGATATATGTAAATGTCCAAAATCAATTCTCCTCCATACCAACAATTTTACATAAAGTATACCATGTGTTTACTATATGACCAGATACAGTGAAAAAAAAATCTCAATCTAATGATGGTAACAGCAAAATTCTCAGAAGAGAAAAAAAATTTTTTCTAGAACATTCTACATCACACTTAGGGATGAAAATGATACAATTTTAAAGCCCAATAATAACTTTGTATAAAATCTAGTAGAGTTTATTGAAAATGGTGTGATATCTCTGTGGATAGGGATTTAAGATTAGGAAGGAAATAGCTGATCCCACTTTGATAAATGATCATCAGCACAGAGGGATTCAAAGAGGAAGCTGTCCAGCCATTTTTGCAGCTGGAGATCAAGAACCACAAAAGCAAAAACTACAGAGGAGAGCAGATGGAAAACAACAAGCATTTATAAAACAAACATTCTGGGAAACGAGATTACACCATGGATGCTTCTTTAGCCTGTTAGACTAAATGAATTACTCTGAACATAACGAAGAAAGGAAAAATGTTGCTGTACGTGTACTGATGACAATGACACTACTGAATAGTTATAAAACTTCTTCACAGGATGATCAACATGGGTATAAATACACCCCCTCCCGCAAAACTCAACCACCTGTGAACATGAGCATATCAGAAAGTCTGTAAATCAAGTCTTATGAGCATTGCCTCTGGGAACATAACATTTGGGGTGGCTTTTTAAAAAGCCACCTTTTTTCTTATTTTTATTTTTTTATTTTTCTTTAATGAACAGCTATCAATTTAATAAGAAGAAAGGAAAACCACTAGTATTTTATACCCTGTATATAATGAGCATATATATACTGCTTATTATGTGCAGGCACTATATTAAACCAGTTTCATTATCAAGATATTTACACTTCAATTACACAAAATAAATTTGTATAAAGAATCCTATGAAGCAAGAACTTAAAAATGCAGTCTTTGCTAAATTAGTTAGCTCCCCACCCCATACCTTTAGCTCTTCGATCTGCTGCTTGACAACGAAGTCAAGATCTGTTCCAATTGGAGACATTGAAGCTAATTTACCACCTGCAATATCCAGCCAGTCGAATATTGCCTGAGAAACACATTAGTCCACGTGTGATTATAATAGTATGTCTGAAATTGCTACATCTCAAGTGTTACAGAAAAATACACTTGTAAATCTACAAAAATATTATGGAACGGGACTATTTAATATAAAGTTAAGATGGTTCAACTAAAAAAGTAAAAGCAACAATATAACAGTTGAAATAGAACTATATATGAAATATATGAAATAGATGTAAGCCAATTCTGCATCCAAGTTTGCAAAGAATATTCTTTCCTGTATAGAAT
Source organism: Manis pentadactyla (assembly GCF_030020395.1). Taxonomy (NCBI): domain Eukaryota; kingdom Metazoa; phylum Chordata; class Mammalia; order Pholidota; family Manidae; genus Manis; species Manis pentadactyla. The sequence goes on along the minus strand of NC_080034.1, from coordinate 17,649,383 downwards.
CTTATAGTATTAAGAACTTTCAAAACAAGTCCATTTGAATGAGTTTTAGAAATGGAATCACATGGAATCGAATTCTCCATGCTCTTTCATGTCTGCCTAAAAGGCAGATCAGATTGTATAAATATACCGAGAAACCCATTCCATCTGTTTATTCAAGTAAGCAAGTATATTGTCTGGCACTTGAGCAAAATATACAGCCCAACAAAACCCTATGCATTATTTATATTAGCATTAAAATCCTGCACATATGACAATTAACATTATGACCATTAATCTGAATTACGACACAGATGACAGCATCTCCTGTTTTTCCTGTTCTTCTTAGGTAATATAATATTCTAAAAAGGCACAACTCATATTTCTTCCAGGAACTGAATGCACAAAAGTATTCTGCTCTTTAATGAAGCTGCCACATCAGAACAGCAGGAGGAAATAACCTTGGAAAATATCTGAATTTCAAAGTTGTCATTAATAAACCCAAAAAACTTAAGCAGCAACCTGGGAAATAAAATTTACTTTACTTTACAATCAAATTTTGAAATCTCTGGAGCCTCTCGCTACAGCTAGCCCTAACAGCCCTTTACTAAATCAGGGTGCCAGTCATTCCCCCAGTTGATGCTACTAGGCCTGTGATGGACCCTGTTTTCCAGCAGTGGTAACGAAACTGTGTAAGTCACGGTGTCTAGCCTGGAGCCTCCTCTGGTTCCTGGCTCCTGAGGTCAAATGGCTGTAAGAGTGGCTATACCATCTCCAGCCATGGCAGCGGGCACAACTCAATGACTTACCAAAGGTATGTGAACATCATGATCTGGCCTCACAGAGTGACGGCTCGAACCTGATTAGTTTTGGCCACTGATACTTAACCAATAAATTATCACTTTGGTTTAAAAAAAGATGGGGGACACGGAAAGGGAAAGTTATAAGGTATTATTTGTAGTGACTTTTTAGTTTCCAAAGTTCAAAACACTTCTCAGCTGGCATAGAGCCGTACTTGTGATATTTACTTTTTACAAATATAGAAATGGAGAGGCATAATAAAAAGGAAAAGATGTTCTCATCTGAGCTTTAAAAATATACTTGCTGGGTGTTATGGAAATACTTAGAAGGGCTTTTTCCATATGGTAGGAGGGATAAAAGATTAAACTCTTTCCAGCCTGTTAGGAAATGAAATAAAAGTTTAGGAAGGTATGGAGAGAGAAATACCCCTGAGTTGACCTCAACTGACAAGAAAACTTTTAATTAAAAAAATAAAAACACCTAAAAAAATTGTTAATGAACTGAATGAAAACCCTTAAGGTAGATGAAAAACAACTATCAAAAGGAATTTTATATATATGGAAAAGAAAACACATTTTACATACCGGATTATGACCTAATAAAAGACAAATCTATTTTAGTTCACTGAGAACGCTGGCTTCGAATCAAATTTCTTTACTCCTGACTTTAGTTAAACTTGGTGGTATTTTTAGATAGTGTTTATTCCTTTCATCTAATTCCACTCAACTTTAGAACAGAACTCAGATTCAGTTCCATTTCACTGTCTGGTGCTGAGCCGTTTATGAAAAATGCTGTGTGGGAACACTTACTTTTACTGAAAGAAAAATTTCAAAGTAGATTACACTCGATGTGTGTCTAAAAATGTGTTCAGATGTATACAGAAATCTATACTGATCTCAAGTGTCAGAAATATCTCTCAAAAGACAAAACATGAAGTGAAGTAGGCGAGGCAGTTGAATCCCCACTTGCAGCCCTGGGGTGGCATCAGCGGGCCCAGCGTGCGTCAGTCTGTGGAAATCCCTGAGGATCCCTCCTTCCAGCAGCCACGCGGCAAAGCCCTCACCTGCAGGCCGTCCTGGTACTGAACAGCGGCCTGCATCGCCTCCTCCAGTTTGTCCACCCGGTCTTTCCAAGCTTTATTGAGAGAATCCCACGCTGAATGTAACTGAAATTTAAATGTCAGAACTCTGTTAGGGTCATATGTTTTCAACTCCTTCTACCAAATATGCTTTAGTTCACAAAATTTTTTTTAAAATGATTGTTAAGAGTAGAAAATATGCTAGTTGTACCTCATCTATACTCTTCTTGACAATGGGTTTATCTGGTTCCCCACACGCAGCGATGAGTTCAGAACCCAGGTTGATGACTATATCCAGCTCTTCCTGCAGCCCATCTATTTCTTCCCTTATGGACTAGAATGAGAAATGACAGCCTTAGAGCCTTAAGTAAAAATCACAGTGTAACTGAAAAGATGCACACAATGACAGTAATGGTATTTATTTCTAGGAAGAGGGATTATGATCAGTTTTTATTCTCATCTTGCTATTTTCTAGGTTTCTGCAATAAGTATTTTCACCATGCAAAGAGAGCAGAATAAATATTTTATAGAAAAAAACAGCATCCTTTGTAACAAATGTTAAATGTTAAATAATGTTTAAGAAATAATTCTATGTAACAAATGTCGGAATAAGTGCTTTTAAGTATCAATAACAATGAAAAGCATAGAAACATTTTGTTTTTCAAAACCCAACAATTTGGCAATATACATTTAAATTGATACGATAATCTAAAAAAAAGAAAAAAACAAAAAATACTATTCCCCTCCCCCCAGAAAACTCAAACACATGGATACAGAGAATAGATTGGTGGTTGTCAAAGGTGGGGGACTGGGAGATGGGAGGAATGAGTGAAGGGGTCAAAAGGTAAAAACTCCCAGTTATGAAATAAGTAAGTCCTGGGGATGTGATGTAAGCATGGTGACTACAGTCAGTAATACTGTACTGCATATTTTTAAGTTGCTATGGGAGAGTGAATCTTAAAAAATAATACAATAAAATATGAGTAAAATATGAGTTCAAAGACTTCATGCAAAATTAATGTATTTGTTAATAGAATTAGGGTAATCTAGGTCTGGATTTACATTTTAGATCATTTCCCCAGGGTTTGTAAACTTTAAAAAGGGGATGACATCAATGCAAGAGTCCACCTTGCCTTCATCTTCTTGGTTAAATATATTTGTTCATTCAGGAAACATTTAGTAAGCATGTACCAAGCCCTAAACTACACATTGGGGATACAAAGAAAAATAGATAGGGCTATTCTGCTCTAGGGGCACAGTGCCCTTTAGGAAAGACAGAGGTATAGCCAGTGATGTCTCACTATGTATGGCATCCTTTGAGGAAGTGTTGTGGGAGCACAGAGAGACTAACTCTGCTAAGTATATAAAAAAAGATTTTATGTGAGGGTAATAATCCAACTGAACCCTGAAGCTGGAGTGAGATTTGCCAGAGGACTGGCACGAAGAGCATATTAGGGTGAGGAAATACATATGCTAGAAAGAGCACAGCAGTTTTGGGAAAAGCCATTTTCTAATATAGAAACAGTAAAAAAAAAAAAATGGCTTTGGAAACACAGGCCTAGGCTAGGCTGGGCAGTAAAAGGTGAGCACACAGTTCCAGGGAGTCAGGATTTCATTCAGGAGGCAGTGGATGCCTCTGAAGGGTTTTGAGCAGCAAGACAGAACAGGCTTAGAGAAACCAATGGCAGCAGGGTTAGAGGCCTGACAAGGAAGGGGCTCTGCAGGGAGGGACTGCTTTGGGTCACTTCAGCAGCCACAAAAAGAGGGCGAGGGAGAGAGAGAGAGAGAACAAGGCCCTGGAATAAGGCAGAAGCAGTGGAGATGAAGAGAAACTTAAAAAATATACACTCTCTAAAGGGAAATTAGTGGGTATTACTTTATCTCCTACGGTATCACTATGCATTCCACTTTTGGAACCAATGCAAATCTTAACAGAGTACTTCTGAATATTTACCAGTGGAACCCAGGTCTCATTATACTGTAACTTATTTTTTTACTTTAAATGGGATTTTCTGCTTACCTCTGCTGCTTCTTGCTGTTGTTTTACCACTGAGGGATCAATGCCAGGATCCTTCAGATCCCGGATGAAATCTTGTGCATCTTTAGTGGTAACCACCAGCGACATGTGATCACACCAGAACTTCTCTGCTAATTCCATGACATCCAGTAGTTTGGCTTCCCTTACTTCCACCAGCGTGTGTATGTTCTCCCAAAAGAAAACCATTTTGTCAAGCTTATCCTTAACAGCTATGGTGCAAAACAATATCCAAAAGGCAATGTGTTAGCCCCATTTAAACAATAAAGCAGAATATTTTAGTTCACACAGATTCAATCTGTTAAGTATCTAAAACCAGACCAAAGTTTGGTTGACCCCACTCTAGTGGGCATGTGGGCCCAATGGCCTATTCCAGACAAATTCAAGTTCTGAGGGTGTCTGGCTCCTCTGAACCAAGGTGCTTCCTGACAAAAGTGGATGCTCAAAGACACGTGAGCTAAGTAGAGCTCAGTTTACCATGTTTCCTAAGAAAGTGAAATAACCACTTAAGTATATTCTTTATGCTCTCCAAGAACAAAGGTGTCCGTTCAGTCCCAGGAATATAACAACATAGGATATGTATTTTGTACTTGTTTCTAGAGCATTCTTTTCATGAATTCCCACTAATTTATATGGATATTCTTCCTTTTGATCCCCAGCTCATATTTTTAATATGGCTGGCTGTAGTCGTGGTGGCCATTTCTGTGGCTATGGGCTAGAGTATCCACGATGTAAGATAGTTTGTAATCAGTAATGAGAGAAAAAAAGAAATAATAATCCCTAGGTTTGTTCTTAGCATTGTGCTTTAAAAAACTGGCTTAAAAGTCCCAGAAAACACGTGGCTTTTTTTGTGCATCTGCACTTTGCATTAAACTTATGGACTTCACTAACACAGGAAGACATTAAGCAATGGATTTATGTACATGTACCCTTAAATCCCCAAAACATCATATTTGTAATACTGTCTCAAAAATCTGGTATTTTGGCATGCAACTGGACTGCCGGTAGACAGCATGGGCATTTAGAGTTGCTTTAAAAATAAAGTTCAACTCTTCCTTATTCTAAAACCATTACCTTTGGCAGATACGTCTTTGTCAGTGCCCCCAGAGCGAGCAATCATTTCCTCTCCCCTCTGTTTAAGAGTTTCATACAATGGTTGTAGGTTCTCCATGTCTACTGACATGTTCTTATTTTCACGGATCTGCTCCTTAATCTTCTCCACCTCAGCAGAGATAGAAGGCGGCTGCCTCAAAAGCTCCACGATGCGTTCGAGGCTCTCCAGGACCTGGTCGATCTTGTCGTGGAACTAGTAGTAAAATAAAGGAATCATTTGTGGGGAAAAGATCTGCGATACCAAGTGTGAACATTTATATAGAAAAAAGCATCTATTTAACATCACAATCAAGAACTAAATCTTAGCCCCCGTGCTAACACATCCATCCAGTTATATGCAGATGGTGTATGACATTTGAAAAATCCTACCTCACATGCACCTCTCTTCATCCCACTACTTTTATAGACCAGACTATTTCTTGCAAATAATTGAGTGTATTCATTAAAAAATGGTATATGTTAATATATAAAAGACCACCTGAGGGCAGCCACTTACCTACTGCTTTTATCATAATTCAAATTAATTTTAATAATTAAGTTTAATAAGCTGGGTGTTTGTCTATCAAAACTGATTGTTTTATTCACTATTACTCCTTATTTTGGCATCCTGAGGACATAATATTATTAAATGTAAGATTCATGGCAGTTTTGATTATCTTAAAGGATTACTAAGTAAGTTGTAAATTTCCTGAACTGCAAAATGTTAAAAATTAAACAAAACTAAAACCTTCCCAACATTGCAACAGAAGTGTGTATTTAATTCATGTCCAAACACATAATCAGATTCATGAAAGAATTTAAAAATTTTGTTTGCAAAAGTACTCTAGACAATGAGACAAAGTTTTGAAAAGTGGTTCATTCAGACTCAACACTATCCTACATTAAAGGAATCTTCACTCCGGATTTATAGGAAATAGACCACTCTAATGTCAGTGGATCTAATGATAAAAACCAAACTTTGAAAGTGGAAAATCTGTAGATAATTTCAAATTTAACTTCTTGAAAAAAGATGTTTTCAAAAAAGGAAAAAGCATCAATTTCTGACTGTATATGAATCTTTTCCTTCTTATTCAGCCTATCATTCAGTCTTTCTTCTTACTGGGACTATTTTACTAATAATGATAATAAATAACACTTTGTTTCATGTCTCCCTATGGCAAATACTGCATTCTACTCTAGATACATGCTTACTTAAGTATTTGGACAATGATGACAACTGTATGCTTTTTAAGTCATTGAAAATTATTTTTTATTGTACCTACAAGCAGGCAGAGAAATGTACGGACTGGACGCAAGCAAATACCACCTCTGAGAGACAAAGACATCAATACTCAAAGTTAATGTAATGAAATAATCTTAGTTGAAATTTAATCAGGAGATCCAGGAAAGATTTTTCCATGCTCTGCTATTCAGAAGAGCCCAGTCACATGTCTGGTGTAAACAATTACCTGAGTAGATTGAGAAATGGCTTCATCCAGTGCCACAGCTCGCTTTTTGACATCTTCTTTAATTTGACTGTAAAGGGTGTCAGCTGCCACATACTTCTCTTGGATGGAAAAGCCTTCCCCTGGGCTCAATTCCAGCAACTGTGGCCCAGTTTTGTTCATCTTATCTATATGAGGTTTGTGTTCGGCTATCAGCTCTCGCAGTTGCTACAACAAACCAAACGGCTCCTCAGCATCACAGGGTCACACCTCCATGTCACAGCTGTCTACATCCCCGATGCGTCCAGCTGGAAAGAAGCTCCAAACAAACACCCTCCCCATCACAAGGCATTTAGCACACGGCTCATATGAGTCTTTGCCAGGAAGAGATGCCCCTGACACAAAGATTAAACAACAGCCTGCTCATGTCAAAGTCCCCAGAAGGGTATATATAAAAATGCTCATGGAGCAAAATAATTAATCCCAGTTCATTATCCATTTCATGCCAAGATGGCACATTTTGATACAAGTTTTAGCCAAGGGTCGTATTACATAAAAGGATTCTGAATTCACTGTGATGTGCCCAACCTATAGAAACCAAGCTGTAACTCTTGGTATCCCTTTCTGCACACTCACGACATATACAGAAATTACTTAAAAGAAAGGGAGGAGGAAGGAAGGAAGGGAGGAAGAACAAGGAAAGCAGCTCAGTAGAAGATAGACACAATGCTAAGCTAAAAGGACAAGAACTATAGATAATGCCCAAGTTCGGGGGATGTAAGCCCACCAAGCCATTGTAATTATATATGTAAAGAAAAATAAAATGTGTACGTATATTACATAATATATACATGAATTTATTCTTTGTACATACAGACATGAATGAATCGATTTGTATTTATTTTCAAAAGTTAGAGGCTGCAAGGTCATCAGTCTATCAAATGCATAACTATATACTGAGCATTATTTACGAGGTGATTTTAGGAAAAATGTGACATATGAAAATGTTGCATAATACCTAATCAAAAGATTCAATGAAATTTATAGCAACGAGTGGGTGTGGAATCCAAGCGGAGCCCCACTCCGTCTGGGGAGATGAATAAATCTGGAATATCCATACTCCATGGAACCCAAGGCTTCCCATGGAGCAGTTTTTCAGGGCCAAATCCAAAACCACTCCCAGGGTTTTGGATTTCCGCTTCACCTGCAGGTTTCTTTGAGGCTGGCCTCCAGACACCCCTGAGGAGCCTTCCATGTGCACCACATTATTGACGAGGCTCCGTCATCAGCAATTCCTTGTCCTCACTAGAAAGTACATCTCCAAACTGTTTGCTATCCAGCCCCTAACAAACATTTCTCTGCGAGAAATTATATTCAGGAAAGACAGTCTAGGAAAAAAAGCTATCAATCTTTTCCTGCAAGTGCTTTGATTTCAGTCATTCTTCAAGAAGACTCATGAGGACAGCCACCTATGCAGATTTTTACTGGAAGTGTCCACTGAAATCAGCCACAAGAATTATTTTGAAAATTGTTAAGGTAGTTGGTCTATTACTTCATTAACAATACCAAACATAATATACTATTCTTGAAATTTTTCTGAAGATGGTCTCAAAAGTCTTTTGGAAAAAGCTAAATAAACACAAATTCAATTAAAAAAGAAAAAAAAAGAAGGGGGAGGTCTAACCTAACATGCTGTACAGAAGAATCTGGGAGGGTCATGTCTGCGACCAAGCTCCTAGGTGGTCCAGGCTAAGATATTCTTAGTTTGTTCCATGTTATTAGGTCCTATCTTCATGATGCTTTAGAAAATGGAGGTGCTGAGAGTAATTTCAGCGAATAAACAGTCCCTTGGAAAAGGAATGTGTTACACATGTTCTGGTTTCAATGTTCTATAAGACATGTTTGTCAAACAAGTTTACACTCAGAGCAATCAAGAGACTCAAGTTGGAAGAGAGATCTCTGCTGAGACTTGAGCTGCCTAGAGTCTAGGTGGCTCTCATCTGCGTGGCACCACCAGGAGACACCTTAGCTTGGGAATAGTGAGGTGAGCCTTCTTTAGACCATGTCATGACAGACAAGAGAATATTTACTAGATGCCTGCGTGGTGTGTATGTGCAGGGAGAAAGGGCCAGACAGACGTCTTTTGCCTCATGTGTAACTACTGACTCTTGGCAACATACTATTGTACAAGCCCAGTCACGCTGGAAATATTTAGTGTGACTTCAAGATATTTACTACTTGGTAACATGGCTACTGGAGCCATTTTTCATTCTTAGCTGGAATGAACTAGAAGATCATCCCAAAAATAACTGAAGAGGATGCTGTGTAGCTGCAGAAGAAATGACATTCTAGAAGACTGCAAACATTCTGAACAATTTAGTTTGAGCAATTTTTGTAATTCCTTTATACATAAAACCATAAATTTGTTTTGAGAGTTGAAAGATTATGCAAAAAGGGAAAAACTGATCCAACTTCGACATTTTCAGCAGTGGCCCTTTCCATACTATTTATTATGCCAAAAGCAGAGCCACCCAAGCTCTGTTAAGCTATGTTAACATTTAAGTAACAGCTGCAATGAAGGCTTCATACTGGTTCCTAATTTTACATGTGTTTAAAACATGATATATTTGTAGATGTAAATATACTCTTAAGTTTACACATATACATTTATAGAAGCAGAGAACTTCAAAAGAGCTCCATGTATATAAGGTTAAAGAAAAAAAGGGAAGCATTTTGTCTTCATACTTCAGGATTTTTCCTTTTCATAGAGCTACACTTCACCACACTGAAATTTTGAGGTTATTTGTTATATTGTAGTTTCTCACAAGCTCAATAGCCTTGTCCATAGTGTGTCATTTCCATTTATTTCTACTCTGCACTTACATTCCAATTATAAAACTTAGTCAACAGGTGTAAATTGAAAGCAATTCAACATGCATAAATTCAAAATACTTCAAAAGCTTATTTCTCTAACATTTTAAAATGGGAATTTTGGTTTTTGCACCCAATTTATACTGCATACTATTCTATAAAACCTGTGATATAATTAATAACATGCACCATGTGGTCCACCGGCCTGAGTCTTCTCACTGTAACCCTAGACAACAGGTAAGCAACTATGAGGTAAGTACGTGTTTGCAGACCAGAACACAATATTGCTGAAATGTCCTGACAATGTAAGGTGTCTGTCTAACTGCATTGAAAAGCACCATAAAAATCATGATTCTCCTTTAATGGGGAATACCAGCATTCTCTCTGACACTGAGCTTACCCTGTGTTCTTCCTGCTGCTGTCTTAGAGTTTCATATTCAAGAGCTGGGGCAGGAAGCTGAGAGATGATTCTTTCTGTTTCCATCAGCCATGGCCAAAGTTCTTCATATGTTTCCCAGAACTGGTTAACCAGGGACTGTGCCCTTTCTAGCTGTAGGGACCTCTCTGAGTTCATCTGGCAGATGGTATCATAATTCTTCAGTATCTTGTCCAGTTTTTTCTAGAAAATAAGATAGTGAAATGTGTTTAAGAGGTCAGGCTGACCAAGAAGCACATGAACTCCAGAATGTTTTATCCAGCATTATACACCAGGTGCAGAGGAGGCACTCAACAAATGTATGTTAAATGAGCAAAGAAACAAAACCCATTTAGATTTAACCATTTCTATGTAAGAAAGGTAAAGAGAGGCCCTTCAGGGTCATATAATGTTACATATGGCAGGAGTTTCTTTCTTGTTAAGGCTGAATAATATTCCACTACATGCTGATGTTGTGTTCTTACTACAAAAAAAGTTCCTATTATATATATGTAAAAAACAGCTAAAATGTGAGAAACATCTTAAAAGTACAACTGGAGATCAGACTAATAAATTATGATATATTCATACAAATAGATTTCTATGAAATCATCAAAAATAATGGGATTTATGACACAAAGAACTTCTCAAAAAATTAGTGACAAAATCCAAATATAAACAGCCTTGGGTTTTCATGAATAAGACTTTGAGCTCTCCAAACACAGTAAATAAAATTCTCCAGCCATTCTTCTATGTTAGAAAACAAGTTTCATATGAGTCTAGCAACATTTACATTACTCTCTGGAAAAAAAAAAAAGGACTACCTTTTGCAAATGAAGCTGTAAAAGAACTCTTACTGCACAAAACTAATTAGCTATATCAGAATCAAAGTAGAACATTATGCGACACACTCACGCGGCGGTCACAGTGATCCAGATTATGGTACAAATTCGTATCATAAACTAACAGCAGACAGTAAATCACAACAGTAACCCAATAACCCTCAGAATGATGCAGAAATTATTTCATGATAAGCTGTATTTTTCATGTCAGAATCTTTGCGATAATAATAAAGTTAAAGATTAAATTATAAACAAGTACACTGCCATTGCAGAGTATAAATACAAGAGAAACTCATTACACAATGATATTCTATTATTTTGTCTATGATACATATTAAAAGCAATGCATAATCTTTAAAATGGGATCTGAGGCACAGCTATTTGTACAATTGTTTTGTCATGGGACATTTTCCTACAAGGTGCATTAATACATATTAATTTCTTTAGTCTGCTCAGATGGCTGAATATGAACTGAATTAAACATTTATTACTTGTGGCTGGGTTCTCATCCATTTAAAGGATCCTTAAAACTACATAAGCTGGATGGTCCCTCTAATTATTCAGCTCGTTTCTTCCCCTATTCAGCTTACTGTAACTTTACAGAGAATGGATTTCAGCATTAGAGGGTACCGCACATTTTGGGTTTTGTTTCAGCTCAAGCTGCCCCAATGTTGCCGAAGCATATAAACAACAGTTGGCATACATAATAACACTTTATATTGATAATAATGGCAATAATACAGCTAACATTAACTGAATGCTTAATGCGCACCAGTTATTCAAGGACAGTTTTTCTGTCCACTAAAACAACATTGTCCCTAGTGTGACTGCTGGAATATTCCTTGCACTGTTATTCTGTAAGCTTGAAAAATGCCTTTTTTAAAACTAAAGATTAAACTGTTTAAATGGCAGCTGTAAATAAAGGAAAGAGTGCTTTTCTAGGACTGAAAAAGCTCAATGCATGCTGTTTGTTCAAGAGTCTCACTACCAGTCACAGAAAAGATTTTACCTTCATTGATTGCTCTTCCTCTTCCCTGCATGTGGTCATGATTTTATGTCCAGATTTAACAAGTTCATCAATAATATCTTTGTGCCTCAAAATCTCCATGGTGAATGTCTGTGATTTATCAAAATAAAGATGAAGAGAGAGTGTGAATGACTAAAATGAAAACAATTAGGCAAAGTAGCTATAAATACCCAGTTACACTAGCGGGGTCTTGCAAAGTAAACCATGCAAACACATTTTTCTAGACTTCGAGCACACTAACGAATAATTTAGAAGCAATTGGAAATGCACTTTCTCACCTTTTGAACCTGCAGCTGAGCAGAGGTCTGGTCTTGCTCAAGCCTGATGTCACCCAAAGACATCAATTTCTTCTCTGTTTCTGTAATCCAGGATAACTCAGCATCAGCTGCTTGGTCAAACTAAACAAAAGATAAATAATTAGGTGAGCAACTTCCTGTAACTGGTACCAGAAAAAATACCTATGTATATTTCTTTTAAATATCGCCATTACACAAGCGAGGAATCTGAGCTTCTCTCTTCACGGCATCCTAAAATAATTCATGGTAATGACAGACATTATACAGAAAGGAGGACTTTCCACAGAGAAACTAAACACAAGTTCTTAAAATGTATGGGATGCATAACACAGCATTAATGATTTTTAGGACAGCTAACACTGTTGTCTTCTTTTTAGTTATTGTTAAGAATTTTCTCCTTAGGAGCACTATTCAAATGGAAGAACTATGAAAGTCAACAGTTGGGTACCACTTTCCAATCATTTCATCCATCACTTTAACCCATGTGATATGGTGTAGCATTCTGCTAAGTACTTGATTCCTAGCAAAAAGAAGGAAATATTACCATTTATTTATTATATTATGTGTATGTAAATGCATGTGTAAAATATATCTCTGCTTCTGTATAACGTTTTACATTTCATTTAATAACTGTAGAGAACATTTTCAAAGAGCATTCTTAAATATTTTGAGAAATTTTATTTTCCTGATCCTAGCAGTAATTCATAGTAGAAATTCATCAAGTAAAGAAAAACATACAGAAGCAAATTAAAGCCCAGAGTTAATACTGTTGGTATTTTAGTGAATTTTAGCATTTGAGAAAAGTCTGGGATAATACTGCATAAACAGTTTCATATCCTGCTTTTTCATTTATTATGAACATCCCATGTCATATTCTTTTAAATGTGATTTTTAAATAACACCGTTGTGTTCTAGCATATCTGGATATTTTCATTTAGGCTCCCTGCATTTTTTTGCTGTATAAACAACCTGAAATGAGTATCTCTGTATATAAATCTCTGCTGGCATCTCTAATTTGTTTCTCAGGCTGGATTCCCAGAAGGTGACTCCTAAGTCAGAGGATGAACGTTTTCAGCGCCTTGCATCAGATACATCCCAACCCCTTCCTGTGCTAATTACCATAAATGAATAAAGTGGGCATGTAACAATATAAGCACCAGTGGTACATGGTAATTAACAATGGCCGCAGAGGGAAGATTTAATGGGGAACAGATACTGTGAGGAGTCAAGTTCAGCACTGCCAGAGCTTCTAATTTTTCAAGAGAACCTTGAAATCTCAATGGAAGCAAGGGGGTTGGTTAACTATGTGAGGAGAGGGATAGGTAGAGATAAGAAATGAGATCGGGAAACTACTCATACTTTTAAGACACTATGAAACATTATGAACATACTTTCTTCCCTGTTCCTCGTAAGTACACCTAAAGGCGCTGGGCATTATATATAAAACGTATGTAAGAGCTCTGGATGGGGAGAGAGCAGAGCAGAACTGCCGTGGACCTGGGCACCGGGGGAACAGGCTGCACGGTGGTGAGGTCTCTGGGTGGTCTTCTCGCCCCACACACCCTAGACTGCCTCCTGGACAGACTGGAAATCCAGAAACAGCAAGCAGCACAGACAGAGCCCAGTCAAAAAAGCTGCTGTCTCAGCCGAGAGACCAGGAAACGGGTAGCCTGGCCAGACGGGAAACTTTGAGACAGTAACCAAACCCCACAGAAAAAAGCTGTAATCTCACCTGCACGGGCCAAGAGATGCTGAATGGGGGAGCCTAGAATTCCACCCCCGTGAGCCTCTAACAGGGTCACCCCTAAGGGTTGTGTCAGAGGCGGCCAAGTAGCAAGCTGGAACTTTCATTCCCTCTGGCCAATGATAAGGCCCCTGCCCACAGTGCCAGGGAGACCCAGTGGGAAGCCTGGACTTCCACGCATGGAGCAGCCATGAGGCCCCTCCTCACCTCCTCTGGGCCAAGTGAGAGAAGGCGGTGGAGAGCCAGGGTGTCCCCCCTTGCTCGGTGGTAACGCGGCCACCTTCACCATGGTGCCAGCAGAAACCACTCAGAGAGCGGGCACTCCCTCTCCTAGCCAGCAGGAACGAGGAGCGTCCCCTTAGCAGTCATGAGAGGCTGAGAGAGTGGGGAACCTGGACCTCTGCTTCCAGAGAGCACCCCCAAACTGCTGCTTCTGCCAGAGCAGAGCCAGAAAGCCATTTACAACAGGAAGTTTAAGTCTCCAGACTCATAATACCCAGAGCCAAGATCCCAAACGGAGCTCAGGAAGGTAATCAACAGATGCCAATACCGAGATGACAGAGACATTAGAATGATCTCACAGAGACTTTAAAACAGTCATGATAAAACCGATTCATGAGCAATTTCAGACATGGTCGAAATCAATGAAAAATTAGAAAGACTCAGCAAAGAAGCAGAATCTAAAGAACCAAATGGAAATTCTAGAACTTAAAAACACAGTAATTAAAGCTCAGTGGTTGGTATCAATGAAGGGGCCAGAGGGAAGCATCAGTGAAGTAGAAAACTGAATGATAGAAATTAACCAGACTGAAAAATGGAAAATAGATTGGAAAAAAAAAAAAATCAACAGAGCCTCAGGGACCTGTGGGGACTATAACAAAAGACCTAACATGCATATCACTGGAGACCCAGAAGGAGAGGAGAAGGAAGCTGTGGCTGGAAAGTACTCATATTTGTTGCAATGACAATATAATAGAAATGGAGAGCACATCTGTGGCTGCCGGGAGCTGAGGCAGCAGGGGTGGGAGGGAGTGGATAGGGCAACAAAAGAGCATCACGAGGGACCCGCGCAATAGAAATGCCCTGTGTCTTGACTGCATCACTGTCAACAGCCTGCCTGTGGTACTGTCCTCTAATTCTGCAAGATGTTTCCATAGGGAAAACTAGGTGGATACAAGGACATCTCCCTGTATTACTTCCTACAATGACAAGTGAATCTACAATTATCTTAAAACAACCAATTAAAAAAACAATGCTGTGTGGGTAACCTCTCATCTGTAAGTTTTTGTTTGTATTTTCTCTTTTAAATATATATTCCCAAATTGCCCTTCAATACGGCATACTAATTTATTCTCTCATGAGCAGACATTTGCTGTACCCTCATCACCATGGGGTATAATTTATTATTTTTTTTACATTCATCAAGCTTATCAGTGGACTTTCCTTAATTATAAGGAAATAGCCTTTCAGCAGTAACCCGGCACAAACATTAATAGCACTGATTATAAGTACCACTACCATTTCAATCTCGTAAATAAAAATCTACAAATCATAGAAGTGAAAAATACAGTATTACTAAATTATGATTAAATTTTGTTTTTGTATCTCATGAATCTATGTGTTTTCATCTTTACCAATTAATGAACGAATAATTAAATTCTAGAGCTATTTGCAGATCAATTTCTTTTAGTCAAGAGTTTTAGACTGTAAAAAATTGAGATAATCATCTCAATAATGGGCCCCAACAAAACCATAATAGGGAAAAAATTAATACTTTTACATTTACCTTTAAAAAACTCAGCTGTGTAAGGATATGAAAGGGAAGGATATGGCTTAACAGACCTTTCCCTAACAATTTCTAGAAGAGCTCCCTGAACAAAACCTGAATACAAACCAGCATCTACCAAAAAAGCAATGCAAAGTCAGGCTGCTGTAAGACCCACCCGGTATGTGGGCAGCAGTCACACTATCATATGTGCTAATCAAGACACACTTGTCACACTGCACTGTCCTTGAAGTGTCACACATTTAAGAGGATTACAGACATGCAGAAGTTGTTACATAAAGAAATTCAGAGCTTTGGTCAGAAGGAAGGGCAGTACTTCCAAAGTGACTATGTGTGCATTTATGTATTCAAGCAGAATTATTTATTTTTTCCTATATTTCTTATAACATTACATGTTATTTTTTAGTGAAGCCACATTTTTTTCAGAAAGTCATGGGAGAGGCTCATGGTGTGCATATAAGCAGTGTTAATAAGTGTTTTGTCCACAGATTCATTCATTTTTCTGCTACTGGGACAAATCAGAACAAGGTGGACTCCAGAAGGAATCTCGAGAGACCATTTGAAAAATTCTGGATTAATCTGGTTCATTAATTTTTATGATGTTACTTGGTTTCAAATGGAACTACTCACTAGTAATTACTGACTAGAGTAAAAAAAAACTTTATCAACGAATTCAGCAACTTCAGGTGTGGAAAAAGAAATCTGCATGAAAACCAAGTGGAAGTGTCTGCGCATGGACTGCTGGCTTTCAGGCCAAATACAATGAAACTTCAAGGCAGAATTTATGTGACTGGCTTAAAGAGCACAAAATTGAGAGAAACGGTCCAGTCCTTTCTACTTGAGTATTTGCAGCATAAATGCTGTGAGACATATGAACTTAATTTTAACAGTTACAATATTTTCCTTCTACTGGTCCCTGAACAAGTAAAGTGACACACCACCTCTCCTGTTTGTGTTCAGGCTATTTTTAGTATTATATGAGAGTCCTGCTAAAGCCAGGCTCTTAGTGTTAATATTAGTTTAACACTACTTCTCCCTCTCCTTAATAAAAGTCTTCAGTGAAAAACAGTATGATGATACCATCTAAGTTGCCAAAATGGAAAGCTGAAACACACACACTGTTTCTTTAACCAAGGCAAATATTTGCTTTGCTGAAAGAAAACAAGACTTCATGCAGAAATTGCCATTCTGTCTTTGGGAAAAATTTTTTAATTAAATTAGTAAGTATTAATAGTTCAGCAACAAATGGAATAGCCGCAGTAAAACAGGGCATTTTATTTAGGTCAATGACTCTTTTGAATGACTACTTGAGTATTTCTAATGGACGACAAAAACTGCTTATTTTACATGTGAACAACATGGACAAGTTTACTAGACCAAATATTAATAAATTCATTTACTGCTCATTCCAGTAGCAAAAGCTGACCCCAAATAATTGTAAATAATCTTAGCATCTATTACTATATTCTTGGAAATATTTTACCATCAGTGCAGTCTAACCATCAACCTTAGCTGTACAGTTGAACGAGTATTTCAGAAATTTCCTACAAGTTGGTGAAAGACATTCTGACTACCCTTAAATATTCCTGAAAATCACTGTGTAAAACAGTAACTGGACAGCATTCTATTGAACACACTGTTCTAAATGCATAACTCACAGTATCTACTTTAATCCTGACAACTAACTGTACAATGTGGGCTTTACCATTAACTCCATTTACAGCCAAGAAAACTGAAGAAGAGAGACGTTAACTGACTTAACAGAGATTACCCAGCTAGTAAAATTTGTGATCCGAGGTTAGAACATGGCTCACTCAGCAAGGAGGCTCTACCCCAGAAGCTGCACTCTTAGTTGCCATTATGTTATATCACTTGTGCTTATATACAGTTTGGACTTCGTGAACTCAAAATGTTCATGTGAGTTTACCAAAAATGGCTCAAATTCTGTAAGAGTCAAGAAGTAGATTTAACTTCGTATTTAAACTTTTCTCTGTTCTCTGACAAATTGCTTTTGTACTTACATAGAAAATTTCTTGAGTGGAAACAAAGGTTTTAAGGTTTAGCAAGGCAGAGTGATAAGCCAATCTGACCCACAATCTCAGGGACATCCTTTTACTCCCTTCCCCTGGCTGGGGATCTTATCATTTTCCTTTGATTAGCATTTCCTTCCATTTTGCTTCACATTATTCATAACACAGCCCATACTCCCCCACCCCCAACACCTGGAGGGTCTAAATAAATCTCACTTCCTAGCGGGAGGTTTCCTTCTAGTTCTTTAAAAGAAATAAACAAGTGTTATTTTTCTCCAAGGCTGAGCACTAATGACCCAACGGGCTGTTTATTTTAATTGTACCCAAATCACCAACCTAGACGCCTTTGTATTGGGGTTATTATGGCCTGCTAAAATAGGCAAGCAATTAGAACTGCCAGAGGGTGCCTGGGATTCCCAGACCCAGCAAGAAGCACACATTTTAGCAACTTCTGACAATGGCACAATTACAAGAGCCAAAGGACAATGAGCTGTCCTGAGGTTTAAATCATCATAGCAGTCTGAATTCAGGCTACAAGGCCCTATACCTTTTAAGCAAAAGTGACTTTCCCCATCCCACATAGCTCATTTGGCAAAATTTGCCATAAGAGAAAGCAAGCAACAAAGATGTGTTACTTTGTGTAGGTTTAACATGCAAAGATATGTATGGTTTCCAACTCAGGTAATGACATGTACTGTGAGGAGGAGGCAGCTATATTGTTTTGTTTTGTTTTATGATAAAGCCTATCATCCCCATTTACTAAGCTACCTTGTTCCACTTAGATTTTCCTAAAAGTAATGAATGGGCCCAATTCTTTTAAAAAGGAACATCCCTTCAGTATACCAATGCCTGCAAACCTGTAGTCGGATTTGATGTTTGTTGACTGACAGCACGGACAGCATACAGACCTCATGCATTCATCCAAATTGTGACTGTTCAATCGTTTCCCCATAATAACCACCGCTCAAGTTTACATAGGGCTCTTGGCCCTACAGTTTTAACATTCAAAGACACATCTTCTCAAAACTTAGTATGAAATGGGATTAACATGAAGTCTAAGCACATCAAATCAGAACTTTTCAAAAAACTAAATGTATGTAGGGTGGTCACAAAGTACATGCTGATTAGAAATCTGTATGCTCCCTTCCCTTCTCTCTTCAAACCTTAATTCTTTTCCATGTTTTCCTGGACATCTTTCATGTCAGTGTTTGGAAACCAGTACACTCTGTGAGTGGCCTGACAATTCACAAAGTCCCCTGGGCTCTTGCGGAATTCCAGAAAGCAGGTTATAACATTATAAAGGAGGCAGATCTGCATATAAGAATATAAACAACCTTGATGCTGGGCAAAAGATGAAACATCATTAAGAGAAATTTGCTAAAAAATCTAGTTTAATTTTGCCACGTTATTCATGGACAAAGAATTTGATCTATAAATTTAAAAACTACCAAATCATGTTTCTACACCCTCACCCTGTCCCTTGTGGGTGTGGGCATGGAGGGAGTAGAGATCGGGAAAGGAGTAGCAATTAATAAAACAAATTGTGTATCACTAAAGGTATGTCTAAAAAGATGGACTGGGGTCCAATCCTGTTCATGTTTCAGATGGAGAAGAGACAAAGATGGTAGATGACTTTTTTATACACCATAAAACAGACTGTACAAAATACGTGGCAAACATCTAGATCTAAAGGGTTTTGTTGTTTTGGTTTTTTTTCTGCATCATTCCTTTTACGTTTTATGGATGTGTTATCGTTGGATAAAAGCAAAACAAATATTTTATTACCTAACTGCATTCTAGTCTTAATTCCAAAACATTCCTAAGTGGGCAATGTCATAAAATAACTTCAATGATATGTTAAATCCTTTATAAACTTGAAAATAATGAGTTTAGAAATTATTCTTTTGAGTACAAAATGAAATGTCTGCCAAACCACGACAGGTATCCATCTGTTCCTAAACTTGCCTAGGGAGTGGTACCTCATTATCCCTTCGGTGCGCATCCTCATGTCTCATGTCCTTCCAGTTGGAAATATTCTCACTGTATACATCCATTCTGCAGCAGTAATAGTGCTTTCCTTCAGATTATTGAAGGAGGCTAGGAAGAAGATGCAACATCCCTAAGGAGTTTCCCTCTGTACATGACTTATCAGGAGACACTGTAGTGCTGCAGAATGGGATCTGGATAAGCTCTGGTTGCAACCCCACCATATACCAGCTGTGGGACCACAGGCATGGTGCCATACCGCACACTGCAACATTTCTCCCAGCTCCACACTGTGTGTCCGCTTAGCCTTACTAGAGGGATTTCTTTTTTTGATGACTTAGTACATTTTACTGTACATAATTCATGTACTTCTTTGTTATTGGAGGTATTGCACTGACAGGCATTTAAAAAGAATGCACATACAAATACAACATAAATATGCATGAACAACCAGAAGATATTCATGGCACTGCTATTAGCTACATGACGTACTGGAAGTAAGATACTTTTACTATAGGCATTCTCGCACTCTTTCTCACTCTCAAATGGATGGCTGGAAGGATAGAGACCACCTTGTTTACACATTCTTTCTTCTGTGAGTTTTTCTATCTTTTAGAAAATCTTGAAATTTTCTATAAGAAACAATCTTATAATGAAAAAAAAAAAACCCTCGGTAATAGTTATTTTCTTACAAGATGTATGCTTTTGATTCCAGAAGACAAATACTGACCTGGTTACTTTTCTTTCTTTTTTTTAACTTTGGAAACCATCTGCAAAACCTTGAATAGAACTGGGCAATAGTTAATGACCTTGGCACATATCAGAGTTTACTAACAAATATGAGCTCAACCTTGCCCTTATTACTGCCTTGCTTCACTGAACTAATCAACCACGGTCCACTTCTCAAGAAAAATCTTATTCCTAAGAGTACAGAATTATTTATTTGCCTTGCTATTGAGGGAAAACTTCAGTGCCAATTCTAAAATGTTGAAATAAATTTTGGAGAAAAATATTAAGTATTTTCACACAGTTGAATAAACTTTGTCAACAAATGTACTTATTTGCTTATCATAATGAGGCATACAAATTCTTCCAAACTATGAAAACAGTCATGCGATGCATTCCTCAGGCATGAATGCCCTCCCGCGCAAAAATTTCTTAGGCAGGCATTTTGCTATCATGTTCATCAGCTTTTGATTCCAGAGCACAGCACTGAAATGAGAGATGGAGCACTATGCCTTAGAACTACAGAAATTACACCTTGGAAAATTAAGTCTGGATTCTCCCACTCGGTCTGCTTGATTTGTGTGGCTTGTTCCTGGCATGTATTAGTAAAAACTTAGTCACATACCTTCCCAAGCTCTGCTCTAAAGTGCACACCACCTCACTAACCCTGTCCCAGAATCTTTGCATTGAGAGTCTGGTGACTTAATGCAAAGAATCACAGATTTTGATAAGAGTTAATCAAAACATGTATTTATAAACATCTATTTCCAGGACCGCACTCATTGTCTCCAGTTTTCTGAGGAGGCTGTGCCTATAAAACTCTCTGAACTATAAACTCTGTGTGAGGAGTCTCAGGTCACAAACTTTCATTTTTTTCCCCCCTTTAGTCACCTTCAGAAATAATTACATTACCAACACAGCTGTTTCCCGTTTAGAAAGAATACAGCCTATCTTTACCATAACTGTATGTAAATGAACAATTAATATGGACTCACATGATAATTCAAAGTGTGTACTCACACACAAATTAGACTGAGCCAGGGCATAAAATTACCACCAGCAATATACATAGGTAGACAAAAAGCATTCTGTTTGGAGAGCAGGGTTAAGCTCCCAGTGGCTGACGTGGTAAGGGTGAGTCTGGGAAACACGGAGGCAGATGGCTGTTCACAATGTACGAATCAGCCTTGCCCTGGCACCCGGGGGTCAAAGTCACCCAGGTGCACTCTTCCCAAATCGCTCCTGTCACTTTTGAAGTATAGCAAACAAACAGAAAGCCCATTCACAGACATCTTGTTCAGTAAGGCTCTGGGAACGACCGGAGGACATGCCCTTCCTGGGCAGCAAAGCCCGGGCCCCTACCTGCTGTGACCTCAGAAGGGCAGCGTCGATCTCCTCCACCTTCTGAGTGATGGTGTCTCTCACCAGGCGGTAGCGGTCATTGTCCTCAGCCACCATTTTCTCAAGCCCTTCCCTGGCCCTCCAGGGCACCAGTTCCAGTAAAGCACTGGTCACTTCATTAAGGGCGTCCAGTAAGGCTTTGTTGCTCTGGGCTTCCTTCTTCAGCTCCTGAGAGTGGAATTAAGAAAACACACAGATGTGAGATGATGTGTCAGAGTTTAAACAAGCTTTTTTTTCCCTTTAGCTGTCCTTGGGGCACAAGTCCTCCACGGGCAGGTAATGTGAGGCAGTGGTCTCCTCCTCTGTTTCAGTTAAGTGCTATAAACCTTTGTTATTTTAAGCTATTTTGTAAAAAGGAAAGTGTTTCCTGAGAAGTTCTGAAGAAGAATTCGTTTGTCAAAGATTTTTATCTTTGAAATTTAATATACATGCTTAAATGGGGAAATAAAACCAAGCAGGTTGACATGTAATATACTTTGCTTTCTGTTAACATCTAAGTAATCAGGTATCAGAAAAGTAAAATAAAGAGCCAAGTCCCAGCCAGAACTAAGTGACCCTCAAAACAAGAACATACTGGCTTTAAACCATCCCAGCTGGACACTACAGGCCCAGTGGGCCTGACCTCACCCACCTGCCCCCAGACTCCCTTTCAGCCACACGTGATCACACCTGAGGGATGATCAAACCAGAGGCTAGCTCTGAAAAGAATGATTAGCATGGTAGGATACCACCTCTGCAATACAGTGAGAAAAGCCGCCTCACGCTATACATCTGCCCACGTAAACAAACTAGTATTCAAACCAAATCATGCATATCTTTGAAACAATGATCATTTTCCTGTTTTTTTTTCTGTGTTCATCATTCTGTCTCTTGTGTAATTAACAATACTCCCAAACCTAAGAGTCTGGAAACAAATTCAATACATTGTTTTCATCTCGGGGCTCCTAAAAGTTGAAACAGTCCTTCGGCTGCCCACGTCTGTCAGGTTTCACCCACCAAAGCATCCATCAGCATATCAGCAGTGACAGGAGACAAGTATCATTTCATTCCTATGAACAGAGCTCCCCAGAGGGCAACCTGATCCAAAATGCATGAATCACAGCGTACTTTTTGTCTCACTTGGGCTTGGCTTGCCGCTTCTCCCTGCAGGACCTGAGTTTCATATGAAAGCAGTTCCCCCTGCACTTTGTCCAGCCAGGTGCAGAGCTCCTCATGTGTGGAGTGCAGCCGCTGTGCCAGCTGCAGCGCATGGTCCAGGGTCTTGGCGACGTCCGTGCTCAGCTTAGTAATGTCTTTATACCTTGCCTTAATGGCTTCCAATTTATCTTGAATGATTAAAACTTCATCACCTAAAATTTCAAAGCCATGTTAGATCTCATAAAAGCAAAGAAAAGGTGAGGGGAAGGGTTCTTCAGGTATTAATAACATACACTCATGAGATTTTTCTGGGAGGGGAAAAACCGGGAGGCATTTTCCCAAAGATGATTTGACCCAAGAGAAGCCCTTTGCTAGGTTTTTAATCATTCCCAAGATTGCTGGCAAATCTAAACAGCTCCAAAAATGCCAATATAAAAACTAGAAAGGAGCTCCAGGGCCTTCAGTTACGTGTAAAGTGTCATCTCTGCTTTTATATGTATGGTGCTCTTGGTTTTCAAACACAGGGTTTAAAAACTGCCCGGGTTCAAACATGGACTTGGTAGCTTATTACTTTCACAGGACGCTCCATCTCTCTGTGCCCTTGGGTACTCGTCATTACATGGGGTAAGAAGAGAACCTACTTGATAAGGCTGTGAACAAATGCAGTGAGTTTATGTCTGCAAAGTGTTTAGAACAGTGTCTGGTGTGTGTGCATGTATGCATACATGTATGTAGGTGTGTATGTGGGGTTTGTGTACATTAAAAATGATAATTCTATCTGCAGTATTCCAGCAGACCCTCACTTGCATCCACCTCATTCTCAGACACGGAGTAATTGTGTGGGGGCCTCAGACCCCTAGTCCAAGGTTCTACATATGATCCTGAATTCCTCCAACTCACCATGAATGGTACCTGCCCCCAGCACACACACATGCTGAACTGGCTGCAGTTACAGTGATGCTTTCCTCTGGCCAAAGGAAGTGCGAAACAAGTTAGTCTGTATCTGTTTCCTTAGTGAGCTCAAGCATGGGAAATGAAGCCTGGGTACAGCCACAGTATGTGTCTACCTTAAAATTGAAAGTATTTGTCTACAAACAGAACTGCCTTTCACTGCGGAAAACTAACATAACTACTCTGTGGGCTTCTCTGACCATCTCCTGTGCCACACCGTCTTGTGTTATGAGTAATACACACAACTTCCACTAAGAATTCAAGTGAGATCATGAGAAAAAAAGTAAGATCATATTCCCAGACCCCCCTTGGGTCTTCCCAGCATTCTCCAGAATGAAGTCTTGGAGTGGCCCCAACATTATAAAGGGTTTTGTTTTCTCCCATCCCTAAAGCATTTCAAAAGCACTGCAAAATGCTGACTGATGATGATTTGATTTGAAAGATACTCACCTGTTGTTTGTTTAAGTAGTTCTAAACCATTTAGTAAAGCCCGATCTACATTTTGTTTCCTGAGTAGGATGTCCTCTTGTAGAACCTAAAACACAGGGACCATTTTTATGTGGAGGGGGAAAAATTTAAATAAAGATTAGCATTAGTTAATCTTAGAGAACTGAATTGGGTTTCAGAGAGATGTATTTAAGTTAACACCTCACATTTTCCAGTGCTTTTCATGATTCCCACATGTGCCCCTCTTTTCTCCAGATCGCATGTTGCCATCCTTACACAAATACAACTCCACTTATGGGCTATGTGGAGATACTGGAACACTGGCTAATCAGGGTGGGTCTTTGTACACAACAATAAAGTAACAATGAAAAGTTAAAAACCTGGCTATTGGATAAACCTTTTTAAAAGTGAACTCATTAAAAGTAACCTGGGTACACAGGCAGCCTTTTTTGAGTATAGCAACTCACTTCAATCACAATGAACATAAAATCATACAGAAATAAGGAAGACTGAGAAAATAATGAAAACCGAAATGAAAAAAAAAAAAAAAAAACATAAAATAAATCAAAATACCCGAAGTTCGGCCTGCTGCTTCCACAGTCCCTCAGTGCTGTAATCCTGGACTGAGAGTTTGCTCATTTTGTCATGCACTTCGTTCAGCCAGTTCATCAGTTCAACTTCACCTTCCCCAAAAATCTTAGCATTACATAAGGCCTGCTGGAGAAGCTCAGACCTGCTGTGACTTTTCTCTTGAATCTCAGTGTACCACATTTGAGAGGAGTCTAATTTATTCTGCACCATATCTTTATCCTCCCTGGAGCTCAAAATCTTTAAGGACTGGCCAATGCTAACAGCCTGATGTAAATGTTTATTGTGATGGGTGATATCATCTTCTAAGGCCTAAATAAGGTTTAAAAAAGAGAAACAAAAGGAATAGACAAATGAAAATGATAACGTAAATAGAACAAAGGATGACATTTGAAATGAGTCAAGTTTGCAATTATGTGTAACACAATAGCACATAGCTCAAATTTATATCACAAAACCATAGAGGAAGTGGAAAACTGAATCTTCATGTGCGATGGGTTTCTTACTTTGTGCTGGGCAATCTGCTCCTCAAGTTTAGATGCTTGGGTTCCGATGGGCTCAGAATTTGCCAGCCTCTTTTCTACGGTTGTAAGCCACTCGTTCAGTGGTTCTAAGGTTTCATGAAATTGCTGGGCTACCACGGAGATACCTTCCAACTGACGATTCCTATGAATGTGCCAAGACAAAGGTCATTTAGGGATGAGGAATGTGTGAAACAGTCAACAGAAATCTTCACTCATGCTCCTGCGTTCTACTCTAAACATTTTTTAGAGAAAACATCTCAAGTTAAAATTTAAATCTCTCCCATTTAAAGAATATGTTAAAACAGTTCTCCTATTAAATGAAATTAAGGTTGAACAACAGACCAACCACCAGTACTGGGTTTTTATGAAAGTCTAAAGAAACTTGGTTAAAATGCTTATGATAGTAATAGTTATAGTGCCAGTAATATTACAATAATAAGAGCAATGACAATGACCATAAAAATAATGACTCATTGAACACATTCTGTGCTGGAACCAGTGGTGACTGGGTTTAATTTACTATAATTTCAATTGAATCAATTTATTAGTCTGAGTGTGAACTGTAGTATGACCTCTATCCCTTCACTTCATGCCATTGTGAAGAAGGTTTAGGAAAATAAGTAAAGCATTTATTCATTTAATTAACAAAAAGTACTTAAAGTATCTCTCATGGCACCCAGGGTAAAATGTCCTGGGCATTACACAGAAGGAACAATCTTCTGACATATATTGAAGGACAACAGGAAACTTTCAGCTTTCTTAAGAGCACCTTATTCTTCGGTCCTAGAATGCTAATTAATTCTACTCCATAATTCAAGATTAGACAAATTCTTCCCTTTGCCATTTTGGTTCTAAAGAAGGTAGGAAGTTATGGAACTACTCGTTCTGTTCAGTGATTCATCCATTTTCAAGTCAACAGGTCTCTGCGGCTGCACTTCACTGTGGCTACTACTCGACATGTTCATGTGGGGCCAAGGCAGAGAAGGAAGAAATGTAATTAAAAAAAAAAAATGTTGAGCACAAAATCCCAGTGGAGTCATGCTCCAGGCTTCCTGGCTTTCTCATAAGCACAGGACCCTACAACCTTCCTTATTTCCTAGATAACTCTTACTCTTCCTTTAAAACATAGCTTAACTCTCTCTTCCCTGCCCCTAGACTAGCTTCTTTCTGTCACATGCATCCAAGCACCCTGTATTTTTGCTTTGAAACATCGCAGTCTTCATTACTTACCAATGGCCATAAAACCCTACTAGACTGTGCTCCACCTGTGGGCAGAGATGACCTGTCCAGCTCACCCACATAAGCCAAGGTCTAGTTCTGTACCTGATGCAAGGTAGGCAGGCACTAACTATTTAATAAACAAAGGAATGAATTTCCCCCAAAGGCAACGTGTTTCTTAAAACAAAGAGTCAGGATCTATCTGGTGACTCTAAGCCATGACCAGCGGAGGAACAAGGAGAGAGCCCTTGCCACCTATGTTCACAGACACAGTAAACGTGGGAAAATACCAATTTAGAGAAAAGTATTATCAAAATACAAAAAACCAAGATTAAAGCTGTTGCAACTTTTACAAAAGACTGCCCGTAGTTACCGTGTCTCGGCTTTACTAAGCAGTGCCTGCCATCTGCTATCCAAGAGACTCAGCTGTTTCAAAATCTTCACTTTCTCTGCAGGTTCTGCTGTTGCAGCAATTTTTTCTCCTTTTTGTTTGATTACCTCCACAGTAGATTTGCCGTCATCCAACAATCTTTGGAGAAGCTTGAGACAAAACATTTAACATATACACAAAAAGGGAAAGGAAAACGTAGTCTAAGTACTTCTGCTATGTGACAAAAATATATATTTTGCATGGATTCATCTACAAAAGGATCTCAGAAGTAGGATTTTTAAAATAACTCGTTTTGTTTAATGATTCATTACTATTGTGTCAGATATTGTGGTAGAAGCTCTTCATAGTAGATAAAACTAATATTGGTAAGACCACTAAGGCATGCATTATTAAGTATGCAATATAAAATAATGGGGTAGAAGGTGCTGCTTAGGATAACTCCACTGCACTGAAATCCCTATTATTGTAATGAAATGGGAATGCCCTAAACATTCAACAATTATCAGTCTCATTGACACAAAAATGATTATTATAAACCATTAGTATTTCCAAGACCTTTTCCCATGACAATCCATTATAGACAGGGAACCTGAGGCTCAGACAGAGCTCACAGCTAATGAGGCTAAAACTAGAGGCTCTTGGCTCCTTTTAGTAGGCGGGACTAGCTCCTAAATCCTTCATGAGGATGAAAACAAAATAAGAGCCTTTAAATATCATTTCCAAAAGGAAAAGAAGGTGGAATGTGTCAGAAATCTCTAAGGCTGGCTAAATAAGACTAATATTTCAGGATTTTACAGCAGAAAAAAACACTCGATTTGAGTCTAAGTAAACATTTCAAGAAGCCTGGAATGAAATATTTGACACAGGTAGCTGGACTCAGGATTACCTGGCAGTAGTCTAATCAAAACAAGTATTTCAGGAGCAAGTTCTGTGCATACGCACTGTGTTAACGGCAATGAGGAAGTCACAGGTGAACAAAACCCTTGACACTGATTCCTTCATCTGACCCTGAGTGACAGTTAAGGATTAAAGAAATGGACAGTCTACTCCAGAAGTTAACAAGCTAGAAGAGGATTCTCTCCCTTTCGTTGACATCAAGACCACCAAAGCAGAAGGTAAGCGGAACGTGTTTAAAAACAAGGGGAAGAAATGCAAAAATTCTCTCGACACTGGTTAGTCATTATAAAATCAAGGCACAACAGGTGGGTTAGGCAGCAAAGAGAACGAATTAAGTAGATTACTTTGGATAAACTTTAACAGCAAAGCCTCTAGCTATTAAGAAAGCAAAATCAACACACAGGTTTTATTGGTGAAGCATAGTTCAGTAACTCTGGAAGAATAACAAAGGTTTAAATGAAACTGTAAATGGTAGCAAGTTATATTATTACATGTAACATCACATTAAATATATGATTATCACATGCATGTCATTTTATTCCTTGTTATATATTATATATGTGACTCAAAGATCACACAAATGCAATGTGTTTCCTGTTTTGTTTCTTCAATCCTTACCTCTAAATCTACTTCTAACAGGTTAGTTTCCCAATATACTAAAGCCTTTAGTGGATTTTGAGAGAGTACTGTCAAAATTAAATTAAGCCTCTTATCCATTCCCTTCTGTTTAAAGTTACACAGAAAACAAACCTTACGGGTGTGAGGCCCCACCCATATATCATTTCATGTCACAGCTGATGAGTTAGTAATGACAATGTCACTAAATGCTTCCTGACAGACCACAACCATCAGGGGCAAAAAACTGTATGTGTAGCCCCAAGCAGTCATCATCCCTCTAACAACAGTGCCTTTCTGATGTGGTACCATGTTGGTAGTACTAAAAACACAATGGCACATTCCTTAATTCCAGAATTAAATATTTGCCTCTTCAGTACAGATTGAACCACAAGAAACTGCCCATATTTAATCTATTAAAATGGGCAACTTCTGTATGGATTAACCTAATACATAAAGGAACCGTTGGCATTTCTGTCCACAGTTGCCTCTTCAGTGAGTGATGTCTTCCTGACCTGCTCCATTTAAAACTGCGCAAATACACACCCCACTCTCCACTCTGACACTTCCAGCCACCCATTCTTGCTCTTCACTTCCTAATACTTATCTCCACATCCCTGCTTTATTTATCACTTGCTAATTTATCACAATTTGCTTAATTACTTTACTGTCTCTCTCACCCTGTTCCTCCCCTCCTACTAAATTCAACGAGACACACTTATCTTTTTTACTCAATGATATATCTCCAGCACTGATACAATGCCTGACCCAAGACTCAATAAAATATTTGTTGGGGTAAATAATGTCTAGAACATCAATAACTAGTTAACTAGGATAGCCTATTAATGTAAACAGAGTCACAAGGTAAACTTTTAACTCTCCTTATCAAGAGTTAATATGAATCACAGTACAATAGCATCACTAACTTACCTTTTGCTCCTGTATCTGAGCCTTCACCACTTTGAGCTCGGCTGATGGGGGCTTCTGATTGGCCACGAGCTCCTCGGTGTCCACCAGCCAGCTGAGCAGGGACTCCAGGGAATCCTGGAACCTTCCACAGTGCAGCAAGGCCTCCTGCAGCTGTGCTGCTCGCTGAGCCACCTGCGAAGTTCCAGGTGTTCCAACTCACTTACTCATTTCATGCAACATGGGATCTGCCCACCAGCCACCACTTCTCATGCTGCTCTGCCCATTTTGTCACCCATTTTCTTTACCTTTGCACTTAGAATTACTGCCATTGATGGTGGGCAGGAAAGGGGTCAAACTTGAGCAAGAAAGCCAAGAAGATAAGATTATCATCCCAGTCAATGTAAAAGATAGTCTCTTTGAGATTTTGGAAATATCTAATACATTTATGATTAGCAATGAATGATTCAAATATTTCAAAGTTACTGAAAGAAACAAGGCCTTAGTCATATTTATCATTATCCCTGATGTGGTACCATATCGTTATCAATTTTATTTCCTACTGATGAATATCAGAGATAATGATTTAAAAAAGATAATGATTTTTAAAAACTATTATAGTAGGGAATCAGAATTGTGCTTTGTGAGGCAAAATAACTACAAAGTACCCATTAAGTTCTGCCAACTCCAAGTTCTAGAGTCCTTTTTTGACAAACCAGGGCCTTTGTCTCCTAGTAAACGGAGTCTCTGTACCCTGCACTGAGAGATCTTACTGCCCTTCTCATAGATCTTTTCCTTTTGGACCGAGAAAGTGGTTGGCAAGACACTTCAAGCACCAGGATGTACCTACACCTGACACTTGATTCCAATTGTGTCTGAGGAGCACAACGGCATGAAGCAGACTTTAAAAGAATGATACATGTAGTTTTGAGATTTGGCAGCTGCTTAAGATTTCAACACAGGGAAGAACTACAGAAACAATAGCAACCACACCAGAGAAGGAGTGCCATCCCATAACAATTTTCTGATCATTTATGCCATGTGAAGAGCCACCAGAATGGGTCAGCATTGTCTCCAAAGATATCAGGGCATTCTTTTCGTGTTTCTCCTTGTGGACATTTAGGAAAAGTTGGGATATACATCCTATAAGTAAAATAATACTTGGAGTTAATGGTCTATAGCGAGGGCATCAAACCCTGAGTCCGGGGTTGACAGTGCACAGTGTGACCTGCTGTACAGAGGGAAATGGCCACTGACAATGGAAAAGTAGGTTTCACATACGAAGTGAGATTTCCAGGTTAATTTGTATTTGACAACAGTGAACCTAGGCTCTTACATGGCAGTGATTTGCTGAGGTTAATAAGTAGCTAGTACACCTTTAGAGGTAGATGTGCTCTCTCTACCCAGGGCCACGCATCAGGGGCCACCTGCCGTCACACCTGTACTGTTGAGTCTCTATCAAAGTGGAGATAACAACAGGGAGAAGCCCTGTTTCACCCAGCTCACTTCTTTCCTTTATGCTGCCTACCACACTCCTGTGAGCATCTGAGTGTGAGCCACCCAGCTCACAGCAATGCAAAAATATAGGCATGTTTACGGAAGTGTGGCTACTATAAATATGATTAGTGATCACACAAATGCTAGAGAATAATAATGAACAGAAATGACAATGAAGGGGACGAAAAAATTACCTTCTTACTGAGAGTCTTCCACCATGCATTGACTTCATCCAGGTCATGCTCCAAAGCCTGCGTGCTGGTGTTTTTAGCAGCACTCTGAATAAGTCCTTGACCTAACCAGTTGACATCTTGCTGTTTAACCTGCAAGGGCTCAATCTCTTCTTTTTGGAATATCTGCAGTTGGGAGGGCAGTCATTATATGAATGACATTATCTAACCACCACCAAATATAAACATTTGTTCAATTATCAGGTATCAAGTATTAGAGGTAAAGATAATTTTTGCTGCCTATTCATAGGTCGTAACTATCTAATGAATAATAGTAAGGAAGTAAACTAAATATCTGTTCACATTATCAAACCACTCAGGAATATTAACGAATGATATTCTAAGTGTATTTAATCAGATTACTTAAAGAACCAAGAAAAGAGTACATGTGTCCTCTCTTTATTGCTTCATTATCATAGTAATAGAAATTTCATATCATTTCAATTTAACTCTTGTTATAAAAAAGAAAAGGTATGGAGAATGCTAAGGAGCAAAATTTTAAGATAGGCCCCAAATGAATCTTACTGGGCAAGGATACTTATATAGGCTCCTCTAAAGATGCTTGCTGCTAGCTGGCAACTAAAGTCTAAGGCTCAAACTGGAAATGAGCATCTCTGAGAAGATGAGGAGGTGAGACAAGAGGTCAGGCTTTAGCCTGCCAAGTAAGCTAAGCTAATAGAGTAGGAGAAGAGAAAAGATACCACAGGCACTGCATGAGTGTGGGTGCCTACACATGCAGCCCCCTTAATATCTGTCAAGAATGCAGAAGGGTTTGCAAGAGGCATGGAGACCTCACCCCATGGAGGACCTGATCACCCGTACGGGCAGCACAGCAGCTCTGGCCACTCTGGCCCCCGCCGGCCCCATCAGCAGTTCTCCAGCACTCACCCAGTGACTGTCCACCCCATCCAACCTCAGTCCCCAGCTGCCTGTAACTAGTACAAGATCTAAAAGATCTAATGTGTTAGGGCAAAAGACAAGTTCCACTAAAGCAGAAATTTCTGTTTTCCTTATACTGAACCTATCATAGTACCCAGCACATAATATATACCCAATAAATTGTTGCCAAAGGAACAACACAGAAAAATTATGTCTGTATTTTGGGGCAGATGATGTCAACCCCACAACAGAGGATACTGGGGTTACATCAACACTTTCATAGACAATACAAATGTTCTTAATATAGGGCTTGAAAGATGCCACGAGGAAAATAAATTAGTTTAAGGAAGGAAAGCTTCATTCAGTCAGACACCAAAGACTAAGTTTAGGGCTCTGAGTCATTAAACTTACAGGGCAATATGTAAATATATGAACAGTCCAGATGAATGAACAGTTGAATAGGATGTATGAAAACATAATAAAGCCAAATATCAAAATGGTACTTGTAAAAAATGTACTGACACAGTATGGAAAATAATTTTGAGAGATGTAGAGGCTGAAAGAGAGAAACTCTCTAGACTCTGGCCCAAGACCTAGCACGCAGGATACTCCTGTGTTACTGTGTGAATGACTGACTTAAGAAACAGCAAACAAATAAATGATCATTTCCTATAAAAGTCCCCTCCTAGTTAAAAGCACATTTCCTTCTTTAGGAAATCTTTAGAGACAGTTTCCACACTGGCTAATTACTTCTACATAACAATATTAAATATAAAAAGTCAATCACAGAAAACTACAGAAATTATAAGAATTCCCCCAAATCACTGAGAAAAAAAAAAGCACACCTAAGTTTTAATAATTCTTTAAAAGACATTAATTTACCTAGTAAGTCAATTGGAAGTTGCAGCAAGGTGGTGAAAATAGAATTTGGTACAATGATTCTATTCCTCTTCATATCACTTTCTAAGTTACTGCTTCTAGAAACTAATAGCTGTGAATATGTTTTACAACTCAAAAAAAAAGGAGTGGGGGATGCGTAGGAAAACTGCTCATTCTTAATTCAGGAACTTTTCTGGCACATAAGGATTCAAGGAAAGCTTCTATTCTCCCTCAGATAATTTTTCAGGACAAAACCTAATATTTTTAACCTCTGATCTTAAAGAAATTAATTTTTGGGTTGCATATCAGCTTAGGTCTAGGTGGGTCTCTGGTAATATATTTTTTCAACAAACAATATATTAAGAGTAAAAAAAGGACAACTACTAATGAATCTATATGCTCCTAAGCATTCAATTACTTCCTAAAAATAAACTGCAAAATCCTTCACATAAAAAAGGACTTTGCTGAGCTTTTAACCTAACTAGCATGCCATTTAATGCATGCTCAAGGGAAGGGTACCACTGACTAGAGCGATGATTTCTTAGGCTAAGGAGGGATTTTTCTGTTTTGTCCAAATTCCTTATCTCTCAGTGATAACAAAATACCTATGAAGAGACACTTTCCCCCAACTCAATCCATAAGCACACAAACACAGAGAAGCTTAAAATAAAATAAAATTACCTCTGAGGCAGTTTACCAGAAGAGCTTAGGAAAAGTACCAAAATAGCTGAACTTCAATCCGAGTGGGAAGAAAAAAATTACAGGCTTGAGGAACAAACTCTACTTACTACAAGGCTGCACCCTTTACTTTCTTACTTCAGTCACCACTCACAGAAAGTTAGGGGCTGTAATGACTGCACAACACACCACCACCACTTCTGTACTTCCACATGCAGAGCTACTGAGAGAAAATTTTCAGCACACTTTAAAAGTCCTTAACTTGCACAGAGTACTCTGCAGACCGCAACAATGTAACACTGGGTTTGTGCCTTTATAACTAAGTGCTCAGGCTTAATAAACCCAATGTAACTGCCTTTAAAGGGCAGTGTCTTAAACCACAATTTGTGTTAAGAGCCTAACATTAACATAAACTCACAGTGGAGGCATTCTGAATGAAGGGCAGCTAACAACCGTTGGCCCAGCCAACAGCGGGACAACAGCCGGGAATAATCATTCTCCTCAAATATGGTCCCTCATCTGTCAAAATGATCCACTTACCCGTTTATCTGTCATCTTGCAGAGTACTAATCAAGCCCCCAAATAAAAGACTGAATATGATCATTATTAGAAATACTAGGGACCATTTTAAAACAGAACCACAAACTTAAGGCATTCCATAGTTTCGCATTCCTGTCAATTACCTGAGCTGCCTGAAAGCCATTACAGACTGTGTCCAATGTTCCTGCCTGGGCCCTTGTTTTCCTAGGAGCTGCTTTCTTTCTTAGTGGTGTGAATTTTGGGGAACACTTCAAATGGATCACCTCCATCTCCTGGGCAGAAAGGGGAGCCTCCACTTCCTCTTTAAATGCTATGTTGGATTCTTCTGAATCATGTGGTATCAATAGGGTCACACTTTCCACTAGACTTGTGCTACCACAATCTACGTAATTTCCCCCCAGATCTGTGACAGAGAGATCTAAATCCTCAGGAGAATCTTCCATACATTCCCTACTTCGTGCTGTGACTTGAGATTTTCCGGGTCCATATGTTTTCCTTTCATCTGCAGTGGGAGAAATACACTCGTGTGCTCCATCTCTTGACATAATTAATGGCTCAAATTTAACAGGGCTCTCTTTCAAATTATTCTGCAGGTAACAATTTTCACCATGGATTTCCCTTTGGCCACTGACATGTTTTGTTTCCTCCAGTGGAGAAGCATCATGCAAAATCGTTTCTAAATTCTCATCCGGGTGGGTGCTTCCACATGAAAGCAGGGGGATTTTCTGTTCACTAATGGAATAAACAGAAAAAAATGGTCTATACTGCTCTGCTATGTGAATATCTTCAGCAGAAGACAAGCTTCTAATTCGTGACTGGTCTCCAGTTAAAATGCCCTGTTTTTCTTCCCTCTCTGCTGGAGGGCTACATAAACCAGAGTCGTCCTCCTCTGATGTGAGAGAATTAGTACCCCATCTGCACTTGCCGGCCTTGGTAACAGCATCTGACGTATCAATAGGTTCAACAAAAGAGCTTTCACTTTTGTTTGCATAATCCATAAAATTGGCTGGGACAAACATTCGCCATGACCGTCTATGCTCCTTCTTTTCTGCATGCGATTTGGCTTTGGGTAATCCTGTGCTTCGAATGACATCACTGTTTAGTTTGAGCGCATCAAAGATCATCTTTTCATCTAGTTTGTTAACTTCACGACCTCTCAGCTCAAATGCACCGGAAGAAGCAAGGGCACCATTGGACCATAAAGAGCTAACATCCAGTGTTCTGTGACTGTAGGGTAAAGTCCGGTCTGTAAAATGCCTGGAAGACAGGCTACCTTTGGAACCAGAGTCTATCTGTTCGTTTAGCCTAACGGTATCATAGATGGACCGCTGCGGGACATAGCAGTCTTCGATGTTTAGGTCCTCCTCTTCTTCACCTTTCCCTACACATGGGGGATTCTGACGTAAACAGTCTGGTCTGCTGAGTGGCTTCCCCATTTTATAGACAGTTAAAACAACTATCGCAGTTCTTGATAATACAGAAAATAAGAAATAAGATAAAGCATCTTTCACAAAAGTGTACTTCTGAACAGAACTATGAAGTGTCTTCAGCATAAAGACACATGCTCAAATAACATACACTGTAATATATGAGGTGCATAAGGTCATCATCAGTGCGTCTGTCTAAATCAACTATCCTCTTACCTGGCTGTTTTTAGAATGATTCTAAAAAATAAAGTGCAGTAAGGATACAGTACAGAAATCTCCTTTCTCCCACTTCCCTAGGCCTCAAAGTTTCCTTTCACATACTCCAAAACACAGAAAGAAAACACATACACACTTAACAGTGTCTCAAACACTCAAAACATTCCATTGTCAGTCTATTTCCCTTTTTAGTCTACTTTTGCATCTGAGATTTCCAGATTAAAATTTTCAAATGAGCAAGCGTTTTTAATAAGCTGCATGTCAGTTTTGGCAGGGCGTGGGTTAACTGTAATCCACTTAAAGGTGGCTTGCAAAACCCCATCTCCTTTATAAATAAATCATGCTTCAGAAACTTAGACAAACACAGGGACCATGTATTATTGTTCAGATCAAGGCACGGAACAATCTTCAGAGAAAAATAAGTTAAGTCTAAGGCTGTAAGAAAGTTAAAATTTTCTTTTACTTTTTTTGGGAGTAGCTATAAATAATCTTGATCCAAAAGGCAGTTTTTCTTCCCATATTAAGCTTCTTCCAGGCTTTTCACAAGTGCCCAAAGAAGAAAAAAACAAACAAAAAAGACTTTTGGACACCCAGGCCAGTATAATCCAGCAACCCTTTAAACAGTTAGAAAGCATGGTGTACTATAAGCTCCCCTTTAAAAAGAGAAAAGGCCATTTCCAAAGGGTCTTATCTGATCCTCCTTAAGAAGGCTTATTCCACCTGAGGTAACCTCAGCGAAGAAGAGCTCCCGGTTTCCTCCAAGGCACAGACAGCTCATTCACATGCAGCTGAAAACCGAGACGACTCTATCCTTTGAAACTGCCCAACTGTGGCCGCAGCGGCTTTCATTTTAGCTACAGCTGGAGAGACGCAGAGGGGGCCGGTGGAGCAGGCGGAGAGGAACTCCGGCAGGGGCCCCCTGCGCTGTGCCCAGCTCCTCAGGACAGTGAGGTCCCCGCAAGCATCCTCCGGAGCCAGGGCGCCGGCAGCGACGCCCTCGCTCCCCGGGCAGCGTGCGCTCCGTCCCTCCACCCGCCGGCTCCCGGCGCTCCGGACCGCCGCTCTCCCGATCGCTTCGCTGCTACGCCCTCCCGCGACTCAAGTTCGCAGGCATCGCCCCTTTGACTCCTGGCCTCTTCTCAGAGTCAGCGGACTGTTCAGGGGGAGGTACCTAGACGCCGAGAGGCTGCGGTGCAACAGCTTGGTGGTGACATCAGCGCAAGTCAGCCCCCGTTCTGGATCTGGGGAGAGGGGCAGCTCCGGTGCAGAGGTCCCTAAATGGGAAGGGATCTGAAGGGCTTGCGGAGGCAGAACCTGACACCAGGAGCTCCCCGGAAGAAATAATTTCGTGTACGCCAGGGGCCTACGTTCATTTGAATATCAAATGGGAGGAAACTCTATTCAGGTCCCTATCCTTCAGGTGCAGCCACCCTCTCAGACACTGCAGTTGCAGACTCCAGTAATCGCCATGCGAGGTGCAGATCACTTTGAAACCGAGTGTTGTGTCATGCCTTTTTAAGGCCCAAGTTTAACTGTTCTCCAAAGTAATTGTCCCTATGGGCAGGGATCCCTGAGCCCCAGTGCCAGGAATGTTAGTACTAGTTAGTTACCAATAACCATGCAGCCTCCCTGAGCTTAATGCAAAGCCCAGGCAAAGATCCCAGGCAGTAGATGACTTTGGATATTTAATAAACAAAATCGCATCCACAGATTTTCATCTATTGAACAAAAGCTCTTTAAAAATACTATTTTGCAAACAAATTCAGCAAGTCAAACCTTAGCCATTGTAGGGAAAATTAATAGTTTTTAAATAAAATCTTTCCATTCTTTATTTTACAAAATAAACATTAACAGAGCAGCAGATAGAATGACACATGAAGGCAGATTGTCTTTTCTCCATCTCACAAAATAATCATTTCTGAGCATAAATAAAACTGCAATGACCCAAAGGGAAGAAGGCAGTTCTAGTAAAAACAACTTTATACTTTCTCTGATAATTTTTTACAGAAAAGATGTGGCACAGAACTTTTGTTCCAAAAATTATTTTAATAAACCTAAGAACTGAATCTTAAAAAAAAAATCCATAACCAGAACTCAATACATCACACGCCCACTTGGTAATTATTAGATTGCAACTCAGTATGTGGCCATTGTTAAGTTGGGAAGGGAAATAGGAAAATATATATATATATAGCCATTTATAAAGAAAAATATAGTAAAATATCCATCAACATTGCAATATCAGTGCTGGTTTTTCAGAGTCATAAAGTGAAATATTTCAACAAGCTCAAGCACACAGGCTGTTCTGAGGTGCTGATGATCAAAGAAAAATGTGCAGTTACCATGTTTGAACAGTGGACTGGGCACTAGGCCAGCAATTAGACCATGAGTTTGGCCCCCAATGCCACTATCTTGATAGGTAAGACTGGAGAGCTGCCTATTGATGGCAATATTGATAATAAAGTTTCCGTGAAATGTGGGTAAGGGCCTTTCTCTAAACATTCTAGGATCGTCACAGACCTTTTCATAAGAATGGCACCAACTCAGTCCACCTTAGACTCTAACTTGAATCATCAGCACAGTATTATTCTAGCTTTTTGTAAGGCTAAGAAGAGTAACAGGTAACCTCACATTTGAGGTGGGTCATATATCTTTAAAAATAACTAAATAATCCATAAATTGAAGCATTCGTCAAAGAGGGCTCACTACCTGCCAAACATCATGATGAGCACTTGCAAAACACTGGTGCAGAGATGAACTGCTATTGGCCTTACAAACCTACAGCAGAGTGGAGAACAGGGATGAGAAAATACAGTTTTGAAGTAGGGAGTGCAATGGGAAAATGTCCTTTAATTGATCATGTTTAAGTATATGCCATTTTTTAAATAACTGAATTCCTATTTTGTTAAGCTGACTTCAACTAATTCTATAAATGATGATTCTAATACATTGTGATTCAAATTAAAATCTGTAGTATTAATATTATATTGGTCCTTATGACAATAACTTACATTCCAAAGATGTATCTGGATAGCATTAAAAAAAGTCTGAAATAAGCAGAACTGGGCTGGTTTATCTTTTCCTCTCAGATATGGTTTACACAGTTACTTTAAATGTTATCACGTCTAACCTTAATCAAATTGTGATACAGTAAACAAATATTAATCATGATATCTAGAACTCACACTCAGGAGAAAAATACACAATGAATAAAATGAGCAAAACTTTTCTAAAAAACAGCCAACACTATTACTTCATACAGAAATCATAAAGTTAAATGTTCTCAAAATGTGACTTGACTTATTTGACACTGCCTACTAAAAAACATGATCTAGATAAAGTATCTTCTAAAGGCAGATGATTTTGGAAAAGTACACATATTGGCTGTGTAATAAGCAGAATAGTACTCATTTTTTAAATTTGTATTTTCAAAGTTAAATCTTTAAAAAGGCAAGTTCCTGAACAATCTTACCACAAGTGCGAGAATCTACCTCATTTTATCAATTGAAACATAGAGTTTTTAAAACTGAAAGATGGAAGATATTAAGATATCGATATGCAATAAGTGGAAAATGTCTACGTGAATAAATGCAATAACGCCCATGAAAACTGACAAAGTATCCTCCTGGCCTAATAGATCCTGAAATCTGGATTAGAAGCCAAACGAGAGCAAGGTGTTTTTTTGCTGGGAGTTCAAAAATAGACCTTAGGAGTAACAATTTCTATTCTTTCTAAAATAAATGTGCCATTAGTTAATGAAAACTGAAAGTATCCTATATTTTTTAGCTTTCAAACTAAAAAACTTCTTCACATAAACGACTAAAAAGTTTCTGAGGATATTCATCAAAAGAATATGCCATAGCTATTTATTTCATTTGGAAATAGTTTAAATTTAAAAGAAAGTAGGATATTCAGACCCCATCACAAAAGCAAACTAAGAAGCACTTGACAGGTTGTCTGATCTTGATGGGAATTTACCTTGATGTGAATGTTAGGTAATATCCTTAATTAAGCACTCACTTGCTATTCTTTCTGTAAGTTATTGTAATACTGTTTTTCCCCTATTTTCATAGTTTTCAGATGACAGTGGGATAAAAAAATTTCCACATGAACAGAAAATAATTCTATATATAATCATCATTGATTGAAATACATTCACATATAGCTACCAAAAGTTCAGGGGTTTTTTTCATTCCATTCAGCAAGCAAAACCAGTGCACCTACTCACTATGTTGTACACTTGAAACCAACATATTGTATACCAACTACACGTCAATTTAAAAAAAAGTAAAAATCAATATACCTATTAATGATTCCACTTAATTTCCTTCAGAGGAACAAAAACCAAACAAAACCTGAAAATACTATTCATATGAAAACACTGACAAGAGAAATATTCTTGAAATTAAGACAATCAAGAATATGTGAGAAACAAGGTATGTGAGCAAAGCCATTTTCTTGGGGTATCCTGGTTCCTGAGCAGCTCCAAAAGCTTTTCCCCTAATTTACTGTCACAGCATTCACCTACCCAAGGCTATCAGATAGTGGACAAATGGAGATCTGAATAAACATTCTAAAAACATTTACTGGTCAAGTTTTCTTATCACGGAGCCAGTGTATAATTTATAACAACAAAGCAAATTCCTCTCTGTCCCTGTTTCTACACGCACAGACACACCTTCAAGCAGCTCCCCACATCAGCACACTGCACAGTGTAGGGCTCCTCTCATCCAAGGAGGCCTATGTGACAGCAGAGGCTGCCGTTTGGCGCTTTCGGTGGGGTGAGGGGGTGCGGGGAGGGAGTAATTTAAAATAATGACACAGGTTTATTCTTGTTAATGCCAAAAACATTCCCCCCACCAAAAAAAAAGAAAATCCCCTGATATAAAATCTCTGTCTCTTTCATCAACGAGGCCGCCGAGATGCAGACGCAGAGATGCAGATCTCTGTGAAGACCCTGACAGGCAAGACCATAACCCTTGAGGTTAAGCTCAGTGACACCACTGAGAATGTCAAATCTAAAATCCAAGACAAGGAAGGCATCCCACCTGACTAGCAGTGTCTGATTTTTGCAGGCAAACGGATAGAGGATGGCCGCACTCTCTCAGACTACAGGATTCAGGAAAAGTCCACCCTGCACTTGGTGCTTCGCT
Source organism: Manis pentadactyla (assembly GCF_030020395.1). Lineage (NCBI taxonomy): Eukaryota > Metazoa > Chordata > Mammalia > Pholidota > Manidae > Manis > Manis pentadactyla. Next base: position 17,608,659 of record NC_080034.1, on the reverse strand, counting down.
CGCGGGGGGCATCATCGAGCCTTCCCTCCGCCAGCTAACCCAGAAATACAACTGCGACAAGATGATCTGCCGCAAGTGCTATGCTCGCCTGCACCTCTGTGCTGTCAACTGCAGCAAGAAGTGTAGCCATGCCAACAACCTGCGCCCCAAGAAGAAGGTCAAATAAGCCTCTCCACTGGCTCTTCCTTTGCCCTTAGGGTGGCCTCCTGCCCTTGCATCATGGCCTTGGGGGCTCAATAAAGTTTCTCTTCGTTGACTGCAGCAGTAAAAAAAAAAAAATCTCTGGCTGGGACTGCCCCCAGAACCTCCCTTAATTCCTCCATCTTATATGAAGCAATAGAAAAAAGAGGGCAGGCAGCATGAAGGGCGACATCACCAGCTAGCAGCAAAATGGGAAGACAATCCACACTGGCCACTTCCGCTCATACAGGGTACCCTTTCAGAGCCGTGTATCCTTGCTGACACAGGAAGGAGGGCGCCCATCCCTCCGCTGGTTTGTGGGCGTGAGAATATGAAGTATGACTGATTCACAGCAGGCCAGTTCCAATTCCCAGCGCGGTGTGGTCTCCCCTTTAGTGGGGCTTCTCTTCTGCCCCGCGTATATGATTCTCTTTCCCTAAAATCTTCAATGCCACTGTAGCTGATTAAATAATGTGACCTTCCTCTAAAGTCCGTGCATCAAGTTACAGTTTCTAGAGCGAAAATATTTTCACCTTTAAAAATATCAGCGGGAGGTATGTAACCTCCTTGCTAGCATAGTCTCATTAACAAACATCAAGAACTTTCCCCTAAGGAAACCTCTTCTTGCAATAGCTTTATTTAATTTTCCCATTCTCAACCAAAATGGAGAACAATTCGTCGTTGTCCTTTATGTAATGATATGGGTATACAAACAAGAAGATGTTTGGAAAGTGATGTATTAATAATATCAACAATACTGTATACAAATTGTGCTCAAACTGCCTGGCTTCTTCAGCCTCATGACACTGGCCCTGGGTAGCTCACCCCATACTCAACTCATGATGCCTGGGTTAAATGATGCCTTCACCTAGACCAGAGAAAAGCTTATCACAGTATATCGGGCCTGGGTTCAGGTCTTCGTCCCCAATTTCAACTTGTCTTAAAAATTCTGTGCTCCAGAGAAGACAAGTAATGACTCTGTAGCATCTTCCTACACTGATGGGCAGTGACGGCAAGAGGGGGGCTGAGGACTTGATGAAATGGGTAAATGCTGAAACCACAGTGCTGTTCATGTGAAGCCTTCAGAAGACTGGATAGCAGTGATACTAAAAATAAAAAATTCTGTGCTCTATGTTACGCTATTTCAATTTTGAAAACAGAAAGAAATCTTTGGTTCAGGAGTGACTTGTATCAGTGATATGTTCATTTGTGGGGACAAACTGAATTACAGTTGGGGTGGCAACAGAATGGCCAAAAACAAACAGGAAGCAGGTTCTGAGAGAAGACTTCTTACCATGGCCTAGAGAGAGATGGGGGGTGTGGGGGGTATATATTTTGCTAGAAAGTGACTGGATATGTTCATTAAAACATCAAGTTCCTTTGATCTTCAATGAAATTGAATCAGTTCCATATGGTGATGAGGATTACTTCACAACGATCAGAAGATCTGACTAGCTGTTGATGATATCATGGGAACGGCAGGGACCTGTTCCTTGCAGAGAGTTGGTTACATATGTCTTTGATAAGTAAAGTTGCGGAAATATTAACATTACTTAATAACATAGTTTAGAATTTGAAGATGATCTTGAGTTAGGAATCTTCAAGGATACGGATAAAGGCAACACCGAAGGGGATTTTTCTTTCTTGCCTAGGAAGTTAGGACAGGGTGCACAGAATTTAATGTAATAATAGAGAAGTGTAAGTAGAAAAATGATACTCTGACTTATCAACAGTCATAGAAAACACTTCACTCTCCAGAAATTTTAATCCAATGACTAATATTCTGAAGTTGGAAACTGTATGGTAAGCAGAACTCATACAATCAAGATAGTTTAAAAACTTTAAACTAATACAAAAGGTAATGCCAGTCTAGTTTCAAAAATCCAGAATAGCTTTCACTAACAGTGAATTAGCACATTTGGTTCAGAATAAATAGCATTCGTTTTTAATCATTATGTTTGGGTTAGGATTTCAAACATGAATTAGTTTTGTCCTTTCAAGGACAGTGACTGCTATTTTCTATGTTAAGTTTTAGGGGGGAAAAAATGGAAGCAGAGAAGTCTGTCTTACCTAGTTTAAATAATCCATTGCCTTCCAAGTGAATCTAAGGCCTCCCCAACTGAGTGACCGGGGAATGGCTATTAAATTTCAGTCCTACTCTGATGGAAGTTTATTTCATATTATGAAAAAATTTTTGTATGATTTTATCCATGAATTTAGGTTCAACTAAAGCTACTGATAAGAGTAATGTCAAGACTCTTTCAAAGTCTATGATGAAAACAGACCAGTACTTCAGTGCCCTATTTCATTTTTACAAATCACAGTAAGTAGGAGTTTGCTATTTTTCATTTTCACTCAACACAAATGAGTTTTCACACAACACAAATAAATCTACTTCAACATTTTCTTTTAATCTCCCTAAAATATTGCTGAACTAACGTTCAGCAGAAGTCTAACTGCCCAACAAAAACTAAATCGAGATCTGAATTGCAAACAAGTGAACTCACCACTTGGATCAAGAAAGCTGTGATCACCAGGACAGTGCAATGTCCGGCTCCACAGCAGAGGAATGGTCGTGGGCACCACCACCACCACCACCGTCTTCATCACACCATCTATGTGTCCGTTTCTCAGACAATTTCACACACATTTATCTCATGTTTTTCATAGTAGCCAGTTTTATAGAAGCTTTCCTTATGTGGGTGCTCCTAGTGTTTTGGGTTAAAAGGAACAATGGCTGGCTACCCAGGCCACCCAAATTAGACTATGGCGAAGATGATGTGAAAATTTCCCAGAAAAAACATCAGATGTACAACATGAGGAATAAAGTTGACACAGAACATTGGATTATTTCCACCAAAACATCCAGGCTCTGACATGTACCCCCCTATGTGACCTTGGGCAAGTCACGTGACCTCCAGTCTCAGCTTCCTGACAGTGAAGATGGCCATAATAATAGCATCCACCTCTCCTGACCATTGACAGGATTAAACACAGAGTTCAGAAAAGTGCCTGACCACAGTGAGCCCACAGTACATGTTAACTTTTGTAATTGCTCTTTTTTTAGAACATACACACACACACACACACACACACACACACACACACACACACACACACAAATAAATGGAATTAGTGACTGTGTAAGCTGCCATCTCTATTTACAACAATAATATTCTTTTTTTTTTTAACCTGTGGTACTGGAGTATATTAAATGCAGTTGATTTGTCCACTTAGAAACTTTTATTTTATAGTCACTGAGTCTCTAAACATTGAAGGTATGTCATGATAGTCTTTATTACTGAATTTCACTAAAATCAGTTAATTCCTTCCAAGGTAATCAGAAAACAGACTAACATAGCATGCAAAGTGGTTTATTTTAGAAATAGTCACTTTATTCTTCTTCACTGTTAAACAAAGCAACCTCTGTGGCCATTAATGGTAATGATGCTTACTTATTAGTGCTTTCAGTGTGCAAAACGCTTTCCATGCAATGGTGAGGGTGCAGCTTTTATCTCTTTCTTTTCTCTTTCTTTTCCACAGGGAGAGCCATCTGCTTCCCTGTACTCCTGCCTGGGAACACGAAGGGGGTGGGGGGGGGCACCTACAGGCAGCCACCACCGATACTATTACTTCTGCCCATTTTCTTACCAGCAGTTGAACGTGTGAAGAGAAATGAAGGCCTAACTCCTTCCTTTCCACACAGTCACAGAAAACCCAGAGAAATGATAATGTTTCACAAAGGCACTGAACATGCTCCAATTTCATTAGTAGAGAGACTACTTGATTACTGTCATTGAAGCATTCAAGTTTTGCCAAGGTTCTTCAGAAAATGCCAGCCTCGAGCTCTCCATGAGTCTGTGAACAGCAATTGCCACAGAACTTTGGTTTTTCACCAGCGAATTGAATTCCCTCACATGAAACCTTTTAGTCTGAACACCAGAAATACGGAAGTTTGACACAGTGAAGGAAATAATGTCAACAGCAAAACTGTTTCCTCTACCTTCAAGAATCAAGACCTAAATACAGAATCTCAGATTTTTAAGCCATGAAGGAACTGGGCTTCAGAGGCATTTTATAAACAACAGATAACCTTTATAATAGTAATAAGAAGAAAAACAACATATTTTCCAAAATTGAGTCACCTAAACAATGTTAAGAAGGATGAGCAAAGGAAACACTCCATCTAATATAACAGTAGAGAATTTGGGAGTCCCTTTGATTTATATACATTTTTCATAGGAAACGATTTGTAGTCTCACAAACTCTGTTTTTATTTGGTCTTACCTTAACCTTTATGTGCTAATGGTGGGACTTATTGTCACACTAATCATTACCAGAAAGTAAAACACAGCTCATGAGGACCCGTGCAAACCCCAAAGGGCAAATACTTGATGTTTAGGACCCTCTCTGTGCACAGATGAACCTGTCCTTTTCCCTGGTCAACAGACAACTTTTGCTCATATCCTAAAGAAGCCAGAGCCAGTGACACTGAACCAAGCCCACCATCTTTATCTAACGTTCCTCTCCTTAAGCATCGATGGGTGCTATCAAGTGGCAGACATTTCTTGGCACAAAGGAACTTGTAGTCCCATCAAAAATAAGTTACTCCTAATCTTGGGCAGGAGCCCAAGATCTCTGTTTTGTAAAACCAGGATTACAACGCAGAAATCCATTCTGACTTTAAAAATAAGAAATTTTGGAAGAAAAATGTTTATAAAAGAAATTAAATTAAGAAGGTTAAGAAGACTATAAAAAAGGGAAAGAGCAGGAAAAGGCTCTAATTCACCATTAAAGAAAATGCTGGGAGCCAAACAGGAAAACAAGCATTTTATGTTAGGGACAGGCCTTTGCAGCAGAGCTCAAAACATGGCCCTGCCACTCTGACTGGTCAGCTGTGAATGACCTCGGAAACAGACTCCGCGATGTCACTTCGGGCTTGCCTGGACATTTCCAAGCACCCATCTGGTCTCTTGATATCATCTCAGGCTTTTCCCCAGGAGGGCCCAATTCCACAGCAAGTTAGGAACTGCCCCCATGTGCCTGGATATTCCCCCGATACACTCTAATTCAGGCTCAAACCCTTGGGGCAGTCATACTAGAAGATTCTGCAAAATAGGCAATCTCCTTTCTATACCTATTGGAAATTTCCTTTAATAGTAAAAAAAAGTTTAGTAAAAATGAAGAATTCCCTACCTTGAACACATTAAGCTGCTGGTTAATTGTCTCTGTTTCCATACTAACAGGGCCTTGAGACTCTTCATGTTCTTCAGCCTTCTGAAGCAGAGCAGAAAATTCCTTCAATTTGCTGTAGAATTCTTCCAGACGCTCAATTGTCCCTTCAACCTGCTCTTCTCGGGCTTGGGCTCGGTCCAGCAACTTGTTGCATTGTTTGCTTAAAGCCTCCAGGTCCCTTTTGATTCCAACAAAGTCAGGCAAGGCTTCTTCCATGGCCAGCATCATCTTGCAGGTTTTATTGGCATTGCCGTTGTTCGCTATGAGGGCTTCCAGTTTCTTCAGAAAGGCTTTAATAGCCTCCCTTTGCTTCTGCAGAGTTTCTACATCTCTCCCCACTGGGGCCATGCCATCCAGTTCATCATCAAACTCTGCAAACTGAGAAAACATTTCTCGTATGGTATTCTGGAAATGCCCGATGCCCTGTAGCTTGGTTTCTAAAAAGGAACACTTGTCAGCAACCTGCTGGCTTAGGGCACTATGCTCTTGAGCTAAGGTTTCAGCTTGTAACAGAACATCAGAGGTTCCCTTTGAGTCTGAGGCTTCCACCACGAGGTCCTGGGCAAGTCCTTTGGCCAAATCGACCTGATGCTTCAAGGTCTGAAGTGACTTCTGCTGGGTCTGCAGTGTGGTCAGGTATTTATTACTGCAAGCCTGGGGTCCCAGGGAATTATCGGCCTCCAGCTGTTCCTTTGCACACTGAAGCTGCCTTTGAGCTTCTCTGGAAACTTCTTGAAATTCTTTAAACTTCTGGGCCATGTTCTCGAGAGAGAGTTTCTTACTGTGAAGTTGTTCAGTGACCATGTCTACCTTCTGGATCAGTGACTGATTCTCATCCGTGATAACCTCTTTGTCGATCTCACAGACGCTGAGCAAGCTATTGGCTGCGCTGTTTAGCACTTCTACCATCCCCAAGTGTTGGTTCATTTCCTTCTGCAGAGACTTTAACTTGCCAACAGAATCCTCTGTTTCAGCAGGATCCAAGGAGAACTGTATTTCCTGCAGGTCATTCTGACACCTGTCTATCCATGGCTGGAGAGTCTCTACATGCTCTTTATACTTGAGAGCTTTTTCCAATGAATCTTTTACCTTTTCTTCTCTTTCCTTCACCTGGTTATTAAACCTGTCCCAGTTGGTCTTAATTGTGTTTATTTGTAACTGTAAGGCTGCCTTCTCAGACCCTTGTGTTTTTAATAACAGATTTTCACCTTCTGTGATGGTTTTTTCATAAATAATAGACTGAGCGGTCAGAGTTTTATTAAAGTCTTTCTGATCTTTAATTAACGACTCCAAGACATCAAGTCTGGCGGATATTGGGTGAGATTTGCTTTGCTCTTCTTTCTTTGTATCCAACCAAGCCTGAAAATCTTGAGACATTCGCTGAAACTGATGAGAGCTCGCACAGGCTGACTGAAGGTGCTGAATATGACTCTCTAAAAATGAAATCACAGACATGTTTATTTTATATCAAAAAGTTAAGAGAAAAACCACCAAATACCTGTACAGAACAGTTTAAAAGCAAGGGCGGTGACTATCAGAGTACACCTGTAAGACTACAAGTGAGCTTCAGCTACCGACAAGGGGAGAAAAGACAGCAAGAAGGAGCTGCAACGAGACCAGCAGAGCTAGATGCTGGGGTCACCGCGGCTCCAGTGCAGGCAGGCAACGCCTGCTCAAAGGTCTGGGTCACTCTGATAAATAACCCGACCCTTATCAAATATGATCCCCCACTTCTATGATTTTCACACATCACAGAGGAGCTACAATGTAGCACACAGGAACTGTATGGGCTGGGATCCTGGCTCAACTTCCCAAGAGTGAAGACCCTGGGCACATGGTGATCAAACCTCATTTCCCCCACTGTTAACTGTCAACATTAATACAAGCTGCTGTGGCAATTAAATAAGAATTGATAACAGGAATAGTACTTATCATAATAATAGTATTGATTATCAGTATCATGTCAAAATAAAGATGTAAGAAACTGTTGCTATGATCAAAAAACAATAAATTAAAAGACCAATCAATTAAAAGATATAGAGTATTTATTAGGTGCAGGGCACCCTGTGTTACTTTTCAAACAGCACAAATGTAGCAGACCATGTGCTCTTCCTTGGCAGGCCCTTCTAGCGTCCCACAGCTCACTACGGCTACCTCGGACAAACACGGGCACACTGTCACAGAATTATGGCCACAGCAGGAAAGAGAGGAAAAAGTGCCAAACGCTTGTCTTGCACACATTTCTCTAGGACAGCTTTCTATGACAGAATGAAACAAAGTAACTGCAGGTGATAAGATGATGAAAAGCCTTCTTAATAACTGTATTCATCTGTTTTTCTGGTACAGTGAAACTGCCACCCAGCAAAAATGCTTACAGTGTTTAAAGAACCAATTTGGAATACCTGAAATTTTAATGTGCCTTCATTAAGTGGATTTTGCCAACAGACTGTGTCTCTGTTCTCTGTGCAGCACGACCCTGACAGTGTGCATGCACAGGGACAGAGAACTGCTCTCTGTGAGCTCCTAACAGCAACCTTCCCCTCAACTGTGCTCTCAGTGGGGGCAGATTCTCTTTAGGGTCTTGGACTACTGGCAACAGCTTAGAAATAGGCAATACATTACCTCCATTTCTAGGAAACACATGCATTAAAAGAAGACAGACAAACCTGCTTTGCATTCAATATCCTTAAATGATTTTAAGATGCCTTCTAGTTGCCTACTAAGCTCTGCCTTCAAGTACTCTTCTTTAACCAGTGCTGACAAATCCTCACAGAGGGTCTGGGCCACTTTTATCTGCTTCATTTCCTGCTCTATTTCCTGCTTCATTCTTTGGGCGGCTTCCAGCTGCTGGTTCATAGCATCAGGGTGTGTGCTCACAGCCACACTGCTGCTGAGTTCATGATCCAAGTCACTCAGTTTACCAGAAAGGCTTCTCAGCAGACTCTGATACTGGGCACTTTTAACAATGGCTTTGTCAATCCAGGCACATCTGTCACTCAATTGTCCTGTTAGGCTATCCCATTTTTGGGTCACAGCTGCCAGTTGCTCTTTCACAATCCCATGGAAAGAAGGGTGTTCACCAGGTCTGCTCAGAAGGCCCTGACCAGCTGCTGTAAGCTGCTCATATTGAGGTTTCCGGGTATCAAATTCTTGCAGCAGAATCTACAGTAAAGAGGGAATGAGGATAAATAAACACACCGATTACAGGATAATTAGTTATGGAAAACATAGCTTGAAGTTTCTAAACAGAAATGTCATTTATGTGTCTAGCTTTTATTTATTTATTTATTTATTTATAAGTTACTCTTTTCCTAGTTGTTATTTCAAGGGCAGTGCAATTATCTTAAACTAATCCAAGGAGCAATGGTGCTTCATAAAGAGAACATTTTGTCTGAAATTAACAACCACCCAAGGGGAAAGGGAATACATATTTTTGGTAGTCTAGGCAAAATGAATATAAATTTATGCACAAATTTTCATATATAAAGGGAAACACTACTATTAGACAAGATGACATCACACTGACAATTTGTTTTTTCCATTTTGTAGTTTTCTCTTTGTGGGATTTTTAAAATACTCTATAGCATTTTATACTACAGGAAACGCACAGTAGAAACAGTGTTAGAATGTATTACCTTACCGTGTACTGATTTACAAAGTTTTTTAACATAAGATTTATTAACATTTTCAATCTTTATTATAAGGATTTTAGCCCATAAATCATGTTGCCTAGAATGTGCAGGCTCAATATTGGCGCTCATTATAAAATGAATGATACAAAAACTTTCTTCACTTAATAACATGTTTTATCTATCTCTGGGAAACTACCAAGACTAGAGGCAATTATTTCTCTTCATGTTTATTTGTATCTTTTGTTTTCATTCTCTTCAGATTAAGAGCATACATGAGGTAGGACATGTGATTCTCAACTACCAAGACTAATTTGTAGTTTCAGAGTATAGGACCGGGCTCACTATACTAATATCACTACTCATACATAAAGAACACACACACACAACAGAGTTTCTGCTATCACCTCTCACTTACATTTTGTGGATTTTCCTCCCCTTGTGGATCTATCCACTTTACCATTAGACTAGTCTCACTAACCCACTGGGTTTCAAGGTTCCCTCTCTGCTTCCCTTCTTCTTTTTCCTCTTTTTATTCTGTCTCTCCCCACCTCAAGCTGTATTACATGAGTTTTACAAGTTTCATTATCTACTATCACAATCAAAATGAATAAAAACCTCAAAGGAGCAATTTCTAAACAATAAGAAAGCATACACAAGCTTCTCATAAAAATGTTATTACTTCTACAGTCACATTAATACTTCACAGAAGGCCCTTTCTAGCAGGGTCTGCACAAACTATAATACGACTGAAATGATCAAGGCATTTGATCCATTCATAGGCTAAGCAGACTACTCTGGGACACCTCACAGCTTTGGTACCCACTAACCCCAGGGCAGTTACCTTACGGGCATCTGAAACATTACACACACACTCCAAGGTGGTAAAAGCACATACTGTCCAAAGCTAATGTATTTATAAATGAAAACATATGTCTTGTTAAGTCAAGTCATACTCACCTGCACCTGCTGCCTTTGTGTGTTTAGCATATTTGGGTCAATTGACAAGGGCCCAAGAACACTGACCATCAGTTCTTTCTCTACAAGCCACTGTTTTAACTGAGCTTCTACAGTTTGAAATTGGGTTAGATTATTGGAGGATTCTTCCAGTTTTTGCTGTCTGTCAGCTGTCAATTGATTGAGTTCTTGCCACTTAGAATCTGAAAGAAAAATATAAAGGATGAAACTGGTGTTTGGTTCTTATACATTTAACGTGACCATATCTATGAAAACTGTAGGATATGACTTGAAATGATATACAATGGCTATCATTTCATCTTTATAACCCTTCTTGGTTATATAGTCATTATAATTTCTTCTATAGTTGATTAAGATCTAAGAGTTAATTACATTTTATGGTACAGGTTTTATGGTCCTGCTGGTTGTAGGTCAACTGAAGTGTAAGAAAAATGAACTTCAGTCTGTTTCTAGAAGACAATGTTGAATATGTAGTATTCCTTAAGGCAAACAGGATCCTGTAGTCCCTCATTCCTTCTAGAAGTCCTACAGAGTCTGTTAATTCAACTGTAAGTGACCAAGTAGAATAATGAATATTAATCCTTTCCCTTATTGGGAAATCTTCAGTGATCAGTTCCAGGAAAATGATTCCCACATGTGCGCGTCTATGCCCAGCCCTCCTCTTCCACTCAAATCTCACAGTAGCAACCAGCTGCTCAAAAGTTGCATAGCATATCTCACCTACCCTGTAAACTCATTTAAAAAAAAACACTTTATATTCCTATCAAAACTGGTGGATTTTTCTGATTTCTAGATTTCTTTCAAAGGTTATTCCCTCCCCATGTCACAGAGATGCAACAACTAAGACTGTTTGACTCTCTTTAGTCCTTGACATAAAACTGCACGCATTCAACCACATTCTCAAGGTCCTAAGTCCATTTTGGTCCTCATGTTTTGCCTACACCAGCGGTTCTCAAACTTTAGCTGCATTAGAATCACCACAGGAATTGTTAACACAGGTTGCTGGGCCCCAGGCCCCGAGTTTATGACTCAGTATGTCTGAAGTGGGGCCTAAAATGCACATGCTGTTGCTCCCAGGAGCAAACTTCTGAGAACTACAGACCTCGACTGCCAGTCTTCCAACTGGCTTCCCTGAAATGAGAGTTCTCAGCTGCAATCCATTGGTTCTAAAATGATTTCCCTAAAAGAAAAACAAAATCACTTACATATGTTACTTCCATGCCCAAATCACTCAATAATTACCTCCTCAACACCAAGATGATAAAATCTGAAGACCTCTGCTTGACATTAAAGGCCTCCCACAAACTGACCTTGTCTACTGACCTTAGGGAGCCTGCACTCTGAGATGAGACCTGCTAAGCTAGACCTGCTGATGAGCCTTATCATACAAACAGGCATTGCTCACATAAGCCCCATCTGTACCTGCCAGGCTTTACTTATGCACATATTCCAGGTCTACCTTCTTTCAGAATCCCCCTGGATTGTACGCTCTGCTAAGAAGCCCTTCCTGCTCACCCCACCCTCAAGACAGCCTGCTTGCTACCTGAACCCAAGAGCCATTGATTAGCCCTTGAACACATCAATTACTCAACAGACAGTCACTGATGGGTGTGATTAGTTGATCTGAAAGATTTTTTTCACCTAGCATAATACATTAAAGGGCTGCTTTTAACAGAACCCAACCCCTGAAACATTATCTAAGGACATCATTTCAATATGGCATGTTCTAGTCAAACACAATCTGACAACAAAATCCTGCAATTAAAACAATAAACTGAGAGGTAGTTATTTCAAAATTTTGCCAGGAAGCATTTTGAAATACACATTCCTCACTCCCACCCGCATTTTAAAATGTCTTGATAACTTTTCCAAATAATTCTGATGTCCCAGGTGAGAGCCACTGATTTAGGAATAAATTAATTACAATGCAACAAGAGTCACTATAGTTGGATTAAATATACCTTTGAATATTAAGAACCCATAGGATAACCTTTTTTAAACTAAAACAACTTACAGATTTATAAATTTATCACAACATATCTGACTCTAAAGGAAGACCAATATTCACTTAAATGTCATGGAACAATCGAAAGTAAAGTAATTCTTATTATAATCATAATAAACACACAGCACTTACTATGTGCCAGGTGCTATTTGTCTGAGCTTTATGCACATTAACTCACTAAATTCTGCAAACAACATTATAAAGTGGGGAAAAATTAGTATTGCTGTCCTACACTGTTTTCCATGTCAGTGTAATAATGAAAAGGCATGATAAGATAATAGGGCTTTTGAAAAAGATTCTGTACTTATGAGGAACAGTTTATACAGGGGCAGGACCAACATGGGAGGGTAACTCTGCATAAAAAATAAAAAATACCAGACTTCTGTGGGGCAGTACTTTTTCATACTGGTTGGGGAAAAGAAGAGTATAAAGTAGGGGCTAAAGAAGTCCCAGAAGGAACTCTATGAAAGAGAAGGGAGCCTTATACCATTTCCCGACAAATAAATGAAAAAGAATATTTACACTAAAATAAGGATAAAAAACTAGAAGCACCAAAAACCTAGTAAAAAAAAAATTATAATGAAAACAGGTCACTCAGTACACAGCATTTTACTAACTAGTATCTACCATCTTCATAAAAATAAAGGTAGGTACTATGTTTAGCAAGAAAGCCCACAGGATATGCTGGGCTCAGCACAGTATCATCTGAAATGACATCTTTAAGGATGCAAAAACAGATTCTGAAACATCAAAGCAGATCCAAAAATAAGTGAGGCTATTGGATAAATGTTTTCTGATAAAGATTATGATAAAACAGTGACTGAGCTTCTGTTCGTGGACTCTGGTGTAAGGAAAAGAACATACCTATTTCTGTCAGCATCTGTTTCCACTTGGGGACTTCAGGAGTATGTGGGTTCTCCTCCAGCAGTTCTGTCAACTTGTCTTTCAACTCCTGTACTTTGTTTACATTTTGCTTCAGTTCTGCCTCAAATGACTAACAAGGGCAAAAAATAATAAAGTAACTTACACTGACGTATGTCAACATCAAAAAGCAAAAACACAATTCAGATGGAGTATTTCCTTCTCTAACATGACCATAAGAGGAAAAAAAATCCATCATAAATGCTGAAAAGTGGGTGAGGACTTGGATTCAGCAGAAAGATTTTCCTTTCCTCTTCTTAACTAGTTTTCAACTACCTGAAGAAGGAATCCAAGAGGAACACTAGAGCTCTGGAGAAAAGGACTCTCATCCCTATTACCTAGGAAGAGTTTCACACTATTCTCAAACAAACCCCACTGAAAAAGAAGGGGAGAGGACATCCAGACGACTGTAATTAAGAAGAAAAATCAGACTTGATAAATGCTGCCACGTTTGAGATTCAACAACTAGTGACTGAGCGCTTTCTGGATAACACACTACAGACATCAGTGTAAGTTAGTAATTTGTAGACATTTTTGCCACCATTGCCACAATGTAAAACCATGTTCCCAGTCTTGACAGGTGTCGAAAGAAATACTGTTTATTAAAGAAAGAAAAGCATAAAGTACACTATTTTATACTGGACACAACAAATCCCTAATACACTTCACCCTTAAATAAATCTTTGCCCATAGCTGACTGGTTAAAATCCCAGACTTAAACTGATTTAATGGTGGCAAAGTTGCTTCCATCCAGCAGTTCACTCATCTTTATGTCTGTGCGTAAACACAGCCAACTACTATCATCAACCCCCTACCGAAAGGCACATAAATGGACTTGGCAAACGATCTGCTAAAGGATAGAAGAGCAAGAAATCACAGCAGGGGTCCTGACCCCCGGGGCTCAGCTATGGACTCATCTGTTCTCTTCCCGATCTTCAGGAAATGTCCCCGCAGAATATACCTTATTCTGCTCAACTTGAGTCCTCACGGCTTGAGCGTCTGTAGGTGCAGGTGCCTGATCCAGCTGTGCTGCAGTTTTGTTCATCTTCTGTAACCACTGCATCATTGTACTCGATTCTTCCTGAGCCATCTGCAGTTTGGAGAGCTTAGCATTCAATTCAGCTATTTTGTCCTTAAGTAAGAGGCCAAGATCTTCATAACCGTGGCTTATGTCAGTCATATCCTTTTTAATGGATGTTAATCCTAAGAGTAAGAAAAAAAATCACACTGATGCACTTTCATGGTGTTTAGAGTTCCAGAAATAAAAGTTGTTTTATATGATACTCCCTCCTATTTTGTCAATATTAAGCCCAGTGTGGGTTCTCCTCCATAAATTAAAGGCATAGAATTTTTAAAACTAAAAGGTTAGAGAGAGCATTGTATAATGTTACTTAATGATGAAAAATTTAGAAACACTGCATAATACAAGTGAAATGAATTAGACTTCTTAAAAGGAATAAAAAGCCAAAATCAAGAAATATTACTTTTTAATTTCTCAGGAAACTCAATAGCTCAAATAATGTTATCCCAAGTGACAAAATATCTCAAATTAGCCAAAAGAAGGAAACATACCAGATTTCACTAATTTCAGATGAATGAAATTGCATGGTACGTTACATAAATATGATGTTTATGGAGAATATGACTATGATATTAAATAATACCATTTTCATTCAAGTTTGAAATTTCAATATAGTTACTGTCCACCTCTAAGATTTTCTCTCAAGGAAAGAAAACAAAAAAAACCAAAGTGACTTTAATCAATAAGCACTTAAAGTTACTATTCACCTTTATTTGTCAAAATATCCTGAGTGTCTGTGGCTGTTTCTTCACCATTTAATATTATTCCACCTGCAAAAATATTAATAGTGAAGTAGTCATTGATTTCCACAGCATTTCTATATAATAGATGACAATAAATCAAACCCCATAAACTGTTATCATTTTTAAATGTTATTACTATTGGAAAATATACTGATTCAATTTCTAAATCAAACAGGTCCAAATGTAGAGATCAAGCTATAACCTCTCTTCCACATAAAATTCATTCTTAGGGTAACACGATTGTCTTAAATCCTAGAGTTTCAGTAAGTTTAGATTGCATATATTAATCACAGAGTTTGATTAAAATTCATTTAATATTAATTTATAAAACAATTCTGTGATAAAGTTGCTTTATTACTAAAGTTATTTTAATGATAAAGTCCCTCAAGCTCTAGCGGTTAGCAAAGGGAAGGGAGTGGGGAGGGTGGGTAGAGGGAGGGAGAAGGGAATTAAGGGGTGTTATGATTAGCACACCTAATGTAGCGAGGGGGAAGGGGCATGGGGAAGACAGTACAGCACAGAGAAGACAAGTAGTTACTCTATAGCATCTTACTACGCTGATGGACAGTGACTGAAATGGGGTGTGTTGGGGGATTTGATATTATGGGTGAATATAGTAACACAATGTTGCTCATGTGAAACATTGGTTTAATGGGATTGGTTTAATGGGAGCAGAATGATGTAAAAGAACATGAAAGAGGTTAAAAGTGAAAACAAAACAAAACAAAACCCTATTGCTAAACCCACATTACATCCACAGAGAGAGAGAGGAGAGCTCAGTGGTTAGGATGCCTGGGCTTTGGTATATGACTCACCTGAATTTAAACCCCAGCCCCACTAATTACTAGCTGGATCACTGGATAAATTAATCACCACCCCACCAAATGATGTGGATAATAATACCTAACTTTGAGAACAACATAGGTATTAAAGACAGTTAACCTATTGCCTAGCAATTAGGAATTATTCAGTGAGCAGTAATTATTTCTCTTTAATTATATAAACATCTAGCATTGGTACCTTTTCCATAATCAGAATAAAATCAATTAGATTTTCTCACGCTAGTGAGTATTGTCTACCTATCTAAAACACAGATATTTCTCCAAACTACCCACACAAGAATAAGTCTAAGACAATAACATTTTGAATCTTAATCTAAGTTTTGTCCCTTTAAAAAAAATCACACATGACATTTCATATGGAAGTGAAAATATCCTGTATATGCTCAAGATGAATTTCTACCAGTCCTGGTAGTTATCAAGAGAGCAGAAAAAAAAAATATTTTACATATTGCAAATAGAAATGGATGTGAAGAACTAAATACGTAATAGAATTCTTTTTCTTAAAAAAAAGGGAACAACATTTCAGGAAATCTGATTAGGAGAGAAAAAACAGATCATCACACCATATACGAGTGCTCCCTGAAATGGGATTAGCAGAGCAGAATGAATGGCCGGTCGAGGGGGAACCAGGTGGAACATCGGCCTCACAATATGGACAGCTGGGCACCGGGCAGAACAGATAAACCACCAAGAATACTCAGAAACTCTCAAAATGAAGATATGAGATCGCCTTCATCTATTCCTGGAGTTTAAAAATTCTGGTATTGACAACAACATGAATATGTTTTAAACTTAAGCCTCTATCTACAACTTAATTTTAGAATCACTATTTATACATGACTCCCCTTCTGTAGTGAAGCATGCCTCAGCCATGATTATGATTTAGATATGCTAACACACTACATAATTGTTTTCTTTGGGAATAGTATACAGAATAAAGTAGACAGGAATAAAAAAAAAGAGAGGTCCACTCCACAGAAAAGAACCTGTTTTCTTCCCTGACCTCTTTTTTCTTGTGAGATCAGACTCATTTTTTATTTACTCCTTTTATGTCAAATATTCTATTTGACATATTTAAGGGGAAAAACAAATTGGAATCTGATCTTGCCTCTTCCCTAACATAGTGCTCCTTATTCTTACTTATTAATTTGGCTACATTTTAGTTGTAGTCTTTAATAAAATGAAACAGAAGAAGGATGTGAAATTTGACTAGAAGAGATACTTTCCAATGCCAGCTTTAGGTATGTTTACAGATACCATCTTTCTTGGGTCTTTCCCTTTGTGCTTCTGAGGTTACTGTCTGTGTTAATTTAAAAAGATACACAAATTAAATAAATATTTATCAAATAAATATACCATGAACAATTCTTACGGTGTTTGTCACGAACGTAAATAAACTACATACCTGATTTAACTGCTGCTATGGCCTTTGAAGGGGTAGTCACCGCACTTATTAGGTTACATAGTGAGATCCCACTGTTGTTTACTTTCTGAATCTCTGGTGTTTTTAAACTCCACTCTTCTTGTAATTTCTTGAGATATAAGAACACATTATCTTTCAGTCTTCATGACATTTTCAGTGTTACACACTGTAATTCAGTTGCTTGAACATATCTTCAAGCAATGATGGTTGTGGGTGCTGATGTGTGAGGGAGTGGATAGAAGAAAAAGGCACCATCCCTGGGTGTCCTGCAGCCCAGGTGACTGTTAGCTCTGTTAACAGCAGGCTACGACCCATCATGCGTTCTGCTCCTCACCATAGTGGAAGTCAGGCTATTCCTAGCTTCCATGGGTTCCAAACTAACTATCAACTGTACGTCTGAAAAACTGTACTAGGTTACAGCTAAGTTACAGGAAGAAATGTACTAGAAACAATTTTAAAAAAGGAAATTCAGAATTCCACTTAATAGTGAGTTTGATCATCAAAATTTCAATGAATTTTTAAAAACACCTATCTCCACACATCTGGAGTGAAAAAATTGCCATAACTGGTCATAGGTGTGTGTCAGATGACGACGAAAAACTTATTTATACTAGAGACTCAAATAACATCCATCTTCAAATACTGGTGTACCCAAGCTGGACTAAGATGCTGAGAACAGAAGGGAAGGATCTTTCACTCACCATTAAACTGAAACTAAGTAGAGATTTGGTTGGGAAGGAAATTTGGATCCTATAACAGGAAGTTTGTGTCCTTCCTCAAAAGGATCAGTTAATATCATGTCATGATTTCCAAATATCATGACAAAATATAGAGTACTGACCAATATATATGAAATACACTGTACATACATGTGGACCTAACTTATGTGATATTAGATCAAAGGAAACCATTCTTAGGCTTTTAACCTCTCATTGTTGACACAAGCAAATGAGAAACTAGTATTAGACACAATCAGGTACCTTAGTTTCTCCCAAAGATTTTCCTAAATCCTCTGCACCAAAGGAAGGCTGAACAATGGGAACTCGTTCTGTGGTTTCTTTTATCCATGACTTGAATGACTTAACAAGCACTTGGAAAGCATCCATCTGTTTTTGACAAGAAGACACAGCTTCTTTTCTAAGTAACAAAAACAAAAGAGAACGCTGAAGAATTTAAGCCACAGAAAGGAGATACTCAAAGACTAATTATTAATAAATAATTATTTCCATATCAGGCTCAATATTAAGAAACATCTTCCCCCATGCACACTCGAACCCTTTGATGTAAGAGGAAAGGTTTCATTGGTGGGAAGTAAAATCAGCTAAATAGCTATGCCTCTATCCCTCAGGCGGTCAACAGACAAAGATAAGGAACAGTCAAAATATCTGTAACCCATATGCAATGGCACTCCAAAACGCTATATAAACTCTAAGGCTATGTAAACAGTTTTAACATGATTTAGATTCAGTGAGCTTTGATCTGTCCACTTTACACGGTGCTTAGTGCCAGAAGGAACGGAACCAGAAGGGAAACGTATAAACCACCGACCTGAGAAAACACCCCGCCACCTAGTGGTTCTAACGCTGCACTACAGTCACTTCCGTGGAGGCGTAAAGGGGTGCTCAAGTATAGACTTAAGTCTCCAAATACGAGGTAAGACCTAATGACTGAAGAATTTTAATGGGTGCCTTCCCACAAATACTCAGAAAGCTCCAAGATCAACTCCATGGATCTTTCTGTCCACTCAGCACCATGAAAGGCGGGCACATGGGCAGCTGTGAGGACAGTTACGTTTGGTACATGGATGGCATGTAGATGGTATGTGAGCTGTGCAAGGGTCTGGAGTACTGGCACATGAGCGTCTACTGCATCTGGATTAACTTCTGATGAATACTTGCTT
Source organism: Manis pentadactyla (assembly GCF_030020395.1). Lineage (NCBI taxonomy): Eukaryota > Metazoa > Chordata > Mammalia > Pholidota > Manidae > Manis > Manis pentadactyla. The sequence continues at coordinate 17,589,722 of NC_080034.1, read as the reverse complement.
TAAAACTGCACCCACTTGAAAGAAGAAACAACCTAAATATTTCTTCTGTGTGCCGTGAATGTATTCATGACAAGATGGAATATACTGCTCTGTGAGTCGGATAGACAGCACTCAGAAGTTTTAGGTAGAGAGTTCTGAACAAATATAGCAGAGTTGAAAAAGAAATAACTATTTTCTATCTTTTTGGAGTCTTCTGTATGAACTTTAGCAAAACCAGATGTATATTCTAAACCAACATGAGATCAGAAATATAAAAGTTCAGTCACAAGGCTTATCTCTGTACAGCTTTGTTAGCTCAACTCAGGTTCATTTCTTGCTTCTTAATTTTGTTTGTTCATGGAGTCATGTCTTATCTACAACTCTAAAAAGTAAACTTTTTTTAAAAAAAGGTCATCAAGAACTATATTGAAAATGCACATATCTTCTGAATTGAGCCCAGAAAGCAATGAATCACAAGCTATTTTTCAAGGTTATTTCTGCTTTGGCAAATAAAAATCTGGTCTTTGCCAAAGCTTCAGAGGCTATAGCAAATTTAGATTATTTTCAGTAATATGCTACCTACCACCATTTTTCTTACATAATGCTTTCTACTTTTATATAAGGAGTACTGACTTTCACTCCTAAATATTTTAATAAAAGTGCACTTACTTTCAATAGGAAAGAAAAATTATCAAAAGCCCTTATAAAGTAGCCCTACGCTTGTCTTCAAGCTTTCAAAATTGTTTCCACTATCTGCATAAGTAAATAACAAGAATTCATTCTAATTAGTACCAAGTAGAATAAAATCCAGTTTCTTAAGTGGTGCTTACTTTTCTTTGATGGTATCCTCCATTTCCTTGAATTTCTTCGACAAATTATTTGTTTTTTCAAAAACGAGAGCCTTATCACCTGGCAAGCCATGGTTGGAAATCTCCTTCAAGAGACTATGCAAAACTTCAAGATCTTTTTTGTGTTCTGAGAGTTCAAAGGCTGATTCCTACAAAGCATTTAGATATTTAATCAGTATAAGATGTTGCTAGATCTTCAAATGGCATTCCCCTTGAAGGATTACTAATCATCAGCAATTAAAATGACTGCTAATTATAATTCTGCTAATAAATGTATTAGCGTGTCTTCACTGTTGATACACTTTATCAGCCTTGTGATTACAAGGAAGACATACCTGCATATACTGAGACAATTCAGTAACATCTTTTCCTGGCACATCTGCCTCAGTAAGAGCCTGAGTTTTTGTTTCTAAAAATGTTTGGAGCTTTTCTGAGAGGTTCTCAAAGAGTTCAACTTTAGTTTTTAGGTCCTCCACTTTGGCGAGTTTTTCTTTGTGTTTATGACTTGCTTCTGAAAAACGAACAGACAAGTCCTTCATTCTGGCCTGCAATGAAGATGCCGTGGACGGATCTGTCGTTTCCATAAATTTCTTCACTTTCTTGTTCATGGCATTTATACTGCTCTGATGCCCTGCAATATCCTGTTCCAGCATCTGAAATGAACCAGAGATCGCACATGTCTTACAATGATGTTTACAAATAATGTCACAGAGTTTTAAAAAATTACTCTTCATAAAAATATAAGCTTGAACATCCTGTATTAAGGGAGGTTAATGGTTGATACTGACTGATAAGTCTGATCTGTCTCTGGAGGAATACCATCCCCAATCTCTTCCAGAGCGAGTGGAGAACAGCTGGTGAGTTGCCTAAGCAAGGCAGGAGGCGGCTGCTACTCAACAACCCCGGGGTCTCATGGAGCCTAGGGATTATCCATGGTCCTAATTTTTAAAAGGCTAGACAACAACAAGAGTGATCTGATTAACCTTATGTGCAGCTGGCTGAAGTAATGAAAAGCAAGATAGGACTCAATGTATGTGTGAGTCCTCTATAATTAATAGTATTCATGAAACGGTGCACAAAACTCCACACTCCTGCACTGAAACGTTGTTTTACACATTTAACTTTGTGCATGCACTGCTTTCCATGGTTAGGTTCAGGAAACCCCTTTGCTTTCTATATCCTTAACCTGATCTACCCATCCATGAAGCTTATTAAACTGTTTTTTTCCCCCTCTAAAAGTGGGACTCTTTTTCTTTTTAAAACGTCACTTACAATGTGTTTACTGATCACATCCTGAAGAGCAGCAGAACTTAAGGGCACTTGACCTGTTTCTCTCATAGAGCTCTCCACGCTTCCCATCCAGTCCAGCATTTCGTCCAGGCCATCCTGCACACTCAGTGAGCGGGTCAGGGTTATCTGGAGTTTCTCATTTCGGTCAATGACAGACCTGGACACTTCGTCGTATCTCCCAACAATGTCATCTGGCCAAAAAAGATCAGGAAATGTTAACCACAAAATTATTTCTGGCCTATTCTTTTTCAAAAATACACTAAGGTGAATCGCAAAATTTCCACCCCCGTACTGGAAAAAGAAAAAAGTTTAAATGATAAATGTATAATGCATATTTAGAGCACCACCTAAAACCTTTAAAAAGAAAGAAAAGATCCCAGTGTAAAATAGAAAACTGAAATATTTTTTTAAATAGGTAATATAGATGATCTGCATTTGAAAAGTGATTTTTTGATGCATAAACACTTGAATTTGCCTCCAGAGAAATGAAAGTGGTCCAAACAGCCAATTATAGAATAAACATTGATAGTCAAGATGACATTTAAATTAGCCATACTTGATAACTATATGGAAAAAAGAAAAAGGTGACAGTCATATACAGCTATTCTCAAGAAACAATACACAACTATAAAAAGATTCATCAAGAATGAACCTGTACATATAAGAATTCTCTCTCTCCCTGTCCCTAATGCACCCACTCCTTGTCTCTCAATCACACACATGTAAGAATTAAGCTTCTGTCATCCTGCACACCCTAAGCAGAGTCCTCAATGCACAGGAACTGGCAGATACAAACATATTGAGAAAACAGTGAAAATTTACTTAAAATAAAGGAAGTGGAGATTACGCTTCTAAAATACACATAAATAGAATTTACTTTAGAAGTTTTTCTAAGGGAAAACTTAGAAAAAGTTTTTCATATTTTCTAAACAAAAGGGAAAACAAACAAGGTTAACAGGCTGATGTATCTCAGTTGAGATTAACTTTACTTTCAATCCTAAAGACTTAAGATGATGAGAAAAAAGCCCTTTCTGGCCCAGTTTTCACTTGGATATAAAGCTCTACATCTTAACACCCTACATTCTATACTGCAGACCAATGAGAAATTTAAAGAACAATGGTTTTTAATGTATTCATCTCTCTGTATAAAACAATTTGTTTTTAATCAATTTACTGTTAATGATCCAATAATTTGAAAAGTCCTTTAATCCTTTCTGAATGCGTTAGGATAATACATTGTATTATCTCACATATATCTCACATATATTTTCACACATTCCTAGAAATGTATGCCAGATAGATGTTTTGAAACCGTAAAATAATGCAACATAAGGATTTTAAACATATAAAAAGGAAACTATGGACACTTAACAATGGCAAAAAGTGTCAAAATGCCTCTGTAAATTACGTAAATAATACAGTCTTTCTTTCTCCCTCAAATCCCTATGCCTAAGTCCTTATAGCAATCACTGCTGACACAGAATGTCAGACTGTACCCTGGGACACACAAACAAAATGTTAGAACTTCTATTCATATTTTATCTTATACTTTAAAATTTTATATTTTTGGCTTTATAATATGAGAAGATAATAATATGTATATGTAATTTATAAACACACACACTTATATGCGGGTATGTGCTGAAAATTGTTTGACAGGGGTACCTGATCAAAAAAGTTTAGAATGTCTGTATGAGTGAAAAAAGTTTCCCTTCTAAGAGTGGTTTTAGAAGAGCCAAGTTTCATTTTTCTCTTCATATAAAATTTCTACTCAGATTTTAATTTGTGCTCTTTTGGGGGTGAAATGTGTCTAATCATCTGCTCTGCCAAGTTTTTTATTTCACACATACGTAATAACCGCAAGCCACCCATTAAATATTATGAAAAGCAGCAAAGTCAAAACAAAAAATACAGTAAGACAGTAAGCATTTAGTGATACTCCCCTGTGCGTTTAGTACAAACTAAATTCTGTGAGTAGATGCAAAGAATATGCAACAGCTCTTCTCTCAAGAAATGCCCTACTCGGATGGGAAGGCACAAATGTGCCATTGTAACTGCCAGTGTCCCTGAAGAACTGGGGTAACTGGAGCCCCAAGAGACCACTCAAAGACTTCTGGAAAATCAAGAAGGAACACTGGTTTGAAAGCCAGTCTCTTGACCTCTTAAACTCATGCTCCGGCTTCTGATAACGACAGATCCCTTCTGGCCACAGGCTGAGAGTCTAGCTCTGCCTAATCCCATCAGCCAAGAGAATCTTAAATTCAATTTTCTGAGGTGAATATTATGTGAAGACTTTTTGTTACATATTCTAAATTAAAATTTAAATACACTCTTTTCAAATGACACAGCCCCCACTCCCGAGATTCTAAAATACCTGCCAAATAAGGCAAGCCTTCCCCAGACTGAGAAGCACCATTTCTCAGGGCAACAACTTAAGTTACACAACATACACTGGCGAGTGTTGTCTCCGTCTCTGTTGGGTTACCTTCATTTAGAATTGACCTGCAAGAAGGGAAACAAGGGAATGGGCGCTTACCCAGTGTTTTCTGGATATCATTCTTGGCTGGAAGTAAAGATCCCTTGGCATCTAAAAGCACTTCGGCCGTTTTTTTCAGTTTTTCTACAGCAACCTGCTGACTTGAAATCTGTCCTTGCAGAGCCTGGACGATTGAATGCTTTGATTAGACTCAGTACAAGTAAATAATATATTTTGAATATAAAAAATTTATTTGCAGTAAGATAAACTGGACAGAGTAAACTTTCCATCATTATAAACTTACTCTAATGTTCTTAGAATAATAAATATATATATGAATAAATATACAGGGGCATTAGCAAAAACCTAAGTCTGTCAAGATAATACATATTCAGTCTTGAAATGGACCTTTGAGCGTATGTTCATAATTGCCTTGATTCCTTATCTTGCAACCCTCTACCCTAGCCTGAGTTCCCCCTCAATCCCCACTTGTAGGCTTCATACAATACCCTCACTACCACCAGAAAACAAACAAATAAAAACCAAACAACAAAAAACCTTTGGGACCATTTCTGACTCCAGGGAAGGAAATATTAAGGACTTTCATTTCAGTAGATCCTGACCAAATACTGACTCATATTTATTTCTGTTTATTCAACAAGTTACTTACTGTTTAACAAATTTCAAAAATCTTGCTATGTTTTGTGACAATACAAAAATCCAACAGATATGAGCTTACCCACAGGGAACTTAAGAGTCTAAGGCTGGAAGTGTATGTGCCACAGGTGAGTAAGAAAAAGCTCCGGGAAGTTGAGAGAAGGAGTTAACTGGGGACAGCAATGAGGGCCCCCTGGACGGTGGTGGCATTGAGGTGGGTCCTGAAGAAAATGTGGACTGGGGCACACGGCAGTGGAGAGGGAGACATTTCCCTGCTGAGCCGAAGGAGTAAAGACAGGGGTAGAACAGCACAGGAGAAAGGGAGGGTACCGTCCAGTCTGAGAACGCGTATGGGTGAATAAACAGTAATAGGACTGGAAAGGCCCCAAATGTCCGGTTCAGGAGTTTCTATTTTATCCTGTATCAATCAGGAGTCACACAAGGCTTTGGAGTAAGGGGTTGACATGTTCAGAGCTGTTAAGCTGGTAGCACTGTGTGGGGTAAATTCAATGGGGAAGAAATGAAGCAGAGATACCAGCGACGGGCACCTTCAGCAGCAAGCAAGTAGGAACCCGTCTCTGGGCCGGGAAAGTAGGGTTGGTTATGGAATCAGAAGAATCCATGGGAACTGACTGCTAGTCATCTAAAGCTGAGCCATCCATTTGGCAGCCATTAACTACATGGGGGTTTTGACATTTAAATTAATTGAAATAAAACACAATTAAAAATGAAATTATTCAGTTGTTCTAGCCACATGTTAAGTGCTGGGTAACCAGGTGTTACTAGTGCTTATCATGTTGGACAGAACAGATTCTAAAACATTTCCATCATCACAGAATGTTCTATTGGACAGCAGGTCTGAGAGGGCAGGAAAGACAAGAGGAGATGAGAAGCACCCAAGTTTGCAAGCCTATGCAATAACTGGAATACATATGCAAAAGTGGGAGCAAATTTAGGAGCAGAGGAAAGTCTGTTTGGGAATTCATGATTTCCAAGTGCTCTCGGGACTCTCATACAGAAAGAGCAAAGCTGGAAACGGAAAGGACTCCGAACACAGGCTGGAACTGGACATACAGCAGTGGACGTCAAGCTCTGCTGGTGACAGCTGGTGAGGACACAGAGCGACCCCAGAGGGGAGGCAGTAAGGAGCGTGGGGGTACTTACATTTAGGTGATGGGCAGAGGACAGAGACAGAACGAAGGTAAGAGATGGGCATGGGCCCAGAATACTGTCCCCAAAGTATGCAGGAAGAGAGGAAGTGGAGGATAAAGGATAATGTGACCTGACTTTGCTGACTAGAGGCCCCTGCATTTCTCTGAGTTGAGCAGATGCAGTTCCACAGCAAGAATGAGAAGAGAAGCAGGGGCAGGGATCACAGATGAGTCTCCAGAGGTGCCCTCTCTCTGTCCGGCGGGCCGACTGGCCGCACGGCACTATGCTTGGCTTTGATTTCCCTCGAGTGACTGGAGCTCCTTTCCTAGTCTTGCGTTTGGGTTTCACACTCCAGTTCCCGTATGTCCACCTGTACATAAGCTCATCCCTGGCCGTGGAAAAAGGTGTCCAGCTGCCTCTCGAACCACCTCACCTCCAAACCCCAGATTCAGCTGAATCTGAACATATCATTTCCTTCCCCACACCTATACCTCCTCCTGAGACTGCACCTTGTTACCCTGAACTCTCCTCCTGAACTCTCTCAGGCCTCCTTTCCACTTACAAATTAATCTGATTAATATTTGTCTAAAACTGGACCTCTGTTCTGTTTTTCTGGATCACTGCAGGATAATCTCTCACTCTACTGAGAAAGTATCCTAACTGTGCTCCTTGTCTCCAATCTCTTGCCTGATAAAGTTTCTCAGTGTCTTTTATCTAAAGTACATATCTGACTATATCACTCCCATCTTTAAAATCTTTCAAGAGCTTCCCCCTGCCTTCATATTAAAGGCAAAAACTTGAACATGTTACAAAAGGTCCAGTGAAATTTATTCCATATTCGTATCCTCAATCTCATCTCTCTCCATCTCTTGTTTCAGAAACTTCAGCAACACAGCTGCTAGAAGCTATTTGCTCACACTAGACCCAACAGCTTAACATCTTTACACACCAAACTTCTCATGCAATCTGCCCCCCGTCATCCTGACCCCATTCTCAGTCCCCCTTTAATGTTCACCTGGGAAGCCTTCCTAACTTTCTTCTCACCCCACAGAAGCTCCCATGAATACCTTGTGGATATTATTGGATTTGTCTTGTCTGTCAAACTGTAACCTCTTGGAGAACTAGAATTCATCCCACTCAGCTTTCTGTCATGATTACCTAGCACAGTGCCTGGCATGTATTAGGCCCTGACAGAAGGTTCTGGAATAAATGAGTGAATGAAAAAGTAAGTAAATCAAGTTATCAGGTATAAAATCTAAAAACACCTCTTCTCTTTCGCCTTCATTTCAGACTAAAGCAAATGCCTAATGCCAATGGCAGAAAGTTCCTCAACCAATTTTCATACCCAAGAAATTGTGCTGACAAGCAGGCAGCGTGTGTATGTGAAAAGGCCTATCAAACTATGGCCAAGCTGGGATCTGTGATTTGATCCCAGGAGGGATCTCAAGAGGCCAAAGAGTGTGTCTGTTTAGGAAATTCTCCCAGAGGCTGAGGTACAGAAAGTTTAAGAAATTCCTCAAGACAGGAAATTTACCTAGAACCAGACTGAAAGATAAGCCACAGGGACAACTTATTCACACTACATGGCTTTTTAGGAGATGAAATAAGGTTAAGGGCATCTCCAAAAATGTATTTTTTGAGAATCTGAGTTTCCCCAAAGTCAGAGGCAGGGTTTTAGCATCTTTGGGTCATCACAAAACTTAGGAACAGGCCTAGCACATAAATGTCTACTAAATGAATAAATATATGTAAAAATTACCATGCTACTACAAAAACACCCAATACCAAAGCCCTACCTACCATCTTAAAACTTAGAAATGGATTACAAAACAAGTATCTCTTCCTCACCTCTTCTCTTTGATACATCTGTGAAGGAAGCATCTGTGATGGGGAATATTGCAAGATTATGACCCTGATCGCCTTGCACCAGAAAAGGGCTAAGTTGTAAGCCTGGAAGGTGGACACTGTCAGCCACCATGACCTAGCCCCAGGCCTCTAGACTGGCTGCAAAATCCTATCTCTTTCTGTACTGCAAAGGTAGCTAAAATCTTGTTTTGTCTACCGATTCCCCTGGAAACAGAGCTCAAAGAGTGTCACTATAGCTCAGTGGTATCCGACTGTTGACAACACAGATAACAGTTTTCAGAATAATAATACTAATAGCAATGTGCTCTTAGAAGTATTTCACATGAACCAACTGGGACCCCCAAAATTACATTTATTATACAATAGAATATAAATTAGCAGACAGAATTGATTTTTTAATAGTCTTATGTATCTGTATTATTGTTAAAGAAAAATAATTTGTAAATGTTGCTAATAAAAATGAAAGAAATGGAGACTGCCTAAATCCTCATAGTAATTCATCCTCACTACATGTTGAGATCATCTATGAAGAAAATACGTATGTATGCCAAGAACAACTTTAATTACACACTTAACTTTTTAAGTTATGCTGTGGCTTAATTAGAATTCATTCTCCTTTGAGACAGTGCTCTCCTTTTTAGTACTTCTTCGGCTGAATTAGGACTGGAAGTGTGTGCTTTCATTGTATATACCAAGTAAGTTTGCTCTATTTCAGAATTAATCCCTGTATCTACTTCATTTAAAAGACATAGCATTCTTTTTTGAGTTTTTTTTGTTGTTCTAGTTAAAAATTAATTTTATACAGTTTCCTAATACAGACCCAACTTAAAATGTGTATATCTGTTTTACATACTTTCTTATACTCAAAATACCCAACTTCCTAATAAAATGAAATACAGGCAATCTTAGTATTTATTTTAAGCTGTTGGCACTTCCTAGCAAAATAATGGTCTTTTATGTCACAGCATCTCCTCAGCCCTTACCACATATACTGTCCCTGAACAAGTGATCAAATGGGACCTGAAAACTTAAGACAGATCTGATCTTGTGCTTGTGGGAAAGAAAGGGAAAAAAGGGGGAAAAAGAAGCGGGCTCAGTAATGCACATCCAAAGGAACCCGAGAGGCCACGTCACTGTGCAGCTGACCCGGCTCAGGACACCAACCGACTGCCCAGTGTGAGACCAGGTAAGCCCGCCAGCCCCGGAGAGCCGCAGTGCCCTCCACCCTGCTCACTGTCCCGGCCCCGTCCTCCCTCCTCTCACCCGATGCTTCTGCCCCACGCTGCCCATCTCCCTCTCTCTACATTGGCTTTAACCTGCCACATTTCACCCTAGTGTCTGACTGAGCTTTCTTCCAGGCTGAAGCTGCCCAGCTCAGGCTAGACCTACCAGTGAGCCTGCTCAGCAGGGTGAGCCAGGGACTGCAGGGCCAGCACTAGTGGGTGCAGCTTCCCATTAGTAGCACAATAGTGGCTTCTGACCCTGTAACTGACAGAGGCGGCTGCAAGGCTGCAAGGCTGCAAGGCAGTAGTTGAACTGGCAATACAGTGTTTGCTTTTGAGCTCTGGCAGCAACAATGCTAACTATCTGCTAAAAGAAATCACAGGAAACATTTCTGAAATGAAACTTTCAAATTCAAAATTATCAGTCATATGGAATAAGAATAAAATATCTCAAAAATTTTCTCCCCTCCCATGAGGATTTTAAAATATGCTTTAAATTAAGATACAAACATGCTCTCTGCCACTGCACATATGGCTGCGACTGCCACAATTATGCGACTTCCACATTAAGCCTTAATTTTTGAAAGAGCAGGTAAGACTTTTTGGGACCTGTGCCAGGTGATAACTGAAGTCTGTGCCTCTAAGAATCATGGGGATTCTCAATAGGACAGCAGTCCTGGTCCTCAGACACCAAATGTGACAGAAGCATCCCTCGTGCTCTGCCACCTATTCACTTGTGAACTTGTATTTACAGCGTACCTACTCTGGGCCAGACACTGTGTGGAGAGATAGAAATGAACAGAAGAGAGAAAAACACCAGCCCTCATGGAGCTTAATTCTAATGGAGGAACAAGGCAATGAACAGAATAAATAAGTATAAATAAAAATAAGTGTCCTGGGCGATATTGGTTTGGTTTGGGAAGTTACATGGGATACAAGCCGTAACGGTGGTGTTGAACTAGTTAGACGACAATGGAAAAACCAGTTTCATCAGAAAGAGAAGTGAATGGATTACAGAGAAGTTGAGCTGTAACTCCCTGGGGAAAGGCAAGCATACACTTCCATCCTCTGTCCCCCTTTCCCTGGGTAAAACGAGCACAAAAGACTGGGAAAGCGGACGTTTTTTGGTAAGACTACTGGAGGGCTGGAGCTCTCTTTTTTCTTTCTTACCTTGGCCTCTTCTAGCTGCCTCTGCAGATTTTTAGGGTCCACAGCAATGGGCTCGGACAAATGTTTGTTTGCTGTGACTTCACAGGCCTCGAGCCCAGAAAGAAGGCCACACAAAGCATCTTTGTAGTGTTGATATTTATCCACCAGGTCTTTCAGATTATTCCCAAGAATATTGCACTAAAAAAGCAAGAGAAAAAATGTGGGGGGTTAAAATGCACTATTTTTATGTGTTTTAAAAAAACCTTGGGACCTAGAAGTTATGTAACTTGAAAAACACCAGAGTTCAACCAAAGTTAATGAAAACTGTAAGACTAACATTTTTTTTCTTTTGTGTGAAGACGCGTCCTCTAACAAGTCAAAAGGTTAGCCATAAAAATGAAAAGATAGTCCTAAACTTATACCAATTCAAAAACATATTTACCAGGGCTGAGACTTAACCTAGTATAAAGTATTTAGCTGTCAATCACCAGAGGCTGACCTATCAAGGCACATTCCCACTTAGCTTGATATGCTGGGTAAACACATTTGATAGGCATTTGATGAAAAGGTTTTCAAGATGCTTAATATATGATTTCCATGTGTTACACAAGATTGATTTTGCACAAGGAGGACAAATAATCCACATTAGAATGAAGCAAAGGCCAAGAGTCAATGATGCTCTTCAAATCGTCTATTCAACTTGGTCAGTCTGCTCAGCTTATACTGTAAACAGGAAAATGTTTTCTTAGTTTTGTTTTGTATTTAAACAAAACCCTTCACTTGTCCACTAGAGTAAGAGAAGCTGAAAGAGAAGTTTGTCAGCAGCTGGGTATTAAAATAATGCACTGAATGAAAATATCTGTACAAATATGTATAGTATTTGTGAAGGGAATTACCCGAGATGAAACTTTAGTTCTCCAGCGTGAGAGGCTGCAAATTAGCAGGCCACTCTTGGCTTAGAGCCGAAATGTAAGCGCCATCTTGTGGCCAAAGTGGACATTAGCGAGCTTTAGTGAGGGCAGCCTGGAAATCACTCTCAAAATCAACTTTAGGTTCCTGATCTTCAAACACATTTGCAGAAATAAAGCAGATAAAAAAGACAGAGAAATAGGATAAAACTTCCTTGTTTTCTCAGCTTCAGCTTTTGGATTTTTTGCCTCTAATTTCAAAACAAAAATTAAGAGGAGGATGAAGTGAAAACTACCATCAAAAACTAATTTCCCCTTAAAAACTAAAATAATCAAAGAAATAATCAATCTTCCCATGTTTTCTTCCGCCTGCTACTTCTATAGCTTTTCTTCTTCCTTCCTAATTACAAACCTTAAATAGAATTCGTGCCTCATATCAAATTTACCGAGTATCATAACTCCTCCAAGTGGTAAAGATACCTCAAGACAAATGCTGGGCATAGAAGCCACAGGGCATAAATATGCAAAGAAGTAAAAAGCTAACCTTTTCAAACAATAAGGCTTCTCTCTCACTTACCAACTTTACATTTCCCTGTATGGCCCGGGAAGATGACTGGTTAGCCAGAGACGGGTAAGATTCCTCAAGGGAGGAACAACCAAAGACAGGCACAGTCGCAGGGGGGCCATCAGGTGAGAAAATGGGGATGGGGATCAACAGAGGTGAGGCTTAGAACCTCACCCCCCTCCACCGTTCTGAGAGAAATCTTCTGCATACGTGGATGTTTTATTGCCCTTGTCTAGCTTGGATTAACACATAGTCTACAGGCACACACCTGATCATCTACATTTGCTCTCTTACAACACTAAACTATGTTTTCTACCTTTATCTCGTATCTACTACCACTTCAGCATTTTATTAAAAATAATAATAATAAAAAGAGAAATGTGGTATCCACATATAAATCAAGTATAAAAATCAAATGAATATTCATATTTGAACTGTTTATAGTTCATAATGCATGAGCAAAACCGAAAGCTTCTGTGATGACTGCCCTTGTACTGTTCACCATGTAGCTTATTCACTACGTAAGAATTTGTTCTCCATGTAAGAACTTGTTCGTTATGCCTCAGAAGATTGGAGACTGACAAAAATTAGGTTTGGGGTGGATTAATGATTGTGCATTGAGCATTGACCCCCCTATACAGAATTTTATTGTTGTTAACAACCATTTGATCAATAAATATGAGAGATGCCCTCACAAAAAAAAAAAAAAAAGGACAGACTTCCAATGGTAAAATAAATAAGTAACCGGGATGTAATGTATAGCATAAGGAATATAGTCAAGATATTGTAACAGCTTGGTAGGGTGATAGCTGGAACCTAGAATTATCATGTATATAAAAGTTGAATCACTGTGTTGTACACCTGAAACTAATGTAATACTGTGTGTCAACTACCTTTCAATAAAAAATAATTATCCAGAAAAAAAAAAAAACTGAAATAAAATTACCTTAGAGTAGAGAGACTTGAACCGATCGGTAGCATGATCCAGTTTGTTCTGGACCTCTCTGTGGGCTGCAGAGGTGTTGACGCCCTCCTGGTCGGCCACGCCACTGCCATCTGTCTTGCTGCACGATTTGGCTGCTTCTAACACTCTGTTTCCAGAAATGGTGATGTACCGCAAGTCACCTTTGTGGGAAATCACGTCTTCGGAGAAACTCTTCTGCCTCTTCAATTTGGTCAGTAAGCCGCTGAAGTCGTCTGCACCTGCTTGCAGATTTTCAAGTTCTTGTTCTGCCTGTTGCAGCCAGTGCTCAAATTCACTGTAATCAGCATCAAAGTTTTCTAATTCCTCCTGCAGAGAATGCGTTAACTTCATCTTCTTCTCCAACTTGGCCAGGGCGATTTCATAATGCACTTTCAGCTCATGCATGTTCTTTTGTAGTTTCTCTTTCTCCTCCGGAGAGAGATAGTGGCCCTGTTTCTCAAGCAAGGCTTGCGCAGACTGGGTGGCCATGAGGACGGCTTGATGCTGAGAGATGATCTTCTCATGTCGGGCCTACAGGAGCACAAAGCCACGTGAAAGCAGTGATGGGGCCACACCCTGATGCCTCAGGACTGACAGTCTCATTAACCTTCTCAAGAAGCCGAGCATTTACCTCTTACTAGTGAATTTCAGAAGAGCAAACTCTGAGCACACTAATCCTATTTTTAAGATTTCCATCTTCTCCAGAAAGTACTTAATCACACAGGACAAATCCTGTTTTTGAGAAATTTGGAAAAAATGTAAATTTCTCTTCCTATCCTAAATCATTTTAGAATCTAAAATCTCAATCTCATGTTACTGCTGCACCCTCACAACCACCCTAAAGGGATTGCTGATGTCTCCCCCTAACTAGGAAGTAAGTAACAATATTTTTATTAGGAAATGATCTTGAAAAGACATTTAAATGGGAAAAACAGAATTTGTTAATTTTAAAGCTATAAAAAAAGCACTATGACAATAATTAAGCAAGAACAACATACATTCAGAGAAGCCCAGTAAAAATTAGAGGAGTATATACAGTAAAAGAGAGTACTGGGGCGACTTGGTTTCTCCAAGGTCTCGGCTTTCTACATGTGGAAAATGAAGACAATAACCTCCACCCATTATAAGTTTGCTGAAAGGACCACATGAGAGCATGTATGTAGAACACTTCCTGGAGAATCTGGCATGTGCCAGGGATTAAAATCCACCCAGAAGGCAAAGGACAGGGCTTCTGGCAGATGTGCTGTGCAAACAGGTCACAGGTGTGCAGGGCTATTGATCACCTTGACCTTCAGGGCAGCTTTAGGGTGGGCCTCAGGCAGCAGGAGTCCCCTTCTCTCTACTCATGGCAGCTTTTTCCATTCACCTCAGTATGCCATACGAATATGGCAAAAAGGATAATAATCTTTTGGGCCATTTTTCACATCTAAGGCCCACATGGGCCAAACAACATGGTCACCTTACCTCAGAGTTCCTTCCATGACCCGGTCCTCTTCCACACCACCCCAGGCAGTCAGCCTCTCCACCCACCACCCTAACCCCACCTTGTCAGGCACTTTAGGACTTTCTTCTTCAATTGTTCTTATCTGGCAACAGCCCTTCCCTCAGATATCTGCTAAGAAACCCCCATCTCCTCTAAGTCTTTGCACAAACCTCCGTGTGGCCTACTGGAATGTTCCTACTGAACATTGAAAAGTGGCCCCAAGCCCCACACTCACCCACCTGTACCCAGTCAATTTACTTCTCTAAGCAAAAAGTTGCTACCTTCTAACATTCCAAATCCCATAGAATTTAGGCATTTATCATCCTATCATCCTCACCCTCCTAGTGTGCAAACACCATGACAGGGAATTTATTTTGCTCACTGGGGAATCTCAAGAACCCAGACAGTGCTGGCACACAGGGGCAAAATAAGAATAATACATGTATGCTATGACGTTAATAGAATTGAGAAGCACAGCTGTGGATCACTTACAAGGTCTGATCCCAAATAGCAGAGAAGAGACTCATTATTAATATTCATAGCCTTGTGACCTGTAACAATGCCTGCCACACTGTGGACACATGAGAAATATTTTTGTCTAAATAACTTTTCTCCCAAAGATTGTGTCTTTGGTATTTGAATTATATTTATATACTACCTTCCAGGAGGTCTTTTGCACATAGGTTGGATAGACACATAAACACCTTATAAGTTATCTGGCCCACCCCTTCCTATTACAGATGATGAAATCCAAGCTGAAGGAAGAGGGTGACTTGGCCCAGAACATATGGCACAATTGGAGAGAGCCACAAACAGAACCTGGTCACACTCCGGGCTATCCCTCCAGCCCACCAGGGGATCGGGCGTTTCTGAAGCACTTTCGGAGTCCCATATTTTTAGAACTGAGAATATCAGAAGGCAAATGTCACATAGTGGCTTTCCTGCGAGGCATCATCATGTTTGAGTCCACCCACTGGTCTCTTCTACTTGGGTCAAGTCACTAACCTTTCCTGACTTCTTTCTAACTGACTCATAAGGTTCCTTTAGGAACTCATTAGATTTTTCATTATAAGAGATAAATACAATAAATGTTCTGTAATAGTCTCTTGAAAGTATATACAGTAAATACTTCCATTCTTCTGGTTTAATTTTTTCTGTAATATAAAAACTTCACAGACAGCCTTCTAATCCAAAGACTCCAAAGACAAAGACTTGGAGGAAAACACAGAGAACTGGAAAAGTAAAGTCCAGTCATCTGACTACCAAATACCAAATGCTGAAACAGAATTATCAATTATGTGACACTTTAAGATGGCTTTTCAAAGTTGCCTGTGCTCCCGTCAGAGCATTAATGTTAGCTTTAATCTCCATCACACTGTGACTTTTTAGAAGGGCTCTCATTCCTCTTCTCAACCATGGCCTTCACTGGAGAGATGAACTCAGAGCTCATCAGAGAGGAGCAGAGGCTCAGAGGGAGCCGAAGCGAGCTCGAGATTGCCCAGCACGCTGGTCTGGAACATGGATTTGAATTTAGCAGAGTGACTGAGCTCAAGGCCTAGCTTTAAATCCAAACTCCACCCCTTACTAGATGTTTAAACTTGAGCAAGTTACTTCACTTCTCTAAGTTACCGTTTCCCATTTTCTCTGTAACATGATAATTATAACCTCAGAGAGAGTTGGGAGAACCAAATGAGTTTAACATGGAAGCACTTGGAAAATGCAGGGCCCACTGTAGTTTCTCTATAAATATTTGCTATTATTACTATTTCTATGAATTCCTTATAACCCTGCCTCACTTATAAGAATGCCATGTTGAACAATTTATTTCTCATGATTTTTGATCTGCCCTGTATTCTCAACTTACGTTTGACAATTTATATTTAACAAAATGATAAATCTAGTAAAAAAAGACTTTACTCTTAAAAGTCATTAAGGTTTAAAAAGATAACTCTGTGCTTAGTTCCCATTGTTACAGACCTGAAAATAGAATTTAACTATATCACTGTGTTTAAAGCAACAAACCTTCACTTTCTGGTATTGCTGGTTCAGATTATCCTCAGTGGTTCCAACTGGCACGTCAACGTCAGTTTCCAACAGGTTACCGTTAACTTCACCCTCTTCTCCAATCGCCAACTTGCTGTCACCTTCTTGAAAATGAGTCCCGTTCTGCTCAATGACCTGTTTCTGCTCCATCCCGGCCCTTTCTGAGTCTCTGTCAACATTTGACAGCCAGTCCAGAAGGTCTTCTATCTTGGCTTTGCTCTCCTCCAGCTGCTTCATAGCCGCAACCTGGGCAGGGGGAGTTCACAGTAGGTATTCTGAACACAGGCTGAGGCATTCAGGGCATTCCAAAAGATCACTTAAATTAGAGTGGACGTAACTGACAGCTACGCACACTGACAACTGAACCCAGTGAAACTGAACCTTAGAGCAACAGTTACTGTGAAGTTCCCACTGTTCTTAAAAATATACCCTGAAATTTTAACTGTAATTGAATGGGTCCTCCCATATTTCACAAGTAGAAAGGTTCACAATCCCACTTTAGTTTTTGTTTTTTTTTAAGTTAAGCAAAGCCAGTGCTTCAAACTTTTTATGGTATCTGGTCAGTTACATACCTGGAAACCTAAAATTCTAGTCCCTGGTGCTAATCATTGCTTACTACCGCCTGATACCACTTACTAAATCAAGGAGTTGTTACACTAATCATTTTCACAAAGCAACAGGGTACCGTGTATTTGAATAAGGACCTTTTCAGTTTCTTCTTTAATTGCTGTTGTCACAACTTTATCCAGTTCCTTTTTTGACTGTTCTGCTTTTAAATTAAGCTGTTCACACTTCATCTTGGCTTCACTGAGTTTCTGTTCAATCAAAACTCTCTCTTCTCGTGACAGCTTTTCACCATTCTCTTTTAAGAAGTTCTCCGTGTTCTTCACTACTTCTGCCAGCGCCAGTGCACTGCCCTGGATATCTTTCTGTAATTCCTTGTAACATACACACACAAAAAAAATCATATTATCACCGACTTAATTCTTCCAGAATTGTGATCCTAAAAGAAGGCATGAGCAGAGAAGGAGAATCTATAGGTTGAAAATGCATATTCAATGTTTATTGGAGTTGGCTTGTTTATATCACAATATTTAATATAATTTGAAATTTCAATAGCATTAAAGAACAGTATGAGATTTTCATGTTTAACAAAGGGATATGCCTTGTTAACACTGAAAATAATGAAGTATTCAATGTATAATCCATGCAAGTTTACACACACCAGATTTTTTTATGTTATGTAAACACATTTACAAGAGCTTTTAAATACATGGTAATATTATTTAGTCTGTTCCTATGCATTTATTTTTTAATATACATCTGTTACTTAGGATAAAAACAAAACAGTTCTCCCAGTGAACTAATATACTTTCTTCTTCTAAACACCAGAGCTCTTTAATGTTTGCTTCTTTGCCCCTGCTTCTAGGAAGCTCAAAATTTGAATCTATCTTCAGCAGTTATAGCTCTCCTCTGTCTAGATTTCTCTCTGTCATTTTTCCTACTCTCCCATATTTACTTTGTATTTTCATACTCTACATTGCACTGTGCTTGCGATTTCATATTATTTTTCCATGCTTTCATTTTAAGCCACTTCCGATTTTTCTGAAAAGTATTTGAATTGGAAGAGAAGAGCTCCAATTTACTGAGCCACTGCAATGTGACCTTAACTGTGTTAGTCACTTAACACACAGCATTTACTAAACTCTTACAATCAATGCAAGCATGACCAGTGAGGAAACTGAGGCTACAAAAGACTGTTATAAAGCTAACAATGTGTCAAGTCTGGGATTTGAACCAAGAGCTGCCTAGTTACAATGAGAATGTTCTTTCTTCTGAAACCAAAATAAAGATATCTCTATCTGTTATTATTGTTTGTTTACCTCAGTGAAAAGGAAGAGACTGTAGATAAAGATGAAATGAGCAAGAAGGAACTAAGAGAAAGAACCCTAACTGATGTCTATTTTACCTAATTTGCAGATGAGTGGGTTGGCCTTAAATGGACCCAAGTTTGAACTCATACACAGGTCACTTCCATTATCAAACCTCCTTTACATCTCCCCCACTCAGTATTTCACACAAAACCAGTCAAGAAAATGACTTGGCTCATGTGAAGTTAGAAATATAACTTAACTTTGTAGAAAGCTGAGAGCTCAGGTCTGGAGGAATCTAAATATGCCTTGCCTCAGTAAAGCTAAAATGATGGCTATTTTTCAATAATCCCAACTGCTTTCTGAACAATGGCAATCAACCTTAATGTCGAAATGTAATCAAAATTAGTATCAATTATTAATATCAAACTTAGTAATCAAACTGCTGATGCAATACCAAATTTTACCTCTTGCTTGGACTGGTACTTCTTTAACTCAACTGTGCCATCTCCGATCACGAAGGCTTCTCGGTGACCGATCAGGTGGTTTTCAGTCTGGGTGAGGAGATCACATATCCCCTGGAGCCTTTCTCTGTACTCCTGCTGACGCTCTGCCATGACCTGAAGTGGACCCAAACCAAAAGCATCTGAAATGTGTGGCCATAAACTTTCTGTTGTTGATAGCTCCCTATTAGAATACATTTTGCAAGTTCTAAATGCAAAATTAGAACACAATTTTTCAAGCTTTTCTAAGTATGCTGTAAACATGATAGCAGTGGGATACAGACTGAGCGATGTGATACAGAAAGTAAGAGCATGTCCTATATACAAGGAAGAAGACCATGTTTGGATGAAACTGCTCAAAAAAATACTGGCCATGCATGTCTAAGAGATGGAACTTCTGATCGACAGGAAGAAACATTCCATTTTCTTAAGTTCTTGAAACCTGTGACACAAACAATTCTGCAAAAGGACATCAAAACAGCAGTTAGTCATGATTTGTCTGTTAACATATTTGATATGTGTATACAGGTTATCATACTAGAAACAATGCCTGGGTGCATCAAGAAATAATAACAGGTGCACAGCATGCGATATTTTTACTTAAGCACTAAGTCTAATTCCAGTTCCACCCCTTTAAGTTTAAGTTGGTTCTTTAAAGCTTCTAGATGGTTATACAGAGAACCTTGGTTATCTAAGGGGGCTTCTTGAAGTAAAACCAAATACTCGTGCATTTTTTATGTGTGTTGTAAACACTGCTGTAGCTCACTGGAAACCTAAACACAAATTTAGAAATTTTAATTCAATAGATTTTATGCATATTTTTAAAGTAAATAAAATGTATGGGTTTATTCTTAAATGTTTCATGCAGCTACTGCCATATAAAATTTAAAGTCAACTTACTTGTTCCATTGAGCTATTTCCAGAAGTCATTTCTTTTGACCCTGAAATACATTCCAGATGGTTTGGGAAATAATTGTGCAATTCCTCTGGCTTCTCATCTCTTGGCAAGGCTGATGCACACACAGTGGAGTTTTCTTGTCCAATTTCTTTTACATTTTGTAAATTAGAGGAACAATGGTTTCCTTCTTTACTTTTAAGATCATCAAGAATGTGTGGCTTTTCACCCACCATCTCAGAAGTAGCAGATGATTTTTGATTCAGGTCTCCAACGTGTTGTACTTGCTCTGAATATGCATCAGCTAGCAGCTTGCAGAAAATATGTTCAAGTTGCAGTGGAAGAACTTTAGGTGGAATAGCTCTTTTCTCTAAGTCACACTCTATCTGAGTTACTTCTCTTATCAGTTCAAAGGCTCCCACAATTTTTTGGCTATACTGATTTTGCTTAAGTATATCAAGGAGACGCTCAGACTTAAGACTTGAAATACAGAATGGATCATCTCTATACTCTTCTTTTAGGTCTGGTGAGTTATTCATGGGGGAAATTTCAGAACAGTCACCAATCTTAGAGTCACTGGGCACTTTAGATGCTTCATTTACCATCTGTGATGTGCTAACTCTTTTCACTAAGTTTTGAATTAAAATTTTAATGTCTGCACAGGCTGAAGTTTCTCCAGCCTCTTGAGGATTCACACGGCCATCTTTCAATCTACTTTTTAAAATATCCTTTACATCCTCAATGAATACCTGAGGTAATTCAGGAACCTGAACCTCCTTTTCTTGGAGTCCTGGAGACAAGGCTTCTTCTTTGGGTGGCGCTTGCTCCGTTCTTCCTTTCTTATTGATACAGGAGTTACCATTTCTTTTTCCATTTGTAGAGATGTCTGACTGAACAAAATCATTATTTTTCCCAAGGCCTTCCACATTACTGAGAGGTAAGACTGATAGAGGGCTTTCATCTCTTTCTGATGTGAGCTCAGGAACTTCTGTTTCTCCTTCTGAGATACTTTCTTTTGTACAAAGATGCACTGTCTCATGTAGAGATGAGACTTTGTGGGTAAGTGCTGTCTTCTCTATTGTATCACTGACTTCGAACTGTAAGTGCTCTCCCATGGGAGCAGAAGCTGCTAGAATACAGCTTGGGCTATCTTCCTTCGGTTTCAGTACATCTTTTGCTTTTACACTTTTAGCACAGTGCTTCAAATAAGTAAACAGATCAAGCTCTTTCTCAGGCCCATCAGTGAGTGAATCTTTCTCAACAGTTGGAGTCCCTTCCGACAATACAATGTCTGAGCTCATGTCGTCACTGATCACTTTGGAAATTGATGCGTCAAATATTTCTTCAAGATTCTCAAACTGAACAGGACTTTCATTAACCATTGTTTGTAGATTCTTCTGTTCATCTTTAAGAGTCATGGTTGCTTTTTTAAGGTTTCCTTTCTGATTCTGTTCTTCCTTGTTTGTAATGGGTAGATATGGAAACTGACTATTAGCTGAATCAAGACTCTCCCTTTTACTTTCACAAGGCAAAAGTTTCAAATATTTATCATCTACAAGACTTTGCATAAGCACTTTTTCATCCGAGCATGTTTCATGAATTGATGTTTCATCTTCTATTAACACATTATTGTCATCTTTCTTGTTAATTACATCTCTTCCATGTCCTTGATGACCTTTGCTGGTTACAGCGGCTGTGGGTGACAAATGGCTTTCCTCAGAAGGTTTTCCTTCTAAGTCGGGCTCAGGACAAACGGTTTCATCAAAAGATGAGTCAACCCAAAACATTACATTCTCAAAATATTGACCTCCATCTTTCACAGAGTCAGTAGATTCTGGCCCTTCAATCAATTTAAACTTCACATTCATTAGATCATTATCTAACTCAGAAGTTGAACAGACATTAGTATTATGTAAAGTATTTACAGGGCCAACGATGTTTTCTGATTCAGTGTCTTTAATGACAGGCAGCAATATATTCTTAAAGAGCATCTCACGACTCGACAGATCTTTGCTTTTCCTAACAACCTCCATTGTATATTCTGGAAGGTTGCTTTTTTCAGTAACTAAGCTACTTTTACTAGTTGATTCTAGCTGTAAAACATTTACACCTTGCTGGTTCTCTAAATAATTATAATTGTGCATTTTATCCAAGAGAATCATTTTATTAATACTTTGATTTTCATGACTGCTTCTGTTTTCCTTTACTGTGGTGGCACATGATGGGTTATCTGTGTCTTCAGCCTTGTCTCGGCACGTGGGCTTTTTATTCTCACCTTCTATTCCTTCATCACTGCCGTCGTTGTCAAAACTGTCCTCATCATCCTGATCATCACTGTCACATGTGTAACCCCCACAACGTTCTTCATTTTGCATAGAGTCTAAATGACCAGTGTCAAATTTAAATTCTTGTTCAGTTCCATACTCTTCCTTTCTCCCCCTCCAACACCCAGTGTCATCGAATTTTAATGGAGCACTGATGCTCCCTTTACTTCCTACAATTTCATAATCAGTCAATGAGTCAGACTCATCCCCTTCAAGGTTATTCATACTTTCCCTTTCCGATCCAGTTTCCAGCAAGTGCCCATTTACCTCGTATGAGTCACCTGAATGTAAACGTATTCTTTCACCAGAATCTAACTCTGCTTTCTCGAAATCTAAGAAAAAATCCTGAGCAGACTGCACTTCTCTCTTCATGCTTAAGCGATCAACTAATCCCTCCTGGGTCATTGCCGGGTTTTCATTCTCTTTTGGAGCATCATAAAATATATCACCAGGAGGAGCTGCCCCCTCATTTTCCTCCTGCAGGGTATCATAGTCCTCAGGCTGCAGACAGTCACAGTCGTCACCTTCCAGGAGCAGAGAATCATGGTCATCATCTTCAAACAAGGGAGTATCATAAAAATCGTCATCACTCTCAGTGTCTGTTTCTGAGACACTCTGCTGATCATCCACTAGCGATGTTTCATAGTCACCAGCGCTGATGATTTCTTCACACAGTGGTGCACCACAGACGTGAGATGCATTGTCGCTACGGTCCTTTGAAGTCACGGCAAAGGCGTACTCTTCCACTTTGGACTCATTCTGCTCGTCTGCAGGTTTCTTTGGGGAAACAGCATGCACTTTTTCATTCTCACCATAAGGATCTGAAATACATTTATCATTGTGATATTGTACCTGACAAGCGCTAGTACCACTATTTACAGATTTCTGTCGAGAGGGTTCTCCCTGTAAACTGATGCTGATAGCTGCAATTCCCAGAAACTGGTCTTGAAATATTTCTCCCACTCTTTGACCTAACAACATGGTTTGGTCATGGAATGGCAATGTAGGAGCTTCACATTTATTTCCATGGTTCTCTGTGGTGTGAACATCGTTACCACTTCCCTGATCATTCCTCAATTTATCATGACTTAACAAGGCACTTAGCCTGGGGGAATAGTCAAAGACAGCTGAATCCTTGCTCATATTATCTTCCTTCTCTGTTTCATTCAAATCACAGATTCTACTAGTTTTTGATTTCACAGTAGGATTTGTTATCAAATCACTTGCAGAGTTTTGAATGTTTTTAGAATGACTACATCCATCTGCATGTTCATTTGTTTCAACCTGGCTCTGATTTTTATACTTTTCAAGTATGTGCTCAGGGTCTTGTCTAAGCATGCTCACTTCTGCAAGTCCAGACCCTGTTAGAGATGATACAGGATTGGGTACACACACATTGGATGAATTCTTAACTTTATTATCAGTTATCACTACATTCACCAGGCCTTCCGACAGATGAAGTTCATTTCTGATAGCATTATTTCCCATTTCATTAAACTCTTCATCTATGGCATGGTTTCTATTTTCAGGGATTTCTTTAGGTTCTCTGCAATGATGTTTATCAAAACTACTTGGTGAAGTTATGCTTTCATCCTTTTCTTTACCTGAAGCATTGCTCCGAAATACACCAGGAAGTCTTAAGACATCAAGACATTCTTTCATGGGCATGTCCTCATCAAATCCTGTACTACAGCCTTCCAGGAGCACACCAATGGCTTCATTCAAGTCTCCATCATACAGTAAAAGCCTTTGCCCTGTGTTTGCATCCATATAGCTATTTATCATCAAATAAGACAGGAACAATAGTTTAGTTTGTTCTGAGCTCGGAGTTGCCACTGGCTCTTCTCCATCAGAAACATCCTCTTCTTGCCTGTAATCATGGACTGGAAATGGATGGAATTTACAAAAAAAGAGCCATCCTCTGGCATTTTTACAAGCTTCTAAATCTCCCAACTCTGGCATTTTATCAGGCAGGATTATACTTTTTAATATCGATGCCGTGTTGTTATCTATAATTCCAAGCTGCTTGGCAACATCCAAATCAATGACTTGAGAAGTTTCTGGAATATAAAGGGCAGCTATCTTCTGCCTCCCATTCAGGATTTTGTAGGCCAATTCATTTGTAATCAATCCTTGCTGCAAGATAAAAGATGTGGGAAATATTTCACCAGAGTGTGGCCAGATGAGTCCGACATAGCCTCGCTGAGCCTCCAGCACCAGCAGAGCGCTGCTAGAAGTTATTAAATCACACTGGACTGCTTCATCTACACTTAAACGTTTGGCAGGGTTGGAGTGGATGATTCCACCTGTTTGAACTTGATACATGAGAATACTATGAGCAGTGTCTCTGTCAATCACCCCTTCTGCCACAGCTTCTTCGACAGTCATTCTCTGACCAGAGTTGCAGGCGATCAGACCTCCAGAGAGAAGCTGTGCACCTAATAACCTAAACATGGTTTCACGGTCTATGAGACCTTCATGAGCGGCCCTTAAAATGCTTATTTTTCTTCCACATTTTAATGTTATTCTGCCTCCTTCTTGTGGTCTCACAGGTAGAAGCCGCAGCCCAGTGTTCTCCTGTAAGATACTTCTTTGTAGAATGTCTACTAAAGACACCTTCTCAGAGGTGCAGGGGTCAATAAGATCTTTACACATATTTTGCCTTTCCAGGACTTTAGAAAATAATGCTGAGGACAGCCAGTACTGTTGGAAGGCCTTCTGCAGGGTCAGCTGCTCTCCTGTGGCTGGCACAACTAGAAAGCCCGTGGAAACCAGAATCTCAAGTACCCGGATGGCCATGGGTTCTGATAGCCTGCCTTGAGCCTGAGCATCTAGCACTGGAATGGTGGGGGATGACACGGCAGAAATAATCTCCTTTGCTTGGTTTAATTCTTCGAGTTGGCACAGAACTTGCTCATCAATAAGGCCATGGTGTTTGGCTTCTTTGAGGTCAAAGCATTTTCTTAATTCTGGTGAAATTAGACCAGAAATCATTAGCTGTGTCTCAAGCAACCTGATTCCTGTGTCATAGTCAATAAGGCCTTTTAAAACTGCCTGAAAGACTGAAAGGACTTCTCCAGTTTTCTGATCAATGGTGCCTGCAATCACTTTATCCAGCTGAAAGGAAAATACAAAATTCCCAGGTCAGTCTGTGACACAAGGGTGGGCGGTTTCATGAAACGTAGTTTGCATTTTTTAATATGGAATACTCTTCAACATAGAAATCCTCTACTTACCAAGGTGCAGCAATGCTGTGAATATTAGGTAGCTCAAATGCACAAGTGATCTATGTCAGTGATCTATTCAACAGGATAGGATATGATAAAAGCTTTGAAAACAACATGCATCTGTGAATTGAAAATTTAATTCTGTGTACATTAAAAAGGTTAGTGAGGACACAATAGAGTAGATGATGATAGTGAGAAAACAGAACACACCTAGAAGCAAATCATGCTTTCTGCACCAGGGTGAGATTAGTCTACTGACATGGAAGAGTGTCAGTCCCCATGCTATTCATGTTTACAGCATACAGACCGCTTCACAGTCAAAAACTAACAGGCCAGAAAAGTTGTTGCATATCCCCAAAATGCGACAAATTGTGTGCCAAGTAAGGGAATTGAATACATAAAGATAACTTTTTCATATTGAACGTTGTGTTGAATATTATGAGTTTGTATGGTCAGGTTTTAAAAGCTTAAGGACAGGCTGAACTTTAAATAATTTCTGCTCTATTTTAAGAAGATGCTAGGGCATCCTCACTGTAACAGAGGGTGCAGTACCACTCAAATCTCACAGCTAGCTCTGAAAATCAAATAAATCCTGTAACACTCCATTGCCACCTTTAGAGATGATTAAAACATCACATTTATATGGTAAAATACCTAATAGAGCAGCAGAAGAATGGCTTTTAAAGAGAAGAGTTAGAAAAATGAATGATTCTTTTCTTTTACCATGCAAGGCAGAGATTAAGATGTCATAGAAACTGATGACAGCAAGTATAAGATTGCATTTAATAAACACTGAAATCTCTACATAAACACACTCCGTCCACTTCAATGCAAGATCATTTATCATTGACATATATTTCTACAACCATGCAGTAAAACTAAGAATCTTGAAGCAGCTTCATGTTTTAAATAAATAATATTACCTTCTCCTCTACCTTTGTATCTTTTAAGGTTTGTGATTCTTGCAGTTGTTTCAGAGATTCACTAAAGAATAAATTATAACTTTCTTGAAGAGTTTTCACTTGTTTTTCCAGTTCATTCCTTTCTTCTTCTGTCATTCTAAAATAACCAGAAAGTATGAGAAGAGGAATGCAAGTCTTCAATGATAAAGATGATACTAGGCTCAATGATTCTGCTACGTAGAATGCTTTTCTAAAAAGCACATGGTCATAAAATAAAATATAACCTCATATACAGATCTCTCAAGTCTCAGAGTGACTGTATATGAAAATTCAGGATGTCCCTAATCATCTAAGAATCCTTCTCTTGCTTGATAAAGAGGCTGAAGGAAAGGGTATAAACTAATACATCAGCATTTCTGTAGCATATACAAATTTCTAAAATAGCAAGGTGCTGTTATCTGACAGAAGGAAAAATCCCACTGTTAGTCCCAACATGGAAAAATGACGGAAAGGTACCATTACTCAGGAAGAAACTTGTTCAAGCTGCAGGAGGAATGAAGAGGAAATTCACAAGGAAATTAACCTGACTCTCTAAGGCTTAACACAAAGTCATTTTGGAGTAATCCTAAAGGAGAAACTGAAAACGGTTTAAGAAAAGGGTAAATTCCTTCCCAGTCTTAAGCATTAGCTGAAATATGTATTTGCCTTGTTGCAAAAAGTAGGACCAAAATATGAGAAATCAGGTCACCACAGGTCTTCGCTAAGAACATGAAGAACATATTTTCCAACAGGTAAGTCTCAGAGATCATTACTAAGAGTTAAGTCTTGGCTTGGAGCTTCTATCACTCACTAGCTAATAATACTTACCCTCTCTGAGCCTGTTGTCTTGTCAGTAATATATGGGGATAATAGGTACATTTCAGAGTTTTGGTAAAGACTAAAAGTAACACATTGCTAAATTTATAGTCATGTTATTATTAAGTAAAGTTGTGATTGAATTCTATTTCTTAAATCTCAATAAAATTTACCATCTCTGCTTTGATGAACGTATTTAAGACCGCTTCACTACTGTGGATAAAAGAGCTAATGAAAATCAACATACTTGTCTCCATGTTTAGCCAAAAACAGCCGCATGGTTTGAAGTGCTTCAGATAACTGTTCCTTCTTGGTGGATATTTCTTCACTGGAAATCTGTGAGGCAAATAAGATACATTCAAATTCTCTCTTCCTGAAAACTAAAAAAGGTTAACCTTTAAAAACTAATCAAGTTTTAATCAAGGCCCCAATGACAGATCTACTTTCTGGGTGACCCAAGTCAAAACTCTATCAGAATCAGTTTACTGGCCTGGATAAGAAAAGTACCTTATTTAGAATGCATGATAAAGGAAAGGCCCTCTCCGTGACCACAGTGTGGTCATTTTCACAAGGAAACAGTAATCCAGCATTACGTGGTTCTTGCACTTGCCTCCGCCCACCCCAAATGAAGGATGCTTGAACACCCAAGGTGGCCGGAGGTTCAGCCCTGGCCCCATCATCCCTGTACATCACAGTATTCAAGACGACTCAGGAATGTGGAACAGCTAATTCAAAAGAGCATCTTTCTTCTCCCAAGCTCCTAGAAATAGTGCTCCTTTTCACAAAATTATGGCGAAAGCGCTAATCCGTAAGTGCGCAAACCAAGATTAAATCATTTTCATTGCTAAAACTTTGACCTTGCAAAAGTCACCTGTGACAGTCAGAGGAACAAGTGATCTATTTGCGGAAAACCACTTTTTCCTAATCTCTCAGTGTATCACTTCTGAATACCTAATTTCAGAAACTGCCTCTCTGTTAAAAGAACAGAATTAAGGAAATTATGGGCCAATGAAAAGATGTACTTCCCCATGTATTCTCTTCAGAACAGAGTCAACTTAAAGACAATTTTTCCTGGTTATAGATAATCATGAAGCCAGTGATTTTTGACAGGCAAATTTATTATTCACATCAAATTACCTTAAATTTCCTTTAACAGAAAGACCACCAAGTGTTACAGAGATTTTTAATCTGGTCATGATCTGCATTTTAAAAAGTATCTACTTTTATGTGTACTAGGTTTAAAACTGATAGTAAAGTTTTGGGGAATTTATGACTACAAAATGAGAAAGTACCAAGGTTTATAATCCACATTTCTCAAAAGAAACTTGTTTTCCGAAGAAATTTTTGCCAAGGTTTATGTTCCTATTTTAGTTCTTTTCCTATCTGATAGGGAGAAAAGTTAAGAAATAAGATATCTGAAACTAAGTATTCACATAAAATAACCTTCTGAAGGTTCTGGATTCCAAACACCAAATGTAATTGCTTTCCAACCTCTTATTTCTTCCACACTAATATGAAATACACTATGCAAGACTACAAACTAATATGGCTTTATTTTAATTAAATAATAATTTAAGTATCTACTCAGGTCTGTAAACTTCTCCAAGGGGAACCCCAGATAAGTTACTTTTGCCTCATTTCATAAACAAAATTAGATACTGATGTTTTCTCCTCTTTAATTATGTCAATGTCTGTTTCAACTGATGACAAATGGCACTGAGGCAGAGCGAGAAAGGGAAGCTAATGATAGCCCCTAAAACTTCCCAAGATCAGGCAGAGGCAGGAGGGTAGTGTAGGAAAAGGGTTTTTTAAAAAATGCTCCTTAACTTAGTTGAAATTTATTTTTAAAATACAGCAGCAACTCCAGTGCTCACACCAGGAGCAGCAATACAGGAATCACACCTTAACTACCAATGCCCTGAGAGCTTCAAGCGGCCAGTCCAACACCACGGAGCACTAACATCTCACAAGCTGCAGTATGCAACTAATGCCAAGTAGCTGGGGTACAGAAGATAGCCCAGAGAGCTACAGAGCTCACTTAAGGGAAAGAATCTGGAATTTCTGGTGACTGGTGAACACTTCTTTATACACAGAAAAGATGGCAGGTGGGGAGGGAGGGAGAAGGGGATTGAGGTGTATTATGACTGGCACACATGGTGTGGGGGAGATCATGGGGAAGACAGTGTAGCACACAGAAGACAAGTGGTGACTCTGTGGCATCTTACTATGCTGATGGACAGTGACTGCAATGGGGTATGAGAGGGATTCAATAATATGGGTGAATGTAGTAACCACATTGTTTTTCCATGTGAAACCTTCATAAGAGTGTATATTGATAATACCTTAATAAAAAAAGTAGAAAAGATGCAAAAAAGCACAACTAACTCAAAATGTTAAAACCCTAGTTTGTATCTTTGTTGTTCTTGAAACTTCCTGTTTACATTTGTAAGAATAAGACTGCCTATATTTAAGATGTGGGGTGCATGGATTTGCTCTACTCTGGGCACAGAACAGGATGACAACTCTGCAGGAATTCTCAAGTGATTGTCAAGAGGCAGATCTAACCATTAGGAAAGGCAACACAATATTAGTTTACTAGTAGTAAGACTAACATTCAGTTCAAGTTTTGGAATCAGAAACACTTTCTTTGGCCACATACTGTGTGATTCCTTAGACAAGTTACTTAACCTCTCTGATCCTCATTATATTTGTCAATAAAAATGGGGAAAATTAGGGTAAAGAATCAAATTTTTTAGGTGGACTGTATTAACTCAGTAAATTCTACCTACTATTACTATAATATTAAGCCAGGATGACCTCAGTGAATACCTTTTGCTTAGAGAGGGAAGGTTTTCCAGCCTTCTCTCCATCTCTCAATGTCTTGCTGATATTTGACACCCATTTCTGTAATTCTTTGGCCTTTTCAACATGTTCTCTCTTTTCTTCTTCCAGTGACTTCTGACAGGTGTGAGTGGTTAAAAAAAAAAAGATATATTCCATTAAACTGGACCTCTTTTCAGAAAACCAAAATGTAAAAAGGTTCCATCACACACAGGTTACTGAGATATTTTATTGAATTACTTAACCACATTTATCATGTCACATAGCAGATGTACTTCCAAAATGATTATGGTAGCAAGGGAAGCTGTCACCAACATGCCTTCATGATCAGTCTAACCTCCCAGCTGGTCTATCAATACAACAAATAAAACATCACAATTTTATTCATGAAGCACTAGATCTTTGCATCGCTGCCCTTTGCATTAGCATGACAATCACAACGGTCTTGAAAGAAAAGTATCAAGACAATGGAAAGCTGAAAGAACAGAGAATGTGTACAACACATATGAAAACTACATGGAATGAAGAAAAATCTTTCACCCTCTTGCAACACACGATAATGCTGCTTTTAATTACAAAGTCTAACTAGAAATGGGAGATTGTGGGAAACATTTAATATGCAAAGAAAGTTACTGCATACAGAAAAACTGAAACCTTTTTCATTTTCCAAAGCAATCTGATAGCCTCAGAGATGTGGGAATGAATTTACATCTTTCACTTTGACTCTATGGTGCTTTCTGAAGTGCCTTTCAGTGAGTGTAATGGATCATTCAGTAAACAGGAACCCTAACAACAGGCCGGACCTATTTAATGATGGAGAGTGAAGAAAAGGTGCTGTGAACTTGTAGGCTTATCCCATATTCTAGGTACAATACGTTTATATTTTAGTGCATGCAAGATTTAAAAAACTAATCTCAAAACTCAATAGAACCATTTTTAAGAGCAGTAAATCGTTTGTTTTCAATTTAAAACTCATTCTCTCTTCAGAATAATCAGCTATTTCCAGCCCTCAAGAAATAAATAGTGCTTGCAGTCTGTGACAAAGGTAGTAGACTGTATATTTAACTGATACTATCATGATTTGAACTGGATAGCATCACCCCTCTGCAAAGTTATTTAAACATGTCCTCTTATGAAGAATAGTAGAGGCTAGAAATTCCTGTCATCAAGGGTTCAGATACTTCCAAGAGTTTAAGTCCTGTGTGGAAATCAAAGTCTGCTTTTTCTAAGGCTTCTTTATAGGTCAACTTTCTTTTTGTTTGGGGACATATTATATTTCTGACATACGACTTCTGATCTTTGAGTTTTGTAGCGATGAAGACATCTATAATTCCAACTTGGAGAGCCTCTTCTATTGACAACCGGGAGCGAACCTGTGGCTCTATCAACCCCCCTGTCAAATACTGGAATTCCAAACATCTGATTCCCATTTCCTTATTTATGATATTTGCATTCACAGCTTCCACCACTGACATCACTTTGTTGGTGATGGGATGGCCGATCCCTGTGATCACTAATTCGCACTGTCGCAGCTGCTGGGCAAACCCCTCGTCAACCAGGCCTCTATGCAAAGCTTCAGCCACCCGGTACTTTTTGCCAGTCAGGGGGTCGATAATCCCACCTGTACTGACTTGGGCTTCAAGGCATCTGAGGGTAGTAATCCGATCAACCAGATTTCTACGGGAGGCCTTTAGCACAGAGATCCTTTCCCCACTAGCAGTCAGCCAGTAGCCTGCAATGGGACTGTGCAAATCCTTCTTGGGAACTAACCGGCTCAGCAAAGAATCGGCAAGTTCTGTAAGCGTGATGAGGCCTTCCTGATACTTTTTGACCAGGCCTTTGTCAACCGTTCCCTGCTCTATCGCCTCATTTATATTGAACTGTAACCCTGTTTTAGTATCACTCAGCATATGAGAAGGATGCCCGTAGGATTCAAAAAATGTGGCTTCCTTCCACTGATACTGTTGCCCTGAAAGCTCAAGATATGTACTTTTGTCGATTAGGTTTCTCTGGAAAGCCTCATAAGCAGTCAGTTCTGCTCCTGATTTAATATCTACTACAGAAATCCTATGAGTTTTCTCGACATTGAGATTGGAAATGTTCCTCTCCCCGAATGGAAAGAGAAGGCATTGGCAATCTATGTCGAATACACACATTTGCAGCAATTCTGAGTAATACAGAGCTTGCTTGTTGTTGGGATTAGGAAAAACTCTTGCGTTGCTGGACGGCTCATGCAGGAACTGGAGGACGGCATTATTTAACAAACCCTGCTGCAGCGCAGTTCCTGGAGGGACGCGAATGCCTCTCACCGGGTCGATGACGCCCCCGCTGGCAATCTGGGCCTCCAACATATGTTTACCTTTTTGTCTGTCAAGCATTCTATTTTCCATAGCTTGAAACACTGACAAAGTCTTAGAAGAATATGAATATCCCAGGGCTGCCTTCTCTGCCTCAAGGAGCCTGATTTTGAATTCAGGGTCAATAACTCCTTTAAGAATGGCATCTTCAACAGAGTATGTCTGACCCGAAATGGGATCGATTATAAAACCTGTGGCAGCCTGAGCTTCTAAAAAGGCTAAAGCCATCATTTTATCTATTATGATTTTCTTGGCCGCAGAGGCAAACGAAATCTTTTCTTTTGTGGATTCGAGATAAAGCCCTGCGATTGAGGTGGCTTTTGTCAAAAACTTGCTAAGGGTTTTCTGAACTTCTTCAACAGTCTTAAGCCCAAGTCGCAGCTGCTCAACTGTTTTCATGTCCAGAAGCTTAGCTTCAACCAACTGCCTGGCAGTCACGGTGTGCCGAAGCCCTTGGAATTTAAATTCATCATCCCTAACCAGACATGTGTGACCACCATCAAAGTTCTGGAAGGTCTCTGGTTCTAAGCCTTTTTTAAGGAAATCTCTACTGCATCCACCAGGTGCTCTGCACCCATCAAGCATCCATTCTTCAGCACTGGGTACTGGGCACTTTTCTTGTTTTAAGGTTGTAACTTCTGTATGCATATCATACTGCTTGTTCTTAGCTATCTGTAACAGGAATTTATAAGATGTTAAAAGTCATCTAGAGAACATTATGCCACTTTACCCATTCTTAATCCAAATACAATTCCTAGAATAACAAAGATGAAGCAAGTCAAGAGAAGAAAAATGTCAAACCACAGAGGACTCTGCAACTAGTAATACTATTTAGAGTCTGAAGCTTACTTTAGGTGACAATTAAGGTATTAAAATGTTAGGTTTAAAAAAGACTGAGATGAAATTTGTCCCCAGAACATGTTAGAAACTAAAGGTAAATGATTGTTTCTTCTAGTTTTTGTTTTATGGTCACATTCTTCAGAATATAATCCCATAGATATGACTTCTGTATGTTTAATCTCAAGCACTTAAAAATGAAAGAATAACTTGTAGTAAAGATTCAAGTAGATCACTAGAAAAGTACAGCATTTTGTCAGAATGAGAGAGTCACTCCCATTCAACATCATTTAAAAAACTTCAGCAGAGAAAAGAAACGAGAGGAAACCTGACATTAGGTAGCTTATAAGGTCTCAGAATCCGGAGCATACCTCTAAGGGTGCCAAAAGTGTCACCAAGTCCATTTCACATTTGTCATCTTGATATCTAACAGGTGGTCTGGAATTGAACAGAGCATGATCTCTTATCTTCTCTATTTCTGACAGTTTGGCAATAGGGTTTGTCTCATCAAAAGTTATCTGCAATTCGGTGCTTGTTTGAGAAAAATACTCCGAGTAACACTGCTGGCTTTTCTCCTTCTCATGTGGTGCCCCCAACGGCCAGAACTGGACATCCTTCTGCATTGGCTCAACAACCCGATGTTGCCAGTTTTCTTCGGAAAATTGCTGTGGTTCCTGGGTCCATCTCAGCAGAGGTGATCCGGCTGCTGGGCGAAGCTGTCCTGGGTTCCCAGAGGAGAGGTTTCCGGAGTGCTGGCACTCCTTCACTGCCATTTCAGAATCTGGTTTGAAGGTACAATCTTTGGCTGGGTTCTTTTTTTGGATTTCATACTGGAGCAAAACTAATTGATGTTCGTGTTCCTTTATCTGCTGATCCATTTTTTGCTTCAGGTTTTCAACTTCACGTTTCTGGGCTACCAGCTCGCCTTCAAGTCTCCGACACTTTTGGTAATGATTTGCTTCTACACCCTGCCCTTGCTGCATTTGCTCGCGGTATTGCTGAAGCTGGCTTTCAAGTTCTCTGATACTTGTTTCACAGAGCTTGGCATTCTCTTGAGCTCTGCAGTTTTCTCGCTGAAGAGACACAAAGTCGAGCTTGATGCCTGAAATGTCATGTTCAGTGATAACCTTGGAGTCCATTAATTTTTCCATCTTTTTCCGGAACTCCTCTGCTGAACATTTGAACTTATTAGATTCTTCCTGGAACAGAACCATCTTTCTGTGGGTCATCTGCTCCTCAATGGTCTTTAAGTACAGTTCATCCTGTACCTTCTTCAACCTGTTGTTTAGCTCTTGCACCTGAGCTTGCTGCTGCTGTACCTTCTGTTCCCCCAGTCGCTTTTCCTCTTTGGACGCATTCAGCTCAGCATTTAGATTTCTAACCTCTTTTTCAGTATTCTGGATGATAATGTTCTGCTGGTCACACTTTTGCTTAAATTCGCTTACTAAATTTTGACTTTTGGCCAGGTCATCTTCCAAGCATTTAATTTTTCTATGGAAATCCTGTTCTGTTTTTGTCTGTTTATGCAAGTGTTCATTTGTGTTGCGCAGCTGATCTTTAAAACCATCTGCCTGAATTTTCAGTGCTTCACATCTCTGCTGGATAACCTGTTTCTCTAAAACTACGTTTGCTGACTCCACCTGAATTCTCTGCATCATTAACTTTGTTTCGTCGTTCTGCCTAGTAAGCTCACCTACCCTTTGTTTCAGCATTTCTGCACACCCATTACTTTTCTCCAGTTCTTCTTTAAGTTTTTGGATTTTATCGTTGTTTTCTTTTTCAGCTTTAATATTTTGAAGTAACTGTGCGTGGCTTTTCTCAAATTGTTCTTTTAGATGAACTGACTTCTTCTGGCAGAACTGTATTCTGTCGTTAGAGAATTCCTTCTCCTCCTGGAGAGAATTAACTTGTGAATTTAAATGCTGGATATTCTTCTCAGCTATGGCATGGGTCCTCGTGATCCTGTCTACTTCCCTTTGCAGCTTCCCTTTTTCCTGTTGAAGAGACTCTAGCTCTACTTCATAGCTGTGCTTTATTTTCTTAAGATCATTAGCTTCTTGCATGACTTCTTCTGCTTTACCTGAGGTTTGGTTCAGCTGCCTACCCAGTTCTCTGAGCTGTTGAGAATACCCTTCCTCCACCTGGTCCTTCCTTTCCAACTCTAACTTAAGGCACTTGAGCATGTTATTTGTTTCATCCAGTTTTTCTTTCAGGAAACGAGCCTTTTCCTCAGATGAGGTCTTTTCAAGCTGGAGGGCACTGAGTTCATACTTCAGCTCTCTCATGTCTTTCTCAGCCTTTCTGTTGGCAACTGTGAGCTCATCTACCTTCTGCCTGAGTTCCTCTGCTCTCTGAAGACCTGCTACGTCTCCGTGTGACGACGCCTGTGTGATCGCACACGTTGGCAGCGTACTTTCTCTACATGAATGCTGAATTTCAGTTATTTTCCTTCTTGCTTCCAGTTCGATTTCCTGCTTTTCCTTCAACTGTTTCTCTGCTATCTGTTTTTGAAGCGTTAGGTCTTTCTCCATCTGCTTTATCAGCTTCAAGAGTTCCTCCTCGTTGTCCCTCTTTCTTCGTAATTCTTCCATTAACTTCATTTTCTGTTGTTCCAAGTCATGGAGACTTGAATCTTTCCTTTTAAGATGATCTTCCAGGGTTCTTCTGGTGAAGCTGTGCTCCTCTAACTGGCTCCGGAAGTTCTGCAGATTTGCTTCCACGGTCGCCCTCCGGACCTCGGCCTCTGCCGTGAGCTGCCTCACCCGCTCCAGCTCCCGCTCCGCGGCCTCCTTCTCCCTCACGATGCTCTCAAGCTCCCTGCGGTACTGCTTGGCTTCACTTTCAGCCTTGATTTTCTGCAGGGCAATGTCTTCTACATTTCTCTGCTGCTTCCTCAACTCATTTTCTGCAGCTTCCTTGACTTTTGGAAGTTCTTCCTCGACTCGCAACTTTTGCCTCTTTAGTTCAACTACCATGTTCTCCAGTTCACTGATCTTCCCTGTGAGTTTGCTATTCTCAATCATTGTTGCCTTCTGACGCTGAAGCAGATCTGAATATGCCCCTTGTTCAGAAGTCTCCTTACACCTTTTAATCTACAAGAGATGTTCAAAAGTGTCAAGCCTGTTCTATTCAAATTTACCTTAAAAAATCTGAAGCAATGCTTGGAAATACTAAAACAAGCGAAACCAAATGCAGAACAAGCACCACCACCACCACCTTCCTCAGAGAGGAAGCTTCAGAAAGTCAGCAGTGCGAGAAGACAAAAAACCCTTTGTGTCAGGTTTGCTAAACCAGATAATCTTTTTTCTCTCTCTCATGAATAATTTTGTTTTAAAAATTAGCTAGTTCAGGATTTTATAGCAACGAGGGATCTTACAAAACACAGGGCATGACCTCAATCTTCTTTCTACAGTTTTCAATCATCTTGAAAACACATGAATGGGTGGATAACAAAGGGGGCGCTAAACTCTCCCAGCAGCGCTCTCGCCTACCACTTCGCCCCCCAAGCTCAGAAGAACATATAGGAGTCGAATGACATTTAAAAACTGAAGTTTTCAATATCTAGCCAAGTAGAAATTTAAAATGATATCTACATCCCCGTTTTAGGGTTAAAGAAACAACATAACAGAACTCTGGAACAAAGAGTCAAATCAGGAAAATAATATCTAACATGGGGAAGGAGGAAAATTATTTAAAACCTTCTGATTTCTAAAGGCAGATTCCTTACTTGTTTATACTTGCCACATTTTCACAATCATAATGATCAGAGTTGCTAATGCAAAGGCAGCTATAGTCCCTGGGGGCATTAGAAAAGATGTGCTTCATATACTCACAGATTTTGTTGTTGTTAATGACAGACCTTTTATGAATCCGCCTCGACAAGTACCTTTAGATACTCCACAAATACAAAGATATTCGTTAAATATAAATGCTTTTTGTAACATACGTAAGGAGTCAGTTCCAATGTATAATATAAAATATAAGAAATACTTTTTACTCTATGGATAACAGAATCAGTCTCAGCTGGGAGGTACAGTTTGCCTTGACTACAGAACTAAATGATCAGCGCTAGTTTATAATTAAACTATTTCATTTATCTTTATCAATACACTACAGTTGTTAGTTTCATATCATCAGCTCAAAAACATCACAATTAGAAACAATTTAATAAGGAGAAATTATATATTTTTTTCTCCACTGAGAAGCTTTGGTCAGTTTCAAGAATGTCATTTACATTATAGACCATATATCTTATTTTGCTTCCTCTATTGTCCTGATTCCCAATGATTTTGATGATAATTTCAGTCCTCTGCTAACCTATATATGGTTTTTAATAAGAATGCATATAAAAATAAATCTCATTACAGTCTGCAATACTTGGTGATCTATTTATTTTGTAACCAGGGTCCACTCTTAGTGACACTGAAGCATTTCATCTGCTTAAATATTAAATGTTCAATATGGTCAATTAGATGACTTCTAAAAGTCTCAATTTTTTGTCAAATCTCCTTTAAAGCTTAGCTGTAGCTATGAAGTTTTGAGTGTTATAAAAGTGAAGATTCCCTCAGGAAAACAAGATGGTCGAACCCTGAGTATCTTAATTAGAGCCATTTTAGCAATTGTTTTATAATCTCATTTTGTCTAGATAACACTGAATTTTTTAGCAGATACCAGCAAAATTACTAGGAATAATTTAGTCCTATTGCTGATTTGCTTCCTTGTAGATGTCAAATTTATTAATATAAAAATAACTTCCTCAAGGAAACATTATCTTCTAATCTCAAAAATTAGTATTTGATATATATTTGCATTCAGTATAGACCAGAAAAATCTCTTTACCCTTCTAATATCTATTACATCTACTCTACTAACACATCTCTAACTAATTTGGTACATCTTCTGAAGATAACATGCATCACTGTTTGATTTTTATGCTTATGATGGAAAATTCTGCTCCCAGACTCAGATTTCTCATGTGGGTCTTTACAGACCCAGTTATAGAAATATATATCTTTTATAAGACATTCAATTAATATGATCTTTAAGTGGTAAAGTTCTAATCAGGAATGTTTTTATCTACTTTAAATCATAGTATTTGCATGATCTTGTACAAACTACATTGTTTTGATGCTCAATTCACTATGAATCTTTTACATTTCAAAGAATGACAAGCATAATTTGTATATATTGCAGGCAAAATGTTTCAAGTATCTTTGGGTTGTATAATTTCTAGTATTCTACCTCATCATATAAATTTGAGCAAAGTGGTTCACACATATGCAATCAGATATACACTATAAGAGAAAGGACTTAAGTTACTTTACATATAATTATGAAAATACCATTTAAAACAGACTCAGATCTCTCCAAAGCTAAGAATGTAAACAAATTATGGGGGTTCTTTCATAGATGAGAGGTGTATGCCAATTATTTGGATGGTAACAACCTTCTGGTTCTCCTTTCTAAACACAAAGGAATCTGGTTATAAAGACTTGCAAGTAGCTATGTTAGTGATCTAGTTGCGAAAACCTTTAACTCTGAACAGACTAAAATAGTTTACAAAAGCAGTCACATTTTTTTAAAACTAAGAAAATAACAACTATTAGACATTTCCTACCATTTTGGTTCTTTCAATATATGAACAGAGTTACAGTAAATATAATCATCTTCAGAATTTCAACCACAGTCTACTTTAAAATGGCTAATGCCCCACAGTTGACTTATTTTAGTTTTTAGTCTATTTTGGTCTGTTCTGAGGTTAGGAATAGAAAACAAATCAAGAAAATAACAGCAGAGCATAACCCTTCAAAATCAGACACAGTTGCATTTCATGGCAATATTATTTTCATAAGTACTCCTTACTCTACATTTCTGAATGTATTTTCTAAATGCAGAATCAAAGCTGCAGAAGTCCTCCATATAAGAATGGCAGTTATTTTTATCATATACCACATCCTCTTGGCAAGAACAAAAACAAAAGAAAAAACTCTGTAATTTTTAAAAAGTAGATATCATTTTGTACAAACACTTACTTCTTCTAAATTAATGGCTTTTATGTTTTAAATCCTTGAAGATACTAATTTAAAATAAATGTGTTTATATAGTATTTCTGTAAATAACAGTAGGAACTCTACTTCCAAGACGTACACTTCCCAACCATGGTAAAACTGAAAAAATTCTGTCAAACTGCCACAGTACATAATTTAAATAGGATCATTTAGGACATTAATGGTATTAGGGTCCTAGAGTAAAAATAGGAAATTTTCTATTTTTTCTATTAGAAAAAAAGTTTTTCTATTTGACAGAATCTTAAAACCAACCCAAAAAATCCTAGGTCTTTCCTCTTTTTCATTGCAATTTTATAATTAAATCATTACTTATAGATCAGCTATTAACCATGTAAATATATCATGGAACCATTTTTTGTTTTTTTCCAAACGTATTGTAGTTTCTTTTTAGTTGCCTGTTCATAGATAATGGTTACCTCCTCTTCTTCCAGCCTCTTCAATGAATCACCAACAAATTTAACATATTGTCTCATGTGGGTGACCAGAGCCGTGTACCGGGTCCATAGGTCCAAGAACTGCAAGTAAGGGAAATAATAAAACATCGTCTCCCGTTGCCCTAAACGAGCTGGAGGAATGCTGAGTAATAATTACAATATTGGCTAGGCTTTGAGACAGTGAAGTATGCAACTCCCCAGTAATGGTAACTGGGGAGGAATGTGCTTATGACTGTTGCGCATACTGTAGTAAATGACAATTCTCTTCTAAATTTAATCATGGAGTATGTTTGTTAGTCTCTGTAGTTAATCATTAATCTTGAATAAAGCTTTCCAATGGATTTTTAGGACCATTAATTAAATGTATTCTTATAAGCAGAGAGCTTCTTTTTGGGATGACAAAGTTCTGGAAATGGACAGTGGTCAAGGTTGCACAACACAATGAGTGTACTAAATGTCAATGAATTATACATTTAAAAATGGTTAAAATGGCAAGTTTTCTATTATATATACTTTACCACAATACAAATATATAAATAATAATTTTCTTAAGTACTGTTTCTCTCCTTTTTACCCGTTTTCCTCTCTCTTGTACTTTCATTACCTCTTGAATAATGAGATCTGCTGAGCTCTGCATTCTTTGGTGTTTCACTGGAGATTTTTGTTGTGAATCTACCATGGTGCGGTATGTCATCTTTTGTAA
Source organism: Manis pentadactyla (assembly GCF_030020395.1). Taxonomy (NCBI): domain Eukaryota; kingdom Metazoa; phylum Chordata; class Mammalia; order Pholidota; family Manidae; genus Manis; species Manis pentadactyla. The sequence continues at coordinate 17,549,302 of NC_080034.1, read as the reverse complement.
TTCATAGTCCTGTGTAAAGGAGTCAGTAAGGTTAAATTAATTAAAGCAACCCACTAATGCTTAATTCTACAGTGCTTTGACACTGAGAAATAGAACCTAGTTTCACTGAATAACTTTAAATTAGAAAAAGAATTCCAAAACTACATTTTTAGGAATCTACCCAATCCTGGAACACCTCCAAGGCAGTTATAAAAGCAGAACATTTAGGGTGATCAGAAATGCTCCCAGGTCTCTCTAGAAGCTCATGGAAACAGTCACAGTATGTTAGTTATATCCCGCCTCCCCTTCCTCTAGCTGGGCAATGGAACTGTGGGTCTGGGGGACTGAAGTCAAGGCATTGTCAAGGACTTCAAAGGCATGAGAACTGCCCTGTGAATCAGAAAGGCAGAAATTCTCCCATGGAATATTCCAGCAGTGTTAAAAAAGACAGAGAGCAAGGGTGCAAAAAGTAGTAAGAAACCAATTTCAGGGCCATGTATTTACTCTGGTGGATGTGTCTGTACTGAACCCATGTGTGACATGGAGAGAGGATGAATGAACCAGGGGCTGTCATGTGACTCACATTTCACAAAAATTGTTAGACAAATGTCAAAAGCTTCAAAGGAAGAGTTCCTGTTTTTTGTTGCATAGTGAAATGACTTGCAAAGGCTTTAGAAATACACTGTAGAATCACACACCTAAATGTGACCCAAGTAACTGAATCTCCTTACCTTCACTGTCCTTGAGTACTCTTCTAGATATTTTTGACACTCAGCCATTTTGCTGTGTTTCATTTCTATTTCAGATGCCAGCATCTATAGACATACAGTTTAGAAAAAAGGACAAGCAACTGTGTTATTCAACTACTTAAGATGCTCAGGAACTAAGAAATAGCCACACCCTTTAATAATATAGTTCCTCAGCCCTGTGCATTTGATACACAATTTGCTTTATGGGTAAAGTACAAACTTCTGGGTTAAGTCAAATAAGTGACTCACCTTGATGGGGCTTCCAAAGCAGAAATTCCTAAAATCCCATAGGAATTATCTAAAAGTAGTCTTGATGCCCTTGGCCCCCACCTATTCCTGATCAAAACAGAGCTAGAAAGTACTGGCCCATCAAGTACAAAAATCGCAAAAGCATTCAACTCGCTGTCAAATGTGGCTGTTAATTTTCTACCACTAATCACTTTTAATTATTTAGGATTTCACGAAAATACTGTAGCCAGCCAAGTACCAAAGAGACTTCTATACCTATAATTAAATTATCATTAGGAATTTGAAAAGTGTACCAACACGCTACTTTCTTATTCTTGACGCTTCCAAAAATTACCTCCAAGAAATCAAAGTAATTGATGATGTTTGTAGGTTTGGATTACAGGATTTCAGTATTTATGATTTACTCCCTATCTTCCTCCAAATAGTTGCTGGCTTTTTCTTTTACCAAAGGAAAGGAAGATAAGGGTCATGACTGACCAAATGCAGACACAACCTTAGTACACAGAATTGTTTTTACATACCTTCTGTTGATTCAGCTTTGTGACTAGAGTTTTACTATTTTCAGGCTGATTCTCCCGAATCTTTGTCTGAGTAGTTTCAACTTGCTGGATCCAGTCATCCAAAGAGTGATAGGTATCTCTGTAGTACTTCAGTGACTTACCAATGCCTTCTAAGTCCCGTAACCTAAGAGAATAACCACAGAACAGTTTCCATCAGTACCCATTAGGAAGGCAGCAGGTACAGAGAAGAAGGGAGACACAAAATAACTGTACTGTAAGGCACTAAACACAGCAACAGGGGTACATGTAAAGAATTCAAAGCTACAGCACCAGGAGGCATGTTTCTAAGGGCACTCCATACTGGCTTAGCTTAATTCTAAGTTGTACCACTTAGGGGTACTGATTATTTTAGGTTCAGGCCCCAGAGACTAAAGCTAAAATGCAGAAAAGTTGGAAACTTAACCATAATTATTATCAATCAACATGCCTTGAATATCCAAAGCTTGCATCAAGTGGCAGTTCACTTTTGCAATAATGACAAAGTAGTTCAATGAATAAAGCTATGATTAAATACCTCAATTTCTATGATTAAAAAAACCACTGTTTTAAACCTGTATATCATATACTTTATGGGGATTAGGTAATGTATATGTTGAACATAACTTTACTTCTCAAGAATGGCACTATATCATAAAAGTATTTTATTTGCATTTATTAATATAAACATGAAAGCGAATGATAAAGGACACTATTCCGTTTCTTTTCAGATGAACTCTAAAGCCATTCCATTTCCTTTCACTTCTATATTTCAGTCACTGGGTGAATTATTTCAACTTTTTGGATCTACAATTAAAATAAACATCAGGTCCTTTCAATTTCTTTACATTCTCACGTCTAGTATAGATGAATACATACAGCCCTATCAGATGCATGATCCATGCTCTTACTAAGTCTTGGTTATTTGCACATTGTAAGTTGGTAATAAATACAGAACTATACTGGGTTTTTTTCCTTCAGAAAAGGCAAGTAGATTAATTATGCAAACACCAGACTACAGCAATAATTTTAAAAACATAAGAGTTGAAAAATAGTCATTTTGAAGTTAAATGTCTTGCTAAAAGCCCACCATATAAACAGATATATAATTAGACAGAGCTCTCACAATTAACATAATTAAAAGTTTTTTAAAATGCTTAAATGTACGTTTTTTCCTAGAACACAAGGACAGACATTAAATCTGTGACAAAACTCAACAAAAAAGGAGACTAACCTGTTATCAATCTGAACGTGAACATTTTGCCACCTTTCTACTAATTGATCTGCTTTTTCTTTGTGCCAGTCAAAATCAAGGTCCTGTTCTTTGTATGTTTTAAACATTTCATCACTGATGGCTTTAGCTTTCTGCAACTCATCCTCTAATGCATGGAATACCTCTCTGTTCTCATCTACTTCCGATCTCCATTGCTAAAATAGATTAATTGGTAAAAGTTATAAAAAGGTGTCAACCACTCACTGCATGAACACATTATTTACCTAATTTTGTAACTTATCTACAAATGACTGCCAGAGAAAGGAAACACTATCTTTCATGTACAAAGATATTACGTTGAATCTTACAAATTGCCAATGTTTGCACATTGATCTAAAAATAAGACAGAATTTTATAAAGTTCAGCCTAATAGAATTTGCATATTAATAAAACAAAATATATTCCTTAACAAGTCTGCTACCTCTATAGGTCTTTTTCATTGCTTATCTTAAAAAATATCCACTAATCTCATTGTGTAAAAATGAATACATGCATTAAAAATCAGAGATAACTTTTCCCAATTATTTTGTAATAGTTTTAGTCTGTGCTTTATATATAGAAGTATAGATACAGATGAGTTAAAACTATCAGTCTTTTTCTTTCCTTAGATTAACTCCTGTACTTACCTCCTTGATTTCTTAAAATAACTGCCTCTTTCAGCAACAAAATCTATTACAAAAAATTTAACTTCAACTCCTACTGACATGAATTGTATAAAAAGCTACTGTCAAAAAGATTCAAATTTCACATGAGAAGAAACTCACCTCAAACTAAAAATGACTGAGCATACTTCTACAGAGTAAGCTATGGTATTATAAAGATATGACATGGAATGAATATAAATGTATTCAAACTAAGGTTATTTAATGGTTGATGTTTGGAAGATCTAAGTGTTAGAGAAATACTTTTGGAGTACGATCTTTAAAAATAGCCCAAAGTGAGATTCATACCTTTAAAGTACGTATGAGATTCTCAGTATTATTCTTGTCAGCTGTAACTGCTTCTTCTTCACACAGTTTAGTTTCATAGAGTTTTACAAGGGCTTCTGCAGCCTGAGTGTTTTTTAAAACCAAATTAACAGTTTTCAACCTAAAAAAGGGAATTAAACATAGCCTCCTATACGTAAATGTTTATTTTCCAATGAAGCACTATTATGACACACAATATAGCATGCTTTCCTTCTTGGGACACGGACACACTTCTACAAGATTAACATTCAGCTAACTGTCTTCTTGATGTTAACAGACAGCACTGTGTTCCACCCCACGGCCTGCCCACAAGCAGTATATAGCAAGAGGGTCCAACATAAAATGTTCTTTCAAACCTTGTTTAGAACAAGCTTAGGAGGAAATCCTATGAACAACAACAGCTGAGTCACCTACAACTACAGGCAAAATGTAGGAAGATCATACATTATGCCCTAATTTCTGAGGCATATTCCCTTTCACTATGAAGAAGCATCATAGATCCATAGAAATATTTAATGCATTTGTTATTAAGGTCAAACGATGAATATATTTATTGTCATAAAAATTAGTATTTTTAAATGAACAGCTTATGTATAAAAGTATGACAGTTGCATAAAGCCAATTTATATTAAGACAGTGGTTACATACTTATCTATGTAAGTGGAAGACATAGAATAGACTTGGTTCATGTTCTGAATGACCACACTGAGCTCAGATCGTAAGGTAGGAACTGATGGAGAGGCTGCTGCTTGACTGAAAAATTCTTCGCATTTATTTGTGATTGTCCCCAAATCATCTTTAAGTCGCTCCAGCTCTTTCTTCAGTTTCTATAAAACAGAGAGTAAACATTGGTATGAGGCTGTCACTCCAGACGGTGCATCTTTCTTTAAACATTAAAAAAAAACACATTTACATTATGCTCATTGACTTAAAAACCTCTGCATTCTTTACTTTTTCTTTATCCAAGAAATTAAGCCAAAGCATTCATGTTTTATTATCAAAAATTCCCTTACTGCCCATCTCCTCAGGCACAAACATCTAACTTAGTGCTTTTGCATATAGCAGGTGACCATCAAACCCAAAATGAGAAGACTTGTACTCTGAGAAGCCCTTCAATCCCCATCACAATGGGTAAGAGGGACATGCTCCTGTGTTCACCTGAGACACAGGTAGTACCAAGCTACAGAATCCTCATTTACAATAAACAAAAAATACATAATTGAATCTAACAACTGGGTAAAACTAAGCATGTTAAGAAGTCACAGGAATTGCCAACGAAGGTCATTAAGATATAGTTCTTTACCTTAAGCTAACATCTCTCCCAACACATTTATAAATCTCACCTCCTGCTCTGTGATTCTGAACACACTTTCATGAAGATCATCTCTTTCCAGTGGATTTCTGATCTGTCTAATCAACCGATCCTCACAGTTCTTTAACTGAAGTCTGATGTTTCGAACCTCAGAAATGTAGAGATTATAAACTGATTCCTCTTGCTCCTCTGTGAAAGTAAACATAAATGTTTAGAAAATACTTTGCCTTCTATCTTTTGGATGTTCTTATTTATGTTTTAATGGGGCACTTTTACTACTACTGGGGAATAGCTAGTCAAAATGACATTAGCAGTTATCATCACAATCCCACCCAAGGATATAAACCTTACAAAGAGTGGAACATTTACAAGTGACAGAGAGTTTATAAAACTTTCCTATGCCATCCAAAGTACCAGTGTCTGACTTAGGATGTACAAGGAAGGTAATGTATGTTCACAAAAATGTGAATTAGCTGCAGATTAATTTTTAAAATTAAACAAAAATACTTAAAAATGAGAAGCAGGTAAGGAATGTGTTAATGTTTAAAAGTTTTTAAACTAGAATATTACTGATTAAAGTTCCTGTCTCTGTGTAACATCTAACGAGTTCATAATAGAATCTGTACTTAGCAAAAGTAACTACATACAATATTTTCCTTTGACTCATATACGATCCAAGTGTGGCTGTGGGAAATCTCTCCACATTCCTCTCAATTTTGCTATGGATATAAAACTCCTGTAAAAAATAAAGCCTTAAAAATCCTTTGGTACATAGGAAAATAGCTGAATTTTTTCAGAAACTAAGGATTATTATTCTGAACACTACATTGTAAAACAGTGATAATGCTGAAAAGTAGATGCATTAAGAATCCATCATTTGTCATACTAGTGTGTTGGCATCTTTTTATTAATTCATCATTTAGAAAAAAATGAATCCCTCTTTGCATCTTCCTATCTCAAACATGTTTTTTACATTCCAGCAATTTTGTCTACCTACCACAGGCTAAGTGACCTAATATACCTAAGATTAAGAGTCCCCTTTAAAGCAGAAAATAGCCTGAAACAAACTCTATGGAGAAAAAAAGACAAGGATCCCCACCCTTTACCTCTTTCAGCAGACTTCAGAAGTTCTTGGTAATACTGCTTACATACATTAACCTCCTTTTCCAGTTGTGTTATATCTGAGCCTGAAAATATTTGTGATTCTTGACTATCTTCCAGAAAATCTTCAAAACGAGATTGCAGATTGCTCAGGACTTGCTGATGTTCACCAGGTAACATTGTCTTTATCTAAAGAAAACCAATGATCCAGGTAATTTATTAGAGTACTAAGAGTTAAATTTAAAATGGGACAGATAATCAAGCTAGGGTATCATTGTATATGCCAGCTCATATTAATGGCTATAAACAGAAGAAACATTTGAAATTAATTTTCTTCTTCATTAACTATTCCAGTTTTAAAAGACAGGGAAAAACAAGTCCATAAAATTCAATAAGTAAAATCAAACTGTACCCATTTCTCGAAGTCTCAACACTATATATACTGTCTCCCTATCAAGAATAAGCACTGAATAAAGCACTGAATAAGCACTGAATAAGCATTTTGTAGGAAATGTCTTGTCTACAATAGGTATATAACAAATATTCACTGAATAAATGAATATTAGCATGGATCTGCTGGGCTCCACCCTATGCTACAACAAATACACTCCACCCCTCATAATAATGTGCCCCATATTTTGGGGCAGATTATGTTGATGTATAGATTTATACTTACTGAAGCCACATTGCTAGCTCGAACTCTATCAATTTCATTGATGAGATAATGCCAGGATACTACACTCTTCATGTTTATGTGAGACTCATGCCAAAGAGTCAGGACATTCTGATACTGTTGCTCAATTCTGAAATATATGAAAGAAAACACAGGTTAAGTCTTTTTCACTCCCTCTGAAACATGCTACAATTTTTCTTTTTGTTTAGTTCTCTTGTTGAGAACTAAGCCATGTTTACTAGTTCTGGGTCCTTCTGATGCTGTGGGTCGCACTACAAACTATTGTTTCTTTAACCTCCAGAACCCCTCAAAAGACCAGCTCTGTGTATTTAGCTAATGCGTACAAACCTGTTTGCAAAGTCAACTGCTTCTTTGTTGGGTGGGGGAACTGTGAAGCACACAGAGGGCACCATAGCCTCATTTCCAGTAGGACTGATGACCTTCCATTTAGCACGATGAGAGTTGTTGGCCAAGACACATTCATCATCTTTGAAAATGGTTATCTGGTTTTAAATGAAGAACAGAAAAGCCAAATGAGGTCACAGCTGACTAATTTTTTTCCATGACCAATATTGGAATTTCACTGTTTTTGAGGTAGGAAAATGTTCCCACTAGTAAGCAATTTGACCTCATTTTTAAAATATATAAATAATGCCAGAAACTGGTCTATTTCTAGGGTTTATAAGTACCTCAATTTGTCTGTAGTCACAGATAGCTTTGATTGTAATAGAAGTTTTGAGTGGACAGTCAGGATTCCTTGGCTTCAGCTGAGTTATTGTTTTTGCTCTCCCCATCAGGCTTGCCACTGTGTTTTTATACTGCAGAAGTTCTTCTTTCTCTTCCTAAGTAATAAATAAGATGGGTTTTTAAAAGTAAAAGACATATATGCTCTCGCTCTACACAGGTGAAACGCCATCAGAAGTCTTCCCTGACCGCCTGGCCCAAACGTTCCATCCCTCCCGGCCCCTCTCACATCTCTCTTCCCTTGTTTTGTGTAGTTGTTTTCCCCTCTTTAGCCTTTATCACTGTATAATATACTACAGAGATTTTACTTATTGATCATGTTTATTGTCTACTCCCCTCTAGGATGCAAGTGCCAGGGTAGGGATTCTTGCCTGTTCTGTTCTCTGTTCTATCTCCAGCACCTAAAACTGTGCCTGAAGGAAGGGCTTAACAAGTATTTGTGAAATGAATGACTAAACACACACACACACACACACACACACACACACACAGAGAATAATGTTAAAGCATTATTTTAAAATACCAAGGCAATCACATTAAAAAAATGCTTTTGTTATTTGTTACCAAAACGTACTGAAACTGAATGTTTAAATGCTTGGTTGAATGACAGGCAAATATCAAAACCACTAATTAAATAGAAAATTCTGCACATATAAAAATATAGCAACAACACCAATCCCCATTACACATTATTCTGATGAGATGTGTAGACTTTCATATTAGTACCATTGACTCCTGAACAAGGTCCTCCAGCTTGTGAACACTGCTGGATCTGTCACAGCTGTATTTCCGTTGAATGGCATCTTTTAGATTCCTTAAGTAATCTGTAGTTTCTTTGGCATCATTGAAAAACTATGGAAAGATGAAAAGTGGCAGTTATACTAAATGCCAGGAAAGCAGAGAGTTACCAAGTACCAGGGCCCCTTGTGTATACCACTCATGAGAACAGAATAAGATCACAAGACAACTCAATAGCCACGTCCTTCCTTTAAGCAAACTCTGGGTAACTATGAATGAACATCAAGTGTCCAAAGTTCATGTCTATATTGTGTTTTCACCCTGGATTATTTTAACTGAAGATCTGTTTTACTTTAGGGTCCAAATAATTTTTAAGTAGGGATGATATTCCAACAATACTTCAAAAGTTCTGAAGAACAGAAAAAAGCACGCATGGCTCTCTGCAGTGAAATTATTTCCTTAATAAATGACACTCATATAATATGGTTTTTCTGCCATTTTAACAGGTTTCTAAAGGATTTCCTCTTCCAGAGAATGCTTCACTCTATCATAGAGGACATATGCCCTACAAAGACAGTATTCAGTTTATTTCCCCTGCACGTATTATAAATGTAAGTTGACAATAACAAGAACTCTTGGCTGTACGTCAGCCCGAATCACCGCGCCATCCACTGATGCTGCGGTTCCATGCACATACCTCGAAGTAGGCAGTGTTCTCCTTGATGTGCTGCTCCACACACTGGCAGAGCTGCAGGATCCAGCTCCACTGGGTCTGCACGGCCGCTCGGTAGGCCTTAAAGAGAAAACACAGCCACCATGACTGGTCAGAGAATCACAATGCAGCTGTTGGAGGACCAAAGACCAACAGACGGCAGGGCCACCTTAACAGAGCAAGACCTGCGAGTCAGGGTGGTGCAGTGTCCCTCTAACCTGAGAATTCTCCCTGGCACAGAGCAAGTCCTACAAGTTTAAATAAAAAATTTTAAATCAGTCCGATCAATTTCTTTCAAATTTAAATGTCTTGAGATTTCTTCTGAAGATGCGTGGAAAAAGCTAACTGGCTATTTTTACATGAAAAAAACACTGCACATCTCAAATGGACGTAAGTTATGCTGCTACTTAGAAAGCCGGCCCCTCAGCCTTTTCCACCAGCCCTCACACCAACGCTGTGGGATCCTCAAGTGTGTTTTCCTTCATGACACTTTCCCTTCTCCTTTCTTTTCTCTGTATTTTTATATGACAGGGTAAAAAAATACACCTTCTAACACAAAAATAGATGGTTCTGTGGTTTTCTCTTTGTTTTTGCTCCTGAAAGTAGGCCAGAAGCTGTGGAGGGTGGAGAGGAGGAGGATTTATGAGTTTGTTTTTGCCAGGGAACGGCGTGGAGAAGGCAGAGAAGGGAGAATGCGAGCCGTATCAATGTAGTTCTGGAATTGTAATCATTATAATACTAGTAATTTTCATTAAAAACACTACTTGAATTTTTATTTAAACAAAGTGTATCTTTCACGAGGGTAAAAATACTAAAGAAAGGACACGTATGTCATTAGGCAAGCAAAATGCCTTCCTATTTCAAGATGCAATTTACTGATTTCCAGAAGAGGGCGATCTAGAAGCTTTAATGACTATCTCAAGAAAGCCTGACATTCTTTCTCCTTTTGGAAAAACTCCTTCCTGCTGAGCTACGTACTCTTGACAGGTTTTCCTAATGGATTGTAAAATGCAGCCTGGAAATCTGGCGACATATCATGGTCTTATTACCTGCTCCCTCAAATTAAGCTACCTTGAGTAAATTGGCTCTAAAAGACATTATCATTGTACATTATTAGATTATGTTTCTTTTTTGTATCATATTTGAAATTGTTGATAATTAACTAAATGCCATCCATGTATCCACAAGACATTGGAGAGACCAAAGAAATCATAAAGATAACAAAGGTTTAATTTTATCCCTCTAGGTATTTTTAATCAGATTAACATTTCCACATAAAAGTGATTAGGTTCACATTCACATTTCCCAGTCCCACCAAAATTCTTAATAATCATAGTTCCTAACAGTTTTTATCTGTATCCTAAGGAATGTGCTACTTTTAGTTTATAACCATACAAAAGTATAGCAGACCCTTCATTATTCTCATTTCCTTTCCCCAGTGTCCCCCACCTACTCTTCTGTCTTTCACATTCCTATATGTGGTATTTCCTGTAGATGCAAAACCTTGTTTTTATATAAATGAAAGGTCGAATGTCACATTTCCAAAACTTCCTAGTTAGGTCTAGAATTTTACTAATCCTTCGTGTCATGATTATATCAGTGAACACAGATTATCAGATTCTCTTCCCCAACTGTGAAATTTGGAGCCTGTTACACTTTGTAAGCACAGTTTCGTTTTTTTTTCCCCTCTGGCAATATACCACATCTATCTACGTCTGATGCACCTCGCCCTCTTATGCAACTCCCCTTCATATTAGAAAGTCATTAATTCTAACTAGCTAAAAAATTAAACATACCACCACCACCACCACCACACACAGGCAACCTGACAATTGCATATCAGTCCTCCATTTGATTTGAAATGGGTGTGTTATACCATAAGCCTTACCAAGTCTTCATTCCAATATGTCTCACAAAACCAGACTAAAATTAATTTAGTGAATAAAATTAATTAGTGAAATAATAACAAATACTTCTTGAGAACATACTATGCATCAAGAACTGTACTGAGGAGTAAGAGCAATTATTTCTTCTCATTCTCACCACAACTCTATGGGTTAGAAGCAATTTTCCTCACTGGAGGTAAGTGAATGAGGCTTAGCAAAGTTACATCACTTGGGCAACGTCACAAAGTCAAGAAGAAATAAAACATCAAAGCTTGTAAGTCAAGGTCCTTCATGTTTACTGTAATGCATCTCTTCAGGCACAGCAGATGCCAAATTACCTTTATTTCAAGTGAACAGTGGTTGACACACTTAGGGAAAGCAAGAGGACTAAAGGCAAGATCAGTGTGATCTGTCAAAAAACATTATTTTGAACAAGGCTGTAAAAAAAGTTGGATGGTTTGTATTTTCCAACTTCTTAGCAATAAATGAATCTTAAGAATGATAATTAAATGCCAATATTCAACTATGACTGTTACACCTTCTGACTTACCTCAATAGTTAATCGGGCTGGATGATTTTCCAGAAGTAGCTGCTCTGCTATCTCCTGAACAGATTTAATACTTTCTTCCTTTTGATCTAGTTCTCTCATTAATTCCTAATTTAAGGAAAGAAAGAAAAGAGTCAGAAAGAGATCTAAGCCTGAAATACAATTTTAGCATTCAATTACCAAGATTGTACTTACAGCATGATAATCTTTTTTCCAAGCTATGTTAGTATTTCTTTCACTCCAGTCATAAGCAACTTCCTCTTCTTCTTTTTCATTCAACCAAATAAGTTCATTTGTTGCACGAGTTACAAAATTATGGAGTGTATCAAGGTGCCACTCCTGATTCCTGGATGTGTTCTTTATAAGGAAAATCACTGTAAGAATCATGTCTTAGCCAAATAGAGATAAAGGAAACAAGGTTTAAAAAAAAAAACTTACCAAGAGCTTGGCATACTGACTCTCTAATCGGTACAGCTTTTCTGCATAACTTAGTTTAAGAGGTCCCGTCATTTGGATCTGTAATATAGGATAAAATGACGTTGAGGTTAGGAATTTTTAGGAATTCTGACTCATATTCACTGTATCTATTATTTTGTCTTTAGAAACATAGCAGAACAACAGTAAGCCAAAATTAAACATATACAGATTTTAAATTTGTATACCTCACTGATTTTTGCTTCTTTAAGGCTAGATTCAAATTCTTCAATAGCCTGGTGAACATTTTTATGATTTTCTAAATGGCTTTCAACACTTGGCAAATCCCATTCAATGCAGTCCAGCTGCACCTTTAAACAGAAAGAAACTAGGTTTAAAAAAGAAACTGACAGCAATAAAGATAGAAAGTTACAGGTAAAGTAAACATTTTTTACCTGCATCTCATCAACCCAATTCAAAAGATCCTGAACAAATTTCATATTGATTTCTTCTTCTGTTAAATTCTGATCCAGCAAAGAAGACTTTAGAAGGGGCTTTTGGATCTGCATCAACTTCAGAGTTTGCAATGAATTTGTCTCTATCCCTGAACTGAAATTTGGAACTATTCCTGATGGGAAGCCAGGTGTATAAGCTGGAGTGACGGATGGAGTCAGGCGGGAAGTCAGACCTGATGACAGGCCTGATGTCATACTAGAAGGGGTCAGGGAAGACGTTAAACTCTGGGTCAGCCCTGAGTTCACAGTGGGCTTTAAGGTCTGTGCAAATCCTGAGTTTAAACTCTGAGTAATTCCTGGTATCATGAGCTTCATCTTTTCTGTTGTCAGCATGTGTCCTTTGCCGTACACCGAGGAACATTCATTCCGTAAGGTCATAATTTCATCACGCAGCTTTGCGACCCTGAAAAGAAAATCAAAAGGAATAAACTAATATAAAAGGCATTTTTCAGAGTGAACCCTGATGTAAACTATGAACTTCAGCTAACAATAATGTATCAGTATTGGCTTGATTATAACAAATGTATTACATTATGCAAGATGTTAATAATAAGGGAAGAGGAGTATGAAGGGTCATCTGGGAACTCATAAATTTCACTCAAGTTTTCTGTAAACCTGAACTTAGAAAAATAAAGCCTACCCAAAAAAAGTCAGTGTAATAACATTGTTAAATTTTTACATCACTTTTTCCATTGAACACTGTGCTGTAAGTACTTTCCATATTATCACGTATCTGTCATTTATAAAGAACATAATTGCTACACCATAATGTGAGCATTTTATGATTTGACATATAGTATATTTCCAAATTTTTATTATAAGATATTTCTGACTTTTAAAATTTTTCTATATTTGCTTATATATTTTCAATATTTAGAATTACTATAGATTCCTAAAAGTGTAACTACTTGGTCAAAATATCATTTATAATTTTTAATAAATTTATATACTATATATATATAATATACTACCTGAAAGGTTCTATTCTTAGCCTAGGTCCTCTTCTCAGAGATAAAGATTTTAAACATATATATATATTTCTCCCAACATTTTGTTACAACCATTGCATGACAGGATAAACAGAAAACTTAAAAATTGAGCTAAGATAATACTCTTCTTCTTTTTCCCCTTTTTCAAATGTCACACATGAATATTTTAACTCTGTGTATGTTAGTTAGTATGGTATTAAATAGTATGTACATCAAAGAATATTTTTTCTATTACTTATCTTTGAAGAATACCTACTTACACAATACCAGAATTAATGTGACACATATTTCAACTGAAAAGAGTGTAAGAAATATATTTTATAAAGTTCTCACACTCCATATTCCTATTGTGGGTGCCTATGAAAAGTTAGACAAGAGGAAAGGGTGTGCACAGGTAGCACTCATACCTCTGTACCAACTGATCTGCCTGGTAGTATTTTCCATCAGTAAGAATCTGTACATCGATCACATGCTGGCGTAAAAGGTTCTCACATTCAAGTATATACCCGGCAATTTCTGCTTCATTCTGAAGCTGCACCCCAGATTGCAATCTTCTGGAATCCTGCATTTTAAAAGAACTTGGTATTAATTCTGTGAAACCAGTTTCAAAACTAGCCTCAAATAAAAAAACGTGAACTATTAGAACAGAAGGCTATTTGAGTTTTTCTCTGTCTTCCCTCTTGGTTCAAAAATACATTTTCCCTTTGCGCCCTGTCCACCAAGAGAACAGTGATGATGATCTTTAACAACCTTTAAGTTACAGCAGATAAAAATACCAGGAATTGACCAAATGTTATCCAAAAGTTTCAGTTCACTGAAAGGCACAGACCCTTTACCACAATCAAAATGACTCCTAAAATTAACTTACAGACTGGAGAGCATTCCGGGCAAGAATCAGTTTGTCTTCACCTATGACGCTGTCCCTCTGAATTCGGTTGGCAATCTGCTGCAACATTTCCAGCCTAAAAAAAAAAGAGACAAAATTAAATAAAGCCTTTCCCTTTGAAGTCACATAGTTGACCACTCTTGAAAAAGGCTGTCCACCAAAAGTAAAACACAGTCCCATACCAATAGCTCAATACCTGTGTCCATCAACAGATTCGGTGCCGAAGTTAATGCAGGAGTTGATCAATGTTGGACCACAATTAACTGAGAGAAAATTTTCATTTGAATCAAGACTGGCTTGAGTGCTCATAGTATTACTAAACACAGAATCACTGCTATGGTAACTGTAACTGCTACTGTGCATTTTTATTCCTGAAATGATGCTCTCTCTTTGATTATTAAAAGTAACTAAAACATAGAAGGTCTGCTAAAAGCTCTACTTCTAACAGTGAGAAATGGCAGCTGAGTGTTACAGCTTTAATAGCTCCTTAAATATGCTCCAACATGCATATTCAACACACAGCAAATAATATGCTGATAACTATTTAAAAGAATCTCGCCTAAAGCCATGCGTTCGCTAGCTGAGGTTTGCCTTTTATAGCTTGCATTAAAACCCTGCAAGTATGGACAAGGCGGGCTGATCAGGGCGTCACTGAAAAAGATTTGCCAAATATTTTCACCAACAGTCACCCAATTGCAACCACCTAAAAAACAACTCAGATGCCGCACTGAAGTGCAGGTACAATCAGTAAAAGTTTTTCTGGCAATACCAATCAGCTTAAAGAACACAAATATTCAATCACAGCCTGACTTTTGTATAGGGCCAGGTTTGTACTGAACAACAGAAGGCTAAAAACTGGTACATGAGAGTACCTATAAACAAATGAGTTTGATGAGAAACAAAGTACATGTCCATCTTAGCCACCATGCCATTTGTTTATTAGGTTAAATTAACTGGAAAATTATCCATATACTCTCTTTAGATGACATGCTCTCAGGAATGTTGCTTCTCATCTTAATATAGTTACTTTATATTTTTTAAAGTCAAAGTACTAAGTTAGAGTATCAATGCAATGCTTGCAAATTTAATTTGTCTGTGCTTGTTCCTCCTTTCTTTAGGTTAGGACACAGCCAAAGAACATTGGCTCTTTCTCATCTGTCTTTTATGCACTCCCATGCCACATAGCTATTATTTGCAATTAATAGCTAGCACCAAAAAACTTGTTGCATCAGGAAAAATGAAGGCTGTTATCCAACCAAGTTCCTGCAATATTGCCCAGCCCCCAACACTACCAAAGCCAAATTGTTGCTCTCTACTCTGAAGTAGGTTTTTTTTTCTTTTCAGAAGGCAAGAAAGAGGAAATTTGAGTGTTCTGTCAAGTATAGTTAGTAAATAGAAAAGCTCAAAAATAATAAGAGTAGCACCTAACATTTATTAAGTAATCACTCTTTGCCAGGGAATTAACTTACCATTTTAAATACATGACCTCATTTCATACCTATAAGCAGTAAATGTAAATGTGGTAGGTACTATTACATCCTGTTTATAAATGAGGAAACTGAGGCTTAGAAAGGTTAATGAACTTGTCTAAGATTTCAGGGTTTGGAAATTGAGCTAATAACCTGTTCCAGGACTGACTGGCTCCTAGACTTTGAACTCTTAACCACTGAATGCTTTTATTAACATACATTAAAATCTGATTACCATTATGGTGACTAAAACTCTACTTTGTGTCCTCTCTTTGGCATACTTGTCTATAACTTCTGACAATTAGCTTAGTATCTCATTTTAAGCCCAGAATTACCTCTTCCATGAAAGATTCATCCTGGGTATTTCAACCTTATTCTGGCTCTAGATTCTGTTATGTAAGGGATAATATTATGTTTTAAAACAGGAGTATATGATCAGTGTACTTTAATGAAGGACTGACAATTTAGTCTTCTTCTCATATCTTTCACACATGATTTCCTATTTCAACAGTGTTGCAGTCACACGTGGGCAACAGAGAACCTGGGCACCCTGAAGCCTCCGTGTGCACCAGGCACTCAGCCAGGCCCGGGCAACCCAAGAAAGAGCAAAAACAAGAGCCTGTGCTGTCTTGGAGCTCACAACTTTGGAACATATATTAAGGCAGCCCTTAATATAACAGTTACAGAAATAAATATAAAATTACACCAACTGCAGTCCTATGAAGGAACAATATATGTAAATATGAGAATCAAAACCAAGTCATGTGAATTAGCCCAGGAGACCATGGAAAGTTTCCTGAGGAAGTAACACTGGAGCCGAGACCTGAGAACGATTAGGAGAAAAGACAGACAAGGAGAATGAAACAGACTTTCCTGCGAACAGAACAGATGGTGCAAAGATCCTGTGTATGGAGGAGGGTGGGGCCTTGGCAAGTCAGAGCTCCAGAGACACCCCCAGCGTGGCCACACCACAGGGAGCAAGGAGGGTGTAGTGCAAGGAGACCTGGGAGGGGTACCTGACCCTGTGGGGCTTGCGGCTAATGAGGGACAGAGATCTCAGGCTGAGAGGTAAGGACTATCAGAGACAAATCCATTCAACAAAGGGCTCCTGAGGATGCTAAGCAGCACTTTCCCAGGTATAGTCGGGGAGACAGAGCGACAGAAAGTTAGTGTTGATTTCATGGAGTAGATGCATTTGCAGAAGTGGGGCAGAAAGGGAATTTGGACCCAACATTTACTGAGTGTTTTTCTAGATGTCATCTCATTGCCCTTTAAATGGTGGCAAACTAGACTTCCGGCTTCCACTGTCCCATAGCAAAAGGGCCATAGACAAGAACATAACAAGAAACAGTATCAGTTAACTGTTGATCTATGAGCTTCTGGATCCAGGTGCTGGTGACTTAAAGGCCATTTGGAAAAATTCTCATGGTTAATTGTGACTGGCTTTAAAACCGTAATTACATTATTAGATGAGACGTCACATACCAATCCAGCCTATCAGGTCCTTTTTAAATATTATGTCACTGATTTATTCCTCAAATTTCTCGGAAGAGTTTCTCAGTAAGAATATGGAGGATCAGAAAGACTAAGTGATCTGAGGTCACACAGCCAAGAAAACAGAAAATGGAAATGTTGGTCCTGGGTCTGCCTGGCTCCAAAACTTAAGCCCTTTCCATGAAAGCAAGGAGACCCTCCCCCTGCCTGGTATTCAGGGAGAAAACTCCTCCATGAGCCTACCTTTCCACTTCCGGACGAAGCGCCTTCTCCCTCTCGAGCATGGCAATAATAAGTTTCCCCCACTCTTTTTCTATGTCATTTGGATGATAACCTTGAAGGAGCTTGATGCGTCCAAATTCTATCCAAATCTTGAGAGAACAAAATAATCTCATATAAAGCAAAGATGTAAAAAATGGAGATTATGCTTGACAATATAAAGGAAATTTCCTCTTACCTCCAGTAATTTATATAGGTGTTTAATTTTTGATTTTTCTGTCTCTTTTTGTGGAATTTCTGTTTCTTTAAACTGTAAATACTGGTTATAAAGTGCCTAAAATGAAAGGGAAAATAAATGAAGGGCTACACTTTGAAGACCTGTTTTCATTATCACATAATGTTACCATTTCGAATGCTATAGTTACTGTGTCACATGCATTCAGTGGAATTCCTTAATAAAAATGATATTCAAGGACAACACTGATTCCAAACTGGCTGGCATCTGGGTTATACAAGATTTGATGAGGGCGTAATTATCACTGTGAGCCATGATTCAACATGTGCCACACAAAAATCTGGAGAATAATAAACTATGACAGTGTTTACTATGACTCTACTAAAAAAATCTCTCATCATACCAACTAGAAAGCATATCCTTTAAAAGATACACCTTCCAAATGCTGCCCTTTAGTTAGAGTTGTTGGAGAAATAATCTGATGTAATTCCTGTAAAGGAAAAAAATAACTCTTCTCTTCTACATCACAGATGTATCTTAGAAACAGAATTCTTATCAGACAGATAGGGCTGAAATTTGGTTTCAACATCCCATTGGCCAATTAAACAAATTTTTAGTAAACAAAGATAGATGCTATTAGTTGTTGCTATTACTATGGAAGTTCCAACCATTATATTATCTAGTCTACAGATACTAATTTGGGAATCTCTTTTATATAAGTTGTTGTATTTATTAAAACAGACCTTTATAAAAATTAGGTAGCAAGATATCACCGTGTTTACTAAGCATATATTAATTATTCCACCCTAATTCATGCTTTTTTTTTTTAAGTCCCAGTAAGCCTCAGGCAGACACATTTCTGAAGGATTCCATTTAATGCTTTACTGGATAATGAAATTACTCGCATTTCCTCATGATATATTTCCTTTCCTATATTATGTACTATTCCAGACATCTGCAAGTAATTTGTAAAGTCATTCAACCTTCTTCCAAAACTTTAAGAATCTGCATTAAACAGAAGCCAGTACAAATTTACCCACATGTCTAGACAATAGGAATCCATTGGGAAATAAGTTGAACTTAAATTTGAAAACCGTTTTGAACTCAAAATGCAATGTTTTGGGATGTCCATCAGTAAGTAAGCAAGCACAGAATGCCACTGTGTACCAAACACTGTTTGCGGCAAGTGGTGATAGAAAGGGAGTTTGTTTCTTGCCACGGAAAGGTTACCTTCCACATGGGGAGATATCACACAAACAACCTCAGAACACTTAAGAAGAATCGTATCAGCACATGCGGAGGAAAACTCCCTGTGGCAAGGAGGGCTGCCCTGCACATGTTCTGTGCAGATGCGCGAGCACAGTGCATGACTCCCGCAGGGCCCGCCCTGGATTCAGACAGTTTTTGCGATTCTGGTGTGATCATGGAAACAAAGCCTACAGTTCAAAGAGTTGGACTTTGTTCTTAATATTCACATTTTCAGTTTCTTGAAATAAAGCAGACTACTTTGCTATGACAAATCCAAATATACAAAGACAACTAATTTATTATTGTCTTTTTATTAGATTTCTTATTCCTCACCAAGTTTATATATCTAGAGAGCCTTTTCTATAATGTCTTTGCCTCAAAGAGCTGCACGTGTTTTTAGGTAGTGGCAAATGTTTTACAAAACCATTAATTCACTTATACTGAAAGTCAGGTGTGTATTTTGAGTTGACAGTAAAAAAGAGCGTGTATCACTGGCTATACACAAGAAGCCTCTGAAGCAGTTTTTAACAGGATAGTTCAACCACCAGGCGCACTTCCAACCACTGTCACACTTATGCAAGCTTCCCAGAGAAGCCTCCTACTCCAGCCACCTGGTGGGCTCCAAGTATTTCCCAGGCACCAACACCTATGGGCAATATCAGTTCCAGACTCTCTCAGACTGTACCTTAAAACTGTCAACAGTGTAAAGCTAAGAAACTATAAATTTCTTTAAGATACTGTTGCTAGTATGTTTTAATTATGAATGTTTGCCTCCATTTTCTCTGTACAATAGGAGATGAATAAATTAAAAATGTACCTTCTTGTTACTGACTAGCCATGGACAATTTTTCTTGAACCTTTGAAATTATGGAACTATTAGAGCATTATTTAAAAGTTTACTCATCACCTTAATCTAGTTAACTTCTACAGTGACACAGACCTTTAGTTCTATAGGACTATTAGGAAATGTTCTCTCAGACATTGTGATCACATGGTGTCTAATCCACTTGATGAGGTAGTTCACCATATTCTGGTATTCAATCCATTTGACTTCAACATCCTGGAACAATAAAATGATAGAAAGTTCCGTGTGTACAGATAATAGTCATATCTAACACAGTTTAGCTAGAGGTCATTCTGTGAATTTACTCGTCATTAAGCCTGACAGAGAGAACCAGCTTAATGTTTTCTTATTTTCTGCCCAGTCCCAATCCTTTCTACATAAACAGCTTTAAAAACATGCTATCAACATTTAACTAGTAAAATGAGCCTAATGAGTGCCAATTCTGACCCAGAGATAGGGGTTGCCTGGAGCACTGTGTTGAAAAGACTTCTAAGGCTGCATCTAAATGCAATGGAATAAAAACACTGCAGCCATTTTGGGGTGTTTTTCAGACAATCAAAAAGGGAGAGTAATAGCTTGCATAAACCAGATTAATAACCATTTCTGCCAATCTTTCCAGATGTAAGTCTACTGTGTATCTGAAACTTAAAGAGCTATACAATGTACAGGAAACTAGATAGAAATAAAAACTATAGGATATGTATATGGTGGGGTTATTCAAGTACTCATTAAGCAAACTCAGAAAAATAGAGGAAACTGAAATGTTGTCAACTGCTACATTCAATGAAGTATTTCATGAGGGCTTACAATGTTTAAAGGACTGTGCTAATTGTTGAAATAAAAATATAACACTTTAAGACATAATACGTTTTATCGAAGAGTTACTCTCTAGATGGGGAGGTGAAAGAGTCATACAGTTAAGCAAAATGAAAAGCAGTATTAAGTGTCAAAATAAATAGGTAGTGTATGCTGGGGTTGAAATACAAATTGGTTAAGCATAAATGTGCCTCCAAACAGTCACTAAAAGCTTCTTGGGAGACATAGGAGGGTAAAAGACAGAGGAGTCCCAAGTGGGTCAGCACTCTGAAACAGAAATGCCCTGGCTACCAGCAAACAGTCTATATAGGGACATTAGAGCTAAAAAAGCAGGCAAGCAGAATTAATACATGCAGAATTTTGAAGGTGAGAACATCTACATTGGATTTAGCCTTTCAAGTCATATGTAGCCACTGAAAGTTTTCAAGGTAGATAGCAGGTTTTAAGAAGACTAATTTGGTGACAGTGTGCAAAGCTGATGGGAAGAGAAAAATAATGGAGATGGAAAGCTATAGGAAAGCTGTCATTCCAGGTTTAGTGTGAAAGGGTCAGAGTCGGGAATAGGGTGGAGGTAGTGAGAAGATAAAGCATGGAATGGCCACAAGAAACATTCTGAAGCGACGCTCAACACTGAATCACCAGCAGACATTAGAGTAGAGGAAGAACAGGCGAGCAAGTTTCTCGAGAGATCTAAAGGGGATAAGCCTTTGAGAGAAAGAACAAGAGGAAGAGAATGAAAATAAGTTTAGAAACAGCAGTACAGAGAGGTGAACAGACCAGAAGAGAGCTCGCCAAGATGAGCTCCTAAATCTTCCAAGTAAAACAGAAAAAAAACGCATCTGTAAGGAGAAGGGGAGATGCCGAGGGGGAGAGGGGATCAGCCCCAAAAGCGTAACACATCCAGAATTTACTGTTCTCCCCCAGAAATACATGTGCACATGTTAGCATGACCACTACAAAACGCATGATGGAATTGAATCACACAAACCTTTAAAAGCAGCGGACTTAAGAGTCCAAGGCTATGCATTGGAAACCTTGCCCTGCTTATGAAGTAGCTCTGTTAATTTGGCAAAATCAAATAACTCTCCACCAAATGTCACTTTTAAGTCAGAAAAACAATACCTGAACAAATTATCCCATGGGATTAGGTAAATTAATAAACTTCAAAGTGGTTTCTAAAGGGAGATATTCCATACATATGGAAGGACATCAAATAGAGCAGTTTTGAAACAGCAGTTGATTAAAAATGAAAAATATCCAAAATTCAGTGGTTTATAACTTTTATCTGTAAATAACGTGTAATCCCGAATGGCCTCCTTTATTCACAACATAGAACAAATGTTTGAGTTATACTTAATTGTAATGGTGGAAAGGTGCCGCAAAAATGGCATAAGGCATAGGTTTATTAAATAGAATATTAGCTCAAATTCTTTCAAAAATATTTGTATTTCGAAACTGTAAAAAGCACCATCAAAGAATTCAGTCAATTCCTGAATTGCACCTGCTAGTATGGAAAAATCAGTACTCACATTCGCACCAATGCCTTCACCACCTTCAGGGACTTTGGGAAACGCATCATAGAGAGATGACACATAAGTTATTACCGACTTTTCATCAGGTGAGGAGACATCAACATCTAAAGCAGCAACATACATTATTTTAAAATGCTGGCAGATTACTTTTGATCAGACTTGCATGCCAGTCCACATGTGGTCAAGGCAGCAACTCACCTTCAGGATCCAGAAGTCTTATAACACCAATTTTTTCTGCTACATAAAAAGCGTGCTCTAAATTTGCAAGGTTGCTTTGAACAGCAACAGTATTCATGTCGATCAGGTCCGGCCTAGGAAAAAATTCATTGGATTAGTTAAGTTTTCTCATGTACCAATTCAACCTCAGCAATTTACGTAACAACTTTTAAAAATATTAATACTAAGCCTGTGTTGAAATATAGAGATTTTCATCAACCATTTAGCACTGCTTACTGTTCTCAGAAACTTCTGTTTATCAAAGACATGTGTAGCAAGGAAAATATAAAAGTTTGAACTTACAGAACTTTCAACAAAGTCCACAAATTCCTCCTAATTGGAATACATATGATATTTGTCCCATTCAACCTACACAAGTTCTGTTATTCCAATAGCATCCTTTCAATCCAACTAGCATCTTCAGAATGTTTCTCTCCAAGCTCAAAAAGCTTGATTAGTTCACTTCCATTCCCCTGGCATCCCCATCCAGGGTGCTCTTTCCTGGCACTGTTGTCTTCTCACTCCCCATCCGTGAAAGCAGAAACCAAGCACCACCTCATCTGGGAGCCCTCGCTAACCTTTCCTGCTCTCATTTTCCTCTGTGTCCTGAATTCCTTACACTTCTGGGCCTTTGCTGATCAATTTGGCATTTAGAAAAATCATATACTTCCCTGCCCTTGTAATTCATGGTTTAAGTGCAAAGACACCTTGTTTCTCACAACTGGTCAACTCCAAGACAGCAAGAACCATGTATGTATTAATAAACTTTTTTATTAATACATTTTATCATTCTGCTGAGATAGAGTGACACAGACATAGTAGACACTTAATATTTACAGATAAATTGGTGAATAGGTTAATAGTAATTAAAATCATAAATGAAAGAGTAAAATAAGCACTAGGTTGTATATTCACAAGCATCCATGTGCATACACGGGCACACACACACATTCTCTCTCTCACATACCCCAGACTTCACCTTTTCTAATTGGGAGACTTTGATGATAATCTAAACCAAAAGGATACCTGGAAGCTAGCCCTAATCTATAGGGCAAGAAAAGACTCCCTAAATATTCCTTATACAGAAAATGGCAAAATATGGCAGTTGGAAACTTAACTCAAGGCCAGAAGCCACTCAAGAAACTTTCATCTCAAAAAGAAAGCTTTAAAAGAATGCAGACACATTGAGGCCTTGAAAAAGAGTGGTGGCCACCCTCAAAATCACTGAGTAAAAGAACCTGTTTACCAACTTGTAAGGAAAGGCTCTCTTGTCTCTACACCCTCCACAGGCACACTGGTGTGCTCAAAACAACCATGTGGAGAACTGCAGAAAAAGTGGGAGGACTCAAAAGTAGTGTGGGAGGAATGAAATGCAAATTATTTTGAATACTACTTGGGAAGCTGTTTACATGAGAAACTCTGAAAATATATCATTAACCTTAAGAAAGCAGGCAGTAATTTGTGCTCTTATTTTTATCTGATGAGAAAGCAGGCCTCCAAAGAAATCTACTTATAGATTTATAGCACTTTGAAGTGTTCATAACCTTAAAAGGTAACTCGCGTTACCTACCTACTTATTTCCCAGGAAATTACTAGGAAATTCAGTAATGTTTTTCACATGCCACATGCCACTTTAAAGTGATCCTACATTTATTATAGGAACAATAAATCTACCGACTATTACAGTAGAGGTCAATGACATACCTCTAAAAATAACATTATTTTTTATACACAGAAGTATTTTGAAGAATCTGCCAATGTCAAGATTACCAGACAGGTGAGTATAACAGTCTAGACAAAAACAAATATCCAAAGTTTAAGAAATTGTTTTACTTTCATAAACCTCACACATTTGTAAAGCCCTAAAAAAGCAGCCTTTCTGAGTTTGCCACATCTACCAACAAGAAAGGGCATGTTGTTGGGCGAACCCTGCCATTAGCAGAGAAAGTAAACACTGAGTAATCCCAGAGGGAATGAATAAAGTCATTGAAGAATCAAGTTTTTGACTAAGAGAATAAAACATAAAACTTCCTTCAGAATGACATAGACATTTCAGCACAAAAGCAATTGTATAATGCATGGAGTCTGGGTAAGCCATCTCCTTTATCATGATATTTAACAGTTTAAATCAAACAAAAACTAAAATGGTTTTCCTCCATTAAAACACTGCAGTAGACAAAGAAAATTAATTAAGCAAAAAATGAAAAGGGTAAAAAAGCTAAAACCACTATGAAAAACTAACAGCCTGAAAGTCTGCAAAATCCTATCCCTCCTCTGGCTCATCTCCTAACCATTCGGTCATTTTCAGTCTTCAAATCTGTCTTTACGTGTCTGGAGCTTCCCCAAAAAAGCATATGCTGGGATTTGTGACCTTCCTTTTCCCTCGTAGTCTCACTGGGATAATTTAACCTTTAAAAATTGTAGCTACTAAAATAAATAAATAAATAAGGGAGAAACGTGGGATTCACATATAAATCAAGTATAAAAATCAAATGAATAATCATATCTGACTTGATTGTTTATAGTTCATGATGCGTGATCAAAACCGAAAGCTTCTGTGATGACTGCCCTTGCACTGTTCACCATGTAAGAACTTATTCACTATGTAAGAACTTGTTCACCATGTAAGAACTTGTTCATTATGCTTCAGAAGATTGGAGACTGTTGAGAATTAGGCTTGGGGTGGATTAATGATTGTGCATTGAGTCCCCTATACAGAATTTTATTGTTGTTAACAACCATTTGATCAATAAATATGAGAGATGCCCTCTCAAAAAAAAAAAAAAACTGTAGCTACTTTCCACATACAAAAGGTTGTTATTTTCATTCTAAAGGTTTCATTGCACTGTAACATCTCCTTTTTGTGAAACTTTAACAGGAAATTTCATTCACCTCTTGGGTTGACTAACCAAAGACCTTACTATACCATAAGCAAGCAGAAGGCAGGGGTCACGTTCCTATGTTGTAGTTTAGATAACTGAGCATTAGTTATTCTAATGTGTCCATTTTCTAGAAATCTTTCAAAATCATATGATCAAATCCTCTGCCACCTAAAATAATATATACTAGTCTTTTTATGGAAAAAGTGCCATTCTACCTCCTATTTGTGTTATTATTCTATGATACTGCAATCTTTTCTGAATGACTCAATCATCATGTACAACTTTTTTAAATGTATATTTATATCCCACCTTTTTTCCGTAAATGATTAAAAACACCTTACAAAGAAATATAAAAGCACAAGAGATAACACAAATTTTAAATTAAAGGTATAAAACCAAGATAAAGCCATAAGACGAGGTTGAAAGTGAGAACGAAAAGTGCAAACCTCTTAAACTCATGCTTAGTGCCCTTTTTCGTTCCAAAAATAGAGAACAAAAATGTATCAAATGAAATGTCTATTTCCAAAATACAAAGTAATTTGGATAAAAGGAGTGCTTATCTTTCACATAATACCATCTTAAAAGAGCATTCTCCCTAGACCAAAAAAAAAATACACACATGTCTATATATATCCACAAGTATCTATGTATGGGCATTTATGAATATACAGGCAGGCATATATGTGGATATATGTGTGTCATATATACCATCACCCACATTAACAGCCAAACTAGCAAAACATTAAAATTGCATGAGATTTTAATCTCTTATACAGAAACCCCAAAGTAACTTTCCAGT
The DNA here is from genome assembly GCF_030020395.1 of Manis pentadactyla. Taxonomy (NCBI): domain Eukaryota; kingdom Metazoa; phylum Chordata; class Mammalia; order Pholidota; family Manidae; genus Manis; species Manis pentadactyla. The sequence goes on along the minus strand of NC_080034.1, from coordinate 17,523,277 downwards.
CCTCAAACATTTTAATATATCACATGAGAATTAAATGGGATTCCGGGATAATATGTGACTTATACAGTGCTATAAATGGCTGAAGATAAGCACAAGAGACTTTTCCAAGGCTTCCTCACTGTGTCATACAAAACACTGATATGCTCAATTATAAGGAACATGAAACAAAATCAAAATAGCTGGAAAGAAGTACCTAGAAATTGCCATCAGAACATACTTGAGGAGGCACTGATAAAAATTAGCTAAAAGAAAATTAGTGCAGACCCAAGATTAAGAAATCCTGAACCAAAAATATAAAAACAGGGAAAAAGACAGATAGAAGAAATATCAACAGTCAAAATTCAAACCAGCATTTCTTTTTAAGTATGAAAAAAGTGATTTAAATTTAAGAGTCTGTTGGGTTGTGCTGGTTCTCAGTTAGCACTCAGTAATTATTTATTGAATGCATACAGACTTGTTTTGGCTATCCAGAATCTGAACCTTCTTATGTTTGAGAAATTTCCCTTATATGAGTCATGAGGGCAGGAAAGGAGTAGAATTCATTTCCCAACACAAAACAAAAACACATTGGGTTCTTCTTTTCTCTTTCCTTTGCTCAAGAAATATCTACTGCATACCTCACCCCCATTCACGCCACTACGTAATCAACTCAAAGTCTTCCTTGTAAGACATGGTTCCACCATCATCTCCTCCAGGAAATACTTTTCTCCGTTCCCAGAATGCTCTCTGCTTTCTCTATTTACTACAGTTTGTTATAGTCATGCATTTGTCTGTCTCTCATTTTAAACTGTGGGCTTCCTGAGACAGAGCCTGTGTTTTATCCATGTTTACATTTCCGGTAGCTAGCATAATGCCCAGCACATGAATGTCTGAAGAATGAATGAATAATAAAGGAGTGAATGAGCTTTGGGGAGTGGAAGGTACCATTGATTCAAATTTCTGGAGACATTTTCCAGCATATATTTGTTCCTCTTCTTTTCTTTTCACTAATTTCTATAGATAAAACTACCATCTATTGTGTCCAATCAGGAATTCAAATTTTTTTGAAACAGGACACAATTATCATTGCTCCTCCGTAACCTAAACATGCACCCTTTGAGGTTTCTTAAAGGCCTTTCTCAGCTGAAACAATCTGGAAAATAGGCATGGATTGAAAACAAGAAACAAGGAATAAATACACTGTAAAGTTTCAAAAAGCATAAATTATTGCTCCTAGGTTCTGAATTCTCCTTTCTTATGCTCTCATGTGCCCTCAACTTCAGCTTTTGGTAAAATTTAAAATTGGGATGGCTTACAAATAATAACAATAACAGAACAGCAACAAAGATTAATATATATCGATACCTACTATGTGGCAGGCAATGTACTGTGGGCTTTAAAGGCATTGCCATCTCACTGAACCCTTTAAGCAGCTGGTTGTGCTGTCATCCTGAATTTACAGATGAAAAAACTAAAGCTTATCGAGGTTACATAACTTACAAGAGTACAAGAGGCAGTGAGGATTTGAACCCCGGTCTTGCTCAGTACAAAGCCTGAGTAATTTGCTAAGCTATGCTGACATTATAAACTGAAAGCTAATTAAATAGTAACGTCCAATATAAAGTTGAAAAGTCAAGATAAAGAAAATACAGGGCGATTTACCTTCCACTACCGGGGAAATCAAAATGATGGTAGTACCTATAAAGAAACAGAAGGAAGTGTGTCTATGTGTGTATGTGTGTGGGCTGGCATACTCAAAAAAATGTAAGATTTGAGATAGTTTCAGACTGTTACTAAAACAGTTCTCACCAATATCTAGTATACCAATATTTCCCACACTTGTAATGCCCTAATGCAGAGGGGCAGAACCCAGAAAAAGCTCTGGTCTTCTGAACTGTCATCAGGGGTCTCCCTCTTCTCCAGCTGATTCTTATCAGGCAAGTTTGGACACAAAAATCTTAGAAAACCCCATGTCTCTAATAAAAATTTCATTTTCTTCAAAAAGTATTGACAAAAAGTATTTTAAAATAATACTATCAGATAATTATGTAATACAACTAACTCAAAGCACACACAAAAAATTTTTTAATCCACAATACTATCAGATAATTACATAACAAGATGAACTCAATGCACCTACAAACACCAACAGCTGATAGGACCTTATGCCCCCCACTCCCCATGAGACAACATACCTTTCCCCTTTTTTCCGGTGTTAATTTTTTATGTTTAAACCTAGAGGAAAGGAACACACTTGGGAATGGGGTGGGGATTTGGCTAACTCTGAAATACACACTGTAAAACGATGATGTCTGGAAAAGACAGCATTTGGTAACAGATTTCTTGTTACACTCAAAATTAAAACCCATTTAAATAAACACTGTGATTTAAGGAAACTAATCATCTGAAAAGACACTGAGCAACAAGTTTTTTCTCAATAAAAAATAAAATAAAATAAAGTGGAAGGGTGGTGCCCCGGCTGGGGGCAGGGGAACCACACTTCAAGCAGTGCAGAGCCTCAGTTTTGCCTGGTGAAAAGCTCTGGAGATGGACGGTGGAGGGGGCTGCACAGTAGTGAGTGTGTTTAATACCACTGTATAACACACTTAAAATGGTTAAGATGGTAGATTTTATGTTATTTTCCCAACAGTGTTTTAAATTCTGGAAAATATTTAAAAGACAATTTTTACATATTTGGGAAGAAACATTATACTGAGGTGAAAAAGAGTAACAGTCCGTGATTCAGGTGTCCTGCGATTTAGTCCTAACTTCCTCTCTGTATGACTTTGAACACATATCCAGAAACCTGTGTGTTGCTTCCCATTTACAAAAAAAGAAAATGAGGAATTACAAGAATCACCTAGAATTCCAGTTATCCCTTGGGAGCATCTGGAAATGTGTGTGGGGGTGGAGAGAGGGCATTTTGGACTGCTATTGCCATAAGGTCTGAAAATACCAATCAACTAGCCCAAGGTTTCAAGGGAGGGCTCATGTGAAAGTATTTGTGAAATTAAGTATAAAGAACAATGGACACAGGTTATTAAGAAGTATTTCTTGGCACATAAACAGTGTAATGAAAATGTAATCAGAGAAGGCATAAATTGGTGATTTGGTAAGCTAATGGGAAATCATTCTTCCCAGTCAACAAACTAGCAAATTCATTCATTCATTGACTCCATTTTTAAAAAGCATCTATCGTGTTCCCGGCAGTGAAATGCTAAGCATACAGGGACTGTGTATATGGAGAGCTCAGAGCTCCGAGGGAGCTTGGTGGTAAATCAGGACAACACCTGGTGAGGGAGCAGCCAGGTAGAGGGAGAAAGCACGCATGTGCTCTGTGCTCGGAGGGAGCGTGAGCACGAAGAGACCAGCGCAGGGCGAGGAGACGGCAGCCAGGGAGAACGTGGTGAGAGACGAGCTGGGTGGCTGGCAGACGCCAAGGTGATGCTGAATCTCATGACCTACTTGAAGGACCTGGAATGCTTTCTCAAGAACCATGGAAAACCATTAAATGCATTAAGGAGGGTTATAAGAGATTCAATGATCAGCTCTGGGGTAAGATGGAGAAATTTCACAGTGAAACTATGCCTACAGAATCAAGGCCGGAGACAGTAGCAACTTGCAAAATAATATGGCAGCAGCGGGGAGAAGAAGACTGGCCTTGTGAAGGAGGCTGAGTCTGCAAAGGGAACTGAGCAGGAACAGCCCAAGAAACAGGAGAAAAACCAGGGCAGGGCAGTGTCATAGAAGCTGAACAGAAAGAGTAGTGTTTCAAAAAGAAAAGAATGATCAGTAGGGCCAACTACTGAGAAGACAGATACGGATGGGAAAATGTCCATTGGTTTTAGCCACACACACCAAGTCACTCCTGATCCTAGAAGAAGAGTCCTGCTGGATTATGGGGCCAGAAGCCAGATTACAAGAGGCAGTAAGTATGGAGTATGTATGGAGTGAAGAAATGAAAATGGAGGGCAGAGACAACTCTTCGGAGAAGTGTGGCCCTTAAGGGAAGGAATGGTATCAGGCAGTTGACGGGAAAAAAGCATAAGGTTACCCAACAGGGCACTAGATTTTAATTCTGATCATCATTCTTCTGTATATGCTCTTTTTTAAATTAAGATGGCATTTCTGACTTAAGCCCACAATTTGTGCAATACTTTTACTGTTTTAATGCAGTCCGTATGTGTTTAGCTTTACCTGTAAGTTTTCATTAAATGTAAAATTGCTCAGGTTGTTTAAAAAAAAAAAGCATGAGGTTAAGGGAGAGTTGTTTTTTTAGTTGTTCATTGTTTTATTAACAAAGACGCCTCAGCATGCCTAAATCCAGTAAGAAAGATCTGTTGAGAGAGTTAAGTTCAATATAATGAGAGAGTAAGGTTTCCCAGACAATGATTGAGATGGGATCCAGGGCACTGGAGAAGGGGTACAGGCCTCGGATAGGTAGAGAGAGGTTTCCTCTATTAAGCGGGAGCAAACATGGCTGGATAGATGCAAATAAAGGAATGTTCCTATCTTTGGTAGTAAAAAGAAAGACTTTCCACCCGATGGCTTCGTTCAGTATTATCTCAGAGCTGGAGTCAAGATCATCAGTTACCAGTGAAGGAAGAAAAGGGGGTGTGAGGGAGAGCAGGGGTGAGTTAACCCGACAGACAGTGACTGCCAGTCAGAGCTACACGAGACCTGTAGTCATGAGGTTACACAGTGAAACCCGTCTACCCGGAAGCATGCCTTTCTCTGATGTACCTAATGGCTTGGGTACATGCACAGACAAAGCAGAGAGCTGGCTCATACAGTCTGGCTTTGTTGGAAAACTAGTATGTACTCAGCAGCATGCAAGGAACTAAAGGGGATTCTGTGGAAATATTTTAAAAAGAAACACTCCACTTACCAACAGGTCAGTCTTAGAACAACCCCTATACTCCAGACCACAACTTACCAATTCACACAGATGCATGAAACCATGTGTGTCAATTAACATCTGTGCCTGCACAGATCAAACAGTAGGAATATCACTAACTGTGCCTCCCTTATCTTTTGACAGCAGCAGTTACCATAACAAATTCCTAAAGATGACTCGGTTAAATCATGTTCAGGCTTAGCATATACTTACCATTCTTATTGGTACACAAAGCATCTGGCTTTAGCCCCCACCCCTTGTGGGGAAAAAAAAAAAGACCTGCCATAGGTTCTCCCCTCTCCCCCAGCAAATGCCTAGGAAGCTGCAGGAGACCCGCCCACAGCTGCCCAGGGGAGAGCAGACACTCCTCTCTGCTTGTATTTGGGCACATACTGGAGAAACAAATGGAGCCAGTTAACTCCATGGCAGCAACAAGCTATGAAGGTAATTTCCCCGTTTCTTAAAACTAGGTACCTGGTTTTTCAAATATTCTTCTTATTTTTTTCTACAAAAAGGACTCTACCAACAGGGCAGAAAGCAAGGGATGAGAAACATTGCCATTTACAGCAAGTTTTGTTAGTGCTTCAAGTTAGAATCTAACAATATCGGGAATTAAAAGATACTTAATGAATTATGGCTCTCATTTCACAGAGAACAATCAGCCCCAAACAACCTCATAGACTTTAATAATACAGAGAATAATATTAATCTTGATAGAGAAGTAACTTACAAGAGTAAACTATAAGTAAATCTTAGTCCCTAGGATAAGAAACGATATGAAAGAGAACTTCCAACATCAGCACTCTGGGGAAGACTCATGCCAGAAGATGATCATCAAAAAACCCCAACAAAGATCCACGCACTGCTACAGCTGTAGATGCACTCATCCCACCAGCTCCTGGACTTGCCATGGGAATGAGGAAGGAGATATCTAAGCTGGCCTGTGCATACAGTAAAACAACAAATTTGACTGGATCTATACTGTTGGAACTCAACCAAGAATTAGGAGAAGTGCAAATTGTAGCGCTCCAAAATCTTACAACTACAGACTATTTACTGTTAAAAGAACATATGGGATGTGAACAGTGCCCAGGAATGGGTTGTTTTAATTTGTCTGATTTTTCTCAAACTACTCAAATTCAGTTAGATAATAACCATCATATCATTGATAAGTTTTCACAAATGCCTAGGGTGCCTAACTGGTTTTCTTGGTTTCACTGGAGATGGCTGGTAATTACAGGTATGCTTTGGTTATGTAACTATACTCCTATTATGTTAATGTGTGTGCGCAATTTAAGTAGTAGCTTAAAATCTATACATGCTGAAGTTACTCTACAAGAAGATATGTCAAAGAAATAATCAATCTTCCCATGTTTTCTCCCGCCTGCTACTTCTATAGCTTTTCTTCTTTCTTCCTAATTACAACGAATTCTTAAATAGAATTCGTGCCTCATATCAGATTTACCGAGTATCATAACTCCTCCAAGTGGTAAAGATACCTCAAGACAAATGCTGGGCATAGAAGCCACAGGGCATAAATATGCAAAGAAATAAAAAGCTAACCATTTCAAACAATAAGGCTTCTCTCTCACTTACCAACTTTACATTTCCCTGTATGGCCCCGGAAGATGACTGGTTAGCCAGAGACGGGTAAGATTCCTCAAGGGAGGAACAACCTAAGACAGGCACAGTCGCAGGGGGGCCATCAGGTGAGAAATTGGGGATCAACAGAGGTGAGGCTTAGAACCTCACCCCCCCGTTCTGAGAGAAATCTTCTGCATACGTGGATGTTTTATTGCCCTGGTCTAGCTTGGATTAACACATAGTCTACAGGCACACACCTGATCATCTACATTTGCTCTCTTACAACACTAAACTATGTTTTCTACCTTTATGTTGTATCTACCTACCACTTCAGCATCTTATTAAAAATAATAAAGAGAGAAATGTGGTATCCACATATAAATCAAGTATAAAAATCAAATGTGTATTCATATTTGAACTGACTGTTTATAGTTCATAATGCATGAGCAAAACCAAAAGTTTCTGTGATGACTGCCCTTGTACTGTTCACCATGTAACTTATTCACTATGTAAGAATTTGTTCTCCATGTAAGAACTTGTTCGTTATGCTTCAGAAGATTGGAGACTGACGAAAATTAGGCTTGGGGTGGATTAATGATTGTGCATTGAGCATTGACTCCCCTATACAGAATTTTATTGTTGTTAACAACCATTTGATCAATAAATATGAGAGATGCCCTAACAACAACAACCAAGAAAAAGTACACACTTCCAATTGTAAAATAAATAAGCAACCGGGATGTAATGTATAGCATAAGGAATATAGTCAAAATATTGTAACAACTTGGTATGGTGATAGCTGGTACTTAGAATTATCATGTATATAAATGTTGAATCACTGTGTTGTACACCTGAAACTAATGTAATGTAATACTGTGTGTCAACTACCCTTCAATAAAAAATAATTATCTAAAAAAAAAAAAAAAAAAAAAAAAATCTTAGTCCCTAGGAAATAAACACCACCCCCAACCCCCCCCCCAAAAGGGGGATGAATCAACTTATTTTTTTTACTCTGGGAGAAAATATCAAACAACTTCATATCACTGAATAATATAATAATACGAATCTATAAGCAAGTCAAAATAAAAGAAGTGTTGCAACAAAACAGATGGACCTATTGAAGAGAAATAAATGGAAGGGACATATGCCAGCTGCTCCTACAATGTTAAGAGAACTCTTACTGTAAGAAGAGGGAAGAGAATGCTGAAAGGAAACATGAAAGACTACATCAATCAGGACTCAAAATAAGGGGAGTCTTTCATGAAAGCCCATCTTCTCTGGAGCTTTACAGTCATGGCCCAGTTATTAGTGGATCAGCAGCAGCACGTAGGGAGGGGAGGATACTTCCTAGACTTCTGGCATTGGGCTGGGCCCTCCCTCACTTGTTATCTCAAGACACCCTCCCCCCGCCCCCCGCAACGCTGGTATTCTAACTTCTTAAATCACCACATCACTCTGAAATTTGCCAACTTATGTGGTTATTTTTCCCCTAGACTCTTAACACATACATGTTTAGACTAACAGCTTTGCACACCAAAGGGAAACACAGGCCAGCAATTTTAGCTTTAGCACATCCTTTAAAAGCTGAAGAAAAATAGTTTCATGAGTAAAAGCCTAAATTTAAGAAAAGAATAGAAAAAAGCAGATGGAGTTTAGGTCTGTTCGAATGTAATTAACAACTAAAGTAAGGAAATATTTCTTTCTCAAAGGATTCATGGCGGGGGAAACACTGCAGAATGCAGAAGGGGTGACTATCAATACAACTGTAGTGGCAGACAATTCAGATACATGTCTTACAATTTTACATGTATTACCCTTTGACCCACAAACTCTACTTCTAAGATCTTATCCTACAGACACATTCCCCCATCTGCACAACATAAAGTCCATCAGTAAGGTGCTATTAAATAATTTGTCACATCCATATAACAGAATAATATGCAGCATTTAAAGAAATAAGGTAAACCTCTTTGTTGATATGAAAAGACATACAAAGTAAATTGAGAAAAAAAATTGAAATAACATATATGCTATTCTCTCATTTGTTTTTTAGAAAAGATTTTACACATGTTCATAATTAGGTGCCTGTGTAAATTCTACCTCAAGAAGGCTAACCCTTCCTCAAAAGAAGAACAGGTTTTGGTATACGCATAGAAAATTTCTGGAAGAATATGAAAGAAATTGAACAGTTGCTTCTGGGGAAAGGGACTGGGAATCTGGAGAAAGAAATCATTATTTAAATACATACCCTTTTATTCTATTTGAATGTTTTTATTTTTTTTTGTGGGTTTTTAAAATCATAGCCTCAAAAAAAGTTGGGCCATAGCGAGGAGTGCCTACTGTAGAAACTGCCACAAAATTTACCAGGCTTTTGTGGTGAGGACAGCCAGGGAATCCATCTTCCTGTTATGGTTGTGTCACCTTTTCAGTTTTCTGACTCAAAAATGGAAGTAAGAGAATTTGGGCGAAGCTTACTTCATATCTATATATAAGTATCTGTCACATACGATAATGAAAGGGTTAGTATTACAGAGATTTCTGTAAATCAGTTTGGGCAAGAGGGCCAAGAACATAGAAAGAAGGTAATAAAAGCAAACCTTTCCTCTAAATACTTATATGCCAAATCATATCCCTAAAACTGCATGTAAAAATATACAGATATACTAAAAACAGTCACTGGGTGTTGACACTAACTCATACACCTGACTTGGATGCACAGGCATTACAAGCAATGCATGTGGTTTTAAAATAAAGATTTAAAAATAAGGAGTTCAGAATATGATACTAGTTAGAAGTCACCCATTTATGATCTCAGAGCTCAACTGTTCTGAGTTTATCTGGTAAAGTAAATGGGAAATTTGACTTTTTGCCTCACAAACTGAAATACTAGCTACTTTTTAAAAACTTAGTAACTCTCAGGGTTCTGTGTCTATGCCTCCCCTGCGGCCACACAAAACAGAGCCCATACCTGTGTGTACGTGGCACATGCATACACACCCTCACGCTTCTTGGTTCTGCAGCCTAAGGGCAGAACAGGGTCTGAGGAAAAAGAATCACCTATCAACATGAATCCAACTTCCTATGGGAACATTTCAAACCCTAAACAGCCTCCTCCCAGTATTAAACCAGTCCAATCCAGTTTAGCTTATAAGGTGTGACTAAATGCAAGCCTGTTGCTGAATCATGGGCCCCCAGGTCAGACTATTAACCAAGATGACTCTGACCGCAGCCTTACAGCCTAACCTCCCAATTACAGCATCTTTAAACAATTAATATAATGAAATACGACAGTCCCATTAATTTCAAATGCAAAACAATGAACAAAATTAATTGCTACCCAACTACACACTTCAGACAAATGCAAAATTCCTGGCTGTCTAATTAGAAAATATTTAAATGGCATACTCCTGAATATAACCAATTTCAAAAATGTGGTATCTTACTTGAGTAATATACTTAAAACATGTTCATGAAAAGAATACCAGGGGCCTTAAAGGAGATTTAAACAAATGAATGGGAAAAATTAAAAACAAAAATAGGACAAGCAGAAACTGTTAAACTGAAATAAACTCTCTTTAAAACACACCCCCCCTAGCATTTTAATCTTGACATACTTAGTATCTTCTCAGATCACCATCTTAGGTTCTCCTGGCATTAATGCACATTTTGCAGTGTTCTTCCTGGCCTGTGGGAACACATTCATGTTCATGCCTGCTCAGCAGACATGTTTGCGCACTGCGCGATGCTGGGCACTCTTTTGGAACTTGGCACATCAATGTTCTAGGGCAGATACGTACTTGGAAAGACTGATAAAATAAGACAAGTCAGGGGTTGAACTTCAAGCTGGAAGTTATAGCTTTATTTCTCCCAGAAAGAAAAAAAAAATCAATTTTATTATGAGCCTTAAATAGAGCACAGAACTACCAGTTCAACCTTCTGCTGGTAACTCCTACCTCTGAAGAACTTGAGTTACCAACAGGAATTTGAATCTTCTATATCTATCTTAACTTTCGATGACTTACTAATCTACTAGAATTTAGGGGGTATTCCTAGAATCCCTTGGCTACTGGTTCTCAGCTAATCCTACTTCTCTTTCTTTTAAGCTACTTACTCATCAAAAGCTTTTGTGACATCCTTTTGATCTAAATCTATCAAATCCAGTCTTCCTTGTTATTCTTGTGAATGAAAATTAAGGTTAGGGGCAAGAGTGAGGCTTATTTAATGAAAATCTCTTACCAGTTGTGGTTTTCAGTGAAAAGATTCTAATAGGCTTTAAAGAAAATTTAAATTGTACAAACAAGCAGAAAAAGTAAGGATATATGGCATTTTTATTATTTGAACCATTTCCACTGAAAACTGAACATAACACACAGATAATGCTAGGAGTTAGAATAGAAAAACATGGTGTATTTATCATTGACCTATTTAAACAGATCCTATAAGGCTATCTATCCCTTGTAATCTTTTCCACTAAATCATATTACTTGATCATTCTTATTACTCATTCCATATTCTAGGCTCTTCGTCCTCTTTAGTGTACTGTGACATACTAAAACTATGGAACAGTTCATTTGTGATTTTGTTCTTACTTATGCAAGTGTTTTCATGTTCTCCAATTATCTCCAACTTTCTTCACTATATTACAGCTTTTGCTGATGCTATTTTCATAGATGGCTAATTCTAAATTAAGTCATTAATGTGGTCCCTTGATTTCTTACAAGGTAAAAAGGTAAAAAGGTCTTAGTTGGTAGTAATATGTGTACTATTCATTTAGTCATTTCTTAAATTCATCAAGAATTTTAATCTATCCTTGTTGAACTGCCTTAGTCTTCAAGGCTGCACTATCACCACTGTTCCGGTCAACGGTTCCAATTTTGGTATCTAGTTTGCCTGCAGGAGAGCATACAGGTAGTTACACAGAAGCCTATGAGGCCCTGAGGATGCACAGCAGTAGTTTCCATTATTTAAAAGCATTTTGGTCAAGTGTATTAGTTTCCTTTGAGCCCTAGTTTCTTAAATAATTTAATAATTTTATAATGTATTCAATGGATAAAAATAGAAATAGTATCATCTATTTCACAGGATTGCAGTTATTTTAAGGGCTACCATATGTAGGCCTACCGAACACCTAGGACAGAAACTGGTAAGATGGTCAACAGTCTGCACATATTCCTTGGGTACCTACTATGTGACAGTTACTTCCTTTTCAACCTCATAGATCAAATTCATAGCAACTATAAATAAGTCTTATATAAATTCTTCTTCATTTGTATTTCACTTACTCTCAAGAAACAGAAAGTATTAAAAATTAAGTTTTCCACAGAACATTTGAGGATAACTGAATTGTTAGTTAAGTACTGCTCAGTGGGGAAAACAAATATTCTATTTACTTTCACAACTCATAGTCTCTCTGGGAACACTAATAAAAATATCCTAGAGACCACAGTAGAAGGGGGTGAATGTTGAAACCAGTGTTGTTTATGTGAAACCATCATAAGACTGTATGTCAATGATACTTTAATAAAAAAAGATATGCTAAAGAGTCCAAATTAATGGACTTGATTAATAACTTCTGAAAGTATTTTACATTAATACAAAATCTGAAGGATGCTATTATTCTGCACCCATTTCAGATCAGTACTTTTAAATCCTTGTAAGACATGTTCATAACAACCCTACTAAGGCACCCATTACAAATAATACTGGTTGACCTTTAATTGACAAATATTATCTACTTTCCTTCTGATCTCCAGAGGAATCTTTCACATCTTATCCAGGACATGCAAACTTCCTGTGTAAGGGCACCACATCTCTCCCTCCAACCACTCATCTCAAGGTTCTTTCCTGCTAAGCTCTCATTCTCTCTTGAGGTCCTTCCATATGGAATACTTGCAAATATTCCATATGGTTGGTCTTGGTATTTAAGTAGAAACCAAAGCCATGTGCACCTCAGATAATTTTTATTACTGAAGTCAAATAAAATTCACATAAGTAATAAAAATTGTTATGTAAACAATGTCTGAAAAACCCAATGAAGTGGGTACATTTCCAGGGCAAATCCAAATACATCTCAAAATTTATAGGATTATCAAGTAAGAACAACCATTAAATAAAGGCTCTACTCTCTAAATACGATTATTACTGTCCAATATCCAAAAATCTGCTTCTTGTGATTTTTCTATTGTTTATATAACTTGTTTTGTCTTTACAGTAAATCAAAGCATTCAACAGGGAAAACCATGTGCTGTTTAACCCCATCTACTTTAATTCTGACACATGCTAGAAGAAAAGTACTCAATTGTTTTTTTAAGTAAAAAAGAAAGACCCAAGGACTAACTAAAAAGACAATTCTATAGATAAAAGCTTTCTTCTAGTGGAAGAAACCACAGTAACATTTTATAAGACATAGGATAACTTAACAAAACTTCAGCAACAAAGAAATCTTCTAAGGACTCAAACCTGATACTCAGTATTTTTACCATGAATTCTAACAAAGGAAAGCAAAGCAAACAAGGAAATGGAAGTTCAAAGTTAAAGCTGAACAATTTTCTAAAATGACTACTCTGCCAAAATCAAAGTTCAAACAAGTAAGATTCACAAAGTCCAAATTCTCTTCTAAAGCAATGTAAGTTCTATCCATAACATTAAACTTCTCTAGGAAATTTTAGAATTTTTTGACATTTATGATGACTTATTTAAATACTTAGGAGAAAAACGCATACCATGTATATACCAGTTTGTACTTATAAGCCTTACAATAAGTATGAAGAGACAATGCCAGGAGACCATTGCTTTTAAAAGTCAGTTATTTTAGAATACTTGGCCTCCCAATAACTTCAAAGAGGGCAGAGTGCTCCCTCAAAGACACATCATGCCATAAATGCTTTAGATACAACAATCCAAATTCTTTATTCGAAGGCCAAAAAGATCTTATTATCCCAGGTACAGACTGTGTTCAGCTACAAAGCCTTCTGAGGACCTTGTGTTTTAAGTCACATGTGAAGTGCAGTGTAATAATCACAAAGTCTGTAACCACTAAGCCCTCTTGGCAATGTTACTCAAGAAGATCTGGTACTTTTTTTTTCTGGACAAGTGTAGGCAAGCTGATCCTGGTTTTTCTTTTTAATTCAGCAACTAGACCAGGCTCTTACAGTGTTTAAAGGGGACTCTGGAGTGTAGGCATTCATCACAGTTTTTTGGTGTTGACATTTCCAAAATAAAAAACGGAGAGAGAAGCAGGGGAGAGAACTAGGAAAGGAAAGAAAAGGAAGAAAGGGAAAGGAGACAGGGAGGGGGAGAATGGGCTTTGGAGTCAAACAGATCAGAGTGAGAATCTCAGCTCTGTAATTAATTCATTAGCAGTGTGACCTTGACGAACCCGACGTCCCTCATCTGTGAAGGTGGAATAGTGGTTCCTGTATTACGGGACAGGAGGGAGAGCTGAATGAGGTAACACATGGAGAGTGCTTAACAGAATGCCTCACATGTAGAAAGTTATCAGGATGTTAACTACTCTGTATAATTATTATTTTTATTGTAACCAAATAAGTTTGTCAGTTTAATGAGCTTACTCAGAAGATATTCAGCTCTTCAACAACATGATATACTCTTTGCAAAACTAAGAAAAATAACTGAGGTCAAGAAAGATACTGTTTTCAATAAATATTTTCTGGGAATTTGCCATCTTATAAGGCACTAAGAGCATAGACCCAAGAGCCAGAGGGCCTGGCTTAGAATCCCAAATCTGCCACCTGCTGTTTGTGAGACTGTGAGCATGTATTTACCCTGGGTCCCAGTTTCTGTCTGTCAACTGGGGATGACAATATATGACAAAAGACCCTTAGGGATGTGGTGAGGATTAAATGAATTACTATACATGAACTGCTCAGGATAGTGCCTGGCACTTGGTATGTGCTATGGAAGTGTTAAGTTGGATTTAGTTGTTATTTTCACCAGGAAATTCACCCCCAAACTGGCCATTGTTAAACCCATCATAGGAGACTATGATTTGGAAACTCGTGAGCTCTAAGTCTGAACTACAGTCTTACCTCACTACTTATCAGTTCTCTATGTACACACTCCTGGTCATCTACCTGTACAGATTCTGCATATCACAGCACACTATCTGCTAAGTCACTGGCAAAATCTGAACACACATTATAACGATGTGTACTTGCATGTGTGCACCAAGCTTACAGTGATGGTCTCTGGAGGGTAGGAATGTGATGTGTTTACTTTTACTTGACTATATTTTCTAACTTCCTGTCATGCACAAGTACAGCTTCTATAATAATAAAAGGTTGTTCAAAAATTTGGCAATGAAAGAAACACTTCTTGTATTTGTCTAAGAAAAAAAAAGCCCACAAATTTCATACCTGTATTTATGAATGATGGCATTAAATAGTTTTCCATCTCTCCAGCAGGTAGTGAAATTTTCACACCGTATTCCAGCATAACCGTCTACTGCCTGCTGTGTCCACAGCAGCAATCTCTCTTTTGCAGACATATCCTCTGATTCTCCAGTAATGTGGATATCAGATATCTAAACATAACGGAAAGCATTAAACTATTAGGAAGGAAACTCACTCAGATTAAGAACCTACTATGTGTGAAGCGCTATGTTAATTAATCCTCTTAACTCTCACCTGCAAGCTAAGTAAAGTTTCCCCATTTGATGCAGAAGGAAACCAAATTTCAGAAAGGTTAATAGATTGAAAGGTCAGATTTAACCCAAGCGTCTAATTTTTTTTATTATACCAAAACATCACAACATTGAAAATTCTACATTCCTCTTTTCTAATCAGATCTGTTAAAATAAGAAAATCCTTTTCCAATTTCAAATGAAACCTACAAATTAATCTACATTACCACCTGTGGAGCAGAATTTGATCCAATAGGTATTCTGTATAAGAACAAAGAAGGAAAATAATACCTTCCCCAATTAACTAACAATCTGGCCTAAAGTCTCTTTCATTTTCTCAGGAGCCCGTGTTCAGATTACTTAACATGAAACCTTTATCATCTGATTTTTTTCCACATACTTTGTTTTCATTAAATCTTCTAAAAGTCTCTTTCATTAAACAATAATAAAACAGGCCACCAATTCACATGGTTTACATTTTCTCAAGAACTTCTTTGTTAAGGGTCCTTCTTAATTAATCTGCTGATAATGATGTTAAGGCACAAAGTAACTTTACCAGGAGTCACACAGTAATTCAAAAACTGGGATTAATACCAACAAACAACTGTTCCCTCAATCAGTGCCTGACCCAGAGCCAAGGAATCAAGAAGACGGGAGGCAAGCCAGGATCAGGATGAGCAAATAAAAATTGGAAGCCAGACATCGGAAGGCACGAGTCATTTTATAACAGGAAAAAAAAAATCACTAAAGTCATGAGATTGGCCTCTAGTGCTGGCCACTAGGCCCATAGCTTTGAACAGTGCATTTCAAGTCGGTGAGTCACTCACTCCCTCATCTATAAAATGAGGAGGTAGGAGGTATAAGCAGATAATGTTTAAGATTCTTTTCAGTCTAAAGTCTTAAGAAGAGACTGCTAATACAACACAGAAGACAGAGGTTAAATCAGGCAGAGTCAAATAACTGAAAGTAGAAAATAAAAATTTTTTAAACCGGCCAAAGATAGCCTTTTACATGTGGTAATGCCAGGCTTAAACAGGAAGCCCTTTATTCCTGGCAGCTGCCACAAGAGCCAGAGGCACAGGCACCCCAGGGAACGGGATTGGGAAGGCTGCCACAAAGCCCGTGGGCCTGGTAACCCCCGAAATACCACCTGCAGATGACGGCAGGGACCACAGCACCCTTTCTCCTGCACTCAGGCAGAGGCCACCATGCCCTGGGAGCCCACTCTCAGCCATAGTCTGAGACGTGCTCCTTGACAAACGGCCAGGATTTGACAGTGGAGGAAAGTATCTCAATATAACCATCTTCCCCAGGAATCCATGCTCATCGTCACAGCGTGTAAAAAGAACTGTGTGCATGAACACGTTATACAGTGTACATACGAAGGATTTTCTTTCTTTTTTTTTTGTAATGTGGGGTAAAAAAGAACAGAAAAATCACCAGTATTCTGTCGCCCAACTTCCAGCTGATATTCTGGGCTAAACTTTTGCTGGAGGGCCTCTGGCACATCTGGGAGTCTAAACCTCATCTCCACCACATAAGACCATTCCGTCACGTGTAAAATGATGATGATAACAGCTATTAGGCGGTATTGTGGGATTTCCACAATGTGAGCACAGTGTAGTGGCTGGCATGCAGTTAAGCACAGGCTCCCTTCGTCAGCTATTTTATTGCTGTGGTTATTATCACGCTTTCTGACAAAAGGCGAAGCAAAAGCTCTGCTTTACAACTCTCCTAATTCTCTTCCTGTTGCTAGAAGTGAAAAAGTTTTAAAATGTGCTGCCTCCAACGACTCAAAATCTATGAAACAAAGGTTCAGAGAAACTAACCTAGGAAACGCTGTAAATTAAAGAGTTGAAACTCTAGGTAAAATTTCACAACTAGGTAAAGGTCCCTCTCAGTTTTACAGATGATAAAATCAACTGCTTCTGGGAATTGCTAAACAAAGGCAGGTGTTACAGGGGTGGTATTTGTAACCGTATAACGAAAAGGGAGAGAGCTGGGAGAGGCAGGACTATTTTCTGCCGAGTCAAGAAAAATCCATGCCAGTCAGTCCAGTCACAAAAGTCATTATCTATTAACAGGGGAAGTCAGTAAATTTCAACTACATGGTAAGTGTGATAGGTTTTACTGCTACACAGCATTTCACCCAAGGCAGGATATTAAAGGAAGAGGAGCTTAGAGGTCTGAAAATGGTCTCATCAACCAAGAGGAAATAATATATTCGTATTCAGTGCTTCCAATACATGAATTTCAGGTCATTCCTCACACATACAATTTCAGACTGTTACCCATGCATACACTATTTTAAAAACTACGATTTAAAAATGTATATTCAAATATGTTATAGATCAAATTTTTAACACATTAACCATTTTCAGAGTCTCTTGCTATTTCCAATCAACTATTACCCCCTCATGGACACTCAGGTATTTTTTTAAATACACAGTTACTGTTAGCTACTATCTGAGAATATCAAACTTTTCATGATACCATGCAGCCAAAACTAAAAAGAAAAATAAATTCAATGCCAAAAATTCTAAGTTTGCAGTTGTCATCCATAACACATTCAAAATTCAGCAAAACAGCCTGAATCCTTCATCTATGACAGGTCAGGTCAGACAGGAAGTATTCAAGGCTCCTCCCTCCAAGTCCTAGAGGCCAGACAGAGAGAGACCTGAGGAGGTTTCAGTTCATGCTGCTTGCGTTCAACTTCCAGTTCCAACAGTTAACAGGATTATGACCCAGAGCCACTCACATAATCTCTCTAAAATCCATTCTTCTCATTTTTAAAACTTAAATGATCACATAATAATTTCTACCTCCTCGAGTGGTTCTAAAGATAAGACAAAATAATCCACATGGAGTACTCAGCGGTACCTGGTAACAGAAAACTAAATGTTAGCGTCTCCCACCACGATTTTATTAGAACTATTTGCTGCTTGAGGCTTCTCACCAACAATCTGTCAGCATCAAAACAAACAAAATACTTTACACCAGAGTTCCTTTTGAAAACTTGAAGCCCTCGTGCCTCACATCGAGCTCACTGTTGCCTACTGCCCAGAGTCAAGTTCTTCCGGTCACTGACCCTCTCATGCCCCCATTTCATCTCTCTTGACCCACTCCCCACCACTCCTAAACTTTCTAGAAATATCTATTCCATGGTAAACAAAGTCTCTGACATCTTCAAAATCTTACACTGCCTCTACCTTTTTACTGAACCAGGTTACCCCCACTGCATTAATGCAAATCCCAGACACCACTAGGCTCCCAGGCCAGGCAAGTGTATTTTAACTCCCCCAATGAGGCAAAACCAATAGTATTCAAACTACTCCCTGCAGGTGTAAAGACCTCACTTTTTACACTGTAGGCCACTCTTGCACTAGCATCTCCCTCTCCTCCACATACCCCAAATATCTGACACTTACTGTGTTCCTATCTCCACCCCACACCCCATCCCACAGACCTGTTTTCTCTTCCTTTCAGCCATTCACACACCTACTGCTACATCCTGGATCTCATCACCTTGAACCAGAGCCAGTCCACCTCAGATATTTGACCTCTGCTACCAATTTCCTGTTCTACCACTTTCAGTCCCAAACATTGGCTAAACCTATTATCTGGTTCTATCAACACCTCACATTCCTGACTTGACAAATTTTGTCCCAGTCTATGAGCCTGTTTCTATCTTTACCTCCTTTTCTGTCTGGCCCTACTGCACACTCCACCACTTCAACTAATACTACGTATTTTCCCTTATCCCTCTTGACAGAGCTGAGACAATATGCAATGACTGGAACCCTCATTATCGGCACTAAGAGAAGATGGTGTGTCCAACTATGGAAGAGGGTCCTGGAGGGTAGAGGGTGTAGACAGAGAGGGAGAATTCAAACACAAGAAATAAAGCCTGACCCCAACTCACACAGTTCTAACTGCAGCAAAACCAGACATGTGCCTGCTCATGGTTTATCCACAATGCGTTTTATTTCATTGTGAGGGTCTGACCAAGTGCCTCAGGAAACGTGAACCATAGTTTCATCAAACAGCTTGGGGACACCATAAATATCCAAAAGCAAACTGAATCCTTTGTTTCTGCAATCTGGGGGCCAGAGAAAACAGGGCTAGAACTCTCAGAACACAGAACAATGAGTTTCTTCAACTCTTCTGCAACCTTCTGTGTGTTGACTAATCTTGCCAAACACACTCATCTACTAGTTTTCCACATTGCTAGGCAAGAAATAAGCACCTAATTGTAACAGGAGAAGAGAGTCTTACATCCTTATTCCCTCTTTTCCCACTACAAACTACGGAGTTGATGACTATTATCTTTAGTCCGGACCATTACCTCTTGACTCCAATGCCAGTACAAACTGTTATGATAGACCTAGAATAATATTGGCCCAAGAAAGCTTCGACTTTCTTCTGGAACTAAGCCCCAGTGACATCAGCAACCGCCTCCTCACCGCTCACAGCCCTCTCTTGCCCTACTCTCACTTCCCCATCATGCTGCTCCTGATCGGCAGCCACAGCAACCCAGTTCACTCCCAGCCGTCTACTCCATGATCAAACCTACGTCAAACCATGTGAATTACATGCTCCCTCTCAACTAGGGCCCTCTGCTCAAGCTGTCTCTCCACTTTGAATGTTCTCCTTATATTGTTCTGAGCATGACATACATTAAGTGCTGAATAACTAAAGAGGAGTGGGAGACAGAGAGGAGGGGGAGGGAGGGAGGGAGGGAGGGAGGGAGGGAGGGAGGGAGGAAGGAAGGAAGGAGTGGGAGACAGAGGGGGGAGGGAGGGAGAAGGAAGGAAGGAAGGAAGGAAGGAAGGGAGGGAGGGAGGGAGGGAGGGAGGGAGGGAGGGAGGGAGGAAGGGAGGGAGGAAGGAGTGGGAGACAGAGGGGAGGAGGAGGGAGGGAGGGAGGGAGGGAGGGAGGGAGGGAGGGAGGGAGGGAAGGAAGGAAGGAAGGAAGGAAGGAAGGAAGGAAGGAAGGAAGGAAGGAAGGAAGGAAGGAAGGAAGGAAGGAAGGAAGGAAGGAAGGAAGGAAGGAAGGAAGGAAGGAAGGAAGGAAGGAAGGAAGGAAGGAAGGAAGGAAGGAAGGAAGGAAGGAAGGAAGGAAGGAAGGAAGGAAGGAAGGAAGGAAGGAAGGAAGGAAGGAAGGAAGGAAGGAAGGAAGGAAGGAAGGAAGGAAGGAAGGAAGGAAGGAAGGAAGGAAGGAAGGAAGGAAGGAAGGAAGGAAGGAAGGAAGGAAGGAAGGAAGGAAGGAAGGAAGGAAGGAAGGAAGGAAGGAAGGAAGGAAGGAAGGAAGGAAGGAAGGAAGGAAGGAAGGAAGGAAGGAAGGAAGGAAGGAAGGAAGGAAGGAAGGAAGGAAGGAAGGAAGGAAGGAAGGAAGGAAGGAAGGAAGGAAGGAAGGAAGGAAGGAAGGAAGGAAGGAAGGAAGGAAGGAAGGAAGGAAGGAAGGAAGGAAGGAAGGAAGGAAGGAAGGAAGGAAGGAAGGAAGGAAGGAAGGAAGGAAGGAAGGAAGGAAGGAAGGAAGGAAGGAAGGAAGGAAGGAAGGAAGGAAGGAAGGAAGGAAGGAAGGAAGGAAGGAAGGAAGGAAGGAAGGAAGGAAGGAAGGAAGGAAGGAAGGAAGGAAGGAAGGAAGGAAGGAAGGAAGGAAGGAAGGAAGGAAGGAAGGAAGGAAGGAAGGAAGGAAGGAAGGAAGGAAGGAAGGAAGGAAGGAAGGAAGGAAGGAAGGAAGGAAGGAAGGAAGGAAGGAAGGAAGGAAGGAAGGAAGGAAGGAAGGAAGGAAGGAAGGAAGGAAGGAAGGAAGGAAGGAAGGAAGGAAGGAAGGAAGGAAGGAAGGAAGGAAGGAAGGAAGGAAG
The DNA here is from genome assembly GCF_030020395.1 of Manis pentadactyla. Lineage (NCBI taxonomy): Eukaryota > Metazoa > Chordata > Mammalia > Pholidota > Manidae > Manis > Manis pentadactyla. The sequence continues at coordinate 17,502,310 of NC_080034.1, read as the reverse complement.
GAAGGAAGGAAGGAAGGAAGGAAGGAAGGAAATATCAGAGACATATTTCAGGTTTTCATTTGGTATGGATGAGTTTTAACCCCTCATGTGAAACTTGTCATTTTAGAAAAGCAAATGGTTTCCAACTAACCTCACTTCCCAACAGTATAAAATCTCCTAGCCACTGCGCAGAAGTTCCCAGCAGCGAGCACAAGATGAGAGACCAGAGACTCAATGAGAACCCAACATCAGGTGATAAACCTCAGCTTCACCTGGATCATTTTTCTAAAGCAATTTTATAAACTTGACAGAATATACAGACTCAGAATGTACTTTCAATGAAAAAAAAAGCAAGCCAGCAGAGCCCATCGCATAGTACACTCTGATTTCATTCACAGCGTGGCAGGAGATGACCCACTTACTGCTAAATGAATTGCAACGGCATCTCTGTGTCGGTCAGCTGAGGCTGCAAATGTGAAAGTCCTCTGAGCAAAGTCAACACCACCAGACAACTGGGCGACAGGAACACCCTATTTTTACAGATGTGGTCATGGTTCTGGCATGCAGTTAGTACGTAAGAACAACGAGCTCCCAAAGTAGGGTCAGATAAAAGATTATTCACATTTGTTAAAAATGCATATGCATCATTATTCTATACAAGGCAAATAATGCAACTTTTAAAAAATAATTTAATGAAAAGATTTGAAAGTTTAATCAAATTCACTACTTAAATAATTTATGTGTAACAGGGGAAAAGGTAACATCTCTGAAGTTAAGGAACTAAGATACTTAGCTTAGAGAGGCTATAAATACAGTGAAGGATTGGCATCAGGGAAACTCATACCGAAAGACCACAAAGCCATTTGGCAGACTCCCTCGTTTCACTGGTGAACAAGCTGAGGCCGTACCAGGTGGTCTGACTTGTCCGGGGCCTCACAGCGTGCTAGGAGGAGGCTGAGACTTGGGACCTACGGCTCCCAAATTCCAATTCAGAAGCCTCAGGATCAGAATGAAATTTCTCTTTCATATTTAGAAAAGAAATCTATCCTTATAACACAGACTCATTTTTCCTCCAGGTTGGCAGCCATTGTGGGGACTTTGAGTGTATCCACTGCTGGCAGATGGCTGCACACACTTAGTCATGGGAGGGCTTTCAGTGTCTCTACTGGCAAAGAAGCTGATATGCAGAACACTACACAGGTTCAGAGGAAGACACGCCCTTGATTGTCCCACATGAACTCAATGTCAGGGTTCAGAGAACCCTCGTCACTAGACCAGCCATATCACCTTACCTGATGGCCTTCCCCCCAACCCCAGAACAGCAGACTCGCCTCTGGCATGACGTCCTCTTCCTCTCTCATATCAGAGCTACTATCAATCATGTCTCTGAAAGGTATCTGTACTAAGGGGTAAATAACCAATATTAACTTCAAATCGGTTCCTCCCAAGAGCTATTTCTGTTCCAACAGGTTGACAAAATTTTCACTAATTATGGAATTAGAGAAATACACTGTCTGATGTATATTAGATATTGAGTAAATATCTGATGAAGAAATAGTGAGAAGATGAGGAATCGGGATGTGGGGGGGTGGAAGGAGACAGCCTACTCTGCTTATGCATGCTTTATGTCCAAAGGGAAGAAAGAAGGACCCCTTAAAAATTTTGAAAACTAATAGAGCTCTTCTCCTCAGCATTATAAGATGTTTCCTCCCTTCTACAGGAGCAGAAAACAGTAATAAGATAGAAGTTACAACATGCTTATAGTCTACTAAGTCTTTTTCACATATATTAACTCATTTAATTAAAACAAGAAACCATCCTATTTTACAGATGTGGAAGGTAGATTTAAGTCTTCTGACTCAAGATCTCATAAGTTCTCTTTCCTCCACTATATTAAATCTACAATGACTCCCTACAACATTACAGAAAGAAAGAGCTTCAACTATTGGTGAACCACCTCATTATATAAGCAAAAACTGCTTTAAGGAACACACAGTGGATGTAGAAATAACAACTAGTCAAACATTCTTTCTAGGAAAGAGAAGTCATATCACCCCTTATAGCCTTTGCAGAACACAAAATACCTACTGGTTCAGAGGGTTAGACACAAGAGTGTTATCAAAGGAAACTCAATTCCTTCACATATGTTTGTTAAAATAGAGTTTATACTCGATTTGAAAGAGTTCAGGTATTAGTAAGGATGAAAACAACAGGTTGGAAAAGGTAAATCTCAGGATTCTTCTACCTCATGAGTCTCTTAACATAATTACTTCAAGAGTAAAAGTTTACTATTAGGAGAAAGATTAGTGCAGAGCTGTGGGGGGTGGCGACCTGTGTGGGGTCAATTCCATACCCCAAGGATACTAGCCTTGCGACTTCTCTGGACCTCAATTTCCCGTCATCATGATAGTGTGAGACTGAGATCAAACACACACAGGATTCAAAACAGTGCCTGCCCCAGAGTGAGTGGAGTAACTATGTACCAGGGTGGGTATTATTGCTTAACTCTTTCATTTCACACTACTTGACACTGTAGTCAGGCAAAAGCAAATCCCACATTAGTGTTTGTCAACACAGGCCAATGTTTCCAAGCCAAGATGTTTGCCTCCACAGACAACCTCTTCAAAGATGTTTTAGCTATTTTGGCAGAACAAAATGTAATCAACACATTTTTTAGTGTCTGCTTCCAAATTTCAAAAATGTGTGAAAGTGAACCACAAAATATTTTTAACACAAAGATGGTACAAATATTTTGAAAATTCCATCCAGTTAAAACTGCCTCCCTAAAAGGAAGATAGAGGATAGAAGGCTAAAAACTTGATAAAGCTCACATGCTAAGCCTCTAAACTGATGGCTACCTTTAGCAAATTTCTTATTTGAATAAGGGGGGAAATTAATATGAATGTAACTATCCTGTACAGCAAAGGATTTTAAACTTCTGCATATTCTTCATTTAACTGAAAATAGAGAGATACTATAATGCTGATAGAGACCCAAATTATATGCAACTATTTCACAACTAAATTTTCACAAATTCTTTAAAATCCTAATAACTAGGAATAGTAAAAAAAAAAAAAAAATCAATAAATTCACTTTCATTAAAAAAGATGAATGGTTCAGAAAGAAATGAATTAGTTAACTGTAAAGCAAATGACCTTTGTTTTCAAGATCTGCAGAGCAAAGTTATATGAAAGGGAAAACATTCAGATTTCATCCTAGTCATTGGATTCTAAGTAAATATTCTGTAGTCTAAGATGCATCAAACATCTGGTTAAGAAAACAACACTGAATAAATACATTACAGTGAATTTGAATATTAATGTATTCTAACATTTTTAAATGGTTCTCAATTTTTTTTAAGTTTTTAGAATATAAAGTCAATAACAATACTCAATTCTTCATTATTCAGACATTGATAATACAAATTGTACAATATCCACACTCCTTATTTCTCATCCTTTTCTTCCTTTAGGTCACTGTGCTGTCCACTGACAAGTCACTGAAGCATGAAAAGGAACATAAAAATAGTTCAGTTTTCATTGGTATAGCTACATAGCATGGTGGGAAGTTAAAATATTCATTCATCATCCCAAAAGTCTAACTTTCAGGTGACTAAGTTTACACTCATGGTCCCTATCATTTGTTAGGAACAAACAAAGGGATATAATGAATGTGGAAAAGGGTTGTATTTTATTATCTCAGAGTGTGAAGTTTGAGTTCAACATACAATAGAGGTCATGTATTGTTTGGTAGAGAAGTAAAAGAAGGGAGGGATATAGGGATGGGTGAAAACACTAAACACAAAAAGGGATGCAGTTTATATATACAGATTCATAGGAATTCAAAACTAAAAAAGGTATATGTGGAAAAAGGTGAGCAGCTTGTTATCAGTTAAGAGTTCAGCTTGGTAGATAATCATGGGTGACATCCAAGGTCTTCCATTTACTGAGTCACGTGAACAATTATTTAACTTTTCTGAGGCTCAATTTCTCCTCTGCCAAATGGAGCTAATAATAGAACCATCTCACAGACTTGTTCTAAGGATTAAATAACATAATGAAGGAATGTCTGGTATATAGTAGCATTCAACAAATACCATTATTATTAATAGTAGGATCATGATCTAGCGCAATATCATGATCTAGTGCAATATCCTCCTTTTCTAGAAAATGAAACTGAAACCTGGAGAAATGAAGGCGGCTATTCAAATCACATAGCTCTCTGATGACAAAACCTGACTAGAGCTCAGAACTCCTGCCTTTCAGGCCCATAACCCACACTGCTTATCAGAAAACCTATAGTGAGAAGAGAACGAGAGAGCAAATGCTAGGCTAGGATGATGCTGCTTCTCAAAATTTCATGTGTTTTTAAGAAACATGTGAGAGGCATATATAAACACACAGTGTTCTCTCATGCCCCACTAGGAGATACTGAGATCAAGTAAAATCTGGGGTAAGGTGTTTGTAACAAGCATTCCAGATGCTTCTGCCAACAGGACCCTGTGGTCACACTCTGGGAAGAATCACTGTAGAAGGAAGATACCAAACTCTCCATTCACAGTCTTGACCATTGGAATCACCTGTGGAGCCCCACCCTGACCCACCACTTTAGAAGCACTGGAATAACATCCAGGTATTTACATTTTTTTAAAGCTCCTTAGGTGACACCTACAAGTGGTCAGTTAGAGAGCCAATGGCCTATAAACAGAGAACAAACACTGCCATTTTTGCTGAGATCAACATAACAAGACTGGGAAGGTGGGATTTGTAAAACTAAAGAAAGAATGTTTATGGGAAAACCTCAAGGGCAAAAATAGAGGAAGCATGTGAGTCTTTGACAAGTAAGGGATCCCTACAGAAAATGTGGGCAATGAACTCATTATTCCCTCTCCCCAAACATGGCCTGCCTTTGCCACTTCTGTTCTTGACACTTATCCTTCATAGATGAACATCAACTCCTTTACACATCAGTCCCTGCTCTGACCTCATAGCAACTACTTCAAAACTTTGACAATTGATCAAAGTAGAATGCTGTACCATAGCTTTACTTGGCTATTGCCATTTACTGTGTTGACTTAAGGCTGTTATTTAACCATTCCGAGTGTCCAATTCTTCACCTAAAAAAGAGGAACTATTTTCCATATTTCATAGTTGTTAAGATAACCAAAAGACATATGTCTGAAATCATTTTTCCAATTCCAAAGCAATATACAAACCTAAGATTCTCTTTTTTTAAATTTACACCTCCTTATCCTAGTAAAGATGTAACATGCTTATCAGATTTATATGCAATAGGCACTCGAGAAGAGGCTGGCAGAGCCATGTCCACAGAGCCAATAAGGAAAGAGGGCCATTCTAGGTCAGCATATGGTTGAAAGGATTTAAAGAGGAGGTAGGCTGGTCACCTGTACTAAGAATGACAAATTTCACAGAACCAGGGAAGTTCAAGTAGGAGGCCTGAATTAAGTCTGAGATTAAGAAAAGCTCAAAGACAAAGCTGGGGGTATTACATGCCCTGAATTCAAAGTATCTACAAACCTACAATAATCAAAACAGTATGGTACTGGCACAAGAACAGACCCTTAGCTCAATGGAACAGAATAAAGAGCCCAGAAATAACCCCACACATACATGATCCAGTAAAATATGATAAAGGACCACAAATATACAATGAGGAAAAGACAGTCTCTTCAATAAATGGTGTTGGGAAAACTGGACAGCTACATTCAAGAGAATGAAACTAGATTACTGTCTTACACCATACACAAAAGTAAATAAGAAATGGATTAAAGACTAAATATAAGACATGAAACATAAAACTTTTAGAAGAAAATACAGGCAAAAATTTCTTGGAACATAAGTATGAGAAATTTTTTTCTGGAAACATCTCCCTGGGCAAGGGAAACAAAATAAAATATGAACAAGTGGAACTACATCAAACTTAAAAGCTCCTATACAGCAAAGGACACCACTAACAAAACAAAAAGGAAGAATATATTCATAAATGATTTATCTGATAAGGGGTTAACATCCAAAATCAGGAACTCATATGATTCAACACCAAAAATACAAATAACCCAATTAAAAAATGGTCAGAGGACCTGAACATTTTTCCAAAGAAATACACATGGCCAACAAGCACATGAAAAGATGTTCCACATGGCTAACCACAAGAGAAATGCAATCAAAACCACAATGAGATATCACCTCACATCAGTCAGAATGGCCACTATCAAAATAACAAGAAATAACAAGTACTGGTGAGGATGTGGGGAAAAGGGAACCCTCCTACACTGTTGGTGGGAATGTAAACTACACTGTTGGTGGGATGCAGCCACTATGGAAAGCAGTATGGAGTGTCCTCAAAAAACTAAAAATAGAAATACCATATGACCCAATTAACTCCACTTCTAGGAATTTACCTGAAGAAAACAGAATCTCTGACTTGAAAAGACAAATGCACCCTTATGTTTATTGCCACATTATTTGCAATAGCCAAGACATGGAGTAACCAAAGTGTCCATCAATAGATGAATGGATAAAGATGTGGTACATAGACACAACAGAATATTATTTAGCCACAAAAAGAAAGAAATCCTGCCATTTGCAACAATGTGGATGTACCTAGAAGGTATTATGTATGCTAAGTGAAATAGGCCAGGCAGAGAAATACAAATACCATATGATTTCACTTACTTGTGGAATCTAAAAACAAAACAAAACAAAATTAACGAAATAGCAGTAGACTCAGACACTGAGAAGTGATTGGGGGTTATCATGGGGTTGGGGGGGTGGGGGTTGGGGGGGTGAAAGAGGTGAAGGGTATAAAGTGGCACTGAATCTCAATCATGATGTAAATTATTCACAGCGATGCAAATACAGCATAGAAAATATAGTCAATAGTTCCATAACATCTTTCTCTGTTGACAGTAACTACACTAGTTAGGGGGAGTATTTAATAATATATATAACTGTTGAATCCCTATGTTGTATCTGGAAACCAATATAATATTGTGTATCAACTGTACTTCAATAAAAAAGCAAATAAAAATGAAAATTTTTCAAAAAGAAAAGAAAAAGTTCAAAGAAATGTCCACATTCTTCTTGGAGGTTAACCCAGAAGTCATCAAGCCCATCCGTGCACACAAGTGACTAAGAACAGAATGTACCAAATAGGGTAACTATGAGAAAGGTCTTAAAAGAATAAAAGGCATGCTGGCTAACAGGCCATTTTGGGGAGGTAATACTAATGATGGGGCTGAGAGATCTCACCATCGGCTAATTCTCCAGTGAAAACTGTGGAATTCAACACAAGACAGAGTTTGTTCACAGTTCCAACCACAGATAATTAAGCAAACGGAGTCAACACCCTGAGGTAGCAGGAAGAGTGTCCTAAAGGAGGCGGCCACGCTCTCGGTCCCGACTGGGCTGCCACAGAACAGCCTTTATCTGAACTACAGTGCGAGGTTCAAGTCCTCAGATGAAAGCACCGACTACCCCGTTCAGCTTCCACCTGGAAGGTATGAGGCTTGGTTAAGTACTGCCATCACCACAATTAATTAACAAATCTGATTAGCTGGTTTATGACTTATTTTCACATATATTTTCCATTGAAGTTTCAAAAATCATTAGACCCACGAGTAAGAAAGAAGAATGAAATCCTTGGCATGAGCACAGTACTAAGGAGGAGAGGGGGGAGGCTTATGTACCTCTTAGGAAATAGATTTTAAGAATTTCCATTAATAAAAAAAAATGTAAGGAGGGGGGCGGAAGATGGCGGCGTGAGTAGAGCAGCGGAAATCTCCTCCCAAAACAACATATATCTATGAAAATATAACAAAGACAACCCTTCCTAGAATAAAGACCAGAGGACACAGGACAATATCCAGACCACATCCACACCTGAGAGAACCCAGCGCCTCGCGAAGGGGGTAAGATACAAGCCCCGGCCCCGCGGGAGCCGAGCGCCCCTCCCCCCAGCTCCCGGCGGGAGAAGAGCAGGCAGAGCGGGAGGGAGACGGAGCCCAGGGCTGCCGAACACCCAGCCCCAGCCATCCGGGCCAGAGTGCAGGGCCCTCGATACTGGGAAAACAGGGCAGCAAGAACAGTGAGCAGGCACTGGAGGCTGGGCGACAGAGGACATAAGAAAAGCACGCGACCATTTTTTTTTTTTGCTTTTTTGCTGCTTTGTTTTGGCGAGCGCTTTTTGGAAGTCTTAAAGGGACAGGGACCCCAATATTAGGGAAACAGGGCAGAAAGACCGGTGAGCAGAGGCCTGAGGCTGGCACCGGAGAATAAAGAAAAACGAACGACCACCTTTTTTTTTTTTTTTAATTAAAAAAATTTTTTTTCTTGTTTTTTTTTGTGGTCGTTGTTTTGTTTTGGCGGGTGCTTTTTGGAAGTCTTAAAGGGGCAGGGCAGGCCACTTAATCCAGAGGTAGGGAATCCGGGACCTCTGGGCACCCTAACCCCTGGGCTGCAGGGAGCAGGGAGGCCCCTTACGGAGATAAATAGCCTCCCAGCAGCTCCTGCTCCAACGCGACTCCACCATTTTGGAGTAGCTGCCCGAGCCAGGCCACGCCCACAGCAACAGCGGAGATTAACTCCATAGCAGCCGGGCAGGAAGCAGAAACCCTGTCTGCGCGCAGCTGCGCAGCACAAGCCACTAGAGGCCGCTGTTCTCCCAGGAGAGGAGGGCCACAAACCAACAAGAAAGGAAGTCCTTCCAGCCGTCACTCGTCCCAGTTCTGCAGACTATTCCTATCACCATGAAAAGGCAAAGCTACAGGCAGACAAAGATCACAGAGACAACACCAGAGAAGGAGACAGACCTAACCAGCCTTCCTGACAAAGAATTCAAAATAAGAATCATAAACATGCTGACAGAGATGCAGAGAAATACGCAAGAAAAATGGGATGAAGTCCGGAAAGAGATCACAGATGCCAGAAAGGAGATCGCAGAAATGAAACAAACTCTGGAAGGGTTTATAAGCAGAATGGATAGAATGCAAGAGGCCATTGATGGAATTGAAATCAGAGAACAGGAACGCATGGAAGCTGACATAGAGAGAGACAAAAGGATCTCCAGGAATGAAACAATATTAAGAGAACTGTGTGACCAATCTAAAAGGAGCAATATCCGTATCATAGGGGTCCCAGAAGAAGAAGAGAGAGGCAAAGAGATGGAAAGTATCTTAGAAGAAATAATTGCTGAAAACTTCCCCACACTGGGGGAGGAAGTAATCAAACAGACCACGGAAATACACAGAACCCCCAACAGAAAGGATCCAAGAAGGGCAACACCAAGACACATAATAATTAAAATGGCAAAGATCAAGGACAAGGAAAGAGTGTTAAAGGCAGCTAGAGAGAAAAAGGTCACCTATAAAGGGAAACCCATCAGGCTAACGTCAGATTTCTCAACAGAAACCCTACAGGCCAGAAGAGAATGGCATGATATATTTAATACAATGAAACAGAAGGGCCTTGAACCAAGGATACTGTATCCAGCACGACTATCATTCAAATATGACGGTGGGATTAAACAAGTCCCAGACAAACAAAAGCTGAGGGAATTTGCTTTCCACAAACCACCTCTACAGAACATCTTACAGGGACTGCTCTAGATGGGAGCACTCCTAGAAAGAGCACAGCACAAAACACCCAACATATGAAGAATCGAGGAGGAGGAACAAGAAGGGAGAGAAGAAAAGAATCTCCAGACAGTGTATATAACAGCTCAATAAGCGAGCTAAGTTAGGCAGTAAGATACTAAAGAGGCTAACCTTGAACCTTTGGTAACCACGAATTTAAAGCCTGCAATGGCAATAAGTACATATCTTTCAATAGTCACCCTAAATGTTAATGGGTTGAATGCACCAATCAAAAGACACAGAGTAACAGAATGGATAAAAAAGCAAGACCCATCTATATGCTGCTTACAAGAAACTCACCTCAAACCCAAAGACATGTACAGACTAAAAGTCAAGGGATGGAAAAACATATTTCAAGCAAACAACAGTGAGAAGAAAGCAGGGGTTGCAGTACTAATATCAGACAAAATAGACTTCAAAACAAAGAAAGTAACAAGAGATAAAGAAGGACACTACATAATGATAAAGGGCTCAGTCAAACAAGAGGATATAACCATTCTAAATATATATGCACCCAACACAGGAGCACCAGCATATGTGAAACAAATACTAACAGAACTAAAGGGGGATATAGACTGCAATGCATTCATTCTAGGAGACTTCAACACACCACTCACCCCAAAGGATAGATCCACTGGGCAGAAAATAAGTAAGGACACGGAAGCACTGAACAACACAGTAGAGCAGATGGACCTAATAGACATCTATAGAACTCTACATCCAAAAGCAGCGGGATATACATTCTTCTCAAGTGCACATGGAACATTCTCCAGAATAGACCACATACTAGGCCACAAAAAGAGCCTCAGAAAATTCCAAAAGATTGAAATCCTACCAACCAACTTTTCAGACCACAAAGGCATAAAACTAGAAATAAACTGTACAAAGAAAGCAAAGAGGCTCACGAACACATGGAGGCTTAACAACACGCTCCTAAATAATCAATGGATCAATGACCAAATCAAAATGGAGATCCAGCAATATATGGAAACAAATGACAACAACAACACTTAGCCCCAACTTCTGTGGGACACAGCAAAAGCAGTCTTAAGAGGAAAGTATATAGCAATCCAAGCATATTTAAAAAAGGAAGAGCAATCCCAAATGAATGGTCTAATGTCACAATTATCGAAATTGGAAAAAGAAGAACAGATGAGGCCTAAGGTCAGCAGAAGGAGGGACATAATAAAGATCAGAGAAGAAATAAATAAAATTGAGAAGAATAAAACAATAGCAAAAATCAATGAAACCAAGAGCTGGTTCTTCGAGAAAATAAACAAAATAGATAAGCCTCTAGCCAGACTTATTAAGAAGAAAAGAGAGTCAACACAAATCAACAGTATCAGAAACGAGAAAGGAAAAATCACGACGGACCCCACGGAAATGCAAAGAATTATTGGAAAATACTATGAAAACCTATATGCTAACAAGCTGGGAAACCTAGGAGAAATGGACAACTTCCTAGAAAAATATAACCTTCCAAGATTGACCCAGGAAGAAACAGAAAATTTAAACAGACCAATTACCAGCAACGAAATTGAAGAGGTAATCAAAAAACTACCAAAGAACAAAACCCCCGGGCCAGATGGATTTACCTCGGAATTTTATCAGACATACAGGGAAGACATAATACCCATTCTTCTTAAAGTTTTCCAAAAAATAGAGGAGGAGGGGATACTCCCAAACTCATTCTATGAAGCTAACATCACCCTAATACCAAAACCAGGCAAAGACCCCACCAAAAAAGAAAACTACAGACCAATATCCCTGATGAACGTAGATGCAAAAATACTCAACAAAATATTAGCAAACCGAATTCAAAAATACATCAAAAGGATCATACACCATGACCAAGTGGGATTCATCCCAGGGATGCAAGGATGGTACAACATTCGAAAGTCCATCAACATCATCCACCACATCAACAAAAAGAAAGACAAAAACCACATGATCATCTCCATAGATGCTGAAAAAGCATTTGACAAAGTTCAACATCCATTCATGTTAAAAACTCTCAGCAAAATGGGAATAGAGGGCAAGTACCTCAACATAATAAAGGCCATCTATGATAAACCCACAGCCAACATTATATTGAACAGCGAGAAGCTGAAAGCATTTCCTCTGAGATCGGGAACTAGACAGGGATGCCCACTCTCTCCACTGTTATTTAACATAGTACTGGAGGTCCTAGCCACGGCAATCAGACAAAATAAAGAAATACAAGGAATCCAGATTGGTAAAGAAGAAGTTAAACTGTCACTATTTGCAGATGACATGATACTGTACATAAAAAACCCTAAAGACTCCACCCCAAAACTACTAGAACTGATATCGGAATACAGCAAAGTTGCAGGATACAAAATCAACACACAGAAATCTGTGGCATTCCTATATACTAACAATGAACCAACAGAGAGAGAAATCAGGAAAACAACTCCATTCACAATTGCATCAAAAAAAAATAAAATACCTAGGAATAAACCTAACCAAAGAAGTGAAAGACTTATACTCTGAAAACTACAAGTCACTCTTAAGAGAAATTAAAGGGGACACTAACAGATGGAAACTCATCCCATGCTCGTGGCTAGGAAGAATTAATATCGTTAAAATGGCCATCCTGCCCAAAGCAATATACAGATTTGATGCAATCCCTATGAAACTACCAGCAACATTCTTCAATGAACTGGAACAAATAATTCAAAAATTCATATGGAAACACCAAAGACCCCGAATAGCCAAAGCAATCCTGAGAAAGAAGAATAAAGTAGGGGGGATCTCACTCCCCAACTTCAAGCTCTACTATAAAGCCATAGTAATCAAGACAATTTGGTACTGGCACAAGAGCAGAGCCACAGACCAATGGAACAGACTAGAGAATCCAGACATTAACCCAGACATATATGGTCAATTAATATTTGATAAAGGAGCCATGGACATACAATGGCGAAATGACAGTCTCTTCAACAGGTGGTGCTGGCAAAACTGGACAGCTACATGTAGGAGAATGAAACTGGACCATTGTCTAACCCCATATACAAAAGTAAACTCAAAATGGATCAAAGACCTGAATGTAAGCCATGAAACCATTAAACTCCTGGAAGAAAACATAGGCGAAAACCTCTTAGACATAAACATGAGTGACCTCTTCTTGAACATATCTCCCCGGGCAAGGAAAACAACAGCAAAAATGAGTAAGTGGGACTATATTAAGCTGAAAAGCTTCTGTACAGCAAAAGACACCATCAATAGAACAAGAAGGATCCCTACAGTATGGGAGAATATATTTGAAAATGACACATCCGATAAAGGCTTGACGTCCAGAATATATAAGGAGCTCTCACGCCTCAACAAACAAAAAACAAATAACCCAATTAAAAAATGGGCAGAGGAACTGAACAGACAGTTCTCCAAAAAAGAAATACAGATGGCCAACAGACACATGAAAAGATGCTCCACATCGCTAATTATCAGAGAAATGCAAATTAAAACTACAATGAGGTATCACCTCACACCAGTAAGGATGGCTGCCATCCAAAAGACAAACAACAACAAATGTTGGCGAGGCTGTGGAGAAAGGGGAACCCTCCTACACTGCTGGTGGGAATGTAAGTTAGTTCAACCATTGTGGAAAGCAGTATGGAGGTACATCAAAATGCTCAAAACAGACTTACCATTTGACCCAGGAATTCCACTCCTAGGAATTTACCCTAAGAATGCAGCAATCAAGTTTGAGAAAGACAGATGCACCCCTATGTTTATTGCAGCACTATTTACAATAGCCAAGAATTGGAAGCAACCTAAATGTCCATCAATAGATGAATGGATAAAGAAGATGTGGTACATATACACAATGGAATACTACTCAGCTATAAGAAAAGGGCAAATCCAATCATTTGCAGCAACATGGATGGAGCTGGAGGGTATTATGCTCAGTGAAACAAGCCAAGCGGAGAAAGAGAAATACCAAATGATTTCACTTATCTGTGGAATATAAGAACAAAGGAAAAACTGAAGGAACAAAACAGCAGCAGAATCACAGAACTCAAGAATGGACTAACAGGTACCAAAGGGAAAGGGACTGGGGAGGATGGGTGGGTAGGGAGGGATAAGGGGGGGAGAAGTAGGGGGGTATTAAGATTAACATGCATGGGGGGGTAGGAGAAAAGGGAGGGCTGTACAACACAGAGAAGGCAAGTAGTGATTCTACAACATTTTGCTATGCTGATGGACAGTGACTGTAAAGGGGTTTATAGGGGAGACCTGGTATAGGGGAGAGCCTAGTAAACATAATATTCGTCATGTAAGTGTAGATTAGTGATAGCAAAAAAAAAAAAAAAAAAAAAAAAAAAGGGCAGTTCCTGTGTGGTAACCTCCAACGAGTTCTACACAAGGGTATAAAGGGCATATAAAAGTGTAGGCAAAGGGTCTGTTTGTGTTTATACAGAGGATCAAAGCCTAATTGGGCTACCCCGAAAATTAACTAAGATACGATATGAAAAAGAACTTCCAACACCTGCACCCTCTGGAAGACTCATGCCAGAAGATGATCATCACAAAACCCCAACAAAGATCCACGCACTGCTACAGCTGTAGATGCACTCATCCCACCAGTTCCTGGACCTGCCATGGGAATGAGGAAGGAGATATCTAAGCTGGCCTGTGCATACAGTAAAACAACAAAATTGGACTGGATCTATACTGTTGGAACTCAACCAAGAATTTGGAGAAGTGCAAATTGTAGCGCTCCAAAGTCTTACAACTACAAACTATTTTTAAGAGAAATGTGGTATCCACATATAAATCAAGTATAAAAACCAAATCAGTATTCATATTTGAACTGACTGTTTATAGTTCATAATGCATGAGCAAAACCGAAAGTTTCTGTGATGACTGCCCTTGTACTGTTCACTATGTAACTTATTCATTATGTAAGAATTTGTTCTACATGTAAGAACTTGTTTGTTATGCCTCAGAAGATTGGAGACTGACAAAAATTAGGCTTGGGGTGGATTAATGATTGTGCATTGAGCATTGACTCCCCTATACAGAATTTTATTGTCGTTAACAACCATTTGATCAATAAATATGAGAGATGCCCTCACAAAAAAAAAAAAAAAAAAAGGACAGACTTCCAATGGTAAAATAAATTAGTAACCGGGATGTAATGTATAGCATAAGGAATATAGTCAAGATATTGTAACAGCCTGGTAGGGTGATAGCTGGAACCTAGAATTATGTATATAAATGTTCTACCACTGTGTTGTACACTTGAAACTCATGTAATGTAATACTGTGTGTCAACTACCCTTCAATAAAAAATAATTATTAAAAAAAAAAAAAAAAAAAATGTAAGGCTTACTTGAAGCCAGATTATGCAAAAACAGACGGAAAACATATGTGAACAAAGCAAGTGGTTACATTCATAAACACGTAGCAGCTAAATAGTTTCCTTTTGCACTGACCTTTATGCCAGACCCACCCTATGACACAGACTGGATGATTTATTTTTAAAATGTAACCCACTGTAAAATGTAAACAGAACTGATGACATAATATTGGCAAGGTGTGATGGTGTATATAAACAGGAACACCTTTGGAGAACTGAGCGGCTAAGATAAATGTTGATCATGTACACTAACCCTAATAAAACCTCATTCTGTCACTGTGCAAATGATCTCTGCCCAATGATACAATGACCTTGCCAAAATGCTTAATATCACATATAACATTTATGTCCAGATAATTTGATTAAAAGACCAAGTTAGGAACAGCTTAAAGAATAAGTCATTAACTCCCAACTAGTAACATGTAAAGGTAATGCACTTCTCAAGCAAGTAAATATTCACTTAAATTTTGAAGACAAGTAAAAACCCTAGACATGTAACTTGTCTAAAGCTAAAAAATCAGTATTAGGAATAAAGATCTCAGCTTTCTGGAGGACTGGGGCCAGGGAATAACTCATGTATCAAAGGGACAGAATAGATTTGGGTAATTTCATCTGTGCCACACACACACACACACAGAATTGAAAGCAATTATGTGAGTGCTCTGTGCATGAAAACTGATAGAGAACTGGAATTTAGCTTTCAAACTTATTGATCAGTAAGCCAGTACCAACTGATAATTGCATCCTCCCTAAATTTGTCATGAAGCTATTCTCTTGTCACAATTATTTTGATTTAATTTTTACCTATAGTGCAGCTCGATTTCCAAAGGCTATTCCACAGGAAAAGTCAAGAAACATGAACCAAAGAAATTCAAAAGATATGCATTCCCTTAAAGTGACACTTTTCTAAGTCTCCCCAAAATAACAATAATGTATAGGGTTTTTAAATTAAAGTGTGACTCAAAAATGCAGATAGCAAAAAAAAGAAAATCATAAATAACCAAACCTAAGACAACAATAAAATGCATCAAGAATTGTACAGCTTTCACATAAACTAATATGAAAATAACTTGAAAAAACAGAGAAATTACAAAACCTCAATCAGACGTGAGCACCTGGCATACTGATTAACACCTTCCACTCAGACTCCACACTTCACTTACCTTGTTTCCATCTGTGTCCTTGGAAGTAGAGGACGCATTAGCACAGAGGGAGTGACACCTCTTATTTTCAAAGTGAAAATGCTGTATGGCATAAGGGCAAAATCTCTCAGTTTTTTGCTTTTCCTGAACACTGCCATAATTTTTTGATGGGTCTTCAGAAAACCCACTTTTTTCAAGTGATCTCTCTGTACCGCCGTGCACAGAACTGATGCTGGCTGCCTTTTGTAAAGAAAAAACATCAGTTTTTCTTTGGAATGTTATTTCTCTTGCGCTGACATCATCTAAATGTTTCTTCCTCTTTGCACAGTATGGAGTGCTGTCTTCCGTGGAAATCCTTCTGTCCAGCTCACTAACTTTTACTTCTGCTTGGCTGTCATTAGCAGGAGCTAGGTTCCCATGGTAAGAGCACCTGCTTGCAGCAGTCGGCAGAAGTCTCTGTTTAACACAGTCAACTACAACTTCTGTCCTCTCTTGCTGAATAGTACCATTTTCCAGGGTGAGGTCTGGGGTAACAGATTCCTCCCGTACCAGTCCCCTGGATAAAAGAGCTGGCTGTGCTTCTGAGAGCTGAATGCTGCTCGTCTTGCCTTCGTCTTCATTGTTTGGCTCTACGGGCTCTGTGTCACCTACAGTATTCTTAATAGGTTTTCTTCTGAAATATTTTCTTCCGGGAGAGTATTTTTCAGGGCTCAGAGGAGTTTTGGCAGGATCTAAATATTTGTCTTCTTTCTCAGCTCTTACACATCCACAGACATTCCCCATTTGATTTGCAGGAAATCACGGTTTGAAAGATGCACTCATTTCAAAATCCGGGGCTTACTAAAATCTCCATTAAGTCCGAAAATTCCACTCTGACCTCTGATTCCTCAGACTTTGCAACCATCCTCTTCAGCATGAGGCCATTTTGCTTATGAGAAAGACACACGCCAAGAAATGCCATGGCATGCTGCCCAGCCGGTCCCTGTGTCTCATTAGACACCGTGACTTATTTCTGGCCACCAATCGTCTTACACAAACATTACTGCTCACTGTCAAATTACGACACTGATGAGCTCCTAAGGCAAACCCTTAGCTTTACTGTACAAGAAGATTCTGACCCTCGCTTTAACTTTCAGTTTTCTGAAATGCAGTTACACTACCAAAGTTTACATTAACCTTTGAAACTAGTGGTGGTTCAACACATCTGAGAGCAAACAGAAAGCAAATACCAGTCTGAGACATCTAGCAAAGTGCCTTTCAAACTTACTTTCAAAGTGCCTTTCAAATCTACTTTCAGAGAGTCTCTGCCATGTAATTTTTCCTTAAGAAACACCAACTAATTTTGGTACTTGCAAAAAAAAACCCCAACAGCTCAAAAATCTCTGTAAATTATACTGAGTCTCATTTAAAATAGCAGCCATAAAAAAATAACAGAATGATTCAATACCTGAAGGAGAATAAATGCCTAAAATACTCCATTAGTTTCTTGAATCAATCTTTTAAATTAGTTTGTAATATTTCTCATAGGATGTAAATTTCTAAGCCATTTCTATTATGAGCTCATTAGGATTTCATAGAGCAAATAGGTACATTTTATGATTGAAAGCACAGAATGCTCAGGCAAAAGAAACACCTGTGCAATCATATATGAATTAAGGCAGTTAAACTTTATATGTAACTTTGATAATTGTACCCTTAGTTAACTATTATGCAGTTTTACTAGGGCCTTGCTATAAAAATAATAAATCCAAATGGACCCTGATTAGCTAAGGTGTGCATATTTCTAATCCTGAGTCATTGATACGTAAAGAGGAAATTAGCACAGCATGACTAGACTGACAAGTGACGTATATGTAAGCAGGACTCATTTGACTAATTTAAAAAAATTGATAATTGCCTTTCTCCAGATAGTATTTAGACTAATCAAAAGATGGAACTCTTTATATTTTTCTAAATAAAAATACTCATTTAAACAGTCAAGTTAGCAGTGTCACTGACATTTGTCAGTAATAGGTCTGCATGGCAACATCTTCTTCAACCATTTAGAGAGGAAATGAAACAACCTCTAGTAGTAAAAACTGAATACCCTAGAAGACAAGCTGGCAAAAATAAAGCCTCCAGTTTGTTTTTAACTTGACTTCCAATGTCTTCGATGGCAACAATATTATTCAAGAGAATTTAAAAGTCCAATAGCTGGTGTTTGCACTAACATGACAGAGGCGCGAGCAATGACATACACTCTATCTGCCCTCCCCTCTAGCCCTACCAAACTCAACAACTACCCATTTTCAGGCCATTGCACACTGTTCCCTCTCCCAGAAACGGCCAGCTGTAGTCTCTGCCTAGCAGCCACACTCAAGCAAAGCCAATCCCCAGTATCAACGATAATTTCCCTTATTCTCTAGTTCCTACCACAATACTCCCTCCTCTACATTCCTCTTTTTATTTATATTGCATTAGGTCAACATCCTACATTATAGTCAGTTTTATGAACATTCTCCCAATAGATAGAACAAGATACTTTATTATCTGAATATCTCTGGTTCTAGCATATGGTACCCTAATTATACATGATTACTGTGTTGATAATGCTTACTTACCTTCAGATAGCCTGACTGGAAAAGAGATTCAATTTGTGACGGTCATAACAATTATTTTAAAAATAACTGAATAAATTGGTCTTCTGAAATTACTTCCCTTATTTACATAAAGTACAGAGAAAAGAAAACAAGGTCCAGTCACTTTGAATGAGGATGATTACCACTGCTATAAATAGCCTTGTATCTTGGCATAACCAGCAAAATCATTCTCATCTTAAATTATCACAGAACTAAGAAAAGTTATTTTATTTAAACGAGAAACCTTTTTTAGTTTACCAAAACACTGATCTGTACATTTTACATAGACCTTGGTGTAACTTTTAAATATTAGTGACAATCTAACAGTCACCATGTATTACAATTCAGATCCTAAAAAACACTGGATTCTATAATATACACCATAGGATCATATTAGAAGCAAAACCTCTTTTGTTACCTCTGTGGCTGGTCCTCCTTCCTCCTTCAAAGTCACCTCAACCCTGGAGACCTTTCTTTTTTAAGGTGGTAAACATTTTTTTGAAGAACCATTGATATACAATCTTATATTGGTTTCAATTATACAACACAGTGGTTCAACAGTTACCCATACTAGATCCTCACCCCCATAGTGTGGTTACTGTCTGCCAATACAAGAAGATGTTATGGATCATTGACTATATTCTCCATGCTGTACTACCATCCCCATAACCAACTTATACTATGATTGAGAATTTTTGTGCTGCTTTACCCCTTCACCCACCCACCCTAACCCCTCCCACCTTGGTAACCACCAGTCACTTCTCAATGTCTATAAGTCTACTGCTGTTTTGTTTATTCTGTTTTACTTTGTTTTTATATTCCACAAATAAGTGAAATCATATAGTATTTGTCTTTCTCCACCTAGCTTATTTCACTGAGCATAATACCCTCTAGATCCATCCATGTTGTTGCAAATGGCAGTATTTCTTTCTTTTATGGTTGAATAATATTCCATTGTGTACATGTACCACATCTCTTTTATCCATTCATCTCTTGGTGGACACTTAGGTTGCTTCCATATCTTGGCTATTGTAAATAATGCTGCAATAAACATAGGGGTGCATATGTCTTTTCTAATCAGGGATTTTGTTTTCTTCAGGTAAACTCCTAGAAGTGGAATTACTGGGTTGAATGGTATTCAGAGAGCTTTCTTAATACGTAATTCTTTTTTAATGACTTTTTGCTTTAAATTTCTTCAAACTTAGGGTCTAAATATAGTGCTTCTAATTCCCAACCATTTATTCACATTTAGGTCTGTTATTTTCTGGTTGCTGCTCCCAGAGAGTGTTTTCTCCGATGTCTCCAATGTTTTTCTTCTAGATGAAACTATTAACCTGTATTCAGTCTTAATTTTCCCGTGCTCTTTAGTTAAACTCTCTTCTGTTGGCTTCATCAATACTAAATTTTTCGTTGCTTCAGCCATCTCTCCAAATGTTGCTCTCCTGTTTCCCCAGGTAGATCTTTTCCTCCTGTACCCGAAATCGTGGCCCTTTTCCAAATTTCTGTCCTTAGCTTTCAGCTCTTCTCCACACATGCTCTTCTCTTGAATCCCCTAGAGATCCATTCTCATGAAGAGATTCAATGGCCACTTGTACACTGATAACTCTCAAGCTTATTGTCTGCAGCTTTGACTTCTCAGCTCTGCTCACATGCCAACTGCTCGGGCAGATGTACAGGTGCCCCACCGTGCCATCAGACCCACCCAGAAGGTCATCACCTTCCTCTTGCCATCATCCCCATTTCTCTCAGTAGTCTACTGTTTGTTTTTTACCTCCCAGGCTGAACAGTTTAGAGTCATCTTGAATCTCTCTCTCCTTTATCCTCTATTCCCTACCACCAAGTCTCTCTTTCTTCCTTCAAACTGTCACCTCCAGGATTCCAATGTTTCATCCCCACTTAGAGTTCTGGCCTTTATCACTCCATCCTGAGATCACCACCTCAGCTTCTTTGCTCTCTCCCTGACTATAGACTCTGCTCATTTCAATTTATTTTATATAGCATTGATGTATTCAATTTCCTAAAACATTATTTTTCAAGCTCAGAGCAGTAAAGTATGTTGCAAATGCCATCAGGGCCATAAAGGAAAGAACAAGCAATTCTCTCTGGAGAATGGGCGCTTTCCCTCGGCCCCACAGTGATGCAAAGTCCAGGTAGCCTGTTTCACCAGCTCTGTTGGTAATGATCTGATTGGCTCCCTGCTCCAATAGGCTTCTAACTTTCCTATGTGGGGTTCTTACATTTTCAACCCTACTACAAGTTCTGGGACCTGAGCCACGAAGGGCCAGCTCACCCCTGAAAAGGCTGCTGTGGGAATGCTACAGAAAATCTGCCTTTTGGCCAGTTCTATTTAGTCTTACCCAATTCTGATAACAAGGTCTGGCTCCATGCCCCCAATCCCTGCTTTGGTTCAGTGCTCAGTTCCTTACATCCCCTAAGAATGGGGTCCCCTAGTAATGGTGATCCTCAGATTGTCAGGGTCCTGCATCCAGTTCCTGTTACTGGAGCTCCTGACAGCAACAGCCTATCTGAGTGGCCGTTCACCTCTACTAGCTGCTGTGTAGTCTGGCTGGTTGACACCTGGCTCCTCGGGTGTCCAAAGTTCCTGGCTCTCCTGTCATTTCCTGCTTCTGCATTTGCACAGCTGCCTCTTCAGGTCCTGGGACCCACCTGGGCTCTAATTCCTGTAGCTCTGCACACCTGTCAGATGTATCCTATACACAAATAAGCCCCAGGTACATTATTTTCCACCATTTCCCTACAAACTCTATATCCCAGTTAAATTCTTTTAAAAATAAGAAATCAGTCTTACTCCTCCCAAGATCTGGTTCAAAGCCCCAGCTCCTTTCTGAGGCTGGCAGGTCATCTCTTCCTCCTCCAAGGTTCAACTGCACAGTCATCACTCAGTATGATGTGCTGCTTGCCTACTATGGGGCAGGCTCTGTGCTGCACACAGAAGACTGTGTGAGCCGCCAGCAGTGAATAGCCCCAGAGTGAGGACTTAGCTTCTATCAAATGAAGATTATGTTTGCAAAATGCATCACTTTTAAAAACTAAAAACCAAAATGAGCCCTCAATTGGCACAGATTTATTATATAATTCATAGTTCATAAATTTCATTTATTCTCAAATCTAGTTTGAGAAAGCAGTTCTACACCTGTAATTCAGATCTCTGTATGATTATTATACTGCCATCTAGTGTCTACCAGTAGAAATAGTCAGCAGAGTTACACGAAGTAAAAAATATTCTATACAGGGACTGAGTTATAAAATTTTTTCATATCTAAATCAAGTTAATACTGCCCAATAAGCAAAAGACATGGGTCTACATTCAATAAAAAGAAATCTTTGTCTTCTAACTCTGAGATACAAGCATTTTCCTAAAATCACTTAAACTCATTGACACCAATAATGCAGTACCCTACTTCAAAAGAACAATTCAAATATATTGTTTAAGAAAAGAAGCCTAACATGTATTTTCTTCCACAGTATATGAATACACAATTCACCCTGCATATGAGCCACTTCAAAACTATCAATGAGAGGCTAAAAAGAAATGATAATTAAGAAAAAGTGGGCTTACCTGAAAGTGCAAAATTATTGTCCATATTAATCCCAAAGTCAACTTGGGATTTCCATCTGTTATGTCATCATTTCTAATATTGACTAATTTCACCTGTGTTATACATGAAGAAGAGATAAAGCAAACTGTTTTTCAACTCAGCATGAGTCATCTTTACATATATAAAAACAATTCAAAATTACACAAAGAAAAAATATTGACTGATTTTACTATCAGTAATCCTTAAAATACTGTCTTACTCCCATCTTAATCCATTCTAGACTGTAAATTATAGAGTAGCCACAAAGGAAAAATGGTATTATTTTGGTTTTGCCCTCTAGAGCAAATATTGAAAGTAGTCAGTTGTCAAAACAAAAACATAACTCAAGTTGAGAAGTCCTAAATACTCAAGATTTTTAAATTAAAAATAATTTTGTCTTTTGGAAATAATCTTTTACTCTTACCATTAAGTAAGAAACTGTTCTAACCAATAAAATGTTTTTAACAACTTTCTCTTCCTTCCATCACAAAGGGTGAACAAAAAGTAACATTATTCTTCTATTTGTCTACCATAAATTGTTACCAATATACAAATTAAAGTCACTGGATTTTTGGAGGCTGCTCACATATTAAAGAAAAGCACACAATACCCAGACTTAAAGTTTATCAACTGCCCAATTAACACATGTTCAGGTAAATAAATGTAACCTAATGTTTACTTCCTGAACAAAAAATTAAATATTATGAATTAAATATGAAAAATTAAATACAATGAAATCTAATATTTTACTTCCTGGACATAATTCTATCAAAATCATTTCAGACAAGGCAGTATAGTTAGCCATTAATTTTTCTGGAAACTTCCACTAGAATTAAGAATAATAAGGCAAATACAAATAACATTTAAAGTATTGAAGCACTGAGTGGTAGAACTTCAGTAAATAGACGACTTTTATAGTAAACTAAATAAATGAATAATAAAAGATAGTGTTTCTCACTCTCCCTTTTTCCGTCCCTTTCTTTTTACCTACTCCATTAACAAGCAAAAGTGCTGCCATCTCTGATTTCTCATTGTTTTCAGTAACTTTGAATTCTCCTGTCTTTCTCTCCTTTTTTCTACTAATTGAAAAATCACTGATACTTTGGCTTATATCACTATATTATACAATGCCAACAAATCAAGATCATACCCACCATGGTGTTCATTCTTTTCCATGATTTATTCTAAAACCTCAAGTTACTTGGAGACGGGTGTGAGAAATTTTGCCTTATGTGTTAACCACTTACAAACTACCCGATATTATCTACTTACAAAAGTAATATACTGCCTCACCACTTTCATATTAAAAATGCTTACAACTAAGCTTTTTTAAGGTATTATAAAGTATTTTTATAAAGCAATTTAATATACTAAGTATAAAAAATAAAATATTGCCTCCCCACTGCTCAGAACTGTTCACAGGCATTCTTAACTTCCTGTTGCTACTAAATGTCATTAGCTTCCTAGGCAAAAGCATTCCAATTCTAACAGAAGGAAAAGCAGTAGCTTTTTTCAGATGTAAATGTAGCCACTTATAATTCTTCTGGGCTTACACCTACTATGAACTTCCTTTGCTTTGGAGCAGAGGTTTAAAAATATTTTTAAATATCTGCCTCAGGAAAGCAAAGATTGAATGATTCTCATTCAGAGTGAAATCTGGCCTCTCCATTTCCCACAGTGTTTCTATGTAGCTTTACTCAGTCACCTAGGTTTACACTATTACAGACTTTGAAAAACATCATACCTGGCGTCTTTTCAAATAGTCGAGTGCGATCTGCACGTTCTGTAGTCTGTGAAAACGCATCCGACCTTTCTCTCTGGGCTGAGAATAGAAAAATGCAGGCTATAAAAAACTGGGTAGTTTCCGATACCACTGACCATGCTAAATATACTCTATAAATACACTTTATGTTCATCTTAACATGTCAAAACAGGACTTACTGCTTGTGCAGACCCCAATTTTTAAAGATATTTCTAATCCTTTTGTATTATCTGGGATCAAATTTAATTAAACTTCTAAGGGTTTCTCCAAATATGTTTTGTTTAGACATATGCTTTATCTTAGGTGTTTTATTTAAACAAATAATAAAGAAAAAATACCATTGGACATATAGATTTTTTATATTTGCTATACTACAATTCTAGCCTACAGTTTGTTTAGCTGTGGATGCACAAAAAGAATTAAATACCATTCCCCATTTTGCCTCGCTAATAAACTCTAACTGGAGTTTCAATAATTACACACGCATGGCATGTTAATGAAAATGAGGTAAAGTAGCATGCAGTTAGCAAAAAATCACCAAGGAGAGAGACAGTGGAGTTTTACTAAGCCATGATAGAGGAAGACAAAAAGCAATGAAAGCCAAATATTTCCTCTTTAGTTTATTTCAGTTTTTCTAGAAAATTGGTTGGACTCTATAATAGTTTCACATTGCTTCAGGATGGATATGATTATTACTGTCTCAGGAAAACTGAAAAACCACGATCATTTTCCTTGATGCCATTCTGATGCCGTTTCCCTTAAGAAACGTCACAAGTCAGCAGAAGGAAAATGTAAGGTAACAGAGCTAAGAAAATGCTTAACTGAAAGCACAAAGAATGGAGCTGAAATTTACCACATAAAGTCTTCCAAAGGGGAAAAAAAGAAAAGAAAAAACTGACAGCTTAGTTTCTCAAAAATGAATAGGTTGCTGAAGCCAGAGGCACCATAATGAAGAGACAGCAGACCACAGAATGGAAAAATAGGTTCTATGTCACAGGTAGAAAGGATGCTGATAAATACACCCATTGGATCCAAAAAAAACCACAATGTCCAATGAAATCAGAGTACATCAGGTATGGAGATGACAAAAGAGCACCTCTATCTTGCAAAGGTGAGCTGAAGTCAACTAAGTGTCACCAGAGGAAACAGCCATAGGAGTTCTTACGGGACTCTAGATTTTAAAACCTTCCCCCTTCTAAGTAAGACATAGAACATAAGTAAAGAATATCCACCCAGTGCCTACTGCCAATATGATTTAAAGCATGAACTTAAATATTAAATAAGTTTCCATAAGTTCTTTCAGAACAAGCTATAAGTAGTTGCCACGTTTGAAATAAAAATTCCAAAAGTGGAAATTTGTCAAGATTTCCATATTTACATAAAAAAATATATAAAATTCTTTGGCTAAAATGCCATCATATAATTTAAGCATATATGTTCAGCTACCATGCAGTGCACAGTAATGTGTAAAATGTAAAGAGAAAACGATTTCCTTTGTCCAATTTTGTGGTACACACACATCTCCCTCACTGTGGGTTTTGGCCCTTTCTACAGTTTTCTAAAAAGAAGCCCAAACCCATGGGTTACTTCTCTACCACGTTAGTGCTCACCGCACTGTAACCACTAGGTTAGTCACGTTATGGGGGCCGACACCTACCCCCTTATCCTCATCCTCCACATCCTCATGCTGTTCATATTCGCATGCTTCTGTGGCACTCACCAATCGTAAGGTCTTCAAAAAATCTCGCTCCCTTGGCTAATGAATATAACAGACAGAAGATAGGACAGCAAAGACACAAGACACACCAGAAATGAAAAGAAGAGCATGAACAGAACATAATGAAGGAAAACAGGTAACCAAGAAAGGGAAGTAATGTTCACACAAAAAGGAAATGACACCTGTGGAATGGGGTTAGACCATTTTTCAGAAAGCAATGTTTATCACCTTGCTATTTGTGAGTCTTTTAATATGTGGTTATATTATGCATCCAAATTCTGCTGAGCAAAAAAAAAAAACAAAACCCAAAGGTAAAAAAGAAGCAAGAAAATCATATTTTAATTACAGAATTGATTATATAAGCAAAGTAATCAATAACCAAAGTGCTTCAATCTCCCAAATTCACAGTATTGGAAGTCTGAAAATGATTAGGAATCTATCTAACCACGCTCACTTTTTTTCAGGCAGAATTCACAGCTCAGAAGATGAATGCTGTAAAAGCCTGTACAGTCTGTGCTACAAACATACTGGTCATATGCAGAGAGGATTACACGTTCTTCAAAATAAATTTTAAAATGTAAAACTTACCAGGGTATCTCCCGAAAGAACCTCTAAAAGAGAGATCAAATTGTGTCCATCCCTTAAGTCTTCATAGAGATCATTCACATGCTTTCGAACCTACACAGAGAAAAACTATTTAAAACTTTTGGTCCTGGAACGCCGGATCATCCTTACTGCTCAAACAAGAGAGGGGAGAAGTAGAAAGCAGCCCTCGGACAATGCTGACTTGTGAAATAATTTTTAAATTTTGATTCTCTCATTACTTAACAACTAAATTTAAATTTACAAACTAAAAACAGTGAATTTCAAATTAGTAATACAAAGGCAAAGACAATTATTACATTTTAACATTTTAGTATAAGCCTGGACAATTACAGTGGGGCACCATTTTTTAAATGCAGGCAGTGGCGGTGGCCTCATTCCTGATTCCGATGCAGCAGACAGAGCCGTCTCACTCCATCCTACTGGAGTGAGTTTTTACCCCCCAAGGTGATCTTTCTACTCTTTGTGCTACAAGATTCAGTGCCAACATATACGCTGCACACTTTAAAATCCACAGATATAAACTGGGTGAAGGGTACACAGACTCTATGTGCTACTTTTGAAACTTCCTCTGAGTTATTCCTGTAGTGATTTTAAAATACAGTTTTTCAATATTCATGTATGTCCGGTTAGAGGACCTGTGCCACAACCATCCTCTGAAAAACATAAATCTTATGATGGAGGGTTTTCATAACCATGTTAACTGTGACACAAAGTTAACACTCAACCTACCATCACTTCTTTCTCCAAACCACAGGCCTGATTTAAGCTTGTAATTTGAGAGCTCAAACCACCAAAGATATCCCAAAAGCTTGTTCAGTCTGCCAAGAAGTGATATCTCCCATAAATACTCAGCTAAAAAACCTACTATAGGTTGATGCTAGACAGTCATGTGTTGAAGGCTATTAAGATGGCCGTTCACATTGGGTTAGCATATTTCCATTTTCTTGCCTTTTAGATTAATGCTAGGCTACATCAACTTTGCACCGCTCTCATGAAAGGATCCAAAGAATGGTCTAGAAAGAGGCAGAGATCAGAATGACACTGAAATCACACGAAGAGCACAAACCGTAATATGCTTGCCAGTCTGCGCAGTGAAATCTGAACGTTTTCTAAGTATGAGTCAAACTTTCTTGCACTTCCAAAATGTCAAGGGAACATACAGCATAAAATAATAAAAATATCTAAAATATGATCAAAATTATCTGACTATAAAACAAGCAAGGCCTGATGTAACCTGGAAATGAACCTTTCACAGTTAAGTGTTTCATTCTAAAGAAGTAGTTTAAATGCCATTAAACTTTATTATCTTAAATTACTATATACATGTTTTGCAGTATCTTTCATTAATGTCAGAAAATATTTTTTATTAATGAAGAAAAAAAATTCCCATAAGAGTATATATCAAATTTACTGGCTTCTATACCCAGTATTTTGGGATTTTTTTGCCTAAGTCATAGAATCTTTCGATCTTTCTAAGTCAACCCATCTATGAATCATTAACTATAAATAATACAAGTATTAACAATCTCAATAGCTCAAAGTAACAATAATGTCAGTAGCATCTATAAAACAGCCAGTAAAATTGAAAATGAGTCAAATTACTTCTAACCAAGTATCCCCATCTTCACAAACTGACATTTTGATATCTTAACTCCAAAAGAATGTCAGCTGAAATAGTTTCTATCACAAGATAATTACACAACAGTAAAAGGAAGTTTAAAAAATACTTTATTTGCCTAAAATAGAAGTATATCATAACACATTTTAGGCAATCCTTACTTTAAAAATCTATAAGTATCCAAATAAGTTACAAAGGGATTATCTCTTCCATTAGAATATTTACTTTAGGATACCATTAAATGACAATCCTCTCAAATAATTAAGTTTCAGAGATGAATCAAGAGTCTTTTCAGGACACATCTACTACATACATGACACATGCATGCAGATAAGCAACTTGGTAAAATGGGGGCTAACTCACATATTAAGAGTACTTTAAAAATTCACCCAGTCCGCTTCCAACCCAGTTTTAGTTTATAAGGCTAAGGGCCTACTTTAAAACAAGGCAGAAGAGCTAACCTTGTTAATTTCATGCACATCAATGCATCTAAATTGATGTTCTACTCTGTGTATCTCCAGTGCAACCAGAAAGCAACCTAACCCTAAAAGAGCCTTAACAGAAACATGAAAGATCACAGTTATATCACCAGTAGTGTATAGTTCCTGATCCTCAGCCAGCTGCTTAATCTCTCAAAATAAATGATGTCATTGTGCAGGTCTGACATCCTCAGCTCACAGAAGGGACAGTGGAATACAAGTGTGCCATCAGGACAGGGCCTCCCATGGCAGTAATTTAACACACAGTGCTGTGAATTCTGGGCTTTCTGGTCCACTACACACATCCCACCCCAGGCACATCTCATTCCAAATCCACCTCCGATGTCACTCTCACTCCAGGACAAAGACAGCATGTGATTCTGAACACTTACTTCATAGGAAGGCAATTTCCCAACTTGCTTGGCCAGGCTGAGCTAAGCCTCCTTCATCAGAGACACTTTCCAAAACCAGGCACCATTTTTCACCATCGTGTTTATACCACAATGAAGAAAAATTCAATCAGGCACGTTTGGAGAAGAATGATAATATGTCATGCAAAAACCAAGTTAGGAAAAGAGAAAACACATTACAAGGAAAAAAGAATCAGAAGCATTGCATCTTAGTCTTGCTTTTGCCACAGGCCTCATGACCCACACCACCAGCAGCTGTCCAAACGGTCTAGGCCTCAATTTTCTCAAGGGCATAATTTAAGCTGGAAAGCCTATACTTCAGACTAGAGAACAAAAATTCTACAATCTAAAAATAAAATTATCATCATTTTTTAAAATCACTGTGTCAACTTAGAAGGAAATATGTAAGTTAGAAAGCTGCTCTTAAGTCTTGTGGCTTAATTTCTTAAGAATTTTAGAAGAAAATACAGAAGCAGACTAATTTAACTTCTGCAATGCTTGAAAAAACCCTGAGACGTTGGTCATGAGGTAATACTGCCTCTTTCACCTGCCCAGGTGTTTATTCTGAAGGTCTAGAGAAACACTGTGTATGAAACATACTACATAATGTCAGGTATCATAATCATCTTTGCCACTGTATGCAAAACAAATTTTACTCATTAACAATAATAAACAAAAATACACAAAGAATTATTAGGTACATGATCCTATTTTGAGTGCTTTTTAAATATCGGTTCATTTTCCTCACCACCAAAAAGAAAAGGTGGGGGGTAATAGAAAATCTTAATTAGAAGTTAAAAATCAACATTATGAGGAAGGAGTGGTAGTGAATGAATTGAATGGAAATAGAGTCCTAGAGCAATATCTGATCAAGTGATCAAATGAAGGGAGAAAGAAGAAGGAATTAAATAGTGCAGTAGCCACAGAAAAGCTTTTTTATTTTGTGCTCAGTCTGAGTCAGACATTTGGCCTGGTAAGTTTCCTTCACAGAAGACTATACCACCCGCCAACAGTCTTCACCCTCCATTTCCAACTTTTAATAAAACAACTCTTCTCATGTGGGGCATTTTTTTCCCAGTGGGACAAAACACTGTCTGAATAAACAGTGCTAGAGGAAGTGATGAGCAGAGTGAAAGCACTCTGAGTTATTCTGGGATTAAATTATGTAACTTGAATTACATAATAAGGATGAAGCATCATTTTCCGTATTTTATACAAATTCTCCAAGAATTCTGCAGCCCTTTTTAAAATGTGTGCAGTGCCCTGCATCTGCAGTTCACCCCCAGAGGGCACTACTCCTTTGCTTAAGAAGAATATCTGAAGGAAAGAAAATAAAGTAGAAAATGGAGGGGTGAGGAGGAGATAGAGATTATAAATAAGGTGCTGGTGATAATGACAGGCAGCATTTCAAATTTATTTTTGAGAGAGAATAGAGCATGCCAGGCCTGTATCATCTCAATGGCTTACCTGATCAAAAATACTACAAACATTTCATTTTCACTTGTAATTGTTTGGTTTTATGTGGGCTAAATCAAATTTAACTTTTAAGATCATTACATAGTTGTTTGTGTAATACTGCCATGTTCAAGTAGTGGTTGATGTTAATCTAGACAAACTCTACAAAAATATTACTTCTCATATTTAAAGGTATTGTTCCCATGCAGTTCAATTCAGGTCACTAAATCATTTTGAGTATCCATCATATGCCACAGATACTCACTTAAGTCCAAGGGTACAATGATGAGTGAAGAGAGTGCTACCTCTTGAAGCCCACAGTCTGCAGTGACAGCAATTCAGAGAGAGGCTTTAACCAAGTCTGTGGAAGAAGTCCTCCCAGCAGAGAAAGGAAGGTTCCAATGAGAGAGAAAAACAAGAACAAAGAAAAAAAAAGGCAAGGATGTGTGCAACTGAGTGGTAGCTCCAAGGATGGAAGGCAGTCTGTGAAATCGGCGAAATGCGAGGCAGCAGGTGCGGTAGGAAAGGTGGTCTGCCTACCATTTTAAGGAGACTTTCCCAAAGCAAAGAGAACCACTGCAGGCATTTAAGCAAACAAGGGCACAGTATCTCCAGCAGTATGAAAGTTTCCTTGTAAACTATTATCTTGAGCAAACTCATATCACAGATAAAGCCAAGGGGCCAATCTGTATGCAATACGGGAGGGAAGGTCCCTCAGAAAAGCAAAGAGAGAGGGCATTAAATCCGTGGTCCCTGGGCAAAAAGCACAGCGGCGAGGAGCAAAAACAGCAGCGACAGCCGGGTGGATGCACGTCCTCTCTTCAAGCACCCCTACATCTAAAGGATACAGTATTCTGGAAAACAACTGCTATCTTTAAAAAGGAACATAAATAATAAAAGGTGCTTGTCCCAGATGAGATTGCCACCAGCCTTGTACTAATGGCATGAAGAGAAGGGGGACAGTCAGCTTCAGGGAAAACCATGAATTTAAATGTTTTGTCAATGCAATTTTTTTACTTCAAACAAATACACTCATGAAAAATAAGCTACCATTCTCTTGGGAGAGCCCCTTCGTAGGCTTACATCAAAAAATAAATAAAAATAATCTATCACTAATCAATCAGGTATTTTAAAAATACACAGAAATTGCATAGCTTGGATTAATACTTAGTCTATAGGCACACACCTGATCATCTACATTTGCCCTCTTACAGCACTAAACTATGTTTTCTACCTTTATCTTGCATCCACCTACCACTTCAGCATTAAAAATAATAATAATAAGGGAGAAATGTGGGATTCACATATAAATCAAGTATAAAAATCAAACGAATAATCATATTTGACCTGATTGTTTATAGTTCATGATGCGTGACCAAAACCAAAAGTTTCTGTGATATGACTGCCCTTGCACTGTTCACCATGTAAGAACTTATTCACTATGTAAGAACTTGTTTGTTATGCTTTAGAAGATTGGAGACTGTTGAGAATTAGGCTTGGGGTTGATTAATGATTGTGCATTGAGTCCCCTATACAGAATTTTATTGTTGTTAACAACCATCTGATCAATAAATATGAGAGATGTCCTCTCAAAAAAAAAAAAAAAAGTGGCAACAAAATAAAACCTTAGAACCAAGAAAAAAAAATACAATTGTGTTGTCATTATGAATCATCAATAAACAAGTCAGAAATTCAAAAAAAAAATATACAGAAATGCTGACAAATAACATGATCTCTTAGGTAGATGCCTTACTTGCAGTTTTATTACCAATTTTATTACTTATTTCAGCACCATTTCTTCACGACTTGTGAAAGAATAGAACTATTGCTCAGATGTGACCTAACTTACCATAAATTCTAAACTGGTGCAGGTATGTAAAATGAGGGAATGTCTTTATATGATGTAATAAAAAGGTGGATGGCAATGTTAGGTCAGCATTAAAGCCACACATAATCTATCACCTTTACTGTATTCTTAAACCATAAAACCATATAGCTTAAGGTATTAATGAAAAGATTTAAGCAAATCAATGTTGGTTTCAGGCAGTACAGTGTTTACTTCTTATTGGACCTGATCAGTTCTTTGACAAAAAATTTCTCTTTAAGCTTTTGGGTTAACAATCTACAATCATTTAAACAAACAAAAACAAAAAGATCTTCTCTGGTCTTTCACTACAAGGTGGAACTACAAATAGTTAAATAAGATAAAAGCATTTCTATTGCAGACACACACTTTAAGATTTGGGGGCATTTTAGCCACGGTTTCTTCCAGGGATTTTTTATATTCTTTACAGTACAAATTCACTTCAGTCACAGGAACCTTTCCAAAAGGCTGCTTCAGTCTGTTCTGGTTTTAAAGCATGTAACCCTCTGCTGTGCCAAGTGCCTGCATTCGGGGGGCGGCTTCTGCCTCAGTTTGGCTGAGCCTGCTTCCCCTTCTAGCTCTTCCCTTTGGTCAGCAGGGAGACAGACACTAAATTATTTTTGCATGTTTTCCACTGCAGATCTTTTATCCCTGGCAGAGCTATACGGGTCTTGGCGTTGAGCAATAACAAACAACATAACTAAAAGAAAATAATGAATCAAAAACTCAATTACTCTGCACATTAACTTTTTTTTGTCCACATTCTCTGGAGCTCATTTTTATTAAAGATGCAACCCAGTCAACCTGCATGCTACAACATCAAACAAATGAGCACCAGTCTTTAAAAGCAGGGGAAGCTCATTTTAAGTGAGACTGTCCAGTATTCTGTCATTGAGAATAAAAGTCAGTGATATTTGGCAGGAGGATATGAGACTCACCTTTTAAAAGGGTTTCAAATATCCTCCGTAACTCATAACTTATACAGATCCTCTTTAAACCTTTTGTCACTGCAAAAAAAATCATGGAAAGTGCTACTCTAGCAAAAGAAGTTTTCAATAATAACATAAGGAAGAAAGAAGGAACCAATCACTGTCATTTTTTTTTAGATGTGATTGTATTTTATTTTTTCAAGATTTTTTTTTAAGTATTTTTGATATACAATCTTACATTGGTTTCAAGTATACAACACATTGGTTCAACAATTACCCATATTATTAAATCCTCATCCCCACTAGTGTGGTTTCTATCTGTCAACATAGAAAGATGTTACAGAATCATTAACTACATTCTCTATGCTGTATTACTATCCCTGTGGCCAACTTAAATTATGATTGAGAATTTCTGCCAATCAAAGTCATTTTAAGGTTCACCTCTCTCCCCATTCACCTCCCCATAACTTGGCCAAAAGAGAAAAAACTGGGGAAACTAGGGGGCAAAATCACTTAACACTTCTAAAGAATAATGAATAAGCTAGTCAATGCAATTAAACTTTGATATAAATGTAAATGTCACTGTAATAAAATAACAAGACAAATAATGACAACTAAACAGAATACTCTTTTAATAACTATGTACTACATGAGTTCATATGTGCCAATTCCTGAAAAAAACACCAACATATTAAGCAAGTTCTACTTTATGCCCAAATTTTAGCTTTTGTTAAACACTTGAAACAGCATTGCATATTTTTCAATAAAAATCATGTAAAATTATTCTTAATGTTTAATTAGTTTTATTTAAGTCATGATTAAAATTCACTACTAGGTAAAAAAATAGGTATTTCCTCACTAAATCCCCACTTAATGACTCCTGCTTAGGTCATATCAATGTTAAGATTATTAGAAACTAGACACGTACTTGGGTAAATACATTCATTCCTATATGAAAATAAAGACGGCTCCTGGGACAGAGCAACCTGTCATTTGCTCCTTAATGCCAAGTCATTTTATCAGACTGATTTTTTTCTTAACACAACTCATATTATCAATTTCAAAGAAAGCCTAGTCGTGGTTAGTGGTAAGATGGGATAACTTTGGGAGGGGATGAGGAGAGTTTGAAGGAGGCACTGCAATGCAGGGCATGGCAGGATTCTGGAATAAGAACTCTTAACACTGAGGAGGTGGTGGGAGGACCGTGGGCAGCTGGTGAGTGTGGAGAGAAGAGTCCAGGAAAGGGAATAGGGAAAAATGTCAACTACTTTGCCATTCTGATGAAAGTGCTGGTTGTGATACCTGCTAACTGAACACTTCTGAGCTGAATCGTCTCCTTTGGGGTTTCTATCAAATGCCCTCTAGGGTGTCAATGCCTGACCTGTTACACAGCCATTCAACAATTCAGTGGATACCTCAAATAAGAACAGTCCTCTCTCTTTTTGGTGCCTCTTAAAATACCTTTTACAACATAACTATTTATAGAAAAAGACAGCTACAATCTCAGCACACATAAAACAAAATCAAAAAAACAACTGACCCCTCAAAAAGTAACTTCACGTACTTCATGGATGATGTCAGGCATGGCTCTGCCAGTCCTCAACCAGACAGTCAGCCCTTTGCTAGAATGGTTATACGAGTCGGGTTCCAAACTGGGAAGGAAACAAGGCCCTCCAGGAGAGGGGTGAGCACTAGGCAAGAAGTAAAGTCTTTCTGCGGTATAAGGCTCCAGGGAGGGGACGCTGGCACGTACGGGTACCTTCTGGCCACACCATCATGGACATTTCCTGGTGTCCCTTTCAGAGCACTGGGCAAGAGGCTCCCAAGACAAGGAATCACACAGCTGTTGCTTCATCTCACTCAACGTCTCGAGGACTGAAAATTCTAAGGAGTCTCCCAGTAGCGTATTTTGCAGTTTTAAGGCCTTTAGCACTACTGATACTCTGATATTTATATGCAAACTAATTCACCCTTCTTTAAACATAAGCCCATGTTCTCGCATTCTTACAAATAAACAACTGAGAACAACTGCTTGTAT
This sequence comes from Manis pentadactyla, assembly GCF_030020395.1. Lineage (NCBI taxonomy): Eukaryota > Metazoa > Chordata > Mammalia > Pholidota > Manidae > Manis > Manis pentadactyla. Next base: position 17,467,056 of record NC_080034.1, on the reverse strand, counting down.
CCTTTTCATTAAACCTTTGAAATAACCCAGGATTATGATCAAGACAACTGTCACAGGGAGATGAACACCGAAACTATTTTTAAAGACACCCCCACATGATGAGATGGCACAGCTTCTGCAACAATCCATGCCAACGCTTAGCACCCTTTCCCTGCTACAAAATTTTTCCTTAAATCCAGGTGAAACTCCAAGTCCCCAGTGCCACAATGTATATAAAATAAAACCACTTTTTGTTATTTGGTTCCCAAATAAAACATATTTAGGAAACTGGTATGTTTAGATGGAATTATAAAGACAAGTTTATTCCATTAACCATGCAATGAAAAAAAAATTTGACAGATTATTATATACGTGGATGTGAAATGTATCTCTACAACAGAATAATACCTTCTATTTAAAGATTAATACTTTCAGAGATGCTATTTCTTCAAATTCCTTTAAAACAATCCAATTGTGATCTAAATTCCAGATTCCCACGACTCAACAGAGATGTGTAGATCACAAATGCTCAACAGCTAGTCCCCCCCAGTTATTCACAACCAGAGTCACTGATCAGATGTGGCATTTATGCCTCATACTGAAGTCTAAATGGAAGCGATTTTCCCTCCAGCCCCTGTTCTGAGCACCCTCTCTTTAAATTAACAAGTTTCACAAAGAGTAGGTATGAACCAGATAACACCCAGAAAAGCTGAGACCACATTTCCAAAGGTGAACGACAGAACACAGCTGTGGGTAATACAGCAAGAGACGTAGGCATCTCAGTGCCCTAATGGAAAAGCGTCATTTTCAATCCCAATGGCTAAGAGAATTTGCAAAAAATGTTGGCTGCCTCGTTGAGGTCACACTCTCAAAACCACCACTGTCATATTTCTCTGCTTGTATTCATGGTACTCCTACCTAAACTGCTGTTCTGTTTCCACTCCTCCTCAGGGTATTGAGATCTTACTTTTCCTTCAAGGTCAAGGACTGATGTCACTCAGACTGAGAATGCTTCTCTCTTCTGCACTCTCATCTTCCTTGGTTCATACCAAGATACCAATCATTTTCCTTATAGAATAGTTTTATGAACATGATATACCTGAACACAGACCCATTAAAAGGACAGGGCCCCCGTCTTAGGTCCTCATTGTAAATGCCTTGTGCTTTGCACAGTACCTTTCATGTAGTAGATATTCAAGGAAAATTTGTTCAATAAATAAAGATTTGTCATTTTTACTTTGTCTGTGACCTTGGCCATGTCCTCAGCTCTGAGCCCCTGAATGCCTGTCCTGTTTACTGGGAGAAAAGAGAAACTCAGAAAACAGACCCATGAATTCCACCAGGCCGCTTCCTAGCAAGGCCCTTCATGGCACCTATGAGAGTTAGTACCTGGCATCATGTCCTATGACACAGTTTGAGCTAAATAAATGCTGCTGAATGACTAACAAGGGGGAAATGTCCATTTCTGCTTGCCAAAACTTTCAAGTATTTCCCCTTTACCCATCTAAATTAGTTTGAGAAATGACTGACATAAAGCTGTTCAAATAAATCAAATTTCAAGACTTAATAATGAATCTCACACTAAAATGTTTTTAATAAAAACAGACATAGGTATCAATGACACAGAATAGAGAGTCCAGAAATAGACTCACACATTTATGGTCAACTAGTTTTTGACAAAAGAACAAAAGCAATTTGGTGTTAAATCTTTTCAACAAATGATGCTAGGAAACTGAATATCCACATGCAAAAGGATTAATTCGAACCTTTTCCTCAATATGGATCAGAGACTTAAAGGTAAGTGCTAAAAACTACAATTCTTAGATGAAAATACACTAGTAAATCTTTATGACTTTGGATTAGGCAAAGACTACTTATATTCAATACCAAAAGCATAAGTGATAAAAGAAAACACAGTAAGAAGACATATAACCCAATTAAAAACAAAGATCTAAATAGACATTTCACCTAAGAAGATACACAAATGGGCATTAAACTCCTGAAAAGAGGTTCAACACACATCACTAGGCATTAGAGAAATACAAATCAAAATCACAATGAAATCGCCTTTCACACCCACTAGGATGGCTCAAGTCAAAAAGAAAGACAAGAACAAGTATTACCAAGGAGTTAGAGAAAGTGAAGCCCTTACACTTTGCTAGCAGCAACAGAAAACAGGGCAACCATTCTGGTATAAACAGTTGGGCAGTTTCTTAAAAATGCTGAATGAGATTTATCATATGACCCAGTAATTTCACCCCCAGATAAACACCCAAAAAGAAATGAATGTCCCTACAAAGACCTGTATGTTTATGTTTACAGAAGCATCATTCATAATAGCCAAAAATTGCAAACAATCCAAATGCCAGTCCACTGTTAGGTAAATAAACAAAATGTGATACAGCGATAGCATGGACACATTGCTTGACAGTATGAAGGAAAGAAGACGCGTGCTACAACATGGATGAACCTCAAAGACATTACGCTAAGCGGAAGAAGCCAGACATAAAAGAACATACATGATTCCTTTTTTGTGAAATATCCAGAGAAAGCAAATCTACTGAGATAGAAAATATATCATTGGTTGCATAGGGCTGGAGGGGGACAGGAGAGGACAGGGCAAACAGGCACAAGGATATTTTGGGGGTGATGGAAATGTTTTAAAATTAGACTGTGGTGATACCTGCACAATTCTGCGTACTTACTAAAAATGGTTCAATTATAGCTTACAAGTGAATTTTATGATGTGTAAATTATATCTCAAAAAAGTTGTTCCCAAAAATACTTTAAGTACACTCCCTTTGAGTTATCAAGTGACCGCAATGTTTATACGTGGGAAATGTTCATACTCATCACAATTCAACAATAATAATAGTATCCAGAATATAGGAGAGGGTGTTAGACTGTTTCAACATGGGTCATGACATACAAATGAAATATATTTTAAAAGATGGCATGGTCTGTTCTTTTTGAAAAATACTTGCAAAGATAATAATGTCACAAAAGGAGTGATGATTATAACAATAAAGCTGGCAATGCCAACCACTATGTAACATCTTTAATCTAAACCAAAAAGGTATACATTAAGAGAGCAAAAAGCAAATGGAATAGCCACATTCTAGTTAGGAAACAGATCTAATTTGAGTGATAGAAGAAACATTTCATCCACTTCACATCAACATCACTTACTGAACTCTCACTTCAAGTGACATTTGCAGTGCTATGTCTTCCATGGTTCTAGTTTAACTCTAGAGGATTACCACAGAAATAAAATTTTGCCTAAGTAGTAAGGCAATATACTGAGCTGGCCTTTTCAAATACCATTTTGTTACATAAATCGGAGGGAAGCTCATTCAGAAAAGCAGCTATGGTATAAAATTATTCACAGAACCACAGCTGGCCTTGCATATGGGAAAGGAAAGCCGCCTGAAGCGGACTTGGCAGAAACGCAGTGGCCACCCTCACCCCCCACATGAATACACACAAAAACCTTACCCTGAGATGAGGTAGGCAAAATTCTTTCCTGTAAAAAGCCAGGTAGTAAATGTTTTTGGCTTTAAGGGTCATATGGTATGAAAACACATGAAGGAATGGGCACAGCTGGTTTCAATATGATTTTACAAAATTCAATTAATTTTGAATTTCATTGTAATTTTCATGTGCCTCCAAATACTATTCTTCTTTTGATTTGTTTTCAATTCTCTAAAAATGTAAAAAAATTCTTACACCTCATGGGCTATACCACATTTGGCCCTCAGGCCATAGGTACAGGGCAGACCTCTACCTACTCCCCGCTTCCAAGAGGTCTTGGTTGGAATGCAAATACCCTTAAGTTAGGCCCAGCAGCTCATTAGTGATCAACCCTTCCCCTCTGGAAAGCAGATGAACTTTCTAACTGCCTTCCCTTGATATAGCAAGTTTTGTGTGGAAAAAGAGTACGTTTTCACAAAATAACATCATCTTGTTCTTTCCTAATAATAAAAGCAATATGTGTTCTTTGCAGAAAAGCTGGTAAATAGTTAAGACTAAAGGAATTATCCTTCAATGGGAAAGAAAAAAAAAGTAAAGGTAAATATATAGGCAAGCAGTTCAACATATACACAGGTAGGGAGGTGAAAGTTAGTAAAAATAATATAAACAACATTGAGATCATACTGTACATAACAGTTGCCCACGCTCAGATTGTACAGCTCTGGTTACTTCCTTCAACTCATTTTCTGTCTGCAACTCATATATAGTCTCAAAACTTTAAAAACTGAAAGAGAACATGTTAGAGAAAGAATTGTATGACATGAAAATTGCATCACAAATGAAATAAAGGAAACGGAAGTACTTGACTGGCAAGCTGAAAAATTTTTTTTAATGTATATGTTTTATATAATCTGGGGATCTGGCCCAAGAGAAGTGGGAGGGAGTTAGAGTAAGCAAAGTTTAGACAACGAAAGAAATAAATAGCTCAGTTATAACTTAAGTACACCCAAAGTATAAATTGTCCATGAATCAGAAAATCAATGACCCATACGAAAGGCTGTGAGAAAACATTCCTGCAGTGATAAACAAATTAACTAGCTCCTGTCCAAATCTACGTTCGAACTAACACAAAATTAATTACATTTGCTTAAAAGCAGTCACTTTAAAACTGTCCTGCAGCATTTCCCAAAGGGGTGTTAATAGCTATTCTTTGATAAAAGGAATCCATGACCATGTGGATTTGTGAAACACTGGATTAAACAGGGTTCCTAACCACAGAAGTTCTCAGACTTCAATATGCTAATGTGGACCGTAAATCTCTTCAACCAGCTAATGCTGCTTTCCAAACTCTTTTGGCAATGGAAACCTTTTCTTTTTCTCCAGGGCATATCCTAACATTCATGGTTCCTGGGAACCTGATTTGAAAAAATGCCCCTCTGCAAAAAAAATATAAGTTTTCATTTGATCTTGTCAACTCTGGAGTATCAATTTTAAAATCCAGCAAGAAAAGTAGTAATCAGACATTAAATTTATAAAAGTTCAGAATATAACAGCATGGAAGAAACATAAAAGTTGCTTTAATATATACAATGCTCACTAATATCAAAGTGTCAGCAAATATGGTCCCTTAAGTTTTTTATGTTCATGTAAAATAAAAGATGTTTAAAACATTTGGGAACAGTAACAAATTGTGAGATAAGAGAAAGATAACACTAGAACTCATTAAAGCAGATACCAGATCTATTGGAAACATTCCTAAACAGGGCATCTATACTTTTTTGCTATAACTGTATTAGATCTAAGAAATGGGTTTTTTATAATATTGTTCAAGAATTCAGTAGTGGTGCTAGCTTTTAGAGATTTTTAAGTATTGGGTTTTCAATTATTTTATTTTTTAACATGTATTTATTTATTTTTGCCTTTTTAATGTTGCTGTGAATGTCCTTTTACATGTAACTTTCTCTGAACTTTTACATGTTCGTGGAAGTTTACTAGCTTCATGGATCCACAAGTCTCTGTTTTAAATTTTTATAACTAATTGGACCATTCGGGTGGCTTTGTAAGAGCATAGGATTATTCTGATCCCTGGGCTCACCCAAGTCTTCAGTTATACAAAAGTGCTTCACAGGCATATTTAAAAAGGCATTTTCTAGGGTTTTTGTTGTTACTGTTGTTTGTTTTTTAGTGTTTTTTAAACTGGAAGTTTTTTAAAAAGTGTTTTACACTGGAAGGCTGCTAATGCCCTTACATAAAACATTAAGTGCCATATTCTCTGCTCAGGCAGAAAGTTGAAATGTCATGTGATGTTTATGGCTCTACTGGACTATATTGGTCTATGAATTATTTTATCTAAGCAAAACTCAACTAGTGATCTGATGGCTCACAAGTTATCCAATCTGCTGCCAAACACAGAATCTCATCTCAAACTGTCATACCCTTGGGAGGAAAAAATGGTATTAATATGGGGCTTGGCCAGCATGAAAAATATGTTCCTTTATTTAGTTTATCATTTGGCTGACATCCATTACTGCAATATTATTATAAAACTACTACAGCTGTACATTATGGGCAGTCTCCTCTTTTCAATATACAGGGAGCATTATGACTCAAACCCATACAGTTGGAAACTCCAGGACCGCAACTTGCCGCTGTTAAGGAGGACAGGAGGACACACCTGATGCTTTTGATGATCTTCAAAGTCTACAAAGAGAGCACTACTCTGTTTTATAGATGAGAAAAAAAAAAGCTTAGGAAGGTTCAAGGTCACGAGAAGATGTGAGTCCAAGGACTCAGTCCAGAGCCTCTGCTGTCGACCACCACACCGTCCCACCTCCCGGGTCCCCACATACAGTGAGGGAAAATGCTGAAAAAATGTAAGAATAGCTTAGAAAGCTAACCATGGAGCAGACTCCAGGCATGATTAGCTTACTACCATGCTGGCCTTCCTGCCCACAAAGACTTTTTTTCTTGAATCTGTCTGAATTTCCAGCAGGATGGCTAGAATGCTCTATCATCTATGGATGGCAGTGAATCACGTTCCCACCAGTTGTCCCATCAGGCTGTCCTCCAGACCCAAGCTGAGACCAGCTGCCCTGGCAGTCCAAGATGGAACATGACCACTCTGGAAGAGAGGGTCTTAGGAGGGCACGCACATGTACTGGGCCCCTGGGGAAAAAGGGGTGATTCTAAGGAATGGACAGAAATGAAGTGAGGTTTGAAACTTCAACCTATTTGGGGATGGGGTAAGGAGACCGTTCTTCTTCCTCTACTGTATTATGGCTCCATGATCTCAGGACTTGAGCTCTCAATATCTGTAAAACAGGGTACACATTATGTAAGATCTAGAGGGCTTGCCTGAGAACAAGGCCAGCATTATAACATATTTCAAACACATAGGGAAACGCAGGCCTCTTTGCTCTGTTAAGGACTCTGTACACATGTACTATCAAAAACTGACTTTATAATGTAATGGTCTCCCTAAATTTCATTTCAAAACTAGTAGTATAATTCCATGATTTTTTTTTAATTACGAACAAGAATACTTGAACAATTTTGATAAGAAATTCTTGAAGCAAACATCAGTGTCAGAATATGTTTACACTACTATCAACAGTTCAGTGCTATCAGGCATCTATTGCAACAATTTCACAAGTATGCAATGGTTTTCCCAGCATCAACAGCTTCCCTTTGAAGTCACTCCTCTTTCCTTTTTTCACAACACAAAAATTTCTTCTATATTATATTAAGATCAAATGACTATTATATGGAGAACAGTTTCCAAATTCCTAGGTAAGTCTAACTTAGCTGGAAATAATACAGCAACAGGGTAAATATTAGTAAGAGGTCAATCTAGGTAAAGAGTATACCAGGGTTCTTTGTACTATTTTTATTTTTGCAACTTTTTAAAGTTTAAAATTATTTCCAAACAGTTTGAAAGTATAAAAGCTAATCTCTGGTCTATCTCTATTAATTAGTATCTCACATGGCTCATCATCTCAGAGTCATCTGAGTATATAATCTTGGTCTTAGAAAGTATCTGAGATACCACCTACCAAAACACTAATAATTTTTATTCCATCTCTCATAGACTCTAACTAAATATCCAAAGATTTTGGTGGAAATTTGGTAATGCCGGGGATTTCCTGTCCCATGAGCCCATCGGTGATTACATATCATTTTCAGTTGTTCATCTATATTGTAGGCTGAATGGTGGCCCCACAATAACAGGTCTTAATCCCTGGAAACTGTGAAAGCTGCCTTATTTAGAAAAGATTGTTTGCAGACGTGTTTAGAGATTTGTGATTGAGAGATTATCCTGGATTGTCTCAATGGGTCCTAAATCCAATCACAAGTATCCCTTATAAAAGAGGGGCAAAGGGGAACATGGCCCACACATGAACAGAGGGAAGCAATGTGACCACAGAGGCCGACTAGAGTGGTGTGGGACAAGTCAGGGATGGTGGCTGCCACGAGAAACAGAGAAGCAAGGGGCAGACTCCCCTTAGAGCTCTGCAGGAGCATGGCTTTTCTAACCACCTTGATTTCAGCCCAGTAAGACTGATTTCGGACTTCCAACCTTCAGAACTGTGAGCGAACAGATTTCATCCGTATAAGTCACCACATTAGTGTGATTTGTTACAGTGGCCATAATAAACTAATAATAGACCCTTAGATCAAAAAAACACTTAATCGAGTATCTATTACTGGGCACTGAGGATGTTTGGAGATAGAGGTATTTTTTATATTGCGTTTAAATCTTCAAACTTGAAATTCTTCAGCAATTTTGTTTGGATCAAATAAACCCAAAACTGCACTCCTGTATTACTGCCAGGTCAATATCTGAAAACAGCCATCACATTTCTCCATAACCCTTTTTTCTCAAAGCCAACTTCCCCACTGGTTTCCATCATTCCTCGGCCACAAGAGGGTTCCAAGGCCTCCTCGTCATGGTACCACTTAGACACTTTCCCTTTGACTGTCCCTTAAAACGCACTGTGGTAAACTGAAAAAAAATAAAAATACTCCGGATGTGGTCTAACCAGTGAGAAGCGCTGTGTGTCTCACTATGTTCACACTGCCTGGGACGGCATTCAGGTGCACCACAGGAGTAAATCTGAGGTCAGCAAACCCCCCAGATCTTATCATGTGGACTACTGCTACACCAGACCTTCTGTACCCTACACATGGATATTTCCATCTTTAAGCAGAATTTTACATTTTACATTGCTATTTTGTCTTGTTATGACTACAGTTCTAGCTCTTTTGATCTATCGCAGCAAGTATTCCTCCCATCTACAGATCTGATCAAAGGACCTTCCCTGACTTCATCCAAGTACCTGCTACAAAGCAAAGAGAAAGATGAAGAGAGTCCCCTGGGGCAAGCCAGTAGCTACCTCTCTGTAGTTCACTCAAACAGGGAGCTATTAAACGAACACACAGTCAGTCATGTCATGGAATTCATAATATAGTCACTTTAGTTCCTTAATGCCTGTGTATAAAATGCAAGTTCTCCTAAAATATCAGTTATATTATGTCACTCTTATCCTAACAACATCCTTGGTTAACCAATCACACCTGTTTCTTCTCTGGCATCACCTTTTTCTATCCAACCCAACCTCCTTTCAGTAAACCTAGTGGTCCAGCCCTTCAAGTTCTCTGTGTCCCCCCTACCCCTCCTCTGAACCCAGCGATAAGTCAACTTCCCTGCCCTGGCACAGTCCCCGACTGTTAAGTCTCCCCAAGTCTCCTGAATCCAATCTCTTCAAACCCTCATATTCGCCACTCATTCCTGCACTTCATCCCACGCTGCCCTGCATCAAGTTTTATTAGTTTTACACGCATGTATTTGGTATCTACAACAAAATAGCTAGCTGGATGAAAACAGAGTACTTCCTAAACTGTATTTCGAAAACAGCCCTAACTATGCTAAAGGTCAATACAGCCCTGTTGAAAGTAAACATAATGTTATTCTGGACATTTTTACTGATGAGGAATTTATCACCAAGAAATTATTACTCTTCATGATGAGAAGACACTCAGAATTCTCAATCCCAAACCAGGATTTGTTTGTAAGGAATGATTTCATACTCTTCTGTATAACTCTTACTATATGGAAATTGTCAAGATTACCAAAGCACCTACTTTTTTCACATTTATAAAAACCTGACCTGAATGTAAGTCATGAAACCATAAAACTCTTAGAAAAAAAACATAGGCAAAAATCTCATGGACATAAACATAAGTGACTTCTTCATTAACATATCTCCCCAGGCAAGGGAAACAAAGGCAAAAATGAACAAGTGGGACTATATCAAGCTAAAAAGCTTCTGTACAGCAAAGGACACCATCAATAGAACAAAAAGGTACCCTACAATATGGTAGAACATATTCATAAATGACAGATCTGATAAAGGATTGACATCCAAAATATATAAAGAGCTCACACACCTCAACAAACAAAAAGCAAATAATCCAATTAAGAAATGGGCAGAGGAGTTGAATAGACAGTTCTCTAAAGAAGAAATCCAGATGGACAATAGGCACATGAAAAGATGCTCCACATCGCTTGTCATCAGAGAAATGCAAATTAAAACCACAATGAGATATCACCTCACACCAGTAAGGATGGCTACCATCCAAAAACAAACAGCAACAGATGTTGGCGAGGCTGTGGAGAAAGGGGAACCCTCCTACACTGCTGGTGGGAATGTAAATTAGTTCAACCATTGTGGAAAGCAGTATGGAGGTTCCTCAGAATGCCCAAAATAGAAATACCATTTGACCCAGGAATTTCACTTCTAGGAATTTACCCTAAGAATGCAGCACACTCCAGTTTGAAAAAGACAGATGCACCCCTATGTTTATCGCTGCACTAATTACAATAGCCAAGATATGGAAGCAACCTAAATGTCCATCAGTAGATGAATGTATAAAGAAGATGTGGTACATATACACAATGGAATATTACTCAGCCATAAGAAAAAAACAGATCCTACCATTCGCAACAACATGGATGGAGCTAGAGGGTATTATGCTCAGTGAAATAAGCCAGGCGGAGAAAGACAAGTACCAAATGATTTCACTCATATGTGGAGTATAAGAACAAAGGAAAACTGAAGGAACTAAACAGTAGCAGACTCACAGAACTCAAGAATGGACTAACAGTTACCAAAGGGAAAGGGACTGGGGAAGATGGGAGGGAAGGGAGGGATAAGGGCGGGGGGAAAAGAAAGAGGGCATTATGATTAGCATGTATAGTGCGTGGGGGGCACTGGGAGGGCTGTGCAACACAGAGAAGACAAGTAGTGATTTTACAGCATCTTACTATGCAGATGGACAGTGACTGTGAAGGGGTATGTGGGGGGGACTTGGTGAAGGGGGTGCCTAGTAAACATAATGTTCTTCATGTAATTGTAGATTAATGATACATACATACATACATAATAAATGAATGAATGAATGAATGAATGAATAAATGAATAAATGAATAAATATATAAATAAATAAATGATAAATGAATAATAATAAATAAATAGATGAATAGATAGAGAGAGAGAGAGACAGATAGATAGAACCTGATTTGCTTCTAAATTCTACACTTCGGGCCTTTAACCAGACATTCCCCACAAAAGTTTTCAACCCTTCCTCTACTACACATGCTGTTATCTCTTAAACCACAACATAAATCTTAAATGTTGAGTCATATTTGTAAAGAAATCAGACACAGCCCTGTCCTCATGCAGTTTAAAGTCTAGTATGAAATAACAAACCAAGTCTGCTTTAGTCTTCCTACCACAGAACATGCACACTTCTGATGTAAAGGCCTGAACAACAGTTTAGGAATGTTAGTACCATTGGTCAAAGTATAATTCTCTTCTTCTTCAAAAATGCTTTAGTCAGTAACCTTCTCCAGCTAAAACTATGACCTTCAGGAAATGCTGCCTGGCTTCTTTGTATATTTTAATCTATATCTCTGAATTCCTGTAAAGTATATTGATTAGAGAAGAATGCAAATAAAAATTTATGGCCATAAAAAGGGGCCAAGCTATAACCACAAAGACAAAGAGTACACAGGGACATGCCAAGAGAAATTAGAGCTAAGTAAAGCGGCAATGTAGCCCAGGATATTGCTTTTTACCCCCTACCTTCATTTTTTCTTTATCACTCCTTAACTCCCTGTCTTTGTACTGTGGCATGATGGGGTGATATGACATTTTTCTGTAGAGCCAAAAGGGCCCAGGACCAAATCTCAGCCCTTGACACATTCTAGCTATTTCATGCTGAGCAGCTAACTTACCCTCCCTAAACCTCCACTTTCTCACAAAACAAGGATTAAATCAGGTCACACGTGTTATGTATCCAGTCCAGGATATGGAAAATCATAAGCATTCAACAAATGATAGTGATGGTGATGAAAGTAATAGGTTAGAACGAGTACGGAAATCAAAAAGAAGAAAATGTATAATTGACCACAAGATGGGACTATAGTTATCTGATGAAACTACTGAGTAAAATTTTAGTGTTCTTAGTTTGATAAAGTAGTTGTTTCCTATTTTATCAACAAACACTAAAATCACTTGGAAGTGCTTAAATGACTTTTATAGAAAAAAAAGATTAAGTTTTTCTTATAAGATAACTTTAAGTTCGAAATAAATTTTGCCATTAATTCATCTTCATTGAATATAAACCACTCTTCTGTATTCTTCAAAAATGTTAACATCATAAAAGTCTATAAAAAAGGCTGTGAAACTGTTCCCACTTAAAGCAGATTGAAGGGACATGAAGACTAAATGTAATACCTGACCATGAACAGTCCCTGCCTTGGGAGAAAATGGTATAAAAGATCAACTAACAAATTTGGATGTACCAATGTAAATTTATGAAGTTGATAACTGTTGTTATGAAAGAGATATCCCTATTCTTGGGAAATACATAATTATTTAGGAGTAAAGAGCCATGATATTTATAACTTACCCTCAAATGGCTCAGATTAAAAAGTATAAATACACATCAAAACACATTTAGCTAATCAGAAGCTCTTGGGGTGTGGCCAAGCAACCTATTTTGACAAGCCTCCCAAGTGAGTCTGATGTAGCCATTTAAATCCACTTGTAGAAGTCCCTGGGTCTTCAAACAAACAAAAAAAAATCTCATCTGCAGATTTTAAGAACCAAAACACTGCTTTATAATTTCAGAAGAGGTATTTCTCATTAGCCCTTTATAAAGTCACTGCTTCAAGTATTCTTCTAGCTCATCTGTGCCCACGGATATGAAATCACTCAATATAAATATGCAATAGTCAAGAACACAGAGCAAAAAAGAGCTCTTTTTCTATTTTCTAAAAGGTATCACTATATTATTAACAGCTTCAGGATTTACATTTGCTTCCCGCAACAAAATCAGAAAATAAATAGTAGTGTAATTCAGTCTGGGGGCCATGAAGTCATTGACGTTACAACGTGGGCAAAGGATATCTGTGCCATGAGTAAAATAAACTTTCCAAAGCCATGATAGAACATAGATAAAAATCTGATAGTCAGTAGGGTGTCTCCCATGCAGTAACCAAGCAGTTCACTAATGAACAGGGTGTGGCTCAATGTTGAAATCCAGGGCCTCTTCTCTCGAAATGCATTTATGTATCAATATAAATTTAGGCCAAATATCAAATACAATATTAAGGAATAAACTTGCCGTATAGCTAACCAGTGCTGAAGAATATACCTCCACTATAAAATGCTAATTAAATGGATCCGAGGCAAGTAAAGCAGATTATGTGGACTTCCTCAGACTCACAACATTTCCTAAAAATTGTTCATCCCTTTAAAGTATTCGTTTTGAATACAGTCTCTCGGTCATGGCTCAAATTCTAATTCTAGGTCCATGTGAACAATTAAAAAGGAATTTTCCAATCTCTGATAGCTGTTAAAGTGCTTCAAAAAATAAATGGCTTCCTTCTTTCTTGCTTTCCCGCACAGCAAGGCAAAAGCTAAATCATAGGTACTTAAATCTTAGGTGCCACTTCTTAATATCATTTGTCCCATAAATATCTAGATAGCAAGACAGATTTAAATGTGACAAGTAACAACACAAACTAAATAGTGACATAAGACCCTCTTGTTTATAAAGTGCCATAGGTAGAATGAACATAGGATAACTGTAGATAATAAAAGGATGGCAGCAATTTTATATTTTAGAGTAATTCTCTAGGGGAAATTTAGCTAACCGAAGTCACAAGTATTTTGGTGACAACCAGCTCATGTTTTACCACTATAATTAAAATTATGCTAAAAAATAATACATAAACGTTACTGACACCAATAATTCGCCTACAAACCATAATTTGCAAGGTACATAATCTGGTCTACTCAGTGTGTGAAGAAGCTTGGAGAGGCAGCAGACTTAGATGTGTTAGCTGGACTTTATTGTCACAAGTATTCTGAAGAAGGATGAATCAAAAGGAAAATCACATTTGCCAGGACAATCACTTTAAGGACAGACTTAGTTATACAACTGAAATACCAGAACACTAAAATTTAAATACACTTGGAAAAAAAGCAGAGATGTCTGTTCACCAACAAACACAAGTTTTAATTTAACAGTCTGTTTAGTTTAAACAAATGTAATGTTAGCTTTGATGAATATAAAATAAGGCTACATTAATTTTTTCTCTAGAAAAAGCTGTACAGAAAACCCTAACCATATATTTTAAGGAAAAATATGTTTATACATATGGATGTAATAGTAATTTCAGCTTTCATAAAAGCCCCACAATGTTTACTTTCCTCAGTCATTAAAATTAACCATGACAGAATCATCCCTTAGGCACTGGGTATACGCTATTTTACAGCTGCATAAACCATAACTTCCTAAAACATGGGGAATAATTAGCAAATGGCTGGAACTATTAGGTAGAGAAAAGTAAGCACAATCTCATAGCCACGGGGAACCTGCTGGCAGACTTGCAGCATATCGCGGTGCACAGACAAATCAAGCACTAGACACAGCCCTCATTGTAAGTCATGTTCTCATTTCTTGGCTTCTAGTGTGGTTCTACCAGTAAGCAGCTATGGCAAGTTTCCCCTTCTGTTAAACGAGGGATGTGAACCAGAGGATTTGAAAAGTGCCTTCCAAGTATAATTCTTCAGCCTGCTGGCAGGACTGTTAAGACAGGAGGCAAAAGGCCAAATATCTACTCAATAAATTCTGAACCCAAAACCCCAGCTTTCTGTTAAAATGAATAACTAAAGATAAAGTACTTGAGGTAAGAAAAAGGATTTGGTAAAGGGGTTCCAAAGGCAATTTACACAATATGCCAACTATCATGCTTTATGCCTAGATGGATTACGTCCTTTAAAACCTCATACTAACCTGCCATTACCACCATTTAACAGATGAGGGCCTAAGAAGGTTAAGGTCACACAAACCATACATTTGCAAAGCCTGGACACAACTCCCTGTCTGCCTGACCTCTTGCTGCCTTCCATCTTTGGCTTTTATATCACAGATGGATAACCTTCTAAGAAACATTCTTTCAAAGACAATTTGCTCTAAGTTAGCAAAATATACTACTTGCGGGATGAAAAGAAAAATCCAGCGAAGAAAGATCTATTCTAGAACTAACCTCTCAATCACCTCATGCCCAAAGGAGAACTACCAAGCATGGCTCTCCTTGGAGACTTAACTGGAGTGAAGAGAACACGGTAAAACAATTACATAAAATTATATTAAAATAAAGTAATAATTTAAAAAAGCAAAAACTTCAAGAATTATTTCAAAAGATGAGGGGCCCATCCCTAGCCTAAGTCAGCAGTCCCAGGCAGCTGAGCCGAGGGTGGCGTCCTCAGACCCTGGGCCCCTGCCCTCAGGGCTGTCCCAGTGCACTCCTGGGCCGGGGGTGTGGGGTGGCCTGTCTTAGGGCACATTTCTTCTCTCTTTCTCCTCTAACCTCACCTTCCCACCCACCTCCCCTCCCCATGGTGTAAGGACTACTTGTGATTACAGTTAAAACTGACAGAATAGAATACACATATAATTATTCAAACTTTATCTAAATGATTTTATTCCCACTTTTGTCTCCCCTTAACCATAAATCACTCTTTGATTTTACTGACTCGGGTCTCATGGTTGCCCTTTCCCTTCACATTTATATCACATGGCTTCATTTCATTAAAAACTCTTCAAATAACATCCTTCTCATGAACTAAAAAGAGAATATGATAAGGCAAGGAAGAATTAGAGTAAAGGTTTATGCCGTTATTAGCTAACCAGAGAAAGGCCACCCTCTAATAGTAAATTAGGATTCACAATGCATTTCCTCACAAAAACATCATAAAGGAGAGGGTCTCAACCTTTTATCTCAAACACACCACAGGATACAGCTCCCAGCAATAAAAGAGGTTTTTCTTGCAGAAATGATTCTCAGCTGGGGAGTAGATAACATGGCCTCAGTGAAGGACACATTAGAATTTGGGGAAAGGATTTCGGGTGGTGAGAGAAGGGTCTAAAATGCCTCTCCAGTAATTCTCATATGTCCCTGAAACAGGAATAGTTTTTAAAGAAGATGATTAGATGCTATTACATTACTGATACCACTCATGTGCTGCATGATGGCTTGAACAGGATTTTTAGGATAGCTTAAGAATATAACCACATTTACAATAATGTTTCTGTGTGAGAAGACTCTACCAGGTCTCAAACAACAGACTTAAGTCATCACCTGTTTCCAACTTCAGGACTGTCCATACAAGTTGGGGTTGGGGGAAGTGAGCAGCAGTTCACTGTGAAGGCCTACAGGTTCTTCAGCTGAGGTTTGCAGAAGGGCTTCAGTGGAATCCACTGCCTCCATGCAATTGTATGCCAACTTTGTGTACCTGTGTACTCTTCTGGATTCTCAAAACAACCCATGGCACATGCATCTTCATTTAGGGACTGCAACTATTAACGGTATCACACACAGGGCAATGTAGACACAAAGTGCCAATTTCTAAGTCATACTAAGCATAATAAGTAAAACATGGCCAGACTTCTGTCTCTAAAATCCATCTTTGTTCTCATCTAACCCTCTGCTATCCACATAAGTCTGATGCCAGAACCTGATTTGAATCTTGAGGAAAAAAAAAAATCTTACTGAGAACCTCAGTTTTCCATGCTGTATCTAACATATAAATATTTACATTTTTCTCAAATTGCTGAAATTTTCCAGAGTCCAATAATAACATCATTTACTAATGTCACAGAATGCACTGTAATTACTGGGCACTTATCTTCCTACCTCCATCATTACCCACAAGCCACATACCAAATGCATGTGAAATGCTCTAGAATTTAAACTTTCAAGTTGATATTTAAAATGTATGCTTAGAGCTGTACAACCCATTACTGCACAATGAATTAAAGTATGCAAAACAATTCCAAGATATGAAAGAAATATAAACTGACCTTCATGAGATGCTGATTTATCCATTTTGTAAATGTTTTCTTTTGAACTTTGTCCCGTTCATCTGGAAGAGAAAAAAAGATAAAAAATAAGATTGGTAAAGTCTATGAACAGGAGACTTTGTGATTATGCAAATAAACCAAAATAAAGTAATCAAAAAAGACTGCCTAGTGCATTTGAATTTTCTTGTTAACTTTTTGCAATGTACAGCTACCTGTAAGGAAGTGTTGAGAGATATCTATCAGACTGGTCTCTTCCCAGTGTCACATTGGCCAACATTATTCCATTAAACAAATGCCTTCTACACATTCTACTGAGTCATCCGGCCTCAGGCGAACGAACCCTTGCACTGAACTTCCCAAAGCACCTTACTACATAGTGCATCACACTTGATCTTCACAACCATAAAAAGAAGGGTAGATAGTGTCATTCCCACCTTACCAAGAGGAAACCAAGACAGAGATGTTAAAAGACTCGTCCACTATTATCCAGTGCTCAAAATTGTGATAAAGGCAGGACTTACATTCAAATCCTTTGGTTTGAAGTAGACTCTGGTTTAATTACTAACCATCCTTATTCTCTCCTAGATTCCCTATATTAAAATGTCTAGTAAAAAAGGAAATGGCCCAACTAAATCCTTGCTTTAGGGACTGGTTACTATAGACATGGTGCAGAACAGAGTGAGGGAAAGTTTCTTACGATTTAAGGAGAAATGTTCTCCTTAATGTTCTGGTTCATCAAATGAGTATTTCAAAAGAGAATCATAATATTCCAACCACATGATTACAATCATAATATTCCATCTAGAGCTGACTTTCAAAACGACACTACCTTTTCCCTCCCTGCTTCCAGGAGCAATCCCCTTTCCTGTTTCCGTCCTCCCTCCTTCTCCATCTGGCACAGCTCTTTCTCTTTTCTTTGGTGGCCGCACCACAGTTTCATGCTCTCCATCCTTTCCCTGGGGGTGTCATGGCTCAACTCTCTTTATCTCTTTTCCTCCTAATTCTTCATCCCTGAGCTCTCTTAGACTATTTTAATGGGACTAAAGTTTCTTTGAGCGTGTTTGTCCTACTGATTAGAAGTATTTATGGACATTGTTAAGAGATCTGAGCTCAAGAGGGAAGTACCACAAGGCCCTGAACTCACCTCCTACAAAGACCAAATGTAGCCACATATGGGTCAATTCTCTCTTGAGGCTGAGTAAAAGTCTAAAGAGAGCCTTCCCCAAACCCTACAGTCAGGAGGGATCTCACAAATACAGAGCATCTCCTTAAGGAGTAAGGGATTTGTGCCCAGATCAGGCACCCCAACCTCTGAGACCTGCAAGGGAGAGACAAGTCCTGAAAACATGTGGCTTTGAAAACCAACAGGGCTTATATCTAACAGACACAAAAGGCTGTGGGGAATGGGAAGTCAGCTCCTCACTAGCTCATATACAGACTCAACCCAGGACTGAATGCAAAAGCAATCATTTAAAAGTGCCTAGACCAAATGAGGAGATTCGTCAGCTAATCTTAAAGCATCCGCCAGAGGTACAGGGGTCCATAGGAATTTCTCCAGGAATGTAGGTGCTAGCAGGTGCCACTTCGTGCTCTTACTCCACTTTAGTAGCACTACTGGTGGGCACTATCTTAGCATTCCTGCTACCTTGCTGGCTGTAGTGAGCTTGCCCTGCCCCCATGCTCTCCCACAGCCAAAAGGCTTGCTCCAGCCCCAGGCTCCCCTGCACACCCACCACAGTCAGAAGGCCAGCCCTGGGCTCCTCTACAGCCTTACTGAAACCCTCAGACTCTCCCCAGCCCCAAGATCCCCCATGGCCCCACTAAAGCCAGCAGATAAGCACAGTCCTCACCAAGTACAGCGGCTGGCTCTGGCGGCCAGGGGGATCTGCACTACTGGGCTCCACAGGACCAAAACAATCAGAGATTCTCGGAAGACTACCACCCCAGGGCACAGCACAGATGGCAGACTATAGCAAACCCCAATCTTCCTATGAAAACGGCCTATTTACTTGTCCAGGAGCATCAGCCAGAGTGACAGGCTCCAAGTTTACCATACATCTGAAGGGTCGCAGAGGTGTTTCCGTGGAATAAAGGCTGGGGGAAGCCATCCTCGTGCTTTCCCTCAGCCTTACTACAACTCCCAGTACCTCCCAGTTTTTCCTGGAGCCCTGATTTTTTCAACTGTCACCAAGAGGACACCTCCAATTTGCTTGGTCATTAGGCCAGCAGGGACTACAACACTGGTTGCCCAGGGCTGTATACATTTGCACACTTTAAAAGCTTCTGCCTGAGGGTCTGGCTTCCAACCAGCCTAAAACTAAGTACTGAGTAAGATCCCTCTCTTTCAAACACTGACATGGCTTGGCATAACCTCAACAATTGGGACTCATCAAGAATAAATCAAGCTGCTTAAACAATCAGAAAGCCAAAGGCTCAAGAGACAAGCAAGAGTTGGGCAGGCTTGAACAGTACGCTTCACAGCCCACACAAAGCCACTCCTTTAAGACTGGGATACCAGCTGATTTGCCTAATGCATAGAAATGAGCACACAGAGACAGACAGAATGAGGGAACAAAGAAATACGTTCCAAAGGAAAGAACAAGATAAAACCTAAGGAAAAAACTTTGTATGGAGATAAGTAATTTACCTGATAAAGAGTTCAAAGTTATGGTCATGAACATGTTCACCAAACCCAGGAAAAGAACAGATGAACACAGCGAGAACTTTCACAAAGCAAAAGGAAATATAAGAAAGTACTAAACAGAAGGCACAGAGCTGAAGAAAAAAATGACTAAAGGTGTTCAATAGCTTATTACAGGAAGCAGAAGTACAGATTAGTGACCTAAAAGACAAGGAAACATTAAGTCACTCAAACACATCAGCAAGAAGAAAAAAGAAATTTCAAAGGTGAACACAGAGTAAGGGACCTATAAGATAATATGAAGTATTATAACATTCACATTACATGGGTCGGATCCCAGAAGAAGATACAGAGAAAAGGACAAAAAGTTTATTTGAACATGTAATTGCTGAAAACTTCCCAAACCGGGGGAGGAAGCAGACATCCAGGTCCAGTAAGCACAGAACGTTTCAAATAAGATAAACCCAAAGAGGTCCACATCAAGATAAACTGTGATTAAAATGTAAAAAGTTAAGATAAAGAGAGAACTTGCAACCAGCAAGAGAAAAACAGAACGTACAAGGGAATGCCATAAGACTATCAGCTGATTTTTCAGCAGAAACCGTGCAGGCCTGAAGGGAGTGGCATGGTATATTACAAGTGCTGAACAGAAAGAAACTTCCAACCAAGAATACTCTACCCAGCAAGGTTATCATGCATATTGAAAGAGAGATAAAAAGTCCTCCACACAAGCAAAAATCTAAAGGAGTTCATCACCACTAACTTGAACCTACTGGAAATGTTAAAAGGACTTCTTTCAAGCAGAGAAGTCACTAAATAGTAACAAGAAAATGTATGAAAGTTAAAAATCTCACTGGGAAAGAGAAATAAACAATAAATGTAGCAGACTGCTCATAAAGCTGGTATAAAGAAGGTTAAAAGACAAAAGTAGTAAAGTTAGCTAGAGCTACAATGATTATTTAAGCAATACACACACAAAATATATGGAAAACATGGTGGCATCAAAACCACAAAAAGTGGGTGGGGGAAATAAAAAGGTAGTTTTTGGAATGCATTCAAACTTTAGTTGCTATCCACTTAAAAAAGACTGATATATATAGACTGTTATATGTGAATATCATGGTAACCACAAAGCAAAAACCTTTAGTAGATACAAAAAAGAAATCTAAACAGAACAGCAAAGAAAGTCAATAAACCACAAAGGTAGCAAGCAAGAGGAGAAGAAAGGAACAGAGAAGAACTACAAAAACAGTTGAAAATCATTAACAAAATGGCAGTAAGTACATACCTCTCAAAAATTACTTTAATGATAAATGTACTAACTGTTCTAATCAAAAGACAGTATCTGAATGAATTAAAAAAATAAAGACTCATCTACAAATTGTCTACAAAAGACTCACCTCAGCTCTAAGGACACACACAGACTGAAAATGAAGGACAGAAAAAGATATTCCATGCTAATGGGAACAAAAGAAAGCTGGTGTAACTATAGTCATATCAGACAAAATAAATAGGCTTTAAAACAAAGATTGTATAAGATACAATGAAGTGCATTACATAATGATAAAAGGGTCAACTCAATAAGAGGATGCAATGTTTGTAAAATGTATGTACCCAACACAGAGCACCTAATATATAAACCAAATATTAGCAGACCTAAGGGAGAAATTGACAGTAATACAATAAGAGCAGGACACTTTAATACCACATTTACATCAATAGATAGATCATCCTGACAGAAAATCAGTAAGAAAACATGGGTCTTAAGTGACACATTAGATGAAATAGACTTAATAGGTAGATACATAACATTCTATCCAAAAGCAGTATAATACATATTCTTCTCAAGGGCACATGGAAAGTTCTCAGTAAATTTAAGAAAATTAAAATCATATTAAGCAAATTCTCTGTTCATAATGGTATGAAACTATAAATCAATTACAAGAAGAAGACAAGAAAAATCACAATGCATGGAAATCAAACAGCAAGCTACTGAACAACCACTGAAACAATTTCAACAACAGCCAACTGAAACCAAAGGGGAAATAAAAAAATACATTGAAACAAATGAGAATGGAAATATAACATTCCAAAATCTGTAGGACAGCAAAAGCAGTTCTAAGGGGTAAGATTACAGCAATACAGATCTACTGCAAGAAGCAAGGAAAATCTGACAACCTAATGTACACCTAAAGGAATTAGAAAAAGAAGAGCAAACAAAGCTGAAAGTTAGTAGAAGGAAGGAAACAATGAAGATTAGAGTGGACATATGGATCTTCTTCAACATTTAGTGGGGTTACAGCCCAAAAACCCATCATAAATTGATAATGTCTTATGTTAAAAATGCACTTAATACACCTCACCTACCAAACATCATAGCTTGGCCTAACCTACCTTAAATATGTTCATAACACTTACATTAGTCTACGGTTGGGCAAAAAAATCTAACACAAAGCCTATTCTATAATGAAGTGTTGAATATCTCATGTAATTTATTTACTACTATACTGAAAGTGAAAAACATAATGGACATATGGGTACAAAATGGTTTTAAATATATCAGTTACATACCCACATGATCACATGGCTGACTGGGAGCTACAGTTCAATGCCATTGCCCAGCATCATTAAAGTATTGTACTGCATACTGTTAGCCCAGGAGAAGATCAAAATTCAAACTCAAAGTTCAGTTTCTACCAAATACACATCACCTTCCCATCATTTATAAAGTTAAGAAATGGTGAAACATCCTAAATCAGGGACTGTCTAAAAAAGAAATAGAGACTAAAAAAGCAAAGATCAATGAAACTAGGAGCTAGTTCTTTGGAAAGATAAACAAAATTGACAAACCTTTAACTAGATTCACCAAGAAAAAAAAAAGGGTTCAAATACATAAAATCAGAAAAGAAAGAGAAGTTAATAACTAATACCACAGAAATATAAAGAATCATAAGAGACTACTATGAAAAATTATATGACATCAAATGAGATAACCTATAAGAAATGGATAAATTTCTAAAGCATACACGCTTCAAAGACTGAATCAGGAAAAAACAGAAAATCTGAATAGACCAATTACTAGTAAAAAGACTAAATCACAATTTGAAAACTCCCCCAAAAAAACAAAAGTCTAGGGCTAGACAGCTTCACTAGTAAACTCTACCAAACATTCATAGAAGATTTCATACCAATCCTTGTCAACTTCTTTCAAAAAATTGCAGTGGAGGAAATGTTTCCAAATCCATTTGTCAAGGCCATTTACCTTGACACTAAAACCAAGACTTCAAAAAGAAAATGAAAATTACAGGCCAGTATCCTTGATGAACACAGATACAAAAATCCTCAACAAAATATTAGCAAACCAATTTCAAAAATACATTAAAAGCATCATACACCATGTTCAAGCTGGATTTACTCCAGAGATGCAAGGATAGTTCAACATCCACAAATCAATCAATGTGATATACTACATTAACAAAATGAAAGATAAAAACCACAGTATCTCAACAGATGCAGAAAAAGCATTTGAAAAAAATCAGTATCCATTCATGATAAAAACTCTTAATAATGTGGGTTAGAGGGAACACACCACAAACATAAATACGGCCATATATGTAACAAATCCACAGCTAACATCATACTCAAATGGTGCAAGAAAAAGAAATAAAAGGCATCCAAATTGGAAAGGAAAAGGTGAAACTGTCACTACCTTCAGATGATATCATACTATATAAATAAAACCCTTAAGATTCCACCAAAAAACCTGTTTGAACTAATAAATGAATTCAGGAAAGCTGGACACAAAATGAATATAAAGAAAGTTGTTGTGGTTCTAGACACTGATAATTATCAGAAAGAAAAAATAAGAAAACAAACCCATTTACAATTGCATCAAAAAGAATAAAATACCTAGGAATAAATTTAACCAAGGAGGTGAAATACTTGTACTCTGAAAACTATAGAACACTGATGACAGAAACTGAAAAAGACACAAGTAAATGGAAAGCCATTTCTTATTCATGTAGCTGAAGAATTAATATTGTTAAAACATCTATACTATCCAAAGCAGTCTACTGATTCAATACAATCCTTACCAAAATTTCAACAGCATTTTTCACAGAACTTGAACAAGTAACTCTAAAATTTGTAGAGAACTACAAAAAATCCTGAATAGCCAAAGCAATCTTGAGAAAGAAGAACAAAGCTGGAAGGACCATACTCTGTGATTTAAAACTTTACTACAAAGCTATAGCAATCAAAACAGTATAGTACTGTCATAAAAACAGAGAACAGAATACAGAACCTAGAAATAAACCCATACATATATAGTCAATTAATTTATAACAAAGAAGGCAAGAAAATATAATGGGGAAAGGACAGTCTTCTTGATAAATGATGCTGGGAAAACTCAGCAGACAGATGCAAAATAATCAAACTAGACCACTATCTTACACCATATACAAAAATTAACTCAAAATGGATTAAAGACTTGAATGTGAGACCTGAAAACATAAAACACAAAAGAAATACAGGCAAAGAGAGAAAAAACAGGCAGTAAGCACCTTGGCATTGGTCTTGGCATTGAAAATCTGACTCCAAAAGCAAAAATAAACAACTGGGACAACATCAAATGAAAAGACTTCTGCACAGAGAAGGAACAAACGCATCAACAATATGAAAAGGTAACCTACTGAATGGGAGAAAATATTTCCGAACTGTACATCTAATAAGGGATTAATGTATGAAATACATAAAGAACTCAAAGCAACAGCCAAAGAAACAATATGATTAAAAAATATCTAATTAGACATTTTTCCAAAGAAGTCTTATACATGGCCTACTAACACATGAAAAGATATTCAAAATCACTAATTATCAGGGAAATTCAGGTCAAAACCACAATGAAATATTACTTCACACCAGTCAGAATGGCGAGTATCAAAAGACAATAAATAATACATATTGGAGACAATATAGAGCAAAAGGAACCCTTGTGCACTATTGGTGGGAATGAAAACTAGTGCAGCCACTATGGAAAACAATGCAGAAGCTCCTCAAAAAATAAAAAAGAAATACCATATGATTCAGTTATTCTACTTCTGTATATTTATCCTAAGTAAATGAAAACACTAATTTGAAAAGATATATGTGCCCCTATATGGGCACAATATGTTGATTGCAGCATTATTTATAATAACCAAGATGGTAAAACAATCTAAGTGTCCATCAACAGATGAGTGGATAAAGATGTGGTATGTATCTGTGTGTGTGTGTGTGTGTGTGTGTGTGTGTTGTATACACAGACACACAATGGAACACCTCTCAGCCATAAAAAAGCAGATCTTGAGCTTTCAGAGTATCCTAAGTGAAGTCAGAGAAAGAAAATACAGAATTTCATCTGTATGTGGAATCTAAAAAACAAATGAATTTTTTAAACTTACAGATATGGAAAACAGATTGGTGGTTATCCAAGAGGAAAGGGGGTAGGGCACTAAGTGAAATGGATGAAGGGGTACAATTGCATGGTGACGGATGGTAACTACACTTATGGTGGTGATACTTTGTAGCATACACAAAGATCAAATTATTATATTGTACATCTGAAAGTAATATAATGTTATATACCAATTTTAGCTCAAGAAAAAAACCAGGAAGTTTCTGCTCAATAAGTGGGGTTGAATCAGAAGTATTTTCTTGCTGTGTCATCTATGAAATTCAAGAAAATGCTTTAAAATACACACAAAAATACATTTTTTTCTTTTTTTGATCTTAGATCTCTATAACAAAGTGGAAACATGGCCAGGCTTTATCTCTTTTTGATATCTAATTAAACCTGATCTAGTGGAGAATTTATCAGAAAAAAAAATCACCTAAGGAAATCTGAATAAAAGATAGACTTTAGTTATTAAAAAAAAGTACTTATGCTCTTTACAATAACTTAATTATAAACAAAAATGTTTAAATAAGTCAACTGGGAAAAATATCTGTAATATGAGACAGAGGTTATTAACATTAATATAAAAATATAAAGAAGAACAAAAAGATGAACACCTTAATAGGTAACTAGGCAAAAGCAGACAGGTTATCCAAAGGAAATAATGCCCACAGGTACTCAACCTCTCTAGCAAGTAATAATAATATAACACAAAGCTTTATAACTTATCAAATCATAAAGATTTTATTTAAAAAAGATAACTCATGTTGACAATGGCACAGAGAAGAGACACTCATTGCTAGTGGGAATGTAATTTGCTTTAAATCTAAACCTGTACTGTCAATACTGTGGCCTCTAGTAACATATACAGCTATTCAAGTTTAAATCAAAATTAATTAAAACAAAGTAAAATTAACAATTCACTTCCTCAGTTACACTAGTCACATTTGGACAGTACAGATATAGAACATTACCATTATCACAAAAATTTCTATTGGACAGCACTGCTCTAGAACAAAGTTCTACTGAACAATACTTCTCTGAAACAGTTCACCAATAAATACATAAAGCCTTAAAAATATATATATACCCTTTTCCCAGCAAGTCCACTTCTAAAGCTTATCCTACAACTATAATCATGGTTATGTACAAAAATGTATCTATGAGAATATAAATCAGAGTGTTTAAATAGCAAAATAAAAGTTTTGGTAAAAAAACAAATGTTCAATAATAAGGAAACAGTTAAATAAATTTTAGTAAAGTGATCCAATGGTTTGTTCAGATTCAATTATTTGCAAAGCTATTCGATGACGGCTTATTACCTAGGGTTTTCCTACTCTTTAAGGACAACATGAAAGGGAGGGAAAGGGGCCATAAAATCAAGTTTGTATTTCATAAGCATTTCTTCTCCCAGGTAGCTCCTTGAAACCCCTTCCACTTCCTATCTTTGTCAGGGAGAAGCAAAAAGGCACCAAACATAGCCTACCATCTGGTTCTCCCCATCACAAGTTCTGCATAGTGCCCAAACTTCTAGTCTACCTCTTAACATTGGGTACTTTAAAATGGGAGGGGTTGCAGAAGAAGACCCAGAAGATCCAGTCTTGCTATATCTAAATATAAATGTTCAAAACTTATGCTGAAATTGTTAAATTTGCCTGATTCCCAGTGTAAAATCCCTAGGCCCTACTCTACCAAGAACAATGATATCAATTGTTATTAACCAACATCATCATCCACAAAATATTATTAACTCCTCTGTTGACTCCTTTGGGGCACCATTTATACCCCACTCATCTTTTTCTACCCTCCAGTAGAAATGCCATAATGTATTTATGCACTCAACAAATAGATGCTCATGATAGGAATTATTTCTCTAAAAAGGACAATCTAATTCAAGATAATAATGTACAACTACCTACATACTTAATAGTAAGCAATAGATACTACTATATGTCTGAGATAATAATGGTGTCTTAAATGTCTTTCAGCCTTACTATTCCTAAAGAGTTCAGATTTAACCTGAACGACTAAAGTTACTGCATAAGACAAGAAGAAAGAGAAACAATCCACTAGTCTTCCTTACTGATAAAATGCAGATTCCACATTTGCTTTATTTCCTCACTCATTCATTCCAGCATCTATTAGGCCCTTTGATGAGTCCAGTGTCACAGTGGTGCAGAGACCACCATACTGGACAGAAAAAGCACTGGGCCTCACTCTCTGGAGGTCACCATCTAATGAGAGCGCCTGGCCTGAAGGCATGTGATAAGCATACCCACTGAGCAAAGGATAGAGCGTTCACCCTGTGTAAGCAAACACAGCTGGAGCTCGACCAACCCTGCCCAGGACAGTCAAGGGGGGCTTGAAGGAGAGTAAGTAGATTTGCAAGACAGAAGTCGGCTGTGTGCAGACTTTTCCATCAAAAAGAAACCCTGATTTAATAATTCCATAGTGAAAGAAACTAATTAGAAACCAAGTATCGTGATTCCCTCTAGAGTTGCTTCCATCCCCCCTCAAGATACTGTCATCTTTCAAACAGAAGTGCTGAACACACCTCGATCACAGACGGGGTGATGGGGAATCTGGCCCTGCTGTGTGATGTGACCTCTGGACGAGTGAATGCAAATAATGGGACCTCTGTGCCAAAGTCTAGTTCATATCACACTGTCAGCAGTGCTTTCCTAAGCCTCCAGCAAAAAGAGAACAGACTGGGAGGATTAAAGATTACTTCCTACGTAATATCCATACTATTCCCATCCAAATAATAACTCAGGACCATAATGGTAAGTTGTTAAGATAACATTAAAATGTATTACTAATTAAAATTTCTTATAACTCAACAATAGACAGCATCTGTTTCAAGTTGCAAAATATGAGATTAAGGCATTCCTGTAACTCTCCTCCAAAATTTTTCAAATTTATTGAATCATCATGTAATACTATCAACTCTAACAAATTTACTCTGCCCCATTAAATTTAATGTATTATATGTATTACATAAACTTCTTTAACTACATAACAATTAACAAAATATATTTCTTACTCTGTAGATTAATAAAAATTGGTCCTGTATTATAAGGAACATGACAAAGTAGAACATATGTTTTAAACACTAACCACTTCTTGGTTTATTTCTTAGCCATGTGGTATAGCAAGAAAGTTACTTAATCAGTATTTAAATAATCACCTCCAAGTACAGATGAGAGATTTACTTAAATAATACAACTATTAAAAGGGTATTTTGATCACTGAGGTTCTGTGGTAGCGGTTATTTCTACAGGCTCAAAAAAGCACTGCTGAAAATATCAGATGGATGCTAAACATTTGACAGGTAACAACTGAGTTAATATCTGGGAATTATGATCTATAGCTGAAGTTCATGAGTGAATTACAAAGACTAAAGCTAATTAAACACACTACTTCATAAACTCTCATAGTCTTCTAAGAGTAACAACCTAAATTTTTTCTTTTAAACCATGACAAACCCAGATGAATGAGTCCCATTCCAGCAGACCAAGGGAAGTTCTTTAACAGCAGAAGTCTCCCAGAATGCTATAATAATTAGGGAAGAGTGGATGTGGACTTCAAGGGCCTCAGCTTTCTTCAGGAAAGTAACTTACAGTCAGGGAATAATTTAAGTCTAGGGAGACTGTGATTTACCACTTTCCATAGATGCATTATTTCAAAAAGGAGTATTCCAGATTACATCTAATTTTCCAATTACAAGTCTCATAATGGTTCTTTATTTCATTTCAGTGAGGGATATCTAACACTGAGATTTATATTTAGGGTAATGTTGCTATGACAACAAAAAGGGAAAATCATTCCTGAGATTTTAACCAATTCTATTGATTTTACAGACTCTCCAGTATTTTTTTGAATGAAGTTTTATAGCATGCCCCTATTGGAAAATTATTTCATTACAGAGCAAGTTTTAAATGAAAATATACATTTATGATCACCTTATAAAGTACAAAATAACAAGATATGTAACAACACAGAATGCAAAGAATAACAGAATTTGGGAAAAAAAACAAATGTGCATAAAGAGCATTGATTATTAGGACGTACACTGGTTTTCAGTAAAATCCAGTCGAAGCTAAACCCACTTATTATCACACACAAAATAAATACTAAGACTATTTAATCGCATATCCTATGCACAACAACAGGGACGAAAGTTCTCTCCAAGGAGCCACAGATCTTGTCCTGTGAGTCGTCCAGATTTCTGAAAGGTGCCCCACAGTCTGCTAAACTCTCACCATGCAAACCAAGTCAGGTCATGCAACTTTCCTTTCTCAGTTCTGCGAAAACAGTAAAGTGGTGTTACAGGGATACTACTAACCCATACAGCACATTAGCCCCACCAGCTTTGCGGTCCAGTCTTGATCATTTTTCATGAGCTGCCCCATCATTCTGCTGAAAATCTGTCCAGTAGTCTCCTAAACTTTCTGTACAAACTCTGATGTGTCAGAGTCCTGTTAACTTTCTATGTAGAAAGGAAAACATTGACTAGACACGCCCACCTGCAAGCTGAAAACCAGTCAACTCCCACTTTTAAACAAACATTAGCAAAAGGAGCCTCCTCCAGTATTCTGTAGGGGACATGTACAACTATTACCAAAAAGAAACTAAATTACCTATTTCTCCTTTTAATATTAAAGCTGTTCCTAAGAAGTCCCTTACAAAGAGTTTTGATTTCCTAACTATTTTTGCAGACCAATAGGACGGTAGATTTCCCTGCTGAAGTATCTCCTCACATTCTCTCCTGTAACACCGCAGGCAGAATTCCCCTGGAATTTAAAACCAACATCCAGCCTAACGTGTTTAACTCCTCCTGATACGGGTGCTATGAAGGTGACTTAGAAAGCTCAACTTTACCGGTAGATACATCCTTAGGGGTCAATACCACTACCAAGTATTTCTTTATGTACACTTCACACTATTTTTCATTTGAATTTCACAATTCTTTGATCCATGGGGGGAGATTAAGAAACTAGTCTAAGATTCTACAAGGCTAAGTGGGATCTTAAATCTGATTCAAAAACCTGCTTCTTTTCATGTTATCAAAACACAGAACCCCTAATCTAATAACGCAGGGGAAACAAGGAATCTTCAATTCACAAGAACTTCACTTCTCAAGCATGAAGAAATGAAAAAAATGTCAGAAGTGAGAACCCCATTATAAAGCAGCGACAGACCCAGTATCTTCAGCACACCTAATTTTGTCTGAAACATTAGACAAATAGACCTACCTGAATAGAAACTGTATGGACAATCACCCCCCTCCCCCAAAAATCATTGCTTATTTTCAGCAATAGGGAACCACCAAATTCCATTCTGCCAAGGGAAAAGCCATGACTGAATTAATTGTTGCCAATATGCTTTGAAACATCCATGTATGATCCGGAACTCTGAATACACCAGAAATAAAAAAACTGTATCAACTTCTATGAGAAGTATCAGCTT
This sequence comes from Manis pentadactyla, assembly GCF_030020395.1. Taxonomy (NCBI): domain Eukaryota; kingdom Metazoa; phylum Chordata; class Mammalia; order Pholidota; family Manidae; genus Manis; species Manis pentadactyla. Next base: position 17,436,625 of record NC_080034.1, on the reverse strand, counting down.
AGTAGGCATCCTTCGCTCCCTTTCCAAATGTCTCTGTTTTAGAGCACCTGCGTTCTCTATAATAAAGCCTAGGCCTACCTATTTTACTGTAAGACGATTATAGTAATAGTAGCAAACTGGGAGCACTTACCATGTGCCAGGTATTGTTCTCAGCTACATACATGTAACACATATTCTTCATGTTAACCTCACCAACCCTGTGAGATTCTGACCATTTACAGAAGAAGAAATCTAGGGCATGTAGGGATCAAGAATTTGCCCCAGATCACACAGCTACTGAGGACAAGGGGTGGGGAGAGGACGTAGGCTGCAAAAAGCAAATTCAATTATCATAATTTCATACTTGGAAAACAAAGTGAGAACTTTTTAAAAATAAGTTAAACAACAAAATGAGGCCTGGCCAAATCTTCAGTGGTGAGGATTCACAAAAGATGGAATCTGCCTTCCCAGATCAGTGATTCTGAAGAATGGAGGAAGGGTGGGTAATCACAAGGCTTTCTCAAGAGGTCACATCAGAATTCAGGGCAACGATGAGATCTCTGTGTTTAATTAGTAAGAATCGAATGTGAATTTTAAAAGAAAATTGGAAATACTTTGCAAAACACTCTACCTTTAAAAAAAGAAAGAATGACGTGTTGGACTTGTGTAGAAAAAAAGAACAGGGGGAAAAAGAAGTGGATCCATCTAGTCAGTTCCCCAACTACTGCCCAGAAATAGCTCTGTAGTATAACACAGTAGAATTAGCAAGGGAAAGCTGTTAGGATTTTTGTCATTATAGAAAAAGGAAACTGGCTGAAACAAACAGCTGGGATTAGACCAGCTCCTGAAACTGATGACAATAGTTGTGGACCAGGGAGCTAGATGAGAATGGGTCAGACCCGTTGCACATCACCACCCCTCCCCGCCCAGTCCCACCTCGGGCACCCTGTGAGCTACAGCACCCACCAGTATCACCCAGGGGCTCTGCCCTTGTCCTGGTTAACAACTTCCTCATCCACTTGGCATGACCCTCACCCACAGTGGCCCTAGCCAACGTCACTAGCGACTGGAGGTTGTAAGTGAAATGGTAAGAGGAAGGGAGTCCCTGATTCCGTTTCAGCTGAAAAATCTTACCAAATATTCCCATAGAAACATCATTATGTTTTTTTTCTATGAGCCTAGAACTACAAATAATATTCATTTTCCTGTTAATCCAACCTTCTCCCACTGATGTGTGTGATCCACCTCTGTGGGACTATAGACCTAGAAGAAGATACTTAACATCTGAGTTTTAGCCACAACTCCCTATCCCAGACGCTTTTATTCAAAGCAAGATTCTTACTAGGAAAAGCCTATTAAAGTCAAACTATTAAATTATGCATCATAAAAAAAGTTTGCAAAACATTTTAGGATTCCATAGGGGAAAGTATATCAATAGATTTCGCAGTAATTTCTTATTTTAGTCACTGCTGCAAAGTTCCATATACTTAAAGCCCATAGCCAGTTTCCCAACGAATGCTTTTGCCTCTGCTGTGCTTACTCCCAGCAATGGCAGATTCTCACACTTGCATAATGCAAAGAAAGACTTCTGTTGAGAGAGGCTCTCATCTTTCATTTTCAAGGTTCAATTTTTCATTGCTTAACCAGAACTCTTGATCTTCTACAAGAAACAACAGCATAAACAGATTCTAGGGTTGCCCCTTTCTTATTACTGGCTTTATCAACTTAAATTCCCCATGTTGGTGATCTTCTTAGCTTTTGGTTTTTTTACAACTATCATTTGTTAAGATTTGAATCTACATAAAATTGACATTTTCCACTGCAGTCCCTCCTTAATCAAAGCATAATCTATCTACAGCTTCTGTGCTAGGTACTCAGTACGGTTAAAAAACACATTTAAAAAGGAATTATTAGCATATCTAAATTATAAACTTCATTAAAAAAGCTCTTGGTATTTTCAGAAATCCTTAATCCCACTGCCAAGGAAAGGTAAATAATTTAAAAAGGAAATATTTCAAGATGAGCATGGAACTGACAATGTATCTCAAACATACAGCTATAATATAATCTTCAGATTTATACTACCTGGCAGTACATGAAGAAATTAAACAACATTACAAATGAGAGTGAGAAAGCATTTAAAACAGATAAAACCATTATTAGAAAACACAGAAAATTGTTTTAAAAATAGCTGGGTACGAAGAGTGTTTCAAAACAAGTTACAAAATCCAAAAGAAATTGAACATATGAAGGCTGAAAAATGTGATGTAATAGCAGACACTATTAATGAAGTTTTTTTTTTAAAAAATGACTGAAAGAAAACATATACTACATGTGTAATACACCCCAAGAATATCCAAAATAGTTGAATAACTCCTGTTAATCAGTAAGAAGAAGGAACACAAGCAGCCAATGCAGAAATGGGGAAACACTCAACCACTCTTCTAATAAGATGAAATGCACCAGAAGCAAATGATTTCATATTGGCATAAATTTATAAGAATGATAATAATTAATGGCAAGAAACAGGTAGTCCCAAACAACATTGGTGGATGTGAACAAAACTTAATTTTTGAGCACAATTTGTCAATATCTATTACGAATTAAAACGCATGTAACCTTCTGAAGCAACAGTTCCACTTGTAGGAAATCTAAGGGAATACTTGCATATATATGATTAGCATACAAGGATGTTTACTGTAGCAAAATATTTTAAACCATTTAAATGTTAGTCAACTGGAGGCTAGATTAATTAATTATACTTTATCCATCCTATAGAATATTAATAGGGGAAAACTTGCACATGGTGACACAAAAAAGATTCCAAGATACATAGTTAAGTGGGGAAAATGCAAAATAAACATATATAAAGGATGCACATCAAATTGAGAAAGAGCAGTTTCACCAGATGAGAATGTTAGCAGGAAGGAGAGGGGACTGCTGTAATGTATTTCAATTTCATATTTCTAGACTGAGGGCTTGGATCTTTTACAAGGAAGATGTATTGCGCATTACAGTTACTTCAAGAAAAAAAGTGCCTTAAGTTCTTTTATTCATTTTTATATTCAATACTCTGGTAGACTCTATGGAAGATATAGAAAAAAGACTTAAGAACCAGGTCACAGTACCCCCCACTCAGATCTGAAGGCAGCACTGCAGCTTTGGGTGCGGGTAGGTAGCCCTTAGGCTGCAGGCTGCAGAAAACCAGGGATAGGGGAGGCAAAGGGGTGGGGACAGGGGCAGAGGTGCAACTGGCGACACTGTTTTAGATGATGGCTGCCCAGGTGGGGATACAAAATGATGAGTCTGCAGAAAGTCTCTGGAAGGAGAATCAGTAACTCAGAATATATTTAGAAATTATCCTGCTTGGAGGGTAACCTTGTTCAAAGTTTAAATGCCAGGGAACAAAGTGCAGTATGGATTTGCCCTCGTGTGTCAGGAATCCAGAAACAGGACAAGGACAGAATGTGCTAAGTAAGCTGAGGCATCAATGGTGTAGAACAATAGACGCCATAAATCTCTCCGCACAAATGCTTTTCTGTGAGTCTCCTCCCCTGCTGCCACCATCCCCCCACTCATTTATTCGATCTGGTGCTCTGCTGTCAGTGGGCGGCTGTGCGGCACGATCAACAGTATCAGCGGCTGGGAACAGAGAGGCCTGGGTTCCACTCTGAAGAAGAGTTTCTTAGTATGTGTTCTCATCATCAGCCAAGAATTGGAACATAAAACTCCTAGAATCTGCTTTTAATCTACTTTCTCCCACATGAACATCCTAAAAACATAGGAACATGAAAAACCTTCCAGTTATAGATATGCTGCTAGAACATTTAAGCACTGTTTACCATCTAACTGCTGCAGCTCTGAGTCAATATTAAGGATAGAAAGTTTCTGGAATTCCTTATCTGTGCGACACTAACTTAAAGAAATTAGAGTTCTTTTAGAACCCTAGCCTTTCTTTCCAGATTCAGAGGTCTGGTTGAGAATATATCCCAAAGCACACAGATATTATATAAATTGATGAAAACAAATTAAACAAACATTTGTACATTATTTATACATAAAATAAATATATTATGTTTATGAATGCCATAGACAATTGGGGATTTTAAAGTCTTTAGTTTGAAAATTTACAATTATAACTGTATTTTGTAAGGAAAAGAAAACTGTTCACTTTAAAATTCAAATTGATCCAACGTATTCTCAAAAATTATCGAAGCAGCCTCCAGTAGCTTAGATAAAAATACAAACAACAAATTACAGGGAATGCATGTAGTTTCTCAGATTTCTTTGAAATTTCACGACTTGTTGATTTCTGAAAAACCCTATTTCTTCTGTCCTTTACACTATTTCCCGTCCCAACCAATACCCTAAGATAATATATAGCTATATAAGTACCCTAAGTATTTAGGTATATCTTTAGACTTTAAAACACTAAAGGAATTCCCCTCTATTCAGTTCACTATCTGTTTGATAGACTATGGGAGGCAGCTGAGGTAGGAATAGAGAGCAGACTTAGGAGTCAGTATGAGGACAAGGGACCAACTCATACATGAGTCTAAGTCCTGATATCAACACTAGTTAGCAGTTTCAGATTGGGCAAATGATGTAACACCTGTGAAACTCAAGTTTTCTCATCTGCAAAATACAGTCACCATTTTCAGATACCGTACTAGATACCCATCACATAGCACTATTACAAGCACTAAATTAGATGACATAGTATAAATGTAATACAGTAGGTCCTAAACAAATACTACTGGCTTCCTAGTACCTAATTCAATTAGTAAATATGTATTGAGCACCTACAATGGCTGTCAAACTCATGTCAAATTTACTACCCTGTGTACTACAGAATTTCACATGATCTCACAACAATCTGCTACTTTATTTATGTATCATCATCCTCATTTTACTGATTAAAAGTGAAGAAATTCTCAATGAACTTAATCTAGCCCAAGGTTTCTCTAAGCAAGGAAGCAGCAGTGCTGGGATTTGACGCAGATTTTCTAATGCCCTTTCTACTATCCAGGAACAAGACATAGGGTGAATCAAACTCATGTACTCTTCTCCAAAATTAAGGAACCTAAGAAGGGACATAAGATAAATAACTGCTTTAATTTCTTACTGTAGCAATTCTAGAAAAAGAAAAGCCCAACTAAAATGCTTGCTATCTAGGAAACTATTCCTTCACTACATAAATTGCCTAAAACTCCTTTATACTATAAATAAGAAAAAAAGCATAGAGAAATTCTTCATTCTGCTCAAGGTAACAGAGTAAATTATACAAGGAAAAAAATAAGTACTTGGGAGTTCTTATCTCTCCCTGTGGTATTAGACACTGTAGGTTCATGCACAATGGAACATTCTCATTCTGTTTACCTTGAACATAATCTCAGTCTTTCTAAGTACTGAGACTGGTACTATGAATTTGTCACAGTGGCCTGAGGTACAAAACCAAATATACTTTAACAGATGGTCTAATATTCACCCAGAAAATTTCATTCTTCATGAAAGAGAGTGGCCTAGAATTCTTTTTTTTTAATTGGGTATAACTGACATCTAGAATTCTTAGTAACTCCCTTCATTCTGTAAAACTTGTGGTCTCTTTTACTTTGACCAAGAGTTGAAGAGTATTTTTTCAGGTTGAGAGGTTATACTTCTCAAGTCAGGGGAAATTACAGGGTGATTCACATGCACAAAGCTTTCACTCCCATAACACATCTGGGCCAGTCACCGAGTGAGTCAACAGCAAGGATAAATGGGTGGGGAATACTGAGGACAACCACTGAACGCCTGGAAAAAAAATTCCAGCCTGGGCTTGTTTCATGAGATTACCACCCACCAAGTGTTTTTTATTTAAATGTAGTTTACAGGTGGGGTAACTGCTTCAGTTACATGATCACCAGGCATGCTCCAGCAGCTGTGGAAATCACACACCAGGTAACCCAAACCGAGCCCAGAAGGGCTCTGCCTTGGCCGCAGCCCCACGCACCCCAGCACGGACACGCAGCAGGAAAACACACAAGTCAGTGCCTGGGGTGCCAGGGGACTTCATTCCTCTTGGGGCAGAAAGATCATCAAATTTGTTTTGCCTAATATTCATTCTCCCAGCCAAAACCCACTCAGAACATACAGGTAAATCAAACGGACACAAAATAGCTCTGGGGGAAGTTAGAGGAAAAACACGCTTCTCCCAAAGTTACCCACTAGAGAGAATCTATCACCTTGGGCTGATCATTTCCACGCCTAAATTTCTATAGAACTCTCACCGGTCCAATTGTTTTTTTTCCCTTAAAAACCAAAGGTGAGGGGCGGAGCCAAGATGGCGGCGTGAGGTGAACAGCAGAAATCTCATTCCAAAACCACATATATCCATGAAAATACAACAAAGACAACTCTTCCTACACTAGAGACCAGAGGACACAGGACAACACCCAGACCACATCCACACCTGCGAGAACCCAGTGCCTCGTAAAGGGGGTAAGATACAAGCCCCGGCCCCGCGGGAGCCGAGCGCCCCTCCCCCCAGCTCCTGGCGGGAGAAGAGCAGGCAGAGCGGGAGGGAGACGGAGCCCAGGGCTGCCGAACACCCAGCCCCAGCCATCCGGGCCAGAGCGCTGACACAGTACATGCCCAGGGGGCCCTGGATACTGGGGGAACAGGGCAGCAGGACCGGTGAGCGGGTGCCTGAGGCCGGCGCCGGAGAACAAACAAAAGCAAGCAGCCATTTTATTTTTTTTATATTTATTTTTATTTTTTTTCGGCCAGTGCTTTCTGGAAGTCTTAAAGGGACAGGGACCCCAATACTAGGGAAACAGGGCAGCAAGACCGGTGAGCGGGTGCCTGCGGCCGGCCCCTGAGGATAAAGAAAAGCGAGCAGTTTTTTGGTATTTTGTTGTTTTTGTTGTTTTGTTTTGGCCAGTGCTTTTCGGAAGTCATAAAGGGGCAGGGCAGGACACTTAATCCAGAGGTAGGGAATCCGGGGAAATCTGGGCACCCTAACCCCTGGGCTGCAGGGAGCAGGGAGGCCCCTTACGGAGATAAATAGCCTCCCAGCAGCTCCTGCTCCAACGCGACTCCACCACTTTGGAGCAGAGGCCCGAGCCAGGCCACGCCCACAGCAACAGCGGAGATTAACTCCATAGCAGCCGGGCAGGAAGCAGAAACCCTGTCTGCGCGCAGCTGCGCAGCACAAGCCACTAGAGGTCGCTGTTCTCCCAGGAGACGAGGGCCACAAACCAACAAGAAGGGAAGTTCTTCCAGCCGTCACTCGTCCCAGCTCTGCAAACTATTCCTATCACCATGAAAAGGCAAAGCTACAGGCAGACAAAGATCACAGAGACAACACCAGAGAAGGAGACAGACCTAACCAGTCTTCCTGAAAAAGAGTTCAAAATAAGAATCATAAACATGCTGACAGAGATGCAGAGAAATACACAAGAGAAACGGGATGAAGTACGAAGGGAGATCACAGATGCCAGAAAGGAGATCGCAGAAATGAAACAAACTCTGGAAGGGTTTATAAGCAGAATGGATAGGATGCAAGAGGCCATTGATGGAACTGAAACCAGAGAACAGGAACGCATAGAAGCTGACATAGAGAGAGACAAAAGGATCTCCAGGAATGAAACAATGTTAAGAGAAATGTGTGACCAATCCAAAAGGAACAATATCCGTATTATAGGGGTCCCAGAAGAAGAAGAGAGAGGAAAAGAGATGGAAAGTATCTTAGAAGAAATAATTGCTGAAAACTTCCCCAAACTGGGGGAGGAAATAATCGAACAGACCACGGAAATACACAGAACCCCCAACAGAAAGGATCCAAGGAGGACAACACCAAGACACATAATAATTAAAATGGCAAAGATCAAGGACAAAGAAAGAGTGTTAAAGGCAGCTAGAGAGAAAAAGGTCACCTATAAAGGGAAACCCATCAGGCTAACATCAGACTTCTCGACAGAAACCCTACAGGCCAGAAGAGAATGGCATGATATATTTAATGCAATGAAACAGAAGGGCCTTGAACCAAGGATACTGTATCCAGCACGACTATCATTCAAATATGATGGTAGGATTAAACAATTCCCAGACAAGCAAAAGCTGAGGGAATTTGCTTCCCACAAACCACCTCTACAGGGCATCTTACAGGGACTGCTCTAGATGGGAGCACTCCTAGAAAGAGCACAGCACAAAACACCCAACATATGAAGAATCGAGGAGGAGGAACAAGAAGGGAGAGAAGAAAAGAATCTCCAGACAGTGTATATAACAGCTCAATAAGCAAGCTAAGTTAGGCAGTAAGATACTAAAGAGGCTAACCTTCAACCTTTGGTAACCACGAATTTAAAGCGTACAATGGCAATAAGTACATATCTCTCAATAGTCACCCTAAATGTAAATGGACTTAATGCACCAATCAAAAGACACAGAGTAATGGATAAAAAAGCAAGACCCATCTATATGCTGCTTACAAGAAACTCACCTCAAACCCAAAGACATGCACAGACTAAAAGTCAAGGGATGGAAAAACATATTTCAGGCAAACAACAGCGAGAAGAAAGCAGGGGTTGCAGTACTAATATCAGACAAAATAGACTTCAAAACAAAGAAAGTAACAAGAGATAAAGAAGGACACTACATAATGATAAAGGGCTCAGTCCAACAAGAGGATATAACCATTCTAAATAAATATGCACCCAACACAGGAGCACCAGCATATGTGAAACAAATACTAACAGAACTAAAGGGGGAAATAGACTGCAATGCATTCATTTTAGGAGACTTCAACACACCACTCACCCCAAAGGATAGATTCACCGGGCAGAAAATAAGTAAGGACGCGGAGGCACTGAACAACACAGTAGAACAGATGGACCTAATAGACATCTATAGAACTCTACATCCAAAAGCAACGGGATATACATTCTTCTCAAGTGCACATGGAACATTCTCCAGAATACACCACATACTAGCCCACAAAAAGAGCCTCAGTAAATTCCAAAATATTGAAATTCTACCAACCAATTTTTCAGACCACAAACGTATAAAACTAGAAATAAATTCTAAAAAGAAAACAAAAAGGCTCACAAACACACGGAGGCTTAACAACATGCTCCTAAATAATCAATGGATCAACGAACAAATTAAAATAGAGATCAAGGAATATATAGAAACAAATGACAACAACAACATAAAGCCCCAACTTCTGTGGGACGCAGCAAAAGCAGTCTTAAGAGGAAAGTATATAGCGATCCAGGCACACTTGAAGAAGGAAGAACAATTACAAATGAATAGTCTAACATCACAATTATCGAAACTGGAAAAAGAAGAACAAATGAGGCCTAAAGTCAGCAGAAGGACGGACATAATAAAGATCACAGAAGAAATAAACAAACTTGAGAAGAATAAAACTATAGCAAAAATCAACGAAACCAAGAGCTGGTTCTTCAAGAAAATAAACAAAATAGATAAGCCTCTAGCCAAACTTATTAAGATAAAGAAGGAATCAACACAAATCAACAGAATCAGAAATGAGAACGGAAAAATCACAACAGACTCCACAGAAATACAAAAAATTATTAAAGACTACTATGAAAACCTATATACCAACAAGCTGGAAAACCTAGAAGAAATGGGCAACTTCCTAGAAAAATACAACCTTCCAAGACTGACCAAGGAAGAAACACAAAAGTTAAACAAACCAATTACGAGCAAAGAAATTGAAACGGTAATCAAAAAACTACCCGAGAACGAAACCCCCGGGCTGGACAGATTTACCTTGGAATTTTATCAAACAAACAGAGAAGACATAATACCCATTCTCCTTAAAGTTTTCCAAAAAATAAAAGAGGAGGCAATACTCCCAAACTCATTCTATGAAGCCAACATCACCCTAATACCAAAACCAGGCAAAGACCCCAACAAAAAAGAAAATTACCAATATCCCTGATGAATGTAGATGCAAAAATACTCAATAAAATATTAGCAAACCGAATTCAAAAGTATATCAAAAGGATTATACACCATGACCAAGTGGGATTCATCCCAGGGATGCAAGGATGGTACAACATTCGAAAATCCATCAACATCATCCACCACATCAACAAAAAGAAGGACAAAAACCACATGATCATCTCCATAGATGCTGAAAAAGCATTTGACAAAATTCAACATCCATTCATGATAAAAACTCTCAGCAAAATGGGAATAGAGAGCAAGTACCTCAACATAATAAAGGCAATATATGATAAACCCACAGCCAACGTTATACTGAACAGCGAGAAGCTGAAAGCTTTTCCTCTGAGATCAGGAACTAGACAGGGATGCCCACTCTCCCCACTGTTACTTAACATAGTACTGGAGGTCCTAGCCACGGCAATCAGACAAAACAAAGAAATACAAGGAATCCAGATTGGTAAAGAAGAAGTTAAACTGTCACTATTTGCAGATGACATGATATTGTACATAAAAAACCCTAAAGACTCCACTCCGAAACTACCAGAACTGATATTGGAATACAGCAAAGTTGCAGGATACAAAATTAACACACAGAAATCTGTAGCTTTCCTACACAGTAACAATGAACCAATAGAAAGAGAAATCAGGAAAACAATTCCATTCACAATTGCATCAAAAAGAATAAAATACCTAGGAATAAACCTAACCAAAGAAGTGAAAGACCTATACCCTAAAAACTACAAGTCACTCTTAAGAGAAATTAAAGGGGACATTAACAAATGGAAACTCATCCCATGCTCATGGCTAGGAAGAATTAATATCGTCAAAATGGCCATCCTGCCCAAAGCAATATACAGATTTGATGCAATCCCTATCAAATTACCAGCAACATTCTTCAATGAACTGGAACAAATAATTCAAAAATTCATATGGAAACACCAAAGACCCCGAATAGCCAAAGCAATCCTAAGAAAGAAGAATAAAGTAGGGGGGATCTCCTTCCCAACTTGAAGCTCTACTACAAAGCCACAGTAATCAAGATAATTTGGTACTGGCACAAGAACAGAGCCACAGACCAGTGGAACAGATTAGAGACTCCAGACATTAACCCAAACATATATGGTCAATTAATATTTGATAAAGGAGCCATGGACATACAATGGCTAAATGACAGTCTCTTCAACAGATGGTGCTGGCAAAACTGGACAGCTACATGTAGGAGAATGAAACTGGACCATTGTCTAACCCCATACACAAAAGTAAATTTAAAATGGATCAAATACCTGAATGTAAGTCACAAAACCATAAAACTCTTAGGAAAAAACATAGGCAAAAACCTATTAGACATAAATATGAGTGACCTCTTCTTGAACATATCTCCCCGGGCAAGGAAAACAACAGCAAAAATGAACAAGTGGGACTACATTAAGCTGAAAAGCTTCTGTACAGCAAAAGACACCATCAATAGAACAAAAAGGATCCCTACAGTATGGGAGAATATATTTGAAAATGACAGATCTGATAAAGGCTTGATGTCCAAAATATATAAAGAGCTCACCCACCTCAACAAACAAAAAACAAACAATCCACTTAAAAAATGGGCAGAGGAACTGAACAGACAGTTCTCCAAAAAAGAAATTCAGATGGCCAACAGACACATAAAAAGATATTCCACATCGCTAATTATCAGAGAAATGCAAATTAAAACTACAATGAGATATCACCTCACACCAGTAAGGATGGCTACCATCCAAAAGACAAACAACAACAAATGTTGGCGAGGCTGTGGAGAAAGGGGAACCCTCCTACACTGCTGGTGGGAATGTAAGTTAGTTCAACCATTGTGGAAAGCAGTATAGAGGTTCCTCAAAATGCTCAAAATAAACTTACCATTTGACCCAGGAATTCCACTCCTAGGAATTTACCCTAAGAACGCAGCACTCAAGTATGAAAAAGACAGATGCACCCCTCTGTTTATCGCAGCACTATTTACAATAGCCAAGAATTGGAAGCAACCTAAGTGTCCATCAGTAGATGATTGGATAAAGAAGATGTGGTACATATACACAATGGAATATTACTCAGCCATAAGAAGAAAACAAATCCTACCATTTGCAACAACATGGATGGAGCTGGAGGGTATTATGCTCAGTGAAATAAGCCAAGCAGAGAAAGAGAAATACCAAATGATTTCACTCATGTGTGGAGTATAAGAACAAAGGAAAAACTGAAGGAACAAAACAGCAGCAGAATCACAGAACCCAAGAATGGACTAACAGGTACCAAAGGGAAAGGGACTGAGGAGGATGGGTGGGTAGGGAGGGATAAGGGGGGGGAAGACGAAGGGGGGTATTAAGATTAGCATGCATAAAGGGGGGTGGGAGAAAGAGGAGGGCTGTACAACACAGAGAAGACAAGTAGTGGTTCTACAGCATTTTGCTATGCTGATGGACAGTGAGTGTAAAGGAGTTTATAGGGGGGACCTGGTACAGGGGAGAGCCTAGTAAACATAATATTCTTCATGTAATTGTAGATTAATGATAACAAAAAAAAAAAAAGCAGTTCCTGTGTGGTGACCTCCAATAAGTTCTTCACAATGGTATAAAGGGCATATCAAAGTGTGGGCAAAGGGTCTGTCTGTGTTTATACAGAGGATCAAAGCCTAATTTGGCTACCCAGAAAACGAACTAAGATACGGTATGAAGAAGAAGTTCCAACATCAACATACTCTGGAAGAGTCATTCCAGAAGATGATCATCAAAAAACGTCAACAAAGATCCTGGCGCTGTTGCAGTTGTAGCTGCATTCATCCCACTGGTTCCTGGACTTGCCATGGGAATGAAGAAGGAGATATCTAAGCTGGCCTGTGCATACAGTAAAATAACAAATTTGACTGGATCTATACTGTCGGAACTCAACCAAGAATTAGGAGAAGTGCAAGTTGCAGTGCTCCAAAATGTTGAGACTACAGACTATCTACTGTTAAAAGAACATGTGGGATGTGAACAGTTCCCAGGAATGGGTTGTTTTAAATTGTCTGATTTTTCTCAAACTATTCAAATTCAGTTAGACAATATCCATCATATCATAGATAAGTTTTCACAAATGCTTAGGGTGCCTAACTGGTTTTCTTGGTTTCACTGGAGATGGCTGGTAATTGTAGGTCTGGTTTGGTTATGTAACTGTATTCCTATTATGTTAATGTGGGGGCGCAATTTAATTAGTAGTTTAAAACCTATACATGCTTAAGTTACTCTATAAGAAGATATGTCAAAGAAATAACCAATCTTCCCATGTTTTCTTCAGTCTGCTACTTCTATAGCTTTTCTTCTTCCTTCGTAATTACAACCCTTAAATAGAATTCGTTCCACATATCGAATTTACCGAGAATCATAATTCTTCCAAGTGGTAAAGATACCTCAAGACAAATGTTGGGTATAAAACCCACAGGGCATAAATCTGCAAAGAAGTAAAAAGCCAACCTTTTCAAACAATATTGCTTCTCTCTCACTTACCAACTTTACATTTCCCTGTATGGCCCCGGAAGATGACTGGTTAGCCAGAGACGGGTAAGATTTCTCAAGGGAGGAACAACCTAAGACAGGCACAGTCGCAGGGGGGCCATCAGGTGAGAAATTGGGGATCAACAGAGGTGCGGCTTAGAACCTCACCCCCCGTTTTGAGAGAAATCATCTGCATCTGTGGATGTTTTGTTGCCCTTGTCTAGCTTGGATTAATACTTAGCCTATAGGCACACACCCGATTATCTACGTTTGCTTTCTTACAGCACTAAACTATGTTTTCTACCTTTATCTTGCATCTACCTACCACTTCAGCATTTTATTTAAAATAATAATAATAATAATAAGGGAGAAATGTGGGATTCACATATAAATCAAGTATAAAAATCAAACGAATATTCATATTTGACCTGATTGTTTATAGTTCATAATGCGTGATCAAAACCGAAAGTTTCTGTGATGACTGCCCTTGTACTGTTCACCATGTAACTTATTCACTATGTAAGAATTTGTTCACCATGTAAGAACTTGTTCGTTATGCTTCAGAAGATTGGAGACTGACGAGAATTAGGCTTGGGGTGGATTAATGACTGTGCATCGAGTTCCCTGTACAGAATTTTATTGTTGTTAACTGTTAACAACCATTTGATCAATAAATATGAGAGATGTCCTCTCAAAAAAAAAAACCAAAGGTGAATTTTGAAGGAGTGGTTATCTTCAGAGATAACCTTCCCAGCATTTAAAAAATATTATATGCACCTTTATTGTCTATCAGAATAGAGTCTCAACCTTTCAAATTCCATGACCCCTCCTATCTTTGTAAGAAAATTAGCATTTTATATTCTAGCTCCTAAAAAAAAATTTAAAAATACGTAAGGAAAGAAAAGTCAATACACTTTTTTTGTTTTTATACTTTTATTAATGAGTAGATAAATTACATAATGAAAATGAAGGGCTAGCACATACAGTTAGGAAGAGAAACTGAATGATGACATGCCAGTCACAACAGATGCACATGAGGAATTTCTGCAAAGAGCTAATATTGTGTAGTAACAATAGGCATCCTGAGGTAGTGCTGATGGGAGACCCACTGGTATAACCTTCTGGGAATTCAGCAATACTGATAAAGAGGCTCTTAAGGTGCTCATAATATTCATGTGCTCTGACAAAGTATCATGTTTGAATTTATACAGCACTTACTGTGTGCTAGGCTAGTATTTTATTTCTTCACAATGAAGGTTTATTATTATTCTTAGTTTACAGATGAGGAAACTGAGGAACAGAGAAGTAATTTGTTCAAGGTCAGAAAACTGTTAAGTGGAGAATGTGGGATTCAAACCAAGGCCATTGGTCCCACAATCCATAATCACAACCCCTGATGCTATACTGCCTCTGGAAAAGTCTATAGAAAACCCAAAATTCAGAATACAATTTATATAAGACACTCATTTCAACATTAAATATAATTCTTGCCTGATAATACTCAATATTTACACAAGTATTACTACCTATCAATAGAAAAATGTGAAATAATCCAAATACCCAAGGAGAGAAAAATGATCAAGTTACAGTGTAACCATAAAAATGATTAGATATTCATTAAATTAATATTAAGGAGTTTCAGTGACAGAAAATGCTTATTACATCCTCAATATTTTCTTCCAATTTTTCTTCAAGGAATATATATATATATTTTTTTACATTAGGAAGGGAGGGCTGCACAGCAGGCAATCTTGTGAGATTTTTGGTTTGAGAACCCCTCACTTCGTAGACTTTTAAAAAAATGTCTTATGACTTGCATTTCTGGCTGCTACCAGTGTGAACTTGAATTTGTAGCACTAGCAGTGAAATACCAGACACAGGCAGCCATTTAAAATGCAGAGGAATTTTTCCCAAGAGACAAGCTACTGGGTTCCCTTACACAACAGGACACCAACGTGTGTGTGGCCCACAAGCTGTGAACCAGCTGAGCATTCAGCAACCTCTGCCTGGCTACTGAAATACATTTGTAAACTAAAATTTATTTCAATAATGAAATACTTTCAAAGCCCCCAAGGCCACAGGTGTACTCAGTGAGGGGCTCCAGCCCAACCCGTTCCAAAAGAAAAGGTGGGAGGATGACTAGAGAATGATGGTAGTTTACATCATTTAGTTCACTTGACACCTAGTGATTTAAAAACTCAAAGCAAACCACTAAAAACATACAAATTCAGTCTCTATTCTTTTGTATAACTAAATTAATAATGGCTTGGACTGCCTCTCCTATGAAGCTTAGATTTACATGCGACTAAAGATCGTATTAAACATCTTATTGGGCTCACATTGTTTCCAGACACCCTTTTTTATTTTTTTAATGGGCAGGGCTTTTTCATAAGTTAGCATTCCATTCATTCAACATCTCTTGAGAACTGACTGACTGCCAGGGGAGTGCTGAGCACAGGTGCTACAAACGGAATGAGCCACACAGCCTGCCTCAGTCCAGCAGCAGAGAGACCTGGAAGCCCGAAGTGGCAAAACCACACGATAAGCTTTGAAAGAACTATGTCAAAGGAGCTTAGTTG
Organism: Manis pentadactyla; assembly: GCF_030020395.1. Lineage (NCBI taxonomy): Eukaryota > Metazoa > Chordata > Mammalia > Pholidota > Manidae > Manis > Manis pentadactyla. The sequence continues at coordinate 17,420,607 of NC_080034.1, read as the reverse complement.
ATTTTATTTCTATTATTTTTTAAATCGAAGTTCAACCAACAAAATAAAAAACAACTGTGTGCATCCTACACCCAGTGCCTAACACAAGACATAAAACATTTCCCTTCCCTTTGTTCCTCTTTGCAGTCCATCCGCACACCCTACCTACAGGCAATCTGATTTCCATCGTCACAGACTAGTTTGCCTTGTTCTAAAATATCACCTAGACAGAATCTATTTGACTCTAGACTCTCACTCAGCAAATGCTTTGTAGACTCATCCATTTTGTATGTACCAGCGCTTTGCTCCTTCGGATAGCTGAGAGGTATTTATTGTATGGACACAGCAGTTTGTTCATTCATTCACCTGATGATGGATTTTGGGGCACTTTCTAATAGCAATGTGTGCTACTGTGAATAAAGTTGAGTTTAATTTGTTTCATTTCATCTCTTTGATTTAAATTTGTGTGTCTTTTTAATGTAGAGGGCAAGGAAGGTGGAGAATATAAGATAAAAATGAATAGGATGTGCAAAGAAGAAAAATAAAGAGAAGGTAAAATCATGAGAGAATTAAAAGTTCATTAGGTATGGATAAAGTATGAGATGCATATAGAATCACGGAGGCTTGGCCAAAATAAAAGGCCTATAAAGATATGCCATTCTCAGGAGCTGGGGCTCTATCAGGAAGGCAACAGAACAGTGAACAGAACTTTCAAACAGCTCCACAGAAGTACTTTCCTTACATCTTCAACAAGGCAGTTTGAAGGCAGAAAGACCTGGCCTCACATCCCTGCTCTGCTGCTGACTCTGTGGGCTGGAGCAAGTTGGTAAGACTCCCTAAAACTTACTTTCTTCAACTGTAAAACTGGAAAAATCCCACCCACTTCAAAGACTCACGGAGAGGTTGAAAAGCAGCAATGAATGTTACGGAGCTAAGAGAATGCTCAGCATAGAACAGTGTGAGATGGCCCTGTTCTTGATGATGATGGGCTGAAACGCACTCATCACAGGCAGTTCCCGGAAGCAAAATCACGGGAACATCAGAAGCATCCTTAATGGCTTCTGCTAATCTCACACTACTTCAGTAGCACAGATTTATCAATGGGACCGCTAGTAACCTATTTTTGAATTAAATTAACCAATGTTCTCTGGAGACCTTTAAGAAGATAGGAAAAGAGGGAGCACAAGTTAACACATGAGGTTTGGAAGCCCCAACAGGGTATGTATCATGCCTATAGATGCCTGTTCACAGGTTCCTGCTTCCCTAAAAAAAAAGTCTGACCATCCAGTTACAGTCTTAGCACAACAGCACAGCCAGGGGGATGCCCATGGCTCCAGAACGCAGCTGGGGCGAGGGACACAGTAATGCTTCTTAAAACAGAACTTCTTGTTTATATGAACTACTTCAGAATTCCACTTAATACTCCTGATAGTATATTTCAATTACCAAAGAAATATGACTTTCTGTTTCTTTTAGCAATTGGAATGACCAAGAGCCTCAAGTATTGCTACATAGTGATGTATGCCACTCCAAGTGGCTGCTGGTGGAAGCCTGGTAAATTTAAGAAGGGAAACTTTTTAAAGGAAATTAATTAAACATTAGAAATATATAGCTTATTTTCAGATGCTGAACTTTTTAAAGGTGTAAGCAAAATAGACTAACATTCACAGCGAAGGTAAATTTTGTCGGACTTGGTACACAAAAGTCAGACAAAATTAAAATTTTTTTAAAATCCTATTTCTGCAGACAGGGTCTGCAGGACTTCTAGGTTCTGTGCTGTTTTTAGATTCTGTGCTCTTAACTAAGAGATCCAGACTTAATTTACTTCAGCATGTCATCAACCACAGGGCCTTAAGAGTAAATGTGCTCAATTGATTCTGAACACAGACCATCTCCTTTATTTCTAGTTTCACTCTCATGGCAGCCTCATGAATATTTATCAACTAAATATATGTGAAATCTAAGATGGCCTAATCACGTAACTGAAGATACAGCTCTGGAGAAAATCCAAGATATAAATACAGCCACTAAAATCAAAATGTCACATATATTACATCTAGATTTAAACCAACTGTAAAAAATATCTGTAAGCTATGAATATTTTAGTGTGATAAAAGTAGTGACTTAATAGTTCCAAGATTAATTTCTAAAAGCTAAAAAATATTTTTTAACAGTCAAAATTCCATATGGATAAGTACTTAAATTAAAACATGTGTTCTTTATTTCATAAGTCCTGCGTGATTTCAGTGAGTTATTCAGATGTTAGATACTTTTCAAAAAACCAGAGAGGAATCAGATGGGAAATAGGATTATAAAGTAACTATAATGATCATCTTTTCCATTTCACTGGTGTTTAGTAATATCAACCAATGCCTATTTTATTTTCAGCTCAAAAGCGTACCCTAGGACTATAGAAAATATCCAAAAAAGCACCAACTGTGTAAGAAGCACAAGGGACTAGGAAAGGGAGCATATGTTGTAGGGTGACTGGCAGATGATATAGGTATACAAAATACAGCTTCTGCCATCAAGGCACTTCAAAGCTAACAGAAGAAATAAAAGAAAAAGGAAGATCTCTGACACAAAATAGGAAGCCTGCTGACCACATGCACCACAGGAACAGGGAGTAGCATGACCAGTGTGACCTGTCTACTCACAACAGACCTGTGGCGCCGAGGAGGAGCTGTGCGCTCCAGGCAGAAGGAACAACAGCCCAAGCACACAAATGGGAAGGCACATCCTGTGAGCCGGGGAAACTAGTGCTCACAAAATCACACTCCTCTCCGGGGTTTGCAGGGCGCGTTCACATCATCACCCCACTGTATACTCACTTATATTTTGTGAGGTAGATACTTATTCACATTTGCGGATGAAAACACTGAGACACCAATAAATAAGAGCAGTTTATGTGACACTGCCCAGCTGGTAACCAGGTCTTGAACACAGATCTTTGGACATTCTCGCTAAACACTAGGCTGAGTTAAGTAATGTAACGTCTAAGAAGACTAAAATTTTGCAATCTTAAAAGCAAGTGTAGTAAGATAATATTTTGAAAACTATTCATGCCCTCTTTTGCCTTTTGGTTACAAAGTGTTCATCAGCCTTAAAAAAAAGAGAGATACTCCAAAAAAAAAAAAAGAAATATAATAGAAATGCTACAAAAGGATGGATAATCACTTCTCACCTGCAAAACAGAATTATTCAGCAATATTATAAAACTTTGCCAGCCATGCTCTGATCTACAGGATTTTACAAATTGCTTTATTCCTTTACCCTCTTCCTGCTTCCCTTTAATCAGAGAACTCGTAGGCTCATAAAATTCTCCTCCAGCAGAAAAAGATACCCTTCTAGCTGCAAGAGCAAGTCCCAGAGCAAACTAAAGGGAACCTAAGATATAAGGATATGCGGGATATGAAACAGGTACACTGGGGGTGAAGAGAGGGAACTGAGAGGCTAGACCAATGTCCCCAGTCCAGGCGTTGGTCCTGGGAGAAGGACGTGCATTCAGTGAGCGGGGAGTGATGCGGAAGGCAGAGGGGGCTCTGGGCCCTCCTCCATATTTGGCACTTCGGGAAGGAGGCCATCCTGGGGCACCGGCCAGAGGCGTAATTCTGGCAAAGAGAAGGGGTTTGGTAGTAGGGGCTGCAGAGCAGATGATGTGGGCCAGGAACAACTAAGCACCCAGTCCAACCTCAGACGAGTGTAGCACCAGCCAGAACCAAGGTCAAATAAGTAAATGAAGGATGAGGCCTGATCACAAAGAATGGGCTTCACGTTCACTGGTTGCTGACTTGGGAATCAGTGGCCCAACAGGGTGCCCAGCATCAGGCCGCAAAGGGCTTCACCAGGAGGATAAAGATACTGGCAAGTGTGAGCACCTTACTTCTGCAGCAAGGCAAGGTCAAGAAGCCACATCTCTCGTCTTAAGGTGCCCAGGAAAAAAGCAGGGAGGGAGGTTACCTACTAGAACTAAGCATTTTTATCCATCAGAGTCAGAACACCAGACTGACCAAATTACCCCAGTAGCCTAAGCTTTAAAACAGATTCAAGTTGAGTACGTTTTCTCTACTAATCAGAAGGTGGAACTCAAAGACAACCAGAGCAGCTATAACAAAAGGAAAATATTTTCTTTGCATTGCCAAGTTTAATTATGAAATAAATCTTTCAACCCTATTACACAGGGCAGGGAAGTTGCTTTAGATAGGAATACAACAAAAAGTCACAGTATTTTCTCAAGAGGTATTAATAAAACAAAAGCTCTATAGTAAAGTACATGGTGCAAAGATGAATCAGTGCCTCACAACTAATTCAGTATTGCACCAGAAATGGCTAAAATATTCATTCAAACTATTTCAATTCTAAAACAAAGGGAAAAATTCTTACAGGGAACTAAAAAAAAAAAAGAGTACGCTTTTAGAAAAGCAGAGCCTCAAACAATATGACTTTGGACAACTGAGAAACAGTGACAGACAGCCCTATTATGCCTATACTAGAAATGGGATTGTTCTTTTCCAGGGAAGACTTTGAGAGTTGAGGCTAAAACAGTGACAGTCTGTACATGGCAGCGTGTAGTCTGCCAGTAAACATCAGATGTCCCAGCAAACCCAAGGGTTTATAATAATGGGGGAGGGAACAGATGAAAGTCTTCTGTGAACACAAACATAAATCAGAACATTCTTAGACTCACTGTACATTTTCTAACCATGTTCTGACATGTCGTCATAGATAATGTGGCCCACGTTTTGGCAAACCAAATCATTCTTTTCAAATGGACCATGTAACACAGCCTTCTGATGACTCCTGTCTTAACTCTTAGTAATAGAAACCCTGGTGTTGATGGGGTCATGTGGTTGCCTGGAATAAAAATGACACCTGCCAGCCTTACTTCCAGTAGGCGTGGCCATGGCTGAGTTCTGCTCAACGAAATGAAAGCAGAGGTGTCATATGCCAACTTCTAGGAATTTTCTGAGGAAGACATCTGGTGCCCCTATATCTCTCCTTTTTCTTTCTTCCTTTCCACGGGCTGGAAAGCCAACCTTAGAATAAAGTTCAAGCAGCCACCTTAGACGGCCAAGCAGCACCCCTCAGATTGCTGCGGGGAGCAGGTAAAAGCAGCTTAGGTTGCAGAGACGGTGGTATTAACCAGTACTTGCACTGCCGGTGCTGAGCCAGACCTAGCTTGCCTCCTGCTGGACTTCTTCTACAGGGCAGAGAAGTAAATTTCATTCTCTTTGTGTCATTACTGCTTTAATTTGCAAAATAGGATTATTAGTAAATGGATTCTAATCCTAACCAAATACAGTGTTTTGTAACAAACTTGCTGAGATCTTTTTGAAATAGAAAATTTCTTAGGAGAGAAATGATACCATTTACATATAGTAAAGAATTTAATATCATCAAGCCAATACAACTGTATCAGAAATTACAACTTTTCCCCAGATCCCTGTACCCGTCTCTCTCAAAGAAACCGATCCCCTAATTTTTAGCTAGGTGCAGAGTGGCCAGGAATAAATACACATTTCCCAGTCCTTCTTGAGTCAGATGTGGCCATGCTCTAGCTAAGTTTTGGCCACTGAGATGTAAGCAGAAGTGACTGTGCTACTTCTGAGGAACGTCCTTGAAGAGAAAGGCAGCTCCTTGTTCTGTACTTCTTCAGCCCAAACCACTGGACCACACACACGGTGGCCAAACATCTAAGAACCATGGTAGGGTTACGACTGAGGGTAATATATGATGGAAGGACCTTGGGTCTCTGTCCCAGATACCACTGCTGTATAACAAACCATTCAGAACTTAACTCTGTAAAACAACTTCATCATTTCATCAATTTACAGATTCTGTGAATCAGTGATTCGAACCAGGCACACAGAAATCTTGTCTATGTTGCACGATGTCTGGGCCTCAGGTAGTAGAACCCAACAGCTAGAAGGCCTTGCCAGCTGGAGGCTAGAATCATTTGGGGGCATCTTTATTCATACGTCTGGTAACTGACGCCAACAATTAGCTGGGACCTCATTTGCAGAAGTCGGCTCTCAGGCGGCCTCAGGGTAGTCAGACTTCTTTTGTAGGAATTCAGGGTTCCAAAAGCCAATGTCCCAGCAAGCAAGGTAGAGGAGGTATCACATTCCTGATCTGACTTCAGAAGTTATGCCATGTCACTAACGCCACATTCTACCGGTTGCAAGTGAGCCAGTTGCCCAACCAGATTCAAGGGGGGGAGACAAGGACAGCAACCTTTTTAATGGGTAAAGCCACTAAGGAGCTGCACACATTTTAAAACCACCACAGTCCAAATCCCTGAGCATCATACCAGCCCTGGCAGAACTCAGGACGCTGAGCTGCACACCATCCTGGACTCCCTACCTCTGGACTACTACCTGAGTGGAAATAAGTGGTCATTTTTAAGTGGCTGTTATTGTGAGTTGCTGTAACAAATTTCTAAAAAATATTTATGTACCCCAACATTTAAAAGTAAATCGTCAAACACAAGTAGAAACAATGTCTATATCAATTTCATAACTATTTTAGAACTACTAGAATGACCTGTAGTTGCCATTTATTTTATATTATGCACTGTTGGCATATTTCCTTCACTCAAAATTATTAATGAATATCAGAAACCCCTAATATAATATAACCCTTTTGTCACTTGCACACCACCAGTTTCCCTCCCTGGTTTCAGGCTCTAAGGATTTGTAAGCCCAGACAACAACGATGCTGACATAGCCAACAAACTGCAGCAGCCTGAAAAACAGAGTTCCAGACGCGCTGTGGGAATTGACCAAAATGGCCCCGAAGCCTCACATCGCAGCTACTCCCCAAAGACCCTTCCCTAGGCCGAGCAAAGCATTCATTCCACCTGCTCTTCTTGTCATGTTTATAACTCAGCAAAGCCAATCCTTAAAGAATCGGATAGTTTCACAGAATCATTTCATATTCCAATCATTTAGGAAATGTTGGATATATCATTATACTCTTATTTTTTTAATGAACAGGATTTCTACCTCCTCAAACCCACTCAAAGCAAAGCATGTAAAAGAATCCATTGGTTCCCTTGTGTTCCCCCAAGAACAAAAAAGAAATAAACTTTGAGGGCATACTAATTAATAGAATATTGTGAAAGTCTGGTCATTTCAAAATACATTCAAAAACCACTTACTACTTTGAAATACATACCTAGGCAAAAATATTTTAGCATTGAAATCTATGCATGTAGAATTCAGAAAAATAAGGGCTTTTGAAACAGATTAAGTTAAAATCAAGATCTACAACTCAACCAGCTGTGTGACCTGAGGGAAGTTACCCTCCCTGAGCCTCAGTTCACATAGGTCTATAAAATGGAACCAACTGCCAAGAAATGCCACAGTACCCGGCACAGAGCAGATATTCAGTGTGTCAGATCCTCTTTGAGTCAAGGACTACTAACTCACTAAATGACCACGCATAGCACCTTCTCTCTACTCTTTTCTTACAAGATCACAAAATAGTCTCTCTCACTTCCAAAAGGTTGTATAAAACTGCTGGGGTTTTAACAGAGAGTATAGACATTATTTACTTAAACAGAAAAACCACAGATTCTCTTAGGTAGAATGGCACTATACTCAGACCATTTCATAAATGGCACAGATTACATCCCCAAGAGATCTGTATTCTCTTCAGTGTCTGTGTCAGTCACAGCTGGGACCAACAGAAGGAGGTTCCATCTGCACATCGGCAAGGTCTTTGAAGGGTCCACACCAGTGCTTCTATTCCACCGAACTGGTGGCAATACGGTGGTCAGGGAATGCCAGCACAGCTCTTAAGAACAGGGCTTCAGGGCTCATCTTTCTCACAGGTAAACAGTTTCCACCTGTATTTAGCAACTGAGATTAAGAGTTGCATTTGTGGTTTATGAAGCATAGGTCCATAACCTAATTTAAAGGAGACTTCAGATGCAAAATGGACCTCTATACATTTAGAAGCCTAGGAAAGATCTGAACATCACCTTAAAAAAAAAAAAGAACTTCTATTACAAGAATTCTAACAAAAATATTAAGAGTAGAATGAGTTTCTACAGCCACCACACTGCTCCTCAACTCAGAGACAACTTTGTTTCATCTAAACCCCTGCCCACTCTTCCCCATCATGAATCATTTTAAATCTCAGACAGCATTTCACTTCAACCATGAATATTTCAGCATGTATCTTTAAACAGAAAAAATGTCTTTAATATCACAAAATAGAGTGTTTAAATTTCCCCGCCCCAATAATAAGTTAATTTCTTCTTGGAGTTTCTTTGTGTGACTCAGGATCTCAGTAAGTTAAAAACATTGCTGCTGACTTGCGCGACTTCTCAGTGTCTTTCAAACTATAGGTTCTCCTTCCTTCTATTTTTATTTCCTTGTAATTTATATGTTCAAGTAACTAGATCATCTGTCCTGTGGGTTCCCAGTTTGAGTTTCAGTGATTGCATCCCCATGCCATTTAGCATGTTCCTAATGCTTCCTGTAAGTTAGAAGTTAGAGCTAAGTGATTAATAGGATTCACACATACAAAATCGGGTTGTGTCTTTTAGGTTAGTGCCATTCATGATCGTTACTTAGGTTGCATTAGGTGTCGTAAAGTAATAACATTTTAACTGTATCATACATTTTCATTTAAAAGCTAAATATATCTATAAAGAGAATCTTCCCTTCATTCAATATCTGTTTACCCTGAGGGTTAGGTATGATTCAGACAAGTAAATGCTTGATTTTTTTCCCCTTTATGTCAAATATCCAAAATAATGATAGTCCCCTCGACTCTTCCAAAACTAGGTGGCTGATTGATAAAATAGGAAGAGCTAATAAGGGGAAAGCTTTATATCCCCAAATTTCTAGGTTTTGGTGAGCCATGTTTTGAGTTAGAGAAAATGCGAGAGGAGAAAGCTTTGATAGTGAAGAAGATGTTCCACTTTATACAGCAAGTTAAGTAGTTGGATATACTAGTATAAATTTCTCTCTTACATGTTAGCTTTTTGGTTCTGGTATAAATTCTTTGGTTTATAGTTAGTAAATCTTACTGGCAAACCAGATGCTAATTGCTAAATGACTTGATGAAACTTGAGAAAAAACTAAAAGATTTTTTCCTTTAGGAAATAATGTGTTGGCTTTCCCTTTCCCCTATAATATATATACAGAAAACATAAAAGTGTGAATACATGGTTTCATACGTCCTATGACAAAAATAGGAAGAATTACATTAAACTGCTAATACTAGCTATTATGAAAAAGGCAGCAGAGGGAGAGAGAACTTTTGTAGTTCTCTGCTTGTCACAACAAATTTGTGTTGCTTTCATAACTTGGAAGTTGATGATTGACAGACACAATATATATATTAAATAATTCTCAGAATCCAAGAATGATGGCAGATTGCTTTACTTGTAGATGCTGAAAGACCACCGAGGAATGCTAAGCAGGCAACGAAGAGACAAAGGAGGATTATGCAGCGCTTTTCAGGGGCACTGCTGATGGACTGATGGTTGAGAAGTGACAACAGACTGCAAAGTCACTTCATAAGCCAGGAGTAGGGCAGGAGAGGATCACTAATAAGCTAATACCTTTTATTTTGCACAAGAGGAGGCCTTCTAAGGAAGAATTGACTCTCTTTTTAATAAGAAGAGAACAGGCCCTATATACCGAAGAAATATGCACCACAGCTTTGAAGTTTTTCTGTTTACTTTCTTAAATAGTATTACAATGACTTAAATTACTAAGTTGTTTGGTATTTAAGTAAGGTTTGTTTGTTTTTTAAGCAATTTTTAAACTAATTCATGGCTATTCAGCAACATGGCTCAACGAGAAAGCTACCTTCACTGGCTCTGAGTCACTGGAGGAGTTGGAGAAGGTGAAGGAGAAGACGCCCCTAAGGAAGCCAGAAGCCAGAAGCCAGAAGCTGTGCACAAGAGAAGCCATACTGGCCCCAAGCCTCCCTCCCAGCTCAGTACCCAGAAGGTGGGAAATGACAACAGCCCTGACCTACTCCTTTCCATTGTGAAGAGTGGACTCAGAAGGAACCTTACTCTACCAGAAAAAAATTAAGTGAATATTAATTCTGAAACTTTAAGTTTGAGAACATTAGATGAAAATACACCATATAAACACTTCAAAGGCAAACATATTCTTCTGAAATAGAACTCAAGACACAGATTAATCCAAAATCTACCTACCAGGTAAATAAATGCTAACAGAGTATAAACTACAACTACCTTTCTAAGGAAATAAAAGAATCAAATAATTAAGATAATTTCAAGATGACTAATGAAATCCATGCGTGGGTCTCCTCACACAGAGAGTATCATCTCAGATATTATCTGTAAATGAGGCCTTTCCTGGATCCCTGATCTTTCTTTCCATCATAGCAACAGTCTTTCACTGGAGGACCAACCCATCTAGAAGCCAAAGTGATGATAATAGCTGGGTCCTGAGGCCCAAACGGCTCTTTTCCAAAGAAAATAAAAATAGAGGAAATAATGACAGAAGCCACACAAGGCCACATATTGTAGGGTTCCATTTACATGAAATGTCCAGAACAGACAAACGTGTAGACACAGAAAATAGCTTGGCGGTTGCCTACAGCTCAGGCAGATGGAAAAAATAGGTAATGACTGCTAAAGAGGGTAGAGTTTGGGGGAGTGATAAAAATATTCTAAATTTAATTACAGTAATGGTTGCACAATCTCTGAATATTCTAAAAGACATTAAATCGTACACTCTAAGTGCATGAATTGTATGGTATGTGAATTATATTTCAAAAAAGCTACTACAAAAAAAAAGAGGATAATGAGTTCTCTATAAACATGTTCCTTACAAAAATCAAGTACAGAATAAATCATGTTTAAAATGAGATATTGACTATAAAAAGATGGCACTTCCAAACAAGACTGCAGAAAGAGGACTTAATTGATGAGTCCAGTACACAGAGAAAAATCAACTCTGTCCTAATTCTTTATATAGAACAAGTGACAGACTCTCATTTTTAAAATACAAGGGAAAGTAACATTCTCTAAATTCAAGTAAAATCCATGATAATCCACAAAAATGTGCAATCATCACATATTACAGATCTATTTATAGATACATTTGAAATTTTTATTTTTTAATGTTTTCTTTTGAAATTGTTTCAGACTTATAAAAAAGTCACAAAAATAGTACAAATAATTCCCATATACCCCTCATTAACATTCTTCAAATGTTAAGATCTTTTGCCATCATATAATTAGCAACCCACTCCTCCTGCCTAAAATGACATAATAGAAGAAGCAAAAAAATGTGAAAAGAAATATGCCACTTCCATAAATTACAACCTTTTTCCTTGGAGGCAGGGGGAGATTGAGAAGTCAGTGTGGCAATATACTCTTTTAGTGGTTTCTCCCTGGCTAATTACTAAATGGGAATTCCAAACACACATGTGGACCTAATGTAGTTGTCAGATATTGATCAGAAACTGCTTTGGAAGTAGGTACTGCAGTCCAGGGAATTAAATCTCACCGCTGCCTTACAGGCAAGTGCTGTGGGCAAAATACAATGCTTGCATTCATGGTCACCCTGGTACCAAATGCCTTTAACCATGTAGTATGTAAGTGTATCAAACCAACACGCTGTACACCTTAAATTTATACAATATTATATACATCAATTATAGCTCAATAAAGGTGGAAAAATACCATTTCTACAACTTTTTTTAAAAGTTGGGGTCTTAGCATCTTAACCCCAGATTAAAAACCTGTGAAAAAATTAAGCTTGAATTCACAACTGTGCTTAAACTTCCTTCTGACAATTCAGAAAAGGACTAACCAAGCTTTCACTCAGTGACACATCAAATCAGGAAGTAAGATCCTACATCAAAATCACCTTTTACCAAATAATTATATACAGAAACTTGAGTTATGAGCTGAATACAACCTTTGCCTCTAGTACTCACTAGTTATTATTTAATGCAGCTTACAGCTGAGCATTTAAAACCCCAAAAGCAATTAGTTAACCAGTCTTGTGCCTAGTCATGGCACAGATGTCAACCTTAAGCAACAGTGTAGAAAGTTTAAAACAGGGTTAAAAAAAAAAGAAGAGGAAAATAGTACAATAGATATCTTTACATAGAAACAAAAAAAAGTGATTTTTTCTTAGTTTATTGTATTCACTGAACAAGTGCTTATTTTAATATCAGCTATGTACTGTACCATGGATAGAACAAATTTATGGGAATAACACATTTACAGAGAGTACTTCCTCCCTGTTTATCCTTAGGGATTTGGCATCCGTGGCCATGTATTCTAATTCTCTCCACACATATTCCAGGCATAATCACATAAGCATTAATTCTGCCTCATCTTTCTGATCATTTATCTAACATGTCAAAGTGCTTCTTCTCTCTGCTTGGATCAAGTCACCATGTTACAGATTTTCTCTAATCAGTTGAGAGAGACAGAAGATGCAAAGGGTTCACCTAAACTACCATTTGCCTCAAGAAACATTGGTGCAATTTCACAAGAAACTCTAGTGCTCTACCACCTGCATTTTTTAACCATTCAAGAATGTACTTAGATTGAGTACACAATTACCTAAGACTTGGAAATATTTTTGTTATCTAGTATAGAGGTTTCCCTGGTAATGTAAATAAACACTGTAAACATATGGATTAATAATAATCCAACCTAACAGTATTTATAGCTCAAAAATAATAAGTCTCCGGCCCAAATCTACCTCCCTGTTCTTGAATACCCTTCCTTATAGCCAAAACCTTTTTCCCAACGTGCAGGCATGCGCACGCGCGCACACACACATTCCCACAAGTCTTGAGAAGAGATACCAGTCCTGGTGTGACTACTTCCTTAGACCGGAGGCTCTCTGAACATCACTGCTCAGTTTTCCTGTGCCCCCCAGTGGCTAAACTGAAAAGTGCAAGTCACCAACAAGCAAAACAACAAGTACACTTTCCAAGATCATTCTTGGTCAAACCACTTAACAGCAAATAACACTTGATACTCTGCTTATCCGGCAGCCTTTTCTTCCACCTCGTTTGGTCACTTGACAATATTCTGTAACTTCTGGTGCCCCTCATGCTGCTTGGACTTCTACGCTCCCTCTGTCCTAGCAGCCTGAGATCCCTTAGATGCAAGGTCAAGTCTCTGTTTACAAAGTCCAGCTCCCTCACTACACAGTATAATTGGGGAGCAATGACCTTGTTTCATTTATCTTTGCATTCCCAGCAGCAAGCACACTGCCTGGCAGACAGAAGATATTCAGATATTTGTGTAAAGAAGAAAATTAGAAAGGAAGGAATTAGCAAGAACATTTCAGAAGGATATTACAAAGGAGGTAGACAACGGAATAAAGAAAAGACGCTAAACTCAGACTTAACAAATCTGTACATGAATCTATAGCTACATTAGCAGGAAAACTCATTTACTGGACCCAGTTTCATCATCTGTACAGCTACTGGACTATAGTGTGTGACTCTGAGACTCTGTGACTATACATTCTAACATCTTACGGTGTTTTACAAATGTTCTTAATGTTGTGAAGGTCGCCACAGGCAATACCCATTTTCAGTGGGCTTTTCTAAAGCAAAACCTCTACTTCCTTTACTACTTCACCTCTCTGCAGATATCTTTGTCCCCTAATTTATTTTTCAAAATATCTTTAGTTTCACAATAGATAGGGACACTGAAATGCAATAATTTAGAACTTGTGTTATCTTCAATTATGAACTTGATAAGAATTATGGAAGATTCTTTGGTAGAATTACGGTAAGAAGTCACTGCAGATTCCTAGGTAGAGACTAGGACTACCAACAAAGAGAATGAATTCCAACCAACCATTTGGTAGAAATAATATTGGAAACATACGCATTATTGAGGGGAATGTTATAGAATAAAGGTGTGTACAGAAGTCAGATATGCAAAAGATATTTCAGGTCTAAGTCTGGAAGCAGAAGTTATGGGAGGCAACAGGAGCCAGTCTGCTTACAGAGTGGAGACATGCTGGTAAAGCCTGAATGATGAGATCCAGCACAGATCTGCAGGAGCCCCCAGACCGACCGGAACTAAAGAATTACTAGTGTTCGGAGAAGGCCTCCAAGTATTTGAGTGAGAATTCAGTTCTGATCTCTGGCAACTAACAGAGGGAAACTCTCTGTTACAAGAGGAGCTACAAAAGCCTCCCCTTCACCCATCCTATGCAGGAAAAAAGGCATCTCGTCCTTCAAAAACCAACTAAACACTAGATATGCTAAAGACACCTGAGTAACATTTCCTCTCAGGACTTACTTAGCAAATTTGGCTTGGGGTTTGCTGTGTTTACATTAACTGCACGTGAGCAAAAAAAATCTGAGTGAAGCTGTTTGTCCTACTCTGCAAGCACATATGCAACTTAATATTCTTACACAACAGTTTTGTGCAACCAGACATCCCATCCATCCATGCTAACTGTGAAAGCTGAACCTTGTTTCCAAAAGATTTGTTAATTGAGACTTTACTTGCCTGAGACTTTAGGCCAAAGACAACTTAATACCACAGCTAGGATAAAATATGAAAAGCATTTTCTTACAAAATAAAAGTAAGTGGGTGTAACTGCTCCCGTGATTCATGGAAATGTCATGAATGTCACTGCAATTCACTGATAACGCATTATCTCTTATAACATTCAATCTTTCAACAAACATTTACTGAGCACCTACTACATGCCAGGCACCAATCAGGCTAGGTTCTGAGATATAAAGGTGGGTGAAACAGATTTGGCTTTGTAACTTGGGTATCATGCTTAGAAGAGCATTCCTGGTCTCAGCCATACAAGACCTTTCTCTGCAATTGTTGCTACCTTTAAGAAGTAAACAACTTGTGTTTTAAAACTCTAGTGAGTTAGTGATTTTTCTTCTATTTTGACTTGGCCAATGCCCTTCAGTTACTCATAAATAACACACTAAGTAAAACCTATTATTACCACCACAAGCTGCTGCATCTTGTCAGGAATCAATAAATATTTTCAAACATTATCTTGGTGTGGTTTAAATTATGACTTCATTCTTAGAAGATCCTGAGTTTAAGGATCAGGTAAAACTATATGAATTGGTACCCAGCTTCCCCTGACACAACTAACCCCCTACCACTCACCAAATCATTCATTCATTCATTTTTTGAAATTAATAGTTATTGGATGCCTACTATGTTTTATAAGCTAAAGACATACTGGTCAACAAAAAAGACAAAGAATGCTGCCATTTGGAATTAAATTCTAACATAAACAGAGAGACAATAAACAACAAAAATAAACCTAAATAATAAGTCAGTATATAAGATGTCAAAACCAATGATCGCTGTGAACAATGTAGAGCAGGTTAAAAGAGACTGAAAGTGTAGAGGGAAGAGGGTGGTACACTGGAATTTCAAATAAAAGGGTGAGAGAGTCCTCACTGGGAAAATGGCATCTGAATAAGACTTGAGAGAGATGAAGGAGTTAGCCAAGAAGTTATCTTGGGAGAAAGACATTTAAGGCAATGGCAATAACCATTGCTCATGCCCTAAGACAGAGTGTGCCTGGTGTGCTCAAGCAAGGTGAAGTCCACTGTGTTTAGAAGAAAGAGACGGAGGGGATAGAGCACAACGAGATGAGGTCACAGGGGTAACAGGAGAGCTGGGTCCTGGAGGACCATACAAGTCATTTCAAGGACCTGAAATTTAACCCTTTACTGAAATGGGAAGCCATTGAAGGGATTTTTGACAGAACAGTAACAGATTTGACTTAACACTTAATAGATCACTATAGCTGCTATATTGAAAAAAGAATAATTACCAAGTGCTGAATCATGAGGTAAAAAAATGATTTCAACCAGAATATCTAACATAATACTGAAGAGTAACAAGTCAGAAGACGGATATTACCCAACTTCAACACTTAACTGTAAAGCTACAGTAACCAAGACAGTGTAGGACTGGCAAAAGAACAAATGGATGGATGGAACAGAGCAGAGAGCATACAAATAGACCCACACAAATAGAGTCAACTGGTCTTTGAAAAAGAAGCAAAAGTAATTCAACAGAGAAAGGACAGTCTTTTTAACAAACGGTGTTGCAACAATTGGACATTCACATGCAAAAAAAAAAAAATGAATCTAGGCACAGACCTTTCACAAAAATTAACTCAAAATGGATCATAGACCTAAATTTAAAATGTAAGACTATAAAATTTCCAGAATATAACATAAAAGGAAATCTAAGTGATCTTACATTTGGTGATGACTTATCAAGTACAATACCAATAACATAATTCATGAAAAAGAAAAGTAATAAATTGGACTTCATTAAAATTAAAAACTTCTGCACCGCAGAAGGCACTGCTAAGAGAATGAAGACAAGTCACAGACCAAGAGAAAATATTTTCAAAGCACGTATCTGAAAACAGACTGTTACACAAAACACACAAAGAACTCTTAAAACTTACAATAAGAAACATTGAAAAGTGGGCAAAAGATCTGAACACACCTTACCAAAGGTAACACAAATTAAAAATAAGCATATGAAAAGATGTTGTTCCACATCACATGTCATTAGGAAATTACAAATTAAAACAACAGTGAAATACCACCACATACCTATTAGAATGGTAAAAATCTAAAACAACTGACACCACCACCAAACACTGGCAAGTATGTGGAGCAACAGAAACTCTTCCTCATTGTTGGCAGAAACGCAAAACTGTGTAGTCACTTTGGAAGGGAGTTTAGCAGTTTCTTACAAAAGATCAATATAATCTTACAATACAATCCATTAATACACTCATGGATATTTACTCAAATGAACTGAAAAGTTACATCCACACAACAATATTCACATGGACGCATATAGTAGTTTTATTCGTAATTGAAAAATGATAACCAGGATATCCTTCAACAAATAGATAAACTGCAATATATCCATGCAATGGAATATTCAGCAATAATAAATGGGCAAAAGGGGTATAGATTTATTAAAATAATTTTTTAATGTTAATGAAAAAAAAAAAAGCTTCCAAGCCATGGGAAGATATGGGAGAACCTTAATAGCATATTGCTAAGTGAAGGAGGTCAGTCTGAAAAGGCTACAGACTGTATGATCACAACTATAGGACACTCTGGAAAAGGCAGAACTATACAGACAGTGAAACATCAGTGATTACCAGGGGTTGATGTGAGGAGAGAGGGATAAACAGGTGCAGCACAGAGGATTTTAGGGGAGTAAAATTCATCTGTATGATACTCTAACAGATAAGACATTCCGCATTTATCAAAATCCACAGAACTGTAGAACACCCTAATGTAAACTACGGATTTTAGTTAATAATAATGTATCCATATTGGTTCATTGGATCAACTATAATCAATGTATGACACTAATAACAAAATACTATTTCAAGAATAAGGAAAACTGGGAGGAGAAAGGATATATGGGAACTCACTATACTTTAATGACTAACTATTCTATAAAACTAAAACTGCTCTAAAGGTCTATTAATAGAAAAATTATTCCTTTCCTCAAAATGCTTATTCTCTGATTACAGTTGACCCTTGAACAACAAAGGGGTCAAGGACACCAACCTCATCCTGACCTCGAAGTTGCAAATCTGCATATGACTTTTGAATCCCCAAAAACTTAACTACTAATAGCCAACTATTGATTTCATGGTAGTAAATGATCACACAGACCAGTATCCACATATATTTTACGCATTCATGATATACCTAACTTTTTCTTAACTTTTTTCAGTATTTATTGGCTATGCAGTTCATCTTTGAGTTTTTTCAAATTGTTGAACTCTGCAAAACATTTTCCAATATATCTACTGAAAAGACTCCAGCTATAAGTGGGCCCATGTAGTTTGAACCATGCTATTCAAGTGTCAGCTGTACTTTATTATCCATTATTGTGCCCACTTCCAAATGGAGTTAAAATGACACATAGAAAAAGGATACTAAATGGAAATTAAATACCATATACCATGTGGAAGGAAAGCCATACAACTGTACCAAAAACTTAAGCTGAAGAGGCACTTTTCAATTCTCTTCCAGCCTTCCCCCCGTCACACACATTCTATCCTCTCATTGCTCCATGAATCTGCCTTCACAGCACCTACTCCAAATGCAATTTCACAGGGACATGTGGCATGATTTCATCAATATCTGTCCCCACATTAGACTCCTTAAAGCCAGGTAAAAAGTTTAATGATACAAGAGTAACCAGGAAGCCATAAATTTGGTGAAGAAATTGAGATACAGGTAAGTTAAATCATGAAGGCCCCACCTTAAAAATGCCAGAGCCAGGATTTCAACACCTAGACTATTTGGGTCCAGCGTCTCATGGTCTTGGTATTATTACATTATAATTTTTGTAATTACATTGTTATATTCAACTGTCAAAGGCAGTGATTGAGTAAACATAACTTAGTGATTAAGCTAGAAATTAGGCTAATAACAATCAAATAAGATCATTACTGTTCCTAATTTCAAACCCTGTTAATAAATTAAAACCCAGTGTGTGAGATGCTCTATTTTATTCCATGTATCTGCTCAGAGCTGGGGATGCAACTCTACTACTGATGGGACACAACTCTGCCATGCTCAATTTATTCAAGTCCTGCAAAGTGATAAAAGATGATCTACAATTTTTCCCCAGACTAGTTTTAGTTATGTCTTTAAAATGTGACCCACAGTAAAGACTGCTGTCTTTAAAAATGTAAACAAAGATTTAAGCAGCAGGAAAATAAATTTTCAAGGGGATAAAGAGTTGGAGAAAGGGATTAACGTATCTTTTAAAATAACTGACCATTCAATTACCAGGGGACATCTTAACTATATTCCTGTTAGATAATAGAGTCTCTTCAAAATGGAACAGAATCATAAACATTACCTAAGAAAACTGGGTATTACTTTAGAAGTTCATAAATTCTTTTACACAGTCCCCCAATTTAGGCTAATGCTAATCCTCACACTGGAATGTGACTAAAATTGTCTGCAAAGAGCAGTTGTCCAACTCACATTCTGGCTGTCTGTAATGTAACAGTTAAAGAATGTGGTGTCATTCAAGGAGACACGATAATTTCCTGATTGAAGAGTATTAAAATGTTTGAAAAACATTGAACTGTAAAAGTTATTATTTCTAACAATTTTAAATGCATAAATAATCATTAAAAAGTACAAAAACCCTGGATTACAACATTCAGGTATATGGTTTTGTTTTTGAGTACTTCTGGGCAAAATGCTGAGACTACTGTATTATCCAAAATTTAGAAATATCTGTACACTGTTTGCTATGAACACAAAATGTTCATACATAAGAGCAAAATGAATCACAACTAGAGGACAAAATGGCACCAGAAGTCAGCAGCAGTTTTTGGATTACAGGTCCTTTTCAGAATCTGATGAAACCTGTAGGATTTCTTCCAAATGCACATAACACATCTACATGAACACAAAATTTCACCTCAAATTTAAGGAGTGCCTGACCTTTAACCTCTGCTTAAAAATGTCTAACCTGGGGGAAATAACAAACCTGTTGCAAGATTGCATCAAAGAATCACTAGACTTCCACTCTGGCCTGTAAGATACTGAGACAATGACTTATCTGTGAAGTCTTAATATTTCAGTGAGAAAATACAATAATTGCCTTGTTAATAAAATGTACTCTGAAAGAGAAACTGCCAGGGAAATAGTGAAGAGTTATACCCTACCATGCAGGATCCAGGCTATTTTAAACATTAAGATTGAGCAAAGAGAAGAAAGCCTACCTCTCCAAATCTCAATTTTTAAGGCAGGTGTAATTTTAGGCTTTTGTTAGCCAACTTGTTACATAAGCACTTTATCATTTGGTAAAACCAAATGTCAAATTTATGTATTTAAAAACACAAAGCCAAGTTTTCAGTATAACATCTGAATTGTTTTATGCAATAGAAAGTTAAAAATGCATGTTATTATTTGCTGAATCATGAGACTAAGTTTCTTAAAGTGACATTTTTACTGTAATGATACTCTGTACTAAAGGAGTGTAGGGTAAGACTCTGAATGGTGAAAACTGCACTCAATTACAAGGCAAATACCTGCCGTCTATTTCTTGAACTGCAGCTGATCAGCCAAGTGACTCGGATCAAATCATTATCATTAGGATCCCAGTTTTAAAAACCTATAAAATTAAGGGAATGACCTACATGAGCTGTAAAACTTCTAATAATATGACTCTACATTTATGAGTATATGCAAAGTAAACAATGAGAGTCAGGGTTAAGTGGTAAAACCGGACAATTAGAATTAACAGTAATTTTATTACAGGGTGCCCTAAAAAACATTTCATATATGAACGAGATTCTCGCAGAAGGCTGCTGCCGAAAATGTTTTGGTCACCCAGAGTCAGCTTGCAGGGTGACCCCTGCCCTCTGTTAGTCACACCTGTATGTTGTCTCATCTCATACTGTACCCAGGTTGTCTGTGTGAACAATTACATATGGTAGAAAGAGATGTCACTTCCAAGATTCGGTTATAAACAACAGTCTTCCTCGTGGGTGCCCGCTGTCACCCTGCTTGCTGTCAGATCGCTGACTCTGGGCAAAGCAAGCTGCCATGCCATGAGCGTACTGTGGCTCCTGGCCAACAGTAAGTAAGGAACAGGCCTGCCAGCAAGCACATGAGAGGGCCTGGAGGCAGATTCTCCAGCCCCATTTGAGTCGGGATGACTGTACCAGCTTGCCTGCCACCTAATGGGAGACCCTGAGCCAGAAACACTCAAATAAACCATTCCTAGATTCCTGACCCTCAGGAACTGTGTGACAGAGTAAACACTGATTGTTTAAGATGCTACGTTTTTGGGTAATTTGTAACACAGAAAGAGATAACTAATACAGTAATGTTTTATTTTTTGAGCATCTTGGCCCTTTTAAGTAAAACTGGTCACCAGACTTAATTCTTCTTTCACTCTGCCTCTTATATAATGAACCCCATACATACACTTTTTTCATTGCCTCTACAACCACCCAGATTTGGGCCCCCTTCTATTTTACTATTACAAATACACAAAAGCCACATACCTATACACAAAAGCCTACATTCTATACACCTCTGAATCAAAGGTCCCAAACTGAAATATACACAGAGATATTCAGATAATGTCAGTGACTTAGGTAGAGTGTACCTAGTGTAAGGTAATAGGGATGTGGAGAACACTGGTGAGTATCAGTATGTGTGGGTCTTCTTAGGGGACAGGCTTCTGCTCAGCTCCAGTCAACTGTTGCCATGTATGCATGTATGCCATGTATGTATGACCAGATAGCCTGATTTTCCAAGAGGAGCTTGAACTCCAGATTTTTTTATTAAATTTCCCTATTTTTAAATATTGGTTTAAAATTTTAACTGTAGTACATGGGACAAAATGAACCTCCTGTGTGGACTCAGCGTCTGAGCCCCAAATGCCCAAATGCTACTCTAATTGTTCTGGAATTTCTCTTTCGTCTTGATTCCCCTGCTCAAGACCTTGAACAGTTTACCCATGACATATTTCCATGAGACCGAAGTACTTAACTGGCATTTCCATGCCTCTTCAGTATGACTCCAGCTGCCTTTCCAGCTTTTGGTCTCTATTAAAATGTTCTATTATAGCAGATGAGCCTATCCAATCACACTGTGGATCAAGGGTCAACTACAGATAACAAAATATTTCAAAGGCCCAGGGTTCAGATCTTGGTTTCTAATACCAGTCGCCAATAAAAGGAACCACGGCTCCTTGGAGAAGTAGTTGATTCTAAGGCTGAAGTAGGGAATATAAAAAATGAGCCTAGAATATCTTGTAATGCCAGAAAAGTAAGGAAGTGCTCAAAAAACAAAGCAATGGGGGCATGTCAAAGACACACAGGAGCCAACCTAAAATAATCCCTAATGGTCAACACTGGAATAATTTGGGCAACAAAACAAATAACCGAAGTATTGAATTATAACCCGAAGTATAAAATAAATATCTGTAAGTCCATACTGATATAAGTAAATGAATTAACAAATAAAAAGATACATGGGAGAGAAGAGATAAATTTCTTTCACGGAAGAATCCCAAACAATTTACATAGATACTCCCCTCTGAAGGATGTGAAGCTTAACTCTCCTTCCCTCACACGGGCTACACTTAGTAACTTGCTTCCAATGAACTGAGTCTGGAAGGACGGCGGAGGGAAGCAACCTGGCAAGCACAACCTCGGCCAGGTAATCCAGGTCACTGTCAGGGTAAGTCATGCTGAGAGCATGTCCCCTTGATCTGACGGGCTCAGAATGGCACTTGTACTCTGAGGTCTTTTCTTGCAAGAAGTAAAACGACAAAACCCTCCAATCTAACCATTAGAAAGACATCAGACAAACCCAAATTGAAGGACATTCTACAAAATACCCAACCAATGTTCCTCAAAATTGTCAAGGTCATCAAAAACAAAGAAAGTCTAAGGAAATGTCACAGACCAGAGGAATCTAAAGAGACATAACAAGTAAGTGTAATGTAGTTTCCTGGATGGGATCCCAGAACAGAAAAAAATGTAATAAGGAAAAATCACTGAATCCATGTCAAAAATGGAATTTAATTAAAAACAATGTACCAAGGTTGGTTCATTAGTTGTGACAAATGTGCACATTAATGTAAGATGTGAACAATAAAGAGAACTGGGCCCAGGGAATTCAGGTATTCAGGACACCTGGACTACAGCTTTTCTGCAAATTTAAAACTATTCTAAAATAAAAAGTTCGTCTAAATTTTTAAAAAATTTCCAAGGGTTTACATATCTTGAAAAATCTTCTGAGAAACAAAAAAAGGACTCTGGATTTACACTTTATACTAAAAATATTTTATAAAGAATTTTATTAAAAAGACAAATGCTACACCTAAGTTATTAATTTTTATTTTTAAAATCCTTCGAAAAAAAAATGTCTTGCTCACTAAACCTCCTTCGAATATCATAACAAAACAAATTTTTTATTTAAAAAGCACAGTCAAATCAAGACATGAAGGTCTCCTCCATACCAGAAAGAGAGTGAGTTTTGAGGAGAAAGACGTTGGTACAGCTTAACTGAAAATTTTAACAGTTCAGCAGTGGAATACATATGCAGATACTGTGGAGGCACCCTAACGGGGTCCACTGTGCTTTACAAATTAAATTACTAGAAATTAAGAATGAATGTTGCTCATCTTCATGAAGAGATTAAAATGCTTTTCTTTATACTGATTGTTCTCTACTTGGCAGTAGCTCTTAATACTTTACTTGAATGGAACCCTGGCTTCTCTATGCAAATAACAAATGACATGTATTTAAAGTCAGAAATATAAGGAACTACAAGATATTCGTGTCTTAAGGAGATCCAACAAATAGGTAGCCCTGGTTTCTGCCTAAACTCAGAAGGATGAAACCTAACAGTGCCCAGTGATTACACAGAGCAAACAAAACAAAGCAGCCAAATATTTCAATGGAAGAAATCCCCATTGCCCTGCCCTTGGCCAACAGTACCAGAGGTACTTTGATCAGAAGCTCCCCAAAAGAACGCTTCTTATTAGAGGGCAAATACCTAATGCATTCCTCCACACTTAGGAAGGTTGAAGGTGAGCTATGAGAAGCAAAGATTCCTGGAATAAAAAACAAACACCAATCAAGGCCAAGAGAGCAGGTGGATAGAATTAGCTAATGCCAAAAACTGCCTTAGATCTAGGCCCCTGTGTATCCTTACACTAAGTCCTTTATCCCTTTAACCTTTTCCAGTAGCCTGACTGGATCTCTGTTCCTTAAAATCCAATTCAGACTGGTAAGGATAAAGTGTAGTAACTGATAAGGATAAAGTGTAGTAACCAAGACACTATTCTGCACTTTTTGTAGGAGAAAACAATGAGGTAAACACATAAATGTTGGAAGCCAAGCAGAGAGAATGAAGAAGGTAAAGAAGAACCCCATGGTATCAGATCTGAACAGTGAATTTCAGTAATAAACTTATGATTTTAAAAATAGGTATCTACACTTGAAACTAATGTAATGTAATACTGTGTGTCAACTACCCTTCAATAAAAAATAATTATTTTAAAAAAAAAAAATAGGTATCTATTTCCTAAGTACTTCCTTTATAAGGACCTAGAAGCAGGGATAACTAGGTAGTAACAAACACACCTAGCATTCAGATCTTGATTTCTAAATACAAATCCCCACTGAAATAAAAAAGGACCCCTTAGAGAAATAACTGATTTCAGATCTGGGGTAGGAGAGCACAAAGTGAGATAGAAACATCTTATTGTAGCAGGAAGTAAAGAAATATTTAAAAATTAATAAGAATATGTAAAAGACTGAGAAGCCAGCTTTTGGGTGCTCCCACTAGCCAAACTTGGGACAATTTAAGCATCAAAAAGAATAGCAGTGGTAACAGATTCTGACATACTGAATTAAAAAATCTGTGAGTCACCAGTGATGTTTAAAAAAAGAAAAGGGAGGGATGAAGGAAAACTCTTCTTTACAGAAGAATGCCAGCTAATAAATGAAAAAAAAATGACCCCCATTTTTACAATAAAAAAATTGAACCAAGCAAGGATTAAGGAATCAAAAAAACCAATCACTGGGGAACA
Source organism: Manis pentadactyla (assembly GCF_030020395.1). Classification (NCBI taxonomy): domain Eukaryota; kingdom Metazoa; phylum Chordata; class Mammalia; order Pholidota; family Manidae; genus Manis; species Manis pentadactyla. Next base: position 17,396,021 of record NC_080034.1, on the reverse strand, counting down.
GGATATGTACAAATTACTCACAGGTAATGCATTCACTACAAGAGAGAGAAAAGTACCAAAAAAAGGTACTTTTAGAATGGAGAGATCTAACAGATACCACCTTTATAAAATGATCAGATTTAACAGCACCATTAATGGAATACATTGACAAGTGCCTCCTGATATAATGCAGTAAGAGAGACCATCACCTCTAACATTTTTGCCAAAAATGTTTGACCTGAATCCAATCATGAGGACATTATTAATCCAGAACTGGAACATTCTATGAGGCAATTGGTGAGGAGGGGGCTTTTCTAGAATATATGAGACCAAAGATATATACCAACCAAATGCAATGAACATATCATCCTTATTTGGATTTGGAGTCCTAGGGAATGGAGGAGAGCCAGAGGCTGAAAGTTGGGGAAAAATCAGAGAAGAATATATATGGTACACTAGACGGTGTTAAAGAAGTGTCTCTTAGGGATTAAAGTGGATCATGATTATCTAAGAAAATGTCCTTCTGAGGACATAAATATTTAATTATTTAGGGGCAAAGTATCATGATATATAAGCTTAATTTGTAATGATTCAGTAAAAATTTAAAATATAGAGATACAGCACAAATGCCCCAAAATGTTATCAATGAACCTAGGTGAAAAGGATACACAGTGTTCACTCTTGCAACTTTTCTATAGATTTTTAGTTTTTCAAAATAAAATGATGAAGAGAAAGCAAACTGCCCAAGAGAATTCTAACTAAAAGAAGTTCTGAGACAGACAAGAACACAATGCTTTTGAAGAACAGAAAAATATTTACAAAAAGGAAAAAGGAAGTTTTTGGTTAGTGTAAACATTAAAAATCTGTCTTGTTCATATTACAGCAAATACATCCTTATTTCAGACTGGCTTTCTAAATATAAATGAATATTCAGTGAAGAATGTACACACTGTCCATGACATATAAGTAATCAAAATCAACTTACCAAAACACAGTATTTTATTAAGACTTCCTTAAGATACAATTACCAATTCTCTAGAGGAAGAAAAAGGTCTTAAAATGAAACATTGTATCATAGAGTTTGTATTTAAAGTGTATAATAAAAGAATCGATGAGCCATTATTTTAAAATTTTCTTTGTCACACCTGGTTGAAGTATACATAACACTGAGAAAACAATGTTTCAAATGCTAACACAGTCAATAAATGATTTAAGAAGAAAAATGAAGCTGTGTTGGTTGATGCCAACACACTGTTTTTAGGGTTTCTAAACTAAACATTTTACTTTAATATAGACTATTAACCTGCATTGCAACAGAAGAGTTTAACTTTTCCAAATTTAACTTTCAGTTCCATTCAGCATCATCTACCAGAGGATACTGGAACATGAGCTACTGTCAAGTCTCTGCAGACATTATATATACCAAGTAATATGACTGAAATTCAGAGTTGACATGCAAAATGGAACTATTATGGCAATCTGAAGCCTTTACCATCATTATATAATTTCACTTATCATAATCACATTATTCGGTTCTGATTAAATAAAGCACAGTGAATGCACAGCTTACTTCTACTCTCCTGAAAACACATTACGTTGACAGTAATGGCATTTGTTTTTAGGATACACCCCCACAAACAAGGAGAAAGGAAAAGGACTAATTAAGAACATTTGAAATCTAGAAAGCAAAAGAGCTAGCGGTACAGGACGTAACAGAGAGGGAGGTGAATCCTGAGCCAGTGTGAGAGGAAAGCCAAGAGAAGCACTGATTCACACCTTAAAATCCCCCAAAATCCCACCAGAACCTGAAGTCCAGGCAGCCCCGTAAGTTAGGGTGGGGACGGGCCTTGAAACAGAAGGGCTGAGTCTAAGAAGTAGACATTCCTCCCTAAAATGACTGCCCAAGCCCCAAAAGACTGGAGGTTAATTCTCTGGGTAGAGTAAAACAGAGGCAGGGTCTTAAATCTGCATAATAAGAGACGGAGATGAGAAAGAAGATCAAGTGTGAGTTCATATACTAAAAATCCCCCCTGACTATCTTCTGCCCCCTCAGCTCCCTCAGCTGGAGTTGCAAATAGTATTCTATGAAGAATCTGACCAGCTCAGGAGGAAAGACTTTAAGACACTGCCAGCAAGGGCTCCCCCAACCCATGCAACAGCCCAGCCAGACCATATAGCAGCGACCGCTAAAGTCGGCAGGTCCACCACACAGAAAGAGCTCCCACAGTCAGCTTTTAAATACAACACAGCAGACCGATGGTTGCCAAAGGGTGGGAAAAATGAGGAGATACTGGTCAAAAGGTCACAAATTTTAGCTTTAAAATGACTAAGTTCTGGGCATCTAATGTACAGCATGATGGCTATAGTTACAAATAGAGTATTATATACTTGAAAGTTACTAAGAGAGTAAATCTAAAACATTGTCACCACACAAAGAAAAGGTAACTGTGAGGTGACGGAAATGCTAACTAACCTTATTTTGTCATTGCACAATATATACATACATCAAATCATCACAATATATACCTTAAACGTATGCAATGGTGTACGCCCGTCAATTCTATCTCATTAAAAATGGGGGAAAAGAATGGGAGTCCTTAAAACCAGGATGTTCAGAGCACTCAAAATGAATTATTGGAAAATAAAAATATAGTAGAAAAGAAAAACTCAATGGAAGGGATGGAAGATCAAACTGACGAAATCACTTACAAACCAGAACACAAGGAACAAGTTAGAGAAAAAAGAAGAGACAAGCAGAGGACCGACAAACAAGAGAACAGAGAACTTAAGAGAAAGAAAGCAAAAACTTCTCAAAATTGAAGAACATAAATTTCCAGATGAGTGGAAAAACTACCTAGCATGATGAATGAAAAGTGATTCACATCACAGCATATCATTGTGAAATTTCAGCATACTGGAGACCAAGAAAAGATCCTGAAACAGTGGTTCTCAACCCTTGCTGCACATTAGAATTACTTAGCTTTTCAGAAACAACTGTTTGGGCTCCACTTTAGACCAATTATTTCAAAATCACTCACAGTAGGATTTGGTCCAAGTTCCCAGATGATTGTAAAGGAGAGCCAGGGTTGAGAATCATTGTCCAAAAATTGCTCAGAAGAAAGAAAAAAAAAAGAGACAGAGAGAGGGAAGGAGAATGATTTTGAGGTTTCTTAACAGCAATAGTGAAAGCCCCAAAGGTAACAGATCAGTACTTCCAAAATACTGAGGGAAAACTTATTTTCAGCATAGAGATAAGCAATTGAGTATAAGCACATAATAAAAACTTTTCCAGAACACTGAGGTCTCACAAAATTTATCTTCCCTGTACCTTTCCTTACAGTACTACCTGAGAGGGGAGTTCATGTAAACCAAGCATGGGACCCAGCAAACAAGGATCTGACAAAGGAGACAGGGGAATGGTATCCCCAAATGATGGGTAAGAACCCAGGGCTAGAGGGTGAGCAATTCGGAATGCAACAGTGCTGTGAAAGTAAAATCCAAAAAGATAAAATACCTGGTGTATTTTCACGGATTGAGAGAAAATTTTAACTGGGAGACAATGTGGAGTTGGATTTCTGGTAAGTACACACAAAACTAAACAAAGAAGCAAGACAATTACTAACTTCAGAGAAGTTACAAAAAATTGTACAAGAAAGGCAGAGTCATCATGTTTTACTCCAGGCCTCAGCTGCAACTAGCATTTACTCCATCATAACAATGAGAACACAGAATACTGACCCAGACGAATGACTGAAGTAACCGTCCTGGATGGACAGAGGATGGGGAGTGTGACGTGTGGTGGTAGAAAGGGGGAGAGTGGGCTAAAAGCTCACCTTCCACAGAGAGGATCCAACAGACAATACAGAAGATCAAGAAGTTGATCTAAAAATATTTTATTTAATGACACGACTTAAACACCAAAACAAACAGCTCAAAGTCTGAACTACTTGTCTCTGGGTGTAAACAATGGTTGGGGGTCAGTGACAGTGGAAGGGACTATTTTTTAGTGGAAGTGGAAGATGATAGTGGAAGGCACTGCTGATTTTTGTAATAAGCTATGTAAAACTATTTTGATTTTTAACTATGTGCATGACCAATCTGGGTAAAAATTATAAATAAATCACAAAAAAGCATTCTATAAAGCAGGGTAAATCTTCATCTATGATAACAGGAATAGAAAATATCTACAGGTAGTATCTTTTTTAAATAGCAATATAAACATTTTATTTATGGACATGGAAGTAACCATTAGAAAAACTAAAATCCTCATGACATTTAGGTATCCCCAAATGACTTTTAGGGATAGAGTAGGAAAAGGGAAGGAGAAGAACTGAAAGAATTCATGTTCATTACAAATGTTTCTGTACTGTTTGATTTTGTGACCATATACAGATAGTATAATGTTTAAGGTTTTTAAACTATTCCAAATTTTTTTTAATTTGGTAATTTGCTTTATTTGATGACACTAAGGCCACAGTTAACTTCGTTGATAATCCTGTTCAGTGAATACAGGTAGTATTCACTGTCCAATTATACAATCATTTATTTATCCATTATAAGAGGCATTTAGGTTATTTCCAAAGTTTCTCTATTAACAGCAACAGTAAGTTTAAAACAACTCATTAACTATTAGCACACACTCAAGATTTTCATATGCTTAGTGGTCTTCAAACGTACTGTCTTGTGTTCCCTGAAGAATTTTTAGTTCCTTACACGTTTTTTTAAAACTTCAGACTTTATTTGGATTTCACTAGTTTTTCCATTAGCGTTCTCTTTTTGTTCCAGGAGCTCATCCAGAGTACAACACATTTATTAGGGTGTCATATGTCCCCAGTCTGAAGGGCTATTTTTCACTTATACTCAGGAGAATTTTGTTTAAGGAATGCCAATTGTTAAACTTAAGTAAATTATTTTAACCTGAGCCTCGTGTCCCATTGCTGTAAAATTAAAAGATATAATTATTTGAGAATATCTAATAAAATAATGATATCAAAAGGCCCTATAAACTTTATTTTCCATACTGGGAGTATATATTTGTTGAATATGTATTATTCAAAAAAAAAAGCTAGACAAGAACCAGAAATGTCTTCTTTTATAAAATGTCCAGGAAAAAATTAAAACCCTTTTCCCCCAGAACATGTAATTTCATCTTTATAATGACACAGAGAAACCAGACTTGACATATTCATGAAGGACTTGTATAAAAAAATTTTTAAGAAACTTTAGGGGGAAAAAAATCATAATAATGAGTCTAAAGAAGAGATAATGTAAAACTACTGAATGTTCTAATCTCACTGACACATCATGTAATGAATATTGAGAAACTAAAGCTGATCTCTTAATTTCTTAATGTTCACACCCATTTCTATTTCTTGATTGTTTTTATCTTTTATATTTAAAGAATAATCAGAAAATGGTTTGAAAACTGAGCATTATAAATAGAATGGTAACAAGAATGACATGAGAAATATGTTTAAATTTTTAATATAATTTTATTAATAATTAGAATTAATTTTCTGATTTCTATGGACAATGAGGAAAAAGTTTCTTAACTTTACAGATTTGAGTACTGATCTTAAAACTCTTGGGGAAAAGATTTAAATCAACTTTAAAGTTTGGTAACCAGAATAAACTGCTTAGCAATTATCACTCTGAAAAAACATAGCATGTAAAATTTCAGGAAATATTTTTGTTTAGGATTTTATACCATTATACCACTAGTTTTTTTACAAACTCAGAACATCCTTGAAATAGTCAACCACTGAATATTATACCAAATATTGACTCTTTACTGCTAGCTAGACTCTAAGGACCTCAAGACAAAGACATCTTTTAGGACAAACATGAGCTCATGGGAACAGACTAATTTATCTCATATAGCACATTGCCCTACATTTTAGTAGCAAGATCTCTCCCTTGCTCTATACACATAACACCCATTGATAGTCATGGGAGCCTGATGCAGGGACAAAGCACCATGTGGCCTCTTGCAAAGGGAAAAATTTATGTCTGCTCTTGAATGCTCTTTGCCACCTGGCTCCCAGCCAATCTAATATAAACATCACCATTCATGAAGTGCTGGATAATTCTTTGTCTTCAGTGAATTCCAGATTTTTGAAAAGGTCAAAATTCAATCTGAAAAGAGGAAAATCATTATACTTAAGAAGGCCAAAAACATAGAATATTATACAGAATAGTGCAATACTGACAATCCAAAAGATTGTACTGTAGCTGACATGAAAATCTATCCAGCAATAGCTGTCATTTTGGGGTGTGTAATATGTGCTAAGCCCTAAGCTAAATGTTTTACGTATATCATCCCATTTCACTCACATAAAAGTCCTGTAAGTGGCTATTATCCATATTTTGCAGGCAAGAAAAGTGAAAATTTGAGAGGTAAACTGGCAGAGTTCTAAGACCCTTGTGCTCTATAAAATGCTATGGCATACTTACTATAAACTCTAGTAAATAGGCAGCAACATTAAATTTTGGAAATAACCTATTGCTTTGGAAATCACTTTTAAAATTTATGCTACAATCTTATTGGATAGTTTGTTTTCCATGGGAGGTTTTTCCCCTTCCTTAATTTCTATAGTACTACTGCTTACATAAATCTTCAGTCTCTCAAATGTTCAGAAGACTGTAAGATACAATAAAGAAAAACATAGAGGGTAGTCTTGGACTGAAAGATCTGAGTCCAAGCATCTGTCTACCACCACCATTTTCTTTTGATATAATCCTCAAGCATCCACCAATCATGTTCCTGAGTGCCGAGGGCAAAACTCCCCTTCAACAAGAAAGCTATGAGAAAATGCTTTCCACCTCCTGCAGCCCCTAGTATGAATCTTACAAGCAGGCCAAGGTGACCAGCAAGTTAACATCCAACCTCGCAGAGCCAGGGCTCAAATACCGTTGAACAGTGTGGTGACCCGAACCTTTACAATATTCCAAGATGTCACCCTCGTGTTAAAGCTTTAAGACAACTCCCTAGGATGGAGTACAACAGATACTTCTGTGACTCATTGCGAATCTGGACGGTACAGACACAATTTCTTTGCAACCCACCCTCCTAAAGTGGGAATCATGGTGCTAGAAACAAAGGCAGTTTTCCCATCACGCAAATGCAAGGAACAGAGAGAGGTCAAGGGCCATGATCCCACAGCACTGAATCTCCTAAAGTCTTATATACCAAACTCATGACCAAATTTATTACAAGTTAGTTGTTTTCTTTGCTGCGTGAACCTGAACATATCATTTAAATCAGTCATGAAATCAAACTATCAAGATTCAGGCTACACTAACGTGTATATATTGAATAATTAAGTAGCAAAACATACCAAGGACTCTAACTACAATTAATTTTTACCTTTAAGAATGATTGGATGGTACTCAGATGATCTGTGGTTACAGTCTGAAGGCTTTAGACAATGCACAAATTCTGAACACAGATTACTGCAGTTATTTTTAAATCCAGTTCTGGGAAAAGGTGTTACTAAGCAAGATACAACATAAATGTGGAAAAATAAGAAAAAAAACCTTTAAGGTGGCTTTAAGGTGGTTATGGCCCTAGTTATACAGAGAGAAGGTTTTTGTCACCACTAAAACTTCTCATTGATACACTAAATTTGAAAAGAAAGAAGAAACATGAAATTCTACCTTGCTTACTCCAAAATAATTCTCTGTATCTTGGAACTGTACAATATATGTCTCTTTTGACAATTAAAATGTGAAAAGGTAAAAGACACATTTTCAGAGATTCCACTGCAATAGTACTTTCTCAAGGGCCATATCACAAAAGAGTCAGCACCGTAGCCACACTGATGTTGCTTCATTAAACACATTTTCACAGGAGATGAGCAGAACTGTATTAAACCAAACTCTGATCCTCCACAGATCTTGTTAGAGAAAGCCTTTTAATCTGGGGATGATAATGATCAATAACCCCTTACAAATAAAAACACTTTTTCCCAATGACCAATTCATAAAAAGTAGAATCAGCATCTTTTGCTACTATATTTTTGCATGTGAAAATTGAGTTTGGGTTTCCACTTTAATGTGTTCCACATTCCCTTGTTATTTTTTTGTGTGGAAAAATTTTTCCTCCACAGTATTTTATGTTGTTAACTTTTTTCCAAGTTGCCATAGTCTGGAAAATCTTTGTGATCTTGGATTAGGCAGAAGACTTCTTAAATAGGACACCAAAACCATGAAGCACATAGAAAAAACTGAACACCTGGACTTCATCAAAATAAAAAAGTTTTGCTCTTCAAATGATCTATGCAATTCCCACTTCCGTACACACTGTGGCTTCTCCTGTAGCTTTTCGGAGAGGGAGAGTGCTAGTGTTCCATCCAGCATGAACGTCCACTTGGCGGCTGCATTCTCCTCACTGCATGTTAAAAGCTGACATTCTAGTTTATACACCAATGTCCTGACAGTTCCTCTACCTGGAATGGGTCAGTCTGTCTGGACGGAGTGTGTTAACAAGACTCAGTTTTTACAACCACAAAACTGAAAACCAGACCTGGGCTGTGACAGTTTCATCCAAGTAACACCCCAATGACCCCTAGGGTTTGGGTGGGTTGCCTAGTAAAGTCTCTTTCCCTCTACCTACTTTTTAACTGTAACAAACAGTACTTTTAAAAACAAACACTGCATTTAAGAAATCAACTGAAATTTCCCACATTGATTTTTTTTTTCAAAGATACACAGAAGTTTGCTTCAGTCTATTAGAAGGGCTAATGTTTGCTATTAAAGGCTACAGTAAATCTGAGAACAAAAAGGGCAAACAGAAATGAATGGTGTGAAAGGAAAACAAAGAAAACCAGTCATGAACTAGCAAAATCTAATACAGGGGAGGAAAAAAAAACCCTTACAATGCATGGTTTCCATTATTATACAGTGAAAAAATGGCAAAAAGGAAGGATAAAATACGGTCTACATATCTAATAATATTTTGTGATCCTTTCCTTAACTAACAGAATTATACATAACTGAGTCTAACCAAATTTTAATTAAGAAAACTATAGATGTGGCTACTTGGAATCAACATGAAATATCATTCTACTTACTGCTATTTAAATTAAACAGATTTCCCATAACCAGTAAGAAATAATCTACGTTTCCCTTAGTAAGCATCAACTAAGAGGTTAAAAAAATGAACCACTGATATTTTTATAATTAGCAGATGCAGCATATCTAAAAATAGAAACTGGACATTTTCTACCACCTGCTGATAGTCTGTGTTTATTAGTCAGTGATAAGGATTTTAATCATTTCTGAATAATGGTTGGCTGGCAAATTTGTTGCATGAGGTCTAACATGATATGATGGCAGACACCAGACTGGCTGAGAGGAATCCCTTGGTGCTGCACAGCCTTCCCGGACACCCACTACCCTCCCCGGCTGCCTGCACGGTCAAATCACTCAGCATCCGACAGCAAAGGGGACAGCTGGGAGGCAGGGTTCTGAGAGGACCACCTGCACGGCGGGTTCCCTCCTCCCAAAGCTCCCCACCCTCTCTGCAAGGGCACTAATCCCTCTTTTGCCCCCCAGATTTGTTCCTTTATGCTCTCCCTTACATCTCCATGATACCACCCCACCCCAAATTCCTGCACTCTCGTCCTTCACGTCAGTCTCATCAGTCACAAGTATTCAAGGAATGGGGCTGGCCTCTGGGAACAAACCTCAACTGCGCCTCCGCGGGTGAAGCAGAAGTTCTGGATGGCTCCTAGCATCTTTGTCCGACAAGGGGTATACAAACCTTTTGATTTCATATGAAACAACCTTGTTTCACAACCTAGCCACTTGGGTGGTATCACCAATTAAATTTGAAAACACTGCCACCTTATAATTAATTTATTTTGTAGTAAAACATTAGAAACACCACCAGTTGGAGCCTCCAGGGTGCCATCCCTCAAAGCTGTGCTTGAATGAAAAATGCAAACAATTATAATACAATTTGATGGTTGGTGGGTGTCAGCACACATGCAGCTTAACCTCCCCTCTTCCACCTGGATAGCTGGTAAAACCACAGTAAATGTTCCCACTGATGACTCACTCTGTGGCAACATACTTAAAGCTACAATCATGTCTACCACCTTGAATGACGATCAGAGAAGAAACTGATGTATTTCAGATGGATTTTTCAATCTCAAGAAGGTAATTTTTAAAAATTTTTTTCTGCATTTTAACACAGAAATTCCATGAGCCGTTTAAATTTTGTAAATTTTTAGGTGTTTTAAATATGGAGTTTTTATTTACTGATATTGCTCTACTTTCTTGTATGTCTCCAAGTAGCACTTTACGTTAGGCTAGAGAAAATAGAAGAATGAAAGCCTGTACTTTCAGTGAACAGCTAAGGAGCACATCTTAGGTATAACGTCGATGTCGTATTTCTCTACAGCATGACGTCAGCCCCAGTGACATTGTGGCATTTTGTTGGTAACACACTGAGATTATGATGTAGGTTATTCATAATATACTCAATTCTAAACATCCTAATTTGGGGTAAGTTTCTTGTTCAACCAAAGGTAAAAGTACATGTGTCCTATGGAAAAGAGTGCTGAATTTCTATCTTTTAAGAGCCTAATCATTTGTAAAGCCCCTTCTGAAATATGGTTAAAGCAGGAAGGGACATTAGAGGTAACCTAATGCAACCTGCTCACCATATACCCTAAACTACCACCTCAAAAAGGTTAAGCGATTCGCCCAAAGGTCTCACAGTTCGTAAATAACAGCATCAGACTAACTCCAGGTATCCTGACTCCAATGTTGTTTTTTTTTCCTCCTGTCTTCTTCATTAAACAGAACAAGAGGCAGCCTGCCCAGGGCTGGAAAGCCTCAGGTTACAAGGGACCCTGCCCAGCAAAAAGACCTGTCTGCCCCCCTGCAGCTGCCAGGGTGACAGAGCACAGCTGCCTCCCTGGGGAAGACAGGATGGGGAGCAGGTTCCCAGGCCCAACGTGGGAGAAAAGCAGGAAGCACGGGGCCCCTGGCAGGGTACAGAGGAAGCCAATAGGGTCTCAGCGGACACCAGGGTGGGGTCCAAAGAAAAGCCAGTGCCTTCCCCCCGTTTCCCAGAGGAAGTGGGTTGGCCGAGCTGAGGTAAAGGAAAGGTTATGAATCCAGGTGTCTGATTTTCTAAATGGAGCTACACTATGTTCGTTTCCCTTAGAAACCACAGGATGTTGTAGCACCGCCAATGATGCCTTGGCTTTCTAACAGAGTCAGGGAAATGCTAAGAGGTCTAGGACGCCAATTTAAAAAGAAACTTTGAAACAAATCCATTTGTTAATTAGATACTATTCTTCTCTTTAAATGGAGGGGGTGAAATGCGCTCTACAAGCTGATGAAGAACCGTGTCTACTCCATTTTCCCATTTGCAGGTAAACTCAGTGACCTGTCAAAGGTCTTCCTTTTCAGCAAGCCAGAATGTGATACGTCATGTCAAGCCTGTGTTGAAAACAAAAGCACTAACTTCTCTACTACTAGTTAATGTGATTATGAACCCCTTGGTAAAGTGAACAAATATACTTTTTCTTTATAATAATGGTAACTGATTTAAATCTAGCAAAAATTCTCAGCAGATGTATAATGTGGGAGGCATGTTAAAATTAACAGCTTAATTTTAAATTAGGAGTTTCTTCTTAACAGCTTGTTTAAAACTAAAACTACTCTTAAAAATAAACTTAAAAAAAATTTAACCTGCTTTAAATAAGTACATCCTAACTAATTCTAATTAAGATGAGAATTTATTAGATTTGAAATAAAATTTTTTTCTAAAACAAAATCTGAAATGAGAAGAAAATGTAGACCTGAAACATAAACTGCATTCCACAGAAGTAAAAATATCCTGAGGTAAGTCCTATACTGGGCAAAATTTTTCAAAGGGCAGATCTAAATTAACATCTATTTGCAAAAAAAAAGTAATTTTTAGTCTTCTAAAACATTTATGCTAAATAAACTGGGCTGTTTTAAATGTGGGACATTATTTTAAAAAAACTCAAAATCTGTTGTAAAATACTGGGTTAAAACAGTCGCATGTTTAAGTATCATTAAGCCTCAGAAAAATATACTTAAAACAACCCTTGATGCAACTATACTTGTTTCATTTGAGCTATTTACTTATGAAACATATTTTTTTTAATTTTAATATCTCTAATTCTTATGCTACTTAATACATATTTGCCTAAATGAACTACAAACACTAAAAATATTCCAGCTTTTATCCCTAACAGCCAATCTTTTACTAGATTACAAATAAACAAAATCAGTATGTTTTGTTACTCATTTTTTAAAAATTACTGAGCCTAAACATGCTTTTGTATTACTAACTCAAAGTAAGTTGATTCCCAAAAAGAATATAAAGAGTATTAATGCAATGATTACAATGGTACCAACATACAAACTAAATGCTCATTATTATTTGATTATACAAATACAGGTTTATATAAGGAAGGTGTGCTTCTGTATGACTTCATTTTTAAAGTACAAAATTCATGTGTGTGAAAAATGAGGAAAGAAAATGAGCAATCCTTCGTTAAACTTTATTTTTACCATTACACAAGCTATTTCTATATGCAATATGATGCTGTGTCTCACTAAATAAATAAGAAGCAAAAAGCACCCTTTGATCAGAATCCTTCCACAAATGGAAGGAATGAGAGAATGACAGAATGCTTCTATTTGGGGATGTCACCGCATTAAAAATTAGCAAGGACCATCCTGGTGACAGAAATAGCACCTGCCACTAACAGTCCTTCAGAGCAGGACTTGATCTCCTACTAAGTCTATGACAGACCAAAGAAAACACTTGACTGAAGCCTATCTCTTCCCCCTGCTCACAATACACCAGTTTCCTCCAACAGCATTTGTCACAGCAACAGTTACAGAACTTTCCGAGAAAGAAAACCTAATTGTACCACACCAGAGAACTATCAAAAGCAAACTATGAAAAGTGGAAAACAAAAGTTCTGCTCTTAAGACATTTGCCAGATGATCAAAAGCTGATTCTAGAGGTACATTCTGGTCAAGGTAGCTCATGATATCTTAGACGCTGAACTGCTCAATAAAAATATAATTGAACAAAAATAGTCACGGGCAAAATATATGCTGGAGGCTTTTATCTATTTGTTTGCTGGTACTCTCTCACCACGTCCCAAAAGTGATAGAAAGTTACTTACGAGACTGCAAGGTATTATAAGTGGGACACTGGTAGAGAGAGCACAGTGTAGGCAGGAGATGAGGGAAGTGCAGGATGCACAGCCAAAAAGCCTGGGTTGGAATCACAGCTGTTACTTAAAATAACCTCTGTGTGACCTTGGATAATCTTCGGCAAGTCACTTATCCTCTCTGTGTACCCATTTTCTCATCTGTAAAAATGAGGACGATGACAGACACCTCATGGGGCTGTAATACACATTAACTTATGTTTAGCATTTAGAACAATACCTGGCAAAAAGTAAATTATATAGAAATGATGGCCTAAAAGGGAAAGGTAGAGAGGGGAATTAAATAGGTACAGAAAATGGATCCATAAATAAGGCCCATACACACGACCCCCTGTAATGTGCTATATATGTAAGACATCATTTTATCCATAGTTACCCATCACACCAAGTTATAAAAATTCAAACTGTAAATTTTGGGCATGTGGACCCATTCTGTTTTTATGGGACAAGACTGCGTTAGTATTTTGTGTCTACACTGCCCAAACTAATGAAGCAACTGAGTTTATCTGGCATGAGTTTGCAACATCTTTCCAAAAAGGAGTATGGCCGATTCAGGCAAGTTTTTCAGCACAGTAGAAATGCTCCACTTTTAGAACTGGGTGAAAGGTCTGTGCGCTTGCCCTTTAAAGATGATCCCCACAAAGGGGACTGGAGGATACATTTGGAGCCCAAATCCCAGCACCTCAGTCTCTCCGGAGTTTAGGGCTGGAGACCATTTCAGAGGAAAAGAGGAGTGCACATGAGGTTAGATGAGACACCTGACCCTGAAAGGAAATTATAAAATATTGCTAACATCAGATTTCCCATGCCTTCTAATTTAAATATTTCAGCAATGATGACTCAGACAATAGAATCAATTACATTTTATATAAAAAGCACTCCAAAATCACCGTATAAAATGTTTTTTAATCTACTATTAACAAATATTTGCTAACATCTAAATAAATAGAGATGTTTAGGAAACAATGATTATTCCACATAATTTACATATTTGATAATAAAATGATGGAAGTTTATGGCCTCATGCCCCAATTCTGAACAAAATTAGGATTGAGTAACTTATTCCCATTTTCTATCTTCCTCTGCTTTCCATGAGAATTTACAGTTCTGACAATAAGGTGGTTGTAGAGGGCATCCCTAAATTTTGAACAAAGGGGCAACTTAAGGGTAGAAAAATAAATACCCCAAAAGGAGTACTCTCTCCATATCATCAGCACCATAACCCCCCTCCTTTCTCCCTAAAACTGCCTGCTGAGTTATTCCAGTTTTATACCATTTAATGAATACAGTTCTGTAATAGGAGGTGAACCTATAGTCACAGGGAGAAAGTGTTAATGAACTGATAAAAATGTACAAACCCTGGGAAACTGCTTACCTAGTACTTTTTTAGTTTCCTTGTAAAAACCAAACTAGTGCAAAAAGTCGTTTGATACTCCTTCAGGAGAACAGTGAAACCAGTGTTTCTACAGCCCCTTTGATGTACACATCCCACTTTGCAAGGAGAGAGAGCTGCCATCGACTTTACATGCAAGCAAGCAGAGAGTAAGGTTAGCAGAGCCCCAAGAGCTGTGGCATGTGTAAGGACACTTATCTTTGTTCCTAAAGTATTATTAGGTGTAGGCCTACTGCATAGCAACCAGTCTCTACTGTAATCAGTCTAGTTGCTCATTATAAGCATCCTGGCAGTTTATTAACAGCCCTTATCTATGAAATAAACAGTACCAAAGGAATCCCCTATCCTGGTGCTGATAGTTGGTAGGTTGTTAGCAGGAAACACTGGACAAACACCTCAAAGTCTGCAGTCTGATTAGTCTATGCCCCCCTCAATTTCAAATTTCACATATCCAGAAATACATTCTAAGTAGAAGGAGAAACTATTTTAAATAGACTTTTTTTCCTTTTTATGTATGTTTCAGTCTTCCTACTATATATAAAAGATAGCTTGTTAGCAATAATGTTTGTATTTAATTTTTAAATTTTCTCCCACCAGAGATTTTTGTAGTCTAGTCTACAAAATTCTAATTTCACACTGTGCTAAAAACTAAGTACAAATGCAGTCTGGTGAAGTCCTGAGCAGAGAACTCACCCACCAAGAAATGCCCAGACTCCTGACCCATGGAAATCGAGAGATAATAAATGGGTGTTGTTTTAAGCCACTTTAAAAGAAAAAGTACAAGGAATTAAATAGATACTTTTAAATGAGAAAAGAAAAAAAGAAGAGGCCTAAAAATACTTATTAAAAAAAACTTCAGTGAGAACTCTCTTTTCACTTCGGCGTCTCCCTTTCTAGAGAGAGCTGCTCTTCAGGTGACCTTACAAATCTCATCATCTCCCTGGACGAGTAAGAATTTACATGGTTCTAAAGGCAACTTTAAACCAACTGAGAAAATAACAGCCTCTACAAGAGAATCCAAGGGCCATTTGATTTTATTTGCCTTTTCAGATGAAGACAAAAAAGATGTTCTTTATATATGCAGGTTAGATATTTGAAAAGCAATTTGTGAAAATAAGACTTTTTGAGGAGGTACTGTGGGATAAACTTTTTTTTTTCCCACGAGCCTTGGTACTTTATCACTAAACTCTATGGAACGATATCAAGTCCCATTTTCTTTGAGTACATCCCCCATTCTTTCTTAAAACAGCATAATACAAATTAGCCAAACCTGTCACATTTTATTTTTTATTAAATCATATTTATGTCTTAAATGAAATCATGATTTTTCTAAAGGTTAAGGGATACCATCTCTGGTCTCCATCATGATCAACTAATAAAGGAAAAGCTTTGGTATCTGGTATTTTACAAGAAAGTTCTAAAAATTTCTGTTGTGGGCAGAATAGTCCCCTAAAAATATCCACACCCTAATTTGTAGAACTTGTCAATAAGTAACCTTGCATGACAAAAGGGACTGTGCCACTGTGATTAAGTTAAGGATCCTGAGATGGGGAGACTACCCTGAATTACCGGGTGGGCCCAGTGGAATCACATGGGTCCTCATAAGGAAGCAGGAGGGTCAGAGTGAGGGAAGAGATGACAGAGAAGTAGAGATGGAAGTCAGGTGGTCATGCGCCAAGGAACGAGAGCAGTTTCTAGAAGCCAGAAAAGGCAAGGAAACAGATTCTCCCCTACAATGTCCAGAGGAACAATTTTGTTGACACCTTGATTTTAGACCCACTTTGGACTTCGGACCACTGTTAAGATAATAAATTTGTGTTATTTAGGCAACTAAGTTTGTGGTAATTTGTTACAGCAGGAGTGGGAAACTAATACAATTTCCTTCTGGAGCACACAGTCAGTATTTTTTAAAAACAAAAGGGGCAGAAGTGAAGGAGAGTAAGGGTAGGAAGGAAAGGTTCCTGCCTCCTGGAGGTTCAGCAAAGTAAACATTTATGTGAGTAAGCCGCAGTGCTCATTATCTTTTAATAGATCAATCTAGGGCACCATGAGAAATCACAAGACAGCCCAAATGGAGCAGGCCTTTAATCTTCACAATATTAAACACCTCTTTTCTTCCCTAGTGACCCACCTTTCACAAGCCCCAACAAATGGAGGGCATGTCATCACCCAAATGAATTACATTTAACAAATAATTTTTTTAAATAAGATATACTGCACTGTTGATCAGATATGGTAATCTATATAAAACTCACTAAGTTAATATAACTTTAGCCAAAAAATGAAAGAACCTGATAATTTGGCCAACCTTTTTGGGGATGTTTTGGAATACAGAGAGGGGTCCTGATTAAGTACTCTGATACATAACCACTGACACAGAGTGATAGGATTACCTCTTAGTGAACTGCATATTTTCTAAAGTAACCAGTTCCCTACCACCTCCCCCAACCTCTTTTTCTCAATCAGTGAATAAGAGAGCTTTTACTTTAATGATAACACATGTACACACGTAGCACTGGATCTGATCTCATGTCATCATTTAGTTAACGTTTTGTTCTTTCTCCCTTCTCCTGCTCCCTTATAGCCTTCTCCACCTTCAGGAGGAAATACTACATTAAGTCGTTGATGACAAGTCTATTCACGTAACTAAAACACTTCTTTCAAGCCAATTTAGAAATCGCAAATTCCTAATCTCCAATATTCAACTGTCAACACCAAAAACATTGTTTTGATATGCTTCGCCATTTCTCAGAGCCATTCACAACATGTCAGAAGTCTATGTGCACTGTGAGATGGCAGAAGCATTGATCAGAGAGAGGGAAGAGATGAAAAAGTGGGAAAAGCCATAAAGAGAAACATCAGTTGCTAAACAGTCCAGGGTAGACTACACATTCTTCAAAAGGGTTTGCAGATAAACAGCTCAATGAATTAAAACACTACCACTTCCAACTTAGAGGTTCTAGAAATTACATAGCAATTCCTCATAATTCCATTAGGTCTCATTAATTTAGGAATATCAATTTTACTTACTGAAATTATATAAAACAGCATATACTGACTCTTAACTATAATTAAGAAAGAATAATTTATTAGGTCTTCATCTTTGGACTAAAATGTCTGTAACAATACAATCGAAAACACTTTTCTTAAAACTTCAACTCTTTGATTAAGGCAACATTAAAAAAATAGCTTTGTATAAGCAAAGGTCAAGAAGTCACATATGCTTCATTAAGGCATGTGAAAAATTAACAGATACTAAAATAATACTAATGGAGCCCTGCAAGGTGTCAGGCACTCTGCAAGGGTTGGGTTAATATTGCGATGAACAAAATGAGCACTGTTCCTGCCTTTGATGTTTACAGCCCATTGTTAGCTTTTCTGAACTGCCTATTGAACTCTGGTCTGTTTTTCTACTGAGGAAAGTACTGCTGTTCTCACCAATTTATATAAACATTTTGTATATCAAGGATGGTAACACTTTATCACAAATAAAAACAAAAAAATAAAAATCTAAACAATTACTGAAATAAGTCAAAATACTTCTGGACCCTGAGTAATTTACTTGAAATTTATCATAGTGACCACTGCCTCATATTCAAGATATTTTTAACCTCAAGAGACAGTATTGTGAGGTGGTTAGGAACCCAGGTTTAGAGACAGGTGGCCTGGTTTTGATCCCCAGATCTACCACTTTTGCCAACTTCCACTTGGGCAAGTTATTTAACTTCATTGTGCCCCAACATTATCAACCACAAAATGGAGATAATTTAAGCACCTCCTTCATAGGATTACTTTGAGGATGACATAATTCATGCAAGACAGACTACGCCTGGCAAAGAGTATGTGCTCAGTAAGTGTTACGTATTTTCAGTGTTATGCTAATACCAGTTCACAACAGCTTGAGGGAGCTAATTGTTCAATTTTAGCTACATTTTAGTTACCTAAATTAGCCTTACCCTTAATGGTACTGTGAATACAAACTTGACTGACAAGCTCAGGTTCCTTTTCACAGCTGTGTCCCTAAAGGACCACATACCTTTATAACTGTGGCAGATGAGGGCCTTGCCTTTTCTGTACTGCCAAAGCCAGATTCAGTACTCTTTAAATATAACAAGGCTAATCTGTCTTGGCTCAATATGGAGGCCACCTTAAGGAGATAAAAGCTAAGTGCCAAACTGTCATCAGATACAGTCCACACATCTCTGAAAATCGTTTTGACCTTCTGACATTTCTTAGCAACTCAAAGTCAGTATCAAACAGACCCACAGTCACTGCAACTGAAACACAAATATTAACTTTCAAAATAATGGTCAAGTACTCAACTGCCTTCCAACTGCTCATTTCATGTCTTGTGTTTAGGACCTAGTGCAAAAGATACTACATAATGTGGTCAAAGGGACCAAATAAATGTTTCAGCTCATGTGTAAAGTGTGGCAGTGTTTACGCAGCACAAAATTAAGCATGCAAGGAACAGGCTGGCTGGGAGACATACTCTGTCAGGACCAGGAGGAAGAGGAAGAACAGCACATGGCTGCTTAAGCTGCACAAGGTCAGCAGCATGATTAAGTGGAAAAAACATTAAACTAGAAATCACAATACCTGGGTTCTAGTTCCAACTCCAGTACTAACTAGTACTCTCAGCCTAGCATCTCTGAGATTAATTTTTCTCAGGCCTAAGTACATGAGCTAAATTACAAAATCTCAGTTATAATTCTGCTCTATCATTCAGAAATGTATTGTCACTGCAAAAAGAATCTGTCCTCTCTGCCTGCCCTACTCACACAGTTTTCATTAAACTGACTTAAATTTAAATATCATATAAATAGAAACATTTATGTTAATGCAAGATATAGAAATCTTATGCATCTGTGGTAATTCTCCAGCTACACAACAGCTCTCATGTTTTTAGGGTAATACTAACACAAGGGCAAATGCATGAACAAGAAACCAGAGTTTTTCCCTTCCTGTACCTTCACCAAGCTGAGTCCCAAACTTCCATCAAACAGAAGGAGTTTAATAGTCCTCCTCTAAGCAGGATAGAATAATAAGGACTGGATTTACCCTTCCATTTTACACAACTATTTTTGTCTCTAAAAAGACAGACACTTCTGAAACCAGTGTTTGCACATGAGACAATGGGCAGGACAGATGACAAAGATCTCTGAGAAAAGAGAAGCAAACAAGGTGGGCCTCGCCATCACCCCAGCTTTCTGCCTGGAGCGAGTTCCCAGGCTACACTGCAGGATAGGGGAAGACTGGGAATGGGAAGAGAGAGGGGGTAAGGCAGGCGGTCTCCCCCACCAGTTAGGAGACAGAGTTAATCTGGAAGGACAGACAACTAGAATTTGCAGGGCAGAGAACCAGAGAGAGCTGTACAAGAACACAGTCTAGAGATCTGCAAGGGGCTGTATTTTTGTCTGACTACTGTGTACACTGTGTGTAAGGAAAACTACCTAAAGGCAGGTAAGGAACTACCAGAAAGCAACAGGCAGAATGCAAAGGGGTATTGCCTCAGCAGTGGGAAAAGTTTGCCTTATGCTAAAAGCCTACTTGGGTTGTGCGGGATAAATCTTACAAGCAAACCTTGAATGGATCAGTGTATTAAGTACTTAACTGCATTGTAAAACAAAACAAAAACACTTAAAAGAATGCATTAAAAAATGTCAGCACCTAAGTAAAATTAATAATGACATCTGTAAGAAAAATTACCAGGTGTGCAATGAAGCTGGAAAATAAGACCCATAATGAAGAATAAAGGTAATCAAAGGAACAGACCCAGAATGCAGATAATAGATGTAGTACACAAAGATACTAAAACAGCTATGATTAAATGTACTCTGTTTGTTCAAAAAGATAGAGGAAGGCTTAAGCATATTAAGGAAAAACATAAAAGACAGAAGAAATAAAAAAGACACAAACTGAACTTTAGAGATGAAAATACACTGGATGGGATTAACAGCAAATTAGACACTGCAAAAGAAATGATAAGTGAACCTGATGAAAAAGTAACCGGTTAGCTTGGTTAAGAAACTTTATTTGGAAAATCTCAATGCCCAAAATGCTCCAAAGAAATTCATTCAATAATTTAAAAAATAAAATAATTATCAAGCACCAACAATATGCCAAATATCATGGTAAGCACTGGAGTTATTTAAAAGACCTAAATAAAAATATTTTCTGTAGTTCCCAACTTGGTTTTACAAACCTCAAAAGTATTCCCTTATTTGATAATATTACATAAGCAAATACACAATTTGTTTTCCAGAATCTCCCTACTGTAATGACATATTTAGTACTGGGTACTTCTTCATAATCCTGGGGTTACTTTATATTCTAAACCACAGAAAAAGGAGTTGTATTATAATAGGGCTGTACTATATTTCTTAATTCCTACTTATTGGAGAAATAAAACTATGAAACAAGCTAAGGGGTACAGGGCCTCACTAAGTAAAGGGTGGAAGAAAGTTACTCAGAGGATACTTTATTCATACTGAATGTACAGCATCTTGATTGTTCCTAATTCATCTTGCTGGTTTTCCCTTAGAGGTTGAGATCTCCTAAAGGAAAGCAACATCATCTTTGTCATTTTTGTGTAAGTGGTGGGCATCCAATAAGTTTTTATATATATTCATTAAACGAATGAATGAAAAATGAAGTCCAATAAGAAACAATACACACAAAAGCTCTGGCTAAGGAGAGCCGTCCTTAGAGACCATTACATCTTTCTGACCTATTCAAATCCCTCATCCCATGGGGTATCTTGACCTACTGGACTTTGCCTAAGAAGACAGCATGCAAGTCTTTGATCAAATCAGGTGCTGAAAATGATAGCTGAGGAAATAGTGATCCACCTCAGCCACAAACAATCACATAAACCATAAGTCTGTAAATTGTTTATTAAAGTGCCAGATGGTCTATTAAGTCAAAGTCACTTAATACCCACAATGCTGCTTATAAATTATACCCATCAGAACAGCATGGAGGAAGCTTCTCTCAAAAACCAGTACTTTCATCATGCAAATACCTAGAAATTCTTTTTTTTTTTAAGCTTAAAAAAAAATTTTTTTTTTTTTTGCTGAGTTTCCATTTATTTCCTCATGCCTCTTGACTCTAGACATAATTTTTTTTTTTGAGAGGGCATCTCTCATATTTATTGATCAAATGGTTGTTAACAACAAAAAAAATCTGTATAGGGGACTCAATGCACAATCATTAATCAACCCCAAGCCTAATTCTCAACAGTCTCCAATCTTCTGAAACATAACAAACAAGTTCTTACATGGTGAACAAGTTCTTACATAGTGAATAAGTTCTTACATGGTGAACAGTGCAAGGGCAGTCATCACAGAAACTTTCGGTTTTGATCACGCATCATGAACTATAAACAACCAGGACAAATATGATTATTCGTTTGATTTTTGTGTGTGTGTGATTTATTTATTTATTTATTTTCTTTTGAGAGGGCATCTCTATTTATTGATCAAATGGTTGTTAACAATAAAATTCTGTATAGGGGACTCAATGCACAATCATTAATCAACCCCAAGCCTAATTCTCAACAGTCTCCAATCTTCTGAAGCATAACGAACAAGTTCTTACATGGTGAACAAATTCTTACATAGTGAATAAGTTCTTACATGGTGAACAGTGCAAGGGCAGTCATCACAGAACCTTTCGGTTTTGATCACGCATCATGAACTATAAACAATCAGGTCAATTATGATTATTCGTTTGATTTTTATACTTGATTTATATGTGAATCCCACATTTCTCCCTTATTATTATTATTTTTTTTTTTTAAATAAAATGCTGAAGTGGTAGGTCGATGCAAGATAAAGGTAGAAAACATAGTTTAGTGCTGTAAGAGGGCAAATGTAGATGATCAGGTGTGTGCCTATAGACTAAGTATTAATCCAAGCTAGACAAGGGCAACAAAACATCCACGGATGCAGAAGATAGAAATTCTCTTCTTTTATACATTTTACTTTATTTGTGATTGTATTTATAATTATTGCAGAAGTAATACATACTTTTCTATTAAATGTCCAATACAGAGATTGGAAAAAAATATCACTGCTTGGAATTAACTGCTATTATCTGTTTGGTTTCTATTTTTCATACCTCTCTTTAGTTTTCAATACAGATATTTTTCTTTTTTTTAATTAAAAAATAACCATATGCATTAGCCCTCTTTTAGTTGTCCTTAATAATACATTGGGGAAATATTAAAGGTCAATATTTAGAGATCTAACTCATTTTTTTTTCAGTTGCTTAACATTCCAAGTCATGGAAGTATCAAAATTTATCAACTATCCCCTATTAACAGTTATTCAGGTTGTTGTCAGTATTTTGCTATTATAAACAGCAGTGTCACAACAAATATCATGAAATCTGCCTGTAAGAAAAATTCTGAAATTTGGGTGGGTCAAAAAGTACGTACGTCTTCAGCCACAACCTTTCCTCAAAGATAGAAACAAATCACACCACAAGCAATGCCAGAGACTCTCTCCCCACATTCTTGCTAATACTGCATGTTTTGCTAAATGCTTTTGGAAGATAATGATAAGAATATAAGGGGCTACTGACTTAAAAAAATACTATTTCTAACTTTTTCCTAAAATCCTTTACATTTCTCCATAGACTTGCCCACTGTCAAAAACCTGTCAGATGTCTTCAACTCACCAATGTTCCGTGCTATAGAAATTTACTTGTAAGATCCAAACAACCAACTTATAACACATCGTCTGCTAATGCAAAGCTCTATTTTTCATTTTAGAAAGGGTAAAACAACATTACTGATGTACAATACACATTGACATTTTATAGTCAATCTATAATTAAAATATATAACATTGGGTCTATAACATAGTGAATAAATACACACACACACAGGCATGTTCCTATTGGAAACACACTTTCCAAATCACATCCTTCCCAGCCATACACTTCCCTGCTGCTGTCATAGAGGGAACTGAGGAGACTGGGACAATCAGAGGAAATACAGGGAAGAGTGGGGAGAGGTAAAACATATGCAGACCCAAATGATGAGGAAGGGAGTCAGGCCATCACTCACCTAGAGACCTCTATCTCCCAACTTGCCGGAAATAGCAAGAAATAAGCTCCCTCTCCTTTCTTTCTTTACTGCCCCTCCACAGCCCCAGCACCCCCAAACACACCATCTGCCCATTTGGGGCATGAACAAATCCAGACTCGCCATCCCTTCCACTGCCACTCCTACTCTTTGAGTCTATTAGTACTGAGCTCACATGGTATCGCATTCTCCTCCCCTCAGTCCGGATCCCCTGCAAATGGGAAGGCTCCAGATTCCAGCAGGTCTTCAGAGTGCAGGCCGCGGGGGAAGGGTGGCCAGTGGCCCGGGGCCGACTCCCTGGAGCCTGCATCTTGTAGTTAACTAGGTAACAAACAGATACCACATGTTGATCCAATACCTGCAACTGAATTATCATTGAACCTTTCAAGGTGGAAGAGTATTTTAATTGCATGTTTAATTCAAATTTATATCAAATCTAGTCTATCTCTTAAAGTCCCAGAACACTGATGAGCCTACTGAATGCAATTCATCATCACTGCCACAGTACTGGTCCCTAAAACACATAAGCATCAACTGAAACTCAGCACTGCCCTAATCATGTGTCTAAAATAACACGGCCATCATGACTTCGGTCTCTATGCTTCACTTTTTCTGCTCATTTCTTCTATATTCTTTTCCTTACTAACTTTCCTAGTAAGCCATGGCTTTTTCACTGACTTAGATACAGCTAATAAAAGCATCCCTTCTAACTATCAGCGAATAAAAAAGGAGACTGAGCAATGTGGAGAACTCGAAATCAGGAGACCTCAGTTTAAATCCTATTTTTCCCTTTGCTGACCCCACTTCTCTGTACCTTGGTTTTCTCAAGTAAAAAATGAAAGGACTGGAAATCTACACACTCGTTGTTTCTATCTTTTCCCTATATCAATCACAAGCAATGGTAATTCTCAAAGGTGGGCAGGTAGGAGAGAAGTATCTGGGTTGGATGCACTACTGTCTCACAGTGCTGTTAATGTGGGAGGGGAAGGGGAAGAAACAAGGGGAGGGAAAAACAAACCTAACCAGCTTAATCCCCCAGAATGAAGCCACTTCAAAACTGAAGACCAAAATCCTTAATCCTGAAACTGTAGCTCCACCTCAGGCTCAAAGAATGGCCAACAAAGAATTGTTTGTTCCTATTCATTGCTAAAGTGAAGAATTAAAAGCACAAAAGAAATTTTCCATTTAACCAGAGATAGAAAAGGCTCAGAAGGGTCATTTAGACATTTCCTCAAGATTGCACATGGTGACTACTGAACTAGACACAGAAGAAACATAGACCGAGACACACAGGATCAACACCAAGTGATAAGATGGATCACATTTTAAAAACTTCCAAAAAGTCATCATTTTCAAACAATTTTAAAACTTCCAAAAAGAGACATTTGCACATGCTCAAAGGCACCAACTTCTACATCGATCGATGTATGAGATTTAAGTGAAAACACCTTCAAAAATATAAATTTCTTCTAAAGATCTCCTTCAATTAACGTTACAGATAAACCTAACCCTGCAAAGGACTGCTTAATTCAGTAGTATGAATAAATAACACAGTCTTGAAGACTAGTGCAAGTAATGAAATACGAATATAATCAACAATTTCAACCTCTATCAAAAGCTCTGAAGACATTTTAAAAGGTTTTTCAAAAAGAATCAATAATAGGTTCTGGAAAAAATTAAAAACACAAATATGGTGATCATTTCAAAAATAAAAAATCAGGTGGATGCCATAAACAATAAATGGAGAAAGTAAATCAGAAAGCAATGTGAAGGATAACTGGACAAGCATTATTAGCATAAAGTGATAATATTTACAACTCAACAAAAAACATAAAAGTCCACTAACTTTCTTAAGTCTGTCACCCTAAGGATCTAACTTGTTGGCACACAACACTCAGTAAATGCTTCCTGAATGAATTAATTCATTAACACAAACATTAAAGGATGACTAGGAACATTGGTAATCATTCATTTTAATTGATAAACCCATCCACGACTAGCTAAGATTAGTTAGCATAAGAGGCAGGAATGGAAACCAGATCTCCTGATTATTAGTCATTGCTTCCTTTATTGCTGAATTTCTAAATCAGAGTACTTAGAATATTTAAATCGGATAAGTAACTCAAGAATCTACTCAATCACAAATTAGGCAGTATCTTATAAGCAATTCATTGTTAAGCGGCTTACATAATTCATATGATTTCTTTCTTATCTTGAAAACTTGTATTTCTGAAGTTTGTAATTAGATCAAAAGATACCAATATTAACCCAAATTCACCAGGATACAAAATTGCTTAAATGGTTTCATGACATTGTTTATCAGCACTACATAATGGAATACACGCATCAGTCATAAAAAAAAATGTTTGAAATAATATTTAATGGCATTTGAAAATGCCATAATATATTAAGTGAATAGCAAGATACAGAACTTTACATACAATGGCCCAGATCTTTAAAGGTTCTATATAAGGAGAAAAGAGAATAGGAAAAGGAGATGGAAATATGTCAAAACATTAGTATATTTGGATAGAACTGAAGATTATTTTTATTCATATTTTGTGTATTTATTTTCCCACAGTATTATGAGTTTGTGTCATAGATTTTTCTTCTCACATTCCCCAAGCACTTACACAGTTCCTTTTCCATTGAGTAATAGGGAAATGATATCTCTAGTCAATGGGATAGTTTTCCTGTCTAAATGTAAACACTGTCATTTTAAAAGCTACTTCAATTAACAATGGAAATAAAAGATAACGGAAATTTTCCCTCAAGTAACTAAGTCCTCCACATCCAGCAATAGAATTTTTCACTAAAGTTTATGGTTATGTATATCCCAAACCATGTTAAACAAAAAGTTTACGGATCATAGGGGCAGGGGGATAGGTAAAATAGGCAAAGGGGATAAAGAGGTACAAACTTCCAATTATAAAATAAATAGGTCATGGGGATGAAACGCACAGCATAGGGAATACAGCCAATAATACTGCAACATGTTTGTATGGTGATAGATGGTGAATACACTTATCAGGTGAGTATTTCATAATGCATATAATTGTTGAATATGCTGTACACCTGAAGCCAATATAATATTGTATGTCACTATACTTCAATTTCAATTTTTTTTAATAGTTTGTAGATTACTGGTAGCCCCAAACCACATTAAACAAAAAGCATACCATACTTCTCTCCTTCCTATGTATAGATCTCTAGCAATAATTATAGAACATATTCAATGACGATTTACCTGAACTGAGACTATTCACATACATAACTTATAATCTATACTATTAATAACTTTGAATGCGTATAAAGATGTGCCACATTTATCTATAAGAGAGTGTTCTCCAGACTGGCAGATCAGAAGACCACGATTCTAGTCCCCACTCAGCCACTAATCTATGCAATCGTGAAAGCCTGGTTTCCTTGACTATAAGAGCACTGGCTCTTACGTTATTTGTCTCAGAGAGTTGTTATATAAATTAAATTATCACATATGCAAAAATATGATAAATACATAAGGTGTTAAAATTATTATCATCCATCTAATTCAGAGTTTCCTATACCAGGCTGAGTGTTTCATTCAATCTTTCTATTTGCTGAGCCACACCTTCAAGTTATTCCTCACTAATAAATCCTCAGATCTGATAATATATTACGGCATTAGCAGAATTACTTAAAATGGAGACTAAATTTTCAACTTAATGTCCAGTTTAGAGTATTGATTAAATCATTATAATACATGAACTGCAATGCAAAAAGAGTAAAATGCAAGGTCAAATTGTCCAGAGGAAATAGTAAAATGGAGAAAACCTCCTGCCAACACCACCACCCTGCTCAAGCAACACAAAGCTTTTTTCCCCCTTTGAAATTCTGCTTTCTTTCAAAGGACAACCCTGCTTATAAAACTCTTAGATGCTCAGATCACTCCTGTTTTGTAGCACTGTCTTATAACGAGTCCAGCTGGTTCACCTTGCTTACCAAACTGTGTTCTTTGGGAGGCTACAATCGTGTAACCCTGTGTTCCTCTCCCTTCAGTAGGCCCTAGCTCCTTGGCACAATTTTTAAGTATATGATCAATAAATTTTTAGAATTAAACCATATATTCCAATTTGGTGACATTCAATTTCCCCTGACCCCAAGTACTTCATCTCCGCCCAGTTTTTCTAGGGAAACATTGAGGGCAAAATGTGATGGGAGAGAGTATATGGTAATTTGTTCACATGAAGTATGTAATCAACCAATTTCTGATAAGAATCATTAGAAATATGAGGTTGGACACAATGTCACCTGAATGATTTCAAGGAAATGTTAGTAGTAACAAAAGCACTTCATTCTGTTTATCCTATCCATTTAATTTTACTTAAGGACAAATTTAAATTTCTATATAATTTTCTAAATGGAAAAGGATGAAGATTAAACACAGCTCTGTTTTCCACAAGAAAATTAAAGTATCTTTGCCTTTTGCTTTCTGTAACTTAGAATTCTTCAATTCTTCTTTACATCCTCCAAAATTTTTCAAAGAAAAAAGTATAAAAATTACCAATTATCTATAGTGGCTAAATTGTTAAAGCTTCTGAGATTGCTTGAAGGGCACATGCAAATTAAACTGCAAATGCCTTCATAACCATAAGCTTTCACTTAAAGAGATTATAAAATTCACACCATATGCAAATCAAACTGACTTTGAATCAGTCAGTTTTTTATCTAAGTAATTTCAATATTCTCTAGTTTGTTATGTAGATAAAGTTATCATAAAGATCCCAAAATGAACAGCCAAATATGCCTTTAATTATTCACTTTTTTTCCTAGCAAAGGCAGTTAATGGTGTTCCAGCATTCATAAATATTCATGGACCATGAATGACTCTTCTAAAATATGCTAAAAGAAAAATCAGGTAATCTTACTCTACCTGTTAGCTCATATGGTTTGAAAACTCAAACACATAATCACATACTGTCTCATCTCTAAAGGGTGAGAGTAAAACTTTGTGTTTTTAATGTTATGTTATATACATTCAATATTATACCCAGACTATAATCAAAGCACAGTAACAAACACTTTCTAAAAAATGAAGACAAACTACTTTCTACCCTACTTCTGATTACCTTTTTAAAGAAGTAATTCAATATCCTGAGAGTTTAACTTTCACATGTTTTGCAGGACATAGTCTATTAATTTTAGTCTATCCTTAAAATAGAACAGTTCAACTAATTTTAGACTCAAGTGTTATAAAGCATCATAGCTGACGACCCACTGGACACCTGAATTGCACCAGCAGTATATGTGGATCTATTAAAGCAAACTGTAGGACTGCTGAACTCTGAGCCATCATATGCAATTCTGTGATGTAAGTATGATATTCAATGTATGTGCCTACAAACAAAATAGTACTTAAGAACAATATGTTCATATGAAAGGAAATAAGGGCCTTTTAATTTAAATAATATCTATAATATGTAATGTCTTAAAAGTGTCAAAAGGAAGTGACAGTAGAAAAAGGGTACTAACCAATTGCAAAACATGGACTGAATAAGGATTGTTATCTAAAACATACAAAGAACTCTTGAAACTCAACAGTAAGAAAACAATCCAATTCACGAAGAAGACACACAGATGGCAAATACACATATGAAAAGAAGTTTCATTTGTCCTTAGGGAACTGCAGATTAAAACAATGCAATAGGACTACACACATCTCAGAAAGTTCTAGTATCAATCAGAATGGCTAAAATCCAAAACACTGGCAACAGCAAATGCAGGTGAGGATGTGGAACAGGAACTCTCATTGCTGGTGGAAATGAAAAATAGGACAGCCACTTGCCACTTTGGGAGAAAGTTTCACGGTTTATTACAAGGTAAACACAGCCTTACCATGTGATCCAGCAGTCATACTCCTAGGTATTTGCCCAAATGAGATGAAAACATGTCCACCTAAAAACCTGCACACAAGTGTTTACAGCAGCTTTATTTACATTTGACAAAAATGGAAAGCAACCAAGACATCTTTCAATAGGTGAGTGGATAAACAAACTGCGGTACATCCAGACAATAGAATATTATTCAGCAATAAAAAGAAATGAGCTATCAAGCCATGAAGAGACATGGAGGAAGCTTAAATGCCTATTACTAAGTTAAAGAAGCCAGTCTGAGAAGGGTACGTACTTCATGATTCCAACTATATGATATTCTAGAAAAGGCAAAACTATGGAGACAATTAAAAAATCACTGGTTACCAGAGGTCTGGGGGTTGGGAGGATGAATGGGTAGAACACAGTGGATTTTGGAGGCAGTGAAACTACACGGTACGATGACATAATGGTAGACACACGATACGCATTTGTCAAATCCCACAGAACTGTACAACACAGTGAATCCTACTGTAAACCATAGTTCTTAGTTAATGATAATATTAATACTGGGTCATCAATTATAACAAATGTATCACACCAATGCAAGACATCAAAAGGGGAAACTGTGGAGGGCAGAGGATGAAGCATATGGGAACTCTGTACTTTCTGCCCAATTTTTCTGTAAACCTAAAACTGCTCTACTAACTTAAAAAAAAAAAAAGGAGTCTAATGGCCCAAGAAGAGACAGAGGACTTGATTTCTTGGGTCTACTTCATTCGCTGACAGTCTACGAAAACCCTCCTGCTCAAAATACTTCATATGCCCTCTTTTATCCCACCTTTATTAACCTAGTGTGGGAGTCCTGGTGTGTCTACCTCACTAGGTTAATAAAAGTGGGATAAAATAAGCCAGTGAGTAGTAGTATTTCATGCCAAAAACCACAAATACAAATTGTCACACTAGCATGGCCGGCACGGAAAACTATAGCACTGAATATGGGGGCATTTAAATCCACTGTGACAATAGTATCTTTGTATAATGTCTTTAATACCAGGATTCACTGGGAAATATTTTCACCCACTAGAGAAAAATCAGGACTTTGTTAACTCCCTTTGACAATTCTTTCCAGGAAACATTTCAGGCATGTATCAAAGCAGTCAAATTCACTGGTGACATTTACAAAATTTAATTATTTTCAAAATCTCCTGAACCTAAACACCCTGGAAATGCTCATATTATTAAAATCTTATTTTCCTTTCATGGATATCTAATCATTAGAATTTATAAATCCAGCTAAGATACAGCAGGTCAAGCTCCAAAGTCTATTTAATACTTGAACTGAAATAAATTTCTATGAATTTTTAAACTACTAATTTTTATTTCATGCATCCATTTTAATACATCTCATAAAGTTCTAGTATTAATCCAAATCATAATACTAGTAAAAAAAATCCTAATAAAAAAACCTCATACAAACTGTTTCTGTAATATTTACCAGTCAATATAATGAAACTCAAAATGTTACTTCAAACATGCATTTTATGTTCAAATACCTTGGCCACCACTTATTTACTTCTGTACTTCTCTAAACTCCAATTTCCACACTGGCCAAAATGGCATTTGTTGTAGACAAAATAAAGAGTTATAAGAATTAGCAATTATAAATAATACATTCATTTGTAATACTCAGCACTGTGCCTGGCATATGAGTAGCTATGTGTATAAATGGTAGATGTTCTTTTCACTATATAAATTAAAAATTAAAGGCTTAACACATAATGGCTTAGAACTTGTACAAAGTGGTCATCCAACCATTGAACTTATATACCAAACAAAATGGACTCTACAAATCTACTAAAGTTTATGTAGGAAAAAACTATTCAGAGGCTTTTTGAAATAAAACAAATTTTTTGAAAGTTGGGATATATTGAAAAATTTGCTTTTTAATCATTTAGTTACTTCTCAAAAGGATCTGAAACCACTCATTTTATTTGCTTATAGAAAACAAATTCACTGCACTAAGATGCTACAGTTCTGTTCAGAGGATTCCCAACAAGACTATAAGGTATGCAAGAACCCTACGTTAAACAGAACATTCTGGTTTTCTGGATCACAATAATTGCTGTATTTCCAAGGTCAAACTAAGCAGCATTCACTTCATTTCACTACCAAAAGAAGGTATAATAATGATGAATATTAAACATTTGTTTTAAAAATATATTTCTTAATGGACACATTTTACATTTATTTCTTACAAATTAGAAAGAAAACACTCCAAGCTTCTTCAAATAGAACTTCAACAATGGAAGTCACTGCACCCCTTGCAGCCCCACATAGAGAATCAACAAGTCGGCCATCCCATCAATTTCTGAAATTCTCTTGAATAATCAGCTTTTCATTCCAAGCACTGTAATTTTACAGGCGCCTCCTATTACTGTCTCCCTAGTCCCTGTATCCTCCTTTCCACTCACTGTCTCCACAATCTCTCTCACTGGTAGTGTCCTGATGAGGGTCATCAGGGTTACCTTCCCTGACTACAACTGAATAAAGCCCAAACTTGGTCCTGGGTGTGTCATTCAAGGCACATTTCAATCTGGTTCAATATAACCCTCCATATTCACCCATTTCCATCTTCCTATATCCCCTGTCCAATCCCTTCCCTAAAAACTACTCTGCCCTTTAGCCAAATGTCCAAACTGGATTCTGTGGTTGTACTAGTGAGATGGAGAGGTCATGCTAGTCATTCTTTTGCAGTTGTCTCCCTGGAACCTTCACCTTCTCATAGGGTAAAACCCCGTTTGACCCTAAGCACAAAACTTTATCCAACACCCACCCCAAGCAGAATTATTTGCTTCCTCTTCTGAGAAAGACTAAAGTAGTGTAGAAAACAATAGCAAGTAATATTGCTTAGAAGAATAGACTAAAACATAACTAAAAGACTATAAAAGACTTTATTTGATCACTTACAGCAATAATGATTTACTTCAGCAGAGAGTTATCCATCTGACAGAGAAAAACAAATACCATATGATTTCACTTACATGTGGGATCTAAAACAAAACAAAACAAACGAACAAACAGAACCAGACTCACAGACACAGAGACTTGTGGTTACCACGGGGGATGGGTTTGGGGATGGAGGGTGAAAGAGGTGAAAGGAATAAAGAGGTACAAAATCTCACTTGTAATATAATCATGAGGATGAAAGTACAGCATAAGGAATATGGTCACTAATACTGTAATATCATTCTATGTTGACAGTAACTATACTTACTTGGGTGAGCGTTTAATAACATAGACAACTGTCAAATAACTATGTTGTACACTTGAAACCAATATAATATTGTGTATCAACTATACGTCAATTTTTAAAGAAAAAGTTCTTTCCGATTTAATCAAAATTTTATTTAATTTTTTTTAAGTTATCTGCTTGAAATTCCTCTTTGGAAGTTGGTAGAATGTGATCCCTAAAACACTAAAAGCTGAGAAATGGACACAGAAGACTTCCTTCAAATTGTACACTGTAGAGAGAGTGTCCTATGTAACTGAATCTCAGTTTCTTTTTAATTAACATGAAATACTAAACATTCTAAACTACAAATCTTCTCACGCAATTCATTCATCAGGCTTATAAGGTCAGATAATTTTATACATTTTTGTACTCGGATGTGGAACTAAAACACAAAGGAACATGTGACAGTTTAATACTCTGTCTTTTCATCACCCTAAAGCTACAATCTCCAATTTCCTGAAGATACTTTGGTCAAATAATCCAGCTCCTCACAGAGCCAGGCACACAACCCAAGGCAGAAACACAAATGATTCTTTGCCTGGCTACAGAATAACCGTAAGACAATAAATTGTTCTCATCACCTCTCCGTACATGTCATTTATTTATTATGTATTTATTACCCAAAATTATCATTGAGTCGGCAAATAAGCATCCCCAAATTGTTGAAATGAAAGTTTTAAAAAACATAAAGCTTTTTTAAAAGTGCCTGACTAACTAAATATGATATAAATCTATAAGGCTAAGTCAGAACAAAAGAAACCAAGGTTCACCAGTGTATTTTGGGTTCAAAATTATGCTCACCAATAATACCTAATAACTGCTTACATTCTTAGGGTATAAGGCAATGAGCAAGTCCTTTGCACAATTCAAATCCTAATTATTTGGCAGAAATTACCTTTCAAATCCATGTTATAACTGTGTCATTTTGAAAATCCTCAAGAGACGTCAAGGGACCTCTCAGATATTCTCTCAAACCTTAGCAAAGTCAGATTGTGTTATAGTTGTTAACATGTGTCCAAACTTTAAGTTTCCAATTTCAGGACAGGCACTTTACCCTCCATGTGCCAGACTCTGCTGGTTGCAAACCCAGTATCCATTCATTCTCTCCTTATTCTTTACCAACAGAATTTCAGTTTAGGGTCAGGGCACTAAACGGGGCCACCTTAAAAATCTGTACCTTTGTAGTCTGCCTTGCAGATAGCAGTGGCGACTTTAACAGTTCTGGCCACTGAGATACAAGTCAAAGTTACTGAGTGGGCTTCCAATAAAGCTCTTTAAAAGGAGACTGACTTAATTAGCATGCATCTTTTGCCCTTTGCCCTTGTACTTCCCCTTCTTCCTATATGGACTGAGACACAAGGGCTGGAAGAGGATTAGCCATCTTGTGATGACAGATGGGACACATGATACACTACAAGAGGTTAAGCAGAAATATCAAAGTCTGGATCATATTGGCAAACAGAGGTATCCTACAGCTCTGGCCTGCCTACCCTGGGGCTCTCAGTTACCTAAGAAAAAGAAAACATCTATTTGGTTAAGCACTATCATATGTTTTCTGTTACAGACAAATACCATCTTAACTAACACTCATTCCAGATTAAGCCTATTTTATTTTATAAAATGCCCAAATACTATCATAACCAGCTACAACACAACACTATCATGATGCAGCACAGTTAAAGTCCACTAACCACACAACTCTTAAGCCATGAGCAGATCATCAGCAAATGAAATTTGAAATCAGTATTTTGCAGATTCCTGGACGCCAACTGAAAACCACTGAGCAAGATCATCAAAGGCTACACCGTAAGAAGTGGGGTAAATTCCTGAAAACCTTTGTATTCCAGTTCCACTGGCACCAGAGTTGGTTTACACAGTAAAAAGACAGGATTTTTACCAATCGTGCAACTGTGTAGACCATAAAACTGAACTGAAAATGAAAACTACAGTTGAACTAGTTCTCAGTTCCTTTTGTCCCCATGCACTTAAGCCATAGTATATAATCCCAAAAAAGAGAGGAACTAATGCAATTACTCAACGTTTCCATGAAAAACAGAAAATTTTGCCTTTTCTCCGAATAACCAAAGAGGATTTTTCAGTGATGTTACAAACAAGCAACAAATCTGCCATTCAGCTCTCACAGAGAATGGTAACAAAATATTTTGACAGTTGTATGGAGATAAATTAATGTCCAGGTCAATGGAAAAACACCCATTTTGTTGGACCAAAATAATTTATCTTCTATTTAAGTCTAAAACGTATAGAATATTTCCACGTATCTCAAAATATATAACTTTGACCCAGGCAGGAAAAAATAAAATATATAGAATAAGATTTATTGGGTTCACATTCATGATCTAATTTCATACTTAACATTACAATCTAAAAAGTAACAATGTGTGGAGAAAATAAAATCTTCCAATGACAGGCTCAAAGAGCAGAATTTCATAGATTAAAATGACAGCTAATTAAATTAACATAATATATAATAAGAAATTTAATATCAGTATATAGTTTAGTTTCCTTATACTGACAGACAAGAGGGATGGTTCTCTTTTATGCTAAGCTACTAAAATATTTTGTACTACATGACAAATACACTGGATAATTAACTATAGCTGTAAAAGAAAGCCACTGACATGGCACAATTTTTACCATGAACAATAATAAGTAAATATGTTTTACTTGGAAATAAGTGCCTTTATTCACCCTGTGATACCAGCAGAACAATGTGATTTTCCTCAATCAGATGCCCTGAATATTCAGCTATTAATATAGTTTATCAGAGGACTAGAATATGAATCAGAACCCCCGCCCCCTTCTCCGTAGCAAATAGCTCTTTCTGTGTTATTCTAATTCAGCAAAACAGTTGCCTACTTCTGTTCACTCAGAAGTAAAGGACCAAAGCGAGTCACAAGAATAGACACCATAAGTAATCAGGACTCACTCATTTGCCACTCTTCTTATTTTTCTACAGAGAGCTAGGTTTGATGTCCCTCCAAGGCCATCTGAAGACTATGGTATGCCTAACAAAACTCTCAACTCCTAAATCTAATACTCATAATTGCCAATGTTTTGGATGATTATAAATCTACAATTCTGACAACAGATTTTGAAGTTGCTCCAGCTGACTCTACACTTAAACAGTATTCAACAGCTGGGGCGTATGATAACTTGGCAACCTGATAATACTCCAGTCGAACCCAAACTCATTCTGTAACCAAGGAACACTGTCAGACATAAAAATCAAAAGAACTTCTCTTAAGTTCAAATGGGAATGTAATATGTCTGAACAATGCATGATTTCAGAAAAAGAGCAACTGTACTTTGAAAGTTTATTGAACTGACACTCCCTATTCCAAAGCCTACAATTCTTTTCTGATTAGATCAGCCCCCATAGCAAGCCGTCAGGATAATAAGCCCTGTAGTGAAGTCATCGTATTGGATACTGATGGGAAATCATAACTGGCTTCAAAACACATGGGGAAACAACGAGTTTTCCAGGTCTCCAGCTTTTCATATAATACACTGGCCAATACTCTTACCTTTTCTTTCCAAGTCTAAATGAAACATTCAGCATCTGTAAAGCCAAGGACAAACTCATGACTGTCTGAGAAACACAACGGAATTGAAGGAAACAACCCTCAGTTTCTCGGTTCAAATTTGTCTGAAAAAGTGTACACTTAAGTGCCATACTTAACCATTCGGTTATAATTAAAATGAAGTCTGCACTGAGAACTGCAGTGGCCTTCAGATCTTTAAATGTCCTTTTATTTCCAAAGGCAGATAGAAACAAGCTTTCAAATAATGTCTGCTTCCTCCAGACAAGTCAGATCAGCTACCTCAGTTATTTCTGTTTTCAGAGTCACCTGAAATCACTCACATGTCACTCAGGTAAAACTTGATGGGGCAAAAATTCACGCAGGCATGATTTTTTTCATAAGTATAAAATATATATACTTTAGCACTTTCAGGCTTTTTTCTGACTTTAAAGAGCACAGGAGTCCATATTCGATAAGGTTTACTGTATTGCAATATTTCTAATTTTTAGAGTTATGGAGACAATTGAGAACCTTATTTTAAATTGAAAAATAGACATAAACATGACTGTATTACACACGCATGCACACACACAAAAATGCTACAAATGCACTCTAGCCTAAAATATCATTGCACTTGCTCAGTGGCCATATTACACACAATAGTCTTGGCACAAAGGAATTCTGTGCTGTTTACAAAATTCTACATGGATTAAAAGAATGTCAGTAATAAAACATGTTCTCGAAAGAGATAAAACATTTGTGGGTGGGTGGATTTTGAGCTTGGGGAGATATGGAATTTACTGAGTTCAGGATTTTATATTTCTATTTTCTACTAATAGAAAACTATCAATATGTGCATTTTTAACCATGCAATCCCTATTCACTTTACAAAAATTGACTTTCTTAAACCCAAAGCAAATATTCAAAACATGCAAAACCATTTGAATCCAACCTATGAAATGGGCTACTATTCATTATTAATATCTTAAGGCTCGGTGCACCACCCTTGGGTGTGGAATGTTTCAGAAGCCAAAGTAAGAAGACCACCTGTACACACCGGAATAATTTTCAGAGAAAAAAAGATTCTTTAAGATGAGAAAGGGCACTTTGTCAACATTATATTTAACTATAAAGTCAAAGTAAACATAATACTAACATATCAATATCAAGTTGGTATAGAATTTCTGAACCATAAAGGGTAAACATCTCAAAATACATTGTTACATTTAAATTTATAACAGGCTCACTGACTAAAGTCTTTCATCCATCGCACTACGAAATATTATTTATGATACATATGAACAGGTATATAGTCACAAACTATAAACTTTTATCAAATAAGATCATTTTAAGAAAAATGATTTGGTTATGTCTCAGCGGTGACACAGTTCCTTTATTTAAGAACCCAAGAGCCTTTTTTATAGGGTTTTAACCAATACCCAATACCCAATGGCGAGTAGGAGCAGCAATGCTTCAGTAATCCCATGGAGAATTAATCGGTATCCACCCACCTAGGAAGAATTATGATTATGCGTAGTGCTTAAGAGCTTTTACAAAGGAGAGAAAACGCACTGTGCTTCTTGAAAACCAAGCCCCTTCCCCCCATTCTACTGCCTATCCAAGGGCGTCTCCGGACAGCCGCCCACCCCACCACCTTCCCTCCGCTGAGGGCACTGAATCCCGTCCAGGGAGACCCGGTCCTCTCCCAAGACGGTCCAGACACCTGTTCACTTGTGCCCACGCAGTGATGGCTCTGGTGAGGCAAAGGTAACGGTTAGTCTGCTGGTCGGGGCCAAGCCCCGCAGCCCGAGCGCGGGGACCACATACCTTTGTACCTCTCCAGGACACCCTCGTAGACCTGGAGGTACTCCTGCTCCTCCACGTACAGGTAGGCGGCCGGGGAGAGGTACCCCGCCATGCCCGGAGTTTGCCTGCGCGATGACTGGCCGATTCCGCTCGCCCCCTCGTAACCCCGGGAGAGTATCGCAGTCAGCAAGCCGCAGCCTCGGGAGCCGGGAAAGCAGAAGCAGCGACAGGCGGGGGCAGCGCGGAGGCCGGGGCCGTAGGGCCAGGGGGGCCGCCGCCAGCGGAGGGCACGCCCAGGCTCCCGGGCTGGCCTCTGGGCCGCCCCGCGCCCGGGAGCCGAGTCCCTCTCGGGTTTCAGCAGCAGCAGATCTCGGCGAGCCCGGGGGCGGCGGCGAACAGCGCCACGCCACGCGCCGGGGCCGGGAGCGCGGCGGGGACGGGCGGGGGGCGGCCGGCGCCGGGACCCTCAGCGGCCAATGCGGCCGGCAGCCTGGCCCCGCGCGGGGCGCCTGCTCCGGGCCGGACCGAGGCGGCGGCGGCGGGGCGGGAGGGCCGGCGCGCTGCCTCCGCCCGGGATGCTGCGCGGCGCATCTGCGGCATTTCCTGGCCGCCGCGCCGCAGACACTCGCCCGCGCCCCGGAGAGGGCGGGCGGAGGGCGGGAGGGAGGGGGCGCGCGGCGGCCAGCGCCCCGGCTGGCTCGGCTCCGACGCGGCGCCGCTCGGCCCCTCCTCCCCCGGAGCCCGGGCGCCCGCGGCCCCCTCCCCGGCCCGCCCACCGCGCTCAGCGCCATGCCAGGAACGCCCACCCCCGGACACGGGGCGGCCGGCCCGGATCCCCCAGGGCCCGGTTTCTATTTGGGACCCAACAACAGGTGCTTGGGGAACAAAGCCACGGATCTGGTCACCGACGTGCCCGGCGCTCGCTGAGGGGCCGGCGACTCTCCCTGGGGAAGAGGTGGCGGGGACGACAGTGGGGAGAATACGCTGTTTCCAGCCCAGTTTAGGGTACAGGACACAGGCCACTCTGCGGCCGCGCGGAGGGCCCGGGGTCCCCCGCCCAGGGCTCCCCTCGGGGGCGGGGCGGCGGGGCCTGTGCAGGTGGCTCCGCGCATCAGGGCCTGTCAGCCTGGGCGCGCCTGCGCCCGCGCCCGCCCCCCAGCGGCGGCCGGAGACCCGGGCCGCGGCCCCTCCCTTTCGCCCCCAGCGCCGGCCGCGCCGCTCCGCGCGCTCCTCGAGGCGGCCGCCGACCGGGCGCCCCACCGTGTCCCCGGCCCCCTCCGTTACCGCCCTCCTCCTCTCCACCCTGGATGCCTTCCACACAGTACTGGTGGCCACTGAATTTTAGTAAATGGGGGCTATTCCCTTAACTTTGGTATGTCATATACTAAAGTGGTGAATTTAAGGATCCACGGGAGTGTTACCCAGGGGCACGTAAATGGAGGGCTGCCTTGGACGCAAGCCCTGCACCCTCTGCCCGACTGGCCAAGTTACCCTCTCCGAGCCCCTCTTCAGTCAAATGGGGACAATGATAGTGCCTACCTCAGAAAGCTAGTATCAAATAGCTTCCTAAGAGTTAGCTATTATTATTAGATAAACCAGCTCATTGTTGACTGACTTAAAACAACTTCACCTCTTGCCCTCATCTTCCCTATTTCTTCCTTCTATATGTGCTGACCTTTTTGTCCTTGATGATTTTTTTTTCTTTTTTGATGTGAATCTAGACCATTTTCCATTAACTCTCAGATGGGGATGACTACTCTTGAAAAACTGTACACTCTTAAAAAAAACTTAATTGCGTTAGAATTGGGAAGCTTTACTTCTGAGCAATTGGCCTACTTTTGTTACTACAAACAAAGCAAGACCACATCTCTTTTCCATCCTTACCACTGTCCTACGATCCGACTTTGATCCCATGTCCTGCAAAGCCCTTAGGATCTCCAGAATCGTCTTGCAAATTGGTGTGCATTTAGTTGGTAACACATTAGTTCATGAAGTAACAAACACGTATCATATGGAGCACCTTTTTGAAATGAAAAGGATTACCAATTAGATCCCTAAGGGTCATTCCATTTACAGACCATACATATACAGACATAGATCTCTCAAAACTCTCTTGTCTCCTTCACAATGACTAAGGTCATTGAGCGCATAGTCTGACCCTCCATCAGACACTGGCACCCAGGAGCTCCCAATTTTCTGGATATTTCAGTGCACACTTAAGTGATTACAACTGTCCATTTAAAGAGCCAATCAAAATGAACAGAAGCAGCATTTGGGGTTGTCTATAAAAAGAGCCTTTGCCCCATTCATTCCTGGGATGGTAACACTGGATTCACTTGTTAATAAGAATAGTGTATTCCATAGGGATGCAGCAAAAGTTCGGTAGTTCAGAGCTTGGCCTCTGGAGTCAAGACTGCCTGAATTGACATCCTAGGTCTACCACCTACTAGGCTATATGACCTTGGGAAGAATCCCTCCCTCTCTTGGCAGATTTTTAGACTGAAAAATGAAGAAAATAATAGTACCTACTTCAGAAGGTTGTTGGGAGGCTAAATGAGATAATAAGTGCTTATAACACATTACATGCTTTACTAAAAGCATCTGGCCATCCATAAACTATCATTTATAGAGGCTTTTCCATGTGCCAAGAAATTTGCAAAATCTTTTACATTTACTACTATATTTAGTCACTACAACCATGGCCCTTTGATACAAAAATGTAGATGAGGAAAGTTGAGTAAACTTTCCAAGAAAACACAACTAGTTAGTGATAGGAGGGGAATTAAATCCAAGTTTGCCTGAGTCCAAACTCTGACTCTGCTTTGATCCTTCAAATCCCACTTCAAAGAATTCACATGGGACAAAAATCCATTATTTTAAAATAGCCCTGTCACTAACAAACCATGTATGTACCTTTACAGGCACCTCAAGACTGAAAAACCCAATGTACAATATCCTAGAGCTAAGAACAGCAGATCTGTATTATTTTTGTGTAAAAGGCATTTATACAGTGGGTACTACAAAGCCCTTTTCCTTGACATTTTCTCATCTTACTCCCACATTGACCCTGAGAGAGAGGAAGGGTGTATAGTATAACCTCAGATTTTAACATGAGGAAAGTACAGTAAATGTAAAAGCACTTTTAAAAATATGAAGTGTTAGATGTGTGACACCATCACCAATAAGACTTCTTAAAATGCAATCCTGATTATGTCACTGTACCACTTAAAAAATCGTTCAGTAATTCTCCACCACTTACAGCATAAATAGTTGTTTCCTCGTTATTGCACACAAGCGCCTTTACAGTTTCTGCAAATC
Organism: Manis pentadactyla; assembly: GCF_030020395.1. Classification (NCBI taxonomy): domain Eukaryota; kingdom Metazoa; phylum Chordata; class Mammalia; order Pholidota; family Manidae; genus Manis; species Manis pentadactyla. The sequence continues at coordinate 17,354,516 of NC_080034.1, read as the reverse complement.
CCTACCAAATCCCATGCCTGCGCTACGCATATTACTTGGTAAGTTTCCATTTAAGCACATCTCCCACCTTCTGTTCTTGTAGTTCCATTCCCTCTGAATTGGCCTTCCCTCTCACCCTAATTCCATCCAGCTCTCGAAGTCTCATCTCAGCAGCACTTGCCCTCAGCAACCTCTCAGAAACCTCCCAGGCCCCCCCTCTCCATCCAAGTTAATTAGACTCTCCTCTGGATTCTTTTAAGTACTAGGGACTTACAGCCATTACAACTCATCTCTCATACCACATGGTAATTGTCTGACAACACATCTGGTTATCCTGTTAGACTATGACTTCTTTAAAGGCAGAACTGTGTGCTTCCCTTCATTTTATTCCTGGGGCTCAATAAGTATCTATTAAATATGAATGAATTAAGGTATCCCACAGACTATATGGTCTTCTTCACCCTAGACATTTTCAAGTTCTATTTTTATGCCTTAAAAACAAATAAAAATACTGAACTTGCAACTCTTATTGCCTAGTAATGAACACTATGGACATTCTCACTCTGTTTCTGAACCTCACCCCACCTCTTACTGGTGATGAATTTCAGAAATGGGGTGTTTTAAGCAGAATGAAAATGTCTAATAAAAGTAGCAGTTGAGCTCTTAATAGTATGTTTTGAAACTATCCACAGCACCAGATTCCCTCAGATGCCCTGTTCCCTTATCCTCACACTGGGGGATCACTAGCAAATTTAACACATAATATATCTGAATTTCGTATTTATGCCACAATATGATTAAGCATATTTGTGGACTGGCCTCCAAGTCTATGCTCCATGTGTGATTACTGATTATGATTTGTATAGCAAACAGCTAATTTACCAATATGTATTTTAAACACAGTAGTACACTTACATACCAGAGCTACTCATTGTTTGTTCTTTTGTTCAGGTATTTTATTAACATAATTTAAATGGATGTAACTTGGAGGTTTCAAGTCTATCATCAACCACTAACTCCATTGCTACGCCACAAATCCACAAATGACTCTTTAAACTATTTACAAGGAATGGGACAGGGCCCCTGCCCCCGCAGGGTCCACAGCCCAGCAATACCAGCACCGGCGTGTCCACTGCAGGCCCTGAGAAGCCCAGTTCTTCCACTTCTTCCCTGCCGGCAGTGTAGACTGCCAGCTACATCTCCCAGCTCCTGCCGACTTCCTGCCCAGTGGTTTTCCTCGATTTCTACAGTATCATTCTCCCCGACAAATATCTGCCTTGTCCTTCTCTCCTAACCCCTTCCTTCACTACCAAAAGCAAAAATATCCACTTCTGCCACCACTATGAAAACTCTCAAGCCAGTAGCACCTTCTACCTTCTGGGAAAATGCCCAGATACAGACTTCCTGTCTTGATGCCCCAGCAACTTGTCACACACATGCCCTCCTTGTGCCTGTCCTCCCCCTCTGCTAGGCCAAATATCTGGGACTGGCACTGTGCCTCAGACCTGCGTGCGTGCGTGCGTGCGTGTGTGTGTGTGTGTGTGTGTGTGTGAGGGGCGAGGTGTGGGAGGGGCGAGGGGTGTGTGTCTGTGCGTGTGTGTGAGGGGCGTGTCTGTGTGTGTGTGTGTGTTTGTGTGTGTGTGTGTGTGTGTGTGTGTGAGGGGCGAGGTGTCTCAACAGGGCAAGGAGTCAGGCCTCAGTGACTAAACACTTTTTGGTCCTCAAGGACGGTGCCGAGGGCCAGGTCTGCCCCAGGTCTGCCCCAGGTCTCCCAGGCCACCCCGGCTGGCTTTCACTTAGCTCCCAAACAGTCTCCATCCTCCGTCCTCACTCTTCCTCCCCTTTCCCTACTCCACCCCTCCTCTTCAAAGGCCTGGCTGAAACCAGCCAGCATCTCACAACAGAAGCCAGAAGAAGCTCAAGGCTGTTGCCCCAGAAACCCAGACTAGAGAAAGGCTGGCTGGGCTATTTGTTTTTCCCTTAATCAGAAAATCCTACTGGGGGAGTGCTTGGGGTGGGGGGTTCTCAGCTGCCAGAATGGCTGGGATCTGGGCTAGTCCCTTCTAGCCCCGGGTGGAGGAAGATAAAGTACCAACTTTGCATTACAGTGGGAAGCAAAAGGAAGTGAGTAGGCAAGGGAGGGGGTGGAAAGGAGGCCTGATGGAGGGTTGCAGAAAGCTACTCCTCCGAAAAGGAAAAATACCTGGACCTTTGGCCCTTGCAAAAGAGACCCTAAAGACTTCCTCCAAGATACCCCAGCACCATTTCCAAGAGAGAGAAAAACAATTTTTGAGGGCATGGCAGAACAGCCCGTGCCAGGAAGCAGCTGTCCTGCACGGAACACATACACACAAACCACATAGGTACTGCAAAGGCTGGAGGATTGATTTCCAGAGTGGTCTCAGCTTTCAGCTGGCTGAAACAAGCCAGCCCTTCTGGTTCGACTTTTAGAGCCAGTGCAAGGGAACACCGGGTGTGACAGAACAGAAACATCGGCACCTCCCATATATTAATTAATCAGGAATGCATAATGGCTAAACCCTCAAAGCACTAGGGAAGAAAGCTGCTACAGACACATGATGCTGACAGAGATGATACATTTTTAAAAAGACGAAAGAAAAGAAAAAAATGGCATCCGAGTTGCTGGAATACCCTCTGCGATCCTGGGTACCAAAAACCAAGAACCTATCCCTGTTAAATCTGCATAGCTCAGTCCCCTGGGTGAAAATGAAAATGAAGGCTGCGGTCTCACAGCTTCCAGTAAATCCACTAGGAATCCATAGAGTTAATACTTTCAGGTTGTCAGGTGGCTACTGCATGTAAATAGGAAAGTTTAATGCAGATGTCTGTAAATATCTCCTTGCGATTCAAAGGTATCAATTCATCCAACCAGAAGACGGGGACAAACAGCTTAGTTAGCAGCAGGCAGGGCAAACTGCACTCTGGATAAATCGAGGTATAAAGTAAACAGGGTCACCCTCCTTCCCCACCTTGGGTACAAATCTCTGCCCAGTGCGTCAGCTCCCAGATATGGCCCCCAGGGAGCAGTGGGTGAATTTCCGCAACTCTCGTCGTGGCTCCGTCCCCTCCCGGATGCTCTTACCTGCTACCCTAAGGACTGCTCTGTCAGCGGGGTCCAGCACCGAGCCCCCGTGAATCTTTCTTTTTGATCTCTCATGTTTAGGCAAATTCCACGGTAATGTGTCTCCGGGAGCAGGAGATGCGGAGCCAGATTTCTGGCTGAAATCATCCTCATCGGAAAAATCCGCAGAGGAAGACACAGAGCAGCAATAGGACGCGTTCCCGGAACTCTACAGAGGATGACACAGGGGGAAAAAAAGGCATTAACGGCAAAACACGCACAGATGCTCCTCGATTTAAACAGCCCCCCTCCCGGACGCCCCCCCCCCCAAACTGAGTCTGGCAGCGCACCATCCTCGGCGCTGAGGGGATACACAACCAAGAAATGAAACCCAGGGCTCACCATCTTTTCTTGACTGTGTCTCCGACAGTATAAACAATACCCAGGCGGTTCCAATACATGGAAGATTTGCACAGAAGTGTGTGGCCTGCGGTCCGGCCGCCAGCTCTCAAATGACTGGCCCAACAATGAAGCCAGAATCAACAGCCTTCCTGTTACAAATCTATAGTATTTGGCTCCCCCACCAGGACAGGCGAAACATTTTCCATTACTAGACTGCTGACTAATTCATCAAGGCAACTAACTGCAAGTTTCAAAAACAAAGCAGAAATACAGGATGTCGAGTCCCAATTCCTGTCTGTTTCAAAGTCGCTTCACCACTGGAGTCTCCTTTCTGAAGAGTTCTGAGCCGCTTGGCCTCTCTATTTAATTTCCTTCATGAGACTGAAGCAGGTTCCCGGACAAGCGCAGGGAGGGAGGATGGATGGATGCTGAGAAGAGCCTTTCCTTGAGGCAGAGCACACAAAAGGCTGTTTTCAGAACCCTAAGGCAGCTCCAGTAAACAAACATCTGAACTCAGTTTAGAGCTCTTGAGATAATTTAAACTTCTGGCAAGTAACAGCTGCCAATAACGTAAAGAAGAGCGATGCAGTGCGGTGACAGGAAACAGCTCTTCTCAGCTCCTGGTCATTACAGTGAAATGGGGAAACATGATGCTTTCCTGAAAGCACTTTGCCTGAAGGTTGGTCCTCCCTTCATCTAGCTGGAGCTAATCTGCAGGATCTTATCTTGCAAAAAAGGGTTATTATACCTACCATACAGGGGAAAGGCACACAATGTTATTCCTTCCTTCTTTATTAAGTTTGTGATTATTTAGAGATCCACCAGCTTACTATCAAAACAAGGATGCTGACTGTGCTGTGAACAGGGTTATAGATAAAATGAACTGTCCAAGGGAAATGTCCCCTTTCCCATTTAGAATTTCACTTTACTCAGGCTCATGAAGATGCAAAACTGGAATGACTTGAATACCTGAAAGGTATCTTTCAGCCACAGATTTCTCAGAAGCACATGGCAGGCAGGAATCAGTGAGGTATGCTCCAATTTGAGCAAAAACACTGTGCTGCTCACAAAAGCAGTGGCAACTGCAGCAAAAACAGGCTGTGTGAGCAACACCCCAAAGCACTCATCCAAGGCATGTGAAATAAACGGTAAGTGAATCAGAACTACTGATTTCACCTGGGTCAATTCAGGCGTGTGGCTACACATGGTCAACAGCATCTTGTTCAAAGTACACATAATATTCCCTGTAAGGCAAAGCATCTAAGACTTATCTTCAGCTCTATTCTTCCCCAAAAAAGCAGTCATCCCTTTTATTTTACACGACATTTCATTGCTTTAGCTAATTTAATTAATTTATTTAGATTTTGTGGGTTTTCCTGGTGGCAGTAATGTATTAGGCAAACTTGAGGCAAATAAAGAACCAAAATTGATTTTCTATATTGTAGCTAGAGTCCACAGAGTAGTGAGTGGCATGAAGTCAGTCACAGAATGCTATTATCAACCTAATTTATTTTCCATGCTTTTCTGAAAATTCCTCTTAAGCTCTCTGAGGTTGTATTGTTGGCTGGATTTGTAAAAAAGGGTGACATTCTTAAAGACTTTCAAAGGGGTATTGGGTATCTTTGGTTGCCTTCTGTCTCCCTTAAGATGGCTTCCTACCTGTCCTTACTTAAGGTCATCACTTATCTGTATGATTATATTTCTTGTTGCCTGCACAATTTCAGTGAGTACAGTAATTGATTGTTTATCTTCACAGACAGACTTAGGGAATAACCGTTAAAGTACTGCTCCTTTCCAAAAACCACTGGTTATTGATTTTTGTAGATAGAGTAATTTTTTTTAATGGCCAGAGTCTCAGCTGATTGAACAGCAAAATGTGATTTATGCCATGACATAAACACCATTAATCACATGGAGCCAGATGGGAACAGTTACTACCCCGGGACCCAAGGGTGTTGACTGCTGCAGCCTCTAATCTGGTAGTGTCAGTGGTAAACACATAAAAGAAAAAGGAAGAAAAGACAGCACCACCTCTTTCGGCAAAATATCATAGGATATATTCATAGGTACATATTCATACACGATAATCTCCTGGCTACTTGCTTCAAGTGTTTCAATGAAGCATTCGATTCTTTTTCCACAATAATATGGAATGTACATTACACTTCAAAAATGTAAATTGCACAAAATTACGCCCATTTGAGCCTTGAAAACTGAGGATGGATTTAAATGGAACTGCTATGCAGTCAGTCAATCCTATAAAACTAGTGTATTCTTTATTGATTTGAAATGACTTGCCAGCTCATATCACTGTCTTGGGAGTTAGAGGTAAGAGTGTAAGAGTACAGTTCACTTTTCTTGTGGAAAAAGCAAACAAGTTCTCTGACCCAAAGTACAGAGCCTAACCTTTGCTATTGGGCTTGGAAGGGTAAGACCCAGGAAAAGGGCTCTTGTGACCAGCAAAAAGCCCCAAGTTCCTCTCTTGTTGCCTAAGGCTTGATTCCTATTAAAATATAAATTATCTATGTCCATCAGTAGGGGATTGGATAAATAAATTACTGTATATCCATAATCCATACAATAGACTATCTGCGGCAATTAAACCAAAATGTTATTGATCTACACTTAGCAAAGTGGAAACTGTTCATATAGAATTATTATTTAGAAAACAAAAAAACAACCACTGTGTGAGTGTAGGTGGATAGATGAATGATCCATAAAGGGGTAGACAGATGATAGGCAGACAGATAACTATTTACCAGTATATAAACAGTGATTATCTCTGTGTGATGACTAGTATTATGAATGCATTTAATTTCATTCCTTATAATTTTTTAGTCTAAAACAAATACACAGAAATATTACTACAAAGATAAAGAGACCTTGTTAAGAGTCAGAGAAAATACACAAGACTCCAGGAAGAAGTAACCAAGCCAGTGTTTGGGGCTCAGAGACACCCTGCAAAGTTGAGGAGATCTATGAAAACATCTCTCCAGAACAAAGCTCATAAGTAAATACATACAAATTCTGCACATGATTTTATGGGGCTCACTGACTCACTAAGCACAGGTTAAGACCCCAATTTACACCATCATCTGTCACCACCATTTGGCATCCTGAGAACAAGAGAAATAGGAAAGAGCTGTGGAGTACATGGAAAGAGGGGAAAGGGTAATTGGGACAGTGAACACAAAAATGGCCTAGGTCATTATATTTTTAACATTTGGCCTTTTTTCATAATAAAGGACCATGAGCCACCTCTGGACCAATGTTGGATCTCCTTAACAAAAAAACCCTGAATTGTGAGAAACAAAAAAACCTGTATTGTGTCTTACTACAACCTAGTTTAAGGTAGTTTTAACAACTGAGTTAGATCACCAAAGGCTTTAAAATGACTTTCCTAATAGCCAATTCATTCACATGGTATAAAAACAACCCAAATCTCCTAAAGCCAGGATAATTACATAATGCAACATTTTTAGAAGAGGAACTAAACAATAACTTCTCTAATTGAAACCCCGGTGGGGGATCTGAGATAAGTACAATGGAACTGCCTAGATTGGAAGCCGCCCAGTCTTAGCACCCTGATCTGTATGAAGGAGCCAGGAAATTGTCGCTGCACTAGGCATTCTCGAAGTATGGAGAAACAAAGGCAGAGATAAGGGTTTGTAAAACAGCCAGATTTCTTAGGACCCCAGAGACCAGGAAGATAACTTTAAAAAACCCATGTCCTCATGCATTATGTACATTTCTGTAAGTCCATTTCCAAAAGTTTACAAACAAGTAAAAAATAAAAAGCACAAGTGGAAATAATTTGACAAATCCAGACTATGGGGCATTCCACAAGATAACTCTCCTGCACTTTTCAAAAAGGTCAATGTCATGAGACATACATACCCAAAAAGGCGGAACTTTAAATTTAAGAAGACAACAAATTCGTGAACCTTGATGGGATTATGTACTTGTTTTTAAGCTAAAAAGACAGGAACAACTGGGAAAATATGAACAGGGATCATGGATTGTTTATTATGTGATACTGGGGAATCATTGTTAATTTTCTAAGGTGTGATTACAGTACTTGTGTAGGAAAGTGTCCTTGTCATAGGAGAGGAAGGCTGAAGAAACTCATAATGTGTGCACTTAAAGACAGACAGCTGGAAAATATGGCAATAGGTTAACAGTAAGTATTCACTGGACTATTTTTTCAACTTTTCTATAAATCTGAATATTTTCGAAATGCTATGAAACACATAACAAGGCCTTTTTTGTTTGTGTTTTTAAGTGTTGTTTAGTCTAGGCCTCTTCTCACTGGATCAAGATCCCCAGGTTGTAAGCATAGAATGATAGTGTTTACCTAAGTAATTTCTCATACGTTTAGAGAAGCACAGGAGCGGTGACCTCCATCAAGACTGCAGAGAAAGGCCCTCTCTGCCTCAGTCCTAAGCATCATTTTAGATGGAAGGATATAAAAGAAACTCCTCTGTTACTCATTTAATATATAGTCTAGTGAACACAAAGTTGATTCAAAATCACATTTTTTTTTATATTCTACATAAACAAAAGTTCTAATTTTATTTAAAATCCATTGATTAGGTTAGTGCAAGTACTAACTTCTTACATATTATCTAAAAATACATGGTAAGGCCCAAGACCATCCTTACATATTTATAAATATATATTATATATACTCGTGTGTGTGTTTGTGTGTGTTTGGAAATAAGTCAGTAGGCAAGGGCCCATTATCTGACTGTAGAAATTCCAAGCAAAGGACCTCTAGCACCAGTAAATAGATGCAGAAGAAAGGAGTTAAGGACAATAGAAGAAAGTGTGTTTAACCCCTTGAAGATAACATGAGTTATGGTAAATTTGGGGGATAGTGTGCTTGTTTTAGTTTAAATGTTTTTTTCAAAACGAGTTGAACAATTCAAGTACTCTCTCATCAAATAAACAGCTCTTAATTGGCATCTAAACTGAAACCACCTTTAAATAGTAAGAGGGAGGAGGCCTCTGGTTTGGTGGGGCCTCAGCTGGCTCTCACCATCTCCATTTAGGGGAGATTTGCGGGAGCCCTTAAGTCAGGAAGAGAAGCCTGGGTGGAGCTAGAGAGGAAATGGGGGTCAGAGGGAGCTGGAAGGCTCTGGGATCTGACTCCAGGGAGGAGGCTTTGGGCAAAGAGCTAAGGAAGTCAAAGGTATCTTTCTAGGTAGAAAGGCCCAGTTCATCAGCCTATGAAAGAAAACCACTGGATTCAGGACAACACACTCTTTCTAGGTTATAAAGATCATACATTGATCAGAGTGTTTCCCGGTCTGATGTTTTTGGGGAAACTGACCCTGATGGTGGGAAACAGGAAGGAGGACATCTCCAAATTCATTTTCCTCTAGCTGTGTAAGAAGCTCTACATGGTAGGTATCAAAGACTCATTTCCAAAAGGAGCACGTTTTCAAATTCTCTGCAGTCGTGGCTTAGCACTAAAACATTCTGCAAGACTTCCTTTCAACTTAGCCATCATAGTCTAACTATAGGCATCATTTACTGAGTGATTGTAGTCAGGGATTGTTTTGAACATTTTCTTTCACACACCATCTTATTTAATAGTCACTGTGACCCCTTAAGGAGACGGATGTTTAGGGAAGTTAAATAACTTGTCCACAGTCATTCCGCCAGTACAAAGCAGAGCCAGGATTTCCACCTGGGTCCTTTTGACCCCAAGCCTGTGCTCTCAGCTATGTCGTATTAAGTGCCCTAAAATGTGGTCCCAGGCACTGGGAGGAACATACTCACAGCCTTTAGAGATCTCACGGTGTATTTGGGGAGCTCAAAAGGATTAGACTTGTTTTGTGCTCAGTACTAGGCCCAAAGCACAGAAACAACCAGAGACAGGCATCAGTTCACAATAAAGAAAAGATACCCAAAAATATACAACTTCTCAAAAATGGGCTTGGTAGGGTGATAGCTGGAACCTAGAATTATGTATATAAATGTTTTATCACTGTGTTGTACACTTGAAACTAATGTAATGTAATACTGTGCGTCAACTACCCTTCAATAAAAAATAATTATCTAAAAAAAAAAAAAAAAAAAAAAAAAGGAAAGGACTGCTCTGTGCATGTGAACTCCTTGCTCCTCCAAGGGACCAAGCCTTCGCTGGTAGAACACTGAATTCGCCTTGTGGTGTCTAGGATTCTTGATCCTATGTGTTCCTACACCTCCACAAACCCTCTCCCCAAACATATCACACATAAAAGAAAAATTATGTAAGGTATCAAAATCCCAAATCTTTCTAAAATTGTAAAAACATTTCAAAAATGGCACAGACATCTTTTTTTTCAAGTCCAGCTTGATTCGATCATATTAAAGTTATAGAAATAGACACATCAAGAATAGTTCACGTGTGAGCATATGCAGAGAGTCCTTTCAAACTGAGGAAGGACATTTTAAATAATTTGCCTAAAAAAGCAAACACAACTCTGAAAATAGCCTCACAAAACAGAAACACATTAGGAAGACAAACTTAAATACTGAAAACATTTCTTTAACTAGAGACTACTTAATCTTACATTTTAAATGGATGTTTATTTATATCAATCAATTAAAAATATGTCTTAAGCATCATAGGCTTCTACTTAAAATCTAACTGGGAGAGCAGAAGTGATAAAACAGCCAAGTTATAATTAAACATGATCATCTTATCTTTATGTATTAAGCTGAAAAAATATGTCTTGCAGTACAGTAATATAAATATATACAAAACATATTTGATAATATAAAGTCAATTAGGAAAGAAACGTTGACTCAAATTCCAATATCATTAATGTTTTGCCTTCAATCTTATGCAGAGCCTGTTTATATATTTATCCTGAATGAAGTTTAAAAGCTAGTGAACTAGAGGTAACATGTACTTAGTGGAACACATAAGAAAAAAAAAAGAAAATATCCTCTCCTAATCCCATAACTCACCCTCCCCTCTAAAAAAAGTATATTTGGGCTATAACATCTCTTTAGAAAGTTGTTAATTACCAAAAGCAATACATAAAAATTAATAAATAAAATAACCTGACAATCACATTTGCTATTTCATAATTTATCTGGATTTCTTTTGTCATCAAATGTTACATCAATATTTTTTCTATTTGAGGTTTTATGTTCAGCTACAAATTATAACAAATCACTGTGCAATTAGGAAGTTGATTTGGCTTAACTGAAATGACAAATGTGTTTTGAAACTTGAGACTTGAACAATAAGTGAGGCACTAGAATACTTCTCAACACCCTGTGTGAGCATGAATTCTACCGTCTGCGGGAAATGAAGGTGCTGTGTCATCTGCCTTAAGATGAAGCAATTGGCTCCATGTCCTGCGCAGCCCTAAGCAGAAATGAAATTATACAAGAAATGAGAATTAAAAGTCATGTCTTGGCCCTCTGGCTAGGGCTAAGGAGGAATAGAGAGGGAGTATATTCGGACAATGATGTCCAGATTTTTTTTTAACTTTCAATGGCTCTAGGGATGGAAGCTAGAACTTTGGGGCACTAGTATCTCTGATCTGAGAGGACCCATTTTGGGGAACCTCTTTAATCATACAAAAACAAGACAAGGTTGCTCAGACATATTGCAGATTGATCCTAACAAGCCTTTCTACTAAAGCCAGCGAAAGTATGAATTAGGAAAACAAAGCAAATACCCTGAGACAGCAAGGATACTGGTCTGTCTCAAGTGTGAGTCTAGAGAGAGTCAGATAAACATTTTCATAATCACAAGCTGGTTCTCATGTGTGTTTTATGGCAATTACACTCCCTATGCAGTATGAAAAGCCTGATACTGAGAATCTGTTTTTAGATTTCCCATGTTTAATAAAGCCTGGCAGAAAAAAAAGATCTTCTCTGGAGAAATGTACCTTCAATCCAAGCTTCAAAAATTGCCACAAAGTTCCAGCAAAGGAAAGCTCATGATTTTAAAAAAAATGCAAAACAGGGGTGTCTGGGGGGAATGGGTGAATGTGTCAAAGGATATAAATATCCAGTTATAAAATAAATAAGTCCTGGGGATGTAATGCACAGCATGGTGACAGTTAATAATACTGTACTGCATATTCAAAAGTTGCTGAGAGCAGACCCAGACTCCAAGAAGGGACAAGCAGTTACCAAAGGAAAGGGTTGGAGAGGGTGGGCAGGGAGGGAGGGAGAAGGGGATTAAGGGGTGCTGTAATTAGCAATCACAAAACAGGTATATCATGGGGAAGGCAGGACAGCACAGAGAAGACAAGCAATGACTCTATAGCATCTTACTATGCAGATAGACAGTGACTGCAAGTAGGAGGGTGGGTGAGGACTTGATAATGTGGGTGAATGTTGAAACCACAATGTTGTTCACATAAAATCTTCATAAGATTGTATATCAACGAAACTTAAATTTTTTAAAAGTTGCTAAAATTTTTAAAGTTCTCATCACAAAAATATATTCCTTAACTATCTATGGTAACAGATGTTAACTAGACTTATCATGGTGATCATTTCACAATATATACAAATATTGAATCATTATGTTATATACCTAAAACTAACATAACATTGTTTGTCAATTATATCTCAATTTTTTTTAAAAGGTGCAAAAGTTACAATGAGATAAGACCCCACTGGTATTACTACAGAAACAACAGACACAAACCCATAGACAAAACTTCAGGTATATTAAGTATCAGTTATTAAATATAAAATAGATGTGTTTGATATGTTTAAAGAAAGGGATAAGGGCATCAAAAGTAGGAGTTAGGAACAAGAGATTATCAAAAACACAAAGCAATGGAAAATACAATAATTTAAATTAAAACCCTGTGAACTGAAATACATTAAAAAAAACAAACTCCTACAAATCAGTAAGAGAAGCACATACAACAAAACAAGGAAAAGAGCACATGAAATGGACATTTTGTAGGAGAGGAAACACATATGGCTAATAGACATATGAAAAGATGTTTGGCCTCTTTCGTGATCAGAGTAAAGCAAATCAAACCCACAGTGAATAGCATATCACATATATTCAATTAGCAAACATTTTTGAAGGCAAATATTACTAAGTGCTGAAAAGAACATGATTCCTCAAGCTTGTTTACACAGGGCTCATAGAACTGTAACTGGTGCAAGTGCTTTGGAAACCAGTTTGGCATTATTTCCTAAAGTTTAACTTTCATGTAGCAATTCCTCTAAGCATCTACCCAAGAAAAACTCTTACACATGCAGAGTAAGAGACATGTACAAGCAAACTTGGAGTAGCACTCAAACAAGCAAAGGCCTGGAAACAAATGCCCATTTATAAGAGAGTGAATGGATGAACTATAGTACCTAAACACAAAAGTCAGAATGAAGAGACAACAGTGACCTGCCACAGTGTGGCTGTATATTAGCAATGTAGTATTACATGAAAAAAGTGAGCTCCAAATAATTACATAAACTATGATAACCTTTCCTATTAAGCCAAAAACAACTAAAACTATGAAATGTAAATGGTTTGGGAATACACAGAGATACAATAAACTCTGTGAAAAGGGAAACAGAGAATGATACAGATGCTTCAGAATGATGGTTACCTTGAGTAGAAAGAGCCAAGTGGCTGGAAGGGAGAGACCAGATGGTTAGACATAGGTTACTGCCATGATCCTAGCTTTTGTTTTCAATGATGGGTTGTGAGTGCTTATTACACAGACAGACAGATGGATACACAAACTAGGCTGTGCATGAGCCAGTGATGAGAGTGTCATATGTCAGCCATCTCACTTTCTTTTCCTCCCTCTTTAACACCATCATGTTAAAGTTCAAGTTCCAAAACCTGAAACCCTTGTCACTCATGCCTACATTTGTGGAACAGTTTGTAGCTCACAAAACCTTAATAAATATTATCTCATTTAATCCCGCAACAACCCTATGTGGGGGGGTGAATATATATGTATTATATTCCCATTCTACATCAAAGAAAACTATGGCTCAAAGAGATGAAGTGATTGTTCTAGTTTAAATCTTGAAAACTCCAAATTGTGTATTCTTTCCTGTATGAGCTTGAAGAAAATCTGTCCTTTCTAAACCTCCCCACCCCCACTTCAAATCATGCGATATTTAAGAGATCTTGAATAAATAATACATTCAGCCTCCAAATCACCAAAGGTAGACACCAAAATCAACTCCCTTCAGAGAAAACATTCCTCAAGATAATGGGTCCCCTTCCCAACCACCTGCAGAGGGTCATGCTGGAAGTCTCATTATCTTTACTATCACCATTTTCAGGTGCACACTGACACCTTCTGAGCAGCTCCTTCCTGAGGTTATGCAGGAGCCCAGGCCACAGACGTTCTGAGAGTCTGTTCCCAGGGCCCTGTGCTTTCTTTCACAGGCTCTCTCCACGTCATATCAGACATACGACAATACAGATTTAATACATTTTCCCATTACATGTTGGAAAGGACTTTATTATTTAAATATATTTTGTTAAAATAGCTTTTTTCTAACACTTCATTTATGTGCAATTATATAAAGATTGAATTGCAACTGCCCAGTTGAAATAACAATACACTTTGCAGTCATTTAATTAAAGATTACTTTTTAAAGTTCAAGTTCCAAACTTCTTATTTAGGAATCAGTAACATATTTACATCTCAGTTGTTCCAAAGGCCTTTAAGGAGCACATACCTTAAGGAGACTGGAGTGTCTAATGGACACACCACCTGGCCGAAAGCACAGGATTCAGACCACTGGTGTGGACAGCAGAGGCTCCCCCTGGCTCCCCTGAGGTCCCTTCCTAGAGCTGCTGGGAACTTGGCACAGGTGAACCCACCTACCACACTGCCCATCCCTGCCGTCCTTGGCCACTGGTCCAAATTCAAGCTCCGTGGGCATCTCTCCTCTAAAAGACTATCATCTTCCTGCTATCTGTACCTCCTCTGCCACTGCCATCCTTGCCGATTTTTTTCTAGGTGCCCTTTGGAACCTTTATTTCAGCTGTCAACAAGCTCTACCCCCTCACCTAAAGTGGCAACTGCTTGTCTTACCTCCATCACCTGCTCTCTGTGCACCTGCGTTCCTCTACCAGCGGCTGCTCCTTCTCCCATGCATCCCAGCCTACCAAGCCGTCATCCAACTCCACTCTCTTCTTTCTTACGTCTGCCCTGTGGCCGCACCCCCTCACTGACTGAGGACTTCGGTATCTGACTCACTGCCTCTTCTCCTCAGTGAGTGTTGGCATCATCCACTAGATTTCCACATCATTTGGCTGAGCTTCAGCCACAAAAGTTGCTAACCTCCTGAATTCAAATAACCCTTCTCTTCCCTCCTCTTCTGCTCCACGGCTCTGTTCTGGATGATGACATTACCTGGAACTAAGCCATCTATGAAACTTCTCATGCTAACCCCACAACAAACCTCAAATTTCCAGCTCTCTGATTCGCTCACTCCTTTTCAAGCTAATCAGACCTCCACTTCATTGCTCTTCATTGGATGCATTCCTGCCCTTGTGACTTCCTGTTCTTCCTCAGCCACTCTCATGATGCATCATTACAAGCATTCTCTTGAAATCAATATTCCAGCCCCCTTTTCCAGAGCTATCAATTCCACCTCCATCTCAGATCAGCCAAAACACTCACCTTAACTCCTGATCCTAAACTGCTGAAATCTACTTTGAAAACATCATTCAACTAGTCACTTTGATCCCTCAACAAACATAAAAGCATCTAACATCAACAGGGCCCTCAGCACCATCCCTATTTAACCTCCATCAATCCCAAAATGTGTCCATTCTGCCCCTGCCCCCAACTTTTTTCAGCTCAGGTCCACACAAGGGCCCCCTTTCTTCTCATCAAAACATCTCAAATGTCTCCCATCTTAAGAAAACCTTTCTGAATCCTATGTCCTCCTTTATTGCCTAAATTCCTCATTCCTTCCTTTGGCAAACTTCTTTAACAAGTAATCTAAAAATGCTCTCTTCGTGTCCTCATCTCCCATTCATTTTTCCCTATTCGTTTTTGAATTGACTTTTATTTTTATCAAAGTTAAGATATGCCCATAAATTAAGAAGCAAATAGTGACAAAAAGCATTTGGCCTAAAAGGCAGTTACCCAGATACACAATTCTGTCACTGATACCAGTTTCTGATCAAATGTCACCTTACCAAAAAACATCCCTTGACTATGCAACATAAAACTGTAGGCCACCATTCCACACCCAATTTTCTCTTCCCCCTTACTTCAAAAATTTTTCTTCAACCACTTATCATTTCCTAACATAATATATATTTAGTTACTTACTCTCTCTCTCCCCTTTCTAGAATAGAAACACTATTTTTATAGGATCTGTGTCACAGAGCACACATGTTAATAAATAATGCATATATATTATAATTCTAGTAGGATATTAAACTAGAACTTTCCTGATCTGTTTTAGCTGATGCCCCAAAGGCTAGGAATGAATGATTCATTAAATTCCACTACCCTTCAACCCTAAAGGGATCCTAAAAGAAAATGCTAGAACAGCATAACTCAAAATATGCCCAGAGACTAGTGCCAGTCTGAGAACTGTTTTTACTAGTTTGCTACAATGTAAATATAGAAATCAAGAGTATTTAGAATAATTTGACATTGCCCTAAAGATACAAATGGTCAGTAGACTTGCCTTGTTGAACAGACCATGTCAAGTGGTGTTGAACTCATGTGGTAAGTCACCTGCGACGGAGCGGAAGACCAGTCATACATTAAGGGCCATGTATAGATCTTAAATGGATTGAAAATTTTTAAAAATAATCTTCCCACAAATATGTGAAAAGGAAGGCCATCAAAGAAGGCCATGCTAAGTCACTGTAGAAGCAATTAGAGCAGCAGAAGGCCATCTTCCTCTCAGAGAGAGGCAGACAAAGCCAGAAACCAAGAGAAGCAGTGCTTTGGAGGTGGCAACCGATGCCTCGGGCATCTCTTCCAAGAAGACAGGTTGGGGTACTTACCCTGTACCTTAAACCAAGGACGAGCACTTTAAGGAGACCTCTTAAGGGCGAAATATGTCTCCTCTGAGGTTGGGGAATGTATGACTAGAATATGACTCTCACCAAGAGAATCTAAAGGTGAAGACTATGGCTGGAGTTGAAAGGCTGCCCAGAACTGAGCAGCCCCTCCATGGCCAGCAAAGGCACGTGTTTTCCGGGGACCTGAGACAGGCCCCAAGAGAGAGGGAACTTAGACTCCTATGCAAAGGATCCTACCCAAGTGGACCTTGTGGATGGAAGAAGGGACCAAATAGAGGGGGTGAATCACCAATGCTTAGGGGGCCAAGACATGAATAAGCAAGCAAAGGAAAGACTTTTCCCACGTGAAGAGAACTGCAACCCATGCAGAGGGCACTGACAGCAGATCCCAGCGCTATGCGCTGCGCAGAGCAAGGCCCTTGTCCCCAACGCCTCTTCTCCCTGGGCCCACCCTAGAGCAGTCAGAAGCAACAGCTGGAGGGTATAGGAGAAAAGGAGGGAAGAAAAGAGAAGAAACCAACCACACCCTTTGCCACTTCAGCCGGACCCTAGCTCAAGCTGAGGGAAGAGGGAATACTAACTTTGAATATGGAGCTTTGATAATACACAAGATTAAGCTGGTGTTATATTAATATTAGACTGGACTAAAATCTTTTTTTTTAATTAAAGTATCATTGATATACAATCTTATGAATAAAAATACACAACACAGTGATTCAACATTCACCCATATTATCAAGTCCTCACCCCCTCCACTGCAGTCACTATCAACACAGCAAGATGTTACAGAGTCATTAATTGTATTCTCCATGCTGTACTACACTCCCCATGACCTACCTATATTATGATTGTGAATTATTGTGCTCCTTAATCCCTTTCTCTGTCCTCACCCACCCCCACCCCAACTCTTCCCCTTTGGTAACCACCAGTCCCTTCTCAGTCTGCTATTTTGTTCCTTCTGTTTCACTTTGTTTTTGTACTCCACAAATGAGTGAAATTATTTGGTATTTGTTTTTCTCTGCCTGGCTTACTTCACTGAGCATCATACCCTCTAGATCCACCCATGTTGTTGCAAATGGTAGGATTTTTCTTTTTGTGGCTGAGTAATATTCCATTGTGTATATGTACCACATCATCTTTATACATTCACCTGCTGATGGACACTTAGGTTGCTTCCACATCTTGGCTACTGTAAATAGTGCAGCAATAAACATAGGGGTGCATATGTCTTTTTGAATCGTGGACCTTGTTCTTTTTCGGTAAATTCCTAAGAGCAGAATTCCTAAGTCAAAAGGCACTTCTATTTTTAATTTTTTGAGGAATCTCCATATTGTTTTCCACAATAGTTGAACCAATTTACATACAACACTGTAGGAGGCTTCCCCTTTCTCCACATCCTTGCCAGCACTTGTTGTGTCTTGTCTTTTGGAAAGCGTTACCACTCTTTCTTGGAACCTGTGCTTCTCTTGGCTTCTGTGACACCGTTCTCCCCTGGTTTTCTTCTCTGATTGCCTCTTCTGTTTGTTTCTTCCTGATGGCTCTCTCTTCCACCATTTAACCTGCATGTATTTTTGCCTGGGATCTAGGCACACTATCTGAGCTCTTATCTTCCTTCTTCAGTCTACAGGTGCCCCTGGATGAGGCTCATTCACTCTCTGAGCTTTGTTGACATCCTCTGAACTGAGCACTATCTGATCTATCTTGCCAACTATCTTTTCCTTGCCAACTATCAGTAAATTCCATTGTAATAACCAACTGCTTTCTAGACATCACTCCTTGGATGGCTCATAGCCACATAAAAAGTCACACGTACAAAAGCCAGTATCTCTTCCCCATTCCCTATACCACACCCTGTTCCTTTCATCTTGATCTATTCTAGTTTTAGTGAAAGACTATAGAATCTACCCATGTGCTAAAGCTAGAAACCAACCAACCAACCAACAATTAAAAATATATACATACGATTTCTTCTTTTTCTTCACCCTCATTAGTATTTGTTACCAAGTCATTTTTATTCTAATCCTTTATAGCCCTCAACTTAATTCTTCTCTTTTCACCTACACTATTGCTAGTATTGTCAGGCCCTAATCATTTCTTACTTGGACCAAAGCATTAGTCTCCTGACCCTAACCCTGCATACTTCCAATCCAGTTGTTACACTAGCACTAGACTTACACGGCCTCAGCCCCACACTCTGAAGCAGCTTCACTAGGAGCTCCTTCGAGCTTCCCAAAAGGAACAGAGCTCATTCTCATACTGCTCCTTCAGGGCATCTTGCTCCTTCTGCCTGGAAGGCTTTTCCCCATTTTTTTTCAATAGTCCTTCAGTACTCAGCTGCAGCCACCTCTTGCAGGAAGCCTTCTCTGAACTTCCCGTTTTGAAATAAGTGGCTAATATTCTCCTAGAACACCCTCTCTCAAACCACACTGCAACCATCTGTTTGTCCACTGCTACAGACTGTAGGGTCCCCAAGGTCAGAAACCGTGTGTTCTTTGTCTCCCCACCTCCAATATACCTAGAACCCTATCCCATGCCTAGGTTGTTGATAAGAAACAGCAGTAAACAGATACAGCACTCACTATGTGGCAACTACTGTTTTAAGCATTTTAAAAAGATGAATCTTCACAAAAACATTATGAAGTTATGACCCCCATTTCACAGTTGAGGAATCTGAGCCACAGCTTAGATGAGTAACTACCAGGGCCCAAAGGCACTGAGCTAGTAAATACTAAGGCCAGAAATACACTCATGTAGGCCGGGTGGCTCCAGAATACACTCCTAGCTACTCCATTGTATTGTTTATATTTGTTGAAAGGCTCAAGAAAAATTAAACCAGGCCCAGCCCATCAAGAAACCAGGTGCTATTGAAGCATGTGATACAAAGATTTTCTAATTTCTGTTCCCATGATGAACAGATACCTTTCAAAAGAGAATCAAGAAAGGAACTTACAGATATACATAGAAAAGATGATCTAACTTGGAAATTTGCCACAATAGCTGAGCCTATGATTTTCCTGTTTTCTATGCCTCCTCACGTTGATTTCTCATGTTACAATTTTCTTTTACTCCATGATGGCTAAACAACTATTCAGAAATAAAGTAGACCAGAGACTCATTACTAAAAATTTACTGAAATCCCATAATTCCCTAGTGCTAAGGTTTTAAAAACCAAAGCACAGTCTTTTTCTTCTAAGTTGACATAATTCTTCTCCTTATTAAAGTCAGAAACAGAGACAGACCTACAATGAAGAAATGACTTTGGAAAAACAATTTTAGCATGTTTCTAAGAAAGCAGTGCTATTCTGTTTCTGAATTTATCTGGCTCCACAATTAGAGAAAGATATATTTTAAATATCAACTAATGAAATACTTCTACAGTGCCTCATAATATGAAATATTCTCTCATGCAGTTATATATATGTAGGAAAATAAAAAGCACCAGTGAGAATAATTAAGATTATAAAGTAAACACAAAATAATTGCCAAAAGAATCAGACAATACCTGGCATGCAACTGACTCATCTTCCCACCGCTTTCCACCTTCAGACCAATGGTTTATTTTTTTGTTAAAAAAATAACAACTCTGTTTTTTTATGAGCAGGCCATGGGCCACACAGGGTTCTACAACTCTCAAACCATACCCAGTCTTTTATTCCCAAAAATAGACAATAACACAATTCAAAAGCAAATCCTCAATCAGATATTTAATCCCAGTGCTGCTTCTTTATTGGTAAAAATCACAAACTTCTACCATTTTTTATCTGTGGAAGAAATCAAGTCTGACTAACTCTTCTAGTTCACACTTCACTGAATGGGGTGCTACTCCTCTGTTTCAGAGACACACCCCCACCTCCAAAAAAAAAAAAAAAAACACCAATCAAAAGGATGGAAAAAGGTGCCAAGAACCGTGGCTTATGACTTTCCGACATCTCTTCTTTACAACTCCAAAGTGCTGAATGAGCACAGACAACTCCGTTTTAAAGTATATGTTCAAGTCTAATGCATAAAAATTTTTGCCCTTCTGAACTCTCAGGACAAAGGTTTATGCTCAATAATATTTAACTTTATTGGAATGCAGAAGAAGGAGAAAAGGCTGAAAATGATTTATCACAGCTGATTATAATCACAGTTCAAGGGAAAAGGTTACTCTGAAAACTAAGAAAAAGGGGCTCACTTTCAACACTTAGGCTATTTAAGAATAACTTTCTGCAGCTGCAAGTTATGAAAATTAATAGCATGAAAGCACAGGTACAAGGACCCCCGTGCCAAAGATCCACGCCAGCTATCCACTTCCAGCAAAGGTAAACAACAGTATTTTTTGTTTGCCTTTGGCAAAGCACCTAAAAATTATAATCCATTCCCAATTATCCATGTCCATTTCTAATAGGGCTAATCTATAAATAAAATTCACAAATAATTCTAAAGCACCCAAACTTATGATAATTCAAGCTTTCTTAAGTAAGCTTTAAATAGAGGTAGAAATGTGAAAGTCATCAGCTCACCTCCCTATTTAGCAACGGAAAAGTAGAAATATGAGCCACAAAATGGAAGCAAGTACTCTGCCTCTGGAAACCTGTCTCCTGAACAGAGAGTCATGTAATGGAACGGGATGTCAATATGAAAGATTGACATCGATTAGGCAACTCAACAGCTTGCATTTCACCCATCATCAAAATTTCATGAGCTCTGTGAGAAGATACAAGCATAATTTGCTGGAATAAAGTAATGCTGGGATGGAAGAATTCTTACCATGGAAAATATTTTAAGAGTAGACTTGACTTGAGCAAGACCAAGTCAAGCAATGCGATGGCACATTGCCTTTGGGTCAGTTTTGTTTCCGAAATGATTCTGTTTCCATATTAACAAAGCTACAGAGAACAAAAACAGCCATCTCAGGGAAAAGCAGCTTTTAGATATTAAAATGGAAGAATATGCCTGCATAATTCCCTGTTTTACATTATTTGTTTACATTGTAAATAATAAGTATATTTTTATACCACTCACCAACAGGGTATCATCAAATGTCCTGAATAAAAAGCCAACAACTAAGCAAATAGTCCTTTGGTAAAGAAAAAAAAATTAAAACACATCAAAATATTGCCCCCTTCTGCCTTTCTTAACCTCCCAATAGTGACCATCTGAAGTCTTGAAATGTTATTCACAAAAATGCAGGCTCACTCTAAGGAAAACAAAAGCCAGAAGAGGGACTTGATGAAGCAAAGTGTTCATGATATAAATTTCAAATAAAAATGTGTTGATTGTTGTTGTTTTTTTAATGTCTTAAACTTTTTATTAGGGAAAATTTCAGGCTTGTACAAAAATAGAAAAATGTGAAGAACTACCATGTACACCAGAGCCACGTCCAACAGTCACCAACCCCTGGCCAGTGTTGCTTGAGCTATATTCCTGCCCACATTTGTCCCTCTGCCCCACTGGATTGTTTTGAAGCAAATCCCATGGATCTTATTATTTCAGTACTAAATATTTGAGTATGTATTTCTAAAAGATAAGGACTATTTTTAACAAAATCACAACACTATTAAGAATTTAAAACAGTTGTATAAATTTCTTAATCATCAAATATCTGTTCAGTCCCCAGTTATCTTAAGAACTCTTAATTTTACATGTGGTTTGTTCACCCAAATAAAGCCTACACATTACATTTGGTTGTTAGGTCTCTTAAATCTCTTTTCATCTATAGGTTACACCTGGGTTTTTTTTCTTTTCTTTTCAATTTATTTATTCAGAAATTGGAGTGTTTGTCCTGAAGTTTCCCACAGTCTGACTTTGCTAACTGTATCCTCAGCAGATCATTTCCCTTCTTCCTCTGTCTTCTGTCTTTTTCTCTGTCCTCTGTGTTTTGTGTAAAGCTGTCAGAAGAAGCAGCGGTTTGATCTGATGTAGATGCAATGCTTTGGGCAAGTCACATCGTGCGTTACGCACTTTCATCAGGAGGCGCGTAATGTGTAGTTGTCTCTCTTGTGGGTGTTAGTGGTCATTGGTGATCACTGTTCAGGTGCATTATTTGATTAGGGTTTGCAAAATGGTGACATCTGACAGTCATCATTCCTTCTTTCCTCAACAATTATTTGATTACCATGTAAAATAATTCTTACAGCAAAGACAGGCTGATGCTTGATTCTTTCGCTTTGCCATTTTTGGGGAAAGTGAGTTGGTTCATTCAGTGTTCTCCAAAGGTCACCAATGAGGTGGGGATTTTTAAATCCCGCAAATGCATGTATTTTAAATATACTAATGTGATTCAGCCCACTGCAGTCATTATGCTTATTGATCAGCAGTAGGAGCCTCTCCAGGTGTACTGCTGATCCTTCCGACAGGAATTATGCTTTCTGCTTCCTGGTTTGACAAGCCAGGCTCCTTGTACATTTCTCATTCCAGATCTGGGATCAAGAAATGACATCAGAATACCATAATATGGGCAGACTAGTGGATGGTCACTGTTTCCAGACCTGTTCAGTGAACAGAGCCAGGAACTATTCTTTTTTTAAAAAATTCATAGTGAGTTCAAACTGATATTTCCAATTGAATTTTAGGATTATAGGGATTTACCTAATTTCCCTGATTCTATACCTGCCTCTCTTCTCTCTCCCACTGATAACGCTGGCTCCTAAGAAGATCAATGTATTTATTTGCTAAATAAAGTTTCTGAAGTTTTTGACACAGAACACAAACTTGAAATTATATATTTTTTGAATCAATATCATTTACATTGTTTTAGAGCAATATTGTTTATTCCAGATATGTTTAAACTAATGTGCAAATGAATCATACAATAGCCTTTAGACTAAGTTACATTCTGTAGTTTCTCTTTTTTAAGAATGATAATACTAACTGTCCTTTCATGCATATGAAGCAACGTCATGCCATGTAATTGAGTCATGCCCACCCTGGGTGTACAAGGACATGCCCTCCAAATAATAGTTAAGTCCTTTTCTTAGCATTTGATGATTGTAATTACCTTTTGTTTACCTTGTAGCACTCTTACTTTGTGCTAGTTTTATTTTAAATAAGCTAAATGTGTATATTCACTAATGTATATCATTTGGGCCCTTATTGTATGAACCCTTATTTATACTCTTCTGCCTCCTTGCCTGCAGTTATTGTTTTAACTCAATTTGTTTTTAATGTGGTAAAATACATAAAACAAAAAATTTACCATCTTCACCTTTTTTAAGTGTACAGATCAGTAGTATTAAGTAATTCACACTGTTGTGCATCCCATCTCCATGACTGTTTTCATCTTGCAAAACTAAAACTCTACACTCATTAACAACTCCTCATTCTCTCCTCCCATCAGCCACTGGCAACCGTTATTCTATTTTCTGTTGCTATAATTTTGCTATTCTAGGTACCTCATAGAAGGAGAATCATATAGTATTCCTTTATTTGTGACAGGCTTATTTCACTCAGCATAATGTCCTCAAGTTTCATCTATGTTGTAGCATATGTTAGAATTCCCTTCTTTTTTAGGGCTGAATAATATTCCATTGTGTGTATATATCACATTTTGTTTATTCAGTAATCTATCAATGGACACTTGGGTTGCTTCTACCTTTTGGCTAATGTGAATAATGCTACAATAAACATGGGTGTACAAATATCTCTTCAAGGCCCTGCTTTTAATTCTTATGGGTATATATCCAGAAATGAGATTACCAGATCTTACAGTAATTCTATTTTTAACTTTTTGAGCAACTTCCATATTGTTTTCCATAGCAACTGCACCATTTTACAAAAGAAGTAACAGTACACATGAGTATTTAAACTCAATTTTAACACCAGATAAAATTAGGTGTCTGATCTTCATCTATCTTAGTGATACAGGTCGTTAGCAGTGGGGGATCAATGCTGATAAGTCAGTGATAGTCCCAAGCATCAGAGTCAATTGCCTACTTTACCACTTGATAATTGAGCAGGGTGTAGAGGCTGCAGCATGGTCTTGGTAGCATTGGACCAAAGTAGACCTAACAATACATTAGTACTCTAGGGTGGCCAGTACAGATACTGCAGGCTGTGAGCAGACTTACAAAGATACATAGCTAATACTCCCTTAGTAATGAGCCAGGTTGAGTAAATGAGTAATTCCTCCAGTCTACTGGAATCTATAATCTTGTCCTAGAAATTTCTTACCCAATTCCCCAAGTGTTATCTGAGTTAGTGCTCTCTCAAACAGCTTGCAAGGACGAAGGATGTCTGCCTCTCTCTAGACTTATAACCTTGGGTTATAATTTATTTTAATTATTGACTAAATAATTATTGAGTCCCAGTCTCTGAGACTCACTTCTGTCAAATTGGGTTAATAATATATACCCTACCCAATGCACAAGTTGATTGTGCACATTAAATGAGATAATGAATACAAACACACTTTAAAAAATATAATATACTAACAACTACAAAGTGTTAGTGCAAAGCAGTAATTTTCCTGAAACGTTACTGTCATCTCCAGAATTAACCTCTCCTCTCCCAAGGCACAAACTAAATTCTGTTTGGATAGGTTCAATTCCCATAGTTTGATTTTCTTGCACCACAATCATCACCTGATTAAAAAGAGAGAGAGAGAGAAAGAAATCAGGCAGATCCTTGCCACTCAGTAGGAGGGGGTTTAGAAGAGTAGCAACAAAGGTGATGGTCAGAAAAACTGAGAATCAGATCTAGGAGAAAAGGTCCAGAGAGATGAGACCATGAGCACAGAAAAGAAAAAGCTTTTTGATTCTCAAGTACAATTAACTTGCTGCAAACTAGAACCATCTAACAATGGAAGATCTTACTACTAAAAGTACTGGGACAAAGGAGAATCCAGCATTAGGAGAGCCTTTGAATCAGATAAGCTCTGAGATCCTCTTAAACTTGAACATTTTGATTTCACAAAGACCGACAGCAACACAGCTGTAGTGGGCTATGCTTCACACTCCTCACAAATGATGCAACGGGAAATGGCTTTCTTTTGTAATCCATGGGATTTAGGGCAAAGATCAGTCAGGGAATCATCCTGGGCAAAGAGGATGTTAAATGCCAAACAGAATTCTAAAGAAAGCTATGAGTGTGCCCTTTACAATAAAGGAACTTATACCCACCTTCCTTCCCCAAACAATTTATAAAGACTGTTCTTGTTAGAAGTAAAGTAATAAACTAAACCATCTTTGAAGGGACTTCTTTTCAGTCCTTTGATCCACAGTTATACATGAAAACTTGGAAAGTGTTTACACATCTATCTAAATGTTTTCTTTAAGTTTGTTTGCTTGGAGCTCAATGAATTTCAGGTTTTTAAGACAACAGGGGACCCAGAATACAAGACTTAAAAAGAGGGGCAACAAGCCTTGATGCAGTCAAAATGCTGACCTGGAGAAGAATCTTGAACTAGAAAGATGTGAAGGGGCAAGCTCCCAGATTCTATTTCAGCCAATTGGGACCTGGATCCTACCTCAGCCAATCAGGACCCGGATCCTATTTCACCCAATCGGAGCTTGGTCTCCTCTCCAGTCAGCAAGGAGCTCACCCACCACCCTTAGACCCTGGCTATTGACCAGAGCCACGAACTATCACCCCACCAACTACCCCTAGACCCAGCCAATCAGCCAGAGCCACGGCCATCACCCACCCCAACCACCTTGGAAACCCATAAAGCCTTTGTTCTGGGAAAACGCTCTCTCTTTCTCTGGCACCTGGCCACTGTGTTGGCACGGGTGTGAGACTGAGCTCGGGCTAGCTCGAATAAAGGCTCTTTTGCTTTTGCATCCGTGTTGGCTCCTTGGTGGTCTCCTTGGGATTCGCGACTTTGGGCACAACAGATGTGCCTATTTTTCTCCAAGCAGAACACATGAATCCCTTACCCAAGGTCACCTTGGTTTCATGAATTGTTTGAGAAACTAAACACTACCCATATTAACACTGTTCATTTAATATATTCCTTCTACCTTGAATGTTTCTGTGCTCCAATTATTCTTAAACCAATCGATAGCAAATTTATAACAAATGAAATCTTTTGTAAGATTCCATAAGGAAGGCATATATAGCAATGTGTAGCAAAAGACTCATTAAGTTGAATGGGCAGAATTCAATAAAATCCTTTTTAGGCAGTTAGCAAAAGAAATTTGACTTTATTCATTCAATTCATTCTCTAGAATTCCAAAGAGGCAAAGAAAACAAACATTTCCTTTAGAAGCTTTGTATTTGCCAATTAATTAAGCCAAAGTAAGGTAGGAGCTGTGTAGTCAAGCCTTCCACAGAAAGGGAAGTGTCCTGAGGTTATGCAAATAAAGCTGTCTGGTCCTACTTATTTGAAAAGGAAAGGGAAAGGGAAGGTCATTTAATAATCTAAGCAGGAAAGGAGCAGAGAAACATCCTACTGTATTTTCAGTAAGATCAGGGATGTGTGGTTAGTCTTTTCTACACTGCAGCAAGCTTCCAACTACAAAAATGACCTGAACTGCTATTAATACTAATTTAAAAATGTAAAAACTCTGCAATGTTCCAAAATAGCTTGCAGTCTTCCAATGACCTTAGCTGTAATTGGAAAAGCAGAAATTTCCCCAAGAATCAGTAACAAAATCCAACCAGAGAAGGAAAAGAAGGGTGAGGTCAAGGAAGTGGTTGGAGAAAGAGCTGAGGAGTAATCAGTGTACGTGGGAAATCCTTTACTGCTTCTTTGTCTAGTTTCTACCTGAGTTGCCTTTTAATATCCTTAAATCGAAGTCAGGAGTCCTGTACCCATCTCTGCTTAAGGCAGCTGTATTATTATCCTTTTTTTTTTTTTGGTGTATTCAAAGAGTTTATTTTTCTGTATCACTGAAGAGAACAAATGTAGTCGGATGTGTGTACTTATTTTTTTCTCCCAGCCCCCCACCCAACCCCCCAACCTCTGACAAACAATAATGTGTTCCCTGCATCTGTATTTCTGAGGGAGGAATTGGAAGGCGTAAGGGAACCTCAGCCTTCTTCCCAGTCTCTGGATTCTGGAGGATCTAAGGCTCAGCCCTCAACTCACTTCTCTGCCAATATTCACTTCCTGGGGTGTGCCATCCAGTGTCCTGTATCTGATACCATCTTGCACTAGTGACTCCAATCCAGACACATGTTTCCATGAAATGCAGACACTGGGGTATCTAATAGATATTTCAAACTTAACATTTGAAAATTGAACAAACTGAAAATGTAATTTCCACTCAGGTTCAAAGGCTCAACCTGCTTCTTCCTCAGTGTTCACCATTTCAGAAGGAAGAACCACCAATAGTCTGTGCTAAACTCGTCTGTCCTCCATCTCCTGAGCCAAGATTATTAGGTGCAACAGCCAGTTACTTGTGGTGGAGAAGACAGAAGCTCAAGGGCCTAGGTTTTGCTGGCAGGGGGAGTAAGCTAGAGCTTGGGCAAGGACCTGGGAGCCTACCAATTTTTAACTGGATACTTTTTCACCCCAGTGAGAAAGACTCAGAGATTCTAAATCACGAGGAAACACAGGCGATGAAGTGTGCAAAAAACTGGAATCAGTGAAATGTAACAAGAATAAAATCAGTGTGCCTGATTATTTGCAAGTGCTCTGAAATTTTTATTTCCCCTTTTCCCACCCCAACACCAAACATATAAATACTTCTTGGGCCTGAGAGTTGTTACACATTAACAGGTTCATGCAAGAGGGCAATAGGATAGGGAGATTCTTGCTACTTTCCTAGGTGCTCTGCCAGAGAAAGAGAGGATTAATGAAATGCATGGAGAAAGTGAGGTTTGGGGTTTATCTAGTCAATATCATTTAAAAAGAGATTTTGACTGATATAATAATTAAAAACCACCATCTATGTATACGATCTATGCAGGTAGGAAAACTGAGACTCAAAGTGATTAAAATAATTTAGGAAGGTTCATTAGGATAAACCCCCAGCACTAGAATGTGATTGCTTGAATTTCCCCATTCTCAAGTGACTCTAGTCAAGAGTTCTTAGGTTTAAATCTCCGTTCTGTCATCTATCAGCTGTGTGACCTTAATAAGGGTTCTCCTCTAGAAAAATGAACATCTACCCCAGAGAATAGCTGGGAAGATTAAAAGAGAAATAACAGGGAAGCACAATTTTTGGGAAGGTCCAGTACAGTCTGCGTGCAGCAAATGGGGGGGCTCTTGTTATGGCAATGATGGTCATGTTTAAAAACTCCAGGGTTCAGACACACACAAAAACGGCTTTGTAATGTTAAAATAAAAATACTAAAGAACAAATGCAGATCTCGATACAATTATCTTTTCTGTTCCAAGGTGTAGAAAATTTCTAGGTGTTCTAGTGACGTGTCTTAATATATAGTATAAGTCCCAAGACATGTTTACTAAGAAGGAAGCAGGAAATATTTTTAGCTTACTCACCCTTAGAAACATTCCAAAGGAGTGAAAGAGAAAATACATATATTATTAATTAAGTTCATGTTGGTGATCTCCATTACAAATTCATATAAGCATATTTGTCTATATGAGGGATCTCCATTATAAATTCATATAGGCACATTTGAGTATAAATTATACATTGAGGATAAGTTTACAGGTTAGAGCAGCCAAAGGTGCCAAAGTATAATGCATTCCCCATGGCATGAGGCTCAAGTCCCCAAGAGAACAGTCCTACTGAAAGCCGGCTGATCCCCTTACCAAATCCACCTCTTTGGCAGCTACACCCTGTTTCAGTCTTTCTCACTCATGGGCTGTTTCTTATTCAGATTGCCACCAGAAATGCCTGGAGTACTTTATATACACTCATTCAAATAATCCTGAATCACCATAGCTGATTTATTTTTATTCCATCTCCAAGTCATAATCAGAGTTGCCTCTATGGCAACCCCTAGTAATACTGATTGTCTCCAAATATGAAAGTTAGAAAAGGCACACGTTTGGGGCAAGCGTTGACTAGGGAGGCTCCAGCAAGCACTACTGACTGCACCTGACGAAATCCAGGACAGGACACGAGTCCTAGGCTAAAGCCCACATAAGGCACAAAAACAGGGAAATGTCAGCAGAGGCCAGAAGGTTCCAGAAGGCGGAGCAGGAATCATGGGATATAAGGAGCCAACAGCCTCCTCACTACCAGTTCACAGTTTCCAATCTCCACAATAACCCCTAGGGGGTGCAGATAGACAGAGGAGGTGAGATTCACCTGCCCCAAAGAACATTCCCCAGAAAAAAAAAATTTCCTTTTTTTTTGCCCCAACCAACAGAGTAGCTTCTGTGGCTATTTACTGCACTCTAATCTCTCCCCCTTCCAAATGAACCTTCTGAAGAAGAGAGAGCAAAGGTCATCCTCAGGCCCCCCATCAGCCGTGCACACCAGATGAGGCAGAGGTGCTACAGTGGACAGTCTGCGATGAGGCCCAAGCTCGGGCCCTCATTGTCTCCTACCTACACTGCAGCACAGTTACCTACCTGCCCCTGTCCTGCTCCCCTCTGCCTCACCCTGCTAACGTTTAGTCTTCCTAAAATCGTGCATGGAGCATGCTACCCACCTCTTCCAATGTCTCCATGAAGCATAGAAACTGAAGTTTAAACACATTGGTTGGAACATATTCTGGCCCCAGTCTTTCTCCAGATCCCCTTATGAATCCCCACAAGCAGCCAAGAGATTCTGAGCACTTCTGCTCTCTCCATTCCCCAGACCTGACATCTGCTGCCTATCCGACTCCTGCCCACATTTTTTAAAACACAACTCAACCCCGTCTCTTCTATGCAATAGTTATCCTCTGGCTACCGTAGTAGAGGGCTAAAATAATTGAGTAAGTAAATAAGTCCTCTCCATTCTCTGAATGCCCACAGTACATAAGCTATATGTCATGCATAAATATCATTTGTTCATTTATTCAATAAAATGCACTCAAATGCCCTATGCCAGGAGACCTTCTGGACCGGATGATACAGCCCCCAGCTGCTCCCAAAGAAGCCAAGTTCTAGGAGAGGAAAGGAAAGGAAGGAATCACCATTTTTTGTTAATTCTAAGGAGGCCACTGTGCCATCTATTTCCATAGGTCGGCTCAGTTCATCCTCACAACTTAATGAAGTAGCTGTTATTGTTATAACTCTACAGTAAGGGTCTCAAAGAGTTGAACGACTTGGCCAAGATTCTCAGGTATGTTCTTTATTCTCATTGCCCCTGACTCCTCTCAGTCTCTGCCCATCTCTGCCCTGCTCCATCCCTGGGCCACGAATCTCTATGATCCACATCACCCACGCTCCCTTGCCCTCTGGCTTCCGGTGAGGTTGGGCCAACGGAAAGCACCGTCAGGAGCTAAGAGGGCATTTACTCTGCCTGCTCCCTGCCCGACTCACTGGGTTCTGGCTGTGGCTGCCTGCTCAGCCACAGCTCCTGGGGCAGGAGTCTCCCGCGGCTTCAGCTCCCCTTACCGGAGCCAGTAGCATCACTGCCTCCTGCTGCCCTTTCAGGCGAGGAGTGGTAGGTAGGCAGGCTCCACTTGAAGGCTGGTGAAGCTTGGGCTTAGCCCTGCCCACACCTCTGGAAACAGTCCTTTCGTTAAACTCTCTTCGGTTAAGCTCTCTTAATATGTCAACTGTTTCCTGCCAAATACACAGAGCAGGATTTGAACCCATGTCTGCCTTACGACAGAGCCTGCCTTTTTCACTTGGATGGCTGCTATGTTGGAGATCTGTACAAAATGCTGAGGATCAAAATGAAAGGCACCTCACTCTGACAGGGTCAGAAAAGACTCTCTGGACAAGTCACTTGATCATGAGTCATTCTTAAGAGGTGAACTGGAATTCACCAGGCAGACAAAGAGCAAGGACAGGAATTCAAGGACAAAGTGAAGAGCCAGCTCAAAGTCACAGGGGCATGGGGAATACATCTTATTACCCAAGGCAGTTATGACCAGTGCTCAAAGACTACCAAGTTGAAGCTTGATGGTCCCCTAGGCTGGCAGGAGAAATGATAAAAACAGGCTCCCCCAGTATAGGAGTAAACCATAGGGGAACTTTTTTTTTTAATGCTGAAGCAATATAAAATTATCACAGTCATGAAATACTTTTCAAAAACTTTTAAGTGGCACTTTCCTAAGCCCCAAATCCTTAATTGTCACGGCATTGGTAAAAGTCCATGTGAGAACCCCAACCACGAAAAAACAACCAAAGCACAAAGAACGACGTGTGCAGGAGATGAGCAGGAGGTGGAGGCCAGCTCCCAGCTCCCAGCTCCCAGGCGAGCCCCAGGCTTCCCAGGCAAGGAGGCACTGCAGCCCACAGAGATGCACGGCACTGGGTTAGAAGAGGATGATGCTGCTGCCTTGGGACAGTGTAAAGGTGGCACCCGAGAAGGCCAACACGCTTCCGGTCTCCCTGGTTGGTTGCAGAGGGCAGTGCAGGACTCACTGGCCCAAGCCTCCCTGAGGGGTTCAGCTACCGCCCCACACTCCAGCCCCGCTTCCCCCCTCCGCCCCCCGCTGCTTCTTCTGTCCTGATGCTGGCTTTGTGGATGTCCACTTTACCAGCTCTGATCTCATCACTACCACAGCCTCAGCCTCTTGACTCTATGGCCCCTGTCCTCATTCTAGAGCCCGGCTCTAGCGGGACTCAGAACTCACCAGTTTTTAAATCCATCTGTCTGACCGTGACTACCTCTGGCCTCTTTGACAACTCTCTGCCCCACAGCTTTCTGTGAAACCACATTCGTTGCCAGAATTCATGTGCGTATACTACCACTTGTTGGGGATAACAACATAATAAACTAATTATTTAAAATTAAACATTTACACATTCGATAAAGGCTTGACGTCCAGAATATATAAAGAGCTCACACGCCTCAACAAACAAAAAACAAATAACCCAATTAAAAAATGGGCAAAGGAACTGAACAGACGGTTCTCCAAAAAAGAAATACAGATGGCCAACAGACACATGAAAAGATGCTCCACATCGCTAATTATCAGAGAAATGCAAATTAAAACTACAATGAGGTATCACCTCACACCAGTAAGGATGGCTGCCATCCAAAAGACAAACAACAACAAATGTTGGCGAGGCTGTGGAGAAAGGGGAACCCTCCTACACTGCTGGTGGGAATGTAAACTTGTTCAACCATTGTGGAAAGCAGTATGGAGGTACATCAAAATGCTCAAAACAGACATACCATTTGACCCAGGAATTGCACTCCTAGGAATTTACCCTAAGAATGCAGCAATCAAGTATGAGAAAGACCAAATGCACCCCTATGTTTATCGCAGCACTATTTACAATAGCCAAGAATTGGAAGCAACCTAAATGTCCATCGATAGATGAATGGAAAAAGAAGATGTGGTACATATACACAATGGAATACTACTCAGCCATAAGAAAAGGGCAAATCCTACCATTTGCAGCAACATGGATGGAGCTGGTGGGTATTATGCTCAGTGAAACAAGCCAAGCAGAGAAAGAGAAATACCAAATGATTTCACTCATCTGTGGAGTATAAGAACAAAGGAAAAACTGAAGGAACAAAACGGCAGCAGAATCACAGAACTCAAGAATGGACTAACAGGTACCAAAGGGAAAGGGACTGGGGAGGATGGGTGGGTAGGGAGGGATAAGCGGGGGGAGAAAAAGAGGGGTATTAAGATTAGCATCCATAGGGGGGTGGGAGAAAGGGGAGGGCTGTACAACACAGAGAAGACAAGTAGTGATTCTACAACATTTTGCTACGCTGATGGACAGTGACTGTAAAGGAGTATATAGGGGGGACCTGGTATAGGGGAGAGCCTAGTAAACAAAGTATTCGTCATGTAAGTGTAGATTAATGATAAAAAATAAAAAAAAAAAAGCAGTTCCTGTGTGGTGACCTCCAATGAGTTCTACACAATGATATAAAGGGCACATAAAAGTGTAGGCAAAGGGTCTGTTTGCGTCTATACAGAAGATCAAAGCCTAATTTGGCTACCCCGAAAATGAACTACGATACGATATGAAAAAGAACTTCCAACATCAGCACTCTCTGGAAGACTCATGCCAGAAGATGATCAGCAAAAAAAAAAAAAAAACCCTAACAAAGATCCACGCACTGCCACAGGTGTAGATGCACTCATCCCACCAGTTCCTGGACTTGCCATGGGAATGAGGAAGGAGATATCTAAGCTGGCCTGTGCATACAGTAAAACAACAAATTTGACTGGATCTATACTGTTGGAACTCAATCAAGAATTAGGAGAAGTGCAAATTGTAGCACTCCAAAATCTTACAACCACAGACTATTTACTGTTAAAAGAACATATGGGATGTGAACAGTCCCCAGGAATGGGTTGTTTTAATTTATCTGAATTCTCTCAGACTGTTCAAGTTCAGTTGGACAATATCCACCATATCATAGATAAGTTTTCACAAATGCCTAAGGAGCCTAACTGGTTTTCTTGGTTTCACTGGAGATGGCTGGTAATTACAGGTATGCTTTGGTTACGTAACTATACTCCTATTATGTCAATGTGTGCGCACAATTTAATTAGTAGTTTAAAACCTATCCATGCTGAAGTTACTCTACAAGAAGATGTGTCAAAGTAACACTCAATCTTCCCAGGTTTTCTTCTGCCTGCTACTTCTATAGCTTTTCTTCTTCCTACCTAATTACAACCCTTAAATAGAACTCATGCCACATGTCGAATTTACCGAGTATCATAATTCTTCCAAGTGGTAAAGACACCTCAAGACAAATGCTGGGCATAGAAGCCACAGGGCATAAATATGCAAAGAAGTAAAAAGCTAACCTTTTCAAACAATAAGGCTTCTCTCTCACTTACCAACTTAACATTTCCCTGTATGGCCCCGGAAGATGACTGGTTAGCCAGAGACAGGAGGGAGGAACAACCTAAGACAGGCACAGTCGCAGGGGGCCATCAGGTGAGAAAATGGGGAGCAGCAGAGGTGAGGCTTAGAACCTCCCCCCTCATGTTCTGAGAGAAATCTTCTGCATACATGGATGTTTATTGCCCTTGTCTAGCTCGGATTAACACATAGTCTACAGGCACACACCTGATCATCTACATTTGCTCTCTTACAACACTAAACTCTGTTTTCTACCTTTATCTCATATCTACCTACCACTTCAGCATTTTATTAAAAATAATAATAATAAAGAGAGAATTGTGGTATCCACATATAAATCAAGTTTAAAAATCAAATGAATATTCATATTTGAACTGTTTATAGTTCATAATGCATGAACAAAACCGAAAGCTTATGTGATGACTGCTCTTGTAATGTTCACCATGTAACTTATTCACTACGTAAGAATTTGTTCTCCATGTAAGAACTTGTTCGTTATGCATCAGAAGATTGGAGACTGATGAAAATTAGGCTTGGGGTGGATTAATGATTGTGCATTGAGTATTGACCCCCCTATACAGAATTTTATTGTTGTTAACAGCCATTTGATCAATAAATATGAGAGATGCCTTCACACACACACAAAAAAAGTACACACTTCCAATTGTAAAATAAATAAGTAACCAGGATGTAATGTATAGCATAAGGAATATAGTCAAAATATTGTAACAACTTGGTATGGTGATAGCTGGTACCTAGAATTATCATGTATATAAATGTTGAATCACTGTGTTGTACACCTGAAACTAATGTAATACTGTGTGTCAACTACCCTTCAATAAAAAATAATTATCTAAAAAAAATTAAATTAAATTAAATTAAATTAAATTAAACATTTAAAGATAATACTTGAAGACAATTTTTAAAAAAACGATTTCTTTAATATTCTTATAAAAGACAATTCTCTACTTACAGGCCTTCTGGTTGAAGCACCTTGGACAGACTGATAGAATTCTGGCTGGACTCGACTACTTTTCTTGATTCTTCGTTTCCTCACCGAAATCTCTTTATCGCTCTGATGGTGAACTTCCACCACAGGCTTGGCTTCTTCCAGACGAGCAGCTGCAACGGCTGCAGCTCGCCTTCTACTGTGCCGCGGGCTTGCTCTGAATCCCTGTGGTGGAAGACACAACCAAATACATCCAGTTTTGTATTGAGTTAGCTTGGAAATTCTCTGGGGCTGGTTATACAGAGAGCTCCAAAAGCCACAAGCTTAATGAGATCATTTACATTCCCAAAGTGAACATGTACAAAGATGCTCAACACGCAAGATTTGTGTAAGCAAGATTCATGTGCTCTGGAAAGCGCTTGTGTCTCAGGGCCCAGAGTTACTTTTCGGAGTTACTCCCAGGATTAAGAAACATTTATAACAAAAAAAGAAACAATCGAACAAACAAAACAGAAATAGACTCATAAACACACCATGTAGGAGGTGGGGGCAGGTGGGGGCAATGGGTGAAATAGGAAAAAATTCAGTGAGTACATTTGATATCTGGATCTGCGTGGTGGCTACATGAGTGTATACACATGTCAAAATGCATCAAGCGGTATGCTAAGATTAGTTCATTTTATTGTATATACCTCAATTTTTTTAATGTGAAAAAAAAGAAATGTTTTTAATCCATTCTGGGTAAAATTGCAGTATTTCCAGAAATTCTCACCTGGCTTTAGTGCATCTCCATATCAATGGGTAATTACATGGCAAGCAAGGGCTTATCTGGACCAGAGAGGTTGGGGGAGTATTCACTTGCTCGGGCCACAGCAGGAGACAGATGTGGGACAACCGCTTGTAAGCAATAAACGGGTTTTAAACTTTATTTCTCCCTTTGACTGATTTCGGTTTCAAAGGTATTTTGCCCCAGGATTTCCCCTCCCCGGAGTTACACCTGTAAAGCCAGTCCAAATAAAAAAGTGGGCACATTGCTTTACTTGTATGTATGTAAATCAGACTGCGTGTGAAGAAGAATATTTCCACATAGGCATGAAGCAGGGGAAAGGGGCAGGAGTGAGTATTATTCCAGGGTAAAGGTACACTCTACCTTCCTGAAGGCAGACTCTGAAGGAAGGAAAGTGGGATTGCAAAGCATCATTATAAAACACCATGAAGACTGAATACTGAATGGAGACAGTGCAATAAGGTGAAGACGATGTTCAGCCAAGCAGTACTACGCATTTGGGAATGCACAAAACAAGTTTGGAAAATTGCATATGTCCACAAAGAATTACAGGTGTCCATGGAGCTTACAATGTACTGAAGAGCACAAGAAGTCCAACACAGAGTTCGTAAACACACTGGAGTAATTAAGGGTTAAAGTGGGCAGTGGTGGATTCAGCTCAGACACCTCAGAGAAGGAATCAATGAAGGAAGCTGAGAACAGTCTATATTTGGCTTAGTTGGGTGGGTGGCATTTGAAGAATGAATAGTATTTATATAGGGAAACAACCTAAGGAGTGAATGAAGAAGTAAAATGATGAACAGATGAATGGACCACGCAGTGATAAGACACATTACTTCATTATGTGCCAGGATGAGAATATATAGGCTACACATGAAGTATGGTGGGAAATTAGAGGGGAGGAGGTGTGACATGCTCTAAGGAGGGCCTCTTTGGGGTTGTGGGTCTTTGGAATTTTAAATGATGTAAAAAGAAAAAGTAAAGATTAGAGTACAGAAATGAATGAACTGTAAGAATTCAGGGGAGAAGCAGTATGGGATACTGAAAGACGAATGCGTACAGGGGAATTCTCACGGAAGGCCCTGGGAAAAGGCCTGGAGTCTGATTACAGACCCTGAGGACCAGGCTTAAGGATATGAAGACGGAGGAAAAGAAGACAAAAGTAGGGTCTGACCCCCATAGTCAAAAGTAGCACTAAAATCAGCAGAAATCATTAAGGAAGAAATGCAAGCGGATTGGCACAAATGGGGCCATTGTCTGGGCTCTTTCCACTCACCCCCAGACACATTAGCCTATTCCCATCCCTCCTCTGCGTGCAAGCTCATTGGGTCCTGCTCAACCCAAGAGAGCCCCAGAAGGTCCCCACAGCTCCCACATAACTCAGGAAATAGGCTGCAGCTGCAGAAGAAGAGGATTAAGAGGGAGCTGGGCCGACTGCTCAGCTGAGTTCTAGACTTAGGATCAGACGTGTCAGAGTCGGCAGGCCCAG
Source organism: Manis pentadactyla (assembly GCF_030020395.1). Lineage (NCBI taxonomy): Eukaryota > Metazoa > Chordata > Mammalia > Pholidota > Manidae > Manis > Manis pentadactyla. The sequence continues at coordinate 17,317,055 of NC_080034.1, read as the reverse complement.
GGGCCACATTCTAAACATGCAGGATCCTGGACACCCCTCCCACCCACACACTCACACACATGTACACACTCCCTTTCTCTCTCTTTCCTTCCTTCCTTTTGAATTAGACCCACTAGGAGTGAAGCCAAGAAGCTTATTTTTTAACAAGCTCCTCTGGTAACTTTTCTGTACTCTGAAAATTCCAGGAACCTCATGAGTTGGGGCTTAGCCTAACCACTAGGTGGCGATAACTTCCATGTCCTCAGAGTCTTGTTCAGAAATGTGGGCCCTGGGAGTTAACTAAGTATTTGATACTGTCATAGTTGAGCAAGTCGGGTACATTTCTTTGGTGAGAATGCAGATTGTCTTTCTCTTATGCTTTTATGAGAAATAAGCAACCAAATATTGCTTAACTTGTAATAATACAAGTTATGATACAATATTATTACCAATAGTCTACGGTGGTCTACATACAAATTCTAGAAAAACTTGGGAAAATAAGGACTAAAGGTGACCACCCCCAAAAAAGATTAAGATTGAATCATGTTGGTACAGTTATTCTGGGCAGCAATGACACAGTAAATTATTATGTTCTGCATACTTGTATCTACTCTAGAGAAATTCTACAAAGTATGCCCAAGAATATATTCAAGCATTACTTTTAATAATAAATATTAGAAACATTTAAATCTGTCTTTCCTAAATGTCAGTCATTTCATTCCACCTTCAAATGCTTTAAAAGATCTAAGCACCACCACAGGCCTCTGTGATTTCTGTGACATCCAAATATATTTTGGAGAAATACATGGAGAATATCGTCAGTGATTCTGTAACATCTCCTATGCTGACAGTAACTGCACTAGTGGGGGTGAGGATGTAATAACATGGGTAACTGTTGAACCACTGTGTTGTATACTTGAAACCAATAAAAGATTGTATACCAATGATACTTCAATTCAAAAAATTTGAAAAAAAATATACTTACTACTTTTAAATAACTTTTAATAAGCACCATAGTACACAGAATGCAGCCAGATTATATGGGTTCAAATACTGCCTTTGTCACTTCCTAGTTGTGTGTTCTTAGATAGCTACTTCTTTGGGCTCTAATACAAACTCTTTCACTTCCTAGGTATGCAATCTTGGCCAAGTTACTTCTCTATGCCTCAGTTTCTTCATCTGCCAAAAACATATATTAATACCTCTCTGACAGCATTATGATTTATGTGAGATAATACACATTAGGTACTTAGAACCGTACATGGATTACAAGAAGTAGTCAATAAATTATTACCATTTTTTATTACTACTTCACTTTCTGGATGTTGTGGCAGCAATTCACATGCCAGGAGGTCAGAGTTGTGACCACAAACACTATAAACAACACAGAGTCATCACTGAGTGGTCACCTGGTTTATTTCCCTAACCCACTGCATAGAATTACAGGTCCTCAGCTTATTACACTTGCTTGTCCTGAAACAGGAAGACATTTTATTTTGAAACAGTGGGGGTGCTATAAACTCTTACAGGTGTTAACACGATTTAATGGTGTAGGTATAGAGACCATTTCTGACTGGTCATTTGATTTTGCCTGGATGCCCTTTAACCAGATGACAAGTGTAGATGACAGATACTTGGAAGTCTCTCAGTAATGGACTTGTGCCACTTTTAGGACCCCTCATTTATCAGCACCTTTTGGTTCACAACTTCCCAAGATATAGTCTTGATACAGAGGTGAGTGGCTGATACCACAGCCCACTCCAGAAGTTGCCCCTTAATAACATGTACAGTTCACGCGTAGGCACATGGCCAAGGCTCAAGCAACTGATCTCTCTGCTTGGACACCGAATATTAAATGGGAAGATGTAAGCACCGAGAAACTCAAACTTAACCGGACTGTTTGGCTGTGTAGACTGGCACAAAAAGGGAAGAGATATTAATAGCAATAATTTACTAAACACAATTGAGGTGTGAGACCTATTATATCTACTTCATAGACAACAAATCTGAGGTTTATTGGGGTTAAGTAATTGACATAAGGCAAAAACTTACAATTAGAAAAACCCAGATTTAATTTTTACAATTAAAAAAAACCAGATCTATCTAACTCCAAATCGATGTCCTTACCACTCTGTTCTTAGGCAGAGACATTTTAAGGCAGTAATGCTTTCAAAGCTAATCTTCTACATAAACTCATAGGCCTTGGCACCAAAGAAGTACTCAGAAATGTATGCTGATTGATTAAAACAAGAGAAGGTCTATAAACAATTCATATAAGTGGGGAAGAAATTGAAAAAGTTAACATTTTGGGTTAAGAATTACTGTTATATAGATCAAACTACCACCCAGTTTATAGATGAAGCATTGGAACAAAGAAACCGAATATACTAGGCATTTATACAGAACTGGTTTTGTATTATTATTGCTACACATACGTGAACAGCTAAGGTTTGTAGGTAAATGAGATACAAACTTACCATATACAAATATTATGAAGTTCAATAAGCTGATGTTTCTATAAAGTATATAATACGCTGCAAAAACACTTTGATTCTTCTCATCCAAGGCTAGAAATAAAGTATATAGCAGAAGTTCCTGGATCCATGAATAAAATTCAAGGCACATGGGGAGGGCAGTTAATGAACTTGGATGGTGAAAAATTACACCTTTATTCTCACTAACCTCCAACTGAAATGTACCATATTGCTCAATTGTGAATGTTGGACATAAATCTGATATTATTAGCAGTACCTGTCACTTTTTCCACCAAAATAAACCACAGATAATTACATATTAAATTATAGTGGCTGCAGATATCTTGAAATACCATATGTACTCATCCTTAATTCAAAATCACAGTACTTGGTAAATCTGCCACCAGATTTACCAATTAAATTTGTAATTTAATTCACTAATAAAGAAGTTCAAATATGGCTCTGTCCAAGTATATTTTATTTATAATGATGTTTCAATATAATCCATTGCCCTTATTATGTATATATATATATATTTAAAGCATTCTAAGAATGACTCCATGGGCTTTACTAGACTGCCAAAGGGGTTTTTGGCATGAAATTGGTCAAGAATACAGGAAATCTCAGAAATTTCCATAGGAGTTCATAGCAGAGACTAACTACTAGCTGCTAACCAAAATCCATGTTTGCCTCTTTTTCTTGAGAACAAGCTGGACTACATTTCCCAGCCTCCTGTGCAATAAAGTAGGGCCATGTGACTGAGCCTAGAGAATGGAATGTGGATATAAGTAATATATGTCATTTCTGGACCAAGTCCAGAAAACACTCCCCACAACCACTTCACCATGCACTTCTTTTTTGGCTAGGATAACCTCTAGAGCAACCTTGAAAGTCACACACTGAAAATGGCAGTGCCTTTATTAACCTGGGCCCCCGAACAACTAAATAAAATTAATAACTGCAAATCTGTCACCCACTTGTACCCTTAAATGAACAACAAGTATATTTCTATTTTGTTTGTGCCATTGAATCACTGTACACTTAAGTGTATATTGGCTATAGGAGTTTGTAGTACCCTAATTCAATGGTTTAAAACACAGATTGCCAGACCCCACCACTGGAGCTTCCCATTTAGGGATCTGGGATGGGAGCTGAGAATCTGAATTTCTAATGAGTCCTCAGGTAATGATGATACTGTTATCCCCTGACTACACTCTGAAAATCCTTACTCTAATACCAGTTCCTGCCCTTCACTGTATGGTGAGTGAGTAACTTTGGTCATAACACGCTACCCATTGTGCCGTGTGCAGGGGACCCTCAAGATTAAAGCAGCCCTGCCACCTGTGGTTTGAATCATCTTACATTAAAAGACTGCCCAGGGGAGTCACTCTGTCAGCTGGATAAGAAACAATGTATCTAGAGCTACATTTCTGTTTTCAGAGAAAATGTATTCCCTCACAAATAAGGGATAATGGGACAAAATATTACCTTTTCAAAGTCTTATTTTCTAATAAGTAATCATTCAACCTGTATAGATAACTGGTTCCTGCAGGTATGTTATGATAATGACAAATCAAATTTTAATCTATGAAAAGTCAGAAGATTTGTGTACTTATTTTAGACAAGGTTTCACAGGTTAGTAATACAGTATTTCTTTTACACCAACTAATACTGTACCAACTACTTACTAGCTCCACTGATCAGAAGCTCTGACTGGCAGTCAGAGAGCCTTGACGATTTTTTTCAAATCACAAATAAATTACAACTTAAATGAAGTTTTATAAACAGAAATCTTTTTCAGTCTCTTACAGATGTCAACCATTCCCTTCTTGGACATATGCCCCACCTCCAGTTCCTGCTGTCTGGGGTGGGGTAGTTTTGTACCATGGCACCCCACCCCTCTGGGCATGGTTGCTGGATCTTGATTCTCGGGTGGAGCCTCTCTCTTGAGTGTCCGACAGAGAAACACCAAGAGCACGGGCCACTTAGCACAAAGTCAAAAATTTATACTATTTGGCCATTGATAGAAAAACTCTGCCAGCCCCTGCTCTGCAGTACCCTGTAGGGCTGTGTGCACAACAACCTAGTCTGTGAAATACAAGGTCAGTCAGTTTCCCTCTGGCAGCCATGTCCGCTCCGTCTGTTTGTAGTTTTATAGGCAGATTAAACAACATGTTAGGCTGTTTCATCAAACACATAGCTACTACCAAAAGAGGCTAATACTTGCGTTACTTTTCTAATAATGATACCTATTCCCTGATTTTGTATATTTGGGCTGTACCATGCAAAAGGTTTACATAGATTTATCAAGCCTGGTGCTTTTGGTACAACAGAGTTCAAACCTTCACCCTTCCCACCTCCTGCTTTGGATTTCAGAAATAACGCCATCAGCACAGTGACGGTGAACTTTACAGGCAGCACTGTCTAGTAAGGCAAGGCAGTTTTCTGTTGAAACGGGCCTCAACACTGCTTTTTAATTCAGCATCATGTTTTTTGCCAAAGTAAACCATAAAATGAAAATAAATATGCTTGGCATTTAAGAGACTCTCTTGGAGTATGGACCCCACATTGCATTCATAATAAAATCCAGTTAAAAGTAGGGCAGAAATTGCATCCTCTACATGCACAACGGTAACAAGAACATCTTAGTGGGTGCCGTGGGGTCACACCCAAATCCCACTGTCAGGACATAGGTACCCAAAGCCTTGGTTGCTAGGAGTAGTGGCAGCTCCTGGCTTTTAGCCGAATCCCTATGTGTGAATTGCCCTCGGCCTAGGAGCTAGTCACTGGTTGTCAGGGCACACCCCCTCCCCAGAGCCAGTGCTGGTCAAGAAAAGGGGAAGTACTTGCCTCACTTAGGGACAACTCAGAAGGGCCTCTCTCCTCCATAGAGTCCATAGGGCACCAGGGGGGCCTCCGTTGCATGCAGATGCTTCACACTTCAACTTCTCTCTCAGCTTAGTCCTGCTCCCCTCACTCCCTTCCAGTGGAGCCCCGAAGGTGCGCTCCAATGCATCTCCTAAACAACATCTTAACAGGGTCTTCAGTAGCTTATGACCCATCTTTAACATTCAATGACAGAGAAGAGCCAGTAGTAAAGAACTTCTAGGAACAAGGAGAAGGGAGTGGCGTTTACCAAGGGGGCGGGGCTAAGGCAGGGGGCGGGGTTGGGGGAGAGGGAAGCGGTTAAAGGGGCACAAGAATCCTCAATCACAATATAAGTTGATCACGGGGACAGTAGCACAGCATGGAGAATACAGTTAAAGATTCTGAAATCTTACTACATTAGTGAGATAGTGACCGCCCTAGAGCGGGTGGGGATTTAATAATATGGGTAACTGTTGAACCACTGTGTTGCATATTTGAAACCAACGTAAGATTGTATATCATGATACTTTAATAAATAAAATAAAAGATAGTGTTACAGGCCTTTCTCATGAAAAATACGAAAATAAAAAAGAGCTTCTAGAAGACAGCAAATCCATCAATACAAAAAATGAGAGTAACAGCAAAAATACTGAGCAGTATATACATCAGAAACAGGCAGCAAGAGGATACAGAAGCAGCAGCCACCTGGGAAGTGAAGTGGGGAGTAGAGAGGTCTAGAGAGAAGCTGAAGCTCCACTCAAAGCTAAGGAGGGCAAGTGAGGAAGGCTGCCTGGGAAGCAGGAGCAGCAGTCTGCGGTCCGCTTTTGGGGCAGCAGAGCTCAGCGCCACCTGGCATGAGGTCCCAGCCACAGGCTCAGGCAGTCATGCGCAATGACAGGCTCTATAAATAGCAGAGCAACCAGCAAATCATAACCCAGGCTTCCTGACTGCAGACTGAAGGGCCCTATAGATGATTCTTTAAATGCGAACACAGTCTGTTCGCATGCAGCCCTTTCCAAGCTACCTTCTCACAGACGGTATCACTAGTGACCATGTCTATGAAATAAAAAGCATCACAGTTGAAAATCTGAGTGTGTCCCAACGCCCTTTCCAAGGAAGGAAACAGATAAGGAAGCAAGCATGTTTTATGGGGTGTTCACAACTTCTCAGTTTAAATGCTGAGAAGCCAAATGGCACCCAAAGAGCAAGATCTCTGAAGTGAACAGTCACACCAAGCAAAGGCCACAAGACAGGTCATAGGACAGAAAGCAGTAGAGAGGGGCTGGAGGAGCCAGAAGGGGGCCGCAGAAGGCACAGGGAGTGCAGGTGAGAGCACGGGAGCCGGGCAGGGTGGGGGGAGGCTGCGCAGCCCAGTAAGTGTGCAGGAGGAAATGTGCGGTGAGGGGAAGAAGAAGGGGAAGGAAAGAAAGACAGAAAACAGGAGGAAAAGATAGAAAAACAAGCTATTCAAGCTGTTAGGCTGGAATTCAGGGCAGGTGTCCAAGTTCCACGGGTGAGCTATGGCACCATAACAGGGAAGTAGGGTGGTCATTTACTGAGCCCCCAAGACAGGAATTGGGAATGGATGCTGCCAAGCTCATCTTCAAGCCCCAGGCACAATGCCTGTGAAGCTAGTCTAAAAACATGATGGGCAGAGTCTTCCAACACACACTGCTCTGATCAGAAATGTCTCATAAACATTGACAGTCCCACTGAGGATGCAGAGAGCAGGAAGGACTGACCGTCCCTGCGCACAGTCTAAAAGCTGAATCTCTGCCCCAGATGAAACTAATCGAATGTGTATTTGGTCTACGTTCAAGTCTTAAATGCTTTCCTGGCAGCATATTCCCTCTCACAATCTGCTTACTTGAAAGGCATACTTATGAGCACGAAAAAAAGAAGTTTTCATGACCCAAATCTTCTGATATTTATATTAAGCAAAGACAGAGAAATAGGAACAGACAGAGCTAACAGAACCAAGGTCCAAACTAAGACTCTTAATTGGAGGTTTGGAAGAAATGTTTGTGGCTAGTCTATTTGGGGGGCAACTATGGCATCTTTCACTCTTTATTTCTGCTCTTTGACATACATCAAAGCAATGAGCAAAATCTCAGCATGAGAAGTCACCTTGCACACTGACTTATTTTCCTAAGATGATGCAGTAGCTAGAAGCTTAAAAGAGATCTTATCACCCTGTCTTGCAGCTATCTGGGCAAGAGCTACGAACTTTTTAACCTAGACCATATGATCCTGTTCACTTTTTCCCAGTAGATTGATTCAAGTGGTGTTTACCTCAATATGGCTCTTTCGCAGCATTTATCTCAGTTTGATTTATCAACAAGGTATTCGTGGATACGAGAGCAGACACATGCTTCTTTCTCCTTTGAGTGCTTCATTCTTCCTACTTTATTATGGAACAGAGTAGATGCTCAATATGTTTTGGTTTGGATTTTTCTTACTTAAAGATCTATTTGTATAAAGTTTTCAGAAAAGAACAAATTAGAAACTTACACCCACCAAAAAAAGAATATCACACTCTTTGCGAACTGTATAAATAAACGAATGTCCTTATATTATACCTCCAAACACACACCTCCAGAGTAATAACTGTGAAGTTAGTAAATAACATCCTGATTTTTTCCCATGTTTATACAGACAGTTATAGATACATAAATATAAACTGTTTATACAGATAATTAAACAAAATATAAACAAAGTAGGATCTTGCTATGCATATAGTTTTGCACTTGTTTTTTTATTTAACAATACTATACATAGTATTTCGATGTACATTCTTTTTAACAACTGAAAACTTTTCTAGCATATGGGTCTGTCATATTTAAACTATTGTCTTACTGATTAAAATTTCAGCTACTTCCATTCTTTTCTACTAGAAACAGGGCAATAAACAAGATATATATGTGTCTTTAGCTAAATCTTTACTTAGAAATGGAATTGCCAAGGGGTTAACATCCAAAATAAAGAATTCATATGCCTCAATGCCAAAAAACAAATAACCAAATTAAAAAATGGGCAGAGGACCTAAACAGACATTTTTCCAAAGAAGACATACATATGGCCAACAGGCACATGAAAAGATGCTCCACATTGCTAATCATCAGGAAAATGCAAATCAAAACCACAGTGAGATATCACCTCACACCAATCAGAATGGTCACTACCCAAAAGACAAGAAATAACAAGTATTGGTGAGGATGTGGAAAAAAGGGAACCCTCCTACACTGTTGGTGGGAATGTAAATTGGTAGTCACTATGGAAAGCAGTACGGGAGATCCTCAAAAAACTAAAAACAGAAATACCATACAATCCAGTAACTCCACTCCTAGGACTTTAACTGGAGAAAACAAAATCCCTAATTCAAAAAGATATATCCATTCTTATGTTTATTTCCCATTATTTACAATAGCCAAGTTACAGAAGCAACCTAAGTGTCCATCAATAGATGAATAAAGAAGAGGTGGTATACATATATAAATGGAATGTTATTCAGCCATAAAAAAGGAAATCTTGCCATTTGCGACATAAATGGACCTGGAGGGTATTATGCTAAGTGAAATAAGCCAGGCAGAGAAAGACAAATACCATGTGATTTCACTTATATGTGGCATCTAAAAACAAAAGAGCAAAACAGCAATAGACTCATAGACACTGAGAAGTGACTCATGGTTACCATGGGGGAGCAGTTGAGGGGGTGAGGGTGAGGTGGGATAAAGGGGCACAAAAATTCTCAATCATAAGTTGATCATGGGGATGCAAGTGCAGCATGGAGAATACAGTCAATGGTTCTATACCTTTCTATGTTGACAGGTAGTAACTGCACTAGTTGGGGTGAAGATATAATAATACGTGTAACTGTTGAATCATTGTATTGTATATTTGAAACTAATATTGTATATCAACTACACTGCAAAAAAAAAAGAAATAAACAGAAATGGAATTTCCAGGCCATAAAAAAATCACATTGTAAAAGATACTGCCAAATTCATCTCTAAAAACATTGAACCAAATTATATTTCTAGCAACACTATGAAAGTACCTGTTTAATCCTATTCCCATCAGCAATGGATAGTACTAGTCTTTTTATTTTTTGCCAATCTGATGGCCAAAATAAACTGATCTTAATTTGCACTTTTTTATTATTAAGGTTGGAAATGTTGTCATACTTTTATAAACCATCTTTTTGGCTTTCTTCTTTGAATTGTTCACATCCATGGCTCATATTCCTGCAAGTTACATATATTTGTTTTCCATATAATATGAATGCAATCATTTGTGATATAAGCAGCAAGTATGTTTGCCTATCTTGCAACCTATCTTATTGTAGAGAAGTTTACCATTATTTTTTATTTAAAACTTCCATTCCTTTCCTTTATGACTTCTACATTTTATTTTTTTCCTAGAAAGTTTCTCCCAACTGCAAGATTATAATATACTCTGCCATATCTTCTTCTATTCTTTAAGTCCTTTATAAAAAGTTCTTTATCTATACATTTATAATCCACTTGGAATTAATAACATGCATATTGCAATTATTAACCATCCAAAATTAATTTTGGACTACAGTATAAACTATAGACTAATTTTATTTCCTTCGCAAATGGGTATCACCATCCACTGAACTACCTGTTCTTTCTTCCAATAGTTTATTTTATTTTTTATTTTTAAATGTTTTCTTATTATAGAAAAATTCAAAATATAAAAAAGAAGTTAAGAGTATGAAGAATTCTAAGTACCCATCACCCAGCTTCAACAACTATCAATACATCCCTATTGATTGAAACAGCTACTTAAATCATTTACTGTAACTATACCTATAGGAACATTCTGTTCTACTTTAACCAATGTGGTAATTTTTATAATGATATATAAACACATAAAACACTACCTTCAAGACTAAAATATGGCTGATCTACCTAATAAATAAACACAAAGGGTCAGACAAAATGAAGAAACAGAGGAATATGTTCCAAATGAAAGAAAAAGGCAAAACCTCAGAAAAAGAGCTAAATGAAGTGGAACTAAGCAATCTACCTGAAAAAGAATTCAAAGTAATGATCATAATGATACTCACTGGACTTGAGAGAAAAATGGATGAACTCAAAGAGAACCTCAAAAAAGAAATAAGAAAAATATAAAAAGAAACCATCAGACATGAAAAATACAGTAAGTGAAATGATAAACTAAACTAGAGGGAAGCAAGAGTAGCTTAGAGGATGCAGAAGAACAGGTCGATGATCTGAAACACAGGGTAGTGGGAATAATCTAAGCTGAACAGTAAAAAGGAAAAAGAATTTTTTAAAATGTGGATAGGAAACACAATAGTTCAAAATCTTTCTGACACAGCAAAACAAGTTTAAGAGGAAAGTTTATAGCAATACAGGCTTACCTTAACAAACTATAAAAAAAAACTCAAAACATCTAACTTTATACCTAAAGGAACTACAAAAACAAGAATAAACAAGCTCAAAGCTAGTAGAAGGAAAGAAATAATAGAGACCAGAATGGAAATAAGTGAAACAGAGACTAACAAAAACAACAGAAAAGATCAATGAAACTAAGTGCTGTTTCTTTGAAAAGAGAAGCCAAATTGATAAACCTTTACCCAGACTCATAAAGAAAAAAAGAGAATAGACCCAGATGAATAAAATCAGAAATGAAAGAGAAGTTACAATTGACATCATAAGAAATACAAAGGATTATAAGAGACTACTACAAAAAATTTTACACCAACAAATTGGACAACCTAAACGAAATGGATAAATCCCTAGAAACATACAGTCTTTAAAGAGTGAATCAGGAATAGAAAATCTGAACAGACTGATTACTGGGACTGAAATTGAATCGGTAATCAGAAAACTCCCAACAAACAAAAGTCAATTCTAGAACCGGCTATCTTCACAGGTGAATTCTACCAAACATTTAAAGGAGAGTTAATACCTATCCATACAAGATACACAAAATGGTTTATATGTTTTAAAAATATCATTTCCTCCTGGGAAACCCCTTTGAACTCTACAGTGTTCAGTTAACTGGGGAACTGACTACCCTAGTCTGTGCCATTTGGCCAGTTATGCAACATCTCATTCTTAATCCTCAGGGTTTGTTGAAAACACTGATGGCATTATTAAGGCTTAATCGGCAAAAGTTGTAGAGTCTTCAAATACCCTAGCCAAAGGCACTGCCATTAGTCCTTATGAGTCTCAGATCTACCCTTTTTTGGAACCCATAAACTCTCACCGTTTGAGATAATCACAAGACACCCAGTGCACATGGCTCCTGCTTCCTTCAACCTACAACTGGTAAAGGGGGATATACTTCAATATTGTAAAGTCCTAATTATTTCCACTAAGAATAATCACGCTTTCATAGAACTATCTTTCCACAGCAGGTCCCTTCAACATGACATCTTGCAGTCTGGAGATTTTGTATATTAGAAAAGTTATCTCCAGAAAGACTCTTTTTTCTACCCCATTGGAAAGGAACCAACCCTTGTGCTGCCACAGCCCAAGGAATAGACTCTTGAATCCATGTGCCACAGCTAAAGAAAGCACCAAATCCCCGACTGGGCCTGTGCACCAAATCCCCGACTGGGCCTGTACACCAACGTGTGACTTGAAAATAAATATTTCCAGGAACTGAAGCAGATCACGTCTGAGGCAGACAGCTTTCACAAGATGACTGGACCAGGCCTATATTACTTTTGCTTGCTATTGCTTCTTGCCTAATTTCTTCCCTCTTTCTTGGCCCAATCTACTGCAAAAGGGGGAACCCTTTCTGACTGTTAAATATGTCACCAGGAATTCCAATCTGCTCATGATGTCAGAGATCCCTTAGTCTTTAATCCATTTCCCTGTACCCAAGGGAAATAGAAACAAGCTAACTCCTCTTTGCGAGGCTTTTAGAAAAGAACACTTTGTGCTGGAATGGTTCCTCGCAGAACGTCTGTTCCTCATCTTATTCTGTATAATCATTTTTAATCTTTACACCTGTTGCCTGTCAAACCTTTGTAGAAATGACATGCCCAAAAGGGTAATGTTAGCTCAGCACTTCAAGATTCTCTCCAACACTTAAGACATAGACCAGGTGGGAAGTGCCTGAAGATTCTCCCTCTTACCCTTCATCGTTGTTCAACGTGGCCTCAACGGTTTCCAGCCGGCATACTTCCCTCCAGCACGACAACCAAGAAATGTCCTTCTTGGCACCAAGAGATAAAGCCCACTTTAGTGAACAAAATCACTAACTACAAGAAAACCTGCCTCTTGATCAGCAATACTTTCAAGTAAAGATCTTGATCAAAATGGGGAAATGTGAAAATAAATAAAGAAAACTTCATTAAAGTGGAGTCAGGAAGCCCTGAGGGGTAGTTCTCATGTACTACCATCCACTGTAAGAAGCATAGCTTAAATGCTCCAACAGAGAGAAGCTGGCAAAACAGCTGGTTCTTTTTCTTTTTTTTTAAGGCTAACATGCTTAAAACAAGAAAATTTCATGATATCTTACGGACACAATTTATATTGTTTCTTCTCAGCTTTGGTCATATTAGGCTTTTTAGGTTTCTACTAATTTTATTGTGGAAGAAAATTTCATGAAGGCAGTAAGTTAAGCATACCAAGGGAGCTGGACTTCTGTAACACTGAAAATCTGCAAAGCTATCATTTCTAGTTTTCAAACATATATGTTTTTTACTTTAATTTAATCATCAGAAGTTTGGGCTACCTCCGCAGTGCAGGAAAGACAGCACTTCACTCTATCTATGTGTCCTAAAGTGTTCCTAAATAACTTCTTATTCATAGTAAAACAAACAGAACAAAACAAAACAAAACAAGGTAGGTTGAAATGAGGGGCTATGTTCTTGCACAATGGAATAGACCTGACTCTGCCTGCCCTTTCTGTGACTAGAACACCTCCAAGAGTGAAAACTACATTTCCATGAGCATTGTGGGAAACATATGCAAGGAGGCTACCAAATTCTATACATGGCCATCTGAGTTTAAAGAAAAGTCCAAAGTACAAATGCTTGTTTCAAAATTTTTTTCTTTAATTTTATGAGGTAGGAGAAGGAGGACCACAACATTCCATTTTATGCCAGACTTTGAATTGACTAACATATTTGTGTCTGCTTTTATCATAGGGATTAAGCATGACTGATTGGGACACTTTCATGGTTGGCTAATTTAAAAAGCAATCTTAGCATAGTCATTCTGGGCCAACAGGCCACAAAAACTACACAGCCAAAATAGCATTAAATAGGTCAAGTGTTACTTTCTCATCTAGAGCCTGCAGAGATTGGTGAGGCCAGCGGTCACAAGTCAAGAGTTCACCCTATGCTTCTCAGAGACGGCAGGAAAGAAGAAAAGCACCAACTTTCACAAGATGCCTGATGCTGGGGGTGGGGGGTGGGGTGCAAAGTCTAAGACAGAAAAGCAAGAAGAGAAAAGTCCTCTGCTTAGGATATAGAGCTGCAAGAAAAAAACAGGAGAGTTAAAGAACAAAAGAGACTGAAGGTGTGGGCCATGAGTCCTGGCCCTTGACAGAGACTTGGCCCTCTCCAATCCCACCCCCAGAGCTTTGGAGCATCCAGCTAAACCCTATACTACTACAGCTCTCACTGGGAGCCAGTGTGCAATTATTTCAACGAAAGGAGGCAACAGTGATCTCCACACTGCGGACCCTTTGGAGAGAAGCAGCAGCCCCCTGTGAAGGGCACTCAGGAGAAACCATAAGATCTAATCCCCTCAGTTTTCATCCTGCACCCACATGTCCCACTCTCTAAAAGAAGACAGAAACAAGCTCTGTGAGGTAGAAATGAAGGCACTCATATTGACTTACAGGTGAGAACCAGTCTTCTTAAATCACAACTGATAAAACCAAATTGTCTTACCAAAAGGAATAACCCTGCTGAAGTATGGTTATAAAATCAACAAATTTATACTGTCATCATCAATGTTTCTCATTTGAGTGTTGCTAAACTCTTTAAAAAGATTCATTTTAACCACTAACACACTTCAATATAAGCATAGGTATGTATGTAAATCCCAGAACTGTCCCTACACAGTTCTGCAGAACTAAACATAATTTAACACAACAGTAAGAAAGAGAAAGCACTAACATAAAATATCTACCTAGAGAGTACAGAATAAAGAAAACATAAATACATGAAGATGTACTGTGGGAGGCAACATTAAGGTAAGGATAACAATGTTTATATGTTCCTGAATGAGTCTGATGGCTAAAGTGAGTCTAAAAAATTCAAAATCCTCTGTCATCCAACATAGATTGCCAACTAAAATTTTTGCAGAGTGTTAACGGGAAAACATTCAACCTAAACATGATCCCATGAGCTATTTATATTTGCATTTTCCAGATGGAGGCATCACGGGAAGAGCTTTTATTTCCTTCAAACCCCTCCATTTAATCCTCTGCTTTCAGGTCATCTCATCTCCCAACAGACCTATTTTTAGCACCCCTTATTACTCCTTTGATTCATTTATCTCCACTCTCATCATTCCCTGAAGCAGGGCAAAACTGCTTGATGTAGGAAGAACAAACACAGATTTCCTGATGCAAAAGGCGAGTTATTCTAAAGCTACCAGAGGATTTTAGATTTTCATAGCCTTTCCAATTTATTCTGCTACACATCTTCTGAGTAAGCAGATGTAGAAAGTGTGTTGCCAGAAAAACATCGGCAATGTAAACACACACCAAATATAAATTAAATTCACTCTGAATGAAAACACTATGTTTACTTTCATACAGTGCAAGTGGATTATTAAAACCTACCTTTTAGCATTTGGCACATGGTACCGAAATCCTTTCAGAGTCCACTTATCCATTTACCATTCAGTTTTCTCATCCTCCACTTTTACTTGGGTCTCATTATTCAATAATGCAGCTAATATATTTTGAGGCCTCCTGTGTGTGTGGGAGTGCACTAAGCACAGAAACCAGAACAAGCAGGCACGGAACTCACCCTCAGGAGCGGCCAGGCCAGAGGGGAACAGTCTTAAAGCAAGTGATACACAATGAAGGTAACATGAGGAAGTATGCTCAGGAGACATTCCGGGGCAACCAAGACAAAGGTCAGTTCATGGTGGGGAGGGGAGGGGCTGACCACTGTGTGAGAGAAGCCAGGACACCAGCTTCCAAAAGAGGGTCCAGGGCAAGGAAAGACCTTCTGGTCAGAAAGAAGAGGACACGTAAAGGTATTGAAAATAAATGATGAGCTGAGAGGCTAGAGATGGGATCAGAAACTTGAATGTGGTGTTATTCCATCTTTTAGTCACTCCAAGGTAATTAGGTGGTGACCCTGATGTTTTTTGTGTTTGTTTGCATCTTTTTTCTTAAAGAAGGCTGGAGAGCCCCTGTGGGTCCTGACTAGAAAGCTCATTAAGCCTGTTTAACTGAGCCAATGGGAAGATACAACCTCCTCAGTCCGGTACATTTCTGCCTCACCTCAGACATCAGTGTACGTGGAGAACCCAGAAGACAGAGGGGACACAAAACAAAATACCAGGATCTGAGACTGGTTCATGACCATTATCATGATTCTGCTATAAAAATGCAAATAGTTCTATGCAGGGTCATATCTCAAAAACCATATCAGTTAGTAGCAGGGACTATCAGCAGAATAGGATGAAAAAGAGGGCAGGTAAAAGGGAGAATTATTTAGAGACTCAAGTACAACAATAATGGGGTTAAAAGGGCACCAGAGACACAATGCCTACTTCACAGTTTGGTTTGGACCAGCTTTTCTCAACTAGCCCAGCTAATACGACAATAAGTATTACTTTTTGTGTTAGCCATTCTGGGTTAATTTAGTGAAATGTATCTCCCATTATGTGATACCAAACTGGCACCAGTTCAGAGACTCTCTGAAAGGAATAAAAATAAGATAGAAGAACAACAGACACCTGGAAAGGGTAATGTTAAATGCTATTTGAATTGTTGAAGAGCTTAGGAAAAACATGGGAAACCCAAAATTGTTACAGAGCAAATACAGCATTGAAGTAAAAACATGACTTAGAGTACCCAAAAAAGAGAAAATTTCACAGACCAATCTCATGTATAAATAGTAATGCAAAAATCCTAAAGAAAATATCAGCAAATAGATTCAGCTGCCTGTTAAGAGAATACAATGTGATGAAGGGTAATTTATTATAGAAATTCAAGAAGAGTCTAGTGTTAGAAAATCCAGTCCTGTATTTCATAGGCCTAAAGAGATAAACCATACAATCATTCTTATTGGCACAGAAAAAGTATTGTGGAAAAAAATTCAAAAAACAATCTCCATAAAAACATTCACTACAATATGAATAGATGAGTCATCAGCCTGGGTCCTTCTGGGTAAGCAGAAAGCGCATCAGGTATTTCAACAGAGGAGATTTAACAAAGACAGTTGGTGAAATAGGTGTTGGAGGACTGGCACAGCAGAGAGAGGACAATGAGGTACCTCAGAGATAATAAATGCAGGAGGCAGCTACCACCTGTAGAGTTGGGGGTGGGAGAGGAAGGAGATTAGGTTACAAGAATGTGGGAGCTCCAAGGAGAGGCCCCACAAAGCGGGAGCTCAGAACTGTGGGAAGGGCCGCGCTGCTCAGGCATAGTTGAGAGTAAGTGCCTCTTAGTGGGGGCTCATATCTCTGAGGAGGGGGCACTGTGTGGCTTCTGCTGGTACCTGTGAGGGGGAGTGGTGAGGCTAGTTCTGCCAGTCTAGAGAAAAAGCTGGAGGCTGAGGTAAAATACCTCTGACAGGAACAGGAGACAGGAAGTGCTTCTCCCTCCTCCCACCTTCCAAGCTCCCCCTAATGCTCCCCATTGACAGATCCCAACAGGAAGCAGCTGTCAAGGGCAGCTGGGAAATGTAGTCTGCAGAGTCCCAGCCCCAACACTAGAGAGTATAGCATGTAAGAGCAAGGGGAAGCTGAGAGACTAAGGGTAAATGTGCAACACAGATGGTCAACTTCTGAAACATAATAAGATATACTTATCTCAACTCAAAAGCCTGCTTATGCTTAATAGGGAAACACAGAGACACGGGAAACACAAGGATTCACAAGAAACTAAGAATGGTGATTAACTAAATTTCCATAAAAGTGAGGAAGAATGGGATAAAGAATTCTCACTGATACAGTTTTACCTGTTTTAAGTTTTGAAGCTTGTAAATGTTTTACCTATGCAAAAATTGACCTAAAAGTAAAATTAATAAGCAATAACAGCAAATGCTGCCAAATTAAATCTTTAATCCCTGTAGTGAAGAGATACCAGCACACAAAATGTTTTTGCTGTTACCTTTCTCCACTCCCCCAAGTCCCATTACTAAAATCTTAGGTGTAGAGACAGGAAAAAACAACCAAATAATAACAGATCCAATTTATTCTTTGACTCTACATATAAGACAGAGAAACTCTCAGGAAATTGCAGGTATAGACAAAGAAGAGAAGAAAGGAAGCACCAACACTAATTTGAATGAATGACAAATTTCTTATCTGATTACACATCACTATAAGATAAAGGAAAGACTAATGTTTCAGGCCAGAAACTAAAATACAGGACAAAATATCCTTAGTTCAACAAACTAGAACAAATAGTTCAAAAATTCATATGGAAACACCAAAGACCCCGAATAGCCAAAGCAATCCTGAGAAGGAAGAATAAAGTGGGCAGGAATCTTGCTCCCCAACTTCAAGCTCTACTACAAAGCCACAGTAATCAAGAAAATTTGGTACTGGCACACGAACAGACCCACAGACCAGTGGAACAGAATAGAGAGTCCAGACATTAACCCAAACATATAAGGTCAATTAATATATGGTAAAGGAGCCATGGACATACAATGGGGAAATGACAGTCTCTTCAACAGTTGGTGTTGGCAAAACTGGACAGCTACATGTAAGAGAATGAAACTGGACCACTGTCTAACCCCATACACAAAAGTAAATTCGAAATGGACCAAATACCTGAATGTAAGTCATGAAACTGTAAAATTCTTAGAAAAAAATATAGGCAAAACTCTATTAGACATAAACATGAGCAACTTCTTCATGAACATATCTCCCCAGGCAAGGGAAACAAAAGCAAAAATGAACAAGTGAGACTATAACAAGCTGAAAAGCTTCTGTATAGCAAAGGACACCATCAATAGAACAAAAAGGCATCCTACAGTATGGGAGAATATATTCGTAAATGACAGATCCGAAAAGGGTTGACATCCAAAATATATAAAGAGCTCACACACCTCAACAAACAAAAAGCAAATAATCTAATTAAAAAATGGGCAGAGGAGCTAAACAGACAGTTCTTCAAAGAAGAAATTCAGATGGCCAACAGACACATGAAAAGATGCTCCACATTGCTAGTCATCAGAGAAATGCAAATTAAAACCACAATGAGATATCACCTCACACCAGTAAGGATGGCCAGCATCCAAAAGACAAACAACAACAAATGTTGGTGAGGTTGTGGAGAAAGGGGAACCCTCCTACAGTGCTGGTGGGAATGCAAATTAGTTCAACCATTGTGGAAAGCAGTATGGAGGTTCCTCAAAAAGATCAAAATAGAAATACCACTTGACCCAAGAATTCCACTTCTAGGAATTTACCCTAAGAATACAGCAGCCCAGTTTGAAAAAGACAGATGCACCCCTATGTTAATCGCAGCACTATTTACAATAGCCAAGAAATGGAAGCAACCTAAGTGTCCATCAGTAGATGAATGGATAAAGAAGATGTGGTACATATACGCAATGGAATATTATTCAGCCATAAGAAGAAAACAAATCCTACCATTTGCAACAACATGGATGGAGCTAGAGGGTATTATGCGCAGTGAAATAAGCCAGGCGGAGAAAGACAAGTACCAAATGACTTCACTCATATGTGGAGTATAAGAACAAAGAAAAACTGAAGGAACAAAACAGCAGCAGAATCACAGAACCCAAGAA
This sequence comes from Manis pentadactyla, assembly GCF_030020395.1. Classification (NCBI taxonomy): domain Eukaryota; kingdom Metazoa; phylum Chordata; class Mammalia; order Pholidota; family Manidae; genus Manis; species Manis pentadactyla. Next base: position 17,297,774 of record NC_080034.1, on the reverse strand, counting down.
TGGACTAACAGTTACCAAAGGGAAAGGGACTTGGAAGGATGGGTGGGAAGGGAGAGACAAAGGGGGGGAAAGAAAGGGGACATTATGATTAGCATGTATAATGTTGGGGGAGGCACGGGGAGGGCTGTGCAACACAGAGAAGACAAGTAGTGATTCTACAGCATCTTACTATGCTGATGGACAGTGACTGTAATGGGGGTTGTGGAGGGGACTTGGTGAAGGGGGGAGCCTAGTAAACATAATGTTCCTCATGTAATTGTAGATTAATGATAGCAAAATAAAATATATATATATCCTTAGTTATAGCTCCCCTTTTGTATACAGTCTTCAAGGACAGAGTTCCAGAATTCCATGTATGTTCCTAGCTTTTGCTTTTTTTCCTATATAACAAGACTACAGATGGGTTTAAATTCTGTGAACATCCATTTGAGGCTAAGAATTAACTCTTTTGATTGCCTCACCTGATGAATTTTTATATTTCTGTCTGAAGTGAATTAGCTGAATGAGACCTAATGTCCTTGTCGTTAGCATTAGCAGTCACTTTTCCAATATTCAGTCATTTATATAAAAAAAGACACAAAAAAGACAATAAAATGTTCAAATAATCACACAAATGCTGCTGAAAAAAGACAGTAGTGCTGCTGAAACTGGTTATAGGCAGGCAGCTCTCAAAATATTCCTCTGTCATGACTGAATGACATAATCCAAAATCCTGACATGAAAACCTGTTTAGAGATGGCATTAGTTCCCTACATACATGAAAAGGTTTTCTATACAATCAGAAACATGAACAGGCAAGCAACCCCTGATATTGCAAAATTCCAATTTCAGATACTTCTTGCTGCTTCCCTGTCAGTCTTTTTCAACCTGTGATGAATTAGGTTGAAGTGATTATCCTATAATTATACCTACCTGCATTCTTCAGAATGGAAATAGCATTCTGAGTAGAATCGAGGGAAGAAGTTTAGGGAAGAAAAGTAAAGGGTATTTTAAAGCTCAGCAAACCGAGATAAGTCCCTGAAGAAAATATTCTGGGAAGCCAAAAAAAACAGGCATGAGAGCAGTGGGCACTTAGAGAGGCAGGAGAAAAAGGAGAAAGAGGGAGGAAGGAAAAACAGGAGAACCAAATTCCATCTACTTTGTAGCTGGAATTTGTTTTCTCAAATATGCCCCAGTGACTCCAATTATTCTACCCACTCAATCCCACTCATCCATTCATCAAATATTTAACAAAACAGTGACCCCACCCAAGGCTATGCAGACAAGATGAAAACTACATAGTACCTGCCCTGGAAAGACCGATGTATAGATCTCTACATCTGGTACCCTCATCCAATCCCGGAGGGGAGAATGTTTGGGAGAATTAAGGGAGGATTGCGAGGTAAAGAGGAGAAGAGGTGATGTTTAATCCTTGTTTTGAAGTATGAATAAGAGTTTGCCACAAAAAGAAAAGAGGAGAAGAATTCCAACAATAGCAATAATTGAGACACGAACACACAGGAGACAGTGAACATTCTGCAAATGGGCCTTGCTCATTTTGAGTTGGGGCATGTACACTGGAGGCAGGGTGGATCTGGGACTGAGTAAGGGGGTACCAATCCTGTAAGCAACAGGAAGTCATTAAGTAAAAAGAGCGGCAGACAGGATCTCATTATAAATAGTCAACTCTGCCAGCAGTATAATCAAGGTGACCTGGAAGCCAGAGCCAAGGGGACCGGATAACAGATGACTGTAGTCTGTTCCTACACTGTCTCTTGCCTACGAGCTTTACTTTTGTCACTATTACATTTTATTTCATTAGATTCTACTCATCTTCCCAGCTATTGCCCTTACCAGATGACTAGAAAATTTATCCTCCAAACAGACACATTTTTAAGAGCGAATGGCAATACTCAGACAGGATACTAAAACAATAGGCATAACCTAAACTTCTTCCTGACAAAGGTGGTTACAAAAATCTCTTCATCACTGGGGGTTGTTAGCCCAGCACGTATTTTGATTGGAGAAAAATGTCCACTCTTGCTATTCCACTTTGTTTTGTTTTTTTCAATTACGTTTTGACCTGCTCTGAGTTTACACCTTCCAGCATACTAGTGTAAATGGTTCAGCTCAAGAGGGAAACGGTTTATTAATTGTTGTTCATCAGCCCACCAGTGCATTTTACTGGGGCATGTGTAGGGTCTCCACCGTCAAAATGGAAAGATCATCCATTTTGTCACCATCCCAGGTTGCCCGTCCTCTGCCCCCGAGGTGGCTGGCCCTTCCACATGTCAGTTCGTGTGCACTCAGGAAACACAATTTGAACATTCATCTTAAAAAAGTATAATTAGGAAACTCGAGTTTCTTAAAAAAAAAAAAATACTAAAACATATTCCAAAGCCAAATATCGATACTCACTACAAGAGTTTCCTACTATTTCTTTGAACAATATAGATACACAAAGAGTTACCCAATACATCTACAAAAATACATTTTTTTTACTTCTCTGGATTATTCACATGTACTCTCCCTATCAGTTGGCAGTATCTCTGTTTTTCTAAGCTACACGCACTAGTTCAGCTTTAATTAAAGGCCTGTTGCCATAGTTTCTCAGAGAAAAGCTCAAGGCATGCTTCAGTCCATTATTTCTTTGAGGTTTCTAGAGAAATTGTAATATAGCAGTTGCCAGCCAAAATTTCCCAATTTTAACTCCCACCCAGTACAGCATATGACTCAGACAGATAGCTAGGTATTCTAAATATTTTAGGAGAGTCTAAATAACTAGGAATGTTATTTAAAATTCAGCCTTTGGTTTCTTCTGTTTTGCCATATCAGGAATGTAACTAGCAGACTACAGCTTAGTTAGACAGCAGATCGAGGGGGAGTCAGACTAACAAACACACTGACTGCATCTGTGGAAAACAGCAGCACATTTTTCTTTCTAATAATAATGGAGGAAAAACACCATCTTTATATGTTATGATAATCAACTTGCTTCATACTTTCGAATAATTCGGAAGTGTAAATTTGGATATGCTTGAAAAAGGAACTCTCAGAAAACAGATTAAATAATGGAAATTCATTTCTTTAAACATTTTAAAAATTAAAAAGGGTTGCTCAGAGAACCTTATTTCTTAAAGCTCTAAAATTTGATTCCATCTGAGCCCCACTCTGCTCTCAGATGGCGATTACCACCATCTCTTAAGTCCTGAAGAGCAAACTCAAAGGTTATTCTGAGCTTTCAAGGTTAAAAAATGTGAATTAACGCTGATCCCTATGAACCTTGGAAAAGGCAAATAAATGAAATGCTGGTTCAGCTCCCTGTAATTTGACCCCACGTTTCTGCTTCTAGGTAGCTGTGGACTGTGTAGGTAAAAGGACCAGGGTTGCAATCTCAGCTCTGGGAGCAACCTTAGTATAACCTTGGACAAGTGATTATTAAATGAGATAGGCCATATGTAAAGGTAGGAAAGCTCTCAGAAAATGTCAGCTATTATCACTTCCCCATAATTAGGTCATCTCCAGGACAGGATGTGGGGCAGGATGAGATCTCACTATTTCAGAAAAGCCCCAAATCACCCTGCTTCCTTTGACTATCATTTTAAGAGCCCATATAAACTACCCAGTTACTGATTTTTGCAACTTAGATGTTACACAAATCATTTGACTTCTTCATTCCCTGTAACTAAACTTGCTTTTATTCTGTTTTTTTCTATACAAGATGAATAGATTCCAAAAAGTAATTGAGAGATAAGTGAGCCATATTTCCAACCAGGAGCATAGGGAAATTAAAGATGCCCTGTGCATGTTAGATTTGCACGTATTTACTAATGAATAAATACATGGTGAATAAATGGAGATTCCATTCTGTCATAGCCATTGTGATATGAGTCCCTTTGTCTTCCAATTAATAGGTTTACTTATTTTTTTTAATCACACATATTATCTTCACTGATTATCACAACATCCTGTAAAAAGATAGCGTAGGAATTGCTATTTCTAGTTTACCAAAACAGAAAGTGAGCCTCAGCAACACTAAGTGACTTACCCAAGGTAAACTAAGGAACAGGACTTGACCTCAGATCTTTTTACTCCTAAGTGAGGATCCTCTCCGGGTACCCCTCTCACACAGCCCTGTCACTGCAGCATAGTGAAGGCAGGCTGAGAAACAACTTCCAGCTGCTCCTGAAGTCCCATACATTTCCTGAAATGCACTTCCTCACTGTTAAACAAACATGGAGCCCATCTGCCTCTCTGCTGCACGAAAAAGATCTGAAATGGAATTTTGAGTTGTAGACTATAGACTGGGGATGACTTTGTGAATTACTATTTCTCCAGGTATCACAAGGAATATACAGAAAGTTAATCTACAACATCTCATATTTGAACCATAGTGGGAACTAAAGCTCAGCCTGCTGCGCCAAAGGCATTACCCAGGACAAACGTTCACCTGGCAGAGATTTTCAGAAAATGATCCCAGTCCTGACTAGACAAGGGTATCTGGTCATCTTCCTGCAGGATTCCTTAACTGGGGGCTGTCTCTGCCCAAGCAATCCACACACGGGCATGACCACAGCTGGCACCGGAAAGCATGCATAAAAGCAAATGTCTACGTATCTCCAGTTTCTCAAGAAACGCGGACCATACTGTTCATCAGACACTTAGAATGGCCCCCAAAGATTAAGTTCCCACAAGGCAACTTCAGAAAGGCAGAAATTAGACCTCATTATTATAAAATAATTTAAAATTTTTTCAGTTCCTATTTGTACTGCAAATTACTATTATACTGCATCACTTTTAAAAAAGTAGACAATTTCACCAAATCTTCCACCAAATATATTTGGGGTTCCTTTGGGACACCCTGCAGATTTCAAAACCAGAGGCAGTGGCACTCCACATCAGTCTGAAACGCTTGCGAATGCCTCCTGCCTCCTCCACGCAGCTCACAGTGGGGCTGGCAGCAGCAGGAATTTACTTATTTAACATTGGTTAAAGATTCTGCAGTTAATCAGTTAGCTATTTAAAACTTGCTTATGGCGTACAGCTAATTATTTCTTAATGTTCTACTCCCTGTGTAAATAACATCAGTAAGCATGATGAAATGTAGATTGTTTTCTTTAAAATCCGCAGGTAGTTCTTTACGCTCCGTCTATTTAGTTTTTAGAAACTAGAAGAAAATCCAGAAAAATCTGGAGAATTTATGAGGTCGGACAAAAAGGAGAGGAAGAAAAATAAACTGTTTCAACTGAAAACATGTTGAGGTTGGATTCCTAAAAACTCTGTATAATGATGAAATATAAGTAGAATCTTTAGTAGTACTAGAGTTATACGTGGCAATACACATCTCTATCAGCTACGTCTTAATAGATGACAAAATGCTACAAGATTTTCCAAAAAGTAAATAAATAAAAAAAGAGAATAGCAATGGGCTTATGGAAGAGAGAGGGATAGACAAATTAAAAACAGATCATGGTTCTGGTTGCAATAAAGTAGAAGAATAAGCATGTCTCCCACTAAATACAACTATATAACTGAACAGAATGCACCAAGCAGCTATTTGAAGATTCTGGAGATCAGTACAGCTGACCCTTGACCAACACGGGTTTGAACTGCATGGGTTCACTTATACCTGGATATTTTTCAAAAAACATGTTGGGAAAATGTTTAGAGATTTGCAACAATTTGAAGAAACTGACAGAAAAACCATGCAGTCTGGAAATATTGAAAAAATTAAGAGGAAGTTCAGAATGTCATGAGTGAATAAAATATCTGTAGATATTAGTCTACTTTAACATTTACTACCATAATCAACAGTAGGCTATAAGCAGTTAAGTTTCTGGGGAGTCAAAAGTTACACAGGGGTCATCTTCCTAGGTTGACAGATAGTAACTGCACCAGTGGGGGTGAGGATTTAATAATATGAGTAACTATTGAACCACTGTGTTGTATACTTGAAACCAATATAAGATTGTATATCAACAATACCTGAATAATAAAAAAGAAGTTACACGTGGGTTTTCAAGAGCACAAGGGGTGAGTACCCTTAACTTCTGCATTGCTCAAGGGTCAACTGTAGTACAAAGGGCTTTAAATAAAAGGGCCAGAATTCAAAGTACCACCAAACCAGTGGTAATTTTTGCCATTTTTGACCTCCAGTACCTCCCAGACTAATGCAATGAGGCAGCACAGCCTAAAAGCCAGAGCTGGGTACTGAGGCTCAGACAAAGACAGCTCCAGAGCAAGCTCCCTTATTCTGTCTTGAGGAGTGAGAAAGGGAATTCTTAAGGCTCAGACAGAGTACAGAAATCCCCCATTACTTTCCCTGAGTCCTCTTAAGCCCCAGCCTTCCAGCAATCTCATAGGCAATGACATTAGGAGTCCCAGTAGAATGGAAACTAAAATTCTTAGGAAGGTAACCTTCCTCTCTGATCCCAAGAGACTGGGTTAAATTCCCACGGCTTTATATTATGTTTCTCTCTTCCTGCCACTGGCTCTGGATGCAAGCATAGTCTCAGATGTATGCAACAGAACAGGATAATGAAAGCCCCTACTTTCTGCTAAACAAACAGAAACAGTATCTGAAAGTACGACTAACCACAGAGAAACTAAAGAGAGTAAAAGGGACTGTTATTAGGCCAACAAATTAGACAATTTAGATGAACAAATTCCCAGAAAGACACAAGTTACTAAACTGACTCAAGAAGAAATAGAAAATCTGAAGAGGCATAAAAAGTAAAGAAATTGATTATTTAAGTTTTATGTTGATCATTTCAAATACTTCCACAAAGGAAACATCACCTCAAATGGCTTCACTGAGGAACTCTATCAACTATTTAATAGAATTAATAACAATAATTCACAAACCCAGAAAATAGAGAAAAATTCAAAATGGAACATAGACTACATGTAAGAGCCAGAACTGTAAAATTTTTAGAAATAACATAGCAGAAAAATTTCATGATACTGGCTGAGGCAAGGAGTTCTAAGATATAACACCAAAAGCATGATTTATAAAATAAAATAATTGATAAACTGGACTAAAAAATGTTAAGCTTTGGCACTTAAAAATATGCCATTATGTAAATGAAAAGACAAACCACAGACTATATGAAAACATTTGCAAATCCTATGTCTATTAAAGGATTTGTATCCAAAATACATAAAGAACTCTAACAACTCAGAAAGACACAGAACCCAACTTGAATATGGGCAAAGATTATCCCTGGTATGATTCCATCCTGCATGCCTGTCCTCTGGAACCATAGTTATTTACCTCCATCCACCGTCTCTCCCACCTGTATGTTCCACACCCTATAGAAGACTCAATGGACATGGACATGAGCTCCCTGAGGCCCCAGAGCTATCTTTCAGTTGTGAACTTAAAATTATCATTTTAAGGTTTATAATGATGAAAATGAGCACCAGTTATCTTTAGGAATGATCAATTTAGGGGCGAGTGCAAAGAGTGAACTGTACATTGTTGAAGCAGAGGAAGAGAATTATGAAGGCAGTTCAATCAAAGTAACACTGGCAACTTAGAAAATGTCTGTACCATCAATGATTTCCCTTGAAGACTGAAATAATACCACCTGTGGTCTTATATTTGAAATGTGATTCAGGGCCTATGCCTCTCAGGGGGCAGCATTTAGTAGCTGTAGAGGAAGATGCAGTCAGAAGGGGAGGAGGAGGAGGGTGTGAAACTCCTAACTATACCCGGAAAGAAAGCAATCTGCCCCTGGAAGTAGTAGCAATGTTCCACCGAAGAAAGTAAAACTTGCTGCTGATGAAGAAGATGATGATGATGACAATGACTTTGATGAGGCGGAAGCTAAAGAAAAAGTTCCAGTAAAAAAATCAACACAAGATTCTCCAGCCAGAAATGCACAAAAATCAAACCAAAATAGAAAGACCCACACCAAGATAAAAAGGTCAAGAATCCCTCAAAAACAGGAAAAGACTCCTAAAACACAGAAAGGACCTTGTCTGTAGAAGACATTAAGGCAAAAATGAAAGCAAGTATAGAAAAAAGTGTTTATCTTCTCAAGTGGAAGCCAACATCATCAATTATATGAAGAACTGCTCCAGATGACTGATCAGAAGGTTACTCAAGATCTTGGCAGTGGAGGAAGTCTCTTTAAGAAAATAATTTAGACAGTTTGTTAAAATTTTCCATCTTGTTTCATTTCTGTTAAAGTTGATATCTGGTATCCTTTTTATAACACAGGGTGAGAACTTTCCCTTCCGTATCTGATAAATGTAGTCCATTGCCAAGAATGTGTTGTCCAAAATGCCTATTTAATTTTTAAAAATGGAATTCCACCCTTTGCTTGGTTTTAAGTATGTACAGAATGTTATGATAGGACATAGTGGTGGTGTTCAAACAAATGGACATGGTGGGGAGACAAAAACATACATGTGAAATAACATCAGTATTTTAATAAAGCAGAAGTTAAAAATTGAAATGGCCAAAGATTTGAACATTTCACCAAGACAAGTTATAAACTATTAATAAGCACATGAAAAGATGTTCAAAATCATTAGTAGTTAGGGAAATGCAAATCAAAACCCACTAGAATGGCTATCATCAAAAGACAGACAGTAGCAAGTATTGCCAAGGATGTGGAGAAACTAGAGCCCTTATACATTGCTGGTAAGAATATTAAACTGTACAGTCACTTTTGAAAACAGTTTGACAATTTCTCTAAAGATAAACTTACCATGCAAGCTAGCAATTCTACTACTAAGTATCTGCCCAAGATAAAAGAAAACATATGTGCACACAAGTTTTTAAGTAAATATACAAAGCAGCATTACTTACAATAGATACAAATTGAGGAAAAATATCCAATATCCAACAATTGGTGAAAGGAAAAAGAAGTGTATATATATATTCAAAATATACCAAAATGTGGTATATTCAAAGAATGGAATACTATTCAGCAATAAAGATGAACAAACTAATGATACATGCTACAACATGGATAAACCTCAAAAACATTAAGCTACATGAAAGAAGTCAGAAGCAGAAGACTACAAATTATATGGTTCTACTTATATTCAATGTCCAGAAAAGGCAAATTTATTAACACAGAGTAGATTAATGGTTTTGTGGGCTAAGGGTGGAAACAGGGACTGACTGCAAATAGGCATGAGAAATCTTTCTAGGATATGGAAAATATTCTAAAACTGGAAAATAATACGTCAAAAAAAGTGTTGAAAAATTAAGTCAGCCCTGGAAATTTCAGGTGGAATTTCCATATATATTAAAGCCAAGATATTGGAAAAGATTAATGGAAAACAATTTAAAAAGCTTAACATGAGTGCTTTAGGGAGAGTAGACAGAAGCAAACTAGAGATGAATCAAAAGATTACCTATGGTAGACTGCAAAGAGGCTGTCACAGTATTGTAAACTCCTCCCATCAAGACTCTATTTCCCTCATTCCCTAATGACTTGCTTTGGCCAAAACAATGTGTGAGCAGAGGCACTAATACGAATTCAGAGCCTAGATCTCAAGAGGCCTCACACACTTACTCTTGCTGCTTTGGGAACCCGAATCCAACCACATGTGAACCAACCTGGACTGGCCTTTTGAAGAGGAGAGACCTGTCAGGAAACTGTGAGTTGGCCAGAAGCTGCCCAAAGTCACAGGAGTAGGTTTCAACTGCAACGAGACAAGCCTAACTCAGACCAGAACAACCTTCCACCAGGGTGCAGCCCAAATTGCCCATCTCCAGAACTGTGAGCTAAAGTTAATGTTGTAAGTGGTCTGTTATAAAGCATAAACTAACTAATAGACTGACAGGGAGCAAAGGACTGATAGATAACAGAATGAACCAAATGGCTGGGTTTTGTGAATGTCTCCAGTAAGGACAGGCCTCACAGACACAACAACAGAAAAACAATCCATGCGATTGACTCAGGTCTGGGAATTGTCAGTCACGGTAGCAGAGGAACTAACTGCACAAAGGAAGCAAAAATAACAATGAAGCTTCTCTACACAGCTGAGCAGAAAGGCAAGTGAAGTCAGAAAGTGCTGACAGGCTGAACCCTAGAGAAGATTTAGGACCAGAGGTCACAGTGAAGGTGAAGAAGAAACTCATTAGAAGCTTATTATGAGGTACTAACAAGCAATTGGATGGACAATGAGAGGTTATTTCAGAATTCACGATCTGGGAGTTAGAGTTCCAAGACATAGGAAATGTACATAGGCTGGGTGGTTGGATGGATGGATGGGTGGATAACTAATGGGCTATAGATAGGTGTTAGTCCATTAGTTATCCACTAACGGATATAAAGCTGTACTGAATATTCTCTTACTCTTTTAATGTCTATGGGTGCTAAACTTACACACTCTCTTCCATGTATCTTACCAGTAATTTTTGTTTTTTTCTTGATCAGTCTAGCTAGATGTTTATAAACTTTCTTGGTCTTTCCAAAGAACCAACTTTGGCTTTGTTAATTTTCTCTATTGTATGTTTTTTCTCTATTTCATCCATGTTTGCTCTTATATTTATTATTTTCTTCCTTTTACTTACTTTGTTTACTTTGCCTTTTTTTATCCCCTGGCTTCTTAATTTTAAAAATTTGTTATATTTTAGACTTTTCTTTTCTAATATAGGCAAATAAGCTTTGTATGTTTCCTCTGAGCACTACTACGGCAGCATCCCACAATTCTGAGATATTGTGTTTTCATTATCACTCAGTTCAAAATATTTTATAATTTCCCACAGTTTCTTTTTTGATGCATGGATCACTTAGAAGAATGTTATTTCATTTCCAAATACTTGAGGTTTTCACGGAGCTATTATTATTATTGATTTCTAGTTTGATTGTACTATGATCAGAGAACATACTTTATATGATTTTAATCCTTTTAAATTTATTGTGACATGTTTTGTGGCCCAGAATATAGTCTGACTTTATGAATGAGTTGTGTGAGGATGGTGCTCTATAAATACCAATTAGGTCAAGATAGCTGATGGCGTTAAGATCACCTACATTTTTACTGATTTTCTGTATGGATATTCTATCAATTGCTGAGAGAAGTATGTTAAAATCATCAAGTATGATTACAAAATTGTCTATTTATCCCTTAAATTATGACAATGTTTACTCCACATATTTTGAGGCTCTGTTCTAGGTACATACACATTTATAGTTTTGTCTTCCTAAGCAATTAGCCCTCTTATCATTATGGAACATCCTACTTTCTCTCTCAATACTATTTGCCTTGATATCTATTTTATCTGATATTAACACAGCCATTCTAATCTTAGGCTTATTGTTTGCAACACTTATGTTTTTCCATCTATTCACTTTCAACCTAACTAAGTCTTTAAGTATACCTCTTGTAAGTAGCATGTAGTGAGGTCTTACTATTTATCCATTCTGATAATCTCTGCCTCTGACCTGGAGTGCTTAGTTCATTCACATTTACTGTAATTATTAATATGGTTGAATTTAGGTCTAACATCTTATTTTCAATCTGTCCCCTCTGCTTTTGGTTTCCTTTGTTCCTTTATTCATTCCTTCTCTGGATCATTTGTATGTTTTTTAGAATTCAACTTGGGTTTATCATTTGGCTTTACATTGTTTTTCATTGGGTTGTTATGGAGATTAAAATATGCATCCCTAACTTTCCATTCTACTTAGAGTTAAAAATACCCTTCATATAAAATATAGAAACCTTGCAATTATACAGGAAGTTCATTGACTCCCCCATATTTCTCTATATTATAGTTGTCAAATCTCTATCTATATACATCATAAACCCTACAAGACAATGTTTTAATTTGTGCTTTAAACAATTATATGTACTTTAAAGAAATTAAGAGGCTCTTTTGTATTTACCTTGATATTTGGTATTTCTGATGCTCTTTATTCAGATTTACCACATTTCTCAAAACTGGATGAACAAGGATTACCAAAGCACATAAACCATTTGGTCCACACCTGCCATGAATGCATAAATTACACAGTAAAATTACCCCCGGTTTTTTCTATTAAGATTGTGACAGTTAAAGCAATATCACTTGGCACTAATGTGATTGTAAGCAAAACTTAAATTCAGGCATTGGAACTGAGTGACCAAACGGGTGATACAGTAAACTGGCTACAAGATAATTCAGAATATATTTACATTGCATTTTCAGATTATAAATTGAAATAAAAACATATATTAAAATTTTTGTTCAGAACTCTCACATCAAAGTATGAAAATCTCTTCAATAAGGAATAAAAATGCCAGGGAATATTTTCAACTTATTTTTAAAAGTTCCTGAATCTGTGTATTTTTGAAGTAAACACAGGATGTTAAGGCATAACTGTGGGTATGTCTGAAAGAAAAAAAGGAAAAGCATCTGTCTCTTTCCCTTAAAGTAGAAGAGGGACACAGGAATATTTGGAAAGTTACAGAATCCATAAGAACTGAGAATTAAGCTGACTTTAGATAATGTCAAATATTCATTCATTCAGCAAACGTTTACTGAGCTCTGTTCTGTGCCAGACACTGAGCTAAGAAGTAGGGACTTAGACATCTTCAAGAGCATCACAATCTTGAAGGAGAGACAAACAAAAACTCAAATATTATTATGAGGAGAGAGCCAATCAAGATTCCTGGAGGAGATGACCTATGAGCTGGGTTTTGAAGGAAAACCCTTTTTTAGACCTTTGTGTTAGACCTTTGTGTCTGAGTATTTTTGTTTTTCTTGGGGGTGGGGGGGCAATAATAGGAAAGGACGAGAAAGAGAAGCTTTCTCAGGTGAAAATAACATGGTCAAAAACAATCCTAAAAGGTCATGCTCCATTTGGAGAATCACAAGAATAGTGGACAAACGGTTAGACTAGAACTATCACAAGGACACCAGGACAGGGACCCCTTTGACGTTATGTCAAGAACATTGAACTTCATTACATTGAAGGAAGTGGGAAGCCACTGAAGGATTTTCAGTAGGGGAGATACATGGCTTACCCAACCCTTTCTCTTGCCTATCTCTACTACAGAAGCTAGGAAAAAGTAAGAGCTCATCTCCCAAGCTTCCCTTGCAGTGAGAGGTGGCTTGGGAACATAGTTCTGACCAACCATGGTACACCTTCTTACCAGTGATGTAAGAAGTACCCTAACTGGAAAGACTTCTGACCAAGATTTTGATCCTGATGAACATCCTTCCTTGGCTGTCTCTTCCCCTTCCCCTCCTCCCATCCCTGAATTTGGGCATTTTGGAGCTGTGCCAGCCATCCTGCAACCATGAGGAAAAGGCTGGGATTGTCCCAGACATACCAGCAATGACATAGTGTGGATCAAGCAACACCTGCAGCATCTCAAAGACCTCTTGCCAAGAGAGAATATAAATCCCTATTTATTAATAATCCATTTTTATGTTGGGATTACTTGAATCTGAATGTCTCCCTGACTAATAAACATTTTAAGAATTAATTTGTATTTCAGAATGATCCTAATTAGTGTGTATGGATTGCGAGGCTTGCCTGGAGGTTTATGACAGGACCTGAGCCAAGGCCCCCACCATGGGGCTGTAAGGAAGGCAGACTCCAAGGATAGTTAAGAGAGTGCAGAAAGGGTAAGGAAGGGACCTGTCACATCTGGATTTCTCATTTGAGCAACTGCAGAGGAGAGGTGTGAGGACAGCACTACTCTCCAAACAGGGGCAGATATGGTGAGGAATTAATGAATTCAGTGTTCAGCTGGAGGTGCCAACCGTACATCATATGAAAACAAGGAAAAGCAGTTGACTGTATCTGGAGGTCAAGAGTGAAGTGTGAACTTGAGATACAGATTTCAGGGCAACGATTATGTGGGGGTAAATGAAAACAGGAAGTATGGTGAGATCCTACAAGTAGAGTTTGAGTAGGGAGAGCAAAAATGAAGCCCAGCAAATCTATTAGGACAAAGGATTATTGGTTGCTTGTGGTTCGGGGTGGAGGTGGGAGGGAATACAGAGTGACTGCTAACATGTATGGGGTTTGGGGAGGGGGAATCAATGTGTTTTAAATTAAATTGTGTGATGGCTGCACAACTGTGTGAATCTACTAAAAACCACTGAATTATACATTTTAAATGGGTGGACTATGCAAAACGTGAATTACATCTCAAAAACACTCAAAAACACTGTTTAAACAATTAGGCCCATGCAAGTACCTTGGAAATACCAACATATAAGCAGGAAGAAAACCCAGTGCAGGAACAGAGAGAGCCATGGCCAGAAAAAGGAGGGAAATGAAGAGAGTATTGTTCAAAAACCTGGAAGAAAGAGTTTCAAGAAAGTATCAGAGATCAAACACAAAATAGATCAATTAAATTTAAGACCAAAGTATTTGATTTAACAATTTGGAAATCACTGATGAGTTAAGTGTGAATGATTTTAAGTAGTAACAGCAGATGCCAGGTTATACTGAGTTGAGGAATAAATGAGAGGTGAGGAATGGGAGGTGATAAATACCCTTTTTCAGGAAACTTTTCTTGCCAAGAGCAGAGCTGGTGGTATAAGGAGTGTTGTATTGTTTTCAAAAGGAAGCACATATGATGTTTATGTGTTAGGGAAAGGAGCCAGCAGAGAGGAAGCAACAGAAGATAAAAGAGGAGGGGATGACTCATGGGACATCCCCCAAGACATGCAAAGAACAGGAATTCACAACATAAGCATAAAACATTAGAACGGAGGATTTTCCACTGGACTGGGAGGGAAGCTTAAGAAGCCACTCAGTGTGCAGGGACAAGAAGCTTAAGGCTCTATCACTTGATGGCATTCGTGTTCTCTGTGAGTTAGGAGTCAAAAGTTGCTGGCTGAGGGTGAAGGAGTAGGCTTGAGGATTTGAGGTAGAATAGTTACTACGGGAGAGGAATTTTCAAGGAAGACATTTAAAACAAGAACACATATTTCAAATACTTTTAACACTGTAATACAGTTCACAGCTGATTAAAATGGCCTGTGCCTAATGACTTACCTGCAAAACTATTATACTCTGCCCTAAGATTTGTAATGACCACACGGAACACATGAGCAGGTTGTCACAAATCCCTGGATATTTGGTGTCTGCAGTCAAAATATAACCCAGTGGGACTCGAGCAGTGAGCCTGCGAGAGTGCAGCTTCAGGGTGAGCAGAAAGGCCCGCCACTGGGCACTTTCCCCGGCTCCCTGAAGCATGACTCCTCATTCCTCCCCAGAGTGAAAAAGAAGTGATGAGGCTGTTCTGCTGTAGCTGCCAGGAAAAGAAGTCAAAAGGTGATTTTTTTTTTTTTGCTTCTCTTGAGAGACCTCATAGTAGGTGCCCTCTTAAGGTGTTCAAACAACATGATGTATGTCAAAAGCCTTTGCCAACCGTCAAGTAGTACACAAACTTTTTTATTGTAGCTGCACCTACTTTTATCTCTAATTCTATATTCCTTTAAGCAATCTCAAGAACCCTTTGTTCTGCCCACATTGGTGTATTCTGAGCTCTTCTCACTTGGAAGGTGTGGATTAGGAAGGTGTGTACCTTCTTAATCTTTGCCTATTCTTTAGCTGTTCTGCTGGCCTGAGGGTCTGCTCTCAGTCTCTCTCTGTCTAGCCCCATGCTACCCAACCTGCAGGCTACAGCATAAACATCACATCCTCTTGGAAGGCTTCTCTGATTACCTTAGCTAGAGACAATAATTTCTTCAGAACTATTCCAGCCATTCCTTTCCTATACATAATTTGTTACTTGGTATGTATATTGATTACATCTTTATCTTAACCTGCCTTAAGCTCCTAGAAAGCAGGAATCATGTTTTACATGCTGCCTTCTTAGCATGATGCTTTTCACACAGCAGAAGCACAGCCTGTTACTTCTGGAAGGGGCTTCAGAGATCATCTTCACATTACCAGTGAGAAGACCGCATCCACATCTCAGACGCTATGAGACCTGACCAAGATCACGTTGTTAGTGGCACAGCTGGAGCCCAAAAGCAGGATTTGGAATTCTATCCCTATATTCCTTTCTATTAAATCAATACTTGTTATTAGCCTCTTTCTATTTTGTAGTCCAAATCTCAGAGAGTCATTCTTAAGCCTTAAGGTTGGACAAAGATTCAAATTTCTCTGGGAAAAGCTTTTGTTTCAACATTCATTTAGATTCCATTTAATTGGCTTGGATGCATGAAAAATAAAATGGGCTTTTTTTTTCCTTCCTTCTCTTTTGTTCTTTCAGCATTCTGCTTTGTTGCCATGTAGCTAAAGTAAGGGTAAATTATATGGTAGTGGGGACTGCTGAACTAAAGCTCTGTGAATAGAGTGAATTTGTCTTTTTTACACATGTATCGGCTGTACTTGTACACGCTGGCCTCTGATGCTCTCACAGCATTTGTGATTCACAGTTGGAAACAGCACAGCAGTCAGTTACTGTGACAGAAGAAACCGGTGACTATAAAATTTCAGCACTCATATTGGGAGTGACCTAGAAGTAATCATCAAGGGCAGGGGCTGTACCTCCAACCCGTTGTCAGTGCTAACATCACACCCTGCACGGAATGAAAAAATAACGTGTGTTTATTTTGAAAGTAATTGGGTGACACTAAATGAACACTGTATCATGTACAGGGTTCAACTTAAGATGGACTTAATTAGTATAATTTAATTTAAACCTAGAATTTAACTCTAGGCAAAGAATTAATTTTAAAAATAACCAATTGTAAAAAGATAGCTAAAAAACAATCATTTTCTCTAATCCACTACATTGAATAATTCTTAATGAAAGACACAAATTTAATGGGAAGAGCTGGGAAAAATTTTGCTGTCCTTGTTACACAGTTTGGTACAGGGACCCTCTGGGAATGTAATGCGGCCCAGAGGGCTTGTGTGGGCCATCCCTTCATCTAAGATAACCTGGATAGCCGCTGGAAAAACCTAAAGGATTGGCTATTCAGCTTTGTAAGAAATGTTCACTAAGAATTCACTCAATTTAGCTTCTCTTTCATTGAGAAGTTTGGGCATTTTACTCCCTGAGCTGTGAGTGTCACAGTTAAACACCGCAGGGCAGACAAAATGCAGACAGGGAGTTCTTGTCTTACTCAGTCCTTATCTTGCTATGTGACTCTTTGGGAACTGCTTAACCTGACTTAGTTCTTTTGCTTCATTTACCTGAAAAGGGAAGTGAAGATATTTACTCAAATGCTGATAGACATAAAACACACTCTTTCCCCTCCTTACATCAAACAAGGCTTCCCTTAGTCCGCTGAGTGGATGAATAGGGATCACTTACCACTGTTCATTCTGGATATTCTCCAAGGGCATTATAATTGTCTTCATTCTACAGAAGCACTCCCAAGACTCTTCATAATCGAATGGTACCTCAATTACCCATATCACTTTCTGAAATTTCCTTAAAATCAGGATTGTCACTGCCTGATACTCCCCAGAGGGATCTAAGTAACAGTCAACCATTGTGTAAAGTTACAGCATAAAACATTGTAAATTCCCAGGAAAAGAACACTTCTTAGATAACCAGAATGAATACTTGGTTTCTAGACTGTGGCCTACATCAGTGTGAAATCACTTCTCTTCGTTAGCTGTTTATGACCAAATAAACACTACACATGATTTTTATATTCCTACACAAATCACCTATTTCTATGTATCTAATTGGGCCTTTTATCTATCAGTGAATTGGTGTTATACTGTTCAGTCCTCGCTGGACGGATTAATATATTCACATTCTTGTATGCTGTTATTAATAGAGGACTCCTAAGCCAGTAGAGATGAGTTTGCAGGTATGTGAAAATAAAAAGGGTTGGTGGTGGTTATTATTCCAAAATGTCTTATAAACATCTATAGTATTTATTTCTAGCTTCATGAATTGAATAAAGGTGTTTATTATACACTTAGTGAGGAGAAATGCTGGAGCTCCTCAGATAAGAGATGTGGCTTTCTTCCCCACTGCGGAGCTTCTCCAAAGCAGATCGGGTCCTAATCCCATGGCTCCCCACCAGAGAAGGATTTCTCCTGACTACGTGGGAAGGAACATCCTGAAATTTTCTGTCCAAATGGACTCCTTTCTGGACATGTGGGTTGGAGAATATCCTCTGGCAAGTAAAGAAGGATAGTGCTAACTAACTCCTTCCCATGTACAAGGGTTTTCCCAAAGCTCTTTCCCATTTCAGAATGAGTCAGCAGATCCTAAAGTCATTTCCCTCATTTGACCACTATGGAAATGTTCAAAGTGAATTATCTTCTAACTGGGAGTGGAATGAAGAAGAGAAGGCACCAACTTCTTAGTTTAATTTGATTATGACTTGTCAAACAATCAAAACATTTTTTTTGATAATTACTTTTCAGCAGATACTGCTAAAAAGCAACAAGGATATCCATTATGCTACTCAAATTCTAATTTTTTAACATGCTAGAATCCAAAAAATTCAGAGGTATTCTCAAGGAGAAAATCCTGCAGGAAATGGCACTTTGATAGAAAGGGAGAAGGGAAAAAATCCCTTAAGGGAAAATGTTTTATTTATGGTAAATATAATGTAGTGACAAAATATGACATTCTCACACAACACAGTCTCAGGATTTTCACTTATAAAATAACATTCTTTAAGTAGTTTATCAAAGGAACTTGGTATAAAAAGAACATAGGCAGTCCATCAATAAATGAAGAGTGCATTTAATTTTTAGAGAAACAAAAATTCTAACCAAATCCATTTTGTTATAATTAATGACTTAAAGTTTTAATACCAACTCCAGGACAGGTTTTAAAAGCCTAGAAAGATAAAATAAGAGTTGAGATTCAGCAAATGTTGAATTCTGAGCAATGACCTGAAAATGCACATTTTTCTTTTCTGCCCAACTGTGAGTTCTGTTTGCCCAGTTACAGGAACTGGCTGGCACCCACGGAGAGATGTTTCATTCATTCAATAAATATTTATTAAGAACCCACAATATACTAGGAAGTGGGCATACAGCCCTAAACAAGAGAGATATGGTCTACACCCTCAAGGAGCTAACAGGCTAGCAGATAAAGCAATATAAAGCACAGAGAAGATGTCAACTGTACCAGGAATCTTGTGAAATGAGATAAGGCATGAAACTACTGCTCCCAACTTTCCTAACCAAATGCATCCTCATGACAAATGCTTCACTGAGATGGAATTAACCAAAACATGATTCTATGTCAATTTTTCTGTTTGTACCTTGTCTAAAATACCTGATGGTTAATATAATAATCCATAACAGGATTATTACTCTGGTTCTATCATTTTGTGCATAGAACAGGCACTCTCTTTTTAAAATCAAATCCCAAATTTTGTTGTTTGCACCCTGAGCATTACTTATTTTTTGTCACATCTAAATGATTCTTATATTAAATTAATAAAATACTCAGAAAGTGTTACTTCATAATGGACTGTTTATATCATTTCTCATAAACCTGTATTTAACAAAACTTTAAATTTTATGAACACCTTTTATTTTTACACACTTTTAAATTCAGCTTTACAAAATGTAATGATAGGTACCCAGTACTCAGTATCTGCTATGAACTAAGTAGGTTTTTTCATGTAATTACTTGTAAACCCACCCTCCCACTACAACGCTGCCAGGTACATTTGATCCTATTATACTGATGGGTAAACTGAGGTGCTGAGAACTTAAGAAAGTTTCCCAGCACCATACAGCTAGTTAGAGTAAAGCCAGGAATGGAATCTCTAGATTATTTTACTGGTTAACTTACTCTCTTAAGCATCCTAAATTGAGTTCTCACCCTCCAGGGTTGCATGCAGTAGAATTACTCACTGGGCAACACTATAATGTTATAATAATGCAGTAAAAACTTCCAAGCAACCACAGTCCCATAAAACATCTAGTGTGCAATAAAACGTCTTATTAACTAGTGAGATGAAATGTGAAATAACTTCTCAGGTAAACAGCAAGGAAATGGAGGGTGTCTGACTATGAAGTCTTTGCTGAGCAAACACATCATGCATTGGTACCAGTAATCTCCAAGTCTGGCTGTGTGAAACACTCCCAAAAAGAGGGAAAATTACCTCATACTAAGTGGGGGTTGGCCTGGAAATTCATAAAGGAACACTGGGTAAGGGAGAGCTTGTGGGTTTTTTTTGTTCTGTCTTCAGTGGAGCAGGTCCCCTGGCTGTCCCACCTAATCGCTGCACCCACCGTCACCTGCTTGTGGAGGGACAGTTCACATTCCGAGAGCAGAGAGGTGCACCCATGACCAACTACAGCCGGATCACTACCACCATCACTTGGCAAAAATCGTCAGATGGCCCCAGTAAAATGTGGAGAGCTTTAAGAGTGAACAGGAAGGTAACCTTGAAAGTCTAAAATGAAATGTATATGGATCAAATTGCTCTGCACCAACCCTAAAAGCCTTTTTCTGTCATTGGCTATCCAAGTGAACAACCACCGCCCACTGACAGCACCCAGAAAGCTTCCACAGGCAAATTACAGATCTTAAACGAAACTGAGATCCACTCCGTGGCTAAGTTTCCTGAGGTTTTCAAAGCGCTTCTAGGCGCTGTCTCCGTTTCTTGTACAGGGAGGGGCTCCACTACCCAAGAAATTTGCTAAAATCTTCGCTGGGCACTAATGTTGGAGAATCACTTAAAAAGAAACGTCACTGTCGGCTTGAGGGCAGCATGCTCGCCATTCAGTGCCCTGCTGGTTTCTTCACACATATGACTACGTGTATTTTTATTTCTTAAAGCGTATGATTAATATTGGTACTCAGAAAAGAGAACTTTTTCTGACCTTGAGCGTGCGCGCTAAATAAATTACCTCAGAACGAAAGTGGTGAGATCTCATAACAGCATCTGGGGAGAAAAGAGAAAAACGAGACTTCATTAACTCTTTGTGCTTCACCTGCCGAGTTACTAATGACTTACGTGGGGGACAAGAGTCGGAAAGGCACATTCCAGACGCCTTTTATTCTGCGGGGACATCTCTCTGTAGGGCCGGGAGGTTACTAGGCCATCGGTCTCCAAGCGATTTCTCCGCGACAAGTTTTGGGGAAAGTTCTGGGGGAGTTGGAGAGCCCCGAACTCTCCATGCTTTACTTTCCTACACCTAAGGTCCTGCGCTGGACGGGTGAAGGGAGGCTGCCGCAGCCCCGGGCTGCACTCCAATACCCCGAGGGCTTTCGCAACTGATACTAAGAATGTGCGCCCGTTCCTCCGCTCCCAGTGCCCTGCATCACCGTGCATCCCAATCCGCGAGGCTGAAGGAAAGGGGTAACGGCGAAAAGGGCAAGGGGCGTTAAAAGCCTAAACATACCTAGGATGGGGAGTGGGCAATGCCGGGGGCAGGGGCGAACCGGGCTCCACTCTCCAAATCCGCTTAAATGTTCCCCCTGGCCCCCAGAGCTCTGTCGCGGCGCGTCTTACCTCGGCTCCTTGAACGACCCGAAAAGACAGATTTCATCGGATGCTTCCCTTTCTGGAGCCTGCGGTGCCAGCAGCAGAAGAAGACGATCGTGGCGATGGTGCCCAGCAGAAGCAACAAGAGGAAGAGGGCACATTGGATGCTGTAGGGTCTCAGCAGGACCAGGAAAGCCGCGGCGATCATGGTGCGGGCGAGGCGGGGGCGGCTCGGCGGCGGGACTGGAGGGCGGCGGCGCAGGCACCCGCGCGGGGCGCACGACCCAGCGGCGGGCACGGGCGAGCGCGGCTCGGCGCGTCAGGCCCCGCGCTCGCGGCCCCGCGTGCAGCCCAATGGCTGCGCAGCCCGCACCAGCCGCGCTGCGCCGACGATCCAGGGCTGCGGGGAGCGCCCGCCGTGACTCAGCAGACGGCGGCCCGGCGGGGACTGGGCGGCGGGGAGCCTCTCCCCTCCCTCCCCGGGCGCCCCCGCCCCCGTCCGTGCGCAGCCCCCGGGCGCAGCCCCGCCGGAGACGCGGCGGGCTGGGAGGAGCAGCGCTGCGGCCGCGGCCACCGGGGTCCCGCGCATCGTCGCGCGGCCGCCGCCGGCCTCGGCATCCCCGAAGCCGGGCGCACGTGGGTCGGGGCGGGGACGTGGCGCCCGGGCTGCAGCCGCGGCGGCCCGAGGGGGGCGGGAATGGGCGCCGCGGCGGGGGCTCGGCTGATGACATCACGGCCGGGCTGCGGCAGCGCGGGCGCGCGGACATGGCTGCAGCGGCTTCGGCGGCGGCCGCGGGCTACGCCCGGGCCTGAGCGCCTAGTGCCCCCCCCGCGGGGCCGCCCGCCAGTACGCGCGCCCGCGGGTGCACAGGCAGGGCGCCTGTCTCTTCCCGGACACTGGGCTTTCCCCCTCTGCAGCCTCTCTTGGCCGAATTGCTGGGGATCCCGGCGACAGGGGGCGCCACGGAGCCGGGGGGAAAACCGTAAGGAGCTGGCGGGAGCCTCCAGGCGGTGCTGCCCACCTCCCGCCTCCCCGCGCCCCGCCCCGAGGCTGGGGCTTTGGAGGATGCAGCCGGGTGAGCTATTGCTTGCGGGGGGTTCCTCGCACGCTGAAGCGTGAACGCCGGGCAGGGCCTTCCCTGGGAATTGGGGTTCTCCAGGACCGGGAGGCCCACCCCTCTCCAAGCCTCTCTAAGCTGGGAGCCTCCCCCCGCACCCCAAGTAGAACGCTCCGGGCTGCAGGCGTGAGCTGCTCCACCCCCAAACTTGGCGCTGTTTCGCAGCCGAGAAACGGGTTTTTGCAGCCTTGCGTTGACCGTAAACCTTGCCTCAGTTCGTGCATTTGAAGGGAGAGGCAATTTCAGATGTGGGGAACTGACAGACGAAGGGAGTTGGAGCTCGGCTTGTAAATATTTTGAAGAGAAATTTTTTTAGGGAGCCAGAGGAAATTAATGCTCTGCCACACTCAAAACGCACACCCCCTCCCATTTTTTCATAACCAGCAAAAAGTGTATTGTAGCTGACGGCCGGGATTGTACAACGGTCACTGGTGCAATGCGAGCGCTTCAGGCACGGCGGGAGCGCGGCAGTGCCTCAGGGCGGACGGCCACCGCCACGGGCCCGAGACGCCGCTGCGACACCGGTCTGCGGCATCTGGCGGCCGTGGCCGGCCAGGTGCCGTACTGCGTTCCGCCGCTCCCGAGGCAGTGCTGCCTTTTCTTGTGTAGGGCTGGTTTTCGCTGGTTTTGTTTTATTTATTCTCATAAAAGAACTGCAGTTATTGCGACAAGGTCACATATTACTGCATTTATGGAGTTTCTAGTAACTACTTAGGTGGACTCCGTGGAATATTTTACGAGATTGAAGAAATTGTGTCATAAAAAAGTAATTTGTAAAATTTTGCAAAGCCGTTAAAGAATCACTGACAATACTTAAGTTTTCTTACTTGCTGGTAGGTTCTCAAAATGGGTGTTGTTTTCTGACTATACAAAATCAAGTGCAGGGCTCTGCATAAAAGCTTAACCATTTGCATTGATGTTCTTCAAACCTTTAGCATACCACCAAGTGTAAGCATTAAAGGAAACCCAAAAGGCATTGCCTCATGCATTTCTTAAACACCAGATTTATAAACATGGGAAACAATAGATTAGGTTTTCTTATGCACGACATGTTTCCTAAAACAAACATGCAAGTTGTTGACATATTGCATCTCGTTCAGTTATTTTGGTTTAACGATGGCAGGACCTTGCAGTTGCTAAGGTGGAGATGTTGACTGTCAGAGTGTAGGCTGCCCTGCAAGTCACAATAGGCTCATAGGTCCTTGGTACTCAGAGACTGACAGGTTGCGCTGTTCAGAGGTTTCCTTACACTGCAGCCCACTGCGGTGAGAGGCTGTATTCCTGTTCATTGCGCTGGGGTTATTGAAGGGAATCCTGAAAACCTGCAATGTGTGGTGTATCACGAAAGGTAGAATTCTTCAGCGCATTGATTCAACATAGCCTCGTAATTGAAAACAACAGAACTGAATTAACCTTCTACAAACACTGGAAGAAATAACTAATAGAATTTAGGAAGATTATCTTTATACTACTTCCAACTGACTAAAATTTGATGAATGAGCTGAAATGGCCTCGACAGATTTGAAACATGACTGAGACCACAAACACAACATAGTTACCAATTTGCCCCAAACTCTGGATTTTTAACAACAATAAAGCAACTAAATAGCAATTATGGTTTTCTGAGCACATATGGTTTTCTTCAGCACAATTGTTATCATCCTGAGTCTTGCTGCAGCCATTTATAAGTTTCAAGTGCACACAAGAACATCATTTATCTTTCTTGGCAGGCAAATGTTTAACCGCCGTGCAGTAGGATTATAGATATTTCTTTTTAGATGAACTTATTTCTGTTCTTTTGATCAGTTATCCCAAGGATACTAATAATAAGGAAACCACATCATTGCAAGAATTTAGTATTTAGGTTCCATTGTTATTTTCTGTTGTTTTTTGGGTTTTGCTTTTTTTGTGTGTGAATTTATCACTTCCTTCTCCAAATAATGACCCGTTATTAATTGCTTCTTTGTTTTTATGTAACATTAATGCATTGTGGAAATTCATAAATATTAAATGAGCCAATCAATCCTTTTTAGATGTTAATTCAGTAGAATGTATGCCTTTTCCTTTCTGCTAGGTTTTCATTAAAAAATAATAATTGACATTGTATCAAAATCACAAAAACATTGAAAGTTTGGGGGTATGGATGGAGGAGGAAGGTCCATGGCCAAATCTTTCAAGAAATGAAAATCAAGATGGAAAAGTATATATAATTTTTTGACTTTTTATGATCATGAGTTAGCACTATCACCCAAGACAAGACAAATGAGTTGGGAAAAATATTGAGAACCTTTGGTGTCAGGTATGTGGAAGATGACCCTCCTTCCCTTTGCGTTGTCAACTCAACTGAGAACACACGTGAGGAACCAAAGGGAAAGTAAAATACTTTATTCAGGGTAAGTTCAGATTGAAGAAAATGGCTTAGAGTCAAGGCCAAAATGGGACGTCACTCCTTTTCTCTGAATTCTCCATTCCCACCCAGTCACAGCTGAACAACTACAGGCCTTCCCAACACTAGGGCAGCAAGGGACCCTACCCCTGCTGTTTCTTACCTAGAGACCAGCAGCTAAAAAGAGCCTGACCATCTTCAACCCACAAGGCATGCAGCGGGAGTGAGCAAGAGACAGGGCCATACATGAGGAGGGACCTTTGTACACCAGCGCTGCCCTGTACCTTTTGTACAGCAGGCCCTCCCCAGTTTCCCTCCTCACTGAGTCATTCATGTCCCAAAGAGAAGAGAGAGTTAGGGGCTCTAATAAAATGGCAGAAACATCTCCTAGAAGTGTATAAATTAGGAAATTGTGGCACAAATTCCTAATTTATGGGTCACAAAGAAACCACGAGAAAAGAAGCCTCCACCCTAAGCTATATAGCATCCAATTGAGGGAAAGGGAGGAAATGAGAATGACTCAAATTTTGACCTAGGGTGGAGGGACAGTTTTGAAGGAAAAGACGACAAACTGAGTTTGAGACCCACTGAGGTGGAGATGTCAGAAGGACATCCATGTAAAATTATCCAGCAAGCCCACGGAAAACATGGGTGGAGCAGTCGGAACCAGGGACAGACTGGGAGCCATCGATCTAAATTACAGTTGAAGCCATGGATACAGATGAAATGACTAAGTAAGAGTAACTTTAGAAAGAATTGGGATCAGAACTTTGGAGACGACTTCCACTTGCAGACTGGAGAAGGAGAACAGAAGGCAAGACAATGCCAGCCAAGTGGGAAGCCTTCCAGTTTAGTGACTTTTAAGGACAGACGCACAAATGAGGTTTAGGAGGATGAAGACTGAGAACTGGTGACTGGGCCACCTTTGGAAACCTTCCAGGGAGCTGAGTCATTGTAGTGGGAGAGGCTGAAACCAGACACTAATGGACTGAAGACGGAGTAGGAGGGGGAACAGAGGAAAGAACTCTGTCCACAATCTTTAAAGATATTTAGCTCTAAAAGTGATGAGCAGAAAGGCAGCTAAAGCCTGAGCAAAGGCCAATAATGGTTGTTTCATCAATATAGGTACCTGAACAAGTTTCTGAGGACCCTGGGAAAAGGAACCAGCTGTGGGAGAGAAAGTAAGAGTTGGAGAGAGGGGAGAAGAAGGAATTCTCCTGGGCATTCTTGGTTTAATTGTATTAACATGCCCTGAGTCCCCCAGGCTGGCTCCTCTTGCATTCAGTCTGCTCTTGACCCTGCAGAGTTAAAATTGACCCTGACTAGTTCTGATGGCTCCCTGCCCATAGTCTTCTCCCCACCAGCCCTGGCTACCAATACTCAGAATAGAAGAATGATTTCTGGGCAAAGAGAAGGAAAACCTTGGAATGTAGCCCAGGTTGTCTGTAAGCTTTTATAACAAACCAATATGGAACTAAGCAAACTACCCAAGCCTTAATCACACAAGGACATTACCTTGAAATATTATCCCCTTAAGAACAAAAAGTTTAGGTAAGAATGATGGTAGCAATAAATTAGTAGAAGTAAATCATACTGATTTGGGGCTGGTAACCTACTTGTTCCCAACTGAAGTTCTTTACTCACAGAATTAATTAGCATGGAAGGAATTGAGAGGTTAAAACTAAGGAAATGTATGGCCTGTTTATTTCATGACAGTATAAGACCAGGCCCTGTGCCAACGATATACATGTTCTTGTATGGGAGGTAAGGAAACTGTTCTCTGGAGGAACCTACATCATCTAATGTAATCTTGGAGGTGATTTCTAACCACAGAATCAGGGGAGCCATCATGCAGCTGGATCACTACTGCCTTTTTAAAATATGAGTTTTTGAAGGAAAAATGACTAGGTTCAATAATATCAAGTATTATTTTCAGCAAATATTCCCTGGGAAAGAGCTTTATGCTCATTTTATCATAATAAAAGCTTTTAAAATAACATAAAGGAATCATTGGAAGAGAAAATACTTCAACTGGAATAATTCCAAATTGTTCTTTTAACAGTTAAGAAATTTTAGAGCCTGATTAGGATTTGTTGCCCTATGGGTTGTGGAATTCCTGATACTACTGTGGGGGGAAAAAATGTTCTTTCTTGTGAGCATTACAGACTTCCCAAAAAATGTCTGCTGAGTTTGAAAGTTTAAAACATCAGTGTAATTGAATTCATCTACTCCATAATGCTTTGCAGACAGTTTTTGGAAAGTAATCATTTATTATCCACAAGCAAATAGAATTCATTTATATAGTTTTCCACAGAGTGTGGGATTAGTCATGCAGCAAAATACTGAGTCACTTGGCTAGAAAATTTACTCATAGTTCTATGAACTGCGAGTGGAAAATTTGAGAGCTGTTCATAAATCAAATTATAAAGCTCTTAGAGTTATAAATCACTGAGCAGCATTGTTCATTATTATTCACATAGTGTAAAATGTTTCCACCGTTTCTAAGAATGGGCAATTGACAAAGCAAGTTTGAAAGCTGAAGTTAGTGCCTTCTAGATCCAAGGGAGGAGTTGCTGTATAAGCTGCAAGCATTTCTACATTCTTAAAACAGAAAAAGGTAAGGTAGGAGGTTTATAGTTGCATAGTTAAAATGTGATGAGATGAATAAAAACCTAACTAACTAATGTTTATGAATTAAATTCCAGACTGTCTTAATAAAATCACAGCAACATTTAATAGCTAATATTCCTCCATTTTTGTATAATAATTTCTTGTAGGACTCTTGCATTAAATATTTTGTGGTTATAGATTTGTATGCTAATGCATCAGCATATAAGTAGAAAGAATGCCACTAAAAGAACAGAGGTAGCAAGTGTACCGAGGAGAACAGAGAATTGTGATGAGTAACTGATTAGTAAAAGGTGTGTCAATAACACATAGTCCCAGAGGTTACTAAAATTATCCCATTGTCATGATATAGCATAGATCTAAAAACAGAAAGAAAAGGACACCTCAGAATGTCTTTGTAGCCCCCGAACACTCTTCGGAGTAAAGCAGGCCAAAATGCAACTAAATCAGAATATAATAAAAGTTTATATTTCAAGGAAGAAAGCCAAAAAACTAAAGCCTGTTTTGCTGGTCCTATCTCTGCTGTAGGTGTTCTTAACTTGGGATTCGTGAACAGGCTTTTAGGGACCTGAAATTATATGTACAAATATGGGTCTCTTTTGGGGGACTTGATCCATAGTTTTCATCAGGTTCTGAAGAAGTTATTACCAAAAAAAAAAGGAGAGAGAGAGAGAATCAATCAGAACCATACAAATCCATACAGATACCAAGGCTTCTGCAGTATTGAATTATTTTCTCAATCCACAACATTAATATCATGGTACCTCTCCTGAGACTGGGAAAGGGTCTCAAGCACTGTCAGTCTAGGATGAGCTGAGGAAACTGGACTCTAACCTACATAGAAGTTCAAGGGCATCTCCCAAATACAGGTGAATGCTGCTCCACGAGGACTAGGCAGAGACCATGGGCTGTGAGTTTCCTTGTCCTTTTACACCTTGAAACAATGGGAGAGAGACAGTGAGCTCCCTAAGGTAACTGTCATTGGAGTGCCAGCTCTAACCCTGAGAAGGCAAGCCTTTGTTAACTTTCTGGGGCCACTTCCAGAGACTTCTGTCATGGGAAGAAGGGCCGACCTGGTGCCTGAGCTGCCTTCACGCCAGTGAAGTGTCCCAGTACCTATCTCGATGTTTGAATCGATAAGCCCACTCTGAGCCAAAAACTGGTCCTAAAACTTAGTCTTGAGCTCAGAGTCTGCAAGGATCTCCATAGTCTTAAGGCTTAGGAGAGAGGCAGAAGGACTTACTCCTAGATATCCAGATACCCAGGTGACTATAGAAACCATTCTTCCTAAATCCTGCTCCAAGCCACAGCTTATGAGGTTTTTCACACCCAGTGCTCAGCTCTACCCATTATCGCTAGCTTTCCACACTTGCCATACTTGTGAACCTCAACTCCACTCCCACCACCATATTCTCAGGACACTAGGTCTTAACTTCCCATCACTGTGACCGTACTGTGTGACTCTCACTCCAGTGGGTAGGTCCAGTTTCCAGGGCTGTCCTGATCTCTCAGCCTGGCTGGTTCTAGTTCCTCCAAGTTCCCTTCTGACCCTCTAGGCTCTGAAGGGTTTAATGGCACAACATTCATGCATTTCACACAGAGACAGACTTTGAACCAATACCATTCCCTAAGTTTCTCAGACCCCCAGGTCTAGCGGGCACTGTTCTTTGTAGTTTTGTTTTGTGGCCATTTGTAATGAGGCAGGAGTCCATCTTGAGAAGATACTGTAGGACTGCAGTTAGTGTCCCAGACCCCCTGGTGATCTACCATCTGTGAGCTGTTGAAGTCTGGGTCTTAGTGCCTGGATTGAGGGGCAGCAGTACCCTTGGTTGGTAATCATTCACTTCTCCCTCTCCCTCAAAGGCCATGGGACAACATGTCCTGGGCTTCCTCGTTACGGAACAGCTAGCTACCTCTGGGTGGACCAGCGTGTTGTTTTCAGTAATAGCTAAAACTTACTATCCACTTCCTGCTAAGTGCTTTACGTACATTTACTCATGTAATTCTCACAGCAGCTTCAGGTAGGTACTTCCCAGTTGGGACTTGCTGGACAGCTACCTTCCTCTCTTCTGACTGTCCGTAGTCTATCCATATGCAGAGGGGTGAGGACCGACCCAACAGCTGATCAGCTGTTCCTGGCACACAGGAGACCTGGTCCTCTCCTTTAGCCTGTGAGGAATTTGCCTAGACCATCTCCTCTAATCTTTCAATCTAATAAGACTCCTTTCATTAAAAAATTACAGATCCTTGGTGATGGTTACATCAGTGTATATACATATCAAAGTTCATCAAACTGTGTACTAAGATTCATGTATTTTATTATATGTAGCTCAACATAAAATTTTATTAATAAAAAAAATTGTAGATCCATTCTTACCATTTCGTTGCCATGTCCCCATCAGTATCACTTGGGTAAATTTGACAAAGCACCTCCAGAACTTAAATAAGGGTAGGGGGCCAGGCGGAGGACCACTTTGGAAAAAGACCTCTATTACTAACAGGCTGTCCTTCATAAAAAGATAGCTTTAATAATTTTTTTCTTTATGTTTTTAAAATTGAGACTAATTTAATATAGCATTATAAGCATCCAGGTTATTTAACAATGTTTCTTGACATTCTGCTCCTCCCCGCTGTGCTTGATCTAAGCTTGTATGAGGGGGATTTGGGTCTTCCTCCTTCAATTAGTAATAGAAATACTATTAAAAGCTAATGTGTTATTAATACACTTAACATATCAACTCATGATGGGGTAGTTATTCTATTGAAGATGGGGAACAGGCACAGAAATATTACATGGCTACCAAGTATTGGATCTATGGCTATGGATCCAAACAGTTTGATCCTAGAGCCTATGTTTGTAACCACTTTTATGACCCTGCTTCTTCATCTAATATATTTGGAAGAGATTCAGACTGTACAACTATTCAGGCTACCTACATAGCAAGACTTTACCTCTACCAAATAAAACAAAAAGTATTTCACTAAGCTGTCTATCCTTTGGTAGAAGAACAAGTTTAGCCTTTCCCCTCTTTCTGTGAAAGGATGTACATTTGCCTGAGGTTCTCTCCCCTGCTGGCTGTTCGAGCCATTTCTCTACTATAGAATCATGGGCTCACAACATTGTCCCAAAATGCCACCACTGAGTCCCATGTTCCTCTCAGTCTTTAACACTACTGAACCTTGAGCTTGGTCTCCATACTTTGAATTCACTGCATGCATCTATGCTTCCTTCCTTCCATGTAACTTTCTAGGCTTCAGCTGGACTAGATAGGTCCATTCCATCTCCTTGGGCTTCCTTGTTTGGTCACTACTTGCATTCCCTCCTTAACTAACTTCCTGGTTCTCACTTGCCCTGCAGGTGCCCACACCCAAGCTTGGCAGTGCAGGTACAGAGAGAAGATGGCCTTTTACATTCCCTTTCATTCTTATTATTCTATGAATTTACTGACAGAAAAATACTGTAGCTCATAAATATATGAATGTATTTTTCTAATGACCTATTCACAGGATGTAAAGAAACATCTTTAAGAATGTGAAATGTAGCTTATTGTTGCTTTTTAAAAATTTTAATGTTGCTTCAACATGGTATAAGAATAGTAGAGCAAGAAAATTATTGGTGGTAGGTGAGAAGGCAAACTACTTAAGATGATTTATTAGGTAAATTATCTGCAATACGTGACTCAGCACATTAATTATGTTTAGACCTAAACTTCTGAAACTATAAAAGTACAAAATTAATAAGATAACCACTTATTATATTAATATGTCATATTAATATAGGGTATAATGGGGCAGATATTTCAAAGGGAAATTAGCTTGTCCTTGCATGTTATAGTTGATAAGATAAATTAGTATTTGAAAGTTGATTCACTCCTGATTTTTATTCATATACATTGATTCTTGTATCAGAATTATCACATTTTGTGAATTTTAAAAATTAGCCTGAACTTACTAATGTTCTAGAATATGATTACTTAGAGCAAAAAGCATAATGATCTCACCTTGGCCTCAACTTTCAAAATGAATAGAATGTTCTACATTAATCAAGAAAATGTGAAGTAGAAGGTGATTTACATGATGTATAGTTGTCTTAAAAATAGAACTTTTGATTCTTACTCTTCTTTAGGCTTAACTCTGCACCTGTGTTTCTGACAAATGGGGAAAACGCACATAAATATCAAGAGTTGGGGGTGTGGGGGACAAGTAGTAACAGAATAATAGCCAAGGAGAAAATACTCACAAAAATTGCTATTTCTGAGAAAAGATTCTGGCTGCCCTTGAACCATAGGAAAACTTGCCAAGTTCCTCTGAGTTTTGCATATACTTTTCTTGTGCAAAGTTTCAGATAGCTCCACACATGACATAGACAATGGGTGACATTGTGGAGCAGATGAAGATTGTCTCCCACTGTTCCCAGCCTCTGCTTTCTGTGCTGTTACCTCTCTGCTGTAGAAGTCTTCTTCCTGAACACATCAAGATGAAAGTAAGCCAGTCGCACTGCCTAATTACAGATAAGACAGAGGCTGAGTCATTTAGCACCTGGCTTTCTTGCCAACTCAGGAGCACCATAAAGACTCTGGTAAGATGATGAAGCTAACATGTGTGGCTGGTCTCTTAGTCCATTCAGGCTGCTATAACAAAACACCCGAGACTGCATACCTTACAAACAACAGAAACTTACTTCTTACGGTTCTGGAAGCTAAAAGTCCACGATCAGGGTGTCAACATGATTGGGTTGCGGTGAAGGCCCTCTTCCGGGCTGCAGACTGCCAGCTTCTCTTTGTGTCCTCACATGGTCAAAGGGGCTAAGGATCTCTCTGAAGCCTGTTCTTTGAGAGCACTAACCCCATTCATGAGGTCTGTCCCATCATTATCTAATTACCTCCCCAAGGACCCACCACCTAATACCTGCACCTTTGATGGTCAGGGTCTCAGCATATGATTTGGGGTAAGGGGAGAACCCATTCCATTTTCCAGGTACAGGGAAGCTGGGGGAATAGTGCTCTACCTCAGGGCTAGTCAAAATGGAAATGCTACCAGCCCTAGACTCAAATGGAGAGGAAAGGAAGTGGGTATTTTCAACCTGAAAGGAGAGGGTCATATAGATAAGGCTACTGTGAAAATCTAAGGCGACCCTACAGGTAGAGGAAGGAGGAGGATAATTCTCCTAACTCACTGTCCTCCCTCTCTCTGATCTGCTTGTGCACTGCATTGGCTGAACCCAATGGAAAGAGGGCGAGGGAGCCCAAATAGGCCAACCTGCAGGCGTAGGGAGCAGAGTAGAGATGGCTGAAGAAGGGATCTGGAGGGGCAAAGGGAAGATCTGCAGCACTCAGTCTGAGCAGGACTACAGAAATAAGAACTCTTGGTGAGCAAGTCGACTTTAGTCTTTGTGCGAAATGGGACCATAAATAAAGTTTTATTGGAACACACTCATACTTGTGTGTTTACATATTGCTTATGGCTACTTTCAGGCTCTGAGGGCAGAGCTGAGTAGCTCTGACAGAGACTATATGAGACAATCTCCTCACTTTGTACTGCTGCTCATTGCACCACAAATCACAGTAATGCAGTTATAATAACTTGGCAGTGTTGTAGTGTTATGCATATGGTCATGCTATGGCATTTTATTAATTTTTTATTACCAGTGCATGCCAATTATGTCAAAACAAGAAAAAAGGAAAGAAAACTGGACTTTGAGATTTTAAAGCAGAGATTGTTATCAAATTAGGTGGCAAAGCACTGTGTTTATTATAGTGACACTATAGCTGTGTTAAAAGCACATGATCTGTCAACATTACTAAACTAAGCACTCATCACAATATTCACAACTCAGGACAGCAACAGTCAGAAAAATTAGAAAGTTTGAAATGAAATATCTCATCACAGCAGAATTTCTACACAAAAATAAAAAATGAAAATGAGTCTGCAACCAAAATAAATTTCCCAGTGGTTCATTTGTTAGCCAAGCAAGGAAAGCCATTTACCAATAGTGGGTTAATTAAATAAAACTTGATTGAAGCAGTTGAGGGCATGTGCCCAGAAAAACATAAACTTACTTAAGACTATTAGCCTTTCAGCAAAAACAGTTCCCTAAAGAATCAAGGACATTGGGAGCAACATTATAATCAATTAAAAAACAAGGCAAATGACTTTGAGTTTTCCTTGGCTCTTGATGAGTCAACAGATGTTATTGATACTGCTCAGTTGTTCTTCTTTACTTGGGAAATAATTGCTGAGCTTAGAGTGACTGACAAATTCGACTCTCTAAGTAGTCTGTGAAAAAACTATGGGAGAGAATACTTTCAAAGACGTTGAGAAAATAATTCAGATCAACCTAAGGTGGAATCTACTAAGATGTGCTATAATTGATGGTGGTGAAAATGTGTGTGGAGCAGAAAAAGTATTAGTTGGGCAAATTTACAAAGCCTGTGAAAATATAATGCTTTTAAAGCCTATATTTTGACTATTTGTCAGCAGGTACTTTGCAGAAAATATTTGGAACAGTTATATATGATTTATTTGTTTTTCCCCAGCTCTGCCTTTCATTAACTCTGTGATCACAGGGAAGTTAAATTAGCCCCCTAAGGTTGTTACATATATATGGTTTTTAAAATACCTTTACTAAAATATTAGTCCCATACCATGCAATTCGCCATTTGAAGTACACAATTCAATGTGTTTGCACTTTTCTTTTTTGTATATTCACAGGGCTGTGTAACAATTACTAACATTTTTTTAGTAAAATTCAATTTTTTAAAAACATTTTTGTCCCTTCTATGAAACAGTTTATCCATTCATCCCCTACTCTCACTCCTCCACCAATCTCTCATCCCTAAGAAATCTATTTTGTCTCTATAAACTTGACCATTCCTGACATTTCATATAAATGGAATCATGCAATGTGGGGTCTTTTGTGACTGGTGTCTTCCACTCAGCATAATGTTTCCAAGGTTCATTTATGTGGTAACATGCATCAGAATTTAATTTCTTCTAATTGCTAAGTAATAGTTCACTGACAGGATACACTACACTTTATCTCTTCATAAGTTGATAGACATTTGGGTTTTTTTCTCCTTTTTAACTATCATGAATATTACTGTGAACATTTGTGTATAAGTTTTTGTGTTTTTATTTCTCGCATAAATTGATGTAGGAGTAGAATTGATATGTCAAATGGTGACTTAATGTTTAATTTTTAACATTCAACATTTAACATTTAACATTAAACATTAACATTGGGAACTGCCAAACTATTTTACAATCCCAACAGCAATGTATAAGGGTTCAAATTTCTGCACATATTTACCAACACTTGTTACTTTCTATTTTTTTATTATAGATATAGTGTCCTCTCATCATAGTTTTATGTGCATTTCTGTAATGATTAATGATATTGAGCAACTTTTCATGTGCTTATCAACTATTTGTATATCTTCTTTAGAATAATGTCTGCTTAAATCCTTTGCTTATTTTAAAAATTGGATTATTGCTCTTTTTATTATTGCATTGTGAGAGTTCTTTATATATCCTGTATACAAGTCCCTCATGAGACCTATTTTCAAATATTTTCCATTGTGTGGTTGTCTTTTTACCTCCTTGATGATCTCATTTGTGAAAATAATGTTTTTGTTTTCATATCTACAAAAATCATTGCCTAGCCCAAGATCAACAAATTTACTCCCTTGTTTTCTTTTTAGTTCTTACATTTAGGTCTATGATCTAAATGTACATTTTTTTTAGTTAATTTGTGTGTATTGTGTGAGTAAGATTCATTCTTTTGTATATTCATTCTTTTGCATTGTTTCAGCGCTATTTCTTGCAAAGACTCTTCTTTGCTCATTTAATTCTCAGCATCCTTGTAAAAAGTCAATTGATCATAGATGCATGTTCCTGGACTTGCACTTTTATTCCAATAACTTATATGTCTATCCTGATATCAGTACCACATTGTCTTAATTACTGTAGCTTTGTGTTAAAATTTGAAGTTGGGAAGTGTGAGTCATCCAAATTTCTTCTTTTTCAAGATGATCTTGGCCACTCTAAATCTCTTGTATTTCCATATAAATTTTAAGGTCACTTTGGTTACTTCTGAAAATATTATGTATAAATGAAACAATAAAATAGTGTCTATGGTAAACTTCATTCTTGTGGACTTGACCTCATCAGTTCTATAAATTCTTTAAAAAAATAGAAGCCAAATATTCTAACTTGCCCTGCTATACAGCATTTCAATAACTTAAGCAGTAGTGAAGTTTTGCTGCAAATGTTTGAGCTGAGGGCCAAGACTGAAATTTTTGTGAATGAGAACTGCCTTCAAATGCTCTTATGGAACATTGAATAACTAATAGAATTTAGCTTTCACTGCACATTTGATAATGTTTCTTAATGAATTCATTAATAAATTATAAAACAAAAAGAGTACTGATATGCAAAACTTACACCGAGATAAAGGCATTTCAAGTAATGTGTGACTCATAAGTGAATGTCAAGTTGCATTATACACTTCCACCACTGTCAAAAGTTGAAACAAGAAATGAGATGTTCATCCCCACATAGATTTGCGCTGGATATTATTTTTCTTTTTTCTCTTTTTTTTTGGATATATTTCCTTATTGAAGTATAGCTGATATACAATATTAACTTCACTTCAAGTACACAAAAGAGTGATTCAGCAGTTATATACATTATTAAATCCTCACCCCAACCAGTGTAATTACTGTCAACATAGAAAGATATTATAGATGTACTGAACATATTCTCTATGGTGGAGTCTCATCCCTGTGACTACTTTATATTATGATTGAGATTCTGTGCCTCTTTATCCCTTTCACCCATTTCACCCACCCACCCCAAGCCCTCCACCATGGTATCCGCCTCTTCTCAAAGTCTATGAGTCTATTGCTATTTTCTTTGTTTGTTTTGTTTTTAGGTGCCACATATAAGTGAAATCATATGGTATTTTTCTTTCTCCACCTGGCTTATTTCACTGATTATAATACCCTCTAGCTCTGTCTGTGTTGTTGCAAATGGCAGGATTTCTTTCTTTTTTATGGATGAATATTCCATTGTGTATATGTACCACCTCTTCTTTATCCAGTCACCCACTGATGGACACTTTGGCTGTTTACATATCTTGACTATTGTAAATAATATGGCAATAAACATAGGAGTGCATATATCTTTTCAAATCAGGGATTTTGTTTTCTATGGGTAAATTCCTAGGAGAGGAGTTAATGAGTCTAATGGTATTTCCATTTTTAGTTTTTGAGGAATCTCCATACTTCTTTCCATAGTGGCTGCACCAATTTATATTCCCATCAACAGTGTAAGAGGGTTACCTTTTCTCCACATCTTTGCCATACTTGTTATTTCTTGTCTTTTCGATAGTGGCCATTCAGACTGGTGAGAGGTGATAACTCACTGTGGTTTTTTTTATTATTATTATTAAGGCATTATTGATATACACTCTTATGAAGGTTTCACATGAAAAAACAATGGGGTTACTACTTTCACCCATGTTATTGTGTCCCCACCATACCCCAATGCAATCACTGCCCAACAGTATAGTAAGATGCCACAGTCACTGTTTGCCTTTTCTCTGCGACACTGTCTTCCCCATGATCCCCCCAACACCATGTGTGCCAATCATAATACCCCTTAGTCCCCTTCTCCCTCCCTCCCCACGCACTCTCTCCCACCCCTCCCCTTTGGTAACCGCTAGTCCCTTCTTGGAGTCTGTGAGTCTACTGCTGTTTTGTTCCTTCCATTCTGCTTCATTATAGTCCACAAATGAGGGAAATCATTTGGTACTTGTCTTTCTCTGCCTGGCTTATTTCACTGAGTGTAATATCCTCCAGCTCTATCCATGTTGTTGCAAATAGTAGGATTTGTTCTTTTCTTATGGCTGAGTAGTATTCCATTGTGTATATGTACCACCTCTTCTTTATCCAGTCATCTACTGATGGACACTTAGGTTGCTTCCATATCTTGGCTATTGTAAATAATGCTGCAATAAACATAGGGGTGCATATGTCTTTTTGAATCTGAGAAATTATATTCTTTGGGTAAGTTCCTAGGAGTAGAATTCCCTGGTCAAATGGTATTTCTATTTTTAGTTTTTTGAGGAACCTCCATATTGCTTCCCACAATGGTTGAACTAGTTTACATTCCCACCAGCAGTGCAGGAGGGTTCCCCTTTCTCCACATCCTTGCCAGCATTTGTTGTTGTTCTCACTGTGGTTCTGATTTGTATTTTCCTAATGAATATCAATGTGGAGCATCTTTTCATGTGCCTTTTGGCCATCTGTATTTCTTCTTTGGAAAAATGTGTGTTCAGTTCCTCTGCCATTTTTTAATTGGGTTATTTGTATTTTGGGTTTTGAGGAGTTTATGAGTTCTTTATATATTTTGGATGTTAACCCCTTATCAGAAAAATCTTTTATGAATATATTCTCCCATACTGTAAGCTGCCTTTTTGTTTTCTTGATGGTGTCCTTTCCCATATAGAGGCCTTTTAGTTTGATGTAGTTACACTTGTTTATTTTTGCTTTTGTTTCCCTAGCCCAAGGAGGTGTGTCCAGAATAAAATTACTAATGCTTATGTTCAAGAGATTTTTGCCTATGTTTTCTTCTAAAAGTTTTATGGTTTCATGTCTTATATTTAGGTCTTTAATACATTTCATGTTTACTTTGTGCATGGTGTTAGACAGTATGCACTGGATATATTTTTCAAGTTCAAATTACAGTTCCAACATTGTCTTTCAGACTTCAATGCAAATACAAAGGAAATTTCCATATTTCTAAGTACATTTAACCATGCAACTGAGGAGCTTCTACCAAAGCTTAATTGGAAGTAATTAATCTGCAATGTGATAGTACACTAAAAGGCAAATATCAAAGAATTTAATAGAAGGCTACAAGAGTCTACTAAGTGAAAGACATATTAAATTTCCAGTTAAAATTATTATCTCGTGTTGGGAGACATGGACTTCCCAGGTTATGGCTGTAGAATATTGTGAACATACTTAATAAAACCACTGAATATATACTTTAAATGGTGAATCTTGTTTTATATGAATTTTATCTCAATTAAGAAAATTACAAGCTTATGTATTAATATCAGCATATGGCTGTACATCGGTGTGAAACACATTTTCAAAGATGAATATGTAAAATCTCATCTAGGTCAGCACTAACAAATGAGCAATTGCAATTGCTTTTGATGGCAGGGAACACTTTGAACCCAAACTGAACAAGAGTTTAGTTTTTTTTTTTAACTCCATTCTCTTTAATAGACCTGTCTTACAAAAGTTATATTCAATTATTGTTAGTATATTTTCAATTTTATGAATAAAAATTATGTAAAACTTTATTTTCTCTCTTGCTAGATAAGTACCTACATAGTATCCTCAACTGTGCTTCTCTACCTGCAAAGCCTAAAATATTTACTATGTGACCCTTTATAGAAAATGTTTGTTGACCTTGCTCTGGGTAAATAAACTAATGATATTTGCTAGGAGTAGAATTTTTATTTATGGAATGCTCTCAACTGTATATCTCTGATTTAGGATTGCTTATGGCAAGCCTAGAATCTTTGGATTTATAACTCCCTAGAAAACGTCATGCAAGTGATACTGAGGTATTAAATGGAGCTGTGTCACAACTTAAACATTTCCCACTGTGTGAAGTGACCCTCAAACCTCAGAGGTCTCACCTATTATTCCAGACCACAGAGGACCTATATGATGTAAGAAGGAAGGACCTACAAAGCCTGCAGGATGCCCTACACCTCTCCCTTCTCTGCCTGTGCCTCCTGGCTGCTTGTATCTTTGAAATTATTAATGAAGTTAGATATTAACTAAATCTCTGATTTCTGTGAGTCAGATATGACAATC
Organism: Manis pentadactyla; assembly: GCF_030020395.1. NCBI lineage: Eukaryota > Metazoa > Chordata > Mammalia > Pholidota > Manidae > Manis > Manis pentadactyla. Next base: position 17,258,423 of record NC_080034.1, on the reverse strand, counting down.
CAGGGCCATGTGTCATACAAGCAATTTCAGCAACACCATCCCAAATATAATTTTATGAGTGGAATAGAGAATATGAACTTCTCTTGAAATAGGTAAAAGAACCATATTTTCTAAAAGAAAATACTTAGTGTAATTTAATAAGGACATATGTTACTTTCTGCTTAAACGTCCACATATTTCTTTACACTCAGTCCTTTCTGTAAAGTTTTATATTATTTGTAATTAAAAGTCTTTTCATGAAAAAAGCATTATGCAAGTAGTAAGGATGCTAAAATCATAGCAAAAGTAAATTTCAACCCTATTTTACCTAAAAATTGTCATCTGCTTTATCAATTTTGAGAAATGATTATCTCTTAAAAGTTTTATGAAATGTATTGTTGCCTTGGAGATAGTTTTACCCATTCTGTGTGGTACAATTCTTAAATTTACTTCCATCTCAAAACTTGAGAGTTTTCAGAGAAAAACAAAACAAACTTTTAAGCAATTCTTATTGACCTCCCTTTGGAATATTTTTATCCCAATTAGATCTGCTATTATTAATGTCTTTTTTCCTAAAGATATATAACTTCAGTACTCTGAAGTACTGTTTGCATCAATTTATAATGTTCCCATGTTGTTCTTCAGATTCTTTATAACTGATTGACAAGAAAAACTTGTAAAGATGGAAAAAATTTACACTATTGAACTGTAAATGACAGCTCACTGCATGTCACTTCATGGACACTTGATGTCTTCATGGTGATGGAATTGAAAGACTGGAATCAAATGAAAATGTGTACTAAATTGGTTAGTGGGAGAAAGTATGATAAGACACATTTAGTAAAAATGGTTTATTTGAGTGGCTAGTGCTATTATGAAACATATGTTTGTAAGTGTATTATGTACATACTTTTTGTTTTTGTTTTTAAGGAAAAACATTAACTTTTGGGCCACATCCAGAATAGCATCAGCTACATGGGTATTCCCTCCTCCTACAATTTCAGAAAACCTTTGATAACTAATTGAGAAAATGCAGAAGATCTTGCAAACAGATGAAATTACTAATACCCAAGCTCTTAGAAAAGGAAAGAGGAAAAGAACAGACACAATGGATTCAGAGAATGCAAACAGTGACATGGACAAAGGACAGGTTGGTGTTCTGTTACCTTGATAAAATTTTGTTATCTAGCTCTAGCGTAATTCCATCATTCCTTTCATTATTTATTAGTACTTTCTCTTCTTCTATTAACTTATTCTTCTCTTTAATTCTTTATTCAGCTGAGGGAATAAAAGTTCATGTTCATGTTCTCTTTTCAATGTTGAACAAGTTGAGTTAGAAAGATGCTCAAAAGACATTTTACCTGCTTCTGTTTACGTATGACCAATGATGCCATTGTTCATACTTTCCTTGATAGTCTGAGAAATTAAAGATCTGACAGCAAACTGTAGGAAAATGTTTTCCCTCAAAAAAAACAAACAAACATTGGCGAAATTGGAATACCTCATCTTTAAGATTTACTGCTTGCTTTTTTAAAAAAATTATTCCACTTGGTGACCCATCATCATCACTGTTTTGGGCAGGGACCTTTTCCTATTTTTATTTGTTTATGTATTTATTCTTTTTAATCTGAATTCCCCATCCCATTCTTCTATGCTTTGGACAAGTTATCAATATGTTTTTCCTGTATATTTTTACTTGTGTGTCTTTGTAATACATGTATTGTTTTATGTGCATATATTCTAATTTTTAAAATACACACTATGTATTCACGTGGCTTAAAATATTTTTTAGTCTTCTGGGGATGGTGTCTAGAGACATTCAGAATCGTGAATCTGACATACCATCATTGGCTGTCCTGTAATACAGCCACCATCAAAACTAGGCTGTCCTCACCCCTAATAGAATTATTTACCTTTATACCCAGAAGGTTGGGAAGGCACCAAAATCCACATGAGGCATGTGCCCGGGACAACTTTGAGGAATTTGTGCTGTGACCTAAAGTTCTTATGACATTGTCTGAAATTTTAAAAAAACACGTCAGCAGGGTCTACGGTGGTTCTGTGTGTGCTAAATGTGTCTGCGACAGGACAAGAGAGCTTTTCTGAAAGAGGAGCAGAAAATTGTGACAGTATTTAAGGCACAAGGACAGAGTCAGAAATCTAAATAAAAAATAAACCTTTCTTGAGCAATCAAAAAATAAAAAAACTATACATATATATATTTTTAAGTAAGCGATGAAAACTCTCCTTCACATCCCCGGCTCCCATTAACCCTTCCCACCTCCCACCCCCCAAATACAGGTAACCACATTTACTGCTTTCTTGTTTATCCTTCCAGGTCTTTCTTTATTCAAATGAAGCAAATATTCTTTTTTTTTTTTTAATTTATTTTTTTATTGAAGGGTAGTTGACACACAGTATTACATTAGTTTCAGGTGTACAACACAGTGATTCAACATTTATATACATGATAATTCTAGGTACCAGCTATCACCATACCAAGTTGTTACAGTATTTTGACTATATTCTTTATGCTATACATTACATCCCGGTTACTTATTTATTTTACAATTGGAAGTGTGTTTATATATATATATATATATATATATATATATATATATATATATATATATATATATTTGTGTGTGTGTGTGTGTGTGGGCATCTCTCATATTTATTGATCAAATAGTTGTTAACAACAATAAAATTCTGTATAGGGGAGTCAATGCTCAATGCACAATCATTAATCCACCCCAAGCCTATTTTTCGTCAGTCTCCAATCTTTTGAAGCTTAACCAACAAGTTCTTACATGGAGTACAAATTCTTACATAGTGAATAAGCTACATAGTGAACAGTACAAGGGCAGTCATCACAGAAACTTTCGGTTTTGCTCATGCATTATGAACTATAAACAGTCAGTTCAAATATGAATATTCATTTGATTTTTATACTTGATTTATATGTGGATACCACATTTCTCTCTTTATTGTTATTATTTTTAATAAAATGCTGAAGTGGTAGGTAGATACAAGATAAAGGTAGAAAACATAGTTTAGTGTTGTAAGAGAGCAAATGTAGATGATCAAGTGTGTGCCTGTAGACTATGTGTTAATCCGAGCTAGACAAGGGCAATAAACATCCATGTATGCAGAAGATTTCTCTCAGAACATGAGGGGGGAGGTTCTAAGCCTCACTTCTGCTGCTCCCCATTTTCTCACCTGATGGCCCCCTGCGACAGTGCTGAAGCAAATATTCTTATCCCCTCTTTTGCACAAAATATAACTGACAAGATATGCTGCTTTCTGCTTTGCTTTTTTACTTAATATATTCTGAAGATCTTTCCACTAGTATATAAAGAACTTTCTTTTATTATAGCTCCATGTTATTCCACTCTGTCTATGTACCATTATTTATTTAACCAGTCCCCTATGATGTGTGCGGCTGGTTTCCACTCTTTTCCTTTTTACAAATCATACTGCACTGTGCCACCTTATGGATACATCATTTAGTAGGACACTGGTATCATAATACACACCTTAATCTAGTTCTGATGTTTTTAATCAGCACTGTTCTTAACATCTATCTACCTTGCTATTATACATCTAATTCATTGTGTATAACTATTGCATAGCACCATATTTTATTTATCCTTTCCTCCAAAGATGAACACCTAGATTGTCTCTAGTATCTTGTTACTAGAAACAATGACAAAATAAATACCTTCATAGATGTCCTTTAAAGAAACAGTGTAAGAATTTCTCTGGAATAAAGAAACTTTTTTCCCTTTCATATTGAAGGACAGTTTATGGCTTATAAGTATTATGTTCATTTCTAGTTCATTTGACTAATACTATTAGATTGCTTTCCACATCAGTCTATGTGCCCAGGAACAGTGCATAAGGGGTTCCTGTATTTGTACTTCCCTGCCAATATTTATATCCGTATTTCATATTTTTGACAATTGATGGGAGAAAATGACATCCTGTTTCAATTTTCTGGTGCAGGTGTGGGGAGCCCAGTAGTTCCTTGAGGGGTAAAATAGTCACATGACCTTGCAGGCCAGTATTGTGATTTCTTTAGTGATGTATTTTCCTCAAAAACATAATAGCTTTCCAGACTATTTCTGTTTGGTTCCATTGTAAGTATCTACAGCCAAAGATCTTGTTTGGTCATAAAAAAGCCTGAAAACTCTCCTCTTTTGTTATGACAAGGAGGTCATATGTGCTCAGCCTCTTTTCTCTGTAACCTGTGGCAGTTTTCTAATGGTCATAGGAAACAAAATCTTGAAGACAACACACCGAATCTGATCCTTACCATTGGGATGGATCTCAGTATCTGGCAGAAAACACCTGAAGAGAAACTCTTGAGAAAGCCTTGGGATCACAGTATTACATCCTACCATTTAGATGGATAGGTCACTGGCTTTTTCAAACTTTGAAGATTTAACATTACTGGATTCAGTCCATTTAGATTGCAAGCTGCATTCCAAATGCAGATGGAAGAAGACAGCCTCTCATCTCTGTCAGCTGGCTAGCCCTGACAAGAGTCGCTGATACACTCCAGCATTTTTCTTTTTCCAGGCTCGGTAAGCACATGGTCTGCCTTCCAAGGCATTCCAGGTGACAGTTTCACCAAATATGTCACCAAGGTCTAACAAGAGTCAGGGGCTTTCCAGCATGTTATACCTCTGCTCTTTTTGCCCCAAACCTGACCTCTAAGTAATTCAAACATGTCAGGTTTGGGGTATCCTGCTTCTAGGTGCCAACATCTGCATAGTTAGGACAGATGTTGCAAAGGCCATAACAAAGACCCAGATATAACAGTGATTTATACAAGACAGAAGCTTATTTCCCTTTCACACAACAGCAAGAGCAGTCCAGGGGTGCTATGGCAGCTCATATAAAATCATACAAAACTGTAATTGTATTTTCTATAGCTGATCTCATGTGGCTCTCAATTCTCCATCTCTTGCTTGAAAAGAAAGAAAAAAAAATTTGAACTTGTCCATTGTCCATTCGCAGGGAATTACAATTAGTGTTCTAACTATTGAAAGTTCCTATGATCTACCAGTATAATTTCAGTCATTTTGGGATTTAAACCTCAATAGATCCTAGATTCTTACCCTCCCCCCAGCTTTCTATTTCTTTTTGTGGAAAGTGACCCAAGTTTCCAGTAGTCTTGCCTATTGTCCCAGCATCTGGGGAGGGTAGCTGGCCTTCTGCTGAGGTTCTAACTTCCCTGCCTGGCTTCTAGGTGTCCAACAGTGTTACTGCTGAGACACAGCCAGTACTCCTAGGTGCTTTGGGGGTTCCATTGGCCCTGGCTGCTGAAGTTTGCCATCCTGGCATCCACTGCCATCTTCTACAAGGTTCCAGCACCCTGTGGCCCCCCTGTCTACATACTAAAAGATTTCTGTTTCCAGTTCCCTTGGCATTTACCTGTTTCCTGACCAGGACAAAGGGACCATTTGGATTCCCTTGCTGCTTTGCATGAGCTCTGGGGAGTCTTGATGCTGTCTCGGTCCATTCATCTAGACACCAATTTTGGTCATTTCTGATCCATGACCCAGCAGGGAACCATGTTGTCCTGAGGTTATGCCAGGCATGCCTCTTTAGGTTTATAAATTTTTTAATGCACTGACAAAAGAGGAGACAGTCCTGCTGCCCTGGGATTGCCCCTCATTATCTGGATGTTTCTATGTGTATCCCTACCCCTGTGGTTCATCTCTCTTCCCACCAAGGACTGGGGCAGGAAGCGCAGACCCTTGAATCTGACTTCCTGCCATTCCACTTCCTTATCCCAAGGCTCCTCCGCCTACACCAGCCACCTTTTCCCTTCCTGTGCAGGAGGAAAAAAAAACTTTCTTTTGTCTTGCCTTTATCTCTTCTACTCCAAAGCTTATTTTTAATAACTTGATACTCCAGGCTTCTAGGTATATCTTTATAAATTCCATTCTATGCTCCAATTTTCCAGATTAGTAATTTAAGAGAATTCTTTTCTGTCTCAATACAGCCTGGATTTTACAACTCAAATGCTGAAGTTTTCAGACTATCATCCTGCATTGACCTTAATGACTATTTTTAAAACTAAAAGGTAAACACACATGCTGTGTTCTAAGTGAACATTCTGCCTCCTTTTATCTGATGCAATAAACCCCCAAATCGGCCTCATTGCATAGTCTCAGCAGAGAAGCTATGAATGAGGAGTTAGCGGAGAAATGGAGGATAGGCAGGAGTTACAAAGGTTCATATGGTCTGGCTGATCGTTAAAGTATTTTTCACAGAAGTTAGGCAGAGAATCAGATTCCTGATATCTGTTTTGCAAGAGACATGTGCATGGAACTTTGATGTCTTCCCTTATTCTGAGTTTTCCCGGATAGCAGAAGACAGAGCTCAGGCTGGATCACCAGTTGGGGCCCAGCTCCTCTCCTGGACCAGGACGTGCCTGGAACAGCTGGAATGTATCGGTCTGATTAAGCGCCTGCTGTGCACAGCACATGGAATAAACCATTATGAAGTCACTTTGAAACCTCTTCTGTTACGCCTTCCTTGTATTCCAGAGAGATCCATATTCAGGAAATACCTTTCTGCTGTGTGAGAGCTCCAGTGAGGATGAAGAGCCTTTAGCAGAATTGTCAAAGGAGGAATTGTGCACGAAAATAAAATGTCTGAAACAAAAGCTCACAAACACCCGGAAAGAAAACAGCCGACTCCGACAGTCCTTGGTCATGCTTCAAGGTAAACTCTGAGAGAATTGACATTTTTAGATGAAAGGGAAAAAATACAGTATGAGTGAGCAGTGTTGCTAATCAGCTATCAAGAATGAAAAAGAAAATCAGTACCTTAGAGAAAAAATTAAAAATCATATCTTAAAATCTATGATTACACAACAGTACAGAAGCACTCTATTGAAGCTTCTAGTTCTTTGCTTAGAAAATTTTAGATCATTGCTACAAAATGCCAAATGTTGTGTTCATTTAATAACGTTCAACAGATATTTATTGAGCATTTTATATAGGCCACTCACTGTGTGAGGTTCCAGAGAGAAAAGATCAGCAAGATAGAACAAACGTGTTAAGGCGCTCATGATATACTTACCTCATTCCCCTCTACCAGGGAAAGCACTAGAAAATGGAGCCTACGGTGATCCATTGGAGAACTGCTAGAATTAAAGATTCCATATGTTAAGTTTTAGTTTGGGTTTTGGAAGGAATGCTTTGGGAAAATAATCATATTCCATTTAAGGCTTAAAAAAGAGAAAGATCGGGCTCAGCAAATTAAAAATCACTTGGCATAAGGCCTTTTGGTGGAATCATATCTTGTGCTTAAGTGTTTATTTTTCAAAAATTATGTTTTCCATTTGTAGTTAAGCACCATGCCCTGTTTTGTACAGCTGAGTAGTTGGCAATTATATCCTATGTTGGACAGCATTCTGTTGTAAAACCGCAAAAACACAGAACATTTTGAAAATAGACCGCTCTGGCTGCTGTGTACAGAATGAGTACGAGAGGAACAAGAAAGAAAATGCGTAAGAACCACTTACAGAAGGAATTGCAGCCACCCAGACTAACGTGATGGCAGCTTCGCCTGGGGCGATGCCTATGGAAATAAAGAGGGCGGTGCCACTATATTTTTAGAGTCAGAAATAATAGAAGACAGAACAGAATGATGAGCTAGGTTGACAGAGTAATGGCTCATGTGCTTTCCTGAGAATATTTACTAAATTGAAGGTTTCCTGGTTTTAAATAGAAACAGCCACATAGGAATGAAAGTAATATGTTTATTCCATCAACAAGTCATTATATCTTTTTCAATTTTATTTTTATAACTTACTGATAGTTTTTCCTGATGAGAATTTCAAAGGACAGATAATTCTCATTTTTATTTAGTCTCTTCAAGAATTTAGAGTAAAATGAAAAGCTAGTTTATAAAATTAGCATAAACTGCTAGTTAAAAGTATTGATGTTGGAGACCTTGGTTTGAATCTCAGCCCTGCCTGCTAGCCGTGCAGCCCCGGCCTCACCACCTCACCGCGCTCTCAGCCCCAGCTTCACCTGCCTCGGGGCGTCCTGTCAGGACCTTGTTGCTATAAGGATCAAAGGACATCCTTGGAAGAAATGCCTTATTTACCCAGTGCCTGGTACATGATGGTGCTCAGTAATGGTAGTTATTGTTATTGTCTCTCTTTTTATTGAAACCAGACCTTGACACATAAACCCAAAAAAAGGAAATTAGTAGACCAATCTTTGCTATAAATTTAAACTCTAAAGAGAGGCAAATCGCTTACTATGACCAGCTTCTTCTCTCTCTCCAGCGCTCACCGGCTGCCGTTTAGTTTCTCCCCTCTGCTGACTTCCCGCACCTCCTCCCAGATCCTCACTCTCAGTTGATGACTTTGCTTCTCCATTGTGAAATTGGGGGATGTGCTGGGACTGTCATTTCCCTGCATCCATGCTTGTCTCCACTTTCTCTTCTGCTCTTACGACCCATCTTCCTAAGCCAAAGGCAGAATCTCCATCTATGCGTCAGATCCCATCCTCTTTCGCCTAATCCAGGGCAAAGCTCCAGAGATTCTCCCCACTCTCCTGCAAGATGAAATTTTCCTTCTCTAGTGAATCATTTTCATGAGCATCAGACATACTATTATTCCTCCCATTAAAAAAAAAGTATTTCTGGCCTTTTCCTTCTACACTTTCCACACTGTTTCTCTTCTTCCCTTTATAGGAAACCTCCTTAAATAACTTGACAGTACACACTGTGTTTGATTTTTCCCCTTTTAATCTCTCTGGATCCCACTTTAATTACAGCCTGATCATTCCACTGTAACTTCCCTTCTTATGATCCCCTTCTTATGAACCTCCATATATTAGTTTACTAGTGACAAACCACCACATATTAGGTAGCTTAAACAACAGAAATGCTCTCCTAGTTCTAGAGACTGGATTCCAGAGTCACGGTGTCAGCTGGGCCATGCGTGGTCCCTCAAAGGCACTGGGGATGGCCTCTCTCCTAGCGTCTGCTTGTGCCTTGGGTCGAGGCAGCATGATGCTGACTTTACATGGTGTCTTCCCAGTACGCTTGTCTCTCTGTGTCCAAATTTCTCCCTTTTTAAAAGGATACCAGCAGATTGCATTAGTGTCCACCCTAATGACCTCATTTTAACTTGATGACCTCTGTAAAGACCCCATTTCTAATAAGGTCACATTCTGAGGTACTGGGGTTAGGACTGTAACATATCTTTTTGGGGGGACAGAATTCAACCTATAATATTCCGTATTACTAACCTCAATGGTCATTTCTCGATGGCCGTCTTAAGTGCCCTGTTACCAGCACTTAACACATTTGGCTATGTCCCCTTCCTTGAAAAAGGTTCTTCATGTGGCTTCTAGAGCACCGCATTCACCAGTTTTCCTCCTGTGCTGATGATCTTTCCTCCTTAGCCTAGTTGGCTGATTCATTTGATCATCTTACCTTCTAAATATTTGATGATGCCCCAGCCTCAGTCCCTGGACTTCTTTCCTTTCTATTTGCATTTGCTCCATAGCTGATTACATCCAATGGTTTGGTGTTAAAATCCATCAATAAGCTATGATTCTCATATTTCCATTCCCAGCCTGGACTTCTCCCTTTAACTCCAGTCTCATTGTCCAGCTGTGTACTTGACATATCTAGGAGGCATCTCAGACTAACATGTCCCAAACCATATTCTTGACTTTTTCCCTCAACTTGTTTCTCTCTTTCCACCTCATCTTGGTTAATGCAAACTTCATTGTTCCAGACTCTCATACCAAAACCCATAATGTTATCTTGTATTTTTATATTGCTTTCATACCCTGCACTCAGTCTGTTGGCAAATCCTACTGGCTTTACCTTCAAAATACTTTTGTAATACAATCGTCTTTACCACCCTCACTACTGCCACTCTGATCCAAGCCACTGTCTCTCTCACCTAGATTATCATGGCAGCAGCTTCCTAACTGGTGTCACTATTTCTGCTCTTGCTCCTTGTAGTCTGTTCTCAACACAGCAGCCAGAACGATCCTGTTAAACATAAGTCAGTTCATGTCGCTCATCTTTTCAAACCCTTCTGTGCATTTCCACCTTGCTCTGGATAAAACTAAAGTCATATTTATGATCTTTGAGTCCTTACGTGATCTGGCCACCTCCCTTCCACGTATCCCTGTGGCCTGATTTTCTACTTCTTCCCCCTGCTTTGTGATCCAGTCACACCAGACCACTTGCTTCCCCTTTGAAGAATAAGACATGATCTTACTTCAGTGCCTTTGTACAACCGTTCCCTAAGCCTGAAATGTTCTTCCCCCGACTATCCACATGGTCTGCACCCTCACTTACCTCAAGTCTTCACTCTAAATTCATCTTTTCCCTGACCTCCTCTCTGTATCTAAAACTTCAACCTCTCTTCCACCAATGGTTTTTTTTTTGTTTTTTTTTAACTCACCTCCCCTGCTTTGTTTCCTCTATGGCACTTAAAATTCTGTGTAATCTATTATGTATTTAATATCCTCTGCCCCTTCCATATCACACACTAGAATGTACTCCTAGAAACCAGGTAGTAAAGTTGGCTATTGGCTGGACTTCCGGCTACAGAAAAGTTGGGCACTGCCAACTGCTGCTGCAGTATTCATACATGTATTTATTCACTCGGTAACTCTAAAGCCCTATTCTATGTCAGGCACTGTTCTAAATACCTAGGAAAATCCAGTGATAAAACAGACAAACACTCTTGCTCTCATGGAGCTTGCATTCTAGGGGACCAAGATGATCAAAATCCATTAAAAATGTTTTGATTAAATTATATAATATGTTACCTGGTGATTAGTGCTATGGAAAAAGTAGTAGGATTGAGATTTGAGGAAAGGGAGTGTTTGCACGGTCATGGTAGGTCTCCTTGTGAAACTACAGTTAGAAACTAGGAAGATACCAGAAAATTGAGATTTCATGTATAATCCAAATAAGAAAGGGGTCTAAGAAAAGAGTACAGTGTTTATCTTTTGCTCAGTAATGTTCCTAATTACTCCTTGAACTAAGAATCAGGGCTGTTTCGCTGTTTGTAAAGCCTACTAAGAAAAAGGACAGAATATATATGCCATTGTAGACATTCACAATAGTAAATGTGTGGGTGCAATAAGTGTATGTGTTAAGCATTTGAAACATATTTTGTAGATGACAACTGACCAACATAATAAGTTATAAAAGGAAAAAAGTGATATATCTACTGTTAGAGGATATTAAATTGTCATTATTTCTACAGAATGAATGTATACCTAGGAAAAACAAAGCATCAATTGAAAACTCTTATAACTAATGAGATTTTATTAAGGAATCAAAAATCAATTAAGTTTTGTGCAGGTTCATTTAAATATGACACAAAGCTTAAGTTAAATTTGTGTGAATTTCCCTCCTTTCATGAAATCCCACCAAAAATGAATTGACATGCAAAAAGCACAAGGACAAAGGAAAATCAAGAGAAGACCACAGCAGATAAAAGATGCAATAAAATTTCAGAAGCTGAAAAGTAGATGGATGAGTGGTGACTGACTAAATCTGGAGAAATGTGAAATCTCAGGGACTATGATGGGGGTGGTTAGGGAATAGAGATGAGAGAAATTAAAAAGAGGCTGAATCCCACCACAGAATTACAAAAGGCTGAGGAATTGTATCTGTGAAAGGGATTATGGTAGTGCAGGCAGTGTGAAAACTAGTAATCACTGAAAAACCTACATAAATACCCTTTTGGACCACAAAGTCACACATTCTTCCCATGTGACCTGCACCTACCGCTCTTCACCACAGCAGAAGGTGAACATTTCCTCTCAGGAGAGGTTGGACTAGAGCTATGAACTCAGGACACTGGACACAGCTGAGGGAAGGTGTGTGATTACTTGAAGAAATCCTCTAACATAGAACGCAGAGATCAAAACAAACAAAGAAAAATAAGGTCAAAGGAAATAGAGACAATGTAAGGAACAGAAGAAAGTTTCATGAAACAAGAACAGGGTAGTTTAAGAAAGGAATATTCAAAGAACCAGGGGAGGGAACTCTGGAAATTTAATAAAAGTTAAAGAAATCTTTTAAATATTGGAGCAAGAAGACAAAGAAAAGAAAAATAGAGAAGGTTAAGAAAAATATAGTCCAAGAGGCTGAATATCCAAAGAAAAGAGATCCTAAGAGAGAGGAGAAAGTATTTTAGAAATTAATATTCCAAACTTCTAGAACCAAAAAAACACAAATTTCTAGATTAAAAAATACCACCAAACGCGAAAAGAATTGTCCAAGGCATAACACTGAGAAATTTTGTAATCCCAGAAGTAAAGAGAATATCCTAAAGTTTTCAGAGAGAAGAGCATGTCACATGCTAAAGACTAGAAATCAGAATAACCCTGGACTTTTCACCAGCAACACCAAAATCTCCATGATAATTAAGGAATGCCTTCAAAATTCTGAAGGGAAATTATTTAAACCTATGAGTCTATACCCAGTGAAATTATCAACCAAATGTGAGGGTAGAATAGTATTTTCATACTTAACTGTAATACACTTTCCATGCTTTCTTTTTTGAAAAGCTAATGGAGAATGTGCTCCTCCATAATAGGAGAGTGAATTTAGAAAGAGAAATATATGGTATCCAGAAAACAGATGGTCTAATTCAGGAGAGACAAGGAAAAACCACAAAATGAGAGTGAAGGAAAGCTCCAGGATAACACATCTACAGTGGCCTAGAATCATCTAGGCTAGTTCTGGAGGGTTCTGAAGGGTTCCAGGAGAGAGATCTTCCACAAAAATTCGCAAGTGATAGATGACATGATGTGTTCAAACATACTGAAGTAGATTTTACACTTCTTTTAGGCAGTTTAGAGATGCCTAAGTAAAAGAAGCAGTAAATATAATAATAATAATAATAAGCAAACTGTAAAAATTAGATAATTATTAATTCTAGGAAAAAATCATGTTTTAAAGAAAAGAAATGGTGAATAATATTTACATCACTATAACAATGCAAGCACAATATTTAGTGAACTAACAACCATTACCACTCTCCTGGGATGGTGGAAAAGGAGAGGAGTGTGTATCTATTTGCATATAAATATTTCATGTGTATGTTTCTGTGTAGCTCGAGGAAGAGTTGAAAGAGAGCTACACTGTCATATTACATAGTTGAAAGTCAATAAATAATTATATGAATCTGAAAAATACAAGAAATAGTTTATAAATGCATATTATTACTTATGCATATTATTAACAGAAGAAACAGGTAAATGGAGTGAAAGTGGCAGCCTCTAGGAGTGGTAGTCAACAGTGGTGAGTGATATGGCAGAGGACTATTGTTTTTCATTATAGGCTTTATCTTATTCAAAAAATAATAAATGTCTGATATATAATAGGTGTCCAAAATATAGTAGCTGCCTTCTTAAGAAAATCAGTAATTTCCATATAGATCAGTAATTGCCTTTCATATTCTTAAAAGAAAGAAAGAAAATCTACTCACAATTACATAAATGACTATAAAATATCTACTCACTGACCTAACAAGAATTGTGTGGGATCTATGAAAAAATTAAAACTCCACAGAGAAATATACAAACCTAAATAAATGGAGAGACATGTCACATTCATAAATGAAAAGATGCCATTCGTTCCCAAATCAGAAATAGTTTGAATGGAATCCCAGTCAAAATACCAATGATCCCTTTATTTTGTGGGCTTGTTTTTTTTTTTTTTTTTGGTAGTTTGAAAATAATTATTCCGAGTTAACCTGAAAGAAGAAATAGGCAAAATCAATTAAGAACCCTCTGAAAAAAAAATGAGGGCATAACCTATCAATATTAAATCATACAACGTTTCAATAATTAAAAACAACTTGCTGGTGCAAGAGTCAGCAAATCAAGGAACAGATGGCATATCCTCAAAACAGAACCTTGTACATGATAAAGAAACCTTCTTGGAGCACTATGGCATAGAGGTAAAGAGTCTGGATTTAGAAAGGCCAAGCAACCTGGGTTCAAACCCTGGCTCTGCCACTTACTAGCTGTGTAACCTTGTACAAGTTGTCAACCACTCTGTGCCTCTTGTTTCCCCATCTCAAAAGTGGAAAGAACAAAAGTACTTAGGAGACACGTGAAGCATTCAGAACTGAGCCTGCCGATAGCAAATCCTATATAGGCATTTGCTGTAATGGTGCTCAAGTCATCAGAGCCAGCTTCACAAGTGTGTGACCTGTGCAGTCATTCAGAACCCTGCTCTTAGAAAGGGCATACTGGTTAAAGGCTCTGCTATCACCATGTTAAAATTTTTAAGAAGTTTTGAGCAAGGAGTCCTATTTTTTCATTTTGCAAAGGGCTTGGCACTTTATATAGCCAGTCCTGCAAGTCAATTAAGAAAAGGGCAGATTATTCAACAAATGGCACTAGGAAAAGTAGTATTTCAATGTTGGAGGAGTGGGAGCAGGTCCAAGTTAGCTTCCCTTTCTATACCATGTGGCACACTAAAAAAGCATCATTACACAGTATAAATAAAAGCTCTGTGTTCTGAATTTGAATAGGACATACTGGTTAAACATATGATGAATTTTATCTTTTAAAAATGAATAATTATTTCTTCTAATACTGTTTGCTGAATTAGCCTAGAAAGAAGCCAACAGCAAAGAGCACTCCTAGTACCCGGATGTGGTCTTGTAATATCATTTCTCACTGAAAGGAGCTAGAGTTCCTTGGAGAAATGGCTGATTCCAGAACTTGCACAGGAAGTGTACAAGATGAGTTCATTGTTACAGCCTTTTGTCAAACTCATCTCCCTTTCCCTACTTAATTTCTGCTCAGACTTCATGTCAGATCTTACTTTTTGACTCTAAGTAATTAGACTCAAAAGATCATATTTCCCAAGAAGATTTAATCAAGTAGGCAAAATTTTCAACTTACAGACTTAATTGTAATCAAGTAGGCAAAATTTTCAACTTACAGACTTAATTGAAAAAAAGACCATGATACAATGCTACGTATGTTGTATGGTCCTAATTGTGTTTAAAAAAGAAAAGAGTGAACAGAGGCAGAGATACACAAATAGAAAAAGGATATATTCCAATAGGCTGTAAAACTTCCATTATTAGAGAAAACAGTAAATATTTTTGAAAGCTCACTTTACATCAAATTCCCTTTTTCTTTTTTACATTCTAGCTTTGGCCTTCTTGCAGTTCCTCAGATTCAGAACTCGTATTTCCTATTTGTCTGATGACCACTTCATTCTCTCCAGCCGTTTAATTCCTGTTCAGTCTTCAACTTCCTCTAGACTAAATCTGCCTAAGACTTCTTATACCAACTACATGTTCCAGAGTTTTCCAAAGACACACTCAGTTTCAATAATTTGCTAGAGAAATTCACAACTCACTGAAATGTGTTATACTCATGGTTACATTTATTATACAGAAAGAGTACAAATTAGAACCAGCCAAAGCTGGAAGAGACACACAGGGCAGAGTCTGGGCAGTTTCCAAACGTGAAGCTTCTGTTGTCCTCAGGATGCATTACCATCCTAGCGTCTATGTTTTACAATATGCACAGAGTATTGTTCACCCGGGAAGCTCACCTGTGCTCCAGTGTCCAAAGTTTTTATTGAGGTTCATTGGTTGCCTATCTGGTTGAACTAGTCTCTAAGCCTTTCTGGCTTTGTGGCTGTGGCCAGCTTCTACCCTAAAACTATTGGGGGTGATTGTCCCCACCCCGAGAAACTCCTTAAGCAAACTATCAGGTGTGGTGTAAAGGGCTCATCATGAAGAACAAAGACACTTACATCACTCAGGAAATTCCAAGAGTTTAGAGGTTACTGCCCAGGAGAGGGGGTTGATGGGGAAGCCAGATCTTTGAGCAGGCCATATTCTTCCTACATGGCATGGTTATATAAATAATGTGCCCCCCCACCCCCTCTCAGTTCCAAAGTGTTAGGATCACGTCTGGTTTTGCTCCCCGTCTTATCCCCGGCCCCTAACTTAGAGGTTGGCAAATGTTGAGTCTGCATAATAGAGTCGTTTATAGCATGGAAGTGACAGAATCTGAATTTGAATCTTGGTTCTTCTTTTCACTAACTGTGTTGACCCTGGACACATTATTTAACCTTCTCAGTACCTAATTGTCATCATCTGTAAATTGGGGGTAATGATAATACCTATCTCATAGAGTTGCAATGAGGTTTAAATGAATGAACATCATTAAAGTTCTCAGAACAATGCCTGGCACAGGGTAAAAACTAGGTAATGTTTAATATTAGTGAATGCTCAATAAATAATTGCTGATTGAATAAGTGTCTGGCACATGAGAGGTGCTTAGTAAATATTAATTGAAAGAATATCAAACAAGATTTTCCTCTTTAGATTTCCCTATTTTTCCATTAATATAGTACCAGATGTATTGATTAGGACATCTCATCAATATGCCTGATTTTCAGCTCTCGAATCAAATTATTATTCTGAAGATTATAGCTCAATAATATGCTTAAGAAAAGTGCAAAAAAAAAGAGATTTTTCACTTCTCTAGCAGTACCTTCAACCATAGAGTGAGGAGTTGAATTAGACAGGATTCAAGGTGTCTTCCAACGCCAACACAATGTTATTTGTCCTTAGGAAACAAACTAGATATAAGAACTGAGAAGACCATTTTACATGGAAGCATGAAACCTTTGAATGTGTAAGTTTCCATTAAAAAAAGGAACAAAGAGAACATTCAGTTGAATGCCAAATTTTTTCTTTAATATGTGAAAACATACTTTTGAATTGTGGCAACTAGTTTTATTAATTTGATGGAATCTGACTCCCTGGCAACACAGAAAGGTCATTGAAAATTTATTTTAATCTGTAAGAAATGCTTTATTTTATCTTGTCATTTAAACTGGCCTAATGTGAGTGACTAGAAGGTGATTGATAATAGAGTCAGTAATGTCTCCAAACAAAGAGATTAAACACCTTCAAACAATACTATTTGTAATTAGAACCAATTTTTCAAAACATGCAACTTAGTTACAAAGTAATGCATATACATTAAATATAATAAAATACTTTAAAAGTGATTCATTTTTATTAAGCAATTATTATGTATAATAAGAAAAAGTAAATACATTCCAACCACTCTTCTTACCATGTTTATTTTCCAAAGGTAGCAAATGTTAACAATTGGTTCCACCTATTTTTGACGCATATACACACAGTAAAAAATATAGACATATGCCCCTGGTATGAAAAGTATTTGTAAAGTAGTACTTTTTCTTGCCATTTTAGTGTTACCCCAGGCAGTCACCCAGTTTGAGGAATTGGTTGGTATGGCAGAGACCTTGCTTAAGGGTGGAGGGACCATGTCCACATCTGCAACCACCCTTTGGAGAGCAACAAACAACTCCTCACCAGATTCATTAGCCTCAACGTGCAGCAATTCTAATTCTAATTCCAGTTCACCAGTTTCCTTGAAAGCTGAAGAAGAGCATCATACTGAGGAGAAACAGGTCAGTTGGACTACCTGCCCTTCTTTCTCTGGGATACAGTTAAATACAAAAAAGTAAAATAAGAGTACATAATGAACATTGCTTTCTCAGATAAGTCTAGGTAACTTTAGATCACAGCCACAACGTCCTGATTGCATAAAACAGTTTTTTACAATAAATCTAATATTTGTGAAATAAATAGCCAGTATAGAAAACTAAAGTCAAATTGTGGACCATAATGAAGCTATTAAACTAGAAAATTCTTAAGCCAGCGACAGAAGGATAACTATGCATTAAGGGTAATAAAATTATATCATTGAAAGAAGATAAATTTCAGCTTCATGCTAACGGAACACAGTTCTTTTTCTACTCTCCCAATTTCTCTTAAGAAACAGAAGCTAAAAACACAGAGTTTTGTTAGAATCAGGTATCGGCCTCAGAAAATATGCCTTCAAGAGCATAATTAAATACTAATCACCTAACATTCAGATATTTGAATCTTAGTGTATCAGTTTGCTTTTGCTGTTTCATAGATTACCACAAACTTAATGATGAATAATAACACAAATTTATCATCTCAGAGTTCTGTAGGTTAGAAGTGTGGTCAAATCAAGGTGGTCACCATGTGCCCCCCTTTCTGGAGGCTTCATAGAAGGTCCATCTACTGATGGACACTTAGGTTGCTTCCATATCTTGGCTATTGTAAATAGTGCTGCAATAAACATAGGGGTCCTGCTCCTTCAGATTGTCATGGAATCCAGTTTCTTGTGCTTGTAGAAACTGAGCTCCCCATTTTCTTGCTGACTGCAAACTTAAGACCATTCCCCCTTCTACAAGCAACCACATTCCTTAGTGGCCCACTTCCACCATCTTTATTTATTTATTTATTTACTATTTTTAATTAAGGTATTATTGATATACACTCTTATGAAGGTTTCACATGAAAAACAATATGATTACTGCATTTACCCATATTATCAAGTCCCCACCCATACCCCAATGCAGTCACTGTCCATCAGTGCAGCAAGAAGCCCCAGATTCACTATTTGCCTTCTCTGTGCTACACTGTTCTCCCCGTGATCCCCACACCATGTGTACTAAACATAATACCCCTCAATCCCCTTCTCCCTCCATCCCCACCTGCCCTCCCACACCCCTCCCCTTTGGTAACCACTAGTTCCTTCTTGGAGTCTCTGAGTCTGCTGCTATTTTGTTCCTTCAGTTTTGCTTCATTGTTATACTCCACAAATGAGGGAAATAATTTGGCCTTTGTCTTTCTCCGCCTGGCTTATTTCACTGAGCATAATGTCCTCCAGCTCCATCCATGTTGTTGCAAATGGTAGGATTTGTTTCTTTCTTATGGCTGAATAATATTCTGTTGTGTATATGTACCACCTCTTCTTTGTCCAGTCATCTACTGATGGACACTTAGGTTGCTTCCATATCTTGGCTATTGTAAATAGTGTTGCAATAAACATAGGGGTGCATATGTCTTTTTGAATCTGAGAATGTGTATTCTCTGGGTAAATTCCAAGGAGTGGGATTCCAGGTCAAATGATATTTCTATTTTTAGTTTTTTGAGGAACCTCCATATTGCTTTCCACAATGGTTGAACTAGTTTACATCCCCACCAGCAGTGTAGGAGGGTTCCCCTTTCTCTGCATCCACGCCAGCATTTGTTGTTCTTAGACTTTTCAATGCTGGCCATCCTTACTGGTGTGAGGTGATATCTCATTATGGTTTTAATTTGCATTTGCCTGATGATTAGTGATGTGGAGCATCTTTTCATGTGTCTGTTGGCCATCTGAATTTCTTTTTTGGAGAACGGTCTCTTCATATCCTCTGCCTATTTGTTAATCGGGTTATTTGCTTTTTGGGTGTTGAGGTATGTTAAGTTCTTTATATATTTTGGATGTTAACCCCTTGTCAGATGTCGTTTACAAATATGTTCTCCCATACTGTAGGATGCCTTTTTGTTCTGTTGATGGTGTCCTTTGCCGTACAGAAGCTTTTTAGTTTGATGTAGTCCCATGAGTCACTTCCACCATCTTTAAAGCCAGCCATGGCAGGCAAAGTCCCTCTTACTTTTTGAATCTCTCCTCCTTCTGTGTTTTCTACTGACCCACTCTTCTGTCTCCCTCTTCTACATTTAAGAGCTTGTGTGATTAGATTGGGCCTACCTGGATAATAATGGGATACTATTCTCCCCATCTCAAGGTACTTCCTTTAATCACATATACAAAGCTGTTTTTCCCATATAAGATAACATATTGATAGGCTCCAGGGCTTAGGACGTGGACATCTTCAGTGGGCCATTATTCTGCCTACCGCACTTAGTGGAAAGTGTTGAGGATGGGTCTAATCCTTAAAGTACCAAATCCAGATTACATGACAAGACTTTGCATATACTATGGAACAAATATCTCATAAATATTGGGAACTATCTCAAAGCAACATTTAACTCTAACCCCTGAAATGTAAAATATATGTTAAAAGTATAACACATCACCTTATGGAACGTTGATTTTGTTTTCTGGTATGTCTTAACTCAATTAGTAATATATTTCTGCAGATGTTACTTTCCTTTTCTTTTCCAATTTTCATTTTATTTTTTAAATTTTTTAGTTCAAGATTGAAAAATGGCAGATTGCCCGTTGTAACAAAAGCAAGCCTCAGAAGTTTATAAATGATTTAATGCAAGTACTTTACACAAATGAATACATGGCCACACACAGCCTGACGGGTGCAAAATCGTCTACTTCAAGGGACAAAGCGGTAAAACCAGCTATGAATCAGAATGAAGTTCAAGAAATAATAGGTGATAATATGACTGTATTATATTGTCACACGAATTTGGAGTTATTTTATTATTCAATCTTAAGTTATTGTCTGATGGCTTTTTTTTCAAATCTATTTTTCTATGGAAGAAAAATCTGAGGATAGTTTAAAACTCTTATTAAATATGGGAAATTTTATAAGAAAACTTTATATGAAAAGTGGTTATTAAGATAAAATTTAATTTAATATCCCTAAAAAGTTTTGGTTCATAAAATTCATAACCTTAGAAGAGTAAATTTTTTAAAATCTTTGAAAAAAAATTTCAGGACAGTTTTTATCTTATTTTCTCTTTCTTATCTTGGTTATATCCCTTATCTTTTATTCTAGAAATAGAGGTTAATTTGACTATCTTATTTACAGTTTTTAAGTTAATGAAGCTGCTTAAATATAATAATGTAGATTATCAAATAATTTGGGGGGCATATATCCAGCAAATTTGGGGACTCACTGAATCCAAACTCTCTATATTTTATAATAAATGCTATTTCTTTGTTGGAAAAGGCTCATTCCAAGTCTAGTTGTTTCAACTGATACTGGGAATGGATAAAAATAAATTCCTAACATTTTGAAGTAAGTGGACCTGGAGTTCCGAGCAAGCAGCCAGGTTAAAGTTGAGCGGTACCACAGGAAGACAAATATGCATACTCTCAGTTTATAACATAGACCTTTATTATCTCTTTTTTTGTTTTGAAAAATCTGAGCCTACCTCACATGGAACCACAACCCTAAACCTAACTCTAACCCTAACTTTGATTACATCCTAAACCTAAGCCTACACCTGACCCTGACCCTACCCCTTAACCTCACCCTCAGCTTCACCCACACCTAACTTTAAGCCTAACCCTAAACCTAACCCTAACCCTAACTTTGAGCTCTCAATCTAACTCTAATCATAACCATACCTTCACCCTGCACCTTACGCTAACCCTAACTCTAATCCTACCCAACCCCTAACCCTTCACCCTAATCCCCATCTTCCCCTGCACCTAACCTATCATCTACTTAAATATCTCATGGGTATTTGGGCTGCTTTTGTAAAATGGAGACGAAATTGTAATGCAGATTGCTTGATGTTTTATCTCAGGTCATACCTTAAGATACAAAGGTCTCATAAAGTATTTTTGTGTTACTGTTCTTTTTCACAGGAGTCACAAAACAGTTGTTTCCCAATACAGATGATGTTTCAATTAGGAGAATGATAGGGCAAAAGCTAAACAACTGTACCAAGAAGCCAAATTTAAGCAAAACTCTGAACTCTCAGGATATTAAGTAGATCTTTTTGGTAAGTCTTTCAAATCTTCACAAACCTTTCAATGTGGCAAGAAGATGTAATACTTTTATCCCTGAAACAGCATGTTCTGAACACTCTACTAGAAAATACTAGTGGCCTGTGAGATACTTAATAGGCTTTCCTGGGGGTGAAGGTGGGGACTGGGAAGGGCATTTACATCTGGGAACTGCTGAGTTCAGTTACACATTTTCCTTTCCCAGAACCTCTCAGACATTTTGCTAACCTTTAATACACCCAGAGCATACCAGAAATCTCTAAGAAGAGGATATAATATGCAGTGTTTTCCAACTGTGTTTTACTGAGGAATTATTTTCCTTCACAGAACATGTGCTTAATTGTGCGTAGGGGTAGAAAGGAGCCAAAGGAGGCACTCAGGACACTTTGGAAAGTGCTTGTCCAGAACAGGGGAGATGCGACCTTTGGAAAATCTCTGAGGTACATCAGAGATTTGAAACTCTAAACAGTGCTTTGATCTGTGTTCAAACAACTGGCCAGGAATACTGAGAGGTCTCCTCCACCCTCCTCCATTCTGCTTCATGAGAACTTTAAGTCAACTGTTATAGTTTCTATCTGTCTAAAAAGGATTTTTTCCAAGATGCTTGGATTATATAAAGAAAAGTAATTACTTGTTTTAGTGAATCCTGATTTTATACACTTTATAGTCAGGCCCTGTCCTAGGCAAAGCCATGAAGTGGAATTTTGTGTTTGCTTTAGCAACCCAATGTCCTGGCGGTTTTACTGTGCACACCCTTCCTCTCCATTATTTGGATGGATAATATGTACAAAATAATGCATGATTGTGTTATTTATATTTGGATAAATATGGTATATGGTAAATTCATGAGGGCAGGTTCACCTAACCTGCTCTACTTCTATCTTTGACTTCCCCTCTCTGTTCTCTGCCTAACCCTAGCCACTTTTAAGACCATTTTACTTGTCTTTCTTCTGACTGTGTCTTAAATGGGATGCGGAACTGCAGTGATCCCCCTCCACCCATTGCTGACCACCACCCCCATCCTCCCTGCAGGTCCATCCCTATTTTTCTTACAACTAAGGCTAGCTCTGAGAAAGGTCAACAATATTCTTCCTTCCTTAAAAAAAAAAAAAAACTTATATTGAAACAAAACATTATAAGGAATTCTTTCCCATGGCACATACATACTGGTAGACTGACTTGAAGATTTATAAAAGATAAGGATATGTGTATTTATTTCTCCCCGAATGATTAAGAATTTCAGTAGCTTGTGAATTTCACAACTTCCCAGTTCTAAGATAATTGTTTAGATGAGCCTTCTCACTTTGACTTGAGACTACCCAGTTTTCCTGCTATATACTGTCCACGTTCGCTTTCTAAATGCCGTGTAACCAGACCTCCAATCATAGGGCTATCTTTTGGAGAACATTATTGTATTTCAGAGCTCTGCAAAGCATTTTATTTCTTATGTTTTTTTAATATCTCAGGCTGCCAAAGACTGACACAAAACTCATCTCTGACTATATCAGTCAGCACAGTGTGGAAGAAATTAAAGTTAAAAGGTTTTTCTATCAGTTTTGCTTGTACTTGCCAGGAATAGCACTTTTAGATTACATGGCTGTGTCATTAATTAAAATTGAAAAAGGGAAAAAATCTGGGCCTGAGCCTTGCTTTCCTACTGAGTTGTTTGGAAAGGAAATGCATAAATTTTTAATCAGAAGTAGAGATTAACACTAAAATGGAAAAAACAATTTTTTAATTGGCATATATCTTTCACTGCGGTATAACTGAATTTGAATTATTTCAAAAGAACTGAGAAGGCAGGCTGGGAACTGCAGGGTCACCTAAAACTCAGTGTAGCCATGCTTGATGAGTTAGTCAGATATAGCACCATCTGGTGGACTGCTGCTGTATTTTTCTCTTCTTGGTCATTTAACAGCAGTTTAAAGATGACTATACTTACTCAGGTGAACCATACTCCCTCCTCGCCCTGCCCCCAAAAGTATTCTTTGGAAAAACAACTTTCTTTGCATTATTATTAGCATGGCAATATATAGAAATTTGCCAAGTCTGCAAAACCATGTAGACTTCTACCAATTCCTATACATCCAAGCCCAGAAACACCGACCCATGGACCCTGTCGTAGACTATGCGCTCCACCCAGAACTGAGCTCAAGGTTGCCACTGGTGGCTTGAATCTGAAAGGACAATCCTTTACCAGTTGAGCCTCATTTCTATAAGGGTAAGTGCTAAGTTCCATCCATCCCCCCTTTTTGCCTATTCTGTCTCACTCCTGTGACTGTTCTCAATTTGCCTGCAGCATGCACTTTGCCAAGAGTTTGATACTACCAATCTTTTTGGCCTTACTCCATTTTTTTAGCTTCTTTCTTACAGGAGCTGAAGAAAATTTTATTTATAAGAATTACAGGATATTAGACTATCATCTCTATAATATTGCACTAAATAGTCAAATAACCTTCTGAAATTTCCAAAGCCACTTTAGTATATATAATTTCTACCCTGATATTCAGCAGGGATTCTGAGGCAGACCTTTTGGGGCAGAGGCAGCTGAAAGCCTGCAGGTTAATACAGCAGTGTGCAAAGAGGGTGGGAGGGACTTTGTCCCCCACCCCTCAACCAGGGAATATTTGAAAATGTCTCAAGATATTTTTGGTGTCACAACTGGATGCTACTGTGAGCATCTAGTTGATAGAAGCCACTGATGCTGCTAGACATCCTGCAGAGGACAGCTCCCCACAACAAAGAATGACCCAGCCCAGAATGTCAGTTATGCCAGGCTTGAGAAATCCCGGTCTAAAATGATTTCCTTATAAACTAAATCCTTATGAGGTTAGGTGAATTGCCAGCATTAGTGATCACTATCTATTAGAAAGCCAACACTGGCATATACTTCATTGTATTTCTTAATGCATTTGTCATGGTTTTCCAGAAAAACAACCAACAGGGTGCATATACTGAGAAATTTATTTTAAGGAATTAGTGTACACAACTGTGGGGAATGGCGAGTCTGACATCTGCAGGGCAGGCCTGCAGACTGGAACACAGGGAAGAGTTGATGATTCAGCCTTGAGTCTAAAGGCAGTCTGGAGGTAGAATTCCTCCTTCCTCAAAGGACTTCAGTCTTTTCTCTTAAGGCCTTCATCTAATTGGGTGAGACCCAGCCTCATTTGGAAGTAATCTGCTTTACTAAAAATCTACTGATTTAAATGCTAATTACATCTAAAGAAAACCCACCTTCACAGCAACATCAAGCCTGCTGTTTGAACAAACAACTGGGTAACATGCCTAGCCATGTTGATAGATAACATTGAATGTTTTAGGGTCAGAAACTCTGGTTTTGAACAGTGAGATATCACCTCACACCAGGTAGAATGGCCACTATTCAAAAGACAAGAAATAACAAATGTTGACAAGGACGTGGAGAAAAAGGAAACACTCTTACACTGTTGGTGGGAATGTAAATTGGTGCAGCCACTGGGGAAAGCAGTATGGAGGTTCCTCAAAAAACTAAAGATAGAAATACCATTCGACCCAGTAATTCCATATCTAGGAATTTGCCCAAAGAAAACAAGATTCCTGATTCGAAAAGATATATGCACCCCTATGTTTATTGCCACATATTTACAATAGCCAAGATATGGAAATAACCTAAGTGTCCATCAATAGATGTGTGGATAAAGAGGCGGTATATATATATATACCATGGAATATTATTCAGCCATTAAAAAAAGGAAATCCTGCCATTTGCAGCATCATGGATGGACCTAGAGAGTATTATGCTAAGTAAAATAAGCCAGGTGGAGAAAGACAAATATCCTATGACTTCACTTATCTGTGGAATCTAAAAACAAAACAAAACAAAACAAAATGAGCAAAACAGCAGTAGACTCATAGACACTGAGAAGTGACTGGTGGTTACCATGGGGGAGGGGTTGGCGTGGGTGGGTCGGGAGGGTAAGGGGGATAAAGGGGCACAAAAATTATCAATCATAATATAAGTTGGCTACGGAAACAGTAGCACATCAGGGAGAATATAGTCAGTGATTCTGTAACATCTTCCTATGTTGACAGATAGTAACTGCACTATGGGGATGAGGATTTAATAGTACGGTAACTGTTGAACCAAACCACTGTGTTGTATACTTGAAACCAATATAAGATTGTATATTAATGATACTTCAATTAAAAAAATAAGAAAAAAAAAAGGAAGCCTCATGTTGAAGTCTGCTCCACCTCTTAATAATTGTGTAGGTTTTGGAAAGTCACTTTACTTCTCTGAACTTTTATTTAAACAGGGGTATTAATAATATCTACCCCAGAGGTGGATGAATGGCTTATGGAATTTGAAGCTTGGTAGAATTTGGAGAACTCTCTTTAAGACAATAAATACAAAATTATGAGTACACAATCAGTTACAACTCTGTATGGTAATTTAGAATAAATAAATCATGAAAACTACATAATGTTTAAAACTAACAAATTTCCCAATATCGCATAATGTAGGGGGAATTACAGAATATTTTTATTAACAGCTCTGTAATTCTTTTATCCTACTTTTTCGGGGATCCAGACATGATGTTTGCCTCTTCTACTGTTTTGTAATAGCTTTTTTTATAGAGAGAATAGAAAAATGACTTAGATTATACTGTACCATAGTTGATGGAAAATTGCTTTTTTTCTTTTTGACAGTTTAAAGAGGTTTCTTTCAAATTCTGTACACTTTATTAGCAATGTAATTTGTAGGATTGCTGTCAAATTTGAAGAAACTCTATTGAGTTTCTCTGTTATCCCAGTTATAAGATTTCAGGGCATTTCAGGTTATCTGTGGAGTAGGTACTCTTAAATATTTTTTGAATTGAGTATATTTACAGTATTCCCAGAAGACATTGCACACTGGACTGGCCAGCAGTATTATAATAGATATAGAAGAGATTACAAGGCACAAAAATATATCCCAGTCAATCCTTAACAAAATCTCAAAAATGCCCAGTGCTATTTTATGGTTACAATCGGAGAGAAAATATGACTGGGGGGCATTTAAACTGGAAAGAGACAGTGGTCTTAACTGATTATGGTCGAAATATCTAATTTTGGTAAATTTAACAAAGAATATATAAACATGTGAAGATCTCATTCAGGCCCCTTTTTTGGAAGGTAACCATGCAAGTAAGATTTATTAACTTCCCGGCAATTCTGCCATTGGCCTAGCTCATTTAGTGTTTTTTAATTTTAAAGAGGTAAAGCAGATTTAGGAAACTGCCTGATATCTAAACAATCCATAAATGTTACTGGAGAATGACAAACAGAATTGTTGATAATTTTTTAAGATGGTTGATGGGTATGGTTCATTTTACACTGTGTTTGAATATTTTATGTTCTCTGAAGGGGAAGGACTTTCTAAGTGTAGAATTAGGCAGCAAAAGTGTCCAAGAAAAGAAGTTTACTAATGTATGAGCTCCTGCCTATGTGTTCTGTGCTCTTCCTACATGAGGTTGATAGTTTCATTAAGATTTTTACCCTGTGGTGGAATGTGAGGTCAGCATTTTTCACCTAATAAACAGTACTTTAAAAATCATTTGAGATAAAAATGTATGTTTAATATTTTAACTATTACCTATGCCAGACTTCCTCTGAGTAGATCATAAAATAATTCCTAGTTCACCTCAGTAGTTAAGAGTTCTTATTAACAATTTGTGTTTTGAAGCACAAATTTGTGGTAGACATAAAAATAAGTAACTCATGTCAAAATGCTCTAAGAACTCTAACATAAATCTGCTGTTTTTTGAAATTTGCTTTCTGTAGGTATTATAGTCATCTGAAACAAAGCACTTTCAGTTCTCAATCTAATATTGGATTTTGTTGGAAAACCTGCAACCTCCCTGGCAGGGAGCACAGAGCGACATGTGTGTTGACAGGCCCCGAGCCATCTTTAACATCACTGGGTCTCCTACTGGAGCAACAAACTGCTGAAGAAGCTACATGTTTTTCCACCCTAAATACCAGGGATGCATCAAACCAGAGAATGTCTAGCAGTTAAATATGCATGCAGTGTGGTTTCTTGGAAATATGCATTTCCTGTCCCCAAATGCTTCTTTGTACAGCTAACTTAACAGGATAGTCAGAGCTCTGATCATAGCAACAAAAACTTCAACCTCTAAGGTTTGTCATTGTCCTAAGACACTGCTGTACATTTATTATTACCAGTGACTCCCCATTTTACTTTTTGGATCTTTAGCATAAGCACATGTTTGGAAAAATAAACAGTGAAATGATCAATGTCCACAGGCATGAAAGCAGGAAAGTCATCCTGAAATCTGATCATCTTATCTAACCACGTAATAGTGTTTTAGCAATAAAATTACAGGATTATTCTGTTACCTAAAAATATGCAGAAAGTTGGTATCTGGAAAAAATGAGAGCAGCCAGACCTTTTTATTCTAATCTGAAACTATTCCACTGCACTCCTGGAAGAGAAATAAACCCAAATTTTCATGGGTGTTAAAATAACACATCAACTTACAGTAAACTTTGTTTGTTTACATGCTTCTTTTAATTGCCCAAAGTGTGTTAAATACAAATGTGTAAGATGAAACACCAATATCATCTAAAACATCCTATGTAAGATATAACATCCTCTGATTTGGTTGGTTATATTGCTACACTGCTTAGTTTTAACTGGTTTGTTTTCGTTGTATCAGAAGAAAAAAGAACTGAAAGCAAAATCGCATGGATTTGATAATCACACAAAAAGAAAAATACCACTTTGTAAATGAATGCAAAATAAAACATTCTTCATCTAGAGACTTCTCTTTTGATGTCAGGTTATCACACATGGCAACTCCACAATGCCATGCCATGCTTCCTCTGTGCACAAGGTCATGTTTAAACTTGGAAAAGAAGATCCATATAATAGAAAGTTAGGTACTGTAGACCCAGGGAACATTCCATAAGTGTTGCTTGATAACAGTGTGGTTGTACAAAATAAATATTCTTAAGGAAATAACTTGTGTTAATATTTGCTTTTACTTAAATGTAAATAAATCCCACTGAAAACATAAAAAGTATTGCTTGTTTCTTATTAATGCATAAAATTCAGGGAAAATGTCTTTTTCTAGGCTGACGGCTTCCTTACCCATACACTGAGGCATTACCATTATAATTGGATTATGTGTCTCTGGCTCCTCCATCTTCTGCATAGCCATACTGTGTAGGATATATAGGAAATGTGCATGGTAAATGTCCAGTGCTATGCAGGATATATACACAATGTCCAGGGAGGTTAAAATTTTTATCAAAAAAGGATAATCTTATTAAGACATATGTTATTTCCTTTAAAAACTTCATAATATATTTTGCTGACATGTAAATAAAATTGCCTTACAAAACATAACTGTATTATTCAACTGGAACTTCTATGGTTCTTCCTTAAAATATTTTGAGATGTGTTGATATTTTTATAGGCAAGAGTAGTGTATGTATTCTTTTAAATTCAGCTTCATATACTGATTCTAAATGAGTTACAAATTAAGAAAACTAGTGAAAATGAATACAGTGCCCAGAAATTGGTATACATGTGTATATATGCATGCATATAGGTGTATATGTGTGCATATATTATGTATTCATATATATAAGAATTTAGAATCCAGTTAAAGTAGAAACTTTAATAAGTAAGGTAAGGAAGGTTTATCCAATAAATGATACTAAGACAGCCAGTTAATGAAAAATAATTGTTATATTTATTTTTTAAAACATATTTAATAAAGAATTCCAGATTAATAAAAAGTAAACATTGGACTCAGATGAAAAAAATACATGAATATTTTATGTTTTCTGAAGGGGAAGGACTTTCTAAGTGTAGAATTAGGCAGCAAAAGTATCCAAGAAAAGAAGTTTACTAATTTATGAGCTCCTGCATGTGTGTTCTGTGCTCTTCCTACATGATGTTCATAGTTTCACCAAGATTTTTATCCTGTGGTGGAAAGTGCAGTCAGCATCTTCATCTGTTCTAAGATATTTTCCTGTGAATGTCCTTCACACATCGGTCCATTTTGCAGCTCTTTCTCACATTTTTTCTTATAAAATCTTTGTGCTGATATTATGCCTTTCTTGAACACATACTGTTAATGATCTGGTTTTTCCTGGTCGAGCTATTTGCAGGTGGGTCCATGAATGGTGGGAGGGGCCAGAGTTCCCCTCAGAGCAAGTCTCTGCCTCTGGGCCTCTCCTAGGCACTGCCCCACCTCCAGCCTCTGTTCTCCTGCAGCCATGCAGCTCAGAGCACTGGGTGGAGCTCTTCATATAGAGTCAATAATAATGTATTGCCCACACATGTGCAGTGAGCAAGCCTACCAGAGTCAGGTGAGAATCCTGCCCACAGGAACTTTCATTTTCTCTACACTTGGTTTAATTCTTACAGTGGTAGATGGAGCACTAGGATCACGTCTGCATCTAGCACTCCACTGGCCTGTAATCCTCCTGTCTCTGCCTCTGCCAAGAGCACTGGGCAGAGCTCTTTATATAGTGACTCAGGCAATAAAAGCTCATTGCCAACCAGTATGAAAGCATTAGCCTAACAGTAAGCCAATTATATTATCAAGTAGTTTAGGGTCAGGTGAGGATCCTGGCCATAGAAACTTCCATTTTCCCCACAAAA
Source organism: Manis pentadactyla (assembly GCF_030020395.1). NCBI lineage: Eukaryota > Metazoa > Chordata > Mammalia > Pholidota > Manidae > Manis > Manis pentadactyla. The sequence goes on along the minus strand of NC_080034.1, from coordinate 17,228,183 downwards.
ACAAAGGAGAAAATATTGGTAACTTTACTTAGGCAAAAATTTCTTAGATACACTACCAAAAGCATGATCAAGAAAAGTAAAAAACTGATGAATTAGACTCCATAAAATGTAGTAAATTCTGTTTGAAAGACAATTTTAAGAAAATGAAAAGACAAGTCACAGACTAGGACAAAAGATCTGCAAATCACATCTCTATTAAGGATTTATACCCAGAATAAACAAACAACTCTCAAAATTCAATAATAAGAAAATAAATAACTCACTTAAATAATAGGCAGAAGATCTTGACATGACCAGTGAAGACATATAAGGGTAGAGTAAATGAACACTTTATGATGTTCAACATTGTTAGTCATTAACTTAATACAAATTACAGTGACAATGCCATATCACTACATACCTATTAAATATCTAAAATGAAAAGACTACCCCTGCCATAATTACTGAATTGAAAGGCATATATTCAGGCTCTAGCCACATACTTCCTGCCTGTTTTCCAAGTGCTTAACTGAATAACTCCCACCTGTAACCTATCAAAGTACATGTTACACTGAACTCTTGGCAGCACATTAGGAAAATCATTTAAATGCAAATCTCTCCTAGCATTTGTGGGATTTAGAAATGGTAAATGTATATGTTTTCAGGCAATCATATTTGCAAATCTCTTGTTCTTAACTTTCCTCTACAAGTCCCAAATTTAGTTGGTACAAATGCACTTGTAATTTTAGTGCACTATGTGCAAATGCAAAAAATTTAAGATTCATTTAATACTAGCTAAAGACATAAGTAATTATTTACCATTTTATAATTTAGACCAGCAAAAACAGGACCACCAACTGAGAAAGTAAATATCTGCTGGGTTCAAATAACAGACATAGATACAAGTCAGCTGAGAAATGAACAAGAGACATTTCTCCAAAAGAAAATACTACATTTGTAAAGTCAAAGCGACTTCTGTTACTACTGCTTTCTTACTCAATGAGCAACTTTGTTCTCTAAAATCATTGAGTATCTGACCAATCTGACACCTTGGCGGGTCATTTGACAAAGAGAACCAGCCTCATATTCCAAACCCAGGGCAGGCCTATAGTTAATGGGTTTCTGGACACAAAGTTTAGTAACTATGTTAATTTTGTAATTTCCAAGTAAATAGGACCCTGGGTCCATTTCGCAGTTCCTATGGGACACTGAACTCTTCACAGTCTTAATTGGCTTTGAACCTATCAAAACACGGTTTTCACTCAAATTTCACCTACCTCTAGTCTTCCTTAAAATTTCCTACGATGATCCTTTGTCTGGTGGGATGCCTCATAGTTCCTGTGCTGTCTGATCTCATTCGCTGTATGCCAGGACCAGTATCATAAAAGCGATTCTGTGGGCCTACAGATTTGTCCGGTGATCGCAGGATGACAGGACAAGGAGAAAAAGCTTTAAAAGAACGGTCTCAGTTACCATTTGGTTTCATACATTGTATCTGTTCACAATCGTTTGAGTGCAAGTTTTCAGAAGAGTTGGTCGGCCACTATTGGCAGGGAAATATCCGAGAAAACCTCGGAGAGTTAGTTTAACACCAATGGTCTATTAAAAACTTCTCTGGACTTAAAAAGAGAGAGGGACAGGTTAGGAGAGAAAAGTTTTTCAACTTCAGTCAAGGAGCATCTAGCGAAACGCATGCGCCATAGCAATGTCCCTTTACATCTTCACCACCCACACGCGCGGTGGGAGAGCGGCGGCTCGGGCGCGACCAGAACTACAAATCCCAGCATCCTGCGCGGCGAGGGGACTACAAGGCGGGACGGTGCGAAAGCGGCTGCTGGGGCACCTGCGGGCAGAGCGGGCTGCGCCTCCTTCTGAGGCGTTTCAGCACCTCTTTAACCTGCGGCGGCGGCGGCGGCGGGGGCAACCAGAGCGGTGGTACTGTCGGGCCCTCCGAGAAATGGGAGATCCAGGGCCGGAGGTGAGTGGGCGAGCGTCCGGTCCCCGCAGCTCCACGTACGCAGGGGCACGACCCGACTGACTGCATCGGGTGCTGTTCTTAGCCGGGTGTTCTTGCGTGGGATTGGGCTCAGTCGGGTATCCTCAAGAGCTTTCCGTTTTAGAAAGCTCTTCCTTTGTCTCTCCTTTTGGAAAAATCTTTCCCTCCAAGCATATGGCTGAATAGGTAAGCGTGTTTTGGCTTATTTTTTATAGATAATAGAATCTGTCCCCCCGCCCAGCCGGGCCTGAGCCGTCTGAGTCAACAACGAATGAAAACGAAGATGACATTCAGTTTGTTAGTGTAAGTAGCAACGTATTCGGGTTTTTCCAGAGTCAGAGACAGTGTGTGGTAAGCCATTAGGGGATTATACCTCGCCTGTTCATTGATACTCCGCGAACATGTGAGAATGTCTGGTAGGTGCTTGACACCGTGGAGCCTGGCCCGGGATCAGGAAGTTTACCGAAAGAGGTCTCTGAGCAAGCACAGGAGCCATCACAAAGACGTGCCTTGGTTTAGAGCCGTTTTATATTTAATCTACACGCCGAGTTCTCGTTTCTTTTTCTTTCTTTTTTTTTTTTTAAAGAGTTCTAGTTTCTTAAGACTGTTTTGAAGTGGGGCTATCTTCCTAACACATGTTAGGGAGAACGGAGGGCCAATGATGAGGAAGGAGGTAGAAACCAAGAAGGGTTGCAAGAACTCCCAAGTGTGAGCATTGTGTAGCTTCACTACCAGATAGCCTGAAGGCTAACCTCTGAGAACATCATGTTTACATCATAGGGACACCGCATTTTTAGCAATAAAATGTGTGTTTTTGTCACACATTGATGTTCATAATGAAGATCCTTGCATCACCAAGAGCACACATATTTTTGTAAGTTTATTCTCTTTGGGACAGTAGTCTTCAAGCATTAGTAGCTGTAAATGTGCATTGCTGGACCCCTCTCCAGACCTGTTGAATCAGCATTTCAGAGCACAAATACATTTTGGCACAAATGCAAGGAGTATGGCATATTTTGGGTTAATTTTCACCCCAAACTCTTCAAGTTTTATGAAGGCTCAGTTTAAAGTCGTATCTCAGCTAGCTAAAAACACTCCTACCCCAGTGATTAATGAAGTTTTGCTATTAAAGGTGTATAATTTTTCGGTAAATGGGTGTCTATTTAACGTTGGTGTGTTTCTTAGTTGGTATTGGTTTAGTGCCACCTCATAAATCACTTCTTTTGAAATCAAAATTCCCTTCCTAAACATTGTGGTGTTAGCATTGTTGTGTGTTGTTCTAATAGGGCTCTATAGAAATTCCTTACAAGGAGTTTCCTTGACAATCTTCCCTGTTAATGGTGCATATGACAGTCTTAATACTTGGAATTTTGGGGGTGCCAGGAGGGTTGTGTGTTGATCCTACCTCCCTGTGCTGAGGAGTAAGTGATGTAGGTATGAAGAGCCACAGTGTCTGTTTTTGTACTAAAAACATTTAGAAGGAAGATTCCATGGGTGTTAAGGAAAAATTATCTTGGTTCCTCCTGACCATGGTATAAAGATAGAAATGAATGGACATTGTGATCTTGATGGTTTGTGCAGTTATAACTGGAGTGACACATATGTTTATACCTTACTTTGAGAAACAGAAGGATCGAATCACCAAAGTTAAGATTTTATTCAGCTGAGGTTTAACCCTCTTAATTTAAAATTTTTTTAAGATATAGAGAACATTGTATCTTGAAATCCAAAGTTCTATACGTGCAGCTTAGAACCTCTTAGAGTTAGCCTGGTTTCCAAATAGAGGGGGAGGAGTGGATGTTTGACAGCTCCATAAGGAGATGTGAATTCGTATGGACATACCTTGTTTTATTGTGCTTCACAGATACTTGTGTTCCTTATAAATTGAAGGTTTGTGGAAACCCTGCATCAACCAAATCTATCAGCACCATTTTTCCAACAGCATTGGCTCACTTTGTATCTCTGTCATTTTGGTAATTCTTGCAATATTTAAAAATTTTTCATTATTATTATATTTGTTGTAGTGATCTGTAGTAAGTGATGACTCACTGAAAACTTAGATGGTTAACCTTTTTAGCAATAAAGTACTTTATTTTTTTTTTATTTTGGTATCATTAATATACAGTTGCATGAGCAACATTGTGGTTACTAGATTCCCCCCATTATCAAGTCCCCACCATATACCCCATTACAGTCACTGCCCATCAGCATAGTAAGATGCTATAGAATCACTACTTGTCTTCTCTGTGCTATACTGACTTCCCTGTGCCCCCACTACATTATGTGTGCTAACCCTTCAAAGTACTTTTTGATTAAGGTATGTACATTGTTTTTCAGTCATGATGCTATTGCTTACTTAATAGACTAACGTAATAGCATAAACATAGCTTTTTTATGCACTGAGAACCAAAATATTCATTTGACTCACTTTATTTCAATGGTCTGGAACCAAATCACAGTATCTCTGAGGTATGCCATATGGTCCAAGTGGAATGGCAGTACATGAAAAATACTAGTAAAATATTCCTATTGCTTTTATATGGTGTGACAGAAAAAAGAAAAAGATAATTTAATTCTACTTTAAAATACATTCAGAGACAGAATTTTCTTCTGTAACACAATCCTCTGCTGGGTTCCATTAGAAATTGCTTATTTCTCTGTGTTTTTTATAGTACCATCCATAAAGATGAAATGTTGTTGGTGATAGTTCTCTGCTTGAGAGCTCCTCAGATACAAAAACAGTATCTTTTTTTTCTGTTCTTCTAATATCTTCTATCCAGAAGTATGTTACCACTTGATGTATACTGGCTCGGTTCCTTAGGCTTTTCATGTAGCTCTTTCTGGCCTTCAGTGTGCAGTACGGCGCAGCCTCTTTGTGTTCTGCCATATATAGCCCCAGAATAAACACAACATGCTGAAAAGAATGATAAAAATTTGGAGGCACAAAGAGAGCCATTATCTTTGAGACAGATTTTGTTTCGATACAGCATACGTACAGAAGAGTGTACGTCCTCACTGTTCTCCTTGTCCTCCCTACTTGTATTACGTTACCATTTGTCTGGATTATCGTTATTAGTCTTCCCACACTTCATACTCTCCTAATCTTGAAACACAACTCTAATGTTGACATTTCGGAACTGTATTGTTTTTTTGCCTATGGAATAAAATCTAGGTTTTTGACTGGAATATATAAGGCCTGGTATACTTTACAAATAGCATGTATGTAAAGAAAGGGTTGAGAAGATTCAGGGATTAATATTTGATTATATGAAGATGTGTAGGAAGCAGTCATCAAATAATTACATGATTTCAATCTTAGGTATCTGAAAGGTTATTGATGACCATCCCAGTTAAAGAATAACATGTCGTGATATTTTTGTCTTTTTCATACTATCTCTGTACTATATCCCATTTCCAAAGGAGCCTACCTGGCTTTATCTCTCTTTGAATATTTAATCTCTTTTTGGGTTTTGTCATCATTATATGCTTATCTACTCTGAATCTTTTCCTGTGCTGCCTTTTTTTCTGATCATTCTGTGCCATCTGTAAGGCTTCCTCCTAATAGGAATTTTTAAAAATTCCAAGAAAAAAAGCCCATTGTTTGTAAATGCAAGTTTGGTTTGTGACTTGTAAATTTCCTCCCTTCCTTTTTAGGAAGGACCGTTAAGACCTGTTCTTGAATACATTGATTTGGTCTGTGGGGATGATAAAGAAACCAGCACCTATCATAGTGATGTAAGTATGTTATATTTCTGTTTTTTCAGTTCTGCCATTAAGTGCATTAGTGTTTGCAAGGTGGCTTAACTGGCTTGCAAGAACCAATTGTTAAATTTTCAGGAATTTTGTGACCTGATTGTAACACATAATTGTTACTAAGAATTAAAATATTTAAATTTACAACTAAATAAATTATTACATTTAAGGTAATTGTTCAAAACTCATCAAAATATCTTTGCGCACTTGAGGTTCTTTACATCTATTGTATCTGTTTGGTAGAATACTGTATGACAGTGTTCTGCTTAATATATTATTGATTTATCACTCAGAGCTTGATCTATTTGCTGATTGTCTAAACTTAAGAAAGTGATGGATAAAATGTTAATGCAGATTCAGCCTAAAAATGTGATATGTCTGTTAGACTATATGCTATACAAAAAATTGAGAAAATCTTGCAATAGTTGAAAACTGTTCTCTGGTTCAGCAGAGATGTTGATGTTAACATGGATGAGTGAGCGGAGTTCTGATGTTCACCATTTCTTCACTTTCATCTTATTCACTAGTGCAAATGAAAATACCAACAACTCTTCACATTGGAACTGTATTAATTTGTAAATCATATGAACAACTTCTTGTTGAGTTGGAAGATAATCAAAAGCTTATAGTCAGCTTTTGTGGCATTTTTATTAGCTGTAGAATTTAAAAAACTGATAGTGAGTTTTTCAAGAAAAAGCAAGTTGTACTGAAGTTATAGGTGTAAACAAAATCAAGGCAAGTACTTTGTTTAGAATTTATTTGAGTGACCACAAAGTTGCTTATGTGAAATCTTCATAAGATTGTATATAGTGATATACAAAAAAAAATTATTTCTAAAGTTACAAAAAGAAATCATTAGCAGAACATTTACATTAACCCTTAAAGTGTTATCATGAATTATCCTTACATGTATAAAATTGTTTTTCAGATTCTGTTCCCTAAAATGCCAAAACGGCAGGGTGATTTTTCACAATTTTTAAATGTGAAGAAATTGAAAACAGACACAGAAAGTAATAATAGAAACAAATCATTGTGGATTGTCTAAGCCAAAGGTATCAAATTTTGAATATGTTGAACAACCAGTTGTCGAAGAAAATCAAAATCCATCATCTTCACCGAAGGAAGAAATAGATCATCTTATGCTTCCAGGTTGTAGGAATGAAAAACAAGCGCTTATGTTTACTGAACAGTACAGATGGTTTGAAATAAAAGAGGGTAAATTAGGATGTAAGGATTGCTCCACAGTTCGGCATTTGGGATCAAAAGCAGAAAAGCATGTCCATGTGTCTAAGGAGTGGATTGCATATTTAGTAATCTCTAATGGCAACACTAAAACTACTAGACAAGCTTCTCTGTGGAAAAAAATTAGGGAACATGATGTTTCTAAAGCCCATGGTAAAATTCAGGATTTGTTAAAGGAATCAGTTAATGACCCAATTTCTAATTTAGTGCACAAACAAAACAATAAAAATATTGATGCTACCATCAATGTTTTCAATATTGTTTACAGTTTAGTAAAACATAATCGACTTTTATCTGATATTGAGGGGATAATAGAATTACAAGAGAAAAATGGAGAGGTCAGCTGTTTAAATACAGGATACGGTGCAACAAGAATAGCAGAGCATATTACAAAAGAAACGAAGATGAAAATATTTGAAAATATTATAGAAGAGAATGCCAAAATCTGTATCATAATTGATGAGGCATCTACAGTTTCAAAGAAAAGCACACTGATGGTTTATCTCCAGTGTACAGTTCATTCAGCTCCTGCACCAGTTATGTTATTTGTCACTTTAAAAAATTAGTGTCAATGAGAGCAGAGTATATTTTCAGTACATTATTGAGAACTTTAAATGATTGTGGTTTTACCAAGGAATATTTGAAAGCAAATTTAATTGGATTTTGTTCTGGTGGTGCTAATACAATGCTGGGGAAAAAGTCTGGAGTAGCTACAAAGTTGTTGGAAAGTTTTCCTGAAATCATTATTTGGAACTGTTTAAACCACCAATTGCAGTTGTCATTTGATGATTCAATATCGGAAATAAAACAAGTGAATCATTTAAAAGTATTTCTTGATAAAATGTATTCCATTTACTGTCAATCTGATAAAAATCAGAACAAGCTTTTAGGAACTGTAGCTAAAGATGTTGAAATTGAAATCGTTAAAATTGGCCGGGTAATGGGACCAAGGTGGGTGGCATGTAGTTTACAAGCTGCTACTGCTGTATTGTGTGCATATCCTGTATTATATATGCATTTTTCTCATTCTTATTATGGTTTGGCAAAGAGGTTAGCTAACATTAATTTCTTACAAGACCTTGCTTTAATGATAGACATTCTTGAGGAATTTTCACTACTTTTCAGCTGCACTACAGTTAAGGTCAACTAACATTCAGAAAGCACAAAAATTGACCAAACCGCACTATAGGAGCTTTGGAAAATTTAAAAATGGGTTCTGGAAAACATGAGTCTCAAATTGAAGGTTTGATTAAGTCAGATAGGTTTAAAGACATTCCATTTAATAGATACAATAAATTCAATGCCCTTCCTAGGAATACGTTACTAGAAAATATAATTCAACACATGAACTTACGTCTTCACGATGACAGTATTTTTTATTATTTTGATTTGCTAAAACTTTCTACATGGCCTTATGAAGAAATCACTTCACCATGGATAGCTGGTGAAAAAAAATTACTTCATCTATGTGAAATTGATTTGAAGGACTTTGGGGAATTTGTAAAAAATAATGTAAAATCAAACAATGTTTCAATTCCTCCATCTACACAAAAAGCTAAAAAGGTAGTTAGCACTGTTGTGATCAATAGTGCCGAAGCTGAAAGAGGCTTCAATTTAATGAATGAAATTTGTACAAGAGTTAGAAATAGTTTAACAATAGATCATATATCAGATTTGATGACAATAAATTTATTGGGGAAAGAGCAGATTGGGGTGCAACTCCATTTATAAAATCATGGTCACAATGCAACCATAGGCTGGCTATGGATGCAAGAGTTCGGCAAAGATCAAAAGCTTTATGTGAAAATCAGTTGGCTATTTGGAACTTGGAATAAAGAGTGTTGTGTATTTGTTTTTATCATTCGTAAATTCTTTGCTACACATCTTTCATTTACACATTAAAATTTTTTTGAAATTTATTTGTTAAACTTATATTGGCATATTGCTGTTTAAAAGGTATTCTCCAAAGAAATAATATAATGTTGATGATTGATTTTAGGAACTATAGTGTTTTAGAGATTGGCCCATGTCTGCTAGAGTGTGCCATACATATTTCAGGGAATCTGGTACAGAACATCCAATCATTTCCACTTTTTACTTTTTAGAGAATAACAACCCAGATAAGTCCTGAGTCCTGGAAGTTATATCAAATAAAAGGGAAATGGAATAATAACCATAAGCCTTTTGGCGCTTGTCTTTCTCATTAATGTATCTGCTAATACAGTAATCACTAGAGTGACATGTGGCTATTAAGCACTTGAGCTCAGTAGGACTAAGAAAGTGAAATTTTTATTTATTTTAATTACGTCTAAAAATTAAGTGAAGTGTGAAATAAAATACTTAATGTATAACTCAACCTTTTTTTTTTAGAAATATATTTAACTTTGCTAAATCGCTTTAGATTTGGTTATTGTAGTGTGCTGTCAAATTTGTGTGTCATGTCTGGTATTGTAAACACATACTGGTTAAGTTGGTGTCAACAGATGGGATTAATGCAAATTATTTTTTTCTATGAGTTGATGTAACTGAGTTTTTTATACAGATAACAGGAATTACAGTGATACTTATGTAAGTCGTAATTGGTAAGTTGAAATACTAATTTTAATTATAATTATTTTTCTAGTTTAGGCATGAATATGAACAAATTTTTTAATTTAAAATGAAGACATACTGAAAAAGAATCAAGTAGAGATGCAGAAACTAGTGCTACCACTATAACAGTAAAAAAGACTTTTGTTGCAGATTTCATGATGAAAGACAATTGCATTTTGCTGTGTCAGAGAAAAACAAGCTGTTATTTAACCAAAGAAGATAGTGAAGTAGATAATTTTGAGACAGTTTCAGCAAATGCATAATAGAATGAGTGAAGTTATTGTCCAAAGGCTAAAAAAGTGGTAAATTTAGCTGAAATCAGAATTAAATGCCCAGCAAAAAAATAATTTTTAAAAAGGTTGAGCTGGTAAGTTTGGCCAGATATAAAACAGCTTAGATTTTCGCATGAAAAACCAGTTTTAGACCGATAGATAGTAAAATAATTACAGATGTTAGAAAATGATGACTTAAAGCCTAAAACAGATGTTTAATTAAACTGTAGTTAAGTCACCAAGTATTGCTCACAGAATACAGAACCTTTCTAACAATATCAACAATTCATAGGACTTGAAAACTTAGGAAGAAGTACTTTCAATTCAAGGCCTAAAAGTCAAACTTGTGTAGCTGTTTTTCAATATTTTACAGTGTGTCAGAGGAGTTTCAGCTACATGAGAAAATATTATTTTCTATCACAGAAAATGATGTGCTAGCTAGGTTAGGTAAAAGGTCAGATTTCATTGGAATTTTTAAATGAGCCCAATGCTTCATCTCTATCTTCAATCTACTGTATGACACAGTTTGAAAATATTTGTGCTCAGTTTTCTGAAATGATTTCAGGTGTCATGGGTACAGTTGTTAAGTGTTCATTATATGAGCAGACGTGCTATGAATCACTTCAATATCAGTTTATGGGCTTGCTGAAAGAATTGAAAGAATGAATTTAGTGATCCTGCCTATTGAGTTCTACAGAACTTATTGTACTGTTAATACTAGGTCAAAAAATGGTAGCCAGATAGTTTAGAAATTATAAAGTAGAAATGGTGGTTTGTTTTCTCCCCAGTATCAGATGGCATATGCATTTGAAATTTGAAGCTCCAAGGAAAGGTAAAAGCCTGTTTGTGCTCTACCTGAGCTAGAATTCATTTGAAATTAAAACTTTTAAAAATAAAAGCCAGAATAATTTTATACATTCTTCTAATGTGACATTATGTATAATTTTTTTTTTTTTTAATAATTATTTTTTATTGAAGGGTAGTTGACACACAGTATTACATTACATGAGTTTCAAGTGTACAACACAGTGGTAGAACATTTATATACATAATTCTAGGTTCCAGCTATCACCCTACCAGGCTGTTACAATATCTTGACTATATTCCTTATTCTATACATTACATCCCGGTTACTGATTTATTTTACCATTGGAAGTCTGTCCTTTTTTTTTTTTTTTTTTGTGAGGGCATCCATCTCTCATATTTATTGATCAAATGGTTGTTAACGACAATAAAATTCTGTATAGGGGAGTCAATGCTCAATGCACAATCATTAATCCACCCCAAGCCTAATTTTTGTCAGTCTCCAATCTTCTGAGGCATAACAAACAAGTTTTTACATGTAGAACAAATTCTTACATAATGAATAAGTTACATAGTGAACAGTACAAGGGCAGTCATCACAGAAACTTTCGGTTTTGCTCATGCATTATGAACTCTAAACAGTCAGTTCAAATATGAATACTCATTTGGTTTTTATACTTGATTTATATGTGGATACCACATTTCTCTCTTTATTATTATTATTTTTAATAAAATGCTGAAGTGGTAGGTAGATACAAGATAAAGGTAGAAAACATAGTTTAGTGTTGTAAGAGAGCACATGTAGATGATCAGGTGTGTGCCTGTAGACTATGTGTTAATCCAAGCTAGACCAGGGCAATAAAACATCCACGTATGCAGAAGATTTCTCTCAGAACGGGGGGGTGAGGTTCTAAGCCTCACCTCTGTTGATCCCCAATTTCTCACCTGATGGCCCCCCTGCGACTGTGCCTGTCTTAGGTTGTTCCTCCCTTGAGGAATCTTACCCGTCTCTGGCTAACCAGTCATCTTCCGGGGCCATACAGGGAAATGTGAAGTTGGTAAGTGAGAGAGAAGCCTTACTGTTTGAAAAAGTTAGCTTTTTACTTCTTTGCATATTTATGCCCTGTGGCTTCTATGCCCAGCATTTGTCTTGAGGTATCTTTACCACTTGGAAGAATTATGATACTCGGTAAATTTGATATGAGGCACGAATTCTATTTAAGGGTTGTAATTAGGAAGGAAGAAGAAAAGCTATAGAAGTAGCAGGCGGAAGAAAACATGGGAAGATTGATTATTTCTTTGATATATCTTCTTGTAGAGTAACTTCAGCATGTATAGGTTTTAAGCTACTACTTAAATTGCACACACACATTAACATAATAGGAGTATAGTTACATAACCAAAGCATATCTGTAATTACCAGCCATCTGCAGTGAAACCAAGAAAACCAGTTAGGCACCTTAGGCATTTGTGAAAACTTATCTATGATATGGTGGATATTGTCCAACTGAACTTGAACAGTCTGAGAGAAATCAGACAAATTAAAACAACCCATTCCTGGGGACTGTTCACATGCCATATGTTCTTTTAACAGTAAATAGTTTGTAGTTGTAAGACTTTGGAGCGCTACAATTTGCACTTCTCCAAATTCTTGGTTGAGTTCCAACAGTATAGATCCAGTCCAATTTTGTTGTTTTACTGTATGCACAGGCCAGCTTAGATATCTCCTTCCTCATTCCCATGGCAAGTCCAGGAACTGGTGGGATGAGTGCATCTACAGCTGTAGCAGTGCGTGGATCTTTGTTGGGGTTTTTTGATGATCATCATCTGGCATGAGTCTTCCAGAGAGTGCAGATGTTGGAAGTTCTTTTTCATATCGTATCTTAGTTCATTTTCGGGGTAGCCCATTTAGGCTTTGATCCTCTGTATAAACACAAACAGACCCTTTGCCTACACTTTTATATGCCCTTTATACCCTTGTGTAGAACTTGTTGGAGGTTACCAGACAGGAACTACCCTTTTTTTTTTTTTTTTTTTTTTGCTATCACTAATCTACACTTACAAGATGAATATTATGTTTACTAGGCTCTCCCCTATACCAGGTCTCCCCTATAAACCCCTTTACAGTCACTGTCCATCAGCATAGCAAAATGTTGTAGAATCACTACTTGCCTTCTCTGTGTTGTACAGCCCTCCCTTTTCTCCTACCCCCCCATGCATGTTAATCTTAATACCCCCCTACTTCTCCCCCCCTTATCCCTCCCTACCCACCCATCCTCCCCAGTCCCTTTCCCTTTGGTACCTGTTAGTCCATTCTTGAGTTCTGTGATTCTGCTGCTGTTTTGTTCCTTCAGTTTTTCCTTTGTTCTTATATTCCACAGATAAGTGAAATCATTTGGTATTTCTCTTTCTCCGCTTGGCTTGTTTCACTGAGCATAATACCCTCCAGCTCCATCCATGTTGCTGCAAATGATTGGATTTGCCCTTTTCTTATAGCTGAGTAGTATTCCATTGTGTATATGTACCACATCTTCTTTATCCATTCATCTATCGATGGACATTTAGGTTGCTTCCAATTCTTGGCTATTGTAAATAGTGCTGCAATAAACATAGGGGTGCATCTGTCTTTCTCAAACTTGATTGCTGCGTTCTTAGGGTAAATTCCTAGGAGTGGAATTCCTGGGTCAAATGGTAAGTCTGTTTTGAGCATTTTGATGTACCTCCATACTGCTTTCCACAATGGTTGAACTAACTTACATTCCCACCAGCAGTGTAGGAGGGTTCCCCTTTCTCCACAGCCTCGCCAACATTTGTTGTTGTTTGTCTTTTGGATGGCAGCCATCCTTACTGGTGTGAGGTGATACCTCATTGTAGTTTTAATTTGCATTTCTCTGATAATTAGCGATGTGGAGCATCTTTTCATGTGTCTGTTGGCCATCTGTATTTCTTTTTTGGAGAACTGTCTGTTCAGTTCCTCTGCCCATTTTTTAATTGGGTTATTTGTTTTTTGTTTGTTGAGGCGTGAGAGCTCCTTATATATTCTGGACGTCAAGCCTTTATCGGATGTGTCATTTTCAAATATATTCTCCCATACTGTAGGGATCCTTCTTGTTCTATTGATGGTGTCTTTTGCTGTACAGAAGCTTTTCAGCTTAATATAGTCCCACTTACTCATTTTTGCTGTTGTTTTCCTTGCCCGGGGAGATACGTTCAAGAAGAGGTCACTCATGTTTATGTCTAAGAGGTTTTTGCCTATGTTTTCTTCCAAGAGTTTAATGGTTTCATGGCTTACATTCAGGTCTTTGATCCATTTTGAGTTTACTTTTGTATATGGGGTTAGACAATGGTCCAGTTTCATTCTCCTACATGTAGCTGTCCAGTTTTGCCAGCACCACCTGTTGAAGAGACTGTCATTTCGCCATTGTATGTCCATGGCTCCTTTATCAAATATTAATTGACCATATATGTCTGGGTTAATGTCTGGATTCTCTAGTCTGTTCCATTGGTCTGTGGCTCTGTTCTTGTGCCAGTACCAAATTGTCTTGATTACTATGGCTTTATAGTAGAGCTTGAAGTTGGGGAGTGAGATCCCCCCTACTTTATTCTTCTTTCTCAGGATTGCTTTGGCTATTCGGGGTCTTTGGTGTTTCCATATGAATTTTTGAATTATTTGTTCCAGTTCATTGAAGAATGTTGCTGGTAGTTTCATAGGGATTGCATCAAATCTGTATATTGCTTTGGGCAGGATGGCCATTTTGACGATATTAATTCTTCCTAGCCACGAGCATGGGATGAGTTTCCATCTGTTAGTGTCCCCTTTAATTTCTCTTAAGAGTGACTTGTAGTTTTCAGAGTATAAGTCTTTCACTTCTTTGGTTAGGTTTATTCCTAGGTATTTTATTTTTTTTGATGCAATTGTGAATGGAGTTGTTTTCCTGATTTCTCTTTCTGTTGGTTCATTGTTAGTATATAGGAAAGCCACAGATTTCTGTGTGTTGATTTTGTATCCTGCAACCTTGCTGTATTCCGATATCAGTTCTAGTAGTTTTGGGGTGGAGTCTTTAGGGTTTTTTATGTACAGTATCATGTCATCTGCAAATAGTGACAGTTTAACTTCTTCTTTACCAATCTGGATTCCTTGTATTTCTTTATTTTGTCTGATTGCCGTGGCTAGGACCTCCAGTACTATGTTAAATAACAGTGGAGAGAGTGGGCATCCCTGTCTAGTTCCCGATCTCAGAATAAATGCTTTCAGCTTCTCACTGTTCAATATAATGTTGGCTGTGGGTTTATCATAGATGGCCTTTATTATGTTGAGGTACTTGCCCTCTATTCCCATTTTGCTGAGAGTTTTTAACATGAATGGATGTTGAACTTTGTCAAATGCTTTTTCAGCATCTATGGAGATGATCATGTGGTTTTTGTCTTTCTTTTTTGTTGATGTGGTGGATGATGTTGATGGACTTTCGAATGTTGTACCATCCTTGCATCCCTGGAATGAATCCCACTTGGTCATGGTGTATGATCCTTTTGATGTATTTTTGAATTCGGTTTGCTAATATTTTGTTGAGTATTTTTGCATCTACGTTCATCAGGGATATTGGTCTGTAGTTTTCTTTTTTGGTGGGGTCTTTGCCTGGTTTTGGTATTAGGGTGATGTTAGCTTCATAGAATGAGTTTGGGAGTATCCCCTCCTCCTCTATTTTTTGGAAAACTTTAAAGAGAATGGGTATTATGTCTTCCCTGTATGTCTGATAAAATTCCGAGGTAAATCCATCTGGCCCGGGGGTTTTGTTCTTTGGTAGTTTTTTGATTACCGCTTCAATTTCGTTGCTGGTAATTGGTCTGTTTAGATTTTCTGTTTCTTCCTGGGTCAATCTTGGAAGGTTATATTTTTCTAGGAAGTTGTCCATTTCTCCTAGGTTTCCCAGCTTGTTAGCATATAGGTTTTCATAGTATTCTCCAATAATTCTTTGCATTTCCGTGGGGTCCGTCGTGATTTTTCCTTTCTCGTTTCTGATACTGTTGATTTGTGTTGACTCTCTTTTCTTCTTAATAAGTCTGGCTAGAGGCTTATCTATTTTGTTTATTTTCTCGAAGAACCAGCTCTTGGTTTCATTGATTTTTGCTATTGTTTTATTCTTCTCAATTTTATTTATTTCTTCTCTGAACTTTATTATGTCCCTCCTTCTGCTGACCTTAGGCCTCATCTGTTCTTCTTTTTCCAATTTCGATAATTGTGACATTAGACCATTCATTTGGGATTGCTCTTCCTTTTTTAAATATGCTTGGATTGCTATATACTTTCCTCTTAAGACTGCTTTTGCTGTGTCCCACAGAAGTTGGGGCTTAGTGTTGTTGTTGTCATTTGTTTCCATATATTGCTGGATCTCCATTTTGATTTGGTCATTGATCCATTGATTATTTAGGAGCGTGTTGTTAAGCCTCCATGTGTTTGTGAGCCTCTTTGCTTTCTTTGTACTGTTTATTTCTAGTTTTATGCCTTTGTGGTCTGAAAAGTTGGTTGGTAGGATTTCAATCTTTTGGAATTTTCTGAGGCTCTTTTTGTGGCCTAGTATGTGGTCTATTCTGGAGAATGTTCCATGTGCACTTGAGAAGAATGTATATCCTGTTGCTTTTGGATGTAGAGTTCTATAGATGTCTATTAGGTCCATCTGCTCTACTGTGTTGTTCAGTGCTTCCGTGTCCTTACTTATTTTCTGCCCAGTGGATCTATCCTTTGGGGTGAGTGGTGTGTTGAAGTCTCCTAGAATGAATGCATTGCAGTCTATATCCCCCTTTAGTTCTGTTAGTATTTGTTTCACATATGCTGGTGCTCCTGTGTTGGGTGCATATATATTTAGAATGGTTATATCCTCTTGTTTGACTGAGCCCTTTATCATTATGTAGTGTCCTTCTTTATCTCTTGTTACTTTCTTTGTTTTGAAGTCTATTTTGTCTGATATTAGTACTGCAACCCCTGCTTTCTTCTCACTGTTGTTTGCTTGAAATATGTTTTTCCATCCCTTGACTTTTAGTCTGTACATGTCTTTGGGTTTGAGGTGAGTTTCTTGTAAGCAGCATATAGATGGGTCTTGCTTTTTTATCCATTCTGTTACTCTGTGTCTTTTGATTGGTGCATTCAACCCATTAACATTTAGGGTGACTATTGAAAGATATGTACTTATTGCCATTGCAGGCTTTAAATTCGTGGTTACCAAAGGTTCAAGGTTAGCCTCTTTAGTATCTTACTGCCTAACTTAGCTCACTTATTGAGCTGTTATATACACTGTCTGGAGATTCTTTTCTTCTCTCCCTTCTTGTTCCTCCTCCTCGATTCTTCATATGTTGGGTGTTTTGTGCTGTGCTCCTTCTAGGAGTGCTCCCATCTAGAGCAGTCCCTGTAAGATGTTCTGTAGAGGTGGTTTGTGGAAAGCAAATTCCCTCAGCTTTTGTTTGTCTGGGAATTGTTTAATCCCACCGTCATATTTGAATGATAGTCGTGCTGGATACAGTATCCTTGGTTCAAGGCCCTTCTGTTTCATTGTATTAAATATATCATACCGTTCTCTTCTGGCCTGTAGGGTTTCTGTTGAGAAATCTGACGTTAGCCTGATGGGTTTCCCTTTATAGGTGACCTTTTTCTCTCTAGCTGCCTTTAACACTCTTTCCTTGTCCTTGATCTTTGCCATTTTAATTATTATGTGTCTTGGTGTTGCCCTTCTTGGATCCTTTCTGTTGGGGGTTCTGTGTATTTCCGTGGTCTGTTTGATTACTTCCTCCCCCAGTGTGGGGAAGTTTTCAGCAATTATTTCTTCTAAGATACTTTCCATCTCTTTGCCTCTCTCTTCTTCTTCTGGGACCCCTATAATACGGATATTGTTCCTTTTAGATTGGTCACACAGTTCTCTTAATATTGTTTCATTCCTGGAGATCCTTTTGTCTCTCTCTATGTCAGCTTCTATGCGTTCCTGTTCTCTGATTTCAATTCCATCAATGGCCTCTTGCATTCTATCCATTCTGCTTATAAACCCTTCCAGAGTTTGTTTCATTTCTGCGATCTCCTTTCTGGCATCTGTGATCTCTTTCCGGACTTCATCCCATTTTTCTTGCGTATTTCTCTGCATCTCTATCAGCATGTTTATGATTCTTATTTTGAATTCTTTGTCAGGAAGACTGGTTAGGTCTGTCTCCTTCTCTGGTGTTGTCTCTGTGATCTTTGTCTGCCTGTAGCTTTGCCTTTTCATGGTGATAGGAATAGTCTGCAGAACTGGGACGAGTGACGGCTGGAAGGACTTCCTTTCTTGTTGGTTTGTGGCCCTCCTCTCCTGGGAGAACAGCGGCCTCTAGTGGCTTGTGCTGGGCAGCTGCGCGCAGACAGGGCTTCTGCTTCCTGCCCGGCTGCTATGGAGTTAATCTCCGCTGTTGCTGTGGGCGTGGCCTGGCTCGGGCAGCTACTCCAAAATGGTGGAGTCGCGTTGGAGCAGGAGCTGCTGGGAGGCTATTTATCTCCGTAAGGGGCCTGCCTGCTCCCTGCAGCCCAGGGGTTAGGGTGCCCAGAGATCCCGGATTCCCTACCTCTGGATTAAGTGACCCGCCCTGCCCCTTTAAGACTTCCAAAAAGCACCCGCCAAAACAAAACAATGACCACAAAAAAAAACAAGAAAAAAAATTTTTTTAATTAAAAAAAAAAAAAAATTTTTAATTAAAAAAAAAAAAGGTGGTCATTCGTTTTTCTTTATTCTCCGGTGCCAGCCTCAGGCCTCTGCTCACCGGTCTTTCTGCCCTGTTTCCCTAGTATTGGGGTCCCTGTCCCTTTAAGACTTCCAAAAAGCGCTTGCCAAAACAAAACAGCAAAAAAAAAAAAAAAGAAAAAAAAAATGGTCGCGCGCTTTTCTTATGTCCTCTGTCGCCCAGCCTCCAGTGCCTGCTCACTGTTCTTGCTGCCCTGTTTTCCTAGTATCGAGCGCCCTGCACTCTGGCCCGGATTGCTGGGGCTGGCTGTTCGGCAGTCCTGGGCTCCGTCTCCCTCCCGCTCTGCCTGCTCTTCTCCCGCCGGGAGCTGGGGGGAGGGGCGCTCGGCTCCCGCGGGGCCGGGGCTTGTATCCTACCCCCTTCACGAGGCGCTGGGTTCTCTCAGGTGCGGATGTGGTCTGGATATTGTCCTGTGTCCTCTGGTCTTTATTCTAGGAAGGGTTGTCTTTGTTATATTTTCATAGATATATGTTGTTTTGGGAGGAGATTTCCGCTGCTCTACTCACGCCGCCATCTCTATGTATAATATTTTTAACAGTATTTTACATTGTTACATAAATTTATTACAAAAACTACAAGAAAAATTTGAAAAATGTTTTATTTATTGGTAAATTTAAAGTTACCTTTCAGTTTACTCAGTAACTCTGAGTTCAATGTTAATCCTGAGCTGATACAAAATTTATGCAAATCAAGTCTCTAAAAAGATGAGCTGGATTTTTTCAGTGTGGGTGTAATTAATAAAGGAAAATGACTTTCAGCTATTAGAAAGCTTAACTTTTGGAACAATTTGGGTATATGAATCTACTTTTTTAAACTGTAAGTTTATGAAATTTATATCCAGATCAAGTATTTGTGATGAAAAAGCATTCAAATGAATTGAGATGTGCTTTAAGTGTAAAATACACATCAGATTTTAAAGATTTAGTGTGTAAATTATTATATTAATAACTATAATGGTAATAATTCTTGAAATATTTTAAGTACATTGAGTTAAATATTAAAATTAATTTCATTTATTTAATTTTACTTTAGAATTACATATATGGGTTATATTAGAGTCTTATCTAACAGTACTACCCTATATGATGGTTACTCTCAAATCTGAATTTCTCGAATCCAGACCTCAATGAACCACCTTCTAATCATTTTCACATTGTTGTCCCAGAAGTGTGTCAAAGCTGAGCTTATCAATACCTCACTGTATCTGTTTTGGAGAATGGCACAACCATCTACTTTGTTGCTCAAACTTGTAAGAAACTCAGAAGACATACATTTGAAATCTTTTTGCTCTTTCTCACCTTTTAAAGTTCTCTATAATCTGTATTTTCCTCCCTCTCCACTACAGTTAATTTAGTTCAGGTACCTGGTGTTCTTACTTACAGTATAATAATAACTTCCTAACAAGTCTCCCTACCTTCATTCTTGCCCCTTAATCCATCCTCTACACCAACTCAGGAATGGCCATTCTAAAATAGAGATTTATTTTTTTAACTTTTATTGGAAAGACATTCAGACTCAGATAACAGAAAACCTGTTTTATATCACCAAAGGGATTTATAATCTAGAATAACAAGAAATCTGAAAATGGCTGTAAGCTTTGAGTGGCTCAGTAGTGTCATTCCTGCGTTATCTGAGATGATTTTGGTCCTTCCCTTAAGGTTACAGGATGTCTGATACAGTTTGAGATCTGCTAAATTTAAGGCAAAAAGACAAGGGGTGGAGAAAGTCATGGCTATTCATCAAAAAGAAGCTTTGCCAGAAGCCTTTTTGGGTAGATTTACATTTTACTGTCCATAACTGTCTCCATGGTTATCCCTCCCTCCATGGGAGGCTTGGAATGTGAGCTTTTACCTTTCTTAGCTTCTACAGTAAAAGTGGGCAAGGGAGAAAAGGGACTGGGGTGGGTTAGCCAGTCTCTGAGGTTTATATTTCTCTTCTACTAAAAATCTTTCACTGGTTCCACATTTTCTTCAAGATAGTAAAGTTCAACCTTTCTCCTTCCCTTTTAATAAGAGTTTAATTTTTTGTCTTTCTCCCCTACTAGATAGCAAGTTTCTGGGACAACAACATGAAAGGAGTTGATAACTCCACTTATTAGCAGTGTCTAGCACATAGTAGAAGCTCAGTAAGTATTTGCTTAATATTTGAAGTTTCCCACATGTCACTTCATTTTTATGAGTTGTTTACAACTCCAACTATTCCTACCTCCCACTGGACTAATAAGAGAAATAAGTTCTTCAGTTTTTAGCATCAGACATGTAGTTATGCCTTAATTAACTTTCTTGCTTACCTTGAAGACATACTGATGTATTCTTAAAAATGAGTTGAAAATAGCTGCTACTTTATTTCATATTACAAAGATGTTTATGATTTAGAGAAGTTCCAACAAGAATTTTAATATCTAACATTTTTTAAAAATACAATTGATAATATGAAAAACAAACACAACTGTCATAAACAAGTTAAGCTGATACTGCCAGCAAGTTTCATTGCTTAAATTTGTGTTTTAGTTTACAAGCACATTGGTGCCAAATGTTACTTCTTTACTTGTTATGAATTAATGAAAAAGGAACAATTTTAGTATGCAATTTGTATTCATCCATGTAAGGGGAAAATGGTACACTTTGGTAATCTTCAACTAGTTTTGAGAAATACGGATTTGACCAAAAAGTATGAGAAATGCCAAGTAGGAAGATGTAAAAGACCATTTTTTCTTGTTAATTTCTTTAAAATAAAACCAAGGTTAAAACATTGTTTTTTCCTATGGACTAGATACATATCCAATATATGTGTATGTATATATATATATATATGTATATATATATATATATACACACACACTAGAGCATAAAAGGTCAGGGTTGGTGGTATTCGGAAATTCATGGTTGCAAGTTTTCTATGTATTACATGAAATGGTACAGTATTAACTAGGTAGAAAGATAAGAATATATGTTTTAATTCTTAGAACAATTTTAAAAATGTAAAGAGGTGTAACTAGAAGATATAAAGTGGAATGTTTTAAAAATGTTCAAATACTCCCAAAGGGCAGGAAAAGATACAGAACAAAAAACAGAGGACAAACAAAACTAATACAGTTGTAGATTTAAATAGCCATAGCAATAATTACATTAAATACTAATGTTCTAAGCATACCAATTAATAAGTCAGAGATTACCAAAATGAATAAATAGCAAGACCCAGGTATATCTGTCTATAAGAAATAGATTTTAGATATAAAATCTATTTTTTTATCTATGGTTGCACAAATTACCCAATCTAAATCAGATTATCCAACCTAAAATCAATGGATGGATAAATGTACTTTGCCTTATTTCTCCTGCTATGTATGATTAAATACCCTAAACATTATATGTAAACAAACATGAGACTGAAAAATGGAGAGAAGGCAGATCACTTAGAGTTTATGGAACTCATGGAATGACAGAGAAGTGAATTCCCTGAGTTACCTACTTGCCATTAATATATCTCAGACTTCCAGCTGAGGGAGCTAGCAACCTGCAAATGCCAATAGATGCAGAGAAAAAGAAAAAGAAAAAAGCCTGCCCTCTGGTCAGTGGATCAGGAAAGGGCAGGCTAGCAAGGCAGAAAACATTATTTTACACAGTAAACTCTTCACTTCAGCCAAGCACCATGAAAAATTATGATTCTGTTCTCCACCCAAGCCATTAGAGGCCAAGTGGGGTGTGGAGACCAGCTCCACAAACCAGCTAAACCTGAGAGGAGTGGATGAGGAGACTAAGGGAAACACAGAGAAAGATACAAGAAAGCCATGGAAACCAAAGCTGGGATCAGGAGGTTCACTCACTGCTGGTAGCAGACAAGTGATGCCGTTTATTTTCTGAGCACAACTTATATACACAGGCTCATAATGATGTCACTTCCGGTGTGATATCCTATCCAGTGCTGTCATTTCTGCTTCTGGTGAGCTCACCTCTGGTGATGTCACTTCCAGGATGACATCACTTCCAGCCCTCCACATTCCCCCCTTTTTCCTTTATTAAATAATGAAGGTAATAGATAGATGTAATAGAGATTACAGAAAGCCTTCCCTTAAATATCCCGTTTTTAACATAACCCTTCCCCCTTAAATTCCTGTAGTGAAATATTTCTTTAATTTCCCATAGTGTAAGAGAAAAGTGGGATTATAACCACTGCCTGTATCTCAATCTGAGCTGAGCATGGGCAACAAAGCAGCCATAGGAGGAGGACACTTCTCACAGAGATGGTGAAGATTCAGGCCTCTACAAGATTGGGGGGGCGGGGTGAGGATCTGTGCCAAACCTCTGTTGGCCCCCAAGTTCTCTCCTGGTGGCCCCTCTGCGACTGTGCCTGTCTTAGGTTGTTCCTCCCTTGAGGAGTCTTACCCGTCCTTGGCTAACCAGTCATCCTCCGGGGCCAGTCAGGGTAAAGTGTGGCATGTAAGTGAGAGTGGCGTTTTTTTGAGAGAATCAGTTCTCTGTCTCCATGGCTTCCATGCCCAACTCTTGCCTTAAGGTTCCCTTGCCAGCTGGCGGGGCTTAGCTCAGGTAAAATATTTTAGAGAACTCAGGCTATATATTTCCTTTGGAACAACAGGGTAGGGAGGTTCTAGAAAAAGTTTGGTTTGGAAAGAAAGGAGAAAGTTACAGCACCGACAAATAGAAAAAGGGGTGAAAAGATTAGAAAATTTGAAAACTTTCCCCTCTCATTTTCAAATTGAAGTCATAGTTCGTGTAGGTTCAATTGGTCTGCGTTGCTTTTCTTGAAAACTTGCCAGTGGACTAATATCAGACAAAACAAAACAGTTACTGCAAATATCAAAGCAAGCAAACACCAGAGGGTATCTTTTAACATATTGAAAGGATTGAAGCCTTTAAGATTTTCCAGAACTTGTTTTGCTAGATCTGGGGGATCTATCATATCCAACTGAACATTTTGGATGTCTGATATTTCGTGATGTAAGCTATGTAGATCAACGCTTATAAGGTTAATATGATGCCATACTCCTAGGATATGGCTACGAATTTTATGCCATTCCCACTCAACTGTTAGGAGGTGCATTAGTAACACAGATGTGCTTTTAAATGTAGCATGGCATCTAAGCCATAACTGCCATTGGACGGATTCCACCTCATCACCTGTGGCTAGCATTGTACTCTCTAAAGCAGCAAGTCAGCTCTCTATCTTTAAATCAATGTCTTCCTGTGTTTTTAAAGTTTGAGAGGTGTTATAAGCCAACTGATTAACAAATTGGCAGTGGGTATGGATTGTGAGAGAGCCACAGCTGAAGTAACAGAGGTGATGAGGATGGAAATAGCAACCACTAATCCCGCAATTAGAAGTCCAGTAGCTGTCTGGCTTCTGGAGAGTTCATTTTTCATGTCTATAAGGGATTGTGTTCCTGGGTCATCATACCATGGTCCAGATAAATTAGAGGGTAACATGATATATGGTGGCTGCAAAGGAACTAAGACATTTTTCCCTTTGTTCCAGGTAAAATTTGTTCCAGGTTAAATTTCAATTTGTGCAGGTAATGTGATACAGATTTCCTTGAAAAGAGACAGTAAAAGGCCCTACAAGCAACGCATATTGGGGTTTGTATGCAAGAAACCCCACTGAAAGAAAATTCAATGTGAATAGCGCAAGGTTTGTGGGAGAGGTCCCATATTTTTCCCCTTTTTGTTTAAATAATTGAGTTTTAAGTGTGAGGTGGGCTTTTCCCACCATTCCTTGACCTTGAGGGTTGTAAGGAATTCCTGTGATGTGTTGAATTTGAAAAGTAGAACAGAAATGTTGGAGGGCTGGTCTGGTGTGACCAGACCTGTTATCAGTTTTTATAATTTTAGGAATGCCCATGGTAGAATATGCATGCAGACAATGAGAAACGAAGTGTTTATTGGCTTCTTCCGAGCGAGGGGAAGCACATATAGAGCTAGAGTAAATATCAAGGGAAACGTGAACAGAGGGTGTACTTTTAAAGAATGGGATTTGAATAACGTTCATTTGCCAGATTTGATTTGGAAGCAGGCCTCAAGGGTTGACACCAAGAGGTGCCATAGGCAACAGAGGATGACAGTTTTGGCATGTGCGGACTATTTGTTTAGCCTGTTCATGGGTAATCCCGAACTGTTTTTTAAGAGTCTGGGAGTTTTGATGAAATAACTGATGAGAGTGTTGAGCAGCCGAGAATGGAGATTCTGAGATAAAAGTTAAACCCTGCAGAGGGATCTCTCAGGCAGCAGCATCAGCAGCTGCGTTGCTGGTAGCTAAAGGTCCAGGAAGACCAGTGTGTGCAAGGAGATGTCCGACATATACTGGATGGTTTCTCTGTTTAAGAGCCATTTGAGCTTTATAAAAAAAGATGAAAAATTTCCTCAGCAGTAGCTTGAGAAAAAATGGCAGTTTCTATAGTATGGAATATCATGAACACATATTTACTATCAGTGTAAATGTTAAGAGAATGTTCTGGGTATAATTCAAGCGCCCAAAGCGCAGCTTCCAGCTCCACCCTTTGGGCGAAGCAGCGGTGAGTTGCGGCAGGAGCGAGTGCCCTTAGGGGTGTGAGTAGCAGGGGTACCTGAATTGGATCCGTTTGTATAAATGGTGACTTCATCCGGGGTAGGTGCACTGCGCATAATTTTAGGAAAAGTTAGAGGAGTGTCGTCCTTAAGACTCTGTAAAAGTTTGTTGGACGGGTAGTGACAGTGTTCCCAGGAAAGTTAGCAAAGGCAAGTTGCCATTCCTCAGAAGTGGACCGCAGCCAAGCCTGTTGCTGGGCACTGTAAGGAACAATAATGAAAGAAGGTTCAGCAGCCATAAGCTGCCTAAGTTGAGTCCTGGCTTTATGAACCACATCACACACTAAAACATGATTAGGGAGTAAGATGCTGAGAAAGAGAATTTGAGAGATGAATCCATTCAAGTGGTCCCAGGGGTTGCCATAAAACACCTATAGAAGTTGGGCTGGTAGTACAAACTAACAGAAACAGGTGCTCGAGGACCAAGGTGAAGTACCTGAGCACGCTGGGTAGCATTCTCAACAAGCTTTAAAGCATGTGTGGCCGCTGGTGTCAAGTGCCTAGAGGAGGAGGGGTTAGGGTCACCCTGAAGGATTTGGAAAAGAGGTTGTAACTGTCCTGTGGTAAGTCTCAGGAAAGATCACAGCCAATTGATGTCTCCAAGCAATTTTTGGAAATCATTTAGGGTATGTAACTGCCTATTTCTTATTTCCACCTTTTGTGGCTGAACAATTCTCTGTAAAATATGAGTTCCCAAATAGGAGAATGGAGTTTGCATTTGCACCTTTTCAGGGGCAATATGAAGTCCATGGATATTCAGTTGTATTGTAAGCAGTCTGTAAAGTTGAGACAAAATCTCTGGATCTGCGTGAGAACAAATAATATCATCCATATAAGGGATAATGTATGCTTCTGGATATTTGTCACGTACCACTTGAATATCTTGTGCCACAAATGTTTGACACAAAGTGGGGCTTTAGCCATTCCTTCTGGAAGCACTTTCCAGTGGTATCTTTTCATGGGCTCTTTAAAGTTAGCCGAAGGCAAGCTAAAGGCAAAGTGTTCTCTGCCCTCTGGATGTGAAAGGATAGAAAAGAAACAATCTTTCAAGTCAACAATGAAGGAGTGTTTCCAAGGGATCACGGTGGGGGAGGGCAGTCCCGGTCGTGGCGCTCCCCTGGTAACCATGATTGCATTAGTCTTGTAGAGGTCCCGTAGGAGTCTCCAACGACCAGAATGTTTCTTTCTTATCACAAAGATGGGAGTGTTCCAAGGACTACGGGATTCTTCATTATGTTTGGCTTCCAATTGTTCGGACACAAGCTGCTGGGCAATTTGCAGTTTCTACTGAGTTAGGGGACATTGATCCACCCAGACGGGCTTGTCAGTTAACCACTGTATTTTAGAGGCTGTCAATATTGGGTAGGCAGGAGATACCAAGGCCGCCTGGAACAAATTTGGATGATACCCTAGGCCAGACCGATCTTGGTGAGGCTAAGGGGAGATTGGGAGTGATTGACCTTGACCCTCACGTCCCAGAACAGTTCCAGTTCAGCTTCTTTGTTTTCCTGTTCTCTAATTTCTATTTCATTTACTATCTCCTCTACCTCATCTGACCTACTTTTAAAACCCTCCATTGTATGTTTCATTTCAGATACTGTATTTTTCAAAGTTTCTGTCTCTTTGTTGAAATCCTCCTTGAGATCTTGATTATTTTTCTGTAGCTCCATGAGCAAGTTTCTGACTTTTACTTTCAATTCTTTACCAAGAAGATTGGTGATTTCAGTTTCACTAAGGCCTCTTTCTGGCGTTTTTTTCCTTGAATTTTTGTTTGGACCAAATTCCTCTGTCTCTTCATTTTTAAAATTTTCTTATGAATTAATAGATTTGTGTAGGCAGTGCCCTCTAGTTCCCAGAACGTCGGTTTCCTGTGCTGGACCCCCAATTCTTTGCGTGCCATGGGTGTGTGCAGTAGGTCTGCCTTGCTCGTTGTGTTCTGATTTCAGATGGGCTGTGTGGGCCGTCAGCTGATCACAGGAGCAGAGAGAATACTCTCTATAGCTGCCATCTGGCCTGCTGCAATGGTGGAGGACAGATGAATGGGATCAGCACCTGCCAGGAGGAAAGAGCTCCCAGGGCTGGTTCTTTGACGCAGCTCCCTGGCTGACCCAAAATAGGGCTGAGCAGGCTGGAGGTTCTCCCCCTGCCTACCTGGGAGTAAAGTTTTGAGTCCATTGCTGACTAGCAGGCCAAGCATCACTGGAAGGAGTCTCCAGGCTGTGTTGCCAGCAAGAGGTATGGAACATCTGAAGTTCCTGAGGGTTCCCATCTTTTGGGCTGAGGGTGGGCTTGGAAGCTATTGTCCACCTGACCTTTCTCCTAAATAGACAGCACTATGCAATCCTTGCCTCTTGACACCCCTCTTACTGCTGGGAAGTCTTTCAAACTGCCCGCTCTGCTTTCTTTCTCAGGGGGGCTGATAGAGCGTGCCTGTTCTCCACACATGGCTGTAATCTCAGCCTCTCTGAGTGTCCTGCCGTCTCTGTTGTCATGCCCCACCAATCACTAGGGCACTGTGCAGTGTGGGTTTGTGGGCTTGTTTCCCCAGAGCAGATCTCCAGGGCCAGGTGTTCGGGGTCCTGAGCTTCTATTCTCTCCCCACTCTGTTCCTCTTCCTCCCACCTGTAGCTGGTGTGGGAGGAGGGCTTGGGTCCCGCTGGATTGCGTCTTTGTCACTGTACCCTTTCCTGTAGGGTCTTCTCTTCGTCCCCAGATGTAGGTGGTCAGTTCTGTAGTCTTCAGGTTGATTTCAGGCCTAGTTGTATTTGCTGTGTTTTCATGTTCTATGGGATTTTGGAAGGAGGTTTTTGCCTTGCTTTCATACACCACTGTCTTTTTTTTTACTGTCTCTGACAATTTGTATTTTTAAACAAAAAAATTACAGATATAAAATAATATACATCTATTGAAAGTAGTGTGAAACAATGCCATAAATTTGCCCTATTTTCAAATTTTGATTTTTTAAGGTATTATAGGTACTTGAAACAAAGCACCTTCAGTTCTAAATCTAACATTGGATTTAGCTGGAGAACCCACAATCTCCCTGCAACACAGAGAGACACGTGCGTTGACAGGCCCTGACCTGTCTGTAACATCACGCATTCTCCTGATGGAGCAACAAGCTTCCCAAAGAACCTACATGTAGATTCCACCCTAATGCATCAAACCAGAGAATGTCTAACAGCCAGATAAGCATGAAGTATGTCTTTTTTGGAAATAGGCATTTCCTCATCCCCAAATAAAATTTGTTTGTGGAGAAATTTTATTACATTCCTATGTCAACCCAAATTCCAGAAGAAAATTAAAGATGAAGTAGAAAAAATTGAAACCATAAAAGAAAAATAAACATTGATGAATATTTTTATGTTCCCTAAATGGAAAGGCCATTCCCAATATAAAGGTAGTGCAGTGAAAGTGCCAAGAAAAAACTAGTGTATGAGTTCCTGCATGTGTGTTCTCTGCTCTTCCTACATGAGGTTGATAGTTTTGTTAAGATTTTTACCCTGTGGTGGAAAGTGCAGTCAGCATCTTCATCTGTTCTAAGACATTTTTCTGTGAGTGTCATTCACACATTGGTCCATTGTACAGCTCTTTTTCACATTTTTTTCTTATAAAATCTCTGTGCTGATATTGTGCCATAGTCTTTCTTGAACACATACTGTTAATGATCTGGTTTTTCCTGGTCTAGCTATTTGCAGGTGGGTCCATGGAAAGTGGGAGAGACCAGAAGTCTCTGCCAGCCTTTGACCTTTCAAAGGCCCTCTCTCTGATGTCACATAGACCACTGCTTCTGCCTGGTGTGGCTCTCCTGGGAGTACTGTGTAGCCCTGCTCCCTCTGGTTCTCTGACCCATGCTGAGTCTGGAAGGATTTCTGTCACAAGCCCTGCATTCCCAGACCCTTCATCTGTAGCAGCAAACAGAGGACAGAGCCCCTGCACTTCCAGGTAAGCCCTTTACCTCCAGGGAGATTGTGTTTGCTGGATCTTTCTGAGATCTGCTGCTAGGAGCCCTCTCCTTACTCTGTGCCTTTTCTCCGCATCCCAACCTCATCCCTCCATTGTTAGGTATATAGGTTGTAGACTGCATTTTTGGATGAGTTTCTCATTTTTAGGAATATACTTCTGCTGTTACTTTCTGAGATCTGCCACTCATCATACACCTGGATGTTCCCTTTGAAGTTTTTGCTGAATTGCTTTTCTTTTTGGTTCTGCGGATTTTGTTTGTCACCCATTTGCTGAAAAAGTGGGGTAATATTTTTGAAATCTTTGTTTTTTGTTGTTTATAATTTTTCCTTGTTGCTTTACAGTTTTCTCAAAGGACAAGGAGAAATGTAGTAAGGTTACTGATGTATTTGTACTAGAAAGTTACATACAGTGTTGCTATTCAGAAGCCTAATGCAACTCTGATTCTCATTCTTTTATTCAGAACCTGTGTCCTTAAACTCCTTGGGGCTCTTTCAGTATTCTTTTTCTCTGATATAGTAGAATTAGATAAAAATATGCTCGTTGTGTATCTTTTTCTATTGATTATGCAGGTACATGATGGACCATTTCATTCTGGATGCTTACATTCTTCAACTGGGAAAGTTTATTTGATTACTTTTTGATCTAACTTTTGTATAATGTTCTCCACCCCACTCTTTCTTTTATCTTTTTCTGGAATTTCAGTTACCCTGGGATTCCAATTATCATGGATGAATTTCTGTTTTTCTTACCTTTTCTCCTCAATTTGTTTTTTAAGGTCTCTGGGTTTCTTTTTCTGTTTCTAGGAGAGTTCCTGGACTCTGTAACTTCCAGCCATCTATTGAATTTTTAATTTCAACTGTTAAAATTCTAATTTCCAAGACTTGTTTCTTGTTTTCTAATATTTTATTTTTCATTAAAATACTAAACCTCTTTCTTGTGTATGCCCTTTATCTCTCTGGGAAAAAAATTTAAAAAAAATTTTTCTGGGCATTATTTGTTTCACCCAAGATCCCTTTTTCTCATCTTAAATTTGCTTTTCCTCTATTCTTTCATACACAATTTGTTACAAGGGGAACTTCACTGGGAAGAAAGCCATCTGTTTTTTGGGGGTGTGTCCTACATATTATTAGTCTGATCATGAGTCTTTTGGTTAGTGCTGAATTGCTCTCCAGAAGATCTCACTCAGACCCACAACTATCCCCAGTGTCCTGGGTGCTGGATGTCTCCTTATAACTTAATGCAGAGAACATCTTTTGAGTAGATACATGAGATGCATCTGAGGGAGGATTTACAATTTCTGAATGCAGTCTGTCAACCTCTCTTTGTAGAGCCTTACCTGCATTATCATGTCAGCCTATCTTTGTAAAACCTTACCTGCATCATCCATTGCACCTGATGTCAATTCTGAGCCCCTCGTTAATTTTCTGGGGCAAACTGGTTTAGTTCCTCTGCCATGAGAAGTCAGTTACTACTCCATCCATTTTTCTGTCTCCCAAATTTTTCTCAACTAATGGAGATAATACCAGATGATACCTCCTAAAGTATTACTGTATGGAACAAATGAAGTGAAGTATGTAATATGCATAACACAGCACCTAGCATGTAGTAATCATTCTGTAAATGGTAGTTTTTAGTATTATGTAACTTCTGAAAATCCCGGATGGTCCTAGTCGTATTAATTCCCTAGGTGATGCCAAAAAAATCTCTATTGCTGTCTTTGTGGATTTACTGATTTTCTTATATTCATTTTTTAAAAAAAGGAGAGCATAGTGACATAAATTCTTCGTTCTCTTTCTAATAGTTTTTCCTCCTTTCTTTTCCTTTATAGCATTGCTTATGATGTTCAGAATTAAGAGTGGTGGTAACAAACTGGTTTACTTTCTCCCTCATCTGGATAGGACCGCCCTTAGTGCTGGTGTGTCTGATTAGCTTTTGCTTGGAGATAAGATATCCTGGAACAAATGTCCCACTGATTGAAATTTGCTTTTGCTGCTTTAAGCAAGAATGTACCAGCAAATACACACATACACACACACATACTACATATACTCATTAAAGGAAAACAGCTGCAATTCTAACATCTGGGACCTTTATGATCGATAATCCTCAGAGAAAAAATGGACCATTTTGTATTTGAAAGTGGCAAGACCCAAAGAGAAAAAGGAAGGAAAGGAAAAGAAAGTGACCTATCTAGTTCCTTGGGGTTACCTGTTATGCAGTCCTGCTACCACTTCTACAGTCATTTGCTCCCACATAATTCCATTTTGTGACCACACTAGCAGTGAGAAAACTATACCTCTGTAAATAAATCTGTACCATGCTTTTTCAATAATCTATTTGGTATTTTATTTCTAACTTTATTCATTAAGTTGAACATATGAATAGCAATTGCTATAACATAAGTTCAAAAGTCATTAAAAGGTTGGAATATTTGCTCTTAAACTAAATGGTCCTGATTATATTACTTCTTTAGGTTATTTCATCCATGTTAGTTGTAATTTTTCTACCCCTCACTTTTCAGCTGTTGCTTCCTTTATCTCTGGTAATATGCTATCTCTGACCATCTTGGACTCAAGAATGCAAACCCTCTTAGTGTAATTAAATCTAAAGAGTAGCTAGGCAATGGCATAGGGTCTGAGGATATCACCCATGATTAATGTAGAATTTTATGCGGTGACAAATTTATTTTGGGTCCCAGCAGGCTAATAAAAATTAACTATTTAAATTAGTAAACTACAATTAATTCTGAAGAAATGGTACATGCACACAGTAATATATTTTAGAGATCCAAATGGTTACATATTGAAAAATACCTTGGACCTCACACACTACCAAGAGGCAACTACTCCTATCACTTTTCTATCTGTATTTGCAAACTGTTTATGTACATACAACCATGTACATATATTTTTCATAAATGGTAGGATTTGAAATTAACAATGTATCTTAAAGATCATTGCATATAAGTCTACATAAAGCTAATTTATTTGTTTTCTTGAAGGATGGCATATATACAAAGGAATGCATGAATTGTAAGTGTACAGAGTGGTGATTTTCCACAAAATGAACATACCTGTTTAACCAGAACTCAGATCAAAGCAGTAACATTACCAGCACCCTAGGAGATCCCTTTGTGCCCCTTGCAGTCACTGTTCAGTCACTATTTCCCAAACATAGCTATTGTCCAAACTTCTGATAGCCAATTTTGTGTGGTGGCAAATGTTTCGTTCTACTGTGAATGTATCTTATTTCATTTGAAATTCCCTTGATGGACATTTTTAGTTGTGTCCGATTTTTTACTGTTACAAACAATGTTGCTAGGAATATCCCTGTACATGTGCCATTTCAAATATTTTAAGTACATCAGAAGTATAAATTCCTAGAAAAGTGTTATAAATTATGATAGGTATTAGCAAGTTGCATTTCATTTATGTACAAATTTATAATTCTACTAGCAATCCTTAACATGCATTTTCCCCACCTTTGCTTATATATCATATTATAAATTTTTAGATTTTTATAATATGTATAGGTGAAAGATAGTACCACTTTATAGTTAAGTTCCCATTTCTTTTTCTATGGACAAGTATATACATTTTCTTACATGTTTAAGAAGTATTTTTATTACTTGTGAACAGTCTGTTCATATCCTTTACTTTTTAATTTATTTAAACTCATAGGATATTAAGAGTATAAAGGAAACCCATGTCTTAATTTTACAAATACAGAAATTAATCCAAAGGTTTCAAATACTATTGTATTTCAGATATTATTGGCTACCAGAATCATTACCTCTAGATAAATGAGGTGTGCCTGTGTATGAAAACTCAAAATGAGGGAAAAGATTAATTAGGGGCTTGAGAAATAAGCTGATTTCCCCTTCAGGATCTCAATTCATTAACTACAGTAACAGACCCAAGGCCACGTATCGCCTTAAAGAACTTAACTCAAGCTACAGCAATAGACCCAAAGCCCAAGTAAAACCACAAGAATTACCTCCCTCTGGTTATGAAATGTTTGCTTACAGCCTGAACCAGTCAGTAAACAGCCTCATTTCTCTAACTGTATTCCAATCAGTTACCCACATCACAGGACCTCTATTAGAACCACTTAACACAAGTACTAATACCCCATTCAAAAGCCCTTCCTAACTTTCCTAGATTAAGATTCTCCTGAACTTTCTCCATGGGGCAAACTTGATATAGCAAGCTAAATATAGATGGCTTATTGTGACTTAGACATGTAACTGTTGATCTTTCATTGGTGGGCTTTGGCAATCTCTGTACAGTTCCCACAGAGATTCTGTTGTGATCTGTTACAATGGACCAGGATGCTCAACATGGAAACTACACATGCACATCATCTGAGACTGCTCAAGTCCACCTTGCCAATAACGATAAGGTAACTTTTAAACTTCCATGGTGCCCTTCAACATAGTTTATTTTCCTATTCCTAGGATTAAGAATAAAATTATGGATTCTGATCAGGTACTCTTTTGTCTTTTGGTTAAATTTGGCTTGTAGTATTGTCTTCTGTTCCTTTTTACCTTTGATTTTTTAAAATTTGAAGTATCATTGGTATACAATCTTATGATAGTTTCATAAACAGCACAGTGGTTTCAACATTCATCCATATTGTCAAGTCCTCACTGCCTCTATTGCTGTCACTATCAGCATAGTAAGATGTTATAGAGTCATCAATTGTTTTTTATCTTTGATTTTGATGTCTTCTATGTTTTAGCTATGAAGGAAAGTCTTTGAGGAGAGGCAGGCATAGGTCTGATGAGCTTGTCATTCAAGTTGGCCCTGAAAACTAATGAATAGTGTATAAGGGTTACTATTTCTCCACCTCCTTGGTAACTCTTGTTA
This sequence comes from Manis pentadactyla, assembly GCF_030020395.1. Lineage (NCBI taxonomy): Eukaryota > Metazoa > Chordata > Mammalia > Pholidota > Manidae > Manis > Manis pentadactyla. Next base: position 17,194,378 of record NC_080034.1, on the reverse strand, counting down.
ATATCTGAGTTTTTCATATTAGCTATCCTTGTTCATGTGAAGTGGTATTTCATTGTAGTTTGGATTTGAACTTACTTGATGACTAATAACATCGAGCATATATCATGTACTTATTGGTCATTGTATATCTTTATTTGCATTTCCATATTTTATGTTCTGTTTATAATTCTCTCATCACATATATAACTTGCAAATATTTTCTCCCATTTCTTGGGTAGCCTTTTCACTGATTATGGTTTCTTTTGAAACACAGAAGTTTTAAATTTTGATGACATCCAATTTAGTAAATTAAAACATTTTCTATTTACTTTCCAATTCATTTCTAGTATTTTCCAATTCATTTACTCTTTTCCTATAATTTCTATCACTTTATTGATATTCTCTATTTGATATGACATTGTCATCATACTTTTACTTCTTAATCATGTTTTCCTGTAGTAATGTGAATATGTGATTAATGGCTAATTTGAAGTAGTTGTTTACAAATCTGTTTCTCACAGGCAGTTTCTGTTGCCTGCTTCCCCCTACCCCCCATCAGTGTATGGGTTACACTTTAACATTTTGCTTGCCTTTAATTTTTTATTGAAAACTGGACATTTTAGAACCAAATGCTTTTTGTTCTGCTCCTATAATTCACAGGAAAGACCATGTCAGTTGGTTCCATATTATCCTAAGAACCATCTTCTTTCCTGAAAAATATTCCATTTTTGAATAAATGCATTTAAATTCATTTCTTACTTTATCAAAAATTGTTAAAGACCATTCCACTTGCCAGGTCTTAAAATCATAGCATTTAATCCAAACTAAATATGGTTCTTAGTAGTAGAGTTGCATTGGGAGTATTTGTACTTTTACTGAAGCATAATAGGATTCAGTGCTGTATATACATGAACTCTTTTGGCCAAGCTGAATCCTCATTAAATAAGTTACAGGCTCATGCTAGCCATATTTTCTCTTTTTTGAGATTTATGAGTATTGGCTAATGATTCTTAATGCTGGTTTGAGCCTAATTGATGTATTTGTCTCTTGGTGGCATTCCGTTATCAAGAACCAGGTTTCCAGAATCTTAAGATGGGTCAGTAAATAACCAGACAGATGGGTCTGGAAATAATCATTCAAGAAAAATAGCAAGAAAGTTAATAGAAAACTGATGAAAATCAAACTAAAGTTGAAGCGTGTATTTCTTTGTTATACATAATGAGTTGAAGGAACAACATCAACAATGTCACTGATACAGATCTGTTCATTTATTATAATGTTGCTTAAGACAAAGTCTGAGAGAACTAAATAAGGGGTTATCAAACCCATCATGATCTTAACTCAAAGCAAAATTATGGATGCACAGCCCAGGTAAAACAAAAAACATTTCCTCTGACACATGCAAAAAGTTCCCCATAGTTAAAATCCTCTATTTTAAATCCTGAACAAATTAGCAAACAACTGCTTCTTCCAATTCTAACCAGACTACTTTACAGACTGACTTTAAAAGCAGCCCAATTGCTTAATTTTCTAAGATTGAGAGACTCCCAAACTTTGCCGATTGTTCTCCTTTGTTACACTAATCTGCCCCTAGAGAAATATAGGCATGTCTCTAAGAAATCTTCTGTTAGTTTCAAAGGATTTTCTTATAAACACATAGTCCAACTACCCAGGAAAAATTACTATTAATATTTAAGTTTCCTAATTCAGGAATGGTTTGCATATGCTTTTAAAAATTTTAGCTGTATAGTGTTAAGTTGGTAGAGTACATGCCGAAGTTTAACCATCTTATTCTTCAATCATTAGGCCTTTATTCCCGAATTTTTGTTATTAAAACAAATCTGTGATAAATAGTATTTTGAATAAATATAAAATTAGGTCCTCAGGAAAAATTCTTGCAATGACAACAACTTAACTGAAGGGTAAAGGCATTTTTGGACTTGAGCCACATTACTGTGGCACATAACAGTTTTGCCCACTAATTGCTACCTACAACCGTTACAGTAAATGTTCCCCTGAACTCTCACCAGTATATTTGGAAAATCTTAAGTGTAAGTTTTGCCTGGACATTAAAAACTTCAAAAAATATTTCCATACAGCTTTTGAGGAACACAACAGGTAGGTCCCTCAATTTGCCTCTACAATTCTCAGATTTACTAGGTAGAACTGAAGTCATAAAACACGGTGGAAATGTAGTAAATACAAGGACAAGATTAGTTACTACAGGCATAGGTAATCACATGGTAGGTTTGCATATAGGCAGGAATTAAAGATTTTAAAGGATTTTCCAACTTAAGTTCTTTTCAAAACCTTTATTGACAATTCTTTGGCTATAAAAAGTCAGGAATTTTATAAGGCACTGAGGAAAAATTAAAACAATTGAACATGAGTTAACTGTTAGGGTGAACAGGTAATAGAGGCAACTATTCTATTAGTAATGTAATACCTCAGACCATCTTTGAAAAGCACATTTTGGTGTCACTGGGTCTAGAGCTTAGTGATAAAAGTTAAGCAAGCCTCGATTCCTTGTCCTATTGGGCCCTGGGCTCTCAGCTTCACCAGTCTCTCTAGTCCAATGTGGAGACTGGAGCTCTGGTCCTCAGTTTTCTGCCTCCTGTGTGCACATGTTGTGGCTGGGACACTGAAGCCTGGGAAAAGGGAATAAGGTAGGGCCACCTCAGATTTGGTTCCTCATTTCAGAGTTCAGCTAAACCTCCGTATTCCCGACGTCAGCCAAAAAAGAAAACTCTTTTAGTCTCCACCACCCGCCTTGAGGGCTGAAACAGAAATCAATGAGCTCCGCCCCCCACCAAGAAAACTCGGACCGCCCGCTGTTCGGCGCAGCTGCAGCTGATGTCGGCCTGGCGCAACGCATGCGTCGTAGCACGGGGTCCTTTTCCGCTCTTTTCCAGCGGTGTGAGGGGCCGTTCGGGCGCAGTTAGAACTACCATTCCCAGCATCCTGCTCGGCGCGAGGAAGGCAGGCCGGGACGTTGCGAAAGCGGCTGCGGGGATAGCGGGCCCGAGCGGCACGCTCCTCCTTCGGAAGCGGTTATTCCCCTCTTTCCGCCGGCGGCGTCGCGGCGTCGGCGCACACGCAGGGGCGGGTCACAGTGGAGCGACGCCGGGCTGGGCGGGAAGGGAGTCGCGGTGGCGGCGGCGGCTGCGGCGGGGGCGGCGGCGGCAGCAACGGCAGCAGAAGCGGCGGCGGGGGCAGCCAGAGCGGCGGTGCTCTCTGGCAGTTGGAGAAATGGGAGACCCAGGGCCTGAGGTGAGTGGGCGAGAGTTGGGCCGTGGCGTTCTCGGCCGCACGGCGCCGGAGGGTGTGTTTTGTCGGGGGTGGGGAGGTCTGGTGCACGGCCGCGGCCGGGGGGCGACGGCTCCCTCCGCGCCTCGGGCCGAGCCCAGCTTCCGGGCCTGGTGCCTTTCTGAGCGGGGAACCCGCAGCAACAATGGCCGCCCGGCCTCCCCCGACCCCCTGCACCGGCTCGGGAGTTCCTTGTGCCGCTGCTCTGCCAGTGGGAGCGACATTTTGAGATGGGATTGCTCCTCTGTGGTGAGCTTGCATCCCCGCCGCCGGAGGGGGCAGGGGAATCCGCGGGGGTCGGCGGCTCCACGTACGCAGGGGCACGACCCGACTGACTGCATCGGGTGCTGTTCTTAGCCGGGTGTTCTTGCGTGGGATTGGGCTCAGTCGGGTTTCCTCAAGAGCTTTTCGTTTTAGAAAGTTCTTCCTTTGTCTCTCCTTTTGGAAAAATCTTTTCCTCCAAGCATATGGCTGAATAGGTAAGCGTGTTTTGGCTTATTTTTTTATAGATAATAGAATCTGCTCCCGCAGCCGGGCCTGAGGCGTCTGAGTCAACAACGGATGAAAACGAAGATGACATTCAGTTTGTTAGTGTAAGTAGCAACGTATTCGGGTTTTTCCAGAGTCAGAGACAGTGCGTGGTAAGCCATTAGGGGATTATACCTCGCCTGTTCATTGATAATCCGCGAACATGTGAGAATGTCTGGTAGGTGCTTGACCCTGTGGATCATGGCCCGGGATCAGGAAGTTTACCAGAAAAGGTCTCTGAGCAAGCACAGGAGCCATCACAAAGACGTGCCTTGGTTTAGAGCCGTTTTATATTTAATCTACACGCCGAGTTCTCGTTTCTTTTTCTTTTTTTTTTTTTAAAAGAGTTCTAGTTTCTTAAGACTGTTTTGAAGTGGGGCTGAGTATCTTCCTAACACATGTTAGGGAGAACGGAGGGCCAATGATGAGGAAGGAGGTAGAAACCAAGAAGGGTTGCAAGAACTCCCAAGTGTGAGCATTCTGTAGCTTCACTAGCAGATAGCCTGAAGGCTAACGTCTGAGGACATCATATTACATCGTAGTTCAACAATTGATATTCATAATGAAGATCCTTGCATCAACCAGCTCACATATTTTTCTAAGTTTATTTCTTTTGTTGTAGTAGTCAGTCTTCAAGCCTTAGTAACTGTGCATTGCTGGACCCCACTCCAGACCTGTTGAATCAGAATTTCAGAGCACAAATGCATTTTGGTACAAATGCCAGGAGCATGACATATTTTGGGTTAATTTTTCACCCAAAATTGTTCAAGTTTTATGAAGGCTCTGTTTAAAGTGGTATCTCAGCTAGCTAAGAACACTTCTACCCCAAACAGTGATTAGTGAAGGTTTGCTATTAAAGGTGTATAATTTTTCTTTAATAGTTTATCTGATAATGTATTCGTGGTTGTTGGTTTTGGGGGCAACTTTGTGAAACTGGTTATTAAAAAATACCCTATGTGTACCTTAACAGTAATGTTTATTGTGGTGATCCATTGTTGTATTTTGTTTAGGAGTCTTTCCCGGGATCATTTTCTTGGCTTTTTTCGCCATTGCTAGTGCATACGATACTCTGTCCTTTCATTTTAAACTTAAGGGATTTTGGGTTGGGGAAATAGAATTATTGTATCCTCCCTCTTCCTCACTGTGGACTGAAATGTGTTTGGTAACAGGATACCGTCCGTATCTCTAAAGGACAAACGTTTTCAGGTTCTTTCTGAGTATTGGTGTATTTGTGATCAGAGACTATTTATCTTGATATTTTGTGCAAATGAAAGAATGACACACTTTATCAACTGTGGTCCTTACTTTCGGAATCACAGGTGGAATCTACAAAAATAAGATTAGAAAGATGTTTTTTGGTATTCTGTAATGAACTGTAGTATAGCTTGTGTGTAATTCATGGAAGCTTATGTGGTGAATTTTAAAATGCCCTTTTAATGTATATTTTAAATGTAGAGAATCTGTTATATCTTTGCATCAAAAATAAAAGGTATACAATCAATGTATTGTGTATCCCTCTTGGTACCACATTTTATATTTATCCGTTTGCAAATGTAGGTTCACAGGTTTGATAGTTCCAAATAGAATCAAATTATATGTATTAAGTGCAATTGCAATACTAAAAGAAACCTATTAAAAACATTCCTTCTGCCTTTTTTTCATTTTATATGATCGTTACATAATTTCAAAAATTTTTATTTTAGTATCATTGATATACAATCTTATATTGGTTTCAAATATACAACACAGTGGTTCAGCAGTTACCCATATTATTAAATCCTCACCCCCACTAATGGGGTTACTGTCTGTCAACATAGAAAAATGTTATAGAATCCTTAACTGAATTCCATGCAATATTACCATCCCAGTGACCAACTTAAAATGGATAATTTTTTTGCCCCTTTATCCCCTTCACCCTTCTCATCTACCCACCCCAAGCCCTCTCCCATGATAACCACCAGTACCTTCTTAGTGTCTATGAGTGTATTGCTGTTTTGATTCTTTTTTGCTTTGTTTTCATATTCCACAAACGAAGTGAAATCATATAGTACTTGTCTTTCTCTGCCTGGCTTATTTCACTTAGCATAATACCCTGTAGATCCATCCATGTTGTTGGAAATGGCAGGATTTCTTTTTATTTTTCCTAATGCCCTTCTGCCTTTTTGGTTATGACACTTAATGATACTGTAAGTCTATTTTAAAATATATTCAGAATTGTAATCTACTACTTCCCTAGGTCACCTAATCTTAGACTTGACTGCTTCAGGTAATGCTTATTCAGTGAAGATAATAGTTTCCTGCTTTTAGGTGTCTTCAGATTGAAAAAGCATCGTAATGTCACTTCTTGATTTCTCTGTTTTGGATTTCTTAGTCCGCTCTTACTAATTTTCTCTACAGTCCACATTGTGGCACAGCAATCGTTCTGTGGTTTGTAAAGTACAGAGTCTGAAACTAAACATAGTATGCTGAATGAAAGTAGTAATACAGTTGTGGAGGTGTAAAAATAAGCCCTTTCATTTAAATTTTATTGAATCTAAGTACAGAGAACTGCACGATTTGTAAGTTTATTGTTTGATTTTTGCAAAGCCAATATACCTTCGTAAACAGTGCTCAAAACAAGAAACAGAATGTTACCAAACAAAAAGCTTCTCATTTAGGTCCTTTGCTCTCATTTTCTGTTGATAAGACAGACTCCCCCCGCTATCCAAAATTAGAGTGTTTTTACAAAACCTTGAATAAGCCAAAAAGGCATTAAAGTGAAGAAGCAGTTTAACATTAATTTACATGGAAAAAATTTCTTCTGAGTATTCCCACACCCAAAAACTAACCTCTCAGGCATTATGGTACTGTAGTGCACATCTTGCTAACGGATGTACAAAATCAGGCGAGATAAAGCACAGATGCTCACGGACACAGTTCAGAGCTCTGGCGGCTTGATGCTGAGATGTTGAGTGTGGTTCCTTGGAAGGAGCTTGGCGGGACGGGATCTTGCCGCCTCTGTCGTGAGCCATCTCCTTAACAGCTGGCTGCAAAACACCCTGAATGCCATTTTTGCTTTTTGCCTTTTTTCATAAAAATGAAAATCCTCTTTGGATTTCTTTTGTTTAGCAAAAATAAGTACTAATGTAGGTCTATTATAAACGTGAAGTGCGTAATAGGAACTTTCAAAAAAGTGAGGGATACCTGTATGATCCCTTATTGAGCCACCATCTTTCTGTCTTTGAAACTGCAGCTAGTTTAGTAATGTACTCCCAGTACATTACTAAATGTAGCTAAGAGATGATAACTATTTTTCACAGAGCTACATAAAGATAAAAAGATACAGAAATTGCTGTGGCAGCCTATCATAATTTCAGCACATGAGATTTAGGTTTCAGTCAAGATTCATGGTATGTGGAATCATTGAACATGTAGAAATAATGAAGGAAATCAAAGTGTAATTTCACAAATAACTTCAAGAGCATACAGGTCAAGTGATAATACTTTAGCTGCAGTAGAAAGGGGTCATGGGCAAAAAATGAGGATAGCTTTTGGTTGGGTGTCTTGGGGCTGTAAATAGCTCAATAAATAGAAATGTTGGGAGTTCATAGTATGCAAAGTCATAAGTTAGGTACCTGAGAGCTATAAAGATAATAAAAAATACATCCTTATCCATAGTTAGTCTTTTATTGTATGAGATGAGATGATGAGAACTATGTAAATAGTTCTAGTAGGAAGTAGAACATTCTTCAATAAAAAGTACGTGGTGCTACCAGAAAGACTCGGGGCTTTTAGTTTATAACTTTGGTATAGATCGCATTTTGTATTTGTTTAAGAGGGCATTTTGAGATGGAGTAAGGAAAGGAATCAAAATGAGAAAGCAGAGAGGATTAATGTGTAGTTCTGGAGGGTAAGATTTTTTTGGAGTGGGAGAGGAAAGATGGTTCAGATCTTGAATCATGGCCTAAATCTGAACTTAAAGTGGCAGTTGGGAGCCTTTTGAAATTTTTGAACTGGGCAGAACTGCAGAAGTAAACTATGCCCTCAACTTCTCTGTATGAATAAAAATATTCATTATTTATGGTTTAGGTTAGATTTTTACATCTGTTGCTCAAGTCTATATTCTTTGTTTTAGCAGTCTAAACTACTTTTGTAGACTATATTTTAGTTTATTGACATGACAGTAGGTAGTTGGTATTTTGACTTTGTATGAGACTTTTCTAATAATAGGAGCAAAAACTTCATTTCATTAATTTTTCTTTTTTTGGATAATAAACCAACTATGTTCCTAAACTGTTTGGTTGTGCTTCTGCTCCTGGCCCTAAATCCTATGACTTTGGGAGTAGAATTCTTTGGTTTTGTTACTTGTATAGAGGGGATGAGAATGATGGTTTACTAGTTGATGGATGGAGCAAATTCAAATAAAATACCTTGCATTTGGAAGACCACATGCTTTTATCTTTTAAGGATAAAAGCAGTCATTATAAACATAAGAAATTATATTGGGGAATTAATCACTTATTTCTTGTCCAGTGTTATGAGGTTTTCAGAGTTGGGGACAATAGGAAGTTCTAAAGGAAAAGAAAGTATTTTGCCTCAGAAACTTAGGTAATAAGGCATTGATTTAAAAAGTGTATGCATACTTTGTCTCACAATTAGAGTGACCATGTATTTAGAGAAGCAGGTGTACCTGCTAGAACTCATTTAGTTTTCTTATTTGTTAAAAGGGGTAATAGTAATGATTCAGTATCTCAACTTGTAAATTAACAGGGGATTCAGTGAAATAATGTACATGAAAAGCTGTGACACAGTGCCTGTACAGGGCTCAATGGCAAATGTTACTGAATTGTAGTAAAACAGTACTAAAGTGATTTGATTCTTCAAATTCATTATGGTGGAAGTTTTTCCATATCAACTGAAAATTAGGTGTAGAGTGTTTGTTTATAAGTAATCTTTTTCTTTGGGATACTGCTCTTTTCCTTTTTCCACCCACCCTCTTGGTCTTGGCAGTTCCAAACACATGTTGTCTTACCCTTCTCCCACTCTTAACCACTTTTGTTGAGTGAAGTAGTATATGACTCCTGCTTTTTCTCATTTTTGGATTATTTTTATCTTCCTTTCTTAATTAGTGTGAATCATATAGAAGTTGTCATTTTTTAGCAGTTCAAAAATGGCTGCATATCGCTCTGACAGTTTACCCCCGTAGTTAAGCTGGTCATCTCTCATCTGAATTTATTCCCTTTCTACTACATCTGCAGCTACTTTTAATCCTATTTGTGACCATTTTCCTTACTCTTTTTTTCCTGCGCATTCTACTTTTAGCTTAGTGACCTTATCTTCTTTCAGGTCCCTCCTTTTCTTTTTTACCTGCCATCTATTCATGGAAGCTCCGCCCTACCTCTTAGTATTTCTGGTAACCTGGGGACTTTTTTGGTGTGCTCTTTCTATTGGTATGTAATTAAAACTCAAAAGCTGATGCACATTTCTTGAATAGAACAAACTAAGGTGATTATGAACAGGAGAAGCTATTGAGTTTATATTTCCTCTACTTCTTGGACTGACAGTCCTAATACCAGTGATTGGTTTTAGTCTTAAATTAGGTGATTCATTTCTGTTGACCATATATTGGAGGATATCTGTTCCTCTGTTTCTGTTTTTTAAACTTCTGTTTCTATAGCCCAGGCAAAAAATGTAATCACTTTATTACATGATCCCTGCCAGGAAGTTCTGCTCTCTCGTTTTGCCTTAGTGACTAGATTACTATAGTAAGGATAGCAGTTCTTGCTTGGAAAGAAGTTGCAGCCTAGGGGAGAAACAATCTGCTTTGAGACTGAATGCCTCTTCTCAGGAAGATCATCTTTAACTAGATCTTACTATTTCCTAACACTAGAGTTTTTTTCTGTTAGTTTTTTCACTGAATGGATCACTCTGGCTTGCCAACAGTCGGCTTTCCTCATCCTAAGAAATATTTCCTTCAACCGTATTCTCCTGTATTCCTTTCTCATTCTCAACATGCCAGATTGTTCCCAACATGCCAGGTTTCTTAAAAGAATAATTTATACTCATGGCCTTTACTGCTTCATTTTCTACTCAGTTTTTTTAGAATCTGGCTTCTGTGCTCACTACTTCCTTGAAAGTTGCTCTCTCAGAGGCATTTTAAAATCTCCTTGTTACCAAATTCAGTGTTTGGTTTTTCTGTTTTTATTTTTTTGGTGCTCAAATGTTTTTGGCCACATTTAGCATTGGCAACTTTTCATTGAGGTTTTCTCTATCTTTAGCTTCTTTGAATTTGTGCATTCCTGATTCTTTTCTGATCTCTTACTAGCTATTTAGCTCTTGTTCCTGGATCCTAAAATTCCAGCATTCCTTCAAAAGCCTTCCTCAGTTCCTTATTTCTCTTCATTTTCTTCCTTGGCAATATCATAGTTACAGTTTAGTTCTAGAATTAATAGTCTTTTATGGGAGCATCTCCCAAATCTCTGTTTACAGTTACATTCATACATCCAGATTACAAAACTTGCATTTCCAGCTGCCTGCCAGATATTTATGTGTACCACTGGCATATCAACACACTATATTCAAGAGTGTCAGCTTCCTGTTTTCTGTATTCCAATTTATATGAATAGCATTGGTATCCTTTTAGTCACTAAAGCTTGAAAATGTAGGGGCCACTTTGACTACTTGTTATTATTATTTTTTATAGCTAATCATTTAGTTTTGCATTATACATGTGTATTTTCTTGTATATGTGCCACAAACTATCTCCTTGCTGTCACCACTATTTTAGTTCTGTGTTACTATGTGCTTGGACTGATTAATTATCCTACCTTCCCTGTTCTCCATACTTTGCAGTGTGATTAATGATCTTAAAGCACTGGTCTCATAATGTTATTCCTCTCTTAGTATTTACTGATTCTCTTGCCTATAGAATAAAATTTCAGCTTTAAATATTAACATTCAAATCATTGTTTATGATGGAGTCAGTATGGATGGAAAGAAAGCAGAATTAGGTTTGATGTTTGACTTTTTAGGAGTGGGAGGTAAAGCTGAGCTATTAGAGAATTCCATGCTTTTGAGCTTGGGTATCTAACAGGCTATTGGGGTACCCATTCCATCTGAGAAGTGTTGAATCATACATACATGTGTCCTTGTAGTGCTGTTCCTGTATTAATTGTAGTTATCGTTTTCCCAGTGAATTGACATGGTCCTAACACTCTGTCAGGGGTTAGGTTTTGTCATCATTTCTTACCATGTAATCTGAATATTTTTCTCTGTTTTTTTTCTGATAATTTTCTGCCACCCATAAGGTTTCCTCAGGAAGCCTTACCAGTCCCAACAGCAACATAAAGCATTGTTGTAACTGCTAGTTTAGTCTGAATAACTACCTAACCTGTAATGCGCTCATTTCTTTCATAGGAAGGACCATTGAGACCTGTTCTGGAATACATTGATCTGGTTAGCAGTGATGAAGAAGAGCCTAGCACTTCTCAGAGTGATGTAAGTACATAGTATTAGATTTGCATTTCTTTTGTCATCAAAGAGGTATTCTCTAAAGAGAGGTATCACATCAGTGATGTGACTGTGTTTAGGAGCTCTGTGCTATAGTGAATGGCCTGTTTCTGTTTAGAATGGGCCATAATAGGTATCCAAGGAATCTTTTGCCCAGAACATTTCCTCTTTCAAGTTTGTTCCTTTACAGTCAGTGAGGATATGAAAAGACAGTTTGACACAGGAAATCTAAGCCTTGGAGATGAACTGATAAAAAAGAAATTGCATAAAAGCTGCAAGCTTTGGGACCCTTCTGCCACCCTCCTTTCCTCTCTCTTCTCAGGTGCCCTATAGAATTGAAACCTTTTCTTTCAGATCCATGTGACCACCGAAAATTTGTTTTATCTTGGAAGAAAGGATATGTGAAGGGCCTTTAAGAAATGCAATGTGTGGAAGGGTTATAGGTGATAATATTACTTCTTTGTCATTCCTTTTGACCTCTATTCCCCACATATATGGAGTTTTGTCTCTGACCTCTTATTTTTGGTTTACTGTTGGTCATGGGTTTTGCCATTAAACTACTACTTCCCTTACTTTGGGACCAACTAGTTGAGCCCTTTGTTGCAGTCTTATTTTTCATCTGTCTTAATCCAAATTTCCATTATCGGGCTATTTTCTTTATGGATTTGAGAACTGGCTGTTCAAGGAGGCCAGAAAACTTCTTGCTCTCTGATATAGGGGATTGAGCCATGGACTTGGATTCATAATACCTAGGTTTTAGTCTTAGCTGTCCTCCTCAGTAATTCTGTGACTTTGGATAAATTAAGTAGCTTTTTAACCTTAGTTTCTTTATTGAATAATAATAATACCTAACCTTACAGCATTGTTGTGAGGAAGAAATGAGGTAACATATACATCAACTCCCTGAAAACTACTAACCATCAAGTAGGACCAAACAACTGGAAAGTTTTGTTCTACATGGAGAGTGAATGAGGAAGTGTTTAAAGGGGCTTAAAAGTGACTTTGCAATGGGGAATTTATAGAATTTTTTTTTTCTTGTCACTAGAACTTTTCCCGAGTTCTCTCTACCATTATTAGCTTCTACTTGTGACTTACATATATTGAATGAGAATTTTACAAAAATTGTTAACACCAATACTCTTATTACCTCTTCTTATCCTAGCATGGGACTGAGCAGCAGGCTAGTTGAACTGGGCATGTTTTTATTCTTTTTTTTCCAGAGTACCAGATTAATGCCAGTAGTTGGTATTGGGTATTTGGGGTAGTAAAGGTTGTAGATTTTACTTCTGTGATCCCCTCCTGACCTGTAGTGGATTGCATCTTTCATTGTAAATTATAATAATTTTTAAAAATTGAGTTCTAGTTACTGGACATGCATCTCTGCACTTGAAAGTTAACATATTAAAAGCATATTTTTTTTCTTCCTTGGTTTTCTTACTCGTGTGGATAACCCAGAGAATGCCTGAGTCTAAGGTGCCATCCTCTGAGAATCATCGTCCAGAAATGAGCTCTAGCTACAGTGTACCTCTTCCCAGTGGAGACGGCAGCTCCTCCTCTGGGAGTTGCACCAGCAGTCCACAAAGGATAGTTTCTCAATGTTCTTCTGTTGAGAAGCCATTGGAGAACCAGAAAAATGATCAGAATAATTCAGATATTAAGATTTCTGAGACAGAGGCACTTAAATCATCTCAAAATTGTCAGACTCTGCCTTTATCTCCACTCCTGGTCCCCCAAGAATCTTTGGCCTCTTCAGAGGTCAAGGAGGATTTACCTGTAGAGTCTTCAGCTTCACAGCTTGGACAGGATGCTATTCTCTATCTCCAGACACAAGTGGCTGAGATGTCCCGAGTGATACGTGATCTCCAGTCCAGGAGCTGTTTTAGATTTCATCATTCTAGGCCAAGTGAGAACTCAGCACCTTGGGACATTTCAAGCTCCAAGGAAGAAAATCTGTCCACAGTGGAAGAAGAAACTGACTGCAAATCCCCCTCAGCTGATGACAAGGGGCAACCAACTGACCCCAGTCAGTCTAGTTTCACAGGTCTTTTGAAAAGAATGGAGCAGAGAGGTGTTATAAAGAGAGTGACATTACAGTCTGAAGCAGAATCGTGTGAAGGGAAACCTGATTTTGTGACCTCTAAGAAACGTTTGGTTCCTCCATTGCATCCTCTTCTGAGAATTGCTACCACTGAGGTTTTTAAAGACCCTGCTGATTGCCATCCTTCTTCCTTCATGGGACATAGGGTCTATCCTGTGGCCAAGGATACCTCTCCTTTCCAACCAAATCCTCCAGCCGAGGGCCCCATTGTGGAAGCGTTGGAGCACAGCAAAAGGGGAAGCACAACATCTCCTCTAGATTCTACCTCAAAAGAAATGGAGGTCATGGGTTGTAGATTCTACCACGCTGCTTCTATTGCAGCCCGAGCTGCTAGCTACATGGCCTATATGACTCAGTATCAGCGAAAACTCTGGGAAGATATGGAGGATCTGGTCCATGATCCCGAGTTTGATCGTGGAAAAGCAAGATGTATAATATCCGATGGCATGGATGCAGGCCTTTGGCAGCTTTGTACTACTAGGGACATAATGGACTCTGTTGTCAGAGTTATGGCAATGGCAATAGACTACAGAAGGCAAGCCTGGCTCCGGCTTACATCGCTCTCTAAGAAAACCCAGGAGAAGATCTCACACTTGCCCTTTGATGGTACTTCCCTCTTTGGACAGGATGTGAATGCTATTGTTGCAGAAGAAAACAGTGTAAAAGAAAATGACTCTAAAGACCACAACAAATACTATAACCAGCATCGATACTTCTATAGTCATGATCAGAAAGCACATTATCACAACAGAGGATACTCCAAAGGGGAATGGTACAAACCCCGAAATCACCCCTATAGATATAGAAAAAAGGGGGACTCTCCAGAACGCCATGGATATAAGAATTAATAATCTTTCATGTTCAGCAGTAAAGCCACCCAGGACCCTCACTATTTTACTTGCTCTTCCCCATTTACACAGGATCTACAGGTAGGCGGTCACCTCAGAAACTAAATGCACATCTGGAATGACCACAGCTGACATTTGAATTCTGGATTTTTGGAATGAAGTATATAATAGACTCATACTTACTGGCCAAGTGAGCAGTAGAGACCTTCACTTAAGTAGGGTTGGACAAAGGTTTACCACATACTTCGGGACCAAAATAAGTCCAGAGGAGGATCTCAGGTATTGGAATCCTCCTGTAATTAAAGAAAAACCTAAAGATTTGTTCCTCAGCAATATCTTACTGGTAAACCGAGGACTAGCAGATTTTAGATCTGGAAATAACCTACTACTAGATCTCTGTTTACTAACACCAGAGGAAAACCCTTTGTTTTTAGTTTATCAGTGCTTCCTTGTTCAGGTTTGAGCTTGTTAGATATTCACAAAATGGCACGTTGGTTACAGTCTCTAAGTCATGATGGTCAGTCAGCTCACTGAAAGAGTTCATACTACTCAAGCTCTGTGAGACTTTAGAATCAACCATGAAGCTGTGTATCAAGAACTGGAATTCAAATTCTGCCAAGCCCAGTTTGCTTCCAGTGGAATGGTTAGATGTCACAATGATTACAGTGTGGATTACTGTGGACAAAAGTTGGAAAAAGACTTTCCTACCTGTAACATCTATATAGAAATTTTCATCGTAACTGTCTCATCAAGACTGATGGCTACTGCATCATAACCTCTCAAAGCTACATGTGAGAGAATTCTTTGTGGTCATCACCCCTAAGTGTTTGACCTATCAAGCTCTCATAAATCAACAAAGCTGTGAGACCCAGTCATGGTGTCCTCAGGCTTTTCACCAAGATCACCTTCTTACACCTACCTTCTAAACAGTTAACTTTTTTGAGCTTGATAGTTCATCACATTCTCAATACAAAAAGATATGCACATTAGTGCCCTCAAAATAAAGGATGTTACACCCTCCAGGCATGAATTCTTTAAAGAGCAAGAATTCCAAACATGCCTGACAATCTGGTCCTCTTCATGTAATAAAGGGGGATGTCATCTAATTTAGATGTTGAAAAATTCTTAAGATTAGAGTATAACTGTGGATGTAATAAATAGAACATGTCACATAGTTCTGTTTCTGGTTCTCTATTAATGATTTCTTGAAAGTCTGAAATCAAGACTCCAGTGACATGTTCTTGGTTTATTGGCCCCTTAATCTAGTCAGACTCTTACCATGAGAGATGACTTATGTTTTTGCTCCTGATTGGTTCCATTTATAGTTCTCTGCCATACTGCAACTGGCAGCAGGTACCTCAGTTATATGTCCCATAGTATCTTTTTAATCTCAAGGCAGTGGCTGTATAGTACATCAGCCTTTAGTTCTTTGTCTTCTCAGCATGACTTCAGAAATGGAGAAAATGTCAAGTTTGAGGGGTCTGAATATATCACCTAGTATTTGCTTGGCAGCCAAAAAAGAATTATTGACAGACGTATAATTTTGTAACTTATTGGTTTGTCAAACATCTGCATTTTTTTGTTATTTGTTTGATCAAAGTATTTTGGGTCTACTGTTAATGGAATATACAGTACTTCAGGTTTCATGTGGTTTCTAGTTCCTGCCATATTTCTTAGTTCTTGCAGAATAGTGATTGCCATTTTTCCTGGTGCCCTACTTTCTAATTGTAACCATTGTAGTCATATTCAACACTTTATCTACTTTTCTTTCACTCCCTGTTTGTGCTATAGAGATCGAAGACGCCAGTATCCTTACTTGAAAGAAGTTACTTTATTCTGTCAGATAATTTCAGGGTACTGTATTGGTCCTGTTTGTCCTGTTTGCAGATTAAGTTTATACTGCAGTCTTGATAGAGGAGATAATCTTGCAAATTTTGTCATCATATCTCAAGTTAATGTTTACTTTTATTTTTCTGTATTTTCCACAAAGTTTTCCTTGTACTTTTTGAGGTCCATGCCAGTGATCTAGAAACTCTTTAAAATTGATCTCTATTGGAAGAACATGGATTACCTGAAAAGATGGGTCTGAAAAATCATACAGAGGTTATAGTTCGTGATATTTACTACACCAGTGAAATAGTCTCATGTGCCCTTAACATGACACTGTAGTTTCTTCTGGGAAAGGACTCAGCTGGGGAACTCATGGATAGAGAAACCTTGTGGGGTTCTTTTACATGACTGCACGTGGGTGCTCCCAGCTAGCTAAGGCTACTGCATACCACTCTCACCTTTCCTTTTCTCCTGTGTCCTTCTCTGAATTAGATAATTGGGTCACAGACCTGATGATTTTTGAGGCACTCTTATTTTCCAAAAACCAAACCAAAATAAATGCTTGAGGATGTGATTCTGTGAAACTATTTTGGCACTACCACTTAAGATGCTCCTCTGCTTAAGTTTGTGTTTTTTACATTGTAGGTTTAAAAAAGAGACAAGGTTTACCATCTTAGTCTTTAAGTGTACAGGTCAGCAGTGTTAACTGTATTTACATTGTTCTGTAGCTTTTTTCTTAAATATTTATAAAGCAGCATTGCTATTTTCTTCCTCCTGTGTTATGTTGCTCAATAATTAAATAACATTCTTTACCACACTTGAATTGATGTACTCAAGCATCTCCAGAGAATTTTCCTAACAGTAAAATATAGTGAGAAATTGTATTGGTGATCAAGTAGGTGAAGGAACTTGACAGTTGAGTGGAGGTGGGGAAGAAGGCCTTAGAATGGGAACAGCATTTAGCTATTTGATGGGTCTCTTGACTGCAGAAGAAACAAATAACATTAACCTGGTTCGGTTTTTAAAAATCATTTTAAAACTTTCTCTGGCATACTTGAATGACAACGTTGTTACAAAACAAAATGGGGACTTGGTGTAGGGGGAACAACCCCAGTAGTGTATGGAATCATAATTAGTCAGATAATAAGTTTTCATATTGTGCCTGCCATATGCAGAGCCTGTGACAGAATTGTCCATTAAGCCAACCTCTGATGTTTAAATACCTCTAGGTTTTCTAGGAGGCCTTAGAATAATGGCAAGTTTAATGATCTGGTATTCTTAGAAGGGATGTGTTATAATGATCCTTTTTCTTCAAAACGTAACTTCTTAACTAGATGTACAATATGTGGAGACAATGTGATTTCTTATTACTGTGTACAAGAAAAATTGTTTAATTGTTATATGAAGTGCCTTTTTAAATTTTACACTATTGTTTAAAACTTAATATTTTGATTTCTTGCATATGTTGCCACTGATATTTATGTTTATTCTGTACAGTGATTATAAATTATGTAGATTTTTCATCTGTACAATTGCACTATCTAAATGTACTCTCCTTCTGAATGTTTGTTTTCTTTATAGCACCCTTGATCTATTTCAGAAGGTTGTAGAGTATGCCCCTCCCCCTTTATTTAAATAACTTCATGGTAGTTCTTTTTAGTTATTAGTAATTGTCTCAAGTTTTCTGGGCATTAAATTAAGGCAGCGTTTTGTTTTCTATCTGTAGGCTCTAAGTTTTCTGTTTTAAGTCATTTGTCTTATCTAACATTCTTAGCCATGGTAACACAACTTATATTTGATAAGTGGATGTGTTTACTTGGTAAAAAGAAACAAGGACATAAGGAAAAAAAGCAGTAAATTGCTGACACTGCCTTTTTTAAAACTCATAGTTTCCTCAGTATAATTGCATTGAAGCTTTTTTGTTTTTAACTGTCATCTTCTTTATCAGTTCAGCATGATTGTGTTTATTTACTTTACCCTCAAAATGACATTTTGAGGTGAGCATGAACTCTTTCAGGCTACTTGGATACTATTTAGTATATTGTATTAGTCTGATACTAATAATTTACTGAATAATACCTAAGTGACCTAATGGATTATGTCCTTAAGGGCCCAATACATCCAGGATAACCTCTCAGGTACTGTAAACAAGGAGGTTGGAAAAGGCACAATCCAGAATCCCTTCTACGTGTAAAATTGGATGCAGAGTTAAATGACATGAATGAACAGTTAAATGCCACATTCAGTATTAGTTGACTGGGATTCTGATGAAGGTTAGAAATTATGGATTAGATCTTTGTAGAAATAGTTTAAAGATTGCAATAACTGAAAACTTTTGTTTTTTTAATGTGAGGTGTGTTTTGCCCAGGACTCGCATTATTTTGGTTCCCTCATCTTTTGAAATTTACTATTCTTTACTTAACGTTAGTGGCTAGTTCAGTAGTTGATTGTCATATGTATGCATCTTTTTCATGTCATTCAGGTGGCCACATCCATTCTATATAGTTTTTCATTATTGGATACATAAACCAACCAGTTATTCATTTTTCACTTAAGAAAATATACAGGTGGAAGTCATCAGTAACTGATAATGATCAATGTATTGTGTGTCAATCTTTTGTTTCCAGGTATAATAAATTTTGTAAGCCATTAAGATACTCTCATGGTATTTCCCTTCCTGGCTGAATGATGAGAAATTGTTTCATTAAATCTTTTTTTCCTCTTATGATTAGTGGAATGATATTTTTTTACTATGTCTTTTCATTTGTTTGACTCTACAGTAATGAAAACTTCTTTATAGTAGTGTTTGATACTGTTGAGATATCTTATTACTGGAAGTTAAGTTTGCTCCATGAAGTGATCACAGTCCAACCACATCCTTTTGATGTTAGCATATCAGTTACTTCATTCTTTGTATTGATCTTTTTTTCTCCTTTATGTAATGCCTCTTTCTGAAAGGGTATTCGATTTTCCCTTAATCTCTTCAATGTAGATTATATTTTTTATTCTACCAGTATATACTAGCCAGGATTTTTATGTGGCTTGCATTTGTATATTTAAGTACATTGCTTTCAGCATTATTGTAAAAGATTTTCCTAGTTTTCTCTTATAGTGTCCTTTTTTTCTTTTAAAGTAGTCAGTCTGGTCTCTCAAAACTATTCTGTCTCTTGAACTCCCATCAACTTTTAATGCTTTCTTGTTTAATGGTAGTATTATTTTTTCATTTCTACATATTCTTCACACAAATATATTATTACATAGAGTTTGTGGTCAGTTGTCTCTTTTCTGGTAATAATAATTATAAGCCCATCACTATAGATTGAGAGTATAGCTCTTGACATATATTGTCTTAAAGTTAACCAGTTTTCTCTAGATCTTAAGGGCTGTACTTGGTTTTGTTGAGGTAACTATTTCACATGGTCTGTTGGACTTTGTGATGCCTTGTCAAGAATTCAACGAGTTCTCAGGTTGTCTGTACTTTCTTTTATGACTTTGGAGACCTCAAGTTGTACTGAGTTTTCTAATATCCCTGAGTATATTCCTTGGTAGAAGTGGAAGTAAATGCTTTTGTATCTGGTGAGACTTTAAAAATTCTCCTTTGACCTTAAGTGCTTCAGGTGTTATTATGAGTTCTAATAATAGTCTCTTTATAAGAACAACTTTGATATGCTGTTTCTTTCAATGAACATTATGCTTTCTTGTTTTTCATTATCCACAGGAGTGGCTCTATCACAGCATACAGTTTTAAGGGCTACAATTAGACCTCTTGTTAGCTCCCGCTTTTATCTTTGATGGTTGTATTTCATCTTGATTTGTGATACAGTAATAGGCTAAAAAAACTATCATGTTTGTGGTCCCTTTATATGGCTTTTAATTAGTGAGGCAGCAATGATCTGGATGATGAGAAAAAGCATTTTTCAAGTCATGAAACAGTTTAAAAATTTCACTTTTTAAAAAATACTACATTAAGCTTCTTCTTGTTAGGTGTGTAGCCCATTCCTTTCTGCCTTGAATTGAGAACATAGTAACTCTAATTATTAATCTCATTTAGAATCGTAGCACAGAATTATATGGGTGTTAGTCTTTAATGGCTTATAACAGCTCCTATTTTCTTTTACTTTTGGCAAAAATATATTTTGGCAGATCTTGGAAGCACCTTGATAGCGTTGGGTCTGATTTGTTGTCTTCCTGCCTGGGAAGGAAGTAAAGGAGAGAACCTTCATTTATAGAGCTAATGTTTAGTAGGCTCTGTTCTAGTTGTAAGGCCTTATTGAGGCAGAACTTCAAACCCTTATTTTGCAGATGAGGAAGTGAAATGTATCATTAAGCAACCTCCTCAAGTGGTGGAACCGGGCTTTGAATAAAACCATTCCTCCAACGTCCCAATTCAACATTGTACTGGGCTGCATCCATGTGTTTTTGAAGGCTGCGCTCAAGTCTTAACCTCTGTGATAAGCTAATTTGACTCATACTAATAATTTCTTCTTCAAACTTTGTGTTTGTGGTTGGTATGCTCATCCCTTAGTACTTGATGTCTTATGTTAACTACTGATTTTTTCACTTGTCAAATCAGAAACCCTAACCTCTTAGTTCTCCAATTGAGATTTCACGATGCTGGACTAAGATTGTTCTTCATTCATGGTTGGCTTCTGTTACATATGCTCTATTTGTATTCTACTAATTTTCAGCACTGATTGTTCTAATCATAGTTTTTATTTCTTATTTCCTTTTCCTTTATTATACTTTTTGTTGTTGTTCTTTCACCCATTTTGTTTCAGATACATACTTGAAATTTTTTTTTACTGGCATCTTGAGGCTGTTTGCTTAATGGAAGGAAGGTGGAATGATGCAAAGCACATGGTATTTGAATTCCAAAGACCTTGATCTGAGTATTAACAAGTTGTTTTCTGAGCCTCAGTTATTCAACTCTCAAATAAGGTAATGCCCAGAAGTATTTTGAAAACTGGAAAGCCCCATGTAGATTTCCTTTAGTAGCTGTGCTGTTTCCACATTTGTAGATTTCTTATAACTGTGGGATGGTATTGGGTATAAATACAGATAGTTTTTAAGATGTATTTAATAGCATGTAATCATTCCATGCCATCAGATCACATTCCCCTTATTCAGTTTTTTTTTATTGAAGTGTGATAAACAATCGTATGAACATTTCACAGGAACAACATTGTGGTTTCAACATTCACCCATATTATCAGGTCCTCACCCATCCCTGCCTCTCCCCAATTTCAGTCACTGTCTTAATCAGTGTAGTAAGATACTATAGAGTCATTACTTCTCCTTGTTGTACTGCCATCCCCGTGACCTACCTATATTGTGATTGTGAATTATAGTGCCCCTTGATGCCCTCCCCCTCCCTTGTTCACAGTTTTTTTTAAGGCTGAATCATTAAGCTGTATTACAAAGCCAGTAATGGATTTAGTCGTTGAAAGACATGTAAAGTGAATTGGTCTTTTTTTCCCAACTGCTAGCTAAGAAGTGGTCATAATAATAAGGGAAAAAAAGAATGTGGAATGAAGAGCTAGGATGTGTAATATGTATACAATTTTTAATGGATGCTATTTTGTCATTTTGTGTCTGTTGGAAACAGTCCTTTATCAAACGTTTTTCACTGCTATGTGCAGGCAGGCACTGAGAATGTCTTGGGATACTGGGAGTTAATAAGAGAAGGTATATTCCTTTAAGAAAGAAAGACATATGGTGTACTTGTCTGGTTTAGAGGAATGCCTGTGATGAGGTAGGAACAAAAGATAGGGCATCTAGAGGGGTTAAGGAAACTTTCCTTACCAAATGCTAAAGCTGAGGTTTGGACCATGACTACAGAGCAGTTGGTTGGACTAAGGGGGAAACAGGAACTAGGCATTCCAGTGAAGGAATATGTGGCAAAGGCATGGGGAACATCTTGTTGCTGGTATTAGAATTTTAAGGAATAGCTTTGATGGGGACAGTTGGAGGAGATGAAGCTGAAGAAAGAGGATGAATTACCCATGAACATGTATCAGTTCCTTCCTGTTCAAAGCGTACTAACTTTGGGTAGCCATTTCTTGAAAGGTTATGGAGGTAGTCTCTCAAGAGGTTGGTTTGTACCGTAATCCACTGTGGTCATCTAGAGCAATTCTTTTTCTTCCTTGAATTGAGCCAAAGGAGGGCTCTCAGTCAGTGTACCTCTAGCCCTAAGGACAGCTCAAGCAGTGAGGAAGGACTGAGGTACTGGTAGAGAACAACTTTGAAGATGAACAGGATGATGGCTCTGAAGTGACATGTGACTCCCATTGTGGGTATACAGTTGCATATTTCAGGACCACCTATTGGCAGTATGTCCTCAGAGTAGCTAAATGTGGCTAATTTCTCTGTGTGTTGACTTACAGGTAGTTTAAGGGTGGACTTGGGGAAAATGCAGATATTCCTAGAGATGTTCTAATTCGTTGGCATTTTGGAAGTGTTGTATTGAAGAAGGACTTGTGAACTTTGTGCCATTGGTGTCTCCAGCAGCACGCAAACCTCAGCACATTTCTGTCAACCACCTGTTTGTTTTTTCTCTTGTTTGAGTTTCTTGCTGTTACTGGCACTGTGACCTTTCTGTTCTCTTTCCATAATTCATCCTTTTTCTTTTCTGTGCCTGAGGTAGAGCAGTGGCACTCAGGGTTAAAAAGTTGTAGCTCCCCTTTGCTTTGTCACAACTTCATATACAGAGAGATTTAAAATTTTTCTTAAGTTCCTAGGTTCCTTTTTTTTTTTTTTTTGAGTCTTGTACTGAAGGAGAAACAAAGTCATTCTTCCGAGGAGGGGATTTTCATAAATAAAGATATTGGCAATTTACTGAAAAGAAAATAAAGGAAGAATTTTATTAACAGGTTTGGTGGTACTAGCCTTCTTAACTGAGTAAAGTACTTTACTGAATGGGATATATCTGTGTGTGTGTTTTTCAATTTGTTCATATAAAGCAGGTGTTCTGTATACTTTGTATTTGTAAACAATAACCAATTGTGGGGGGAAGAAGATTGCTTTGTACAAAAAGGTTGTTTTCTGGTTCCAAAACTTTGCTGCTGGAGATGGTAAATAAATATTGTACTGCTTTGCTGTGTTTATCTCTTACGTTCTTACCTGTATTGGAACATAAAATTCTTGAGAAAAATTGCTGCTTTTCAAAATTTTATTTTACCGTATGGCTCGAGTTGTATGTTGGACAGAAGGGGCTTCTGATAAACAGAACTTGTGGGAGTGCAAACTTGAGACCAACTATGGACCAGAGCTTTTCGATGGACAACAATAAATAAGCAGGCTATGAAATTTGTCTGAATGAAGTACGCCGTTTCAGGAATTGTATTCAAACCAAGTGTACTAGTCAGATGGGTGATAGGATGAAACCTGAAGTTAATTCATTCCACTTTTGCAGTTGCGTGCTCCTTAGCTTTCTCTGGACTTGGGGTCCCTTACATAGACTATAAAGACTGTGGAGGGAATAATCATCCTCCAGTTGGTCTTCTGACTAATCAGAGCCAGCTGATATTCAGGGAGATACAACAATAAATAAACTAATGCCTTGGATTGTTCTGTCTATATCCTTTCTCCCTATTCTTCACTCTCCCCAGGTCCCCCTCCCCCATTTCATCTTCCCTTATATAATACTTTTCAGTAACCAGAAAGTGCCTTTGGTGGGTCAGATATGGAACTGGGTGATTGTGATCAAGTCTGGATAATAAATTTTTACAGAGTGCTTTCTCCTAGTTTGTAGCACCTCATCTGGTACATGGGGCAGAATTACCTATTTCACAAGAGAGGTTCAGTGACTATATTCCTATTTCCAAACATAGTTGTTTTTGTTGGTTACTCAAGAGCTAAGTGCTTTTTAGAGATGAGTAATAATTACTTTAAAATGTAATTCAATTGTTGTAAAAAAGACAAACTGATACAGTGCCACAAAGCTATCAAAAAATGATAATTTGTGAAGCACTGCTCTTTCAATATTGTGTTTCAGGAATTGCTTTACAAAAGCAGAATTACTCCTTTCATTTCCTTTGACTTGATCTTGGCAAATATTCCTAGAAAACTAGTTTAGTTATGGTAGTAAGAAGTGACTTTAGAGGCTCAAGTTTTGGATGAGCAGACGAGTGAAGAGTACTGTGAAAGATCTCCCTGTGTTTAATATTAAGGAAATTTATTCATGAGACCTTAGAACATTTTTACAAAATACTTTATAGCTACTTCCCCCAGCATTCAATACTAGGCCGTTCCTGACTACCAAAGGCTAGTAGGAAGTGTATGGCACTTGGCTTCTAAAACTACAATACATTTCAGGGTTGAGAGTGAATGATTCAAGAAATAGGCATGTAGAAAGTATATTTTATGTATGTATTCATCTGAGATTAGTCAGATGAACCGAAATTCAGATTCTACTAAAATTTTCATTAGGGACATAATTAGCTTCCTTGTGAATGTATCTGTTAAACATTGATAAGTTACCTTTGTGATTGGAAAAGCTAAAAATCTTGCTTTCCATTTTTACATTCCAAACAGGAAAAGAGGAAGGTTAGGTCTAAGATGAATAAGCTAATATTTTTAAGTTACAACTTTTAATTTGACTAAATATGCCTTTAATGTTTTAAATACAAATCAGTACTTACTTTTTAAACCCTGCATAAATTTTATAAGTACATTTTAGCTAAGTGCATTTTCTTTAAAGTAATGGTGTTTGACATCAAACCTGTATAAAAATATTTCTCAGTAGCCATTAAGCCTGTTAAACTCAGAATGAAAATGACTTGACTTAATTTTTGGTTAATGTCAATCCAGTCTTTGCACTTCTAGTGACAAAATACAGAGGGAAAAAAGTTAAATACAATTACTAATTGTTCCTTCTAGATACAAAATATCTACCTAAATGTATGAAGGATAGACATTAAACTTAAATTTCTATAAGGCATAAATTAGTCATTTTAAACCAAACCATTACATTTCTAAACAGAAGATTGAAGGTCTCAACATTTTTTGTCATTGTCTTGTTCATTAACAACTGAAATTTCATTGACAATTTAATTACACGTGCTGATTGTGTGTAGGTATTACAAAATAAAGATGAAAAGAAAGAACTGTTAACATTTTAATCTGCAGCTTCCCTAGATTTTACTCAAAATGTATATACATATGTTTAAAATAGGATCATTTTCACTTAAAAACTGTAAGAGAAAAATAGACAAATACAGGGAAAAAAGACATTGAAATACATACAGATTATAGCTTCATTGATTACTGGAATTTTTCTGCCATGATGTTAATTTGCCTATTTAATGACTTTGTACACATTACAGTTCACATAGCAGATTACAGTTTCATAGCAATGTTAGAAATTTTATTTCTTAAGAAATCTTTGTTAGCTCATTAAACTCATTAGTAAATGAAAGTATTTAATTACTTCAGTGAAATTTTTTTCCAAATAGTGGAATTCTCACTGGAGGTGACTTCTGGTTTTCTGTGATCAAGATTATGAGTTCATGGTCAGAACTGATTTCAAGTTCAACTAAACTGATTTCAAATTTGAAGTGGTTATTGGTCTGTAACAAAAAGAAATATCAAGATAGTGCAGCTAGTTTTTCACAAGGCTGTATTTGTTCAATATGAGATGGAAATTTAAAAGTATTAGCTTGAGATTTTACTTTACTCTTACAAAATGATGTTGACCATTGATACTAGTTCCTTTTTTAAAATTCCCTTATTTGACAAAAAGGAAATCCTCCTGTGTCAGCCCCTGCTCTGTCATTATACTGACCCACTGAATCCCTCTATTCCGGATTAGTTGTCATAAGAAAGCCTTCCTTTCCTAACCAAGTTATTTGAGACTTGGTGTATTTGCTATAACTCCACCAAGGTATGTTAAAAGAAATATTATCCTCTTGCTTTAAATTAAAAAAAATTCTTGCTTTTACCAAACTTTTCATAGATTATGTGCATTCAAGTGTAACCAGTATCCTTAATCTGACTTCCTTTTTCTAGGGCACAACCTAAATTTGCTTTGTATGTTTTACCTCGTTTTAGATAAGAATGCAAAGAGAATGCTTGAGGATACAAGAATCTCATAGTGTGCGGGGTTAAGCACAGACAGGATCACAGGCACAGGTCATATTAACCTGGCTCCTGACGTTCTGGGAAAACTTTTCTTGCTGTACTCAGTTTGATCCTCATTTTGTAATCTTCCAACTCCTGAGTGCCCATGGATTCTTTGTGTAGGGCTATGGCATTGTGACCATACCTCTGATCCCATTTTAAAAAGCCATCATTTTAGTTGAAAAAAAAATGGTAATGAAATTTTGAATCTTGAATCTACCGTTTAACCTTTCCTGGCTTTTCAGTTTTGTCCTTGATTCTGTTTAAGACCTCATTGGGAGGGGAGTAAGTATGGAAGAAAAACTGATGCAGAGTGAACTGAAATATAGGCAAATAGAGACTTCTCCCCACTGTATTTTTTAAGACTTTTTCATGCTTTTCCCCCCAAAATGAGTAGATAGCATTTTCTTACTGATGATTTGCTATCAGTGTGGACTCTCCATTACTACTCATTAGCAGTGACCTCAGCAAGTGCTTCAGGAAGGATGACTCTGAAGATAGTGTAGCTGTAGACATTCTAAATGGAATTTAAGGCTCTTTATTCTTACAGTTGAGAGCCTATTTCATTTCTAACTTGAGAAGTTACTATCCGCAAGACTGACCTCTTAGGTTCCTAGGACCTAAATGCTTCTTTAAATATAGGCTCTGGAGGAGATTATAATTCAGCATTTTGGCACTAATGGAATGGTGGAAATTCCCAAACCTAAGAATATAGTGGCCCCTTTTCATCTGTTCTATGGAAAACATTTCAGGTACTTTGATATGTACCCTGAAATCAGTTCACTTTCTGCCCATGTTCCTGACATTAATATCATAGCTTTGGTTCTGCAGTTGTATCAGTAACAAGGTAGCCTGCATTAGGTTTTTACCCCCTTGTGTCCTGATGTTAAAATTTATGTTTCTGAACCTATTGGTCCTTTGAATTTCCTGTTAACATTTATGTGCAAAATAAGGCCTTCTGTGACCTTTTTGGTACAGATGCCTTATGTGCATTTTAATATCAATGATCATTCTGTTTTGCCAGTGCTGTGTTCTCCCATAAGCAGGGAAGGATGTAATTTGGTAAGATCTAGAGGCCACCCATCTTGGGTCACTCATAATGAAAATCCAGGGGACTTGACTTTTGGAGAGTACGTGTTCATTCTGCCTTAAGTACTTAATTTACTCCCCAGTAAAAGAAAAACATAATTTTAAATACTTCAGTTTTCTCATTTTTAAATGGCAAAGGTTTCTAAGTTAAAGTTCTTTCTCCAGGTACCGTTCCTTTTTTTTTTTTCTTGGCTCCTCACCTGTTACTTTTTTGTTGTTGTTTGTTTGTTTTTACCCTAGGCAAAACAAAGAATACTGTAATTTTGATGTTTTTTTTAAAATTTTTATTTTGGTATCATTAATCTACAATTACATGAAGAACATTATGTTTACTAGGTTCCCCCCTTCACCAAGACCCCCCCACAACCCCCATTACAGTCACTGTCCATCAGCGTAGTAAGATGCTGTAGAATCACTACTTGTCTTCTCTGTGTTGCACATCCCTCCCCGTGCCCCCCCCCCACATTATACATGCTAATCGTAAGGCCCTCTTTCGCCCCCATTCCTTATCCCTCCCTTCCCACCATCCTCTCCAGTCCCTTTCCCTTTGGTAACTGTTAGTCCATTCTTGGGTTCTGTGATTCTGCTGCTGTTTTGTTCCTTCAGTTTTTTTCTTTGTTCTTATACTCCACATATGAGTGAAATCATTTGGTACTTGTCTTTCTCCACCTGGCTTATTTCACTGAGCATAATACCCTCCAGCTCCATCCATGTTGTTGCAAATGGTAGGATTTGTTTTCTTCTTATGGCTGAATAATATTCCATTGTGTATATGTACCACATCTTCTTTATCCATTCATCTACTGATGGACACTTAGGTTGCTTCCATATCTTGACTATTGTAAATAGTGCTGCGATAAACATAGTGGTGCATCTGTCTTTTTCAAACTGGGTTGCTTTATTCTTAGGTTAAATTCCTAGAAGTGG
This sequence comes from Manis pentadactyla, assembly GCF_030020395.1. Classification (NCBI taxonomy): domain Eukaryota; kingdom Metazoa; phylum Chordata; class Mammalia; order Pholidota; family Manidae; genus Manis; species Manis pentadactyla. The sequence continues at coordinate 17,166,169 of NC_080034.1, read as the reverse complement.
AATTCCTGGGTCAAATGGTATTTCTATTTTGATCTTTTTGAGGAACCTCCATACTGCTTTCCACAATGGTTGAACTAGCTTACATTCCCACCAGCAGTGCAAGAGGGTTCCCCATTCTCCGCATCCTCGCCAACATTTGTTGTTATTAGTCTTTTCAATGCTGGCCATCCTAACTGGTGAGATGTGATATCTCATTGTGGCTTTAATTTGCATTTCCCTGATGATTAGTGATGTGGAGCGTCTTTTCATGTGTCTGTTGGTCATCTGAATTTCTTCTTTGGAGAACTGTCTTTTCAGCTCCTCCACCCATTTTTGATAGGGTTATTTGCTTTCTGGATGTTGAGGCATGTGAGTTCTTTATATATTTTAGATATTAACCCCTTGTCAGATATGTCATTTACAAATATATTCTCCCATAATGTAGGATGCCTTTTTGTTCTGCTGATGGTGTCCTTTGCTGTACAGAAGCTTTTTAGCTTGATGTAGTCCCATTTGTTCATCTTTGCTTTTGTTCCCCTTGCCCGAGGAGATGCGTTCAGGAAAAAGTTGCTCGTGTCTAAATTCAAGAGCCTATGCTTTCTACTAAGAGTTTTATGGTTTCCCGACTTATATTCAGGTCTTTGATCCATTTGAGTTTACTTTTGTGTATGGGGTTAGACAATAATCTAGTTTCATTCTCTTGCATGTAGCTGTCCAGTTTTGCCAACGCCACTTGTTGAAGGGGCTGTTACTTCCCCATTGTATATCCATGGTACCATTCCTTTTTCTCTACAAAAAATAATTTTAGCAAACTATACCAACAGGTTCAAGTTATTTGACCTTCAAAAGGTAATGTTGTAGGGCAAGAGATTAATTTTAGGGTGAAGTTGAAGTGCTCTGAACAAATGTTGTTTAGATGTTGATTAAAGAGCTAAATAGTTTATCTTGCTAACATATGAGTGTAGTTTGAAGGGAGAAAATTTTAGAAACGTATTTATATTTTGTGACTAGTGTATCTCTAAGAGTTTCCCCATTGGATATATAATTGCTGTATTTCTGACTTAAATTTTCATTTAACTTTGTGTCCAGAGTATATTTGTAATTTGTAAATTGAGAATGATTAAACATTTTAAAGCAAGCTTTAAAATAACTTTTAAAATAAACTTTAAGAAGAATAAATATTATGTGAAGTCTATCTGAATGAGTATAACTTTAGAAGTAATCCAGAACAATTGTTTTGTTGTGGCCAAAGAGAAAGTAAAATGATAGTGAAACCATCAATTCAAGGGTAGCCCTTCATGGGTTAGGATTACTTTAATTAATCTAAAATGTGGCATACTTCCTGTTCCCAGAATATTCATGTTGTTATAAAACAACAGTATATTTTGTAATTGAGCCATATTTTATACCTTGTCTGCCTCATGTGTCAATATGGCTTTGATATACCTGGCCTTCCAAGCATGACTTTTGCTAGAGTTTAATAGTAAATGTTCAGTGTTATCTCTGTAAAATGTTATTTCTGTCAGGAAAGGGAGCACATTCTAGACCTATGTTTAAATATTAACTTCCTCAAATTAAAAATTTTGTTAGGATCTAATTTTTAGTAACTATAGACTTTGTATAACAATGTAAATTTCCTTCTTAAGGTAATACCTACATTTTAAATAAATAGATACTACTTTTTTTGTCTTCCCGAAAGAGTAAATGTAATTTGTTTTTAAGACAGATAAATTTGCCACTAAAGGATCAGAGCTCAGGTAAATAGCTTTCTGTGACCATCCTTTCTCATAAGCTTCATTGTCCTATGACTTTTAAAACAACATTTTTGAGTTGTTAGAATACTATCTACTAACCTGTTGTAGCACTGTAAGCTGGCCAAGTGACCCAAAAGTTAGCTGGGACTATTTCTGTCCTGAGTGAGCCTGTGAGCATCCCTTACTGCCAAGATGTAGTCTTGTACTGAAAATACCAGTTTGACCTTTTATATATGCTCACTTTGTGTAACATCTGTGTATTTGCAAAATCATACCTGCTATTTGACTTGGTTGATGCAACTGTGTCCCACCTTAGGTAAAATTTGGGTTGTTCATATATCACTGATTTGCCTGAAGAGTGACATTTTAGTTAGTAACCCAGTCTTTCTAGTAAAATTTTTAATAAACTTAAAAAAGTATAGAGATTTCCCATATACTTCCTGTGCCTACACATGCATAACTTCTCCCATTACCAAGATCCCCTAGCACAGTGGTACATTTGTTATGATCCATGAACTGATGTTGACAAATCATTATCACCCAAAGTCTATAGCTTACATCGGGTTCACTCTTGGTGGTGTACATTCTGTGGGTTTGGACAAATGTATTAGGACAGATATTTACCTTTATACTGTACAGAATAGTTTTACAGCCCTAAAAATCCTCTGTACTCTTGACAATTTATTCCTTCTTCCTCCAAAACCCTGATATATGTATATTTTTACTCACTATAGTTTTGCTTTTTCCAGAATGTCATGTAGTTGGACTCATACAGTATGCATAGCCTTTTTGGTAATTACAACAAGTAAAGCTGCTGGAAATGTATAATTACACAGGTTACTTCACCCCAATTACTGTTTGTATATTTTTTTCTTGGAAAGATCATATCATCAGTGAACAAAAAGGATTTTACTACTTCTTCATTTGTGATTTGGTCTGACATTGATTTGGGGGAATTCTCAGTCTTTATTGCTTCAAATGTTTCTTCTGTTCCTTTCTCTCCTCTGCAGCTGATATTCCTACTATGCGCATATTACATCATTTGCAATAATTCTTGGATATTCTGTTTTTTGTTTTTCAGTCATTTTTCTCTTTGTTTTTAAGTTTTGGAAGTTTCTGTTGACATATACTCAAGCACAGAGATTTCTTTCCTCAGTGGTATGCAGTTTGCTAATGAGCCCATCAAAGGCGTTATTCATTCTGTATAGCGTTTTTGATGTTTTTGTGTCTTTCCTAGGATTTATATCTCTCTTTACAGTACACATCTGCTCTTGCATGTTGTCAACTTTAATTCAGTTATAGCCCTTAGCATACCAATCATAGTTGTCATAAATTCCTGATCTAGTAGTCCCAGCATCCCTGCCGTGTCTCCCATTTTGTGCTTGTTCTGATTCTTCAAAGTGTTTTTTGCCTTTTAGTATGCCTTGTTAGTTTTTGTTGAAAGGTGGGCATGTTGTACTATGTAAAAGGAACTGTAGTAAATAGGCCTTTATATGCCGTGGTTAGGTATGGGAGAAATGGTAGCACTGTATAGGCCTGTGACTAGGTCTCAGCTATGGAGAGTCCATGCCCCTTGACCATGAGCTTCAACAGTGCTGCTCAGTCCCTCCCCTCAAGTGGGCCTGGAATTGGATATTTCCCTTCTCTCAGGTTGGTTAGGCTCTGGTAAAATAGTTTCTTTTGAGGGCAGCCTTGTTAAGAATAGAATGCTCTGGCATATTTCAAAATGCTTACTTTTTCTCTCCCCTACAGGAAACATGAGGGAATTTACTGTGAGAATCTGGTAGAACTCCTGGAGATTAACTCACAGAAGTGTGAGGGGCCCCCCTGTGACTAGGTCTCCCTGGAGTTTTTAACTCCTAAGACTTGTCTACACTCAGCCTCCAGCAATTCATCGATTAAAGTTCAGGTTTTCCTACCCAATACTGGTTTCTGCTGAGGTTTCCACTCATGGGTTTCTGCCTCACTAAGTTACGATCCTATGCATCTGCCCCCCTCTCATTTTTGGAGCTGTGGTTTACACTGTGACCTCACCTCACTTCTCTGATGAATCTGAGAGTTGTTGACTTTTTAGCTTTTTACTCGTTAGGATGGTGTGACAGCTTCCAAGACTTCTGGTATAACACCAATTAAAATAGCTACATACCCTGAATGACAGCTTCCAGACTCCTTACCTTTGGACCAGAAACTGGAAGTTAGATCTGTTCTTTATAATCAGTAAATTTCTCTTCTAAGTAAATACCAACCTTGCATGGCTGAAAAACCATAGTCAAGGAGGTTTGTACTGTTACACCTTTTGGAGCTTGAACTAATGGGTTGCTGGGACTACCTTATAGACTCTGACCAAAACAATGCCAAACTTTTTTTTTTTTTTTTTTAATAATTATTTTTTATTGAAGGGTAGTTGACGCACAGTATTACATTACATTAGTTTCAAGTGTACAACACAGTGGTAGAACATTTATATACATAATTCTAGGTTCCAGCTATCACCCTACCAAGCTGTTACAATATCTTGACTATATTCCTTATGCTATACATTACATCCCGGTTACTTATTTATTTTACCATTGGAAGTCTGTCCTTTTTTTTTTTTTTTGTGAGGGCATCTCTCATATTTATTGATCAAATGGTTGTTAACGACAATAAAATTCTGTATAGGGGAGTCAATGCTCAATGCACAATCATTAATCCACCCCAAGCCTAATTTTCGTCAGTCTCCAATCTTCTGTTTGCCAAACTTTTTAATAGCCAGATGATTATAAATAAAAATGATTAATGTCTTAGCAGGTAGTTTATACAATATTTTGAAAACCAAAAATGCAGTTGGATGATTGGCCAATCTACAAAATACCACATAAAATATAAAATAAATAAGACAGGTTCTGAGAGATTTGATTATGCTAAAAGTAAATGATTTTTTGGTATAGTAACTGTTTGGTAAGTGTTTATATAACTAATTTTCTTGGTTAAAGGGATGAAAACCATTTTTTCAATTACAGCATAATGTTCAGCGTAAAGACTATATCGACCATCAGAAGGACAAAGTTGCTCTGACTTTGGCTCGGCTAGCCCACCATGTCGAAGTGGAGAAACAGCAGAAAGAAGAGAAGAACAGAGCATTCAGGGTATGTAGTTACTTTAATTGGTGTTATACCAGAATAGTACTTTTTATAATGAAGCTGTAAAGAAAAATTCAAAATAAAAATACATAATTGAATCCAAGTTCAGCATGGACTTAGGAGTAATTCATGATAGCTTTTTACATTTCTTGTTTAGTTTGTTGGATTCTGATCATGTGTATAAAGGAAAGAAAAAAAATTATTGGGTGGACTTTATTTTTGGGGATTAGAAATCATGGGGACTCTCAGAGCAGATGAGCAATTAAGGGTTTCTGGTTACTTTATCACAAGAATGAAAGAGTTTATCAGGACTTTTGTAGTATAAGCTGTTGAAAGGTTATTTTCTACTGAATAGAACCAGACCACTTTCTACAGTCTGTCTCTTCAGATTAAATCTGTTACTAAGAGGAAGAAATTTGAGTCAGGGTTGTAGAAGAGCTGCTATGTGGAAAATGAAGCCTAACTTAGAATCTCACATAATATAAATCTTTTCCTTGACTTGCTTTAGAAGGCCCCAAATGAAATTACTTTAAATAAATCCTTCAATACAGACAAATGTCTATTAGTAGAATGTTAATGAGTTGAATAGAAAAAAGCTTCATACTAAGAGTTTAAAAATGGAAATTGAAATCATGGCTCTGCCAGTGGCCGTTTTGATTGCAGCAGGCCACTTGGCTTTTATAGACGTTGGGCTTCAGTCTGTAAAAGAACAGTGCGATGATTTTAGAATTTTAATGCCTATGGTTTTGATTCCATGTTTAATTGGTTATTATAAAGGAATTTATATATTTCTGTAGCCTCTGTTTTAGCATCTCCTAATCTGATATAGAATAAATTAGGCTTTAAGTTAGAAGTAGGTTTGTTTTGGGGATTTTAACTTTATGATGTAATACCAATTAAATTAGAGCATACTGTTCTAATTGTACGTTTAGAGCACACAGAGATACTAAAAAAAAAAAAAATAGTAATTTCTTTCCTGGCAGAAACACTATTTACTTTTAGGGAAGAGTCTTTCCCCAAACTGTGTTAAGTGTAGCGTTAATGGATCATTGGGAAAATCTCTTTGAGAGAGGAGTGGTTTGCAAGCTTTCCTGCTTTTCCACTCTTTCCCTTCTTTTCCCAGGCAGTGTTCCCACGTAGATAGTAAATAAGCTTTTGTGATGAGTTCATGATCTTATAGTCACTATGACAGGGTTTTTCTCAAGGACAATGTCAGCTTCTATCCCTGTAAATGTTCATTCATTGTATTAAAGGCTTTATCTTACAACTGAATAGTTTTTTGAAATTTCAAAATTCTTACCTATCCGTGAAGAATAAATTTATCTAGATTTCATCCTTTTCTAAGGGAGAAATTGCCTCACACAGATGCTTTAGCTCATTGCTTGCTATCTGTTTGTGTTTTTTGTTTTCTTAATTTGGTTCCTGTTATGGATAACTTGTTTTTTTAAAACTAGGTGACAGAAAACAAAAACAAAACAAACCACCTGGAAAGGAAGGATTCTTGAAGAATTCCAGTGGATGACAGATAACCAAAAATAGAGATAATAGAAAATGTCTCCAGTTATTCTAGGCCTTTGTGAATTGTTGGTGTCTCACTATTAAATTGTCTGTTTTAACACAGTCAGAAAAAAAAAAGAAAATTCATTAAAATCTTCACTGGACAAATCACTGTGAGCGATTATTTGCTGAGCTGACTAGTTGACCAGCCTCAGGCTTTGCTTATTGATATTGCTGGAGTTAAGATGACTTGCAAGAAAGGATATAACCCTAAAGTTTGTGGACATAGCTTTCTGACAAGAGAAAAAGATGGCTAAATTAAGCCAACAAATGTTTTTTTGAGCGTACATTGACCAACCATGTATAGGCACAGAATTCAAATTACATTGTAAGAAATGCTAAAATCTTTTTTAAAAAGTCTCTTTTTAAAATTATTGACATTTGTTTAAAATAAGTAAGCTATTAGTTGGCATATAGTAGTATTTAATCTCAATTATATATAGGAATTTTTATTGTGATAGGTGTTTGCAACGAACTTTGAGAAATGGTTTTATTCTGTACATAAGAAAATGTCTTTATAGTCTACCAGAAGCTTGTCATACTGCTTTCTTTGGATAAACTAGTTTTGTTGCCCATAGCATGTTATTCAGAACACTGACCCTGTAAGACACACATTGAAAAGATAAAGTATTTGGTGATTTATTAAGTTGTATACTGCATACTCTGTATGGAAAATCACACACACATTAGCACTTTAAGGCTTGGGAAGTCCTTCACTAAAGGAACCTTTTGAACTTTGTATTAAAACCAGTGTTTCTATACATAATTTGATTACAGAGAATTTTTTAAAAGTATGTAGTACATGTTAATATCTTTGAAAAACAGTATTCTGTGGCCATACTTTGAACATTGTTGAGAAAATTTTTTTCAGATTAAAATCTTGAATCATTCTGCCCCTTTACTTAACCTTCCTGATAGAAGATCCTAAGTAGGCTATTCATTATTCTGGCCTATATCTTACAAATTCAGTGTTTGCAACTTTGTGATTTCTTTTTAAGAACATGGCCTTTTTGAGACACAGTATGGCATACTGGTTAAGTACATTCTTTCTATAGTCACACTGTGAGAGTTAAGTCCTGGCATTGTTATTTATCCTTGGGCAATTTATTTGACCTTTTTTGTATCTCAGTACATAAAATGGGAACAATATTGTACCTGTCTAATACAGTTACTCTGAGAATTAAGTCTAAAATGCTTTTAGAACACTTCTTGGCACATGGTAAGTGGTTAATAATTGTTAGACAAAACATGATTAAAGAGTGTGCACATAGATTATAGGTAAATTGATTAGAAGTATTTAGAGACTTTAACAGTCCAAAGCATCTAGTTTAGTGATTGGCACTGGCCTGCTGCCTATTTTTCTAAATAAAGTTTTATAGGAAAATAGCCACACCCACTTGTTTACATATTATCTATGGCTGCTTGGATGCTACAGTGGCAAGTGGAGTAGTTGCAGTAGAGATTATATATAGGCTGCATAGCCTAAAATGTTTACTATCTAGCCTTTTATGGAAAAAGTTTGCCAACCTGTGATGTAGGTGGCAATAAATGCTTTTATATTGGCACATATTAAATATTAATGCTCTTATTAATATTATTCACTGAGATACTGAATAAGCTTCTGTGTACTTCAGACTACATATGGAAAATTTGAAAAAATGTATAAAAGTTTAAAAATGAAAAAGATTATATTTCAATTAACAGACATTGACATTTAATATATTTATTTTCACCCTCTTTTCCACCTCTGCTGACATAATTACATATAACTTGAAATTCATCTTTGTTTATATTTGGTCTTCTTTGTGTAATACTATTTGGTGACCTACTTGAATTCAAAAGTATATTCCTACTTCACTGGAAAATTTGGTAATGTTTCTAACAACTGATGAAATGTATATACTGTAATTTACTTCAGCAGCACCTCTTGTTGGAGATGTAGGTCATAGCAAACTTTGTGCAAATATAGATAACATTGGAATCATCTTAGAGCATGAACCTTTGTGTTGACTTAGCTCTATAAGAAAAAGAAATAAAGAACAAATGGGCATGGCTATGTTCCAATAAAACTTTATTTACAAAAACAGGCAGGGCCAGTGCCAACCACTAAACTAGATGCTTTGTACTGTTAAAGTCTTTAAATATTTCTGTGCACAGTCTTTATTTTCTTTATTATCTATAGGATTAACAGTATATTTTTGGTTACTGTTGTGTCACAATCTATTCTCTAGGAAACCAGGTTAGTAATCATAGGTTAATTGATTTTTTCTTAATATCTGTAGGAAAAAGTCGATTTTCAGCATGCTCATGGGTTACAAGAATTGGAATTTATTCAAGGACATTCTGATACAGAAGCAGCAAGACTGTGTGTGGACCAGTGGCTAAAAATGCCAGGTATTCTTTAGAGATAGAAGTGGAACACCAAAGTTACTGAGCTTCCCTAAAACCTTAAGGCATTATGTCTGTTTTATTCAGTTGCTAGTAACTATATAAATTGTTGAATTTAGTTTCAGTGATACTTAATAATGTCCTACTTTACTAATTATCTTCCTATTTTGGTGGAAGCATATTTTGAGTATGAGTAAATAAATAATCTTTTAGCTCATTAGATGTAGTTCATTTATTCATGTGTTGCATGAAATAGTGCATGTACCTATGGGGGTCTATAATAGGTTATTTGAGGTCAGGAAAGCCTTCTATAAGATGGTAATGAAGCTGAAATCTAACGGATTAGTGTTTACTTATTATTTTGTCAATGCAGCCTATGTAGATATTTTCTAAGGAAGTGCCTACATGGGAGGCTTATCTGAAGCACTGAGTAGCTTCTCTGTCCCTAACTACAGAACTGAGACTCCTGGAAGTGTCACTGTGGAACATTCCCCCCGCCACGCCAGATAATTTGGTGGAATTTTTAAGAGCTAGTAGACCATTCCTACCATGGAAATTTTTCTAGCGTCTCTTTTGAAAGACAGTTCTTAAAGGCTTGCGATAGCCACAGAAACCTTAGCTATGTATTTAATCCAGCAGAAGGTTTAGTTGCAAAAGATCATTTGAAATAGTTGGGCATACAGTGCTCAATTTTGAACCTTGTCTTGTTCTAAGTTTAGTTTTCAGAGGGCTTTTCTTTGAATAGAATCAAATTACTGCTTATAAAATAATTTCCATAACTTGTAGATATTTTGACACTGGGTCACTCCCTGAAACTCTGTTTCCTTCCTACCTCTGTTTGTGTCTGGCAGTCTCCCACCTCATCCCATCTTCCTTTTAAATACCTTTTCCTTTTTTTTCTTGTTACTTGCCTGTGAAATTAATAATACCCACAGGTAATACTCAGTACTAGAGGTTGCTAGGTTTATTTATTCTGTTTAAGTTTGGTTGATGAGTCTTCTTTGATCCCACAATGCTGTATTCATTTATCCAATGTAGTCTTTACCCTTTTATGTTGGATTGATATGTTTTCATGTCTGTCCGTTCTGTCAGACTGTATGCTCAGTGGGGAAGAGACCAAGGATTTTTAATCCTTTTTAGTATCAGTGCCTAAAAAGAATGCTCAGCACAGAGATGCTCAGTACATGTTGAATATTATACCAAAGTGAGCTATAAACGTGTACATATGAACACAGAAAGGGAGCTTAAAACTGGGGTTTCAAATGTGACTGTCATTCAGCTAAACAAAATGATTGATATCCTACTTTAGCAAAAGATACTTAGAAACTACTCTATAAATTGTTTTGCCTCTTGAGATGTTCTCTTAAGGCTTCAGTTACTTAAAAAAAGTCCCTCTTAATATGCACTCATTCTCAGTAGAAGTTAATGACTAGCTCAGTGGTTTTACCTGGGAACTTTTAAATACATGCCTGGGCCTCACCTCCAGAGATAATTCTAGGGCATCTGTAGGTTTGAGAAGATTCCTCAGTGATTTTGATAGGAAAATGGGCTAGAACTACAATGCTTTATGAGCTACAAGATCTCTTCTAAATCATTTTTCATATGAATCTAACACTTTCAAGTCTTGTCTAGAAATGGTTATAAGGACTCGTAATATAAGGACTCGTAATATGCCCTATTAGGCCTAATCTCTGGCCTTCACCTTGTGTGAATTCAATTTGAATTCATGAGCATCTGTTTACGTTTTTCTTTGAGTGGGCCAGGTGGAAACAAATGAACATTAGTGAGCATTTGGCTGTATCTTTATGATTCTTGGCAAGACTTGGTATTTTATTTATCTTCAGGTTGTACCTGGTTCATTGGTGGCTGATAAGCTTTGAGATTGGAGTTAAGGTCTTCAGTTATGCTCTTTTTGTATGATTGTTTCATCTTTTTGCTTGGTACCTGCCACACAGAATTGAAGTTTTTTTTATTGCTAGAAACTGCTGCATTGAGCCATGTTTGGTATGGTGCTATTCCATAAATGGGCTTTAAAGAGTGCTAAGGTCTTTGAAGAGGATGTAACTGGGGAAAACAGAAATGAGTCATTATTCTCTTTAATTATAAAAAGTGAGATTCTACATAGTAACATTAAGGGCCTTGTTCAACCTATTCCAAAGCATCCAGCTATCAATTCTTTGATTAGAAGTTGTTTAAATACTTTATTTATAATTACTCTAACCTTGGAAATCCATGTTTTATAGACCTTTTCAGTTTGACTAGTTTGCATACACTTAAGTACTTAGTAACTGAAAAATAGCACTCCGTACAATTTAAGGAAAAGAACTGTTTAATTTTCTCTGTATTTTGCCTTTCCATGGGTAAAGCTTATTTTTGTTCAGTTGATTGTTTTCTTCAGTTTTATTTTTACCCAAAGCCTCTCTTTGGCTAAGTAAAAGTCTTAATGGGTGACATTGGAATGTGGATGGACAATAAATAAAAATTGTCGTAATTCTGAATGTACTAAAAAATTTGAAGAGGTGTGTTGTCGTTTAATGCTTCTTTAAAATTAAAATATAATAAATGCTATGCTGTTCATTGTTTATTGGCAGAACACTTGTAATCATTTTGGCAGTTTTTAATAAAGGCATTCCCCCATAAGGACTGAAATAACAGAAAAGCTGTTGAAACCTTAAGCATATATAACTACTTGGATATCTTAAAACTAGGTGATGTTACATGAATAATATTCTGTTCCAGTTAAATGATTAGGGGCTTTGTAGAAACTACCATGAAGGTAAATACTCAGTTTTCTGTTATATGAAATATTAAAGGCATTTGACTGAAACAATCCATAAGAAATAATAATAAAAGAGAATCAGTAAAAAGCTATTGGTATATCAGAATCCTCCTGGCAGTTTTACAGTTCTTTGTTTATATAACATAACTCTAAATTTTCCATTGCATATCATGTATTAGTAGTCTCCTTGGGAACAAAATTTAGTCAGTGGTATTAAGTCTATAAGAGTTGTGTGACTGTAAGACCAAGATTATAAAATAAGACAAGGGATGAAGTACAGACCAGATGAAAGGGGATTAATTAAGAGAAGGTAATGATGGGCAAACTACTTACTAGTTGGCTTTGAAAGGAGAAAAAGGGAAGGGACATAACAGGACAAATAGAAAGGAGAGAGATAAGTAAATCTGTGCTCCATGTTCTGTAAATATGTTGCTGACAACTGCATTACTTGCTATCCAGTGGCTGGATTCCTCAGAAAGTAGCTCTCTTATCCTCCTTGCCTCCCTATCCTCTCCACTCCTCCCTGCCCTCCTAGTTACATTGTTCAACATAATTTTCATAGAACCCAGGTCCTCTGTAATATAGCTAAACCTTAAAATGTGTTTAAGATAGTTAAAAGAAAAAATAAAAATTAGAAGATGTGTGCCAACTTATGTAAGGAAAAGAAGGGGGGAGGTAGGGGTTCTGTAGAGCAGCTGATTTTCTAAGGTATTTGATCTTTGACACTTCTTGGCTCTTGAATTTAGGAAACAATTTTTTTTTCCCTCAAGAGAATGTTACTTAGAGATGTTGACAGCTTTCCTTGTCCCAAATAACTATTTATTTTTCGATTATTATATCTGTTGCAAGAAGCTTATAAACAATTACAGTTAAAATCACCCACTTGATGCCATACTGTAATTTTTATTACATTCATGTCATAATTTTGATTACCAGTCCAAAGGGCAAGTATCTGAAATAGACACTTAATAATTTATATTCTAATAATGCAGGAGTCAAAACAGGTACAATGAATTCTGGAACAAAAAGTTCATTCCGAAGAGGAGGCCAAGCGTGGGTGTCTGGGAAACCAATCTCATGTCCCATAATGCACTGTAACAAGGAATTTGATAATGGACACCTTCTCTTAGGACATTTGAAAAGGTAAGTATGATATTCTTAGTGGATGCTGATGATCAAATGAGTTACAAAGTGATTTTGTAAAATGAAAGCATGATGTACTTCTGCCATTGTGATTATAACTCAATATTCCAAACTCAAATTGTTATAATTATTTCTAATTTACATTTCTTAGGCTTCCTAGGAGGCTTGAAATTTTTCTAGTGATATCCTATCTTTAAAGGCATGTCGCCTTTAAGTATGTATGTATTCCTTAAATGTCTCATACAATTCTGTACAGCCTTTTTGCATTGATATACAGTTGAACAGTTTTAGAGAAATCGAGCCCATAAATGCAAATTTCAAGAGACACAAAGCACTTACAGATAGTTGGCCTAGCCTAAAAAAGCTAAAATTGAATTACAAAATGAATGCTAAAAGTAAACCAAATGTAAAAAAAATTAACAGTAAATATTCTATTTATGAAATCGTGTTATTAATTTACTGGATTTTTTTGAATTGTAGACCTTGAGAAAGTCAGTATGGAGGGAAGACAGTATTAAAGGCATTAAACATTCTTACCTTCACAGTCTCTCCTCCTAATAGTTTAAAGATGGGAATTGAGAGTTTGGGGCTTTTACAGAGGCTTCTGGAGGGAGCTTCAGCGTTCTACAAATAAGGGGGAGGCATTTAAAAGTATTAAAAGCTGTTTTTAGGAAACAGATGTGTGCCAGAAATCTTGACATGAGGTTATTATTCCATTGGTTCATTTAAAATTATTTGTGAGTTTTATGGTAAATAAGGCAAGAAGGAAAAGAAAATGGCTATGTAATTTTCAAACTGGAAGTGTACAGTTAGATAAAACATGCTTACATCCATCGTATTGGATCTTGAGTGCTTTTTATGAAATTTTGAGCTAGCTTATTGGTCACTGTTTGAAGGGATTGCCTAGCATATGAGAGCAACTCCATATTTTTTGGATATAAAAATTATTTAATATTTCAATAAAAAAGTGTAAAATACCAAATGTGTGTGTGTACGTGTGTGTTTTGCTTAACAAATGAAGCAAATATGGTTCTGACCCTAGAATGTGGGCTTTTCTGACATTCCTTCTCTTTTGCCAAGTAGATTTGATCACTCTCCATGTGATCCAGCAATTACACTACATGGACCTTCCATGAATTCCTTTGCTTGTGTAGTATGTTACAAAAATTTTGTTACTCAACAACAATATAGGGATCACCTTTTTGCTAAGGTAAGAACATGTCTTAAGATAGGTATTCTTTTTCTAGAGAGTTGGATATAGATGTTTTCTTGCTGCATCTAAACTTGTACTCACCAGTGATACTCGTAAAATCAAAATTGTGGTTGTCTGTGGAAAGTAAAATTATTTAGAACATGAAATTTTTGTGGGCAGGTAAACTTGATAACTGAAAGCCAACTTTCATGGAGTTGCTCTGTAAAATTAACTTACCTTGTTCAGGATGTTCATGATGAGAACTACCACCTTATACTTAAGTCCACTGCCTTTACTGCCTGTTGAATTGTTGGAACCACATAGTAAACAACAGTTCTTCTATTAATGCTAATACTAAGAAACAGATCTAAAAGGCTGTCTTAAGTAACTCTTTTTTTTTATTAAAGTGTCATTGATATACCATCTTATGTTGGTTTCAAGTGTACAATACAGTGGTTCCACAGTTACCCATGTTATTAAATCCTCACCCCCACTGGTGTAACTACTGTCTGTCACCATAGGAAGATGAAGGAACTCTTCTTATATGTCATATTTCAAGGGACATGAGTTAACTCATGGTATGTGCAAATTTATAAATCAGAGAACTCTGTAATGATATTAGATTACCAGCTTTGATATTTGATATCTTTAATGACTTATTAACATTGTAAAATGTTAATTGTGTGATAAAGTTCACTGTGGGAAATTTAAAAATACTAACAAAGGTTTTGCTCTTATATGTTTCTGATATTTCAATATATGAATTTTTTACATAGGATAAAATATCTAAATTGTTTTATAGTAAAGCAATGTGTTGTACAAAAAATGCTTAAATATTTTTTGAATCAGTACATACATTTTGAATAAATGAATAGCATTCTACTGTATGTATATATTATAGTTTCATTTAGTTTCCTATTAGGAGTATTGCTTGTTTAAATTTTTCTGTTATAAACAATACCACATTAAATATCCTGATAGTTAAAAACCTTTAAGCAGATTCATCTTTGATGTATTGTAGGATGTATTTAGGTTGTGTATTGATGAATGTCAGGTTTTGAAATAGTAAAATGGTAATGTCCAGAGAGCAATAGTGTTTCTCTTTAAATTGTGTCTTCAGAATTTGCTCATATCTAGACCTATACTACTTGAAAAGTAACATTGGTAGTACGTTGGGTTGTGTATAGATAGGTTCATGGCAGAGAATTAAAGCTCGTACTCTCAAATATATCTAGTTGAGTTCTACAGTTTTCTTATCCTCTGCTCTAATAATAGAGTGCATTCCCAGAATAGATGTGTATCTTGAAGCAGATTTTGTTATACACTCAGTCCTTAGTTTTGGGGAGCCTGTATCTTGTTCAACACTGACTAGTTGCTGTAGTATAAGAGAAATCAGCTATAGTTCTTAACACAGGGATCTTGTATTCTAGAATGAATAAGCTTTAATCACATCGTAAAGTAAAATAGGAATTAAGAGAATCAGGAGAGAAGTATCAGGAGAAATTGAGGAAGCACTATGGAAGAGAAGAGGTCTCCAAGGACTGGATTTGGATAGGTGGGAGGTGAACGTGATGGAATTCTAGGAAAGTTTGAAGAGCCTAAACAGAACAGTGAATATGGGGTAGTGTGCAGAAAAGAGTTAGCATAGCAGGCCCGACACTGCCATCCTCAAGAAAGGCTTGCTTGCAAGGTTGGCTCTTGGCTGTTTTTTTGGGTTTTGGAGGGCTCCTACCAATCTCTGACGTGAGTAGCTCACTGTAGCTAACTGTTGGTGTTAACAGTGTGGTTTATGCTGAACACCTACTTTCCTTACAGGAGTGTGGAATTTTGGTAGGTATTAGGCAATGTGAGCAGCCCCCAGTAAAAATGGTGGGCAGTAAATGTGTAATAAACTTCCCTAATAGACAAAAGTTCACATGGTTATCACAATTCATTTTTGAAGGAATTTGAGTGTATCCCTGTGTGGCTCTAAGGGAGAAGGAGCCTTAGAAACTTACACCTGTTTTCTTCTGGACTTCACCTCGTGTGCCTTTTCCCCTTGCTGGTTTCGCTTTGTGTCCTTTCACTATCATCACAGCCTGAATGAAGTACAGTCATATGCGGAGGCCTGTTGAGTCCTAGCAAACGTGGAGTCTGGGGATGGTCCTGGGGACTTCCAGAGCAAATAATAACTTGATTATAAAGTCACAAGATTTTAAACTTGATATTGGCAAGAGGTTGCTATTATGGAACAGTGACATGATGAAAATAATGCTTTATCCCTTATCTGGTCGATTTGAGAGTTTTTTCAAATTGTCACAAATCTCCAATAGTTTTCTAGTACATTTATTGAAAATAATACGCATAAAATTGGATATGTGCTGTTCAAACCTATGTTGTTCAAGGGTCAGCTGTACTCTCATTTGTGCTTTTCCAAATTCATGGCTTTGTTCCTTTGTTTTCCTGGAAATCGTTGCTTTCAGTGCTGTTGTGCTCTGCCTTTTGTGATGGTTAGCAGTCCTCTGGGAGGCATTTTGGCACAATAGCACGAAGGCTTTGTTGTCAGGCAGACTTGGATTCCACTGGCACTTTCAGGAGGTGTTCTCAGCAAGTTACAGGACAGCTGTGAGCCAAGTTTTTTGTTGATAAAATGCAAATTCTATACTTACACACAAGATTGTTGAGAAGAAATATAATACTATATAGAACACTTAGGGCCTGACTTAACAGCTGTCGTAAATGCTCCTTATTATTGTTTGGAGTGTCTGTCGCAAGGAAAAGGAAACTAGTATGCATGAGGTTGTAATTGCTATCTTAAATCAGCCAGCAGAGGTTGCTAGAAGAATGTGTACCCATGGTTTCTATTTTGTGAAGATGGCATTCTTCAGTGAAA
The DNA here is from genome assembly GCF_030020395.1 of Manis pentadactyla. NCBI lineage: Eukaryota > Metazoa > Chordata > Mammalia > Pholidota > Manidae > Manis > Manis pentadactyla. Next base: position 17,149,383 of record NC_080034.1, on the reverse strand, counting down.
CATTGAAATTATCCACAGTTTGCATTGTTTGCCTTGCTTCCCTCCCTGTTCCCATCCAGTTTCTTCTGTCTAGACTAGTGCTTCTCAAACTTTATGTGTGCATGAATCACTTGGGAATCTTGTCAAAATGCAGGTTCTTACTCAGTAGATCTAAGGTGGGGCCTTTGAGTCAGGATTTCTAACAAGCTTCTAGATGATGTCAGTGCTGCAGGTCTTTGGGTCATACCTTGAAGAGCAAGTGTTTAGAGTTTTTTTTACATTAAAGCCATCTAATGGGTATATCACCAAATAGCTTCCTGTTTTTTGCCTTTTTTGGAGAAGGAGGAGGAGGAGGACAACATATTGTGAGCCCTGGTGTGTCTCAGTGTCACCTGTGGGTCAGCAGGTGCTACCATTCTTTTTCATTCTGTTCTAGGGCCATTCTGTTATCCCAGGTGATTTTCCCCCATTGCTAGCCTGTACTTCCTGGTTCCAGGCAGGCAGTAAACTTTCTTTCTCTATGGTTTTTGCCTTTTCTGGGAATTTCATATACAGGCAACCTTTGAGTATTGCAGGTTTGGTTCCAGACCATTGCAATAAAGAGAATGTTGCAATAAAGCAGTCAGCTGAAATTTTTGGCTTCCCAGTGCACCTAAGTTTGTTTCTGAGCTTTCAGTGATTCGAAGTGACTGATTACCATAACAGATATAGTTAGAATGAGAAAGTTTGAAATACCAAATTACTAAAATCTGACACATTCTGATATGAGACAGGAAGTGAGCAAATTCTTCTGTACTACTGGAAAACTGAGGCTGATAGACTTGCTTGGTGCAGGGCTGCCCACAGACCTTCAGTTTGTCAGAAATGCACTATCTTCAAAGCACAGTAAAGCAAGTGCAGTAAAATGAGGTGTGCCTGGCAGTAGAATCCTATAATAAGTGACCTTTTGTGACAACGTTCCTTCACTTACCACAATGTTTTCTAGATTCATCCATGCTGTAGCTTGTATCTGTACTTCATTCCTTTTTGTTGCCAAGTAATTCCATTGTATGGATATATATGTCACTTTTATCAGTTCATCAGTTGATGGACACTTGAATTTTTTTCTACTTTTTTGTTACTGTGAATGTTGATAGAAACAAATATCAAGTCTTTGGACATACGTTTTCACTTCTGTAAAAAGTTAAATTGTTGGGTCATATGGTAATTTTGTTTAATATTTTAAATAACTGCCAGATTGTTATCCAGTACACTATACCATTTTACTTTCCCACCGGCAACGTTTGTGGGTTCCAAGTTCTCCACATCACCTGCCAACACCTTTATGTCTTTTAAAACAGCCATCCTGGTGGATATAAAGTGATATCTTACTGTAGTTCTTTTTTTTTTTAATATACAGCTTTCTATGGTGTGTTTTATCTTAATGTAACCAGAAATATAATGGTAAAAAGGTATTCAGTGCTTTGACTTTCCAGACATCCCATTTCCTATTCCTCACCCAATTTGTAGAAGGTATTTTATGTGTAATCACATTTTTGTTCTATTGAGCAAACAAGTTAAACTTTATATTGAATCCATTTATAACTCACAATTGAACTAAACAATTTTTGTAGTTTAGAGTTCTTCAAGTAGGGGTTATTTGTGTAAATTGGTGGTCAGTAAATGTTTTTAGTGCTCTTCCTTACACCTTCTAATTGGAATGCAAAATATCTTCCTGGGTGTTAGCTTCTATGTGGTACTTACCAAATTAAAATGGGGTGGGGAGTATTGGGAAGAGTATAGAATTTATTACCAAAGATGAGTTTGATGGGTAGCTTTATCTCCTGTGGGGTACAACTTGGTGGGAGGTAATTTTGTTGATTTATTTAAATTTCAGTTTTCTTATTTGTACATAATGGAAATAGTACTTCATGGGGTTATTCTAAGGATTAAGTGGAAAAGCATGTTTTGAACCCTAGTGTGGTGCTTGATGTGTGCTAAATATAAATGCGAATTTCCTATCCCTTCTCCTGTTGCATCTCATAAGCACCACAAAGACTATTCTGATATCCCTAGTGTTAATGATGGTAAATTTAGGAAGACACCACCTTTAAGGCTATTACTCTAAAGACCATTAAGTTAAATTATGTTTTTATACAAGCACACATACATATACATACACATATAAATATATACTTAAAGAATATTTCTAATTGAGAATAGAGGATACTCATAAGTTTGGAAAATTTAGATGCTAGAAGAACATACCTGTTTGACTATCAAAATCTAAGTGACCATATACAAAATTAATACACAGATATTTGAAAAATATTTGCAAAATGGAAGATGAGACAAAGCTTCAGCAATGAAGAACAGATACAAGTTGACTAGAAGGGGGGAAAACAAAAAATAGTTGAAACATGAGGTTAAAGGAATGACCCCAGAGTTGTATGAATAAATGCTGGAACTCACTCGTGGATAGGAAATGCAAATTAAAGTAGCATTGAGTATCACAATGTCTGTCAGGCTGCACAAATCAAAAAAAGATTTACAGTAGCTGTTGTGCCAGGCTCACTTAGTGCTAGGGAATATGTCAATTGATAGAGCCTTCTTGAAAAGCAGTCATACATATTAATAGTGAAATAATAAGCCTCTTAACCCAATAGTCATTCCTGATAATGAGAGAGAAGCACCTGTAAATAAGGGTATATATTCAATGATGTTTACATCATTGTTTATAGTCATAAAAAAAAATCTGGAAATGAATACTTAACTAAATCTTGGTAAATCCACACCATGGAATTTACAGCCATTAAGAAGAATGCATTAGGTCTATACCAGTTGATTTTTAGGTATTTCCATTACATATTATAGAAAAAGAAAACCAAGAGGTAGAAGAGTCTGTAAGATGACAGTGTTTGATAAAATGATGGCAGCACCGTTTGTTTACTTTTTTGTAGATGATTAAGTATGGAGGAATTTATGGAACAAAGCATAGGTTATGTTGCAGAATAGATTAAGCAAAGCAAAGTATATGTGATATAGAAACATTTATGCACTTATATAATATTGCTTATGAATGTATATATAAAAAGGAAAATTACAGAAAGCAAGTACATTTGTGTATTTACTGTTATAGAATGATGGTCATAATTTGTTTTTAAGGAGAAAATGTAAAATTTCACATGGAATTTTATTTACAATAGAAAATTCCATAGTTCACACTCAGAGAAGAAAAGTTTTCTTATTAAAAACTGATGCAGAGTATTCCAAATAAATAGTAAATAAGAAAATTTTAAGATGATTTTAAGAAATTGAATATTGATTTTAGTTGTTTATAATACAGCTTTGCCTTATATTTTAGGAAGCTTCAGATGATGGACATAAAAACAACCTTCTTCCTCAGATTATTCAGTGTTTTGCGTGTCCAAATTGCTTCCTTCTTTTTAGCAGCAAGGATGAGTGTTTGAAGCATATGTCTGGAAAGAATCATTTCCATCAGAGTTTTAAACTGGGTGGTATGTTAATACTCTCTTCTGCTGAAAATTACTAAACTACTTTAATCTTTGCTGATTTACCATAACTTCTCAGATAATTCTTGAGGTAACTTTTCTTCATAGTAACTTGAGAAACATGAAAGCGAAAGGTTTTTATCTCAATTTTTATTTTTCAAAAATGATTCTTAATACTTATTTGTACCTAAGAGTAAGGTTTACTTACTTTGAGAAATAAACAGTAACTTGGGAAGAAAACATTTATTTAGGGTTATGGTTTTTTTATATCCATAATATCTGGGAATTCAGTTGTTTCTCTAAATTTAAGGTTCAAATTTTAGTTGGAGTATGTGTTCATTGTCCTTTGCACTTAAGGCTAGAAAATTACCTCCTGTAGATTTTTATCATGTAAATAACTTGATGTAGAGAAAGGCAAAGGGGAGGAAGGTTGGGTCACTCTCAACAAATCTTTGCAAGTTGTAGTTTGTTTTGTATTTCAGATGACAATGGAATAGCACATCCAGTATCATTTCCATCTTTTGCAAAGAAAGTTTTGATCTCTTTGTGCAAAGATGTTCCATTTCAAGTTAAGTGTGTGGCCTGTCACCAGACACTGCGTTCCCACATGGAGCTCACGGCCCATTTCAGGTTTGTACAGGTCTAGTCTTGGGCTGTAAGGGAATCCTGCCTGATAAGCTCTTCACCAGTGGAAGGATTCAAAGAATACTTTTCTATTCCATGTTTCTCTCCTTTTAGAATGAGAGTGTGCATTTGCCTGGAAATTAGCCAAATTCAGCATGAGAGAAGTTAGAGGTGTGAAAAAAGTGGATATATTGATATTGCTGTGAATGTAAAAACGATGTTTCTAAGTTCTGTGTGTGCTGTGTGTAGAACAGTTTAAGATAGAAACTTGGCTTTAAGTCAAACAGACTGGAAAGTATCACATACATGTGAAAGGTCAAATTTCAATGAAAGGCCAAATTTATTTAATATTCAAGTGCGATTTTTCTTGCATTTGCAGTGGAAATTATTAAGCAGTATACAAAAGTGAGAATAGTACAGTGAACTGCAAGGTGCCTTTAGCCCAGGTTGGGTGGTTATCAACACATGATAGTTGTGTTTCATTCTCTCACTCACTGCAAGTTATTATTTTGAAGCAAATTACATCATTTTATGTGTAATTACTTCAGTATGTATCTATAAATAATGACTGTTGTTTTTAAAAAAATAACTAATATTAGCACACCTTTAAAAGTTTTTCATTATCATCAAATACCTAGTCAGTTGTCAGATTTCCCTGATTACCTCATGAAGTTTTTTACATTTGGTTTGTTGGAATCATGATCCAAAGTCTGTACTTTGCATTTTGATGGCTGTTTCTCCAAGTCTCTGTTTTCCTGTTATGTTATTAAAAGGCATTTAAAGTTTGTATCTACTAAATGACATGAGTGCATTTGCTTGAAACAGAAGTTATTTTCTCCTTTAAGTGAAAATACTTTCTCAGTAAAACTGAGAGAGCAAAGTATAATTACTCTGTAGATATACTCAGTATAATTAGGTTAGCAGTCCTGGTACTGACTTAAATTTCATGAATTCAAATCCTTGTTCTGCCTTTTATTTTTATTCTTAATTTTTTATTATGGAAAATTTCAACTCTATGAATCAACAGAATAGTATAATGACCTCCATTTACCCATCACCCAACTTCCATAATAACCAGCACTGCCATTCTTGTTTAATTTACACATATATATGCTCCTTACTCTCCTTATTTTTGAAAGTTCTTTGTTTTTGAGATACAGTGTAAGTTCATTCAAGTATACAGATTTTATGATTTTGACAAATGGATGAATGCATTAACCCACACTTTTCTCATAATAAATTATCTTTCCATGCAAGTTCTATCCGGTTCCTTTTTAATCATTTCCCACAATCTCATCCCTAGGTAATCTCTATTCTGATGGTTTTTTTCTACTTTAATAGTGGTTTTTATCTCCTCTAGAACTTCATGCAAATGAAATTGTATAGTATGCACTCTTTTGTTTGTCATAATATCTGTGAGATTCATTCATATGTTTATTACATTGTTCCTTTTCACTGAATAGTATTCTATTGTATAAATATAACAGTTTCTTTATTCATTCTCATGTTGATGGACATTTGGATTATTGACAGTTTTTGCTATTTGAATAAAGCTGCTATGTACCTTTCTTATAAGTTTTTATGGACATATGTTTTCATTTCTCCTGGATGTATATCTGGGAGTAAAATTGCTTGGACAAAAAGTAGGTGTATATTTAATTTTATAAGAAACTATTAAATATTTTTCCATAGTGTTTGTACCAGTATACATTCCTACCATTAAGGTATGAGGGTTGTGGTTACTCTGAATCCTTGCCAAAGTTTGGTGTTGCCAGTCTTTTTCCTTTTAGCTATTCTTTTGAATGTCTCTGTGGTTTTAGTATGCATTTCTGATGAACAGTGATGTTGGGCATTTTTTCTTGTGCTGATGGGTCATTCATTTATCTTTGTGTGAAATGTCTGTTCAGGTCTTTTGCCTTTTTAAAAATTTGTATTGTTTGCCTTTTTACTAGTAAGTTGGAATTCTTGATGTCATCTAGATCTTTTGTCAAATCTATGCACCCTGAATATAGTCTCTCCCAGTGTAGACTTTGCATATTCATATTATTACTCATATCTTTTGGTGACAAGATGCTTTTAATCTTATTAAGTTTAATTTATTTATTCTTTTTCCTTATGGATATGCTTTCTCCTGAGAAACTTTTGCTTATACTTGGTTCAGGAATTTATTTCATAGCTTCATTAAAAAATAAAATCAGCCTTTTATGTTTGTAATTATACCAAACCAATTTTTGTTGATCACCTAAACAATCAGCATTTGATTTCACTGTTGTTTCTCTTTTGTTTGTCCATTTTTCAGTTTGTTAATTTCTGCTCTTTAAAACTTTGGCTTTATCTTTTCCTAGCTGCTTAAGATAGAAGCTTAGACTGACTTTGGACCTTCTTTTTCCTTTCCAAGCATTGTTTTTCCTGCATCGCTCAGAGTTTGATAGGTTGTTTTCATTTTCATTCTGTTAACAGTATTTTCCCTCTTCCCTTTAGATTTCTACTTTGACCCAGGGATTAAAAATGTGTTGTTTAACCTCTAAAGATTCTGAGATTTAATTTCTAAATATTTAGGGGTTTTTATTATCACTCCTTGTTTCCAGTTTAATTATACTATACTTAGGGGCCATACTTTGTATAATTTCCCACTTATAATATATATTTAATATATGGAATGGTAGCAGATCTGTTCTCTTGAGAGTTTAATTGTGAAGAGAAGACAGTTGAAGCACAGTTGTTGCATTTTACTTTTCCTCTGAAGAAGTTGATTTATTTTGAGTAAATTTTTGGAATAGTGGGTGGTCTTAATTGAGCCTGGTTCTTCCTTTAAAAGCAACTATCATGGTATTTTCCTGACATAAAATTAATCAGTTCTTAAAGAGCAGATACTCAAGAATCTTACCATAGTATTCCTCTGTACATTTTAATTACCATAGAGAAGTTAATGTGCTTGCCTGATAAGGTCCTCTATCAAGTCATTTGATACTGTTTTTAGTTTCCTAAAGTGAGTGACTGAATTTTTTAAAATTCTTTAATACTAGTTTTACCATTTTATATGTGGATTAGAAACAGACAAAATGTAGGTAATACTCAGGTATTTTGAGGTGATAGAATATTATTATATCATCTCCATCTTTATTGAGAAATATCTTAGTACTTATTTGTATGTTTATAATTCCTACAATAAAAAGCAGAGATACTGTATTTAAAAAATACTTACGAGTTTATTTTTTAATCCAATTTAGAGTTCGTTGTCGAAATGCTGGTCCTGTAGCTGTAGCTGAGAAGAGCATTGCCCAGGTTGCAGAGAAATTCATATTAAGAGGTTATTGTCCAAATTGCAACCAAATCTTTGTGGATGAAACCAGTACCCGAAATCACAAGCAGAATTCAGGACACAAAGTCCGAGTCATTAACTCAATAGAAGAATCAGTCTTACTTTATTGCCACAGCAGTGAAGGGAAAAAACCTCCTGACTTGCATCTACTGCTAGATCAATCAAAATTTTCATCACTTAAAAGAACTATGTCTATTCAGAAATCTAGCTCACAGGATTACGGCATCATTCCAAAAAAAAGGATGAATTTAGAAGATAAAAAAGATTGGGTTTGTGTCCAGACGGAGAAGCCAGTTGTTAAAACCTGGTTTTGTGAGTGCCATCAGCAATTTCCAAGTGAAGATGCAGTAGAAAAGCATGTTTTCTCAGCAAACACAATGTGTTATAAATGTGTGGTCTGTGCAAAGGTGTGTGAAGATTCAGGGGTCATCCGCTTACATATGAGCCGTATTCATGGAGGAGCACATTTAAATAACTTTCTTTTCTGGTGTCGGACATGCAAAAAGGAGTTATCAAGAAGGGAGACTATCATGACACATGTGACTGAATTTCATAATGGACACAGATATTTTTATGAGACGGATGAGATAGAAGGTGAAATCTTGCCATCATCTTCTACAGTGTTGGTGAGTAATCTGACTGCTAAGAATCCCTCTTCAACTGTTACTGTTGTTGATCCTTCCCCAGCAAATAGTCCTCCAAGGGGTAAATGGCAGTGCCGAATTTGTGAAGATATGTTTGATTCCCAAGAATGTGTAAAACAGCACTGCATGTCTTTAGCAAGTCACCAGTTTCATAGATACAGCTGTGCCCATTGCAGAAAGACTTTTCACAAGGTGGAAACACTGTACCGACATTGCCAAGATGAGCATGATAACAAGGTAAAGATTAAGTACTTCTGTGGGCTTTGTGATCTTATTTTTAATGTGGAAGAAGCCTTTTTGAATCATTACAAGGAACATCACAGCATAGATTATGTGTTTGTGTCAGAAAAAACTGAAAAATCAATTAAAACTGAGAATGACTTTCCAATAATAGAAACCAGTAACCTGTTAACCTGTGGTTGCCGTGAAAGTTATACCTGTAAATTCAACAGAAAGCAAGATTACGGTAGATGTCTCCAGGTCATGCTGGATAAAGGTAAACTGTGGTTTCGCTGCAGTTTGTGTTCCGCCACAACACAGAATGTAGCTGACATGAACACGCACGTCCATCAAGTACACAGAGAAGAAAAGAGTGAGGAGGAGGAGGAGCGACTGTATGTAATCAAGTGTGGGACCTGCACCAAAGCATTCCATGATCTCAAGAGTGCTCAGCAGCACTTCCATAGAAATCATTGCTTCTTACAGAAACCCAGTGTGGCACCTTTTGGATCTGAAGAAACGAGCCTGTACAAGTTTGCTGCCAGTGCCTCACGCACAGAGAGAAAATTGAAACAGGCAGTAAATTCTCCAAAAAATTCAGACATGGAGAAGGGAGCCGAGAATGACCTAAGCTGTCCGAATATGGGTATGGCTTATGACTCTAATGTCTGCACAAATTTCACATACTGATTAAAAAAAAAATTACAGCCATTGTTTTTGTGACAGCTTGTAATAGTGATTTGAAGCAAGGAGCACGGTAGAATGATACATTACTCAGTTAATTACTGCACATACACTTTTCAGGGGTTTATAGTTCTACCAGTTGTTTTAGCACTCTAAAGGACAAAGAGTATGTTAACTTTAAATAATGTATATTTTAGATAACATTTTCTTCTATTACAAAAGGCAGAGGAATTTAGAGTGATGAAATTGTTAGTCTTTCTGAAAGGCAGATTTGAAAGTTATCCTGGACATTACTAACATTTACATTTTATCATTTAGATGTAGGTTCATTAAAAAGAAAAATCAAGTAATTCTTTTGTTTTTATTTGGTATTATCCTCAAGTATGGGAAATCTTAAAGGTCACTTCAGAATTTGTATGTTTCATTATGATTTTCTTAGAAGCAAAGCTTTTACTTATAGTTAAAATAGCAATTAGAAGTAGACTTACAAGTGGATGAAGGAAAGTAGGGCAAAAATTGAAGTATGGACCTCCTCTTGTTGGTACTTAACTCAATTTTCCTCTTCCATATGATAAAATTAAATAAGTCTAGGAGAATGTAATATTTTGTTTAGAAATACAGTTTTTTTTGTTTGGAGTATAATTTTAAGTCTGTATCTTTTCAAATAAATATTAGCACTTGGTAAGTTATACAGTGTAGAGTGGAGACAATGAGGCTATATGAAAATCTGGACTAATAAAATATTTTATGAACCATTGAATTTAATGGGCTTGCTCTGTAGCATATGTAGATCTCAGCAACACCTTTAGTTATGGCATGTTTATGGAAGAAGTGCTTGAGTGACATGCTGCAGACCCATTCAGCTCTTTCAAACAGTAAAACAGTGATCACACTGTTTTATGTTCTCCTGTGCTTTTTTGCTCTTCTGGTTACTTTTTGGGAACTTGTTTTGTGTTTGATAGAAGATTGCAGTGTCCAAATCCACAATTACTGAGAATCTTAAAAAATTTAAGATGAGTGGCTTGGAAATGGGAGGGAGGGGATGGCAGTAGTATCTTTGAGGGAGTGTATTAGTTGGAGTAGAAGGTATTAATTTTAAAAATAATTAAAAATTTTAAGATTTGCATTGCTACCACTTGAAACTTTAAGGCCTTGTTAAGGTTGAAAAGTATAAAGGAAAGGGAAAGGGATGGAGAATAAGAGGTGGAAGAGGAAAGAACCTGAAAGAAGCAAGAGGGGCATGTATTATGGTCAGTACTATTCTGCACCACTTTATAGAAAAAGGTTGTAGGTTATCTTGTTTTTGAAGGGTGTTTAATCTCAGAGCCAGAGGCTATGAATAAATCAGTTTAGACTGGGGAAAGAATGAAATTCTGGTGGGGAAAAATTTCTTAGGTAACCTTGAAACTTTATTTTGATGGATGGTGGAAGTTTTTGGTTATTTAGTTATAAAGCTTGGTCTTCTAGTTCTTCAGTACATTAATATTTTAAAATTCCTTTTGTAAATGACTTTTAAAGAAAATCTTAGGATCAATGGCATACATTTTAGAAAAGATAATCAAATTTCTGAAATAATTCAGAGTATTCTTTATCTGATAGAAATATACCATGTCATGTACAGGTTTGGGTTTCATGAAAAGATGTAAGTAGAAATGAGTAACATGCAAGATTAATATTTTTGGATCTTATTCTCTAATATCATCTAAACTTGGAAAATTAAAATCTTTTTAGCTAATTATCAAACTCATGTTAATGGTTCTTCTCAGATGATGAAGTTGTTGAGCTTCCAGATTTGGATTACCTGCGAACCATGACTCATATAGTCTTTGTAGACTTTGACAACTGGTCAAGCTTTTTTGGTCATCTACCAGGGCATCTTAACCAAGGAACATTTATTTGGGGCTTTCAAGGTATGGCTAATAAAAAAGACATTTGAAATAACCCCCTCTCCTTCTTTTTCCTCCCTTAAAATATGGTTCACTTTAAAAGGACTACTCTTGAACCTTCCTGAATAGAACATGGGGACATAATTGGAATACTGTCACTTTGCAGTATTTTTTGCAAAGTCACTTTATAGTTACTCTGCTAGAATATTTTTGTTTTTACGTTTCTCTGTGGTAAATGTTAGCTTTATTTGGTAGCACAGAGTTTGTGAATCTTACAGATTGAAAATTTCTTTATTCAGCAGTACAGTGTGCCAGGTACTATACGTAGTACTAATGCATGCTTACTGATTATTGTAGTTTACCTTATTTTTAAAATATATGGAAGTAGGCTGAAAAGTTTATTTTTTCCAAAGTGTAAAACTCAAATAGTAGATTTAGTTTTTGAACTTGAAACTTCTACCTGCAGCACTGAAGTTTTCAACATGCCATAACTGCCTCTTCAGTTCATTGTTACTGCTATTCATAAATATGCAACTTCTATGAATCTCTTTACAAACCATTGATCAAACCTGGCAGAGAGACCTTTGACATATAGAAGTTTAGTATAGTGAGCATCTGATATACTTCATGTTTGATAGGAAACAGCATATGAAGAGGAGGATTTGGATTTAATATAGACATGTACTGACTTGGATAATCTTTTGTACATCTAGCTTTGCAGATTGTCCATCATTTCTATCCACTTGAACAGCTTTGACATATTTGTAAAAAACTAATAAGCTTGCATTCATATAGAATGATACCATTCAAATAAATTTCTCCAGATTACTTTTGATTCTGCTTACTATCCCTATGAGTTTTCAGATGAATAGGCAGATTCAGGGAAGTTGGTCTACTTTCCCAAGAAGGTGAATGCAGCAAGGTAGTGACACCTGCACTAGAACTGAATTGTTCTGCATTCTAATATAGTACTTTCCTTCTAGAAAAATCTTTTTCTTGCATGTTTTTCATTGATAGAATTTTTAGTTGTATCTAGTGTTCTTTTTCTTCCCTGTTTGACTATCATTTATGTCTTTTCTAAAAATTATAGGAGGAAACACCAACTGGAAGCCTCCACTCAACTGTAAGATCTATAATTATCTGAATAGGATTGGATGCTTCTTCCTTCACCCTCGCTGTAGTAACAGAAAAGATGCTGCTGATTTTGCCATATGTATGCATGTGAGTGATTGTTCTATTCGAAGTCGGATGTGAATGTAGGACCCATTTGGATTTTTTGCCACTTGACTTGTAATGACATGTAGATCATTCTTCAGTGCTATATTTTTGTATAAAACTTTCTGTATCAGGTTCTACTTATGACTAATGAGGGCAAAGGCCCATATCATACTTATTTACTCCTAGTGGACTCTTAGCTACATGTAGTAGACTCAGCTATCTATGGAATAAATGGTCAGGTGACACTGTATTTGATGTATGCTAAGACACTTGCACATTTTAGCATCTCTGAAATTGAGAGGCACCTTAACAGTCACTGCTGGCCAAGATGGGATTTGCATTTGCCTCTGTCTCTGCCAGTGTTTTAGAAAAACTGCCAACCTGAGATCCTGTTTAAATTAAATTCTCTGCTTAAGGTTTATGTGTCACATTGATAACAGGAATGTGGTCTGCAAACTTGTTGACGGCTGCTTATGTTTTAAAGCACATTTCTTTTTGCTCCTACCCAATGCTGATTCATGCAGATTGCCTTACCTACCTTTTTTTCTGTGGCAAATTTATTTATTTACCCTTAGATTGAGTGTGTAGTCCTTAGCATTCCAGCTTTATGTTGGAGGGCTCCTATTTAACTCGCTGGGCCCTTTTTTTTGTTTCTTAGTGGCACATAAAATAGCTTATAATTAATGGCATTTTATCTTTGACTAAGTGTGGTATATTTAATTTGTGAGGGAGATCTTTATACATCATACTTTGGTGGGAGCTAGGGAAAAAGCAAAAAGCTAAAGCTAATAAATATACCTCCTAGGTATGTGCTCATCCTGAAATAGATGTAACTTGATTTGAAACGCAAATGCTGATTTTTATCAACTTATGCCATTTGTTCCAACTTAGGCTGGCCGTCTAGATGAACAACTACCCAAGCAAATTCCTTTCACCATCCTCTCAGGAGATCAAGGTTTTCTGGAGCTAGAGAATCAATTTAAGAAGACTCAGAGGCCAGCACATATACTAAACCCTCACCACTTAGAGGGAGATATGATGTGTGCCTTGTTAAATAGCATATCTGATTCCACCAAAGGTACGCAGCTGCAGTCACAGTGCAAACCGCCCAAAAGGAGGAGATTCAACTGCTGAGGGAAACCAATAAACTGTCCATTAGTGAGCTGCTGTCTGCTTACTAAAACACCATGCTCTCAGACTCCTGTCTTATTTTTTTCTTTATATCACTTTCATTCTTTAGTGTTTTAGAAGAAAGAGACATATTTTTTGGAGCCTTTATTGCTCTAATAAGATAAAATTATATTCATGTATATAAAATTATATTCACATATATAAAATATGTATTCATGGTTTGAAATGTGTTGATATATTTTGGCAAAGCCCAGAACCATATCTTCACTTTGTGTCTGAAATTCCAAATTTATTTTCAGTTTTTCAGAAAGCAAAGTTGCTTATAGGTAAAACCAGAAAACAATAAATGTGGCAATACCAAATAAATGAAAGGACCATTTAGAAGGTTCACTGACAAAATGAAGCCCTGAGAGATATTTTATTTCCTTGGGGTAGGTCCCTCCTGTCCTATCCCTGGAACTTAACACTTTCTTCTCTACCTTTCTGAGACTGTTCAATGAAAGGACATGTTGATACCCACTTTTACTAACCCAATATTTAGATGTGATTCTGGGGATTCACGTGTTGTTTTTGTTTATTTTTTCATAATTTTTGAAATAAATGTGGATAGAAGACAATGATAAAATAATTTTTAAACATTCTAATTTACAACCATGAATGACCTCAATGAGAAACTATTTTTTGGCATTTTTTTATTATATGCCTTTCCATTTTTCAGCTCTGCTCTCCTCCTAGTTATTTTTTTCTTTCAACATATTTAGAGCCACATTTTGATTGAAAACCCATTCTGAAGAACTTTGCTCTAATCACTTATAACAATGGATCAATTCACTTCTGCAAAGTTAAGTGTACAAACCCAACTGCTCTTTAAAGGAAGAATCAGTTCTGTGTATGTTATGCCTTAGTATTGAGTTTTCTCTCTCCCTATTCTGTAATTTTTTTTTTATCCACTTGCTTTTTCTGTCTGGCGGCTGCTGCTTTTTTTAATCTTTTTTTCTTTCACTCTTTTACTGTCCCTCCTCCGATCCCTAACAACATCTGCTTAACATCCTCTAAAACACTTAAATTTTTACCTTTGACACCCTAAGCCAACCAACCCCCTTTTCCTCCTCCTCCTGTGCTCCTGCTTTTGGTAGCATTTCTTTTGTGACTTACAACGTGAAACCTTTTGTGGAGAAGTAGGTCTGCTTGGGTGTATTAGAGTTGGAGGCAAGACCCAGGTTTTGTCATACGCTGATTGTTCCCTTCTGAATGCCTCTTATGCTCTAGGTATTTCTTTTTAGTCATTCATAATCTGTGCTCTTTTGAGCTTACTGCTTTTTGGGGGCACATGTGTACTTTATCCTGAAACTTTGTGAAATGCAGTGCATGGGCTTCAATTCAGATGCTGACTTTGCTGCTTCCTAACTACGTGATTTTAGGCAAGTTACTAAACTTGCCCAAACTTCATTTTTCCTGTCTGTAAGGTATACGAATAAGTGGTATCAGTGTCTAGCACAGCATATAAAGCTCTGTGGTGTTCAATAAATAGCTATTTTTTTTTTAGTATTTCTAGATTAATATTTATTCATAGGATAGATTCCTTTTGGTAGACCCAACTGTTTTACCTTTATGATAAATACAAGGTTCTGTGACCATAAGGGAATTAAGGGAAGGCTGCTCTCTGGGTACTGGGCACTTGGATTTTCCCTTAGAACTGTGGTTCTCAGCCTTGACTGCCCGTTGGCATTATCTGAAGAGCCTTAAAAAGTACTAATGCCTGGACCCCATCCCCAGAGATTGTGCTGTAACTGGTCTGGGGTGCAGTCTGGGTTTTGGGATATTTAAAGGCTCCTTGATCTTTTTACAATTTTTAAAGGATGCTGAGAACCCCTGGTGTACAGTGGCAACAGTAACCTGTTAAATAGCTATTTTTTTAAACTACTACCATAAAAAGAAAACATGATTTCTACCTACAATTTTTTTTTCTAGTTTTTCTTTCCAATTTCTTTTTCTTGTGGTAAAATAATACATGAGGTTTGCCACCTTAGCCATTCTGAAGTGTATGTTCAGTGGTATTATCTACATTTACATTGTTGTGCAGCCATCATTACCATCTGTCCCTGGAACTCAAAATCTTGCAAAACTGAAACTCTATAGCCATTAAACAGTAACTCCCTGTTCCCCTTTCCCCCAGTCCATGACAGCCACCGTTCTACTGCCTGTCTCTGATTTTGATTAGACTACATACTTGATGTAAGTGAAATCATACAGCATTTGTCTTTTTGTTACTGGCTTCTTTCACTTAGCATAATGTCCCCAGGTTTTATCCATGTTATAACCTATATCAGAATTGATACAGAATTTACAAATTAAATACTGTAATTCTTGTTGGACCTTTAGGGTAAATTTGGTTACCACAAGAATGCCAGGATAACTCCCTTCACCTAGCTTAGCACAGTGTTCCTATCTTCAGATTTGACACACAGACAGTTTCTTAAGGCAGTATGGTTTTGGAGTAGAAAGCAGTGGACCTTTTTGATAATCTGATGAAAGCTTTCTATACCTTTTTCCCCAAAAGGAACATACTATACAGTATTACATACAATTTTGGGTCATTTTTGGTTTCAGGGCTCCTAGGACCTTGTTGTATCTGTTTGGTTTGTGCCTTCATTTTGGAATTAATGGGATGGAGTCATTAAGTATGGTTGGTATCTATTTTGCCATACTAATTACACAGATTTTTAAAGCCATCTTAAAAATTGGACATAAAATTTTACCCATGCTGTGAAAGTATGGAGGATTGAAATAGCATCATGCTCTTGAATAGGTATTACATAAAATTACTGTTGAACTTAATTCTACAGGTCTCTCTGCCTGTTGTTTCCTCAGCTTGTTTGTTAATGAGAGTATAGGTTGCTGCTTTGGGCACCATCCAAAAAATCTGTTTGATACAATTAATTCTGTTTAAGTTACTGAAAGTAGGATACTGAAAACAGTAATTTTGTCTATTCTACAGGTGGGGCTGATTGAGGCAAAGAAAAGCTTTTAAAATATTTGCAACCTAGTGTGAAGATAATGCTTGTGATTAACACCTGCACTATTGCCTTAGGCCTTTTATGCAATGATGAATTGTTTTGGCCAGTTAAGACATGCTGCTGTTGACTGGCCTTGACTTTGAAAGTGTAATAACAGAAACCTAAGGTGTTTTCTCTTTGTTCCTAATGTCTTAAGACATCATTTGTTTGTTTTTTCAATTGTAATGTTTTATTCCACTAAAACATTGTAGAAGTGTATATAACAGATTGTAGAAAAAGCAATAGTATTTTTTGCTGGAATGGCAAAAGGTGACTTGTTATAACAAATTTTTGTAGCAAAGGAATATATATAAGTAAAATACAATTATTTTTATTTATAAATATTTAATTTTTAGATGTATGTTTTAAGTTTTTACATACTTTAATAGAAGCAAATATGTCCTTATGACTTGTATTTAATTGTTTAAACCCTGATTCAGTCACTATGATATATGTATGTTGATTTAAATGTAGTGTTAAAGTAGTGAGCCAAATGCTAGATCACTGATAGTACCATAGTTCAGATTTTAAGTGACTTTTTACAATATCTGGTCAGTCATGTCATTTTAATAAAGCCTGTGGTTTCTCATTATGAAAGCATATAAGATACCAGGTAAGTGAGTTTGTGCAATGCAGAGGCATTGTTAATTTAAACCGATGGTATCTATAGAGATAAATGCATATGATTTTCAAAGAACAGAAGAGTTTTGTCACCATTTAAAAAAACATTAAGATGATTTTGTGCAAATGAAACTTTGGAGTTTGTTTGCTAGATGGAAATAAACATACCAGCTTTTTAAAATTTCCAGTTTTTTTAATACTAGAATTCTGTATTTCCTCAATAGTTACATTAAAAGAACTTTTTCAAGTAATTTTTTTGAATAATATAGACCTAAAAATTGAATTTTCCTTCATTAGATTTTAGTTTTTTCTTGATTTAAATAATATTATTTGGTAAGCATTTTGGAGAAACCATCCTATAGGGAAAGTGGTGTAGTGTAATACTAGTGAGTTGTAATTAGTAAGTTTGGGTATGAGAGAAATCATTGAAACTACTGTTTGAGAATACATAAGTTATGGCACAGTAATTTTCACAAATACATTTGCATTTGTGGATTCTGCCTTACAGAATGTGACAGTGATGATAACATGGACATAAAAAGTCCTTTAATAAAAGGAGAAGAATTCAGTTCCACAGAAGGTAACCTAATAGAGTTAATCCTTTTCCTTACTTGACTGTATATGTATGGTTTGGGTTTTTTTCTCCCTCTCTCCTTTCTCCCCTCTACTCCCTCCTACCCCTGAGTTTGAAGATTTTTTTTCCTCATACAGATAATAAGTAAAATGTTCTCACATAAGATGATTTAGGGGCAATACTAGTTTAGGAGGCTAGAAAGGAATCAGCCAATTACAGCCTTTAGACCCAATCCAGTATGCCACCTGATCCTGTAAAGTTTTGCTGGAGTACAGCCACACTCCTTTGTTTCGGTACTGTCTGTGCTGTTGCTTTCACATTTCAAGAGCAAGTTTGAGTGGTTGTGACAAAAGAAGTATAGACCACCCCCACCATTCCCAAGAGCCTAAAGTAATTATTTTCTGATCCATTGCAGAAAAAATTGACTAACTTAGGTAAGGAGATTTTGTTTTTTTCTAATTTGTATTTATTGTGAGTAGTATTAAGAGTATTAAAAGTTACACAGTAGAACTATGAACACAGGACTTACATCTGAGTATTAATGGACAGTTTTTATAAATTAACAAATCTCTCATTAAAGAAGTTATTCCCTTCCATAGGTTAAAGAAAACTTTATGTCTTTCTTCACAGTAAGTCATTTGCTAGTAGTACCACTATTTGGTTGTGTCATGTGCCCATTTCTTATTTTGGTTTTTCCATAACACTGCTTTTTAATAGTCATGGAGAAAAATAAAACAACAATTTTAGAAAGTACTTGACTGAGTAAGTTGAAGCTATTACTTGGGTATCTTTGACATTAAAGGACAAAATAGGAGTCTTAATATACATTCCAACATAGTATTTGTTGTTGGAGATTTGAGAGGGAATGTGGAGCCTAGAAGTAGGGAGGGAAATATGGCTGACAGGCGCAGAGTGATCCAGCCTGTTTGTTTTCTGTGTATTTGCTTGATCTCTAATGATGCAATTAGTTGACTAAGAGCATACTAGAGCTTTGTGCTATTAGGAGTTGGGAAATTCAAGTCTGGCAGTGGAATTGATTCATCCATTCAGTGAGGTAGACAACTGTAATCTTTCGCTTGTATAGCCAGAATTCACTGGTTAAAGTTGGCAGTAAATCTACAGCAGAATTGAAAGCAAGTTTTTTGGTCAACTTATTTTCCCAACATGGTCTTGTAAGGTCTGGCTCAGTGCTTAGCAGCTACATAATGATGAATTAAACAAATGAAGGAACTTCTGTTAGTTTTAAACAAAAACTGCCAGCTAACTTGTTTATCAGGGTGACTAAAAGATAAACAGTATAAACACTGCTGAGCATCCAAATAGTTGAGACTTTGCAACCTTTATTTGCCACCCATGACTGATCTCATAGAAAATGCCAAACAAAATTATAACTTTTAAATGACCACATTTGGGAAGCCTTCAGTTTTGTGCACTCCTGGCTAAAGCAGGAAATCTGAAATATGTGTAACTGAGTATGTATCAGAATTGCTAGGATTTTATCAGTGTGGTATATTTTATGGTTTGGAGATTGAGAGTTTTTGTAATTTTTTAGTTTGGAAAAGAATTATTAAAAAATTCAAGAAAAGATATGTTAAACTTTTAAGTAATTGGTCACATGAGGTAGGGACATAATGCTCTAAATCCAAGAAGAATTGGAGGGGTATTATGTGTGTGTTTCATTTCCTGATGCTTTGTATAAAGTAAGTGTGACAAGCTCACGGTGTTCTGTGTAGGGTAAGAACACGATCTCCGCTGCACCTTCTCTAATACTCTTCTGTTTCCCTCTCCTTTTCACCCCATAAGAGCTAGCTCAAATATGATTTCTTAGGGTAAACCACATAAAATTGCCATTTTGTAAACAATTTTGTATGGTCAATGCCTCTCCTAGATTTTTCTTCTTTGTAGAGAACTAACTTCTGTTTCCTATAGGCTCCTTTGTACTATTCCAATGGATGTAAAAAAATTTGTCTACATTGCTCATCCTTCCCAGACTATAAGCTCCTCAAGAAGTAGGATCATGTTTTATTTATCTTTATTTCAGCAGCATCTAACATAGTGCTTGGCACAAATGATTGTTTGCTGAATGAATAAACTTAATAAACTTAACAAAGCAACATTTGAGAGCTACTGCAACCCATCTCCCTGTAACTGGATAAGGGACATGAACACAGGCCGTTTGACTGAGAGAATATTAGGTCATCTTTTGTCCCTGCAACATGGTGTTCTCGTCCAAACCTGATAGCAAAACTCAGAAAGTTTAAATAAATTCTTCGTCTCTTCTCATTTCTTCCCTTCTTGAATCAATAAATGTTTGAAAATGTTGGCACAAGGCAAGGATAAGTTGGCCTGTGGCTTTTTGCTTTGAGTAAAAGCAGTTTCCCTCAGGTCTGCCCTCCCTTCCACTGTGATTTGTTTCAGTCTGTTGATATCTGTAGACCAGTATCATATTCTGACTACCCAGGGCAATCATAAAAGTCCTATATAATCTATTTCAGATACTAGACATGGGAAATGGAGGTCACATAGTGTGGTAATGAATAGTGTAGTCTTTGGATTTGGACTGCCTGGATTAAAACTCATCTCTGCCACTTACATGTTATGTAATGCTGGGCAAATCACCATTTCACTGTGTGTCAGTTTCCTCATTTTAAAAATGGAAATACTAGTATACCTATCTTAACTAGAATAACCTGACACACTGTAAGCAGTATATGTATTGTTGATATTATTGTGATTTTGATTATTATTATTTATTGTTACCTGCACCTAAGGTCTGCTCTAGAAGTATGCCTATATAACAGAGGTTTCTGACTCAGATCACTGGAAAAGAGGACAGCATTATGTGAATGCAGGCCAAGGCAAAACTGTCTTTCTGTAAATGTCAGTAATTTGCCCTAGAGTTTGTTCAATTAATAGCAGTCATCAATATAAATATTAATATTATAATATAATATAAACAGTAAAACTCCATATTGTAGCTGGTTTAAATAACAAAGAAAGGCTAAGAGACTAGTGTGTTCATTTTGAATTCAGTTAATGTTTTTGAAATATCCAATACTTCCACAGCTGCTTTCAGTCTTAACTTGTGAGAGTGAGAATATTCTCTTCATTTTACACAAAAACTTAAGTGTTCTAAACATTAAGTAATTTGCCTTCAGGGTCACAGCCTCAGAATGACTGGGGCTTGATTCATATGCAGGTCTAACTCCTTAGCTCTTTCTACTGCTGTAATTACCTCTCGGAAGAGAATGAAATTGAGGCAGAGAGAAAGGAGAGTAAGAGAAACATGGACTTAACCATATAAAAGAAAAACAAAGACATACTTTCCACAGATGTTCTTTGTTTCTTCTTATAGCTTTGAGACTTTCATGTCAACCAGGATTCCCTTTTGCATTTCTTGTAGGGCAGGTCTACTAGTAACAAACTCTCTTAGCTTTTGTTTATCTAGGAATATCTTAATTTCTCCTCCATTCTTGAAGAATAGTTTTTCTGAATATAGACTTGTTAGTTGACTTTTTAAAATTTCTGTGCCAGGATTTTTCTTCCTGGGAAGTCTTTGATAATAAATTCATTTTCTTTAATACATAGGTTTCAGATTTTGTTCCATTTTGTGACAGTTTTGAAGAGTTATGTTTATCACTAAATTTATCCATTTTATCTTAGTTGTCAAATGCACCAATATAGAGTTGCTTATAATAGTATTCCATTATTCTATACTTTTTGATGTAGGATCTGTGGTGACATCTCCTTGTTTGTTTTTGTTATTGGTCATTTTTGTTTTCTCTTTCTTGATCAGTCTAACTAGATGTTAATTGACTTATTTAATCTTTTCAAGGAATTAACTTTTCTCAGTTGATAGTTTTTCTCTTTTCAGTCTGCTCTTTATGTCCTTCCTTCTACTTTGGGTTTATCTTTCTATATTAAGATTTTTCTGGTTTCCTCATGTAAACATGAAAAGGTGTATATTTCCCTCTAAGCCAGAGTCAGCAAGCTTTTTCTGTAAAATACCAGGTGGTAATTATTTTGGGCTTTGTGGATTCAATTGTGTCTGTTACAGTTACTCTATTATAGCATGAAAGCAACCATATGTGTATAAACAAGTGAATGTGAATGTGTCCAAAAATTTTATTCACACAGATTGCCACTGTACTGGATTTGGCCCAGACTGTAGCTCAACAACTCTGTACTTCTGTAGTGTTACACAAATTTTCATATCTTGTATTTTTGCTATAATCAGTTTGAAATATTTTCTGATTTTCCTTGTATTTTCTTCTTTGACCCATTGGCTTTTTATACATATATTGTTTAGTTTCCAAATATTTAAACATTTTATTTTTCACTTTTAATTTTGTGGTAAGAGAATATACTTTGCACAATTTAAATCTTTTGAAATTTATTGAGGCTTTTGTGGCCCAACATGTGGTGTGTCTTGGTGAACATTTCCATATGCATGCGTTTTCTGTGTTTATTAAGTAAAATACTTTATAAGTATCAATGAGGTCAAGGTGGTTAATAATATCAGATGTTCTTTATCCTTACTGATTTTTTTAACTAATTGATCTATCATTGCAGTAGGGACAATGAACTCTTCATCAATGATTGTGGGTTTTTTCTCTTTAGTTCTGTTGGTTTATACTTTTGAAGTTCAGTTTTTTAATTGCACATATATCTTGGATGTGTCTTCCTAATGAACTGACCTGTTTATCATTATGAAGTGCTCTTTATGTCTGATAACACCTTTTGTCATGAAATCTTTCTTCTCTGATGTTAATATAGACATTCAAGCTTTCTCATTCATGTTTACATGGTATATACTTTTTATCCTTTTTATTATAAAATATGTTTTTATTGAAAGTACATTTGCTATAGACACAATAAGATTTTATCTTACTTTTTGATTTACTGTAACAATCTCTACTTTTTAATAATGGATTTGTTAGTACATAAGCATTTAACATAGTTTCTTCTTATATGATTGGATTCCTGTCTGCCATTTTGTTCTCTTTGTCCCTTCTTTTGCTTCTTAGTTCCTTTTTTACCCTCTTTTGGATTATTATATTTTTATTTTATTCTACTTTATATATTTAGTGTTTACTATTTTAATATACTTATTGACTTTTTAGCCTATTACGTTGATTTTTATGATTTCTCTAAAGATTACTAAATGATTATTACTTTTTTACCTTGTGCTGAGTGCTACTATGCTTTTTTTCCAAAATGTAGAAACCTCCAACTCTATAGGTCAGTTTACCTACTGCCCTCAACTCTCTTAAGCTTTAGTTTTCATGTGTATTACATTTATGTGTGTTATAAACTCTACACGATACTATTTTTTGCTTTAAAAAGTGTTGTAAATTTTAAAAAAAGAAAAATATATAGTCTTTTATGTTTACCCATTACTTGTCATTTCCAGTGACATTCGTTCTTTCCAGTAGATTAGAATTTCCATCTGGTGTCATTTTTCTTTAGCCTAAAAAAACTCCTTTCAATTTTATGCCTTTTATACTGTAATGCAGTTTT
The DNA here is from genome assembly GCF_030020395.1 of Manis pentadactyla. Lineage (NCBI taxonomy): Eukaryota > Metazoa > Chordata > Mammalia > Pholidota > Manidae > Manis > Manis pentadactyla. Next base: position 17,126,414 of record NC_080034.1, on the reverse strand, counting down.
GCTAGTGATGAATACCCTGTTTTTGTTTATATGAAAATATCTTTATTTTTTCTGGACTTTTAAAGGGTATTTTTTTCTGGTTTTAGAATCTGGTTGACTAATTTTTTTTTCCTTCAGCACTTTAAAGATGTCATTCTGTGGTCTTTATTGTTTCCCTATATATAATATGTCATTTTTTTCCCTCTTGCTTTCAATAATTCTTTAGATTTTATCAATTTTTCATAATGTCCCTGGATGTGGTTGTCTTTGTATCTATCCCACTTAGAGTTTTCTTAGCTCTTTATATCTGTTTATAAAATTCCCCCAATTTTATAAATTTCCAGCCTTTTTTTTTTTTAAACCATTTTTTGCAACATTTTCTGTCTTATTTTCTTTTGGAACTCCAATTATACATGTTAGGTGGCTTACATTTATCCATAGGCTTGTACATTTTCTTCCAATATTTTTTCTCTCTATTTTTCGTATTGGATAATTTCTGTTGCTCAACCTTCAAGTTTATTGATGCTTCTTTCTGCCATCTCCTTTGTGAACTTCATCTAGTGAATATTTCATCCCAAATTTTGTATTCTCAGTTCTAAAATTTTTATTTAGTTGTTTTTCATAATTTTCATTTCTCTGTTGAGATTTCTTAAGCATTTATCCTAAGTTCTTGAAAATAGAACTTTTCTAAAATCCTTCTCTGCTAATCCCAAGAGCTTGATTGTCTTGGAGGCTATTACTTGTTGACAGTATGCTCTTCCTCTTGACTCTGAGGTTATATTCCTTATTTTTTTATAAGCCAAGTGATTTTTGATGTATACTGGATGTTGTCGATGTATATTACAGATTCTCTGGATTCTGTTATCTTCATCTAAGGAAGGTTGGTTGTTTTTTTCCCCCCCTTAACTTGCAAGACTCAAACTCCAAACTCTGCCTCCTCCACAGAAGGCAACAATTAAAATTGCTTCCTTTTTTTTTTTTTAAGCTTTCCAACTGTTTTCATTGAGAATCTTGAATCCTCTCCTGTGTACACGCAATTCAGATGTCAACCAAGGATTTATAAAGTTGGAGGATCTCACTTGTGTCGCTTTCTTGTTTCTGCTGCAATTCTCTTCGTATCGTTGAAACCCATCCACCTACCTACCACCCACCCCCAACTTCATTTTCCAGCTTTTCTGACTTTGTCTGCTTAAGCCACAGAGAGTTTGGCTTTCTGCCAAAATTCTGCCTTCTTTTTCCACAAGGACTGAGGAATGCCCTAAGGCAGCAGAAAACCATAAAGCTGTAAATTTAATCCTTTGCAGTTTGCCATCAGTGATCAGCTTCTGTCCTGTTTCTGATTTTTGTTGGCTGTCTAGTGCCTTAAATAGTTCATAACTGTTATCTATGGGATGGTTAATCCAGTGTACTACTTCACTGTTAGTGCAAGTGGAACCACTTAGGTGGTTTTTGTTTTTATCATCTTTTTAACTGGCACATGTAATTCATATAAACTCACTGTAGATATTAAAGTTTTTGTATTTAGTTCCATTTCATTCTTAGCTTTCTCTTTTTATTTTTTTTAATTGGTTTGCAAGTTATATTGCTTCTAAGCTGCTTAACATATTTATAATTGGAGTGCCAAAAGAAAAGAACTTTTCTAAGAGGCTTTCCTCTTCCAGTTACTTTCCCTGCACTCCTTCCCAAAGGTTAGTAACCACTTGCATGTCTGGAAACACTAATTTAGTAGTACTTGGTTTGGAACTATCTAAATGAGATCATATAGATCACCACTGTCCAAAAGAATTTTCTATAATGATGAAAATCTTTATCTGTACCAGTATGGTTGCTAATAGTCACCTATAGCTCTAAGCACTTGAAATGTGGCTTAACTGAGGAATTGAACCTTAAATTTTATTTAATTTTGATTCATTTAAATATAAATAGCTACATATAGTCAGTGTCCATCATATTGTACAACATAAGTTGGTCTATATTCTTTTTGTGTTTGGATGCCTTCAATCATCGTTTTACACATTTATCTACATGTTAGCCTGTGGCTTTGGTATGTTCATTTCAATACCTGTGTAATATTCTGTTGTTATGTGTATATCATAGTTCATCTATTACAAACATTTGCTTTGTACTTTTTGGCATCTACAAGTAATTCTCATACATGTCTCTTGGTGCACGTATGTCCGTGTTTCTGGGAATATATACCTAGGAATGGTATTTCTGTGTTCAGCTATAGCAGATAATGCCAGATTGTTCTTCCAAAGTGGTGTGCCAATTTCTTTTGTTCCAGTATTGTATATGGGTTCCCATTGATCTACATCTTCTCTAATCACTGAAATTATTTAGTCTTCTTAATTTTAACTAGTGGTAGGTATGTACTGATATTTCTGTGTGGTTTCAATTTACATTTTTCTGGTGAGTAATGTTTATTGACCATTTTGACATACTCCTTTGTTAGTGCCTTTTCACATCTTGACAGTTTTCTTTTAGATTATCTTTTTGTTGACTTTCGGGGTTGAAAAATCTTTCAGTTCTTTCTGGGTACAAGTTCCATGTATTGCAAATATTCTCTTCCACTCTGTCTTGCCTTTTTACTCGTTAGTGGTGTCTTCTCATGGATAGAAGTAATTTAAATACATTCCAAATTACCATTCTTTGCCATGTTTTTTGAATTCTGTTTAATAAATCTTTTCCTACACTAAGGTCATGAAGATACTCCCTTGTATTATCTCCCAGAAGCTTTGTTGTTTTGCCTTTCATGGTTTTATATATATATATATATATATAGTAAATCTGAGGTTTTTTTGTATATTCTATAAACTAGGGGTAAAATTTTACTTTTTCCATATTGCCTACCAATTGACCCACCACTATTTTATTAAAAATACCCTTTTTGCCTTCTGTTCTCCAGTGCTACCTTTGTCACAGATAAGTTTACATATATGTATGAGCTATGTTGTACCTTTGGTCTATTACCTATTGCACTAGTATCACACTCCTAGTTAACTGTGACCTTATATGGTTTCATATCCTGTACAAGTCTTGTCACCTTGTTCTTCTTTGCTAAGAGCATCTTGGCTTTTCTTTGAATTCCCTCATCTCTTTGAATTCAGGCCACTCACTGACCTGGAATTTAGCTTTAGTTTAACACACAGCATGTACTAGCCTGTAGTATTGGAAATTACAGACAATATAACACCAGTGCCTGAGCTCAGAGGAAGGTGCAGATGCATGTTAGGTCACTGGTGTCTGGGACAGGTAGGCTCAGAGAAATTGCAGAATGGATGGAATGAGAGAAATCTGGTGTGAGAAGCTAGTGAAGGTCAAGAACTTGATGCCTAATTCTACCCTCCTGGGCTGCACCATCATTCTCAGAGAGGAAATAGAGAAATATCTGTGAACCCCAAAATGTCTATCTTATTCACTGTTACAGTCTTGTTCCTGAGATATAGCAGGCATTCAACGACTGTAAAATGAGTGCATATGTGTATATATGTTTCTCAGAAGACAGGATAAAACCATGAGTTTAACTCTGCCTTAGATGCTAGAAAACTTAAAATTTTAATAGCCTGTGAGATTGCGCTGTTTCATGGTTTTGTGTTGCTATTTCTATTTTAAGTGTATATGCATTAATTCAATTCTTTTTGGAAATAAGTAGATCTTTTTTTTAAATGTTGAATCTAGTGATTACCTGTGAGTCTATAACTTTTTCTACATCCTTAAATGGAATTAACTTAAAAGTTCCTTAGCACATTAAGCTTACATATTATAATTCAATTTGAGATTATATCCAGATTCTCATATAGTGGAGAAACTGCCAAGTTATCTTGTTTCTTAAATTTGTATTTCCTTTTTAAAAAGACAGATGTAGTTAATGAGACTTACATACAGGACATGTTTATTAGTTTTCTGCCCTATTAAAATTCTGTCTTTTAATGCAGATGTGGAATTAGAAGAAGCTATTAGAAGAAGTCTTGAGGAAATGTAATTAAAGATACTACCACACGACATCAAGTGGCCTTGAAGATACTTGGGATAAATTCTTGAAATTTGTTTTCTAAAGATCAGATCTCTACTAGGACAAATGCATTTGAAAAGATGCTTTTTTTGCTTTTACATATTTGCCTTGTATTTTTGTGCTGTTTTGCAAAAGTGTACAGAGGAATCAAATACGTTAATGCAAATATAAATCGTGTATTTCTAGTATAGGTATTACAGTTTCCCAGTTAACTTTGAACTTATATGTTTAGTTATAAGAATTAAAAAAAAAATTGGAAAAGCTTCTGACTTGTTTATATGTTTCCCAGGTAGCATTAGTTCCTTAATTTTATTTGTACTGTTTAGATCATTCTAGTTTATTTTTTTAGTAGTGGAAATGAATATAAATAAAGTTGTCATAATTCAGTTTTTCTCTTAAATTCTACTTCTCCTGTGGCACTAATATATACTACCTTTGAGATCTCTGTGATTATCAGAAGAAGAGTAATGGAAACTGATCATGGAAACATTAAAAATTTTGCCAGCAGTGTTCTTTGTGGGTTTCACTCAGCTATATATTCCTGTTTTAATTAGAGCAGCACAGTGCTGGAATAAGAATAAATACATACTAATTTCATTATTAAAAGGAAACCTTGTCTGTTCCTTTTACTTGCTTAGATTTTTATGTGATGTGCATTATCTACTGTTTAAAGGGAATGATTCAAAATATTTGCATAGAATTAAACTTATTTTTAATAATAGTCCTTTTATATATGTTTCTGTAAATATAATATTCTTCAAAAAATAATGTTGAAGATCTACTCAGGAGTAATTTCCTTAGCCCTTTAAATTTTTTATTTCATATGGAAGTGTCTTCATTTTAGTAATTCATTATTAGTTTCTTATATTTGGTGGCACATTTAATTTTTAAATGTTGAGGCTTCATTGTGAATAAAAATCATTAAATAATTAGAAAGTTAAGAGGCGCTTTCCTATCTTTGTGTATATGCTACATGTTTTTTGAACAGAAATGTCATCCCTAAAAATTTTGAGTAGTCATTACTTACACCAAACTTAAAATTTTCTAGAAATATAAATTTTTCTTTAAGATTGGAAAAAAGTTATGGCTAAAATTTTGTTCTTTTTCTGCAACTAGATATTTTAGTGTAAAATAACATTACTTTTTAAAATTACTATTGTCTTTCCAGTCCACATTGAAATCTAATTTGTTTTTATTTTTTAAGAGGCCAGTTTTGTCCCACCTGCTTGCATTTTTTTCTTAAAGTAGGCATTGTAGCTTGAGAGTTCACCAGTCTAGTTGTTCAAAGTGAGCACACTGTATTTTTAATTTGTATGTAAAGTGGTTGAGCAAGGCTTTGGGAGGTAACCATTGATGACCCGCCCTTAAAGACACATGCAGGAACTTGCTCAGTAGTGTGGAGCAGAAGGGCCATTCCAGAAAGAAAAGTGGTCAGGCAGATGTAGGGAAAAGGAGACATCTCCGTGCCAGAGGTGCCACACACGCATGGGATGTGCACCGATGTTCTATTAATAAGCTTTTGTGATGTGTGTGGTAAAGAGTAACTGAAGCTTTTCATATGACAGAAAAGGGGTATTTCATCATGACCCTTAAAAGGTAATTAGATTGTTTAATGTTCTAATTAATGTCACTGTATTTCTACTTGTTAAACAATTAAAATCATAATTTGAACTTAATTTAGACAGGAGGATAAGTATCTGTGGTATTAAAGAAAGTTATTAAATTACCAAAAGTAAATGTTTCTAACTGACCAAGATGTGTATCTTTGTTACATCATTCATTCATTCAGTACTCACAAAGCATTTTATTGAGTACTTAACAATGTGCTGTTCCAAACACTTGAGGTAAACCACTGAGTAAAACAAAGCCCATACTCCTTTATGGACTCTCCCTGGGGGTAGTTGGATAGAGTGTTAGATAGTAAGTATATCCAAGGTGATAAGCGTAATGAAAGAAAGTAGGGAAGGGAAAGATAAATAGCATAGGGCAGGGGGCTTGCTTTTTAAATAGATGGTCAGGAAAGATCCAGACCAGAGCTTGAGCAAAGACCAAAGGAAGGTGAGGGAGTGAACCATGCAATTGTGGGGAAGTGTTCCAGGTAGAGGGAGAAAAGGTCTACAAATGATCCTGAGGTATACATAGGAAGAATGCTAGCATGGCTGAGCAGGATGAGTTAGGAGAGTAATAGGAGATGAAGTCCTTGAGGCCTTTCTATTCTGAAATGAGCCATTGAAGTTTTTTGGCAAAAAGTGGCATGGTCTGCTTTACTTAGGATTACTGTAGGAGAACATAGTAAGAGGCAAGAGCAGAAGCAGGAAGACCAAATAGGGTACTGCAGTAAGCCAGGAGAGAATTGATGGTGGCTGGGACCGAGGGTTGGCAGTGGAACTGGGCAGAAGAATCTGGATATATTCTGAAGAGCCAATGGGATCTAATTATGGATTGGATCAAGGATATGAGAGAGTGTCCAAGACGATTCTAAAATAACTTGACTTTCAAACCATTTCACAAAATGTCTTCAAATTCTAACACAAGTGTGTGTTAAAATTAAATGACAATATATTCAATGAGGTCAAATCCCCTATGCCAATATTTTATTAGTATTTCAATCGAGTTCAGAGGGAATTGGGATCCAGGCTTCAGGGCCTCATCTCTGGTCAACTATTTAAATAACTGATCTCAAATTAAAGGTTGTGATTCAGCTTTAAACTGTTACTACCCATCATTTTACGTACATTCTCATCCTTGTAATATAAGGTGTACAGCTATAATGAGATGGGAGTAAAGTCCAAGTTTTTAAGCAGAAAAATCTTTGTACTTGCGCACTTTTAAAGTGTCTGAAACTAGTGGCCTACTGCATCTTTTCATTCTTAACAAGAGATTTAAATAAATTGGGTGTGAAATGGTTTTAGCACCGATTATTTCACTCGAAGAAAAAAAAATTAAATTCCCCTTGCATCCTACATCCAGCTAGCCAGAAAGATGGGGTAGCTTTTCATTTTTCTCTGTCAGCTTCAGTGGTGGTGCCCAGGCCTAACGACCGTCCTCATCCCCGGCGAGGAACCGGTACCAGGACGGGGCGGGCCCGCGCACACCGCGCGGAGCTGGGCTTACACGCCTCCGCCGCGCCGCACTCTCCTCCCACATCAAGGGACTTGCACATGTGTGGTTCTGCTGTGAATTATGGGTGCTGGGGGGCACTGCGGGGGGCCCTCGCCGAGCGGGTGCGCGCAGCCCCCCTTAGGGACCTCCGCGCGCCGGCTTGGTGGTCTGAGGCTGCGCGGGAGTCGGGTCTCACGGGCCGGGGGCTCTGCCTCGGTCTCGGGACACGCTCGTCCTTCCCGTCCCGGGACCCCCCCCCGGGACCCTGCCTCCCGAGCCGGCGTGGCCAGCGCGCCCCTGCCCCGGGCGGTGGCGGCGGTGGCGGCGGCGGCGGCGGCGGCGGCGGCGGCGGCGCGTCCTCCCGGGCCGCCCCCCGCGGGCGTCAGAGGAGGCGGGCGCCCCGCGCGGTGACGGCGACGTGCGGTCGCGGGCGCTCTCAGCTCGCCGCCGCCGGAGAGGCCGCTGACCCCTCGGCGCGCGCGGCAGGCTCGGATGGCTCAGGCGAAGATCAGCGCGAAGGCCAACGAGGGGCGCTTCTGCCGCTCGTCGTCCATGGCCGACCGCTCCAGCCGCCTGCTGGAGAGCCTGGACCAGCTGGAGCTCAGGTGCGCGGCGGGCGCGGCGGGGCGCGGGGTGCCGTGGCTCCCGCCGGTGCTGGGGGTCCGCCCGGCAGCCCTTCCGGGTGGGCGGGGCGGCGCTGTTTCCTGGCGGGTTTTCCTCTCCTTGCCTCAGAAAACGCGCTCGATTCAGGCAAAACCTGTGCGCGCGCTCTCGTGCCCCATTCTGAGTGACAGACGCTGAGCGTTCGGGCGCCGAGGAGAGTCAGAGAAGGCAGGAGTTACGGTGACGCTGCGCTCAGGGACGGTGACACCCCGGGTCTCCAGCACTCCCAGAACCTTCTGGGGGCCAGGCTGGGGTCTTCCCAGATGTTAACTTGGTCGTTGCCTATTACGCCCTTTTAAGAGGCAGCTGTTCAGTAGTCCCTAATGTGAAAGGTGGTGGTGGTGGTTTTTTCACTCCAGAACACCTCAGAGCAAGAAATATAAATTAAGTCCAGGGATCCATCAGATAGCAAGGATTATAGAGTAGGGCGTAGGAGGGGCTGCGGGATGAACGGCCTGGGTGCCTGTGGCATAAGGACGGCAGCCTCCCTCGTGCCCTGACCCCGCTCGCTGCCCTCGGCCCGCAGCCAGCCTCCCAGGGTTGGTTTGAGCTGCGCCTCCTTCTGTGCAACGCACGGTGCCGACCGCTTCTTCAAAGTGCTCGTCCCTGGCCTGAAAGCCTGTAGTCATAGCTTCTCCCTCTTAGCAGATTTAAGATTTTGTTAAGTAATTAATATAGTGGTGGGCTTGTAAAAAATTTCTAATTAATTTATAGTAAATTTTGGAGATACTGTTTTCCTTCTACGGTGGATGAAAACTAATGTTTCTGTCACCGTAAATGTTTATGGCACTAGATACTGGGTAAACTGTGCAGGTGTACCCCAGTGAAATCTTATTAAGGCACCCGCAACGCCCTGAGAGTCCACAGGACAGTGCTCGGTCGTTTTCTCCAGGTGCCGGGTGAGGAAAGGAGTATGTAAGCCAAAAACTCTTAAGAAGCATTGCATGTCTGTCTTTATTTTCCTTGATTAATACACCAAAACAAAAAGGGGTGTCTGTTTGCGGAGAAAGTGCGTTAACGACCACAGTATATCTCAGCATGTGGGGCATTCATTATTATTTCCCTGAGAGAAGAGCTAGAAAGCGAGAAAATCTCCATCCCCAATGATTTCATGGATGACAACAGAGCAAGAAACCTGAGCCACAACCACGTTCTGAGGGCATCGGCCCAAAATGAGTCAAATGGAACAAGAGAAAAGTAACGCTTCCCCCGGGTTGAACCTGATGCCTCCGACCCCCAGAGAAAATGGAGCGAAACTGGAGATGAGCGGCCTCAGCTGCCTACTGTCCCTCTCAAGAGTAGTAGTTCTTTTTTATGTAGCAGCGTAACAAGGAACCCGCTCATCTCCCCAGGTCTTTAGAACTGGGAGAGCGTATTCTCAACCATTTTAGGGGGCTCTCTCTAATGAGAAGAAAGGGTTTTTTCTTAAAAGAATGAGGAATGCTGCCTCCCTTTCGAGCTGAGTCATTGTCCTGGAACTCCAATTATTGCCTCAAGGGGTAATAGGTACAAAAGCAAGTACTCATCTTTAAAAGAAAGCTTCTGGTTTTTTGGTACTATTATATTCTAAGATTTGATTAATACAAAATGGAGTTAGATTACTGTGTACAAGTGATTAAATTATAACTTGCTTAAGTAATCCTTGAGCTGAGGAGAGACTGATTAATACGTAATTGTTCATTTTAAGGACTTGTCTAGTAATTTTAGACTTTAAGCTTTGTTACTTTCTTTTAAAAGAGATAGTACTGACTAAAAACTAAGGAAATGTTTCAGAAGGTGAGTAAAAAGAGAAAAACGTTAATGCTGATCCATTAAGGTTTGTTTGAAACCAAATAGATAAACCACTACACTATTTAAAACTAGAATCATGCCTAGAAGATCAATTCTTAAAGAAAATATGATATTCATATGTTATTTTGCTTCAATTTTGTATTGTAAGGACCTCCGATAAGCACTGTATTAAGTAGAGTAAAACATTACAGTTTGTATTTAGAAGCTTGTATTGTACTGTTCCCCAGCCATACTAGTTTTGTCAGTTGTGGTAAAAACTTCTTCCATGTGAAAATGAAAGTTACACTAAGTGAATTATGCTAAATGCTTTATGAACAGAGTGTGAACTGGTGTGTGTGATGTTTAAAATGCTTTGAAATGTTTCACAGCATTCTACAAACTGTTAAAGATACTCCATTTGTTTCTAGTACTTTGCTACGATACTGGCCTTTCTTTTTTGAGACCGTCTCATCTCCTTTTCTGCTTTCTCCTAAAAAGGTGATTCTCTTCTCGCCAGTTTTCATGACCAATTCTAAATGGTATCTGATTTTTGCGTTTGTCAGTGGCTCAAAATACCTTGCTTATAATTTTAAGTTATCCTAATTTATAAATAATGTATGCTAACATTTATTCACTTAATGAGCACTGACGTACATACCAGGCCTTTGTGGAAGTGATTGTTAGCTCCAGTTCTCCAGATGGGAAGTTGAGTCTTAGGAAGCTCAGTGACTTGTTCAAGGTCACACAACTAGAACCCAGACAACTGGCTACAGAGCGTAATACTTTGTGCTTGAATTGTAATAATTTATGCTTGAATTTTCTTAAAGTTAACTAGGTTATATTTCAGAATGTAGGAATAGCATATGGATAAATATATGATTTTACAGAAAGAGGTGAGAATTGTATTTAAATTGGTATTTAATGCAGTAAATATTGAACACCCACTCTGTGTCACTCATTAAGTGGTTCCTAGAAGGCTCTGCCTGGTGATGATATCTGGAACATGGATTGTGGGGAATGACACAGGGGAAAATGGCAGGATTAGGAGACTGGCTGCTCACAAACACCCCTAAACTGATCATACTGTGGCTCCCTCCCCCGGCGTTAGCCAGTTGCTGTGGCTTAGCTGGCAGCCAGGGAATGGGTCCTGGCTGGGGGCGGATGATGTGGATCATTTGGCTGAAGATTTCCTCTCGCTTACAGCTCCTTAGGGTGTGTCAGTATCCTAGGAGTCACAAAGATGACATCATAGGTAATATTGATTAACAGGCTGTAATTTTTTATATACATTGTCATTTGGACCTTACAAAACCCTTTGAGGTAGGAGGAGGACGCGTTGTATCTTCTAGAGGTGAGGGAACTGAGGTCCAGAGGGATTAGTGGCTTGCCTAGGGCCATTCTGATGAATAGCTGCTGACTTTAAGCCAGTCCCATTTGTACACCAAAGTGTCTCAGTAGTGAATGTAATTTAATATTTTGGTGATGATTAAGAAAACCCTTCAAAATCTTGCCTTGCCTATAATTTAACTGATTGTCGTAGTATCCTTTTAATATAAGGGTATTGAGTAAGAGTTGTGAACTATGATTTTGAGAACGTGTTTCAGAAATTGTTTCTCTCAAATAAACCTGTGATGGGAGCAGTTGCCTTTTTCCCCTCCTTTTTACAAAAGCACAAATTCTTGACATCTCTAAGCGTGAGTTCATAATGGTAAGCATATAATAAATATCATGAATCTTAGGTTTGCCAGCCCAATTCTAGGCACATTACACATATTAACTCAAAATATAATTTTTGTAGTCGATGCTGTCACTGCATTAAACTATTTACCTGCTTTGCTTCTTTCAGTCATAACCATCATTTTATTATCCCTATTTCAGAAATGAGAAATTGAGACACAGATTTTAAGTAACTGCGCAAGGTCACATAGCTAGTAAGTAGCAGAGCTGGTTTGAACATAGACTGAAAAGCCATTGCAGTTCCTACTGCCTACTCTGTTAGCCGTGTATCAGTAGCAGTCACTGTCTGGTGAAATCACGTTGGGCTTCTCCTAAGTCTTCCAACAATTTGTTCTTTTAATATCCAGCCTGAAGAGATCAGAGATGTGTGTAGTGCGTGAGACCTGAAGACAAGCTGAGGATGCATGCGTTTCATTTTGTCCTCATAAAAATACTCTTGAATAACATTTTGTCCTCATAAGAATATTCTGTCTAAAATTTATTTTTGTTAAAGGCTGCTTAGTTGTGCTTTCATGCAAGAATTTTTCAGTAGCACAGCGCAGGCTAGCCTTGATATGAAGATAAGTTATTTCCCAATTTGGACATGTAGCTCTTCCACGATCTGTTAGTAGGAACGTAACTGCTCCTCTGGCCAAGAGAAGTGTTGTCAAATGATATGTGAAGAAACATGAAGGATGGAATGTGATGGTTCAACACTTGTTCCAGAAGAAAGTAGTAGAATGGAGGACAGGGAATATTTGAAGATAATAATGGCTCACAAAGTTTAGAACTAATGGAAAGATTGTAGACAAAAAGATTTATATATGAGTAGAATTTAAGGATACTGATAGCTGATAAACAGTACAAAGATTACATAATAAAGTAAGTCGAGATCTAGGTTCAGCTTTTTAAAATAAAAAATAAAAAATATGATGTAGTCCAGGCACTAGACAGGTATACAGTGCTAATGGAGGTATTTATTGCCTCAAGGAAGAAGTGGGAAGTTGCTAAGGAAATAGTTCCTGCCTAAAGGATTGAGTTCTGAAGAAGGATCACCCAGTAGACAAGGGTCATGGATAAAGAATGTTGCAAGAAAAGGGAACAGCAAATGAAAGGCCCCTGATGCCAAAAAAAAAAAAAAAATCATTGAGCTCTGTATATTTTGAAGAATGACGTTTTGCTTTTGCTGTGAAATAAGAAAGATGTACATAAAAATAATAAAAACATATCTAAGAAGTTCTATAAAAGGTGAAATCCGTTTTCACAAGGAAAATTTTTGGTAGTTTCTAGCCTTGTGGGCCAAAAAAACAAAAGCTTAAAAGTTCTATCTAATTTTCTCTACATCTGATTCATATAATGACAAAATGTAACTTTTACATGGCAGGTTTATTTTTTCTGGAGTACTCCTTTTAAACCATTTTCTTGTTAACAATTCTATGACATTATTTTACTTAACTGTTGTAAATGAGGCTTTCCTTTTTAGAATAACATTTGATCTCTATCATCTTACATTTGAATGCAAACTCAGGGGTGTTGAGAAATTAATGTCTTTCATTATCTTCTTGTTTGCCAATTACATGATTCATCTGTGTCATTTAAATCATAGAGTCATGGTTTGTGTTTTTAGCATGTATGTTTTACATTAATGCCTGCTCAATCTCTTTCATGTGTACTGAACCCTAGTTTATCTGAGAGTTTGTTAATGTAAAATGTGTTAAGTACATAAAGAATGGTACTGAAGAGGGCCTGATACATTATTACTATTCTATAGAATAATGTTTTTGATGGTGTTTTCCAGCCACATTTTTCACACAAGATTCTTATCAGCTCTTTGTTTTTACTGGCTCTTATAAACCACAAAGTCCAACATATATTTAGTATCTTAATGAAGAAAGAGTCTCTGTGACTTTACAGTCTATCAGTGCTATTTTGGGGTATAACAGGTGGGTGACTGTTGGGGAAAATGCGTAAGTGTGGCTGGGTTAAGGAGGGGGGATCCTTATATGGATTGGACACATGCTAAAACATTGGAGAAGTTGTTCCTCCTGTGCCCATTTAAGGCAGCAATCAGGATTAGGTCTGGATTTTATGTTCTAAGACTACCTTGAATGCTGGAGATGGGTCTGTCACTATTTATTTTGCAAAAGTTGGCAACTTCAGCAGTTGAAGTGTAACATATAACAAGAAAGAACCCTGGAAACAGAGCCCTTTAAATATACAGAAATTTTTTCTGTCATAATTCTGCAACCTAGTTCTTCAGTGACCGGGTATGTTTGTGTGTATGTCGTACGTGCATGTGTGTGTATAGTTGGGGGAGCTGGGGAAAGCAGTGCCTGTTTAGTTTGATCAGGGCTTCATACCAAAAACTTACAGACACATTCTCTTTAAATTCTGGAAAAGACAAATGTGCCCCCTCTCACCCCCACTGGACGATGTTAGTCGATAGTATGAAGAAAGAAAAATCGGAACAAATGAGATTGAAAGGGAAGAGATGAAAACTTACCATGTTTTCGCAGATGATATAATCATCAGTCTAGAAGAACCAATAGAATCAAAAGACAAACCACTAACATTAATAAGTAAAAGTCATGGTTACCAGTTACAAGGAAAATTGCCCAAACAGCATTTCTCTTATAAGCAGTAACCAGCTAGAAAATGTAGTTTAAAATATTATTCAAAATAGCAACAATACCCCCAAATTATCAAAACACTCAAAAGATCTAGGAAGACTACCATTAAGAATGCTTGAAACTTCTAATAAGAATATAGAAGAGGATGAGAGTAGGTGGAGGGATGTGTCATGCCTGTGGATGGAATGACAATATTCTATGTCATTTTACCCCAGGTTTTTGAAAAACCCAATAAACTTACTCATATGAAAGAATAAAAGTCTAAATAGGTAAGTTATCTTTAAAGACGATTGGGGCATTGGTTCTATCAGTTATTAAGGCAAATTACAAAACTGATACTTAAAAAAAAAAGGATGTTAGTGTAAGAACAGTCAAATAAGTAATGAAGAGAATAGAGATTTCAGAGGTAGGCAATTTACAAATCTTTGGGGGAAAGATGGATTTTTGGTGGATAATCTTGGGGAAAATGGTTCACTGTTGGGAGAAAAAAATCCTTACCTAGCCACCTACAAGAGTGGATTCTGGATGGACTGAGACACAACTATGAGAAAGGTAAAATGATAAAATAGGAGGAAATGTAAGAAAATATCTTATGACTTAGTGTTGGGGAAGATCCTGAAACAAAACTTCAAAAGCGTAAGCGATGAGGGAACGATGCGTTTGATTGCTTTAAAATAAGGACCTCAGTTCAGTGAAGGCCATCCCAGACGAAGCTGGCGTGTGAGGATGGGTGAAGATGGTTGCAGTGTCTTAGCAGGTTAACACCTGGAGAAGGCAAATCCGGGAGAGGACAGGTACCCCTATTTTAAAAAAAAAAGGGCAGAGGCCATGAACAGGCTAACAAGAATACAGGAGATGTCCAAAATTATTATAGTAATGGGAAAAAAGGGAAATAAGTACTGACGTATACTCACTCGATTGGCAACAAAGTTGGGAAGTGCTGAGTACTGGGCAGGGCTGAGGCGGGGACACAGGGGCCCCTAAGCTTTGCTGCCAGGAGTGTGGCCTCGTACAGCCATTCTGGAGAAGAGTCCGAGCACTGAGTCCAGTTGAGGGAACATGCGCCCTGTGTCTCAGCAGTTCTGCCCTGGAATATGTCCAAGGAGCCTGCCGTTCAGGTCCAGAGGGGACGTGTGTGTGCTGAAGCGTTGGTGGTGATAAAAAGCTGGGAGGCGGGGTGAGTGTCTCCACTGGGAGAATGGAGGTAAAATCAGGTGGATGGTCACGTGCTATGCAGCAATGAGAAGCTGCTGGTGTACCCATAGGAACCGGGGGGTTCTTAATAAAATAAGGCTGAGTGAAAACAGAAACGAGTGAGAAATAAACTCAAAGTAGACGAATACACAGATACAGATTTTGTAAGAATAAATACAAATAGATAAAACACTAAATAGAATGTTTACCCCAGAGCAGAGAGGGAAATGGGAGAGGGGTAAACCGATTAAAATGAATAGAAAAATTAAAGAATAAAAAATAAAAAGGAATAATTTTTGAAACATAATTCTTGAGTGGGATTGAATGGTAGATACTAATCTTCCGTATAATAACTGTTCTGTTTTCCAATTTGTATAGGGTGGAAGCTTTGAGAGAAGCAGCAACTGCTGTTGAGCAAGAGAAGGAAATCCTGCTGGAAATGATACACAGTATCCAAAACAGCCAGGACATGAGGCAGATCAGTGATGGTGAGCGTCTTTGACACTCTAAGGGCTTCATGCTAAGTGTGGGCCAGTGTGTGCTTGACCTGTGGGCTGTGTACGCGGGGCTGCAGCGTTTGCGGTGGGCAGCAGACAGCAGCTGCAGCTGCCGGTCCGAGCCAGCTACCCGGAGGCCGCCCTCCCAGCGCACCCCCAGCTGAGGCGGGGCTGTGACAGGAAGGGGCCCGCGGCTGCAGAGGAGCCCGCACTGTAAGGCCGCGCCCTGGTCTCCGTTTGCATTCTCAACTTCAGTTCTTTAGAAGTTACTGGAAATGTAAAAGCAGAGGAAAATGATGAGAGACTGGAAGCAGAGAAGACAAAAGATGGGTTGAAGTGCCACTTAAAGAGAGGAAGGGCCCAATTAAGGCCCATTAATGTAGAAATAGGCTCTCTCTTTTATATGAAAAGCACAGCTGCCACTGAGGAACTAGTCACGTGTGGTTTCCTTCCGCTGGCAGCGGCCCTCCTGTGGCACTTCTGGGGACAACTAGCGGGCCAGGGAGCCGGTGGGGTGAGCGCGCCGAGACCAGCAGCGTGGGCTGTCGGGGGCTGAGTTTGTTCTCTGTTCTCATCCCCACAAAGAACCGAAGGGCAGAGACCCAGTAGTGAAGCAGAGTTAAGGTTTTATTTGAATGAGTCTCCCAGGGAGGAGTGGGTCGGAGTCAAGGTGGACAAAGGCCAGTGTCCTTGAATAGAGCAGAGAGGGAGGAAAAATGGAGGGAGGAAAGGGAAGCTCGCTGAACCTCATTGGGCAGACCCCCTGCCAACTCCTAAAGCCGGGGTCACCCGGCGTCCAGTGCCAACTTGGATCTGCGTCGTGTGGGAACTAAGTCCCTACCACCCAGGATTTGGGGGAGCCACAGAGCACTGGATGTAGTGAGATGATGTTCTGAGAACTTCCCAAAGGCAAAGAAAGGAGATTTTCAGGCAGGCTACTAAAGGGCACTGTCACACAGCTGCAGTTTCGTCCGTGTCACCAAGGCAACGGGTACTTGCAAGCCCCAGATCAGAGCTCTCCGCAGCCCCCCTACTTACCTGAAGTAGAACAGCGGGTGACACACTCCAAGAAAGGTGAGTACAGGCAGCCTTAGGAGGCGTGCTTAAGGATTTAGGGCCTGGGGTTTTATAGGGCGTCTTGGGCAGGAGTGTATGGCACGAAGTACACAGGTGATTCATAATTCCTTTGAAGTTCTGTCTTAAGAACAGGGTTATTTAGGGGACTGCGCTGGTCTGGATCCCAGCATCCTATCCAACGTAGGTTTATTTATACTCCGAGGAGGTCTGTCGCCTGCCCTGGTCACAAGTTACTTGATTAGAGGGCTGGAAGAAGAAGTAAAAACAGCATATAGGTTGAGTTAAAGAGTAAGCTGGATCTTTTTTGCAGGCTAAGTAGCTTGTACAATGGCGTGATCTAATTGGTACAATGAAGGCAACCGCTGCGCTCGGATACTTTTCTATATCTGGGGAGTATCAGGACATTCCAAGTCACTCCTGGCCTTGGAAACTTCAACTAATTAACTCCTTAACTCTCTGAGTCCTTTCTGGCTCTCTGGTTTTATCTGGTTAACTCTTTGAGCCCCTTGTAGTGGGCTTTACTGGCCTTATTCTCTACTCACCCCACTCATGTCTATTCTTCTGCCTAACATAACCATCCACAGTGGGGCCAGCATCCAGTCTGTCTTCACCGTCCTGGTCAAAGATCAATGAATTAGGAAGGAAGTTACAGAACAGGACTAGCAGGAGATCTCTAACTTTTCCATATAAATAATGAAATATAGGCACAGTGCCTTTTCCCATCGCTGCCTTTTTTTGCTGGCCAAGACTTAGACTATTGGCCTGCTTAGATTTGTGTGGAAGGGATGAGTCAGTGACTACTTTTAAGGCCAGCTTTTCCTCCACTATCATGGCTATGTTTTCTCAGCCAAAATTGGAGCATTGTATTCTGCTACACATGCAGAATTTGCCACCCCAAGATATGCATCTGGGCATAAGGACTATTTTGAGCTAATTATTTTTGAGAAACTGCAGACACTTAAGAAACTCCGAAGCAGTAGAAGTTACCCTTTTGTGAGAACCATTTACGTGTATAAAGGAAATCTCAATTTGTAAGGATGTCTTCCTCTTCTGTAAATCAACAGAGACTCAAGAAGGCGCCTATATTAGATCTGCGTGGCTGCTATGAACCCTCGCTCATCTGCTTTCCTGGTAACCTCCCACAACTGGGCTGCCAACATCGTCTTTAGTTAAAGATGGTATACAAGGTGGTGGCCTAGGCCACCCAGGGGAGTCACTCAGTTTCCCTGAGAATCTCCCATGTATATGTGAGGTATACATGGTAATAAACTTTTCTATTTTTCTTGTTCATCTGTGTTTTATTACAGGGGTTCTCAGCCAATAACTCAGAAAGGTAGAGGGAAAATTATTTTGCTCCCCTCACATGGTCTTTATGAAGATCCAGGACACCTGATCTCTGCATTCTAACCAGCACGGAGTCCGAGTGATCCTCACTGTTCACTCTGTGTTAAGACTTGATGTCCGTCCCAGTCACATGCATACCTGTGCACACTTGTGCAGACATGGCAACCTGAGAGCCCATCAGGGATCCCCTGTGTAAAAGATTTCAGGGCAAGGTGTTCTGCCACCTCTCTCTAATCTGATACACTTCAGTTAATCTTACATACCAGGCCATGGCCCATTTCCAAACCTAAATTCAGCTGCTTGTCACTGCAAAGGCCCAAACTCCAGGGACACGTGTTGGTGAAAAGAAAAGGTTGCTTTGTTCAGGAAGATGGTGGACTAGTGTTCCAAGACCAACTCCCACATGCCCTTAACAGAGCGAGAACCTTTTAAAGGGAAGGTTTATGGGTAGGAGTTATGTACCTACCCATAACATAGGGGGCTAGCCAGTTAATCAGTGGCTCAAGGACAGACTTGCTGGCATCTAGGAGGTTGTGCTTCGAAACTGCCTCAGAATGAAATGTCCTTATCTGTAGTTTCGAGGGCTCTTCAGGTGAAACTTCTCCTTATCTGTAGTTTTCAGGCATTCAGGTGAGATTCCTGAAACTCAGAAAGGTCTGGTTAAAGGGTGACCTGGAAGGAACGTTTAGCTTGTTTCAAAATGGAATAATTAGGCTTTGTTAGAGCCTCTTCTCTTTTACTTTTGAAAAATTCATAGCAGAGGTGCTTAAAGAAAATACAATTAGTTAAGTGAATTCCTTAGTGTTCTTGACATAGAGCAGTTTATGGCTCATATTGATTGATATTTGAAACTTTTTATGTTTAGGAGAAAGAGAAGAATTAAATCTGACTGCAAACCGTTTGATGGGACGAACCCTCACCGTTGAAGTTTCAGTAGAAACAATTAGAAGCCCCCAGCAGCAAGAATCCCTAAAGCATGCCACCAGGATTATTGATGAGGTGGTCAGTAAGTTTCTGGATGATTTGGGAAATGCCAGGAGTCACTTAATGTCATTATACAGTGCATGTTCATCTGAGGTGCCACCTGGGCCAGTTGACCAGAAGTTTCAATCCATAGTAATTGGCTGTGCTCTTGAAGATCAGAAGAAAATTAAGAGAAGATTAGAGACTCTACTTAGAAATATTGAAAACTCTGACAAGGCCATCAAGCTGTTAGAACATTCTAAAGGAGCTAGCTCCAAAACTCTGCAGTAAAATGCTGAAAGCAGATTTCGGTTTCTAGCCTAAAGTACTTACAAGTAATGACATAAAAATGATAAAATACCATTTTAAGTGATAACTCGTTCTTTATGTTAGGCATAACAACTCATTTGGTACTGACAGTTGTTTCAGGTGAGGAAAATATTCCAGTGTCATCACTTTTGTGCATAATTCAATTAAAACTAGAAATATTTTAATCTTTTTTAGACGTTTTTAGATAAATTCTTATGTTTTGACTAGCACCTTTATATATATATAAATACATATTTTTTACTATTCTGTGGATGAATACTTTGTATGAGAAAGTAAGTGCTCAGCTAGAGGCAAGAGAACCACTGTTCTTTTCTGGGTTTGGGCATGGAAATGTGGTTATGTGGGGCATTTGGGTGACAAAATCTTACTCACGATACACACTACACATTCTGTTAACCACACAGTGTGTTTATAGGGATAAAAGGAATCACAAAATAAGAACCTTTCCCTGTGTCTTCTCTTTCGTACAATTTTTTTAGATATCTTTATGAAATTATTCTGAATGTAAAGATTTGTGCATCTAATAATATGAATGCATTTCTTGATATATGTGAAAACATAAAATGTGAAGGAATTCACCTCTAATTTTGCCACTGAACAACTATATACCCACTTCATCTTCTTCATCTTTTTCAAGTGCAACATTTCTGTAAATTTTTAATCATTACAGAAATAAGGGTGTTGTAACTTGCCTTTGAAAAGAAAAATTTAATTCTGCCATAAAGTCTGCTTAATTGTCAACTTAAAAACCTCTCTTCTGTGTAGTTGACCAGGTTACTTACCTGTTCCCCTTATTGGGCCTCAGATTGTTTCCAACTTGTTGCTTATTCCTGCAACGTTTTTATGTACATACAGCTTTTTTCTTCTTTCTTTTGTTTTTGATTTTCTTTGTTAAGATTCCCAGCAGTGGGATTTACTGCATCAAAGGGTATATACACTTTATGGCCTGACATATTTCCAAATTTTTTTGTGTAAGAGTTATGTCAATTTATACTGTCTTCAATAATTAAAATGTAGCTTTCACTGAAAGCTTTCCAGCATTGAGCATTATTTTTTTCTATTATTATTAGATATGAAACATCTTAAATGAGTTTACATTCTATTTACCGATAAGGTTGACCAATATATCAGTTTTTCTTTTTTCTGTGATAAATGAGGTAACTGTAGAACACTTCTATTAGCTCAAGGTGAGAAGTGCTATTAATATACAACTTTAACTTCCCCAAATACTACTTCAAAATGAATATAGCAACTCAATTTTCATTAGAATGTAGGTATTATTTCACACAGGAAAAAGTCAAGATCCAGACTGGTTCTATATATTTATATCTCAGTGCAAACAATATGGAGCTTCATTTTCTGGACAAAAATGCAAATTAGTCTCTCTTCATAGAAAGCAATTACAATCTGAGGACATTCATGGTTGTTTTGATTGCCAGCCCTGTCTGGCATTTAAATCTTCATTTAAATCTTTCCATTTCATGGGACACATTAATTCACATTGGTGACTGTGGCAAAGCCTCTTGCTTTGTCAGTAGACTCAAATTTGCTATCTTCAGGTTCACTGTCAGATAAAGAATTTCTTTTTTGCCATCTTTTTAGTTATCTGGTTTTTGAAAACTAAGCAGCAATTTTTCTGAAGTTCTCAAAAGCTGTCAGCATCTGTAAATCCCTTCTACTCAGAGAAATACTCCACCTCCCCATTCCCTCCACGTCAGTGCAGGATTTGTTATACCACAGACTATTCTGGCTCTGCCTCCTCAACCTTTCTACGTGTTATGTTTATTTCCCGTTTTCTGCAGTGGAGTTTTATTGGAGGCCATTCCTTATCACAGACTTGAAGAGCTGTGATCTGCCATCTCCAAGCTGCTTCAGTCCCTGGTCTGCAGCACCTCAGCCCTCTGTACCTCCAGCTTGAGCCACATTCAAGGGGTGAGGACCACAATGTGTCAATTCTTAACATTTTTATTTATTATAAGGATGGAAGTGTAATTTATTTTCAAGTGATGAAACTCCCAAGAGTCACATTTTCATCTCCATTTAGGCTGTCATCTGTATATAACATATAATAGGTTTGGACTGTAAGGGAACTTCACAGTATATGTTTAATGTTGATAAATGTACTAACAGCCTTATCTGAGTTGTATACCACTTCTAGAATGTGACATAGTTTTAGGACCCCTTTTGCTCCCCCTCATGAACACTGCTTCCCAGCAGTGTTCCCATCCCCACCCTGGCTCTTCTAGTGCACAGCTGGCAGGGCCTGCAGAGTTGGTGACAGAAGGGTACTCTGTGTTCTTCAATTGAGGACAGAGTGAAAATGATGCCTATTAAAAATCTGAAAAATATAGAATTGACCTCCTGGTATCTTAATGTAGGAACCCTTGAAATTAAAAAAAAAAAATCCCAAGCTTTTCGGAGGGATGGGAAGAGCCAATCGTAATGAATGTTATCTGGTGTCCCCCAGCTGTTTCCCTTCCAGTACCAAATTGCATCCTCTAGGGGGCACCATTCACACTGTTGTACACCAATGTCGTCCCCGCTTTAATAAAACAGCCAAGTGAGGTATTACACAGGCGGACACAATGAGTGCAGGTGTGGTCCTTCCTATTGACGGAGCTCAGTCTTAGCACTCTGATTCCAAATGCTTAAAATTCACTGTAAAGAGGTCATCAACTGATCAGAGAACCCTGCTTCAACATTTTAGAATCAGAAAGCATGAAAGAATTTAACAACCACTGTAAGTAGCAGAGTAAGGATATGATTATATGCAGTGATTTGTAACCAGGAAACATCCATGCCTTTGTCCTTTTCAAATGACTGATGGTGATAAAATGCTGATACATTTGGAGTGTATGTATGTGATAATATTATTTTTGAAGGTTAGATTTTATACTTCTTCAGAGACAGAAATGAAAGCAAAAGCTGAGAATTTTGGAAAAGAGAAAAGGCAACAAGCAGAGCAGTATGGTGGAACTCCCCATGTGTAGCCACGCAGACAGCAAGGAAGCACAATGCAGTGGGTCTTCTACTTAGGGCTACAACCGCATTCTTAAGTTTTGATCATGAACTAGGAATAAACCTCTTGCACTGGACCACATAAATCTTTAATTATCCACTTCAAACCACCTAATATCATAGCACACATGCTGCTTCCCTTGCCTATAGTGGGCATTCAAATCACTGTGACATTGACTCACATCTGTTTGGTGAGGACTAGTATCTACTCTAGCTTTTAATATGCAATATTCCAAGAGTAACTAAAACAGGTGAAATTGTGCAGAAATTTGACAAAAGGTGTCAGAAAAGATTGAAAACCTGGCATTGGAAAACTGACCTAACATTTGGGTCCAGTTTTATACCTACATCTCTGGGTGCAACCATACAAGCTCTGGGACAAAACCCAAGGTGTTAAGATTTGAAGCAGGAAGACCTGACATGAACTCCCAACCCCACAGAGGGCGTCAACATGTATGTCCCTGCCACCCCCCACTGTAAAATTGGGGTGATAATGCTCCTGGGAGTTAAGAACTTTAAATACAGATATACAGAATACAAAAGTGCTTAGTATGGTGGTAACACAGAAAGCACTTGTTAAGTAATTGGAACTTTATAGTTATTTTTGTACCACAGGACAAAGTAAATGTATTATTTGGGTGGAGGAAGGGGAAAAAGAAAAGACAAAATAACTTCTTTAGAACAGACTGCTACTTATAGAGTTAAGGAAAAAATTTAGCTTCCAAGACAGTATTATTTAAACCCTAATGCTAATAAATTACACTAAATATCTGCAATAAAAAAATGAGTATGCTAAGTATTTGCAGAATATCTGAAATATTAAATACTTTAGGTCATTCTGATTTTTAAAGAACTCACATTTCACTTTTTACTGTTTGATTCCACACTGGTGATATACAGCACACATACCACACAAAATTGTAGTTGAAATGCATTTATTTTTTGATTACTGGAATTCATCTTTCATGAAATTTTTATTTAGTAGTATATTTTAAGCTCATAATTGCAACCCAATAGCAATACATACAAGTGGTTTTCCATTCAAATTTACAAAAGCATTATTTGGTACTACCAAAAATAAAGTTCAGTTTTCCTTTTAATCCAAAGTTTTAATTTTTTTTAAAAGACCATTTACCAACATCCCACTATAGATATTTCGAGAGAGAGAAGGAAAGAAGCACTGCCTGACAGAGGTTATTACAGTCAAATCATCCAGTTACCTGGGAGTTTGGTGATTGGGTATTTCAGAGTCCTTTTTTCTGCTAGCAAATAAATTCACTTGTATGAAAGGCTTATATGTTTTAGGGTAAAAATCTGAATAGTGACAATAGTACACATGATATTCATAACTAATAGTTAAAACTGAATGAATCTACCTGTTCACTGGATGAATGCAGTGTGGGTGGGACTCACTTTCATCCCAGCAGGCCATTTGTTATCAGAGAACAGAAACCCTAACGATAACAGTGATAGTGGCACTTCAGCAAGTTACCAGTAACTACGTGAAAGGTTTTGAAGAGGATGCCAACAATTAACATTTTATATTAAAGTAGTTTAAGTTGGGACATTAGGTGCTAAAGCCAATTCCCCGCTCTAAGATCTTCAGAGAAGATCCCCAAAAGCCAGAGGCACCATGGAGTACATGTGAAGGAGAGAGTTGTTTCTCAGCACTGCCTTGCAAACTTCTGAAACAGTCCTCTAACTTCATTCCACAATAAGGAAAGGTCTTCATCCTCTTTTTGGTAGTATTAGTTTTACTTTATTTTGAAAAAGTATATGGTGCTCTCAACTTTGGACAGATAAAAAGGAAACCATTTAGCCTGGTTTTACTTAACTATATTGCCTATGTGGGCTGGTCTGCATACTATTTAACTAGGCAGATGGACTGAAAGGAACAGAAACCTGAGGAACTCTGGAAAAAGGCAGCTGTCCAGCTCTGGCTGTCTGCTAACGACTGGCCATAATGGGGAAAAGCGCCTTACAGCACAAACACGCAACATCCTGGAATTTTATACTGTTTTTCTTTAGCATCCATGCATGATTCATTAGAAACTAATAATAAACTTATTTAAAAGTTAAGCGTTGCAAGGGAAGAAAAACAGTCAATTTTGAAGATTTTAGGATTAGTTGAGAAAGCATTTAACATACCACTTATGACTGATTTCCAGGTCTACTTAATTATTTAAAATGACTAATTATGGTTAGGATTAAAATACAGGAGTGCAAATTAAAAATTCACATGTGTAACAAAGATCACGTAAAAGAAAAAAAGGACAGAAGTACATAAAATCATATCACAAATATTGGGAACTGCAACCATCAGCAGAGATTACATTTTTTATATAGTGAAGTAACAAACTTTAACCCACATCTAACTAATACGAAACAGAACTACAACATCATTACACAAAATGATTTTATTCTGCTACTAAAGACTATTAAGACGATTTGTTGCAAAACATATTTTGTGCAAAAATTAAAGAGCCTGTATTTCAAGAGTGTAGAAAAGATGAACGACTAGCAGGTATATTCTTAGGAACTGAGTTGTGTGCCCAGCAACTATTCCACTGCCAGCAATGGGAGTGGTGACAACTGGTGATACAAAAATAAACATTTTATATTACTTTGAAATAGATAATGCCCAATTATTTCAATATTATGAAAAGAAAACAGTCAGCTCTTGACCACTTCACAAAACATGTCCCAGAAAATTCTGTTCTGTCCTCAATATTAATCTGGATGGGGGGATGAAAGTAGTACAAATAATGAAAAATGACTGACACATTCTTCAAGAAAAATTATTTTTACATATTTTGAAATCCTGTAAAAACCAGGTATATTCCAAGGGGTTAAAAAAAAAGTCATTGATGAATGGTATCACTTATTAACAGGGTTCATGCAATTATCTTAGTTGGAAAGCTACTATCCCAAGTCACAAAATTTATGCTCTGCTATGTGATTACATATTAAAATCATTTCTTAAAGTATTCTGTATTTGGTGCTGACAGAGCTCTTGAGAAAGTGCTATAAAAACCGAAGGTTATAGAAATTGTTAAGTGATAATCTTAAAATACCATACAAAAATGTATAGACAAAAAGATGTTTTAGAGTTGCAGGGCATTATAAAATCAATAATGTGGATTAAGACAAAAGATCATCTCTTGTGCATTTAAAAAAATTGTTAGCATGATCCAAAAAGTTCAAAATTGCATTTTCAGTCAGCAGCAAAAGGTACTAGATACACCACTGCACTTCCCAGGACTGAAGGAATAGCTGCACATGTGCTGTGAACCTCAAGGAGTGTCCAGCGTAGGCTTACCGTGCTTATGGGTAGACAGATGAAAAAGATAAGCAACTGTCTCATCTGGGAGATGCGCTAGCATTAAAACAACTGTAGTCTTCTTTTATCTACCCTGTCCAGGAAGGAAAACTGCTTTTAAGAGACACTATAAACATAAATTTTGATAGTAAAGCACTGTAAAAATTAGATATGAGATTTTTGGCACAAAGCACTTCTTAAATCTGAGCTCCTTTTGCAAAATACATGTCTGGGATTTCTTATTTGAAAACAAAAACTTTTAACATACAATGTGTAAATGGTTTTATGAATGAAGGAATTAGAGTCCATATTTCCTTAAATACTGCATATACATCAGTACCAGATCGCTGCATGCGTACCTCCACACTCTGCATTATACAGATATTGCACAAGTAACACTGCCAAAATACACACTAATGTAGTCTGGCGAAATTTAACATTTACCTTTCAATATTATTTTTTTGTAATATTTGGATTCAATGCTACTTTCCAGAAAAGCTATGTGACCAATTTCAGAAAAAGAAGGCTTGCTATTTTCCCTTGATCCATAATATCAAAATCTGTACCAATATATTTAGGCATTTCATTTATGTTTTCCAGCATTTAAAATTCAGCAAAACCTGTTTTTGACATTTTTTTAGCATTCTTTCAAAAACAGGAGAAACTTCGTCTAATGTAAAAAAATTAAAATGAGTCCACAGGGCAGTCATTTTTCCACCAAAGATCTCACTCCATTCTGAAAAGCACTGCAGAACAATATTTAAGTCTGTCAACTTTCAGAGAGTCATTAGGTGCAAAATCTGCTTAAAAACTTGTAACATACCACAGCAGCTGGATGTATTTATTACTGAACTGCACAATATAATTCAATTATTTTTCTCCCTAAAATATTTTAGGGTATGCTACAGCTGCTAAAAGGATTTCTGTTTTTCTTGGTCCTCTGTTTGTTGGGTCTAAGATTGATGACATCTCCACCATTAAGAGTACTTGAATTTTGACCCGACGTGTGACTTCCACCAGATGTATTAAAGACACCTATATGAATTGAGGGAAAACAGAGATTGACATTGAAGTACTTAAGGGTTACCTACTGCAGGCTGTGCATCCAGCTTCTTGGTAAATCAGTAATATTTGTGAGAATTTACAATGTTAGGTTTTTGTTTTCATTTATTTTTAATAGCCAATACACATGGTTTAAAGTTCAAAGGGTACAGAAGGAGTCACAGTGAAGTGTCCCTTCTACCCTAACCATCCCCACCTGCCCCAATCACCAGCTCCCCCCCTTGAGACATGCATGTTTTATCAGTTCTCTTACATATCCTTCTAGAGATACTTTATGCATATGTAGGCAAAAAATGCTTATGTATTATTTTCCTCCCTGTGCTACCCAAATGGTGACATATTCTACATGTTGTTCTGTGATCTATTTCTGAAATTTGGAATCAGTAAATATCATTTTATTAACTTCAGTTATTAACTTCACATCATGTAACTTCCTGAAGAACATCTACAACAATACTTGTGAGACTTAATAAAAAACACTGCATATGCAAAAGCTGGTACGAATGTAGGACTTTGCTATCTAAGCTAAAACAGCAACAAGAAAATGGTCTACAGATAATTGAAGTGATGAGAGAAGAGGGATGAACTAAAAACCTTTTTACTACTACAGTTTCCATTTTGAACTGTGCTAGTATTTAAATGTAATCTCCAATTTATGAACTATTTATCATCCATGATATACAAAGCTCTGGGCCAGAGACACTATCAGCCAACCAAGACCAGTTCCTGCCCACAAGTT
The DNA here is from genome assembly GCF_030020395.1 of Manis pentadactyla. Taxonomy (NCBI): domain Eukaryota; kingdom Metazoa; phylum Chordata; class Mammalia; order Pholidota; family Manidae; genus Manis; species Manis pentadactyla. The sequence continues at coordinate 17,098,999 of NC_080034.1, read as the reverse complement.
TACAAGCTTTAAGTGACATACGGCAGCACACAAATAAGTAATGCAATAGGATGTATGTCAAGTGTCATAAAAGAGACACAAGATCCCACATATGGTTCAAAGGAAGGACCAATTACATCTAATTCATAAGAAAGGACAACCTACATGCAATACCTGGCAGTGCCCTGGACTTAGAGCTGTTCGTTTAGAAGAAAAGCATGGAGGCTATGGCTTCAGCCAGGTACGTAGCTGAGAGAGCTTTCTAGAATAGTCCTTGAGGAATGAAGAGTTCTTTGACAGAAGGTGGGAAAGGGAGGACACTCCTGATGGAAGAACCAAAGTAGATGTGGAGAAGTTAAGACAGCACTGGGTATGCTTAGGGAAGAGCAAGACCACTGGTGGAGCTGGTAACCAGGCCACATAAAGGATAGTGGGGCCTGAGACACAGGAAGGATGCACAGACTTTCTTTAGATGCTGTGATCAAAAGAGTCTGCATTCAATATGTTCCCCAATGAGCATCTATCAAAGGGCTTTAATCAGTGGATTGGAAGACAAGGGTAGGGCCCAGGAGACCAGACCAGAGCTTATTACGACTACCCTATCTCGTCTCTTAAAGTGTCCGATGTATCTTATGGTAAGAACATATGCGATAAAAATGGCAAAAGAAGAAAAGAAGCCAGAACCAAGAAGAAAGTTAAGTCAAAACATGTCAAGAAATGTGTGTGTTTATGTGTATGTAGCGAGAGGGGATGGACTACAGATACCAAGTCCTTAAAAGACAACACAGAAGCTTTAGAAACAGAGCATTCGGTTCTCATCTTCTTAAAAGTCAAATCAAAAATCAAGACTCAGCTCACCAATTATTGCTGAAGAGAAAACAACCCATTAGTTCAGGGAATGTTAACTTTGCTTGGCATTTAGCATAAAAAAAAATCAGTGATAAGTAATCAATCAGTAAGATGGTAGGAAGATGTGGAGATGGTACAAGTATAGGCAGAAGAACAAGTGTTAAAAGTTCCCTTACGTAAAGGACAGACCTTTATAAACAGTCCTTATCTCTGCTGTCTTAATATATCATGGATTTAGGAAATGAAATAGTTAAAAAATCTTAATATATCTTAATAGGAGAACTAATACCCCTAAGTTTAATAATCACTGATGTAATACCTTCTAATCATATTTATTAAAGAAATGAGTATACTGTATTAGAAAATAGTAAATGTGATAATAATGAATGGAAAATAAATTTACCAGGTAAATGTGGGGCTAAAATTTCCTGGGAACTTACCAATTTTGTTACTACTTGAATGCATTAATTCTGGATCCTCAGCTATTTGTTTGAGTTTTTGAAGATACTTTTCAGCCAAATATTTAAAAACTAGAATAAAAACAAAAACCTTACCAGATCAGTATAATTTATGAATATAGAATCTTTTATTTCATATCACTATATTCGTACCTGCTAATAAACATATTTGGAATTAAATTAGAAGTATACAATCTAGTTAAAAACATTCAACTTAAAAATTACTTAAGCAATACCTAAATACAGTGGTAATACTAATAAATAGATAGTGGCCTTTTATTAATAAAGACATAAAATAATACTTGTAGGCAGTGGTTCTTTAGCTTTAAGACCTTGATTAGTGATAATACTCAGCAACACTAAACTGACTTAGTCTTGAAGAGATGTCCTATCCAGAAGACACCTGAAACAGAACTGGGTTGCAATCTAATAAAATAAGTAGCAATTCTGGAATGAGGAAAATAACAATCATTCTCTAATCCTACTTTCTTAAACTGGGAAATACTATGAAATAAATTGAGACCATTCTAACTACCTACGGGAATATACAATACTGTGGAGTTCTAAAACAATTCAGTTATTTTAAAAGGTATGCATGAAAAACACATCTGTGCATACACAATCACACACACAGTTACATGTTTAAAGACAAAACAAAACAAACCCCATGAGTTTTGCTGTAGAGGGTAACAAGTATTCAAAGACATTAGTAAGGATTCTAACTCAAAGAAGCATCATGCCTTTAAATTTTCTTAAAGTGACAAAATTCTGTTCTCAATGTAAATATGATTTGTAAACAACAAACAGAAAAAGCCGAAGGAGGATAAAACAAACGTCCTATTAATTTTTTTTAAAGGCAGTTTACCTTCATTCACATTTAGATCTTCTTTCACTGACGTTCTGTAGAATCTTAGCTTTAACTTTTTTGCCAGTGCCTCAGCTTCCTCACTGTATATCAATTAGAAGAGAGAAAAAGTTTTATATGAAGATACTCTCTGATAGCTTGTTTTTAAAAAAATCACTTTTATTACATGTACTGAAAACAGCGTGGCAGAGGGGCTAAGTAAGGCAGAGGAGTTCAAGGTTCCCAGTTTTCAGTTTGCTCTACTCTGGGGGGATCATTATACTGTCACTGTAGCCATTTCCCTGTAACTGTATGCAGACATTTCTGTAAAGTCCAGATTTAATACAGCTAAATAGTACTTTTGTTTATATGATACTTTAATTTTCCTTCTGTTTTTAAAAACAATTGAATTTACACTGAAAAATCCTACTACATTACTTATTTTGCTCTTACGGCTGTGAAACTACTTTGCTGCCAATATGAGCTATAGTAATGACTATGTCTACAAGAGTAGACTCCTGATTTTAGTTTTATTCAGATGGAGTAAGTACGCTCCAAAATGGTTCCCAGTGATTCCATACCCAGACGCCCACTTCTGGCCTTCATACCCTTGTGCAGTCACTTCCCATACTGTAATCAGGATTGGTCTGTGTGACCAATAATGTACAGAAGTGATGGCATGTGACTTCTGAGACTTGGTCACAGGAGACATTGTGGCTTCTGCCTTGCTCGCTCTTGGTGAAGCTGCCAGAGAAGCCAGCTGCCACGCTGTGAGAACCTACAGGCAGCCCACGGGAGAAGTCCACACGGCAAGAAACTAAGGTTTGCCCACAGCTGAGGGGCGCCCCACGGCAAGTACAGCTTCCATCCCCAGTCAAGCTTTTATGTGACTACAGCCTAGATGACCTCTTGAGGGCAACCTCATGAAAAACTAGGAACCAGAAGCCCCAGCTAAGCCACTCTCAGATTCCTGGCCCATGGAAACTGTGAAATAAATGTTTTAAGCTACTGAGTTTTGAGCTAACTTGTTATATAGCAACCAATAACTGATATAAGAACATATAAAAAAGTAGAAAACCAAACATTTTCAAATCTAGCAAAAAAGTAATACAGTGAGCAAATACAGACAAATTATCTGGATGCTAAACTATTAATAAATTTGTAAAATCAATTACAAATAACAGTTCTGAATATACAGAATATATAAAACTGAACTAGTTTATTTAAACATCAATATAGGATAGCCACTTACTTCGGATATTAAAACATCCTAGGATGTTTTTCTTACAGTCTTAACTATAGCTAGATTTGACTTAACATGAAGAATTGTGGTACAAGACCTAAGACTGGAATTCTAAAATGACCTACAAAATTTATTCCTTTAGTTTTTTTACTTAAGATTCAGTGTAAACTTTTTTTTAACCCAATCACACAGAATACCTCATAGAAACTTTAAAGCATCCTGTAGAAAAACTTTACTACATTTTGTAAGTCTATATAAAAATTAAAATAGGTTTTAACATTATAGAACTACCACCACCCCCTCAAAGTAGCCATCTTACTTCTTTATACAAGAATCATCCAAGAGATCAATCTTATTTTGTACAAGTACAGTTGGTATGTCTCCAACTTCAGCTACTACTTTCTCTCTCCAACTGGAAATTGCTTCAAAAGATTCCCTGTCTGTGGTAGAAAATACAAGCACACAAGCCTGGGCTCCTGTAAGGGCACAAAATAAAAATGTTATTTACCTTAATGAAACAACCCTACGCAGGGTAAGGGCAACTTTTGTCTATTCAGAACAATTTTTGTGTAAATATATGTTGAACTCATCTTTGTTGTACTCTGCTTATATTTTAACAAACATTTCTACTACAAAGAACTGGTTTTTACACATTCTTTGTTGAAACACCACAAAATACTGATATATTTCATTGCATTACAGAGAGAATGGTAAACTAAGCATGAATAGGCTTTTGCCAAGATCTTTCAATATTTGTCATTTGCTTCTTAATTTCTTTTAGCACAGATTTAAGAAAATTCTATGAGAAAATAATCAGTTTGCTCATTGTTTACTTTTTAAAAAGATCTATTTTATTTTATTTTAGTAGGAGAATACCAGTGATGCTGAGGAACCTAATTTAAGAATCAGTGCCAAGAGTAAAAAACATGTAAGTGGAAAAAAGTTTTATTTTTAAAAAAGTTGTTTACCCTGTTTGCATAATTCCCATATTATACTCATAGACAATACTTACCAAGTATCACATTAGGTTGATAAGAACTAAGTTGGAAAATAAGAAGCAACCTTCTGGAAGTAGCTTTTTTTTTTTTTTTTCCTAACAAATGATTAGCTGTTGAATCAGGGAGTATGGTGAAAAGCAGGTGTGCAGGTAACAAGAGGAAATCGTTCTGGGGTCAGAGGGATGTCCTGGAATCCAGGCATGTTTTCTTACCATTAAGCCTTCCTTCCAGATCCCTCAGGTACAGGAGTTTGCTACTAAGCCTCAAGACATACACACCTGGGCTGCCCAAGACACTCTTGAGGCCAAAAAAGGTCTGTAGAGCACCAGCAGGAATACAGAAAGTAAAAGAGCACTAATGAGAGAGAAAACCAGCAATCCACTATGAATGCTATTTGTTAGTTTTAAACCCAAAGTTTTATATTCAGTCAACTGTCTTTTAAGTATGAGGGCCCTAAGGGTATTTCCAGGTATACAGGTCTTGGACACCTTAAAAAAATTAAAAAAGCTCTTAGAGAAAGTATATATTAAAATAAAACATCAACAAAAAACAAGCAGATGGTGCCAGAGATAAAAGCAGCAAGAGTGATTAAGAAAAGCACAATGTTATTTTTTAAAAAAGCGATCAAAGGTAAAAGAAAAAGCATGCCCATGACAACCCCAAAATTCCTGTGGGAACGGGGTGGGGAGGGACCAAAGGAATGTGGGGTTGTCTGCAGGGGAGGAAGATGTAATATTGATAAGTAAGTAACCAGGGGTGGTTAATAAACATCAATACGTGTCGCTGACACTGAGGCTGCGCACACGTCCCCTCAGCCCCGGGGTCAGGGCGGCCAGGAGGACAGGTGCTGCCTGCCGCGCGGATCCTACATCCGGCATCCGCCGCAGGTGCCTCTCTCGCTTTTCTGCCTCGGAGCTTCTTCTGATGCTCAGAAGGACCCTTCGGGTAGTGCGTCCCGGAAGAGGAACTGATGCCTCTGGAGGAAGCTTCAACTTAGGGGGGGATCGAAATACCTCAGCTGCACGTTGGTGGAACCATCCTGCGCTGTGTCTGTGTGGTACCTCAAAAGGACTGATCCCCAACTGCCTACAGTAATAATTAGCTCATTAACGCACCCTTTATGGGTTTTTTGCCATTCTTTCCCTAGTCTCTCACTTCTACTTCCTGGGAACACCTCCCAAATAAATCACCCCTACCAAGCTGTGCCAAGAACTGCTTTGTGTGTGCATGGTGGGGGAGGATCAAACTAAGATAGTATCTTAAGTTAAAGGCAATCGCCATAAAAGACGAAATGTGTGACTGTTAAACCAAGGGAGAACAGTAGATTTATCCAATGTAGAGGAGGAAAAAATTCCAAAAAGCAAAAGAACTACAGAAAATATAAACTTGAACTAAGATGACAGAAATAAGCCAAAACAAAGCAATTACAATCTCCCGAAAAATGGTCCACAAATCCCTACCGCAGTCTGGTTCACTTGATATTAAGCCTCCAGATCTGATGCTTGCAACCCCTTATCTTATCTAACCTAAATATATTACAAAGTGAAAAACAAAAACCAGACAACCTGGATTACTTTTGCAGTTATAATAGTTCTGACAAATGGTGGACTACCTGTTTTAATTTCCCCTAATTAAGAATCATCCATCCATACAGATAAAATACTGTCAAATCGTGATGCATTCCTTTATGCTTTAAGAAAACTCTAAAAAGCAAAAAAAGCCTTTTCTAATATATTTTGAACTTAAAAGAGGGCCCTTTTTACAAAATTGGCAGAAGTACCAATAAAATACAGGACAAATACCAGATCCCAAAATATATGTGGAGATCATTATATGCAGAATTTATAAAGGAAACTGCTCTAAGTCCATTACACAACCCTAGAACTCCCTAAGCACTTCAAGAATTGTTATTAAGAATTGAGAAAAGGAAAGGAAGACTTGTAAAGGGTTTCTTTAGAGAAAGTGCTGTCCATTCAACCCTGCTCTTTGAAGACGGTGGGGTGGGATGCGGGAGGGTACTGGCATTACCTCTATCTCCACCTGGAAGAAACGGATTTCAGTGAGACCACTTAGGGAGCTTGATATGTGTTCCCAGTAACTGGGGACCTCTGGACTGATGGTGCCTTGATTCAAGCCTGGGAAAGATGCAGTGGCTGGGAGCGAGAGTGAAATGGCAAGGCCAACAGAGGAGGAGGAGAGAGCTGCATTAGGCAGTGTGCTCTCACCGGGGAACACAAGGAAAGCCCGCGCATTTCCCATGGAGTCGAGGTGAACCACGTCTGAGAGATGAGTCAGCATGGGGTCATTTTAAATCATGTGAGCGGGTACTGGAGCTTAGCATAAAGGAAGGTGGAGGGGAAATGCTGACTCCCACAAGTATCCAGGAGAAACATACCCGGAACAGGAACTCCGGAGGAATTCAGGACAATCAGCTGGAGAAAGAAACATCTGGCGTGCAGAGAGCCCCCGAGTCGGACGGCAGCAGCACCTGCCATGGTGCGCTGGTCTCCCAACCCCCTCTCCTCCTAGGCCCGACCCAGGAGAAGGCAGAAATGCCTCTGGCAGCTAGGGAAGAGAGGAGGCGGCGGGGGGCCACCGGCACTTCCTTCCTAGACCACAGCCTGGCCTGCTGAGACCCCAGAGAGCACAGGGGATTTAGTGCTAAATCACATTTGGATTTTGGTTAATACACAGGACTGGCTACTCCAATTACCAAATGGAGACTATGTTTACGACTAGAAATAACTATGAGTCAGTTGAGAAAAACTGCTGTCTGTGAGTGACCAGAAAGGACACGAGTTGAAGGGAATTTTCATTTGAGGATCAAGGAAAGGAATTCCCCTCTTACTACCTAATAAAATACAAAGGGACTGTGAGAGATAAAAACAGTTTTATTTGGTAACTCCATGAGCTGTGCCTGTGCAACATACCAACTACTATAAATATTCTTAATTCAGAAATAACCCTATACTGTTATCCTATCCTTCTCTTCCTTTGACCTCCAGTTCTGTGTTGGAGCCAGTCATCCTTAGGAAAGTTAGTGATTTTAATTTTGGTTGTGTCATTTGGACCTATCTTACACCCTTGATTTTAAAGGCAGCTAGTGTTTTCTATCCCTGTATTTTCGAAAGACTTTTATTTTCCTACCACTCAATCTTCTTTCAGTACTACCTACCCTAAGAATCACATCACTGGAAAATTTCTTCCTCATCATGGGTAACAGTAAATCACCCACGACTGAATTGCTTCTAATAGTTAACCCCATTTACCCACACATCAGGAATAGAGATCTGAACAAATTTTTGCTGTCAATTATAATATCACCAACAGCAAATATTTATTCCTAATTAATAAGATCATTAAAAAAGTTGCTGTGTCTGAATTCAGTTCAGAAGATATCCCAGCACACAATGTGTGGAGAGTAATTCTGTCCTCCAACCACTGAAAGACCCTACAAATGGTGTCTAGACTTGTTCTGAGTGTGACTGAGGACCAGCAGCATCGGTGTCACCTGGGGGATTGCAGAAATGCAGACTCCACCCTTGGAGCTACTGATTATAGTCTGCATTTTAACAAGCTCCCCAGGGGATTCAGGTGCACATTACAGTTTAGGACACACTACTCTAGAGAACCAGTGTAAAATTTGATCACAGGGCTTTATATGTTATTACAGATTTCACTCTGGACTTAAAATATTTGTCCCTTATTCTTTTTGACACTCTGTATAATCTGAAACACACAAGTTATTCAATGAATCAATCTGTCACAGAATCCATGCCCACATAATTTCAGAACAGATCTGAGTCTTGCATAGTCTAATTTTGTTCTACAATTCTTGCATTTATAATTTTAATTTATAAGTAGTTTCTTGTCTAGAGCTATTTCATTTCCAACAATTTATATTCATTTGTCTGTGAAAGTACTTTTTTTTTTTAAAAAAATAAAGGTTGCTTCCTTCTTTATATATGAATAATCTCAGATAATAGGTCTCAAATCTGTAACCTCATTTCCATATACTGTTAGCTAGTATTTGGGTACATTTGGGGTCTCAAAAGGCTTCCTCATATGATTTATGCTCTATTCTAACCTATTTACAAGAAGGTCACGTTTCAGCATGTCTCACTATATGATTAAGCCAGCATTCCAAGAACATAATAATGCCTTTGAGCAATGGATTTTTTATATAAGAGGTCTTTTAAATGAATTATAATAAAATTTTTCTTTTTAAAATATTTTTATTCATCTTAAGTAACACATTTTTGGACATAAATCAGTAAGTTATAATTTTAAAAGGCAGAGAGTTTCTATTTCTACCAAATGCATATCTTACTGAACTCATTCTTCCTAGCCCTACCTTCTCTTCCTAGTCTTTACTTCTATTTAATTACATCATCATCATCTGACTCTATGCTAATTGCACTTATTACCTGGTTGCCTACCTGGTGTCCAGTTCCCCTCCCTTCCTGAGAACACCTCTCCTGACTATACAGCAGCTTTACGGTTTACGCAGGCTAAACCTACCCATGGCTCTGAGGGGAGGCCCTAAGCACGCCAAGCCTATTAGGGTGATCACATTCCTCCGACTACTTACTGTAATCTGGTCAAAAGCGGCCTAATCAGATAAAAGCTCAGGACTTCTGATCCTTGTTGTGGGAAGTAACCCTCTCTCCCCAGCAAAGTGAACAAAGCATGTGGCCTCCATTGCTGATGGTAACAATCTTGTAACCAAGAGGGAAATCAGCATGAGGAGGAACCCCAAGCAGGGAGGTGGGGGCAAACCAAGAGAATCATTGAGGTTACAGTCAGGACAACGCCCAATCAAAAGCTATGTTACTTCCACTTTTCTATTAAACAAGTCAAAACCAGTTTAAATCAGTTTTAAATTGCTTTTCTGCTGTCAGCAGCCAAAAGCCTTCTGATGGAACCCCAAAGGAAAGTATAAAAGACTGTTCAACATGCCATTTATGTATAATTGCCCCTGTTTATTCCATAATTCAAATTGGGATGTAATGAATATTTCTTACAACTTAGAAAACAATCTCAGTATCCCACCCTTTTTGTCATTTTAACATGGTTGGCCAAACCAAGTTACATTTTAAGCAAAGCTTTTAACAGGCACTTATATATAGCCTTAAGATTATTTTAAGTTAAAATGTTAAATATAGGGAAATTGAAGCTGTTTAAAACCTTTTAGTCCAAATGAAACAAAATGGAAAGAAATGTAACAATTACTTACAGTAATTAAGATGCTAATACTAATAATTATGGGCTCTCTTTTTAGTTTCTGGCAACGAATGTTTTTTGTAGACATATTAAAGAGAAACAGTATGATCTGTGGACACCTAAAAAGTACTAAACAAGAAGTACACAACAACCTAGATGAGCCAACTTTTAAAAATTGAAAGATAATAATGTTGAACACATTCTCATGCCAAAAACTTGGGAAAGCATTAATACTGCCAAGTACAGTGGAAATTAAAATATTTTAGCTACCTCGCCGCTTTTTTAAAAAATCAGGGGCCCAAATGGTCTACTGAACTGCACTATTCCAACATTTTCTCTTTATTTAGGTACAAATCAAATAATTGTTGACATTTGACCAGTTTTGCTTATTAAATTTAAACTTTATTCTGGGATAACTGTAGACTCACAGTTTTACCTTTTTACATTAGAGCTACATAATGGTAAATACAATTCTCAAAAAAAACTATACTGGTTAAAATGTAATACTTCCATATCAAATTGTCAAAAGCTTAAAAAGAAACAGCCCAATCTATTTTTTTCCTCAAGAAAAAAAAAGAACACATATTTCATGATGAGAATTAGAGAAAAAAGCTAGGTAGGTATAAAGAAAATAATGAAGATGTAATCCTACTACTTTTTAGTGTTTCCACCTAGGTTTTTTGTCTTATTTTTTTCTTTGAGTGTTGGGATAGGGTTATAGGGGGTTGTGGTGGTGATAAGCCCACTTAAAAAAATACAAATAACCTTCATTCAAGAATAAACTGTATGTTAAGGACCTGTTAATCAACAACACCAATGCTCAGGAGATGCATAGTCTGATAAAAATATCATCTAATCTAAGAAGAGCTCTGGGTAGTAAGAACATAGTTCCCACCTCACATACATCATGATATAGGTGCTCAAGATCCAAGCTGGCATCCACAGGAAAGGGATAATCAAAGCTACTGTGTAGATGAGAGGCCTTTAAGGAGGGGGAGCAGTGAGTAATGGCAGCATTATCAGGATGGCACCCGGAAAGGTGTGCCTTTCCTATTTTCTCAAGGAACCAATGTTTTCTTAGAGTAGGCTGTCAAAGTCAAGTTCCCTTAGTACCAATTTAGAAAGAAAACTTCTTTGGCTGCTTATATGTTAGTGTAACTATGTTTTCATTAGACCTCAGTTATCATTATTATAATAAATCCCACATTTTCAAAAAGTAGAAAAAGCAAGATATACATACAGTCAAAAGCATCAATGGGCTATACTGCTAAGTGTAATAGATGAAGCTTTCAGTTCTTCTCTTATTACAAACACCCTTGGCAGTGAGCTAGAGAAACAGTGAAAATGCTTTTGAAAATTCCAAAAGGACAAAATTTTATAGGACAATGTTAATGGAAACTTTACGTTCCATTTAGAAATCTAAGTTTTCCTTGAAAAGCCTAACTCCACATTGTAGAGTCTTAAAACCTACGGCTATAGTTCTTCCCTTTCACATACACGTCCTACAGCATTTGAAAGGCTCTACCCATTCAAGTTCATGTGTCATGACAAAATGTCATCTTACTGCAGGGGCTTTATTTCTTCATATGTTAGTGTTCTATGCCTTGGGGTCAGAAGTAGGCATTTAACAGTTTCTGACTGATTAGGTCTAGGAATGCCTATATGAGTTACATAACTTTAAGGCAGAGACAGACTGTCCATAGTACAAAGTATTATTTGCCACTCAACAAGGTCTTTAGAATAATAATGACCTGGGCTTTTAAAAAATACTTTGAAATGAAGTATTCTTAAAGAGAAACCCTTCTATGGGAAACAAAAAAAAAGCAAAGTTCTTTGTGTAGCCAAAAGAACATGCCCAAACAAAAACCCCCACAATTTACCTCGATAGTAGGCCTTTGTTATTGCATCAAATTCCTCTTGACCTGCCGTATCCCATAACATTAGTCTGACATCTTCATCATTAACTCTGAAACGAGATGAATTTATTTCATATGTATTTAGTAATAAAGCTTTGTGTATACTTTTATTCTTCAGACTTGGAAGTATTAAAACTACATTGCTGGTTTCATTCTGAAAAACAGTACTTTTAAATGTTGATACCATTACTAACACTGAAAATGAAGGGTGAAAGACATTCCCTCAAAACCGTAACTTAACACATGATTTGGATTTACCTATCATATTTCTTCCCTCTGAGACTAGCAGTGTTGGGAAAGGAGAACTCCCCAGGTCAGTGCTTGCTCTCTTCTAGCCACACCCTTCTAATGGGTTCCAGTGCACAAGTAATAGAACAAGAAGAAGAAAGGAAAGGAAGTAGCTACCTGCTTGGTAGCCCTTTATAACTTATACTTACTAAATTACTTACTTATTTTGTCACACAGTCCATTGTCTTTTTCGTGATAGTTGTGTTCTGTAAAGTCACTGCAAAGGCTGATTAGCAAATACAGAGCCATTGCTCCTAGGGGAATACAGGGTCAGGTTCCTGTGTGTGAGCCCCTGGTTACATTTTCATTAACTAATCAATACATAACTTTGCTTTTTTGTGTGGTTCTGTTTAAAGATACCTTATTTAATACATATAAATTCAGTAGCACTTACCTCGAGGCTGAGAGCGCTCTCATGCCTGACTGAAGCTTATCTAACACATATTCTCTCTGTAAGGCATGTCAGTCTTCCTGCACTTAGGAACACTAGACAGCACTTCAACGCTGTGCTTTGGGGCTGTGTTAAATAGCAAAATCACCAACAGAAAGCACAATAGACATGAAAAGGACACTTGTTCATGGTATGAGAGATGAAAGATGAAGGAAGAGCGCCCCCTTGTTTGACCTAAGTGGGGAATGTGCACGCAGATAGCAAAGTTTTTTGCTGCTCTGTGCTTGTCCACCAGTAAAGCACTGGGAGTATTGACTCTGGGGTTACAAATACATTTTAGCAAGTAGGTGAATTTGCAAATAAATAATTACAAGTAATGAGGATCAACTGTATCCTTAAAATATTAGTATGCTTCAGATAACAAATAAGAAAAATAAACATCATGAAGACTTAAAATGGATCCTCTTAAAATAACAGAAAGGAAGCAAGTACAGAAGTATTTTAAAAAGGGTAATAGAATACAGACTAGAAATTCAAAAGTCTTTAAAATAACACCATCATCTTGGATGCTAATTATCTGGGCTGGTTAAGTCAGATTTGTTTAATGTTACTTATTTCTATAATACATTTCAGTTGGTCTCCTATAATTTAAAATATCATTAAGAATTTTCAGAACTAATGACCAAAAAATGTTACTTTGATGTGTTTTAGAATCTACTTGGATTCCCTGAAGATGTTCTTTTCATAGGAGTATTTAATCCTCCCAAATCTGCCTTCTCATATTTCCTTAAAGTAAAAACAAGTTATTAATCATCTAACTTCTATATATTCTTGCCCAGTTTTAAAAAGAGAAGAGACATTCTAAACAAAAGGATCCCATTACATATATGATAGAAAATATCATGACAGGTAATTTTCCTTCCAAACAAAATATATGGGCATACTTGTTTTATTGTACTTCACAGATGTTGCTTTTTTTTTTCTTTCTACAAACTGAAGGTTTGTGGCTACCCTGTGTTGAGCAAGTCTATCAGCGCCATTTTTCTAATATTTGCTCACTTCGTGTCTCTGTGTTACATCTTGGTAATTTTCACAATATTTCAAACTTTTTCATTATTACTATATTTGTTATGGTGATCTGTGACCAGCAATCTTTGATGTTACAACTATTTTAATTTTTGGGGGGGTGGTGCCATCAACTGCACCATATAATAAGGCAGACTTGATGTTGTGTGTGTTCTGAGTGAGCTCCACTGACCAGCTGTTCCCAAGTCTCTCCCCCTCGCCTCAGGCCTCCCTATTCTCTGAGTCAGAACAATATTGCATTAGGCCAATCAATAACCCTACAAATGGCCTCTAAATATTCAAGTGCAAAGATGAGTTGTACATTTCTCACTTTAAATCAAAACCCACAAACAATCAAGCTTAGTGAGACTGGCACACTGAAAGTCAAGCTAGGCTGAAGCCAGGCCTCTTACAAATAGTTAGCTAGGCTGTGAAAGCAAAGGAGAAGTTCTTGAAGGAAATTACAGTGCTCCTCCACGGAACACATGAATGGTAAGCAAGCAGTACAGCCTCACTGCTGATATGGACAAAGTTTTGTGGTCTGGATAGAAGATCAAACCAGCCATAACATTCCCTTCAGCCAAAGCTGACTCAAGAGTGAGGCCCTACCACTCTTCAATCCTCTGAAGGGACCTGGAGAACCTGCAGAAGAAAATTTTGAAGCTAGTAGAGGTGGGTTCATGAAGTTGAAGGAAAGACGCTGTTTCCATAAAATAAATATACAAGATGAAGCAGCAAGTGCTGATGGAGAAGCTGCAAGTGATCCAGAAAACCTAGCTAAGGTAACGAATGAAGGTGGCCACACTTCAACAGATACTCAGTGCAGACAAAACAGCCTTCCATTGGAAGATGTCATTTAGGACTTTCAAAGCTAGAGAGAAGTCAGTGCCTGGCTTCAAAGCTTCAAGAGACAGGCTGATTCTCTTATTAATTAATTAATGAAGCTGGTGACTTTAAGTTGAAGCCCATGCTCATTTACTATTCCAAAACTGTGGGCCCTTAAGAATTATGCTAAATCTACTCTGCCTGTGCTCTAAAATGGAACAACAAAGCTTGGATGACAACACATCTGTTTATACATGGTTTACTGAGCATTTTAAGGTCACTGCTCAGAAAAAAAGATTCCTTTCAATACGTTACTGCTCACTGACAAGGCACCTGGTCACCTAAGAGCTCTGATGGAGATGGACAATGAGACTCATGTTGTTTTCATGCCTGCTAACACGACATACATTCTGTAGCTCATGGATCAAGGAATAAATTTGACTCTCAAGTGTAATTATTGAAGAAATACATTGTGTAAGGCTACAGCTGCCAAAGACAGTGATTCCTCTGATGGATCTAGGCAAAGTAAACTAAAAACTTTCTGGGAAGGATACACTATTCTAAATGCCATTAAGAACATTCGTGAGTCATGGAAAGAAGTCAAAGTATCAACATAAACAGGAATTTGGAAGAAGTTGATTCCAACCCTCATGGATGACTTTAAGGGCTTGAAGACTTCAGTGGAAGAAGTTAACTGCAGATAGGGTGGAAACAGCAAGAGAACTAGAATCTAGAATTAGTAGTGGAGCTTGAAGATGTGACAGAATTGCTGCAGTCTCGTAAGACTTCAACAGATGAGGAGCTGCTTCTTACGGATGAGCAAAGAAAGTAGTTTGCTGAGATGGAGTCTGTTCCTATGAAGATTCTTGAAATGACAACAAAGGATTTAGAATATTACATCAACTTAGTTGATAAGCAGTAGCAGGGTTTGAAAGGCTTGACTCCAAGTATGAAAGAAGTTCTGTGGGTAAAATACTATTAAACAGCATTGCATGATACAGAGAAATTGTTCATGAAGAGTCGACTGATGTGGCAAACTTCATTGTTGTCTTATTTTAAGAAACTGCCACAGCCATCCCACCCTTCAGCAACCATTACCTTGATCAGTCAGCAGCCATCAACAGTGAGGTAAGACACCTCTACCAGCAAAAAGATTATGATTCCCTGAAAGCTCAGATGACAGCATTTTTTAGCAATACAGTATTTTTTAGTTAAGGTATGTACATTGTTTTTTTTAGACACAATGCTATTCCACACTTAAGAGACTACAGTATAGTGTAAGCATAACTTATAAATGCACTTGCAAACCAAACAATTCACCTGACTTGCTCAATTGCAGTATCCACTTAACTGCATATCTCCGAGGTATGCCTGTAGTGGACGGAAATCCTGAGTCAAGCATCAGTTTCTGTGGAAGAAATGCCCAAGATGCCATCAATATGAAACAGATATAAGATAGAAAAAGGCAGGGGGTGGGGTGGATGCAAAGGAGTAGGAAAAAAAGAAAGAAAATGAGAGAGGAAGGGAAAAGAAATGAAAGGCGGAAAAAGACAGAATAAATAAACAAACAGGAATGAGTAACAGAAAACCCCCAACTGTTCTCATAAGCCACTGCCCTAGATGCCTAACCTTGGACTCTACTATAATTAGTTACTATTATTCTGATGAAAGTCTGGATACAGTTCATATATGAAAACAGAGGGGAAAATGGCCAAGTACATACTGGATTTGTCGCTCCAAAAAATCAACTCCGATGGTTTTCTTGTAGTCTTTTGTAAAAATGCCTTTGCAGTATCGCTGAATCATACTTGATTTTCCAACTGCTCCGTTCCCTACAACCACCATCTTGATGGCCACTTCCATATCTTCCTCCAACATTTTTGGAGTTGAAAAGGTTTCTGTACCAAATTTAATTCCAGGTGATCAGATCTTCCCTCTTAAATCTGTGGTTTAAAATGAAATTATTTTTTTCATGACACAAAAACTGTACAAAACGAACTAAGTTATAATTGTTTTATCAAGAAATAATTACATTGCATTACAAGAATTTGTTTCCCCCTTCCCACCCTGTTTAGATAATGACATTCTTCAACAGGAGGAATAACGTCATTCATTTCTGAATCCTTGTCAATAGCACAATGTAATGCCATCCAGGTATCAGTCAACACCTAGATTTCGTGGTTCTGCCTTTCATGGACACTAAGACTATGGGTGTTAGAGTTGAGGTTTGAAGTTGCCATTTACTAGTTTCTCAGTGAAGTTAATGCTTGAACTCTTTAGGCTTCAGTTTCCTGAGGATATTTACCTCATTGGATTGTTAATAAATGATACATATAAAGCACTCAGCGTAGTGAAAGTTAAGCACTCAAAGAATGGTAGTTTTATAAAACATAAATCCTCCACAGTCACCACCAAATGGGCAACAAATACAAAATCTATGGAAACTGCTTTTCAACCTCACAGGCAATAATTAATGTCCTTAGAAAAACACCTCAAAGAAAAGTCTTACATAGTAACATAAAACTGTGTGACAACATTGGGCTCTTAGTTACAGTGCTCTAGTGTTCTGGTTACAATGAATCCTTTAAAAATAATCTTATGCCATACATTCTTTGATGTCAGACTAGTTATAGTTCCTCATATAATAAAAGTAATGGAATGTGTACTGCTTGCATTTTAGATGGAAAAGAACAGAACGTAAATTTCTCTAATTTCTTCTTAAAATTACTAGTTAATTTCCTTCCTACCTAGCTATTATAGTCCAACTACTTTAACTGAAAAATTTTTCTGTACAATCACCACATAAAACAAGTCTCAAATGTGAAGAACATTCCTTTCTTTTCCCCTCAAGAAGTCTCAGTAATTGTCCCTAGTGCTTCACAAACTTGCATGATCCAGGAATCACCTAGGAGCACTTGCTGAAGCCTAAGATCCAGGTCTCCATCTCAGTGATTAAAAAAACCAAACCAAAACAAAACAAAAACTTAAAAAATAATCAAACAAAAGAAAGAACATGGTTGAAGAAAAAAAAAAAAGAGTAAATAAAGTAAGACTTCTCTTGAGTGTTCTCAATTATGTTTTCAAAGTTGAAACAAAAATTATGACACTGTCCCATGTGGTTATATATGTAGAGAAAATATTTAAGACAATTTAAAATGGGAGAGAATAAAGGAAATATAAAGAGAGGTAAGATTTTTATACTTCTCTTCAACTGGGGAGGTGTCTATTGACAGCAACAGACTGTGATAAATTAGATAAACAGAGCAACCACTAAAATAGTTATGTAAAGAGATACTCAAAAACACTACAGATAAAACAATAAAATTCTAAAAACACAATAAAACTATATTAGAATTTAATTGATATTTATATTGCTGTCCATACAACAGCAGAATATACTTTTTTTCAAGCACTCACTGGACATAGAACATATTCTAGTTCATAAAACAAACCTCAACAAAATTAAAATAATGGGACCACAATGGAATCAAACTAGAAATCAATAACAGAAAGATAACAGGAAAATCGCCAAATATTTGGGGAATTCTAAGCAATCCACAGACTTCTAAGCAATCCACAGGCCAAAGAAGCAGCTTAAGAGAACTTTAATAAAAATAATTGAATGAAAATGAAAATACAGCATCCCAAATTTGAGGGACACAGCTAATGTAGTGCTGATGGATAATATACAGCACTAAATGCTTACCTTAGAGAGTAAGTCACAAATTGATAATATAAGCTCTCACCTTAAGAAACTAAAGATGAGCAAAATAAACCCAAAGCAAGCAAAAGGATGTAAATAGTAAAGATAACAGAAAACAATGAAATTGAAAACAGAAAAATAGAGAAAATTAATGAGACAACAAGCTGTTTTTTGAAAGTTCAGTAAAATTAACAAACAGAAAAAAGAGAGAAGACACACATTACCAGTATCGGCAATGAAATAGGGGAAATCACTATGCACTCTGTGGACTCAAAGGATAACATAACAAGTGACTCTACATACATAAATTTGATAGCTTAGATGAAATGAACTAATTTCTTAAAAAACATTAACCACCACAACTCACCCAATATGAAATACATAATTTGAACAGCCCTATAAGAATTAAGGAAATTTAATTCGTAACTTAAAAAACTCAAAAAGAAATCTCCACGCTCAACTGATTTCACTGAATAATCCTACCCAATTTTTCAAGAACAAGGCTGTACAGTCTTTTCCAGAATATAGAAGAGGAACAAACAATCCCCGTTATTTAGATACAAACACCACATAAAAACAGTACAAAAAAAAATTAGGACAAATATCTCCTCATGAATATGGACACAAAAATCCTCAACAAGATATTTGTAAACTGAATCCAGCAATATATAAAAAGAATAGCCAGAAGCAAGTGGGCTTTACTCTGGGAATGTAAGGCTGGTTCGATACTCAAAATCAATCAAAGTAATCCACTATATTAACAGAGTAAAAAAGGAAAACCACATCACCATATCAATTGATTAAGAGGAAATATGTGACAAAATTTAACATCCATTTGTGAGAAGAAACTAAGCAAACTAGAAACAGAACAGGACTTACTCAGAAACCTTTCAGCTAACATTTTTAAATCTGAAAGACTACTTGCTTTCCCCCATAGATTGAGAACAAGGGTAAGGATGTCCACTCTCATTCGTCCTATTCAACATACATTAAGTCCTAGCCAGGGCAAAAGGCAACAAAAATAAATAAAACATCCATTCACAAATGATACAACTGTCTATATAGAAAACTATAAGGAATCAAACAAAAATCCTGCAACTAATAAGTTTAGCAAGGACACAATATAAGAGCAACACACAATACTCAAATGTATTTCTATATCTTAATAATGTACAGTTTGAAATGAAACATTTGAGTTCCCCAAAAAAGTATAAATCCAAGAGTTTTTAAATGACATTTAGGAGTTCCCCAAAAAAGTATAAATCCAATAAAACATGTACAGGATCTGTATGCTGAAAACTATAAAACACTAATGAAACACAGAAGTAAAAAAATGTAAAGATATCATGTTCACAGATTGAAAGACTCAGAAAGTAAAAATAACATTTCTCCCCAAATTAATCTATGGTTTAATGCAATTCCAGAGAACTAGCAGGATTTTTTGTAGTTAGAGACAAGCTGATTTTATAATTTATATAGAAAAACAAAGGAACTAGAATACCTAAAACACTGGAAAAGAATAAAACTGGAGGAAATCATACTGCCCAATTTTAAGACACCATAAAGCTACATTAATCAAGAAGATATGATACTAGCAAAGAGAAAGATAGATAAAAATCAATGGAACAGGATAGCATGAGGTTTTTGGTGGGTGATGAAAACTGCTCTACATCCTAATTGTTCTGATGGTGACATGAATCTAAAACTCAAACTCTACACCCCCCCAAAAGTCAATTTTACTGAGTGATAATTTTAAAAATAATACAATTTGAAGGAAAAAAAATGGAATTAGATTTTAACATAGGCAATCTGCCTCTTGTGATTATCAGCCACTTCTACTCTATAGACTTAAAGCACTGATTCTCAAAACAAGTAAGTTCCTGAAAAATACGCATAATTCTGAGTACAAGAGCCTGACAGTAATCCTGTACGTACTTTCCTCTAAATTGAATTTTAAAGATTTTTCCAACCAATGCAGGGTAGTAAATTGGAAAAGGGAAGGATGAGTTAACTGACCGAAAGGGTGGGATTTCATCAAAGCCCGTACTTAAGTACAGGTATGATTATATTTATAAAATACTGAAAAAATTCTTGGGTTCAGTGAAATTTCCTTGCTGTAAGATGTCAGGAGTTATATAAAACCTAGAGAAGAAAATGACCCTTTCCAGGCTCTACTGCCGCCTGACAGTGGAGTTTCTGCTCCCACACACCCTCGGGTTCGCCTGCCTGGGACCTGCCGTGGCTCCGAAGGCTCCGCGGCTGCCGAAGTCAATGATGCTGCAGTTGGCTCATGCATAGTCCAGGAGCCTCAGGGCGAGAAACCAGGGGAGGGTGGGGCCGCGGACGGGCAGGGGGCCCCCGCAGGCAGAAGGGGGCTCTGAAAGGCGGCGGAGTTTGGGACCTTCTTCCCCATTAAACTGAGCGCGGGCTGTGCCAGCCCCTGGCCGCGGTCTCCCGTCTTCGGAGCCGCCCCGACCCCCACCGGGGGCTGGGGGAAGTCAAGGAGCCGTCGGTAGCCAGGCTGGAGGCGCGGCGCCTCGCCCCCTCACACCGCGCTCCTTCCCGCCCTGGGGCCAGTCCAGGGACCCCCCCAACCACCACGGGGGCACCTCCGTGGGCCGGGCGGGCCCCGCAGCCCACCTCCTCCAGCTGCAGCCTGGGCGCCGTGCTCCGAGGCGGGGGAGCAGCGCCCGGCGGCCCGGCCGGGGCTGGGAGCTGGGCCTGGAGGTCTCTGCGCCCCGGTCTCCGGGGCCAGGCGCAGCGCAGGACCGCGGGCAGAGGCGGGTCTATCCGCTGCGGAGCCGGGAGCCCCCGGGTGGCGGAGCGCAGGGCCGCCGCCCCGGGAGCGAGCCGCTACTCACCGTCCCCAGCCGGCCGCGGACCCGCCGCCAGGCGCCGCCGGCTCCTCCTGGCCGCGGCGCAATCGCCACCGCCGCCGTCTCCGCCACCTCCTGGCGGGGCCGCCCGCCTGGATCGCGGCCTTTTTCTCTCTCTTAAGAATGACTACGATTTTTTAAGTGAACTTTATTGGCAGCCAAGTTTCAGAACAAGCATCTCAGCAACCGCTCCGCCGAGGACAGCAGGGCTCGGAAACCTCTACTCCTCTCACCCGCGGGCCCGCCGCGCTGAGGAGCATGCGCCGGGCTGGGTCTGCGCATGCTCCGCGCCGCCCGGCGCCCGCCCGCCGCCTCCGGGTCCCGGCTGGTTGCTGAGAGGCGGCCGCTCTGAGATGCCGGCGCCCCCCAGGGACCCGGGTGTACGGCGGCGGGACCAGCTGCCAGCAGGAGCTCCCAGGGCGTGGACTACAGCGCAAAGACTGACCGAGGAAATCTGCGTAAGTTACACAGCGCTCAGACTTCCAGAATACTCCCAGGATTCGGCCCGCCCTGGGCGCACACCTCATTTTCTTGACCAGACCTAGTGGCGGCGGAGTGAGCAAAACTGTCCAGCGAAGTCGAAAACTCACTGGCAGTCTGCAGTTTGTGACTGGACAAGGTAGAAGCCTGACATGGTTACTAATTGGGAGAACCAAACCAAACACTAAAGGAGTCCCCCCAAAAGCAATCTAAACTTTGCCTCAGTTTTTATATTTCAAAATAGAATAGAATAGGAAAGGAAAATACCAAATGTTGGCGAGGATGTGGAGTAACAGAATCCTACCCTGTTGCTGGAATGTAAATTGTAACAACTTTAAAAAACAGTTTGGATTATCTAGGAAAGGAGCATACCCTGATCCAGCAGTTCCACGTGTGTTTATGCAGCCAACAGAAATGGGTGCTTATGGTGCATCGACAAGCAGGTATCGGAATGTTCACTGCTGCTTCTGTTTTGAGAGCCCGTAAATGGAGATAACTCAAAAGACCAGCAGAATAAAGTAATGAATTCGCACAGTGTTCATATGATGGAACACTAGGCAGCAATGAGAATAATAATCTGCTCCCACAAGCAACAAATAGATGAAATGCAGAAAGGTAAAGTTGAGCATTAAAAAAATCAGACACAAAAGTACATACTGAATAAGTCCATTGCTCTAAAGCACAAAAACAGGAAAAGTAATCTGCTAAAAGTTAAAATACTGGGTACCTTGGCAGGCAGGGGGTAGACTGATTAGGAGAGGGGCTTCCGAGGTCCTGGTAAGGCTGTCTCTGCTGATCTTGGCTCTAGTAACGCATGTGTGACCATTTGTGAAAATTCACCAAACTGTACTCTTACGAACTTTTTTTCTGAATGTTAATTATACTTCACTTGTAGTAATTAATTTTATTGAGGTACATAGAATAAAATGCACAAATCTTAGTGTACTGCCTGGTGAATTTTGGCATGTGTATACATTCATGTAACCATCACCCAGATCAATATATTAAACACTCTCTTATTTTTCCCCCTTCACCTCTTTCACCTGTCCTCCCTCCTGCCATCTCTATGGCAACTACAAGTCTGTTCTCTGTGTCTAGGAGTCTGTTTCTATTTTATTTTTTCTTTTGTTTGTCAGATTCCACATTTATGTGAAATCATATGGTATTTTGTCTTTCTCTGACTTGTTTTACTTAGCATGATACCCTCTAGGTCTATCCATGTTATGAATAGAAAATTTCATTTTTTTAATGACTGAGTCATGTTCCATTATGTATATGTACATCTACTTTATTCATTTACTGATGGACATTTAAGTTGCTTCCATATTTTGGCCATTTGAAAATAATGCTGTGATAAATATAGGAGTGCATATATCTTTTCCATACTGGTTTGTTTCCCTCAGGTAAATTCTCAGTAGTGAAATTGCTGGGTTAAGTCTTATTTCTATTTTTAAGTTTTTGAGAAACCTCCATACTACTTTCCATAGAGGCTGTACCAATTTGCAATCCCACCAGCAGTGTACAAGGGTTCTTTTTTCTTCAGATCCTTGTCAACACTTGGTATTTCTTGTCTTGTTGATATTAGCCACTCTGACTAGGGTGAGGTGATACCTCATTGTGGTTTTGATTTGCATTTCCCTGATGATTTGTGATACTGACCATCTTTTTATGTGCCTGTTGGTCATTTGTATGTCTTCTTTAGAATAATGTCTATTTGCATATGCAATAATTTTTAAAATTTAAAGCTTATAAATTGTTTTATATACAATTGTGATATTGTTTAGTAAATGCAAACAATTATTTGCAAGAAACTGAATGTCAAGTACCCAACAGATTTATCGTGAGTTTGGTTGATAGCGTCTCTTAAATTTGAGTAATGTACTAACCCCTTTAAAAGAAAAGAAAGAAAAAACCTGATTAAGAAATGGCAAACTACTTCAATAGACATTTCTCCAAAGAAGATATTCAAATGGCTAATTAGTACATGAAAAGAGACTCAGTATCATTAATAAATACAGATCAAAACCACAATGAGATACTACTTTACACCCATTAGGATGGCTATTATGAAATAAACAAAAACCAGAAAATAAACAAGTGTTGGCACTAATGTTGAGAAATTGTGCACTGCTGATAGGAATGTAAAGTGGTACAGCCACTCTGTAAAACATTATGGCAGTTCCTCAAAAAATTAAAAATAGAATTATCATGTGATCCAGCAATTCCATTTCTGAGTATGTACTCAAAATAATTGAAAGCAAGGACTCAAACAAATATTTGTACAGCCATTATGATTGCAACATTATTCACAATAGCCAAAAGGTGGAAGCAACCCAAGTGTCCATCAACAGATGAATTGATAAACAAAATGTCATATATACATAGAATGGAATATTATTCAGTCTTAAAGAGGAAGGAAATTCTGACACATGCTACACCATGGATGAACCTTGAAGATATTATGTTGAGTGAAATAAGCCTTTCACAGTAGGACAAATAATGTATGATTCCACTTCTATGAGGTACCAAAAGTAGTCAAGTTCACAGAGATAAAAATGGTGATTACCAGAAAGCAGAGATGGGGAGTTAGTATTTACTGGGTACAGTTTCAGTTTTGCAAGATGAAAAAAGTTCTGTTGTTGGATGGTTGTAATGGTTACATAACAGTATGAATGCACTCAATTCATATGAACTGTGCACTTAAAAATTGTCCATTTTATATTAAGTATATTTTACTGTAATTTTTTTAATGAGATAAAAAGAAAATCCTAGTGGATGTCAGAGAATAAATCTGAGGATTCAAATTTGAGAAGATATTCTTGAAGGGAACCCTCCAAAATTACTACTTTTCTCCCCAAACCCCTTTCCATTTCCATGGGATTGTTGGACCTTCTCAGTACAATTAAGTCAGTCTTTTATGTGATTCAAAGCTGTATCCAAGCACACAGCAGAGATTCTAATGCTCGCATCAGTGAGATAATAAAAACCTACATGGAAACTTCACTTTATTTATATGAAGTATAGTTGATATGCAATATTATATTAGTTTCAGGTGTGCAACATTGAGATTTGACAGTTTTATACATTAAGAAATGCTCACCCTGATTAAGTGTAGTTACCATCTGTCACCACACAAAGTTATTAAAATGTTATTGACTGTATTCCCTATGCTGTACATTTCATTACCCTGGCTTATTTATTTTATAATTGGAAGTTTTTATCTCTTTTCCCCTACACCTATTTCATCCATCCTCCTCAAACCATTCCCTTATGGCAGTCACCTGTTTGTTCTCTGTATTTACGAATCTGTTTCTTTACATTTTTTAGATTCCACTTGCCCTTGAAATCACATGGTATTTGTCTTTCTGTTATTCCACTTAGCATAATATCCTGTAGGTCCACCCATGTTGTCACATAAAGCAAGACTGCATTCTTTTTTATGCTTGAGTAATATTCTGTTGTATATATACACTACATTTTCACACATCACCTAACATATAGTTAGGTTGCTTCCATATCTTGGATTTTGTAAGTAATGCTGCAGTAAACATAGGGGTGCATGAATCTTTTCAAATTACTGTTTTTGTTTTCTTCAGGTAAATACCCAGACAGAATTATGGTGTTGTATGGTATTTCTATTTTTAACTTTTTGAGGAACTTCCATACCACTTTCCATCTTGGTTGTATCAATTTACATTCCCACCAACAGTGTACAAGGGTTCCTTTTTCTCCAAATCCTTTGCAACATTTGCTATTTTCTTGTCTTTTTGATACTAGCCATTCTGACTGGTGTAAGGTAATATCTCATTGCAGTTTTGAATTTGCATATCCCTAACAAGTAGTGATGTTGAGCATCTTTTCATGTGTCCTTCTTTGGAAGGACATACCTTTCATCTGTATGCCTTCTTTGGAAAAATGTCTGTTCAGGTCCTGACCACTTTTAAAATCAGATTATTTGTTTTTGATGTTGAGTTGTAGGAGTTCTTTATGTATTTTGGATATAACACCTTATTGGATATATCATTTGCAAATATATCCTCCCATACAGTAGGTTTCCTTTTTTGTTTTGTTTTGGGGTATTTTTGGTGGTTTTCTTTTCTGTGAAGAATGTTTTTAGTTTGATATAGTCCCATTTGTTCATTTTTGCTTTCATGTCCCTTTCCTGGGGAGATATAACCAGAAAAAAATTGCTAATGCCAATGTTCAAAAGTTTACTGCCTATGTTTTCTTTTAGGAGTTTTATGTTTTCAGGTCTTACATTTAGGTTTTTAATCCATTTTGAGTATATTTTTGTGTCTAATGTAAGATAGTGGTTCAGTTTCACTCTTTTCCATTTGTCTGTCCAGTTTTTACAGCATTTATTAAAGAGACTGTCTTTCCCCATTGTATATTCTTGCATATTTTGTCATTGAGTAATTGATCAAATGGTTGTAGATTTATTTCTGGGCTCTCTGTTCTGTTCCATTGATCTGTTGGTCTGTTTTATGCCACTACCACACTGTTTTGATTGTTGTAGCTTTGTAGTATAGTCTGAAACTAAGGCTTGTGATACCTCCAGCTTTTTTCTTCTTTATCAAGATTGCTTTGGCAACTTGGGATTTTTTTTTGTGGTTTGATACAAATTTTAGGATTCTTTGTTATAGTTCAGTAAAAATGCCATGGTGTTTCAATGGAGATTGCACTGAATTTATAGATTATTTAGGATAAGTGTGAACATTTTAGCAAGATTAGTTCTTCCAGTCCATGACATGGAATATCTTTCCATTTATTTGTGTTGTCTTCAGTTTCTTTCATGAATGTCTTATAGTTTCCATAGTGCAGATCTTTCACTTCCTTGTTTAGATTTATTCCTAGGTACTTTATTCTTTCTGATGCAGTTGTAAATGGAATTGTTTTCTTAATTTTCTTTCTGCTACTTTGTTATGAGTATATAGGAACACAATGGATTTCTGTATATTTATTTTGTATACTGCAACTTTATTGAATTCATTCATTATTTGTAATAGGTTTTGGTGGAGTCCCTAGGGTGTTCTATATGGTATTGTGTCATCTACTGACATGTAAATAGTGACAATTTTACTTTTTTCTTACTAATTTGGATGACTTTATTTCTTTTTCTTGTCTGATTGCTGTGGCTTGGACTTCCAGTACTATGTTGAATAAAAGTAGTAAGAATGGGCATCCTTGTCTTAGAGGAAAGCTTTCAGCTTCCCATCATTGAGTATGATGTTAGCTATGCATTTGTCATATGCTCTTTTTTTTTTTTTTTTTTTAATAATTATTTTTTATTGAAGGGTAGTTGACACACAGTATTACATTACATGAGTTTCAACTGTACAACACAGTGGTAGAACATTTATATACATAATTCTAGGTTCCAGCTATCACCCTACCAGGCTGTTACAATATCTTGACTATATTCCTTATGCTATACCTTACATCCCGGTTACTAATTTATTTTACCATTGGAAGTCTGTCCTTTTTTTTTTTTTTTTTTTTTTTTTTTTGTGAGGGCATCTCTCATATTTATTGATCAAATGGTTGTTAACGACAATAAAATTCTGTATAGGGGAGTCAATGCTCAATGCACAATCATTATTCCACCCCAAGCCTAATTTTTGTCAGTCTCCAATCTTCTGAGGCATAACAAACAAGTTTTTACATGTAGAACAAATTCTTATATAATGAATAAGTTACATAGTGAACAGTACAAGGGCAGTCATCACAGAAACTTTCGGTTTTGCTCATGCATTATGAACTATAAACAGTCAGTTCAAATATGAATACTCATTTGGTTTTTATACTTGATTTATATGTGGATACCACATTTCTCTCTTTATTATTATTATTTTTAATAAAATGCTGAAGTGGTAGGTAGATACAAGATAAAGGTAGAAAACATAGTTTAGTGTTGTAAGAGAGCACATGTAGATGATCAGGTGTGTGCCTGTAGACTATGTGTTAATCCAAGCTAGACCAGGGCAATAAAACATCCACGTATGCAGAAGATTTCTCTCAGAACGGGGGGGTGAGGTTCTAAGCCTCACCTCTGTTGATCCCCAATTTCTCACCTGATGGCCTCCCTGCGACTGTGCCTGTCTTAGGTTGTTCCTCCCTTGAGGAATCTTACCCGTCTCTGGCTAACCAGTCATCTTCCGGGGCAATACAGGGAAATGTGAAGTTGGTAAGTGAGAGAGAAGCCTTATTGTTTGAAAAAGTTAGCTTTTTACTTCTTTGCATATTTATGCCCTGTGGCTTCTATGCCCAGCATTTGTCTTGAGGTATCTTTACCACTTGGAAGAATTATGATACTCGGTAAATTTGATATGAGGCACGAATTCTATTTAAGGGTTGTAATTAGGAAGGAAGAAGAAAAGCTATAGAAGTAGCAGGCGGAAGAAAACATGGGAAGATTGATTATTTCTTTGATATATCTTCTTGTAGAGTAACTTCAGCATGTATAGGTTTTAAGCTACTACTTAAATTGCACACACACATTAACATAATAGGAGTATAGTTACATAACCAAAGCATATCTGTAATTACCAGCCATCTGCAGTGAAACCAAGAAAACCAGTTAGGCACCTTAGGCATTTGTGAAAACTTATCTATGATATGGTGGATATTGTCCAAATGAACTTGAACAGTCTGAGAGAAATCAGACAAATTAAAACAACCCATTCCTGGGGACTGTTCACATGCCATATGTTCTTTTAACAGTAAATAGTTTGTAGTTGTAAGACTTTGGAGCGCTACAATTTGCACTTCTCCAAATTCTTGGTTGAGTTCCAACAGTATAGATCCAGTCCAATTTTGTTGTTTTACTGTATGCACAGGCCAGCTTAGATATCTCCTTCCTCATTCCCATGGCAGGTCCAGGAACTGGTGGGATGAGTGCATCTACAGCTGTAGCAGTGCGTGGATCTTTGTTGGGGTTTTTTGATGATCATCTTCTGGCATGAGTCTTCCAGAGGGTGCAGATGTTGGAAGTTCTTTTTCATATCGTATCTTAGTTCATTTTCGGGGTAGCCCAATTAGGCTTTGATCCTCTGTATAAACACAAACAGACCCTTTGCCTACACTTTTATATGCCCTTTATACCCTTGTGTAGAACTCGTTGGAGGTTACCACACAGGAACTGCCCTTTTTTTTTTTTTTTTTTTTTTTGCTATCAATAATCTACACTTACATGACGAATATTATGTTTACTAGGCTCTCCCCTATACCAGGTCTCCCCTATAAACCCTTTTACAGTCACTGTCCATCAGCATCGCAAAATGTTGTAGAATCACTACTTGCCTTCTCTGTGTTGTACAGCCCTCCCTTTTCTCCTACCCCCCCATGCATGTTAATCTTAATACCCCCCTACTTCTCCCCCCCTTATCCCTCCCTACCCACCCATCCTCCCCAGTCCCTTTCCCTTTGGTACCTGTTAGTCCATTCTTGAGTTCTGTGATTCTGCTGCTGTTTTGTTCCTTCAGTTTTTCCTTTGTTCTTATATTCCACAGATAAGTGAAATCATTTGGTATTTCTCTTTCTCCGCTTGGCTTGTTTCACTGAGCATAATACCCTCCAGCTCCATCCATGTTGCTGCAAATGATTGGATTTGCCCTTTTCTTATAGCTGAGTAGTATTCCATTGTGTATATGTACCACATCTTCTTTATCCATTCATCTATTGATGGACATTTAGGTTGCTTCCAATTCTTGGCTATTGTAAATAGTGCTGCAATAAACATAGGGGTGCATCTGTCTTTCTCAAACTTGATTGCTGCATTCTTAGGGTAAATTCCTAGGAGTGGAATTCCTGGGTCAAATGGTAAGTCTGTTTTGAGCATTTTGATGTACCTCCATACTGCTTTCCACAATGGTTGAACTAACTTACATTCCCACCAGCAGTGTAGGAGGGTTCCCCTTTCTCCACAGCCTCGCCAACACTTGTTGCTGTTTGTCCTCTGGATGGCAGCCATCCCCACCGGTGTGAGGTGATACCTCATTGTAGTTTTAATTTGCATTTCTCTGATAATTAGCGATGTGGAGCATCTTTTCATGTGTCCGTTGGCCATCTGTATTTCTTTTTTGGAGAACTGTCTGTTCAGCTCCTCTGCCCATTTTTTAATTGGGTTATTTGTTTTTTGTTTGTTGAGGCGTGAGAGCTCCTTATATATTCTGGACGTCAAGCCTTTATCGGATGTGTCATTTTCAAATATATTCTCCCATACTGTAGGGATCCTTCTTGTTCTAGTGATGGTGTCTTTTGCTGTACAGAAGCTTTTCAGCTTAATATAGTCCCACTTACTCATTTTTGCTGTTGTTTTCCTTGCCCGGGGAGATATGTTCAAGAAGAGGTCACTCATGTTTATGTCTAAGAGGTTTTCGCCTATGTTTTCTTCCAAGAGTTTAATGGTTTCATGGCTTACATTCAGTTCTTTGATCCATTTTGAGTTTACTTTTGTATATGGGGTTAGACAATGGTCCAGTTTCATTCTCCTACATGTAGCTGTCCAGTTTTGCCAGCACCACCTGTTGAAGAGACTGTCATTTCGCCATTGTATGTCCATGGCTCCTTTATCAAATATTAATTGACCATATATGTCTGGGTTAATGTCTGGATTCTCTAGTCTGTTCCATTGGTCTGTGGCTCTGCTCTTGTGCCAGTACCAAATTGTCTTGATTACTATGGCTTTATAGTAGAGCTTGAAGTTGGGGAGTGAGATCCCCCCTACTTTATTCTTCTTTCTCAGGATTGCTTTGGCTATTCGGGGTCTTTGGTGTTTCCATATGAATTTTTGAATTATTTGTTCCAGTTCATTGAAGAATGTTGCTGGTAGTTTCATAGGGATTGCATCAAATCTGTATATTGCTTTGGGCAGGATGGCCATTTTAACGATATTAATTCTTCCTAGCCACGATCATGGGATGAGTTTCCATCTGTTAGTGTCCCCTTTAATTTCTCTTAAGAGTGACTTGTAGTTTTCAGAGTATAAGTCTTTCACTTCTTTGGTTAGGTTTATTCCTAGGTATTTTATTTTTTTTGATGCAATTGTGAATGGAGTTGTTTTCCTGATTTCTCTCTCTGTTGGTTCATTGTTAGTATATAGGAAAGCCACAGATTTCTGTGTGTTGATTTTGTATCCTGCAACTTTGCTGTATTCCGATATCAGTTCTAGTAGTTTTGGGGTGGAGTCTTTAGGGTTTTTTATGTACAGTATCATGTCATCTGCAAAGAGTGACAGTTTAACTTCTTCTTTACCAATCTGGATTCCTTGTATTTCTTTATTTTGTCTGATTGCCGTGGCTAGGACCTCCAGTACTATGTTAAATAACAGTGGAGAGAGTGGGCATCCCTGTCTAGTTCCCGATCTCAGAGGAAATGCTTTCAGCTTCTCGCTGTTCAATATAATGTTGGCTGTGGGTTTATCATAGATGGCCTTTATTATGTTGAGGTACTTGCCCTCTATTCCCATTTTGCTGAGAGTTTTTAACATGAATGGATGTTGAACTTTGTCAAATGCTTTTTCAGCATCTATGGAGATGAACATGTGGTTTTTGTCTTTCTTTTTGTTGATGTGGTGGATGATGTTGATGGACTTTCGAATGTTGTACCATCCTTGCATCCCTGGAATGAATCCCACTTGGTCATGGTGTATGATCCTTTTGATGTATTTTTGAATTCGGTTTGCTAATATTTTGTTGAGTATTTTTGCGTCTACGTTCATCAGGGATATTGGTCTGTAGTTTTCTTTTTTGGTGGGGTCTTTGCCTGGTTTTGGTATTAGGGTTATGTTAGCTTCATAGAATGAGTTTGGGAGTATCCCCTCCTCCTCTATTTTTTGGAAAACTTTAAGGAGAATGGGTATTATGTCTTCCCTGTATGTCTGATAAAATTCCGAGGTAAATCCATCTGGCCCGGGGGTTTTGTTCTTTGGTAGTTTTTTGATTACCGCTTCAATTTCGTTGCTGGTAATTGGTTTGTTTAGATTTTCTGTTTCTTCCTGGGTCAATCTTGAAGGTTATGTTTTTCTAGGAAGTTGTCCATTTCTCCTAGGTTTCCCAGCTTGTTAGCATATAGGTTTTCATAGTATTCTCCAATAATTCTTTGCATTTCCGTGGGGTCCGTCGTGATTTTTCCTTTCTCGTTTCTGATACTGTTGATTTGTGTTGACTCTCTTTTCTTCTTAATAAGTCTGGCTAGAGGCTTATCTATTTTGTTTATTTTCTCGAAGAACCAGCTCTTGGTTTCATTGATTTTTGCTATTGTTTTATTCTTCTCAATTTTATTTATTTCTTCTCTGATCTTTATTATGTCCCTCCTTCTGCTGACCTTAGGCCTCATGTGTTCTTGTTTTTCCAATTTCGATAATTGTGACATTAGACCATTCATTTGGGATTGCTCTTCCTTTTTTAAATATGCTTGCATTGCTATATACTTTCCTCTTAAGACTGATTTTGCTGTGTCCCACAGAAGTTGGGGCTTAGTGTTGTTGTTGTCATTTGTTTCCATATATTGCTGGATCTCCATTTTGATTTGGTCATTGATCCATTGATTATTTAGGAACGTGTTGTTAAGCCTCCATGTGTTCGTGAGCCTCTTTGCTTTCTTTGTACAGTTTATTTCTAGTTTTATGCCTTTGTGGTCTGAAAAGTTGGTTGGTAGGATTTCAATCTTTTGGAATTTTCTGAGGCTCTTTTTGTGGCCTAGTATGTGGTCTATTCTGGAGAATGTTCCATGTGCACTTGAGAAGAATGTATATCCCGCTGCTTTTGGATGTAGAGTTCTATAGATGTCTATTAGGTCCATCTGCTCTACTGTGTTGTTCAGTGCTTCCGCGTCCTTACTTATTTTCTGCCCAGTGGATCTATCCTTTGGGGTGAGTGGTGTGTTGAAGTCTCCTAGAATGAATGCATTGCAGTCTATATCCCCCTTTAGTTCTGTTAGTATTTGTTTCACATATGCTGGTGCTCCTGTGTTGGGTGCATATATATTTAGAATGGTTATATCCTCTTGTTTGACTGAGCCCTTTATCATTATGTAGTGTCCTTCTTTATCTCTTGTTACTTTCTTTGTTTTGAAGTCTATTTTGTCTGATATTAGTACTGCAACCCCTGCTTTCTTCTCACTGTTGTTTGCTTGAAATATGTTTTTCCATCCCTTGACTTTTAGTCTGTACATGTCTTTGGGTTTGAGGTGAGTTTCTTGTAAGCAGCATATAGATGGGTCTTGCTTTTTTATCCATTCTGTTACTCTGTGTCTTTTGATTGGTGCATTCAACCCATTAACATTTAGGGTGACTATTGAAAGATATGTACTTATTGCCATTGCAGGCTTTAAATTCGTGGTTACCAAAGGTTCAAGGTTAGCCTCTTTAGTATCTTACTGCCTAACTTAGCTCGCTTATTGAGCTGTTATATACACTGTCTGGAGATTCTTTTCTTCTCTCCCTTCTTGTTCCTCCTCCTCGATTCTTCATATGTTGGGTGTTTTGTGCTGTGCTCTTTCTAGGAGTGCTCCCATCTAGAGCAGTCCCTGTAAGATGTTCTGTAGAGGTGGTTTGTGGAAAGCAAATTCCCTCAGCTTTTGTTTGTCTGGGAATTGTTTAATCCCACCATCATATTTGAATGATAGTCGTGCTGGATACAGTATCCTTGGTTCAAGGCCCTTCTGTTTCATTGTATTAAATATATCATGCCATTCTCTTCTGGCCTGTAGGGTTTCTGTTGAGAAATCTGACGTTAGCCTGATGGGTTTCCCTTTATAGGTGATCTTTTTCTCTCTAGCTGCCTTTAACACTCTTTCCTTGTCCTTGATCTTTGCCATTTTAATTATTATGTGTCTTGGTGTTGCCCTTCTTGGATCCTTTCTGTTGGGGGTTCTGTGTATTTCCGTGGTCTGTTTGATTACTTCCTCCCCCAGTGTGGGGAAGTTTTCAGCAATTATTTCTTCTAAGATACTTTCCATCTCTTTTCCTCTCTCTTCTTCTTCTGGGATCCCTATAACACGGATATTGTTCCTTTTGGATTGGTCACACAGTTCTCTTAATATTGTTTCATTCCTGGAGATCCTTTTGTCTCTCTCTATGTCAGCTTCTATGCGTTCCTGTTCTCTGATTTCAATTCCATCAATGGCCTCTTGCATTCTATCCATTCTGCTTATAAACCCTTCCAGAGTTTGTTTCATTTCTGCGATCTCCTTTCTGGCATCTGTGATCTCTTTCCGGACTTCATCCCATTTTTCTTGCGTATTTCTCTGCATCTCTGTCAGCATGTTTATGATTCTTATTTTGAATTCTTTGTCAGGAAGACTGGTTAGGTCTGTCTCCTTCTCTGGTGTTGTCTCTGTGATCTTTGTCTGCCTGTAGCTTTGCCTTTTCATGGTGATAGGAATAGTCTGCAGAACTGGGACGAGTGACGGCTGGAAGGACTTCCTTTCTTGTTGGTTT
This sequence comes from Manis pentadactyla, assembly GCF_030020395.1. Classification (NCBI taxonomy): domain Eukaryota; kingdom Metazoa; phylum Chordata; class Mammalia; order Pholidota; family Manidae; genus Manis; species Manis pentadactyla. The sequence continues at coordinate 17,065,422 of NC_080034.1, read as the reverse complement.
GTGGCCCTCCTCTCCTGGGAGAACAGCGGCCTCTAGTGGCTTGTGCTGCGCAGCTGCGCGCAGACAGGGTTTCTGCTTCCTGCCCGGCTGCTATGGAGTTAATCTCCGCTGTTGCTGTGGGCGTGGCCTGGCTCGGGCAGCTACTCCAAAATGGTGGAGTCGCGTTGGAGCAGGAGCTGCTGGGAGGCTATTTATCTCCGTAAGGGGCCTCCCTGCTCCCTGCAGCCCAGGGGTTAGGGTGCCCAGAGATCCCGGATTCCCTACCTCTGGATTAAGTGGCCCGCCCTGCCCCTTTAAGACTTCCAAAAAGCACCCGCCAAAACAAAACAACGACCACAAAATAAAAACAAGAAAAAAAATGTTTTTAATTAAAAAAAAAAAAATTTTTAATTAAAAAAAAAAGGTGGTCGTTCGTTTTTCTTTATTCTCCGGTGCCAGCCTCAGTCCTCTGCTCACCGGTCTTTCTGCCCTGTTTCCCTAATATTGGGGTCCCTGTCCCTTTAAGACTTCCAAAAAGCGCTCGCCAAAACAAAGCAGCAAAAAAGCAAAAAAAAAAAAAATGGTTGCGCGCTTTTCTTATGTCCTCTGTCGCCCAGCCTCCAGTGCCTGCTCACTGTTCTTGCTGCCCTGTTTTCCCAGTATCGAGGGCCCTGCACTCTGGCCCGGATGGCTGGGGCTGGGTGTTCGGCAGCCCTGGGCTCCGTCTCCCTCCTGCTCTGCCTGCTCTTCTCCCGCCGGGAGCTGGGGGGAGGGGCGCTCGGCTCCCGCGGGGCCGGGGCTTGTATCTTACCCCCTTTGTGAGGCGCTGGGTTCTCTCAGGTGTGGATGTGGTCTGGATATTGTCCTGTGTCCTCTGGTCTTTATTCTAGGAAGGGTTGTCTTTGTTATATTTTCATAGATATATGTTGTTTTGAGAGGAGATTTCCGCTGCTCTACTCACGCCGCCATCTTCCGCCTAATCCCGGTCATATGCTCTTTATTATGTTGAGATATGTTCTCCCTATATCCACTTTGTTGAGAGTTTTTATCATGAATAGATAATGGATTTTGTCAAATGCTTTTTCTGCATCTACTGAGATGATCATATAGTTTTTATTATTCTTTCTATCAATACAATATTGTCACATTGGTTTATTTGTGGATATTGAACCATCCTTGTATCCCTGGGATAAATCCTATTTGGTCATGGTGAATGGTCTTTTTAATGTATTTTGAATTCAGTTTGCTAATATTTTTCTGAGAATTTTTTACAGCTGTGTTCATCAGACATATTGATATGTACCTTTCTCTTTTTTTAGTGTATTTGTCTGGTTTGGGTATCAGGGTAATACTGGCTTTATAAGAAGAATTTGGAAGCTTTCTTTCCTTCTCAGTTTTTTTAACACTTTGAGAAGGATGGATATTAACTCTTCTTTAAATGTTTGACAGAATTCCTGTGAAGCCATCTGGTGTCCTGCTTAGAACTGCTTTTGCTGTATCCCAAAGATTTTGAACTATTGTGTTTCTATTTTCATTAGTCTCCAAGAGTTTTTTAATTTCATTTTTAATTTCCTCATTGACCCAATGATTGTTTAGTATCATGTTGTTTAACCTTCATGTGTTTGTGTTTTTTCCAGTTTTTTTCTTATAATTGATTTCCAGTTTCATGTCATTGTGGTCCAAAAAGATGCTTGATGTGATTTCATTCTTAAATTTATTGAAACTTGTTTTCTGGTCTAATATATGATCTTTTGTGGAGAATGTTCCATATACACTTGAAAAGAATGTGTATTCTGCTGTTTTTGGGTGGAATGTTCTGGGTATATTTGTTAAGTCCACCTGGTCTAATTTGTCATTCAAAGCTACTGTTTCCTTATTAATTTTCTCTCTGGATGATCTACCCACTGTGGTAAATGGGGTGTTGAAGTCCTCTACTATTACTGTATTACTGTCAGGTTCTCTGTGTGCATTAATACTTGCTTTGTATATTTAGGTGCTCCTAGGTTGGGTGCATAGATATTTGCAATTGTATCTTCTTGCTGGATTGAATCCTTTTTCATTATGTAGTATCCTTTTTCCCTTGTATAGTCTTTTTTTTAAAATGTGACTTTTTAAATTCTGTGGTTGCGCTATAGGAAAAATGGCAATGGAACTAGTCTGAAGGACTTTGAAAGAATTTTCCTGCTGTGACTAGAAATTAGTTGCATACAATTATTTGAGGGAAAGCATTCTGAAATTTTGTATTTTTAAAGTCATTTAATGATTGTTCAAATTCAGTACCTTCAGTGACCCAGGAAAAAAATGTCCATTGTCCTTTGGTAGTTGTTTCACTGTGTCTGACTCGAATGACCTAAATACTTTCCAGGGTCATGAATTGTAGATGAGTGAAAAAAAAATTAGAGAAAAATTGTAACATTCTTAATGAAGAAATCCTTGAAAATTTTATCACTTAGATGCAAACATGTGTGAATTTGTGGGCACCAGGAAAAAACTACAAGAAACCAGAGTATTGGTCTAGACAGTAATAATCTAATAGTCTACAGAATCAAATAGACCATGCTGGATTTTAATACTTTCTGGTCAGACATCAGAATAATGTTCTAGTTCTTTAAAGTTGTTTTATCCTGAATCTTAGTGTCCTCGTCTATAATATGGAGTCATCCACTTTACAGCGTCGTTCATTTATTCAAAAAAATATTGTGCCCAGTGCTGGGCACGAGGTATTCAGTGATGGACAAAAGGGACATGATCCGTGTCCTAGTGAAGTTTATATTTGGTAAGGAAGACCAAAAATAATCCATATATACATTTATGTTTATAATATATATTAGATATTATATATATTTTTATAATTATATATGTGATTATATGAATAAAAACCACTGCCATGGAAGTATGTAGAAGGGGGCTTTAATTTAAATTGGAGGGCCAGAGAGGCCTTTCTGACAAAGTGACATTTAATTAGGTACCTGAAGGATAAATCAATCAGACAAGTAAAGAATAGAGAGAAAAACATTTTAAGTAGACGGAGCCACTAGTATGATGGCCTGAGGAAGGAAGTAGTTTGGTGTGTTTGTGGAAGAGAAAGGCAGTTTTGTGTGCTGGAGTGAGGTGGAAAGTAGTATAAAATGAAGTAGAGGGAGGCAGGGCTGGATTATGAAGACCTTGTGTATCATATTAGGCCATTTGGATTTGGATTTTATCTCAAGTATATTGGGAAGCCTTTCAAGGATTTTTAGTGTGGAGATAGGAGATCCACTTAAAAGATTCCTTTGGCTGATATCTAATGAAAGCAAAGAGTAGAGAAAAAAGGGAGGCCAGTGGAAGACTGGTCCAAGTGACAGGTGATGGGAGGTAACAGGTGGTAACAGAGGTGATGTGGAAAAGTGGATCAATTTGTCTTTATCTTTGGAGGTGGAATCTATTGAACTTGGCTGTGAAGCAAAAAACAAGACAGAATATCAAGATGACTCATAGGCTCCTTGAATGACCACCTGAGATTCTGGTACCCAGTTCCTGTGTGTGCGTTTTTTTTTTCCTATACCACCACACAGTTCTCAGACACTATAGCTGAGCGTCCTATGATTCAGCTCAATTCTGACACTATCCACCTGGAGATAGCATCAGATTCCACAGATTAAGGGCTCAGTCCTATAAGACTGCCCTCCCCCAACTTCAAACACCAGTCACAGGTTCAGGTTGTCACCTGACTGACCCACTATAGATGGGAAGTTCCCGTGACCCCCCTCATTGGGTTTGATTAATTGCTACAGAGGCTTAGAGAATTCAGAGAAACATTTTACTACTGCGTTGCTGGTTTATTATAAAAGAATATAACTCAGAAACAGCCAGATGGTAGAGATGCATAGGGCAGGGCACAGGGAAAGGGTGTGGAACGTCTATGCCCTCTTCAAATAAGCCACTCTGCTAGCACCTCCAGATGTTCACCTACTCGGAAGCTTTCCAGCCAGTCCTTTGGGTTTTTATGGAGGCTTCATTGCGTGATTGATTAAATCATTGGCCATTGGCGATTGAACTGAATCTCCAGCTCCTCTCCACTCCACTCCCCTTTGGCACAGAAGGTGGGACTGAAAGTTCCAATTCTCTAATCACATGGTTGGTTCTCCAGGCAGTGAGCCCCCATCCTTAGGCAACCAAGGGACTTTCCAAACATTACCTCATTAACATAACAAAAGACATCTTTATATCTCTCAACACTTAGGAAATTCCAGGAGTGTTAGGAGCTCTGTGCCAGAAATAGGGACAAAGACCAAATATATTACTTCTTATTATATATCACAATATCAGACCACCTTGCTAATAGTGATCACTAGGGAACTATTTATAACCCCCTAGCCCGTGTGAACAGGGAATAATCAGTTCATTTTAGGTTCACTTTTGGTTTGTCACAGATTGTTGTCACATGAGCTGTCTGTGCTGTCATACATACTCTGGATTTAGGGTGCTTACCAATTATTAAAACATAAAAACATCTTTTTGTTTCTTCACTTCCCACATCTTTCTCATATGTACATGTGCTTTTGTTGAAATTGTGTTAGTGTAATGAGAGATCTCTCTGAAAGGGCTCGACTGTTTGGGAAACTGACTTCTGAGGACTTGACTGATGGTACAGAAGAGTGCATCTGTGGAATCTTTTCCTTGTCCATCTATTGGAACATTTGTCTAAACATCACTCCAGTGATGTAGCAATTAATGCATTTTTAAGAGCTTATTATATAATCAGCATTTTGTCATCCACCCCATAACTTAAATTCTTGAAATAGATAGTGGAATATATGATTGCACCTATTTTTAGATGCAAATGAAGTAGGTAAAGATCGCATGTTCTGCAGGTAAATTAGGTACAAAATCCAGTTCTCTTAATGGCCAGTTATGAATTCAAACTCATCCAGTTGTCCATTCTCTGGATTTGTAATTATTACAATATTGGAAAATGTTCTATTTATGCTAACAATTAAATACTTGATGCTTACAGCAGAATTTTTCTCTTCTCAAGTATAGTCCTTTTCATGCCTGAAGCTACATGAAAAATGGAATTGCTGTCAACCTGAGGGACAAAAATAAATGAATCAGGATTGAGTGGGTGGTAGGAATGAACAGAAAATTAATTGAAAGATGAGATACACATGACAGTGTTGTACTGATAATTTGTAGGATGTGGGGGTGTCCCAGATAGGAGTGTATTAATATTTGAAAGCCATTATGGCAATGAAATGCAAAGAAATATCTCCAAATGGACACATTTCCAGAAATACCAATGGCTTTTTTTCCCTCTAGTTGCTTTTAAGAATTTTCCATCATCTTTACTGTTCTGTAGTGTTTGAATATAGGTTGTTTTTATTTTTACTTACAATAGTTAGTGTGCTATTTCAATCATGTCTTTCTCCAGTTCTGAGAATTTCTTAGCCATCATGTCTTAGAGTATTGCCTCTAACCTGTTGTATTTTTTCTTCTGGAATTACTATTAAGAGAGGTTGACCCTTAACCTCTCTTATATTTTTCATATCTTTATGGTTTCATTATGTTTGATGACTGATCTCATTTACTAATTTCCTCTCCAATTATTTCTATTCTAGTTTAAATTTGTTGATTGAGTTTAAAATTTCAGTGGTTATCTTTTTAAAATCTCCAGCTGTCCACTGTTACGTTAAAAACCTCTGTTCTTTTTTCCTGTAGTCAAATTATTTTATTCATTATGCTTTTGAATCTTGCACTGCTGTAATTATTTTGAAGATAATTATTGTAGTGCTTTTCACGTTGTTTTATTATTTCTAATTCTCCTTTTTTGTTGTTGCATTTGATAACTCTCTGGAATGTAAATTCATCTCCACTGGTGCTGATTTTCCTATGGGACTTCCCTGTGCTCAGCCCCTGTACAGTGGTTTGATATCTGCTTTTCATGTTTGCTTTTTCCAAAGCCAGTACTTGAGTATGTTCACGTATCTGGGACCAGCATTTACATTAAATATTCAGATTGTAATTCCCATAACACATAGATAGTGTAAATTCAGAAACCTTACCCACCCATGGTATAGGTTTGGGGGTTTGATGCTTCCCAGAAACTTTTATCCCATTCAGAACCCTAGGGGATGGTAAGCTCCCTTGTTATTTCTCTGTTCCACTAAAAAGAATTTTTCTAGCTCCTTTTCAGATTTAGTGAATCTTCTAGGGCCTTTTTGTCAGTGTCTCACTGCCAGCTCTTCTTTCTAGACCAGGACATGTCTTCTGACCCCCGGGGTCTTTATAACCTCTATTCTGAGCCTCTGTTGCGGCGTTTTCCTGGCTTGGCAAGCCTCCTGGGGATTCCCTTTCTTTTGATTTAGACTGTGTATTCTTTTTTGTTGTTATAGTTTATCCACCTGTATGTATTCATCTAATCTTGGCAAGTCTATGCATACATAGTGAGAGGGTTGATACCGGCTTAGTTATCTTCTTACAGAAACAAGAAATCTAATTTTATTTTCTATATCAAAGTCATTCTGGTCTGAGTCCACTTGCTAGGGTCATAAGAGATCCACTATCAGTCTTTAAATTAGGAGTTCCTCTCCCTGTTCCACAGTTGCATAAGAATTGTCAGAGGTTTTCACAGTTTGGAAAAGTTGGGGAAAGTCCTCTGGTACTCAGTCAATCATAAACATTACTGAGATGTGCATTGCCTAGGCGCATTGAGTCTGTTTTAAGTCCACACCCTTTGTGCCAGGTTTGGTTATAAATATCTTTTACTTCAATTCCCAGGTCCATAGAGGTTAGCATTCATTTCCCCAGTGACTATAAGCTAAAGCACCATCAGAATTCCTGTATCTCTTGGTAAATGTGGGCACAGCTGCCTGTAGTTTTTGGAACCTACTACTTCTATCAGTCCTTAGGAAGCTAATTCAATCTTTTCAATTCTAAGGACCCACCTCTTGGTGAAAATGTTAGGGACATTTGAAAATATTGTAGATGCATTTTTGTTTTGTTTTGTTTTTGTTTATCTTAATAGTTAAGGTATGTTATTGTTGTTTAGTGCCTAGAAAGTCTGGATACCCCATGAAACTTGCACAGAAAGCCATTATGCTTCTCTGAGAAGGTCTATTCTGTTCATCTCTCAGATGGTCCAATTTAATCCCCTTTTGAAGGACTGTCCTTAAAATTTGTTTTTTTACTTCTTTTCTAGGGGTCTTGTCGGTTCAGTGGCCCTAAAAAGTATCGTAGACTGGGTGACTTGACCTGCAGGAATATATGTCTCACAGTTCTGGAGGCTGGGAAGTCCAAGATCAAGATTTCAGCTGCTCTGGTTTCTGGTGAGAGCCTTCTTCCTGGCTTGCACATGACCCTTGTCACTGTGTCCTCTGGTCTCTCCCCCTCTTATAAGGGAACTGATCCCATCGTGGGGACCCAACCCTCTTGACCTCATCTCAATCTCATTACCTCATTAAGGCCCCACCTCCAAATACCACTGCATTGTAGGTTTTGGGCTTTAATATATTAATTGGAGGGGAGCCACAAACAATTTGTCCATAACACTAAGGAAGGTGTAAAGAGTTTAGGCCTTTTAGAAACACAATAGCAGGTTTTCTTTCATGTGGGAGGAGGGGAAAGAAATTACTTTTTCTATTTTTTACTTTAAAAGATCCTTTATTTCATGATTGGGAGCTTGGGTATACATTTTAGGTCCTTTTATACTTTCTACACCTGCTTATTTTATTTATATTTATTTATTTAAAATTTTTACCACATTTATTGAGATATAATTGACATATAACATTGTGTAAGTTTAGGTGTACAGTTGATTTGATGCACTTGTATAATTCAAAATGATGACCACCATAGAGTCAGCTAACACCTCCATCATGTTGTATGATTGCCATTGCTTTTTTTGTGGTAAGAATATTTAAGATTTACTTTCTTAGCAACTTTCAAGTATATAATATAGTATTAAAAGTGTTGTTAACAGTAATCACCATGCAGTGCATTAGGTCCCCAGAACTTACTCATCTTGTAAATGGAAGTTCGTACCCTTTGGGCAACATCTTCCCATTTTCCTTACCCCCCACCCTCTGGTAATCACTATTCTGCCCTGTTTCTTTGAGTTTGGGTTTTTTAGATTCCACATGTAAATGATCGTACCCTAACTGGCTTTCTCTATCTGACTTGTTTCACTTAACATAGTGCCTTCAAGGTCCATCCATATTATTGCAAATGGCAAGATTTCCTTCTTTCTCTTGGAATAATAATATTCCTTGTAACACACCATCTGTGCGTGTGTGTGTGTTTTTGTGTATGTGTGTACACACACACACACATACATACACATAGTTTCTTTATCCATTCATCCACTGACAGGCACTTAGGTTCTTCCCATATCTTGACTATTTTGAATAATGCTTCAGTGAACGTTGGGCTGCAGATATCTCTTTGAGACCCTATTTTCCTTTCCTTTGAATATATACTTGAGAAGTGATATTGCTGGATCATATGATAGCTCTAATTTTAATTTTTTGGGAAACCTCCAGTGGGAATTTACATTCCCAGTAACAGTGCACAACATTCCCTTTTCTCCACATCCTCACCAACACTTGTTATTTTTTGTCTTTTGATAATAGCCATTCTCATAGGTGTGAGGTGGTATCTCATTGTGGTTTTAATTTTTGTTTTCCTGACAGTGATGGTAACATCTTTTCATGAACCTATTGGCCATTTGTTTGTCTTCCATGGCAAAAAATACATAATCAGTTCTGCTGCACATTTTTGAATTGGATTTTTTTTTTTGCCATTGAATTGTATGAATTCTTTATTGTAGCTTGGGTGTTAACCCTGTATCAGATACATGATTTTCAAATATATTTGCTCATTCTGTAGGTTGCCTTTCATTTGTTTATTTTGCTGTACAGAAGCTTTTTAACTTGATGTAGGCACATATGTTTTATTTTTTCTTGGCAAATACTTGTCTCAAAAACTCATCTTGAATTACAAATAATGATGCAAAAGATAAATAACATTAAGAAAAAAATACTCTCAACATATGACAAATATAGGGCTAATTTATTTACCACACAAAGAGCTCTTACATGTCAGTAAGCAAAAGACCAATCGAATAGAAATCTGGGCAAAGACCACACCTAGCCAGATACTGAAAAGAAATCTAATAGCCAGACAGCACAAGTATTTTTGTTACCATTCACAATTAAGGAAATACAAATTAAATAATAAGGATATAATTTTCCTTGTATCTGATTGACAGACTTTAACAGATTAATAATACTTAATGTGGGTAAGGATGTGGGGAAACAGAAATACAGGTAGCCCTGCTTTTTGAAAGTCCATGTTATGCCACTTCAATTTTACCAAAGACCTACATTAGTACCTGTTATTACTAATCAAAAGAATCCCAAAGAGGAGCTTTGCTCTTACAGAAAAAGGTGAAAAGTGAAAATAATGTTCAGCATTTGTTTCAATGTGAGCCCACAGAGGCAGCATTCACCCCGAGCAGCGAGAGTGGCCCCACCAGGCTCCTTTGCGGGAACCACTCTCAGCATCTCAGCATCCAGCTGCCAGAGCTCCAAACTGTGTCTGTGAGCATCTGTGCTTTATCTTGATTTAATTTGTGCGTCTGTTAGCAAGATGTGTCCTAAGGTATCAGAAAGCCTAGGAGAGGTTATTTTTTGGGGTCTGGGAATGCTTATATAAATGAATGGTAACTGCTGCTTTGCTTTACACAATTTCAGCTTATGAAAGGTTTCATAGGAGCACTCTACTTTTGGATATTGGGAAAAAGCTGTATTTTGTTGGAATATAAATAGAGTCAACCCTTTTAAAGAGCGATTTGGCAAAGTATATCAAAATCATAAAAGTGTGTTTTCACGTGTAACAATTTCAATTACACTGTATTCTATAAGAGCGCTTAACAGTACAACCATGGTGCACTTCCCAAAGCTTCCGCAGACTCTGAGGTCGCTCGATGTGGAGTTTGTGGCCCAAGCGAGGTATTAATCGCTCTGATTCTAGTTACCTTAAGTTTTGGTTGGTTCTTTCTGAACATACAGGCTAAACTTTGGTGTTAGCAAGTCTTCAAAGGTTCAGAAATTCTGCTATGAAAGATGACAGTCTGTCTTCAACTTTCTAAAGTATTTCTTCCTCATGAGACTATTCAAATGAAGACAAAAGAGTGCAGGAAAAAACAGTTCTGTTGCATTGATGATGAATTGATGCTGATTATAGAGTCATCTCTGGGTGGTTGTAGGCTGAGTTTCAGGGCCACATTTGTGAGTCCAGATTCTGCTGCTCAGATTTATATGTTTAAGAATTAAATTTTACCAGTTCATTCGAGGGATGATTAGGTACTGGGAAGCTAATCATCTTATAAGAGGCTTGTATACATCATCCAGAGTACTAGTTTATTAACCTGCCATGGAATATATACCAAGGACGATAGCCAGACCTGAAACTTTCTTGACAAAATACTCTCTTGCTTAAAAATGCAGAATCCTTCTCCTCCACACACACCCCCACCACCTTTCTTCTTTTTCTTCTTTCTTGAATTTTTTCTTTCTGGTGGGCATGTACATTTCTGAGAACAAGTTGTAAGTCAGAAGGTTGCTGAATAAACATAAAATTAAAGCATATTGAATTGGACGCTTTCTGAAGGAATTTCTAGCAAACTGAGAAGGACCAATGAATTGTCCTTTCGCATTTTAGAGGCATTTCTTTGGCAAGAGCTAGATCACGAGCCAAGAATTAGAATATCCTTTCTTTGGTCAGTGCAGGAGAAATACTAGCAAAGATACTTTCTGATTCTTTTCCTAGTTTACATGTAAGCCATCTTCATTATAAATTCATACTCCATAGACGCATTGGAGTTCAGTCACAGCCTCTTTTGCACTTGTATTGTTTTGAATTATTATCTAGAATTTCAGGAAAATTCTGGTCTTACTGCAACTTTGTCTCAGGGAAGTTTTCTGGGATGACTTTATATACATAGACTAATTTCATGTATTTAATATGCCTTTTTTCCCATTTCTGAGAGTAAGAATGATATGTTTGTTTACTCATCCAACATTTGTTGAATGTCATAATGTGTAAAGCATGATGACGGGTGCAAAGATACATGAAACACTGTTCTGAATACATTTAATCTTTGGGTTTTACCTAGACTATGTACTACCTTAAAAATTGAACTAGTTTTATAATTGTAAAACTACAACATGCATCTGGCAAAAATTCAAACTCTACACAAAGTGGGTTGAAACAAACAGTAAATGTCCATCTTCTCCATGTGCCCTTGCCTGATTACTATCCCACTACCAGTGATAACATTTGTTAACAGTGTCTTATGTATTCTTCCAAAATTTTTTGTGTTTAAATAAATAAATATATGATTCTCTGCCAAATGCTATACACATCCATATAATGGTAATACTTCTCATTCAAACACAACTGTAAATCTGTAGGTGAATGGCTCATTAGGGAAAGGCTCGGCTAAAGTCTCTGTAATGTGTCTGGAATCAAAGAATTTCAGTGATGATGCATGTGGAAAATTTGTAGAAGGGTAGAAACAATAAAAAAAATCAGGATGTAAAGTATATTTTCCTTCTTTTATAGATCTGACATATTAAAAAGGATATCTGCCCTAAGATGTTTTGTTTTGAAGTTTGTTTTGTTTTGTTTTGTTTTGTTGTTATTTTATTTATTTATTTATTTGGTCTCATATGTTCATTACAGCGTAAATTTTTCCTATACACGTTATTATTTTCTTTTTTGTAGATAATTATTTTTTATTGAAGGGTAGTTGACACACAGTATTACATTACATTAGTTTCAGGTGTACAACATAGTGATTCAACATTTATATACATGATAATTCTAGGTACCAACTATCACCATACCAAGTTGTTACAATATTTTGACTATATTCCTTATGCTATACATTACATCCCGGATACTTATTTATTTTACAATTGGAAGTGTGTACGTTTTTTTTTTTTGTGAGGGCATCTCTCATATTTATTGATCAAATGGTTGTTAACAACAATAAAATTCTGTATAGGGGAGTCAATGCTCAATGCACAATCATTAATCCACCCCAAGCCTAATTTTCATCAGTCTCCAATCTTCTGAAGCATAACGAACAAGTTCTTACATGGAGAACAAAGTCTTACATAGTGAATAAGTTACATGGTGAACAGTACAAAGGCAGTCATCACAGAAACTTTTGGTTTTGCTCATGCATTATGAACTATAAACAGTAGAAATATGAATACTCATTTGATTTTTATACTTGATTTATATGTGGATACCACATTTCTCTCTTTATTATTATTATTTTTAATGAAATGCTGAAGTGGTAGGTAGATACAAGATAAAGGTAGAAAACATAGTTTAGTGTTGTAAGAGAGCAAATGTAGATGATCAGGTGTGTGCCTGTAGACTATGTGTTAATCCAAGCTAGACAAGGGCAACAAAACATCCACGTATGCAGATTTCTCTAAGCCTCACCTCTGTTGATCCCCAATTTCTCACCTGATGGTCCCCCTGCGACTGTGCCTGTCTTAGGTTGTTCCTCCCTTGAGGAATTTTACCTGTCTCTGGCTAACCAGTCATCTTCTGGGGCCATACAGGGAAATGTAAAGTTGGTAAGTGTGAGAGAAGCCTTATTGTTTGAAATGGTTAGCTTTTTACTTCTTTGCATATTTATGCCCTGTGGCTTCTATGCCCAGCATTTGTCTTGAGGTATCTTTAGCACTTGGAAGAATTATGATACTCGGTAAATTTGATATGAGGCACGAATTCTATTTAAGGGTTGTAATTAGGAAGGAAGAAGAAAAGCTATAGAAGTAGCAGGCGGAAGAAAACATGGGAAGATTGATTATTTCTTTGATATATCTTCTTGTAGAGTAACTTCAGCACATATAGGTTTTAAGCTACTACTTAAATTGCGTGCACACATTAACATAATAGGAGTATAGTTACATAACCAAAGCATACCTGTAATTACCAGCCATCTCCAGTGAAACCAAGAAAACCAGTTAGGCACCTTAGGCATTTGTGAAAACTTATCTATGATATGGTGGATATTGTCCAACTGAACTTGAACAGTCTGAGAGAAATCAGACAACTTAAAACAACCCATTCCTGGGGAATGTTCACATCCCTTATGTTCTTTTAACAGTAAATAGTCTGTAGTTGTAAGATTTTGGAGCGCTACAATTTGCACTTCTCCTAATTCTTGGTTGAGTTCCAAAAGTATAAATCCAGTCAAATTTGTTGTTTTACTGTATGCACAGGCCAGCTTAGATATCTCCTTCCTCATTCCCATGGCAAGTCCAGGAACTGGTGGGATGAGTGCATCTACAGCTGTAGCAGTGTGTGGATCTTTGTTGGGGTTTTTTGATGATCATCTTCTGGCATGAGTCTTCCAGAGAGTGCAGATGTTGGAAGTTCTTTTTCACATCGTATCTTAGTTCATTTTCGGGGTAGCCCAATTAGGCTTTGATCCTCTGTATAAACACAAACAGACCCTTTGCCTACACTTTTTTTTTTTTTTAAAAATAATTATTTTTTATTGAAGGGTAGTTGACGCACAGTATTACATTACATTAGTTTCAAGTGTACAACACAGTGGTAGAACATTTATATACATAATTCTAGGTTCCAGCTATCACCCTACCAAGCTGTTACAATATCTGACTATATTCCATATGCTATACATTACATCCCGGTTACTTATTTATTTTACCATTGGAAGTCTGTCCTTTTTTTTTTTTTTTTTTTGTGAGGGCATCTCTCATATTTATTGATCAAATGGTTGTTAACAACAATAAAATTCTGTATAGGGGAGTCAATGCTCAATGCACAATCATTAATCCACCCCAAGCCTAATTTTCGTCAGTCTCCAATCTTCTGAGGCATAACAAACAAGTTCTTACATGTAGAACAAATTCTTACATAATGAATAAGTTACATAGTGAACAGTACAAGGGCAGTCATCACAGAAACTTTCGGTTTTGCTCATGCATTATGAACTATAAACAGTCAGTTCAAATATGAATACTCATTTGGTTTTTATAATTGATTTATATGTGGATACCACATTTCTCTCTTTATTATTATTATTTTTAATAAAATGCTGAAGTGGTAGGTAGATACAAGATAAAGGTAGAAAACATAGTTTAGTGTTGTAGGAGAGCAAATGTAGATGATCAGGTGTGTGCCTGTAGACTATGTGTTAATCCAAGCTAGACCAGGGCAATAAAACATCCACGTATGCAGAAGATTTCTCTCAGAACAGGGGGGGCGAGGTTCTAAGCCTCACCTCTGTTGATCCCCAATTTCTCACCTGATGGTCCCCCTGCAACTGTGCCTGTCTTAGGTTGTTCCTCCCTTGAGGAATCTTACCCGTCTCTGGCTAACCAGTCATCTTCCGGGGCCATACAGGGAAATGTGAAGTTGGTAAGTGAGAGGGAAGCCTTATAAAAAGGTTAGCTTTTTACTTCTTTGCATATTTATACCCTGTGGCTTCTATGCCCAGCATTTGTCTTGAGGTATCTTTACCACTTGGAGGAGTTATGATACTCGGTAAATTTGATACGAGGCACGAATTCTATTTAAGGGTTGTAATTAGGAAGGAAGAAGAAAAGCTATAGAAGTAGCAGGCGGAAGAAAACATGGGAAGATTGATTATTTCTTTGACATATCTTCTTGTAGAGTAACTTCAGCATATATAGGTTTTAAGCTACTACTTAAATTGCGCACACACATTAACATAATAGGAGTATAGTTACATAACCAAAGCATATCTGTAATTACCAGCCATCTCCAGTGAAACCAAGAAAACCATTAAGGCACCTTAGGCATTTGTGAAAACTTATCTATGATATGGTGGATATTGTCCAACTGAACTTGAACAGTCTGAGAGAAATCAGACAAATTAAAACAACCCATTCTTGGGGACTGTTCACATGCCATATGTTCTTTTAACAGTAAATAGTCTGTAGTTGTAAGAGTTTGGAGCGCTACAATTTGCACTTCTCCAAATTCTTGGTTGAGTTCCAACAGTATAGATCCAGTCAAATTTGTTGTTTTACTGTATGCACAGGCCAGCTTAGATATCTCCTTCCTCATTCCCATGGCAAGTCCAGGAACTGGTGGGATGAGTGCATCTACAGCTGTAGCAGTGCGTGGATCTTTGTTGGGGTTTTTTGATGATCATCTTCTGGTATGAGTCTTCCAGAGAGTGCAGATGTTGGAAGTTCTTTTTCATATCGTATCTTAGTTCATTTTCGGGGTAGCCCAATTAGGCTTTGATCCTCTGTATAAACACAAACAGACCCTTTGCCTACACTTTTATATGCCCTTTATACCCTTGTGTAGAACTCGTTGGAGGTTACTACACAGGAACTGCCCTTTTTTTTTTTTTTTGCTTTGTTTTTGGTATCACTAATCTACACTTACATGACGAATATTATGTTTACTAGGCTCTCCCCTATACCAGGTCCCCCCCTATAAACCCCTTTACAGTCACTGTCCATCAGAATAGCAAAATGTTGTAGAATCACTACTTGCCTTCTCTGTGTTGTACAGCCCTCCCCTTTCTCCCACCCCCCCATGCATGCTAATCTTAATACCCCCCTACTTCTCCCCCCCTTATCCCTCCCTACCCACCCATCCTCCCCAGTCCCTTTCCCTTTGGTACCTGTTAGTCCATTCTTGAGTTCTGTGATTCTGCTGCTGTTTTGTTCCTTCAGTTTTTCCTTTGTTCTTATATTCCACAGATGAGTGAAATCATTTGGTATTTATCTTTCTCTGCTTGGCTTGTTTCACTGAGCATAATACCCTCCAGCTCCATCCATCTTGCTGCAAATGGTAGGATTTGCCCTTTTCTTATGGCTGAGTAGTATTCCATTGTGTGTATTTACCACATCTTCTTTATCCATTCATCTATCGATAGACATTTAGGTTTCTTCCAATTCTTGGCTATTGTAAATAGTGCTGCGATAAACATAGGGGTGCACTGATCTTTCTCATACTTGATTGCTGCATTCTTAGGGTAAATTCCTAGGAGTGCAATTCCTGGGTCAAATGGTAAGTCTGTTTTGAGCATTTTGATGTACCTCCATACTGCTTTCCACAATGGTTGAACTAACTTACATTCCCACCAGCAGTGTAGGAGGATTCCCCTTTCTCCACAGCCTCGCCAACATTTGTTGTTGTTTGTCTTTTGGATGGCAGCCATCCTTACTGGTGTGAGGTGATACCTCATTGTAGTTTTAATTTGCATTTCTCTGATAATTAGCGATGTGGAGCATCTTTTCATGTGTCTGTTGGCCATCTGTATTTCTTTTTTGGAGAACTGTCTGTTCAGTTCCTCTGCCCATTTTTTAATTGGGTTATTTGTTTTTTGTTTGTTGAGGCGTGTGAGCTCCTTATATATTCTGGACGTCAAGCCTTTATCGGATGTGTCATTTTCAAATATATTCTCCCATACTGTAGGGATCCTTCTTGTTCTATTGATGGTGTCTTTTGCTGTACAGAAGCTTTTCAGCTTAATATAATCCCACTTGTTCATTTTTGCTGTTGTTTTCCTTGCCTGGGGAGATATGTTCAAGAAGAGGTCACTCATGTTTATGTCTAAGAGGTTTTCGCCTATGTTTTCTTCCAAGAGTTTAATGGTTTCATGACTTACATTCAGGTCTTTGATCCATTTTGAGTTTACTTTTGTATATGGGGTTAGACAATGGTCCAGTTTCATTCTCCTACATGTAGCTGTCCAGTTTTGCCGGCACCATCTGTTGAAGAGACTGTCATTTCGCCATTGTATGTCCATGGCTCCTTTATCAAATATTAGTTGACCATATATGTCTGGGTTAATGTCTGGATTCTCTAGTCTGTTCCATTGGTCTGTGGCTCTGTTCTTGTGCCAGTACCAAATTGTCTTGATTACTATGGCTTTATAGTAGAGCTTGAAGTTGGGGAGTGAGATCCCCCCTACTTTATTCTTCTTTCTCAGGATTGCTTTGGCTATTCGGGGTCTTTGGTGTTTCCATATGAATTTTTGAATTATTTGTTCCAGTTCATTGAAGAATGTTGCTGGTAGTTTCATAGGGATTGCATCAAATCTGTATATTGCTTTGGGCAGGATGGCCATTTTGACGATATTAATTCTTCCTAGCAATGAGCATGGTATGAGTTTCCATCTGTTAGTGTCCCCTTTAATTTCTCTTAAGAGTGACTTGTAGTTTTCAGAGTATAAGTCTTTCACTTCTTTGGTTAGGTTTATTCCTAGGTATTTTATCTTTTTTGATGCAATTGTGAATGGAGTTGTTTTCCTGATTTCTCTTTCTGTTGGTTCATTGTTAGTGTATAGGAAAGCCACAGACTTCTGTGTATTGATTTTGTATCCTGCAACTTTGCTGTATTCCGATATCAGTTCTAGTAGTTTGGGGGTGGAGTCTTTAGGGTGTTTCATGTACAGTACCATGTCATCTGCAAATAGTGACAGTTTTACTTCTTCTTTACCAATCTGGATTCCTTGTATTTCTTTGTTTTGTCTGATTGCCATGGCTAGGACCTCCAGTACTATGTTAAATAACAGTGGGGAGAGTGGGCATCCCTGTCTAGTTCCCCATCTCAGAGGAAATGCTTTCAGCTTCTCGCTGTTCAATATAATGTTGGCTGTGGGTTTATCATAGATGGCCTTTATTATGTTGAGGTACTTGCCCTCTATTCCCATTTTGCTGAGAGTTTTTATCATGAATGAATGTTGAACTTTGTCAAATGCTTTTTCAGCATCTATGGAGATGATCATGTGGTTTTTGTCTTTCCTTTTGTTGATGTGGTGGATGATGTTGATGGACTTTCGAATGTTGTACCATCCTTGCATCCCTGGGATGAATCCCACTTGGTCATGGTGTATGATCCTTTTGATGTATTTTTGAATTTGGTTTGCTAATATTTTGTTGAGTATTTTTGCATCTATGTTCATCAGGGATATTGGTCTGTAGTTTTCTTTTTTGGTGGGGTCTTTGCCTGGTTTTGTTATTAGCGTGATGTTAGTTTCATAGAATGAGTTTGGGAGTATCCCCTCCTCTTCTATTTCTTGGAAAACTTTAAGGAGAATGGGTATTATGTCTTACCTGTATGTCTGATAAAATTCTGAGATAAATCCATGTGGCCCGGGGGTTTTGTTCTTTGGTAGTTTTTTTATTACCGCTTCAATTTCGTTGCTGGTTATTTGTCTGTTTAGATTTTCTGTTTCTTTCTGGGTCAGTCTTGGAAGGCTGTATTTTTCTAGGAAGTTGTCCATTTCTCCTAGGTTTCCCAGCTTGTTAGCATATAGGTTTTCATAGTAGTCTCTAATAATTCTTTGTATTTCTGTGGGGCCCGTCGTGATTTTTCCTTTCTTGTTTCTGATACTGTTGATTTGTGTTGACTCTCTTTTCCTCTTAATAAGTCTGGCTAGAGGCTTATCTATTTTGTTTATTTTCTCGAAGTACCAGCTCTTGGTTTCATTGATTTTTGCTATTGTTTTATTCTTCTCAATTTTATTTATTTCTTCTCTGATCTTTATTATGTCCCTCTTTCTGCTGACCTTAGGCCTCATTTGTTCTTCTTTTCCCAATTTCGATAATTGTGACATTAGACCATTCATTTGGGATTGTTCTTCCTTTTATAAGTGTGCTTGGATTGCTATATACTTTCCTCTTAAGACTGCTTTTGCTGTGTCCCACAGAAGTTGGGGCTTAGTGTTGTTGTTGTCATTTGTTTCCATATATTGCTGGATCTCCATTTTGATTTGGTCATTGATCCATTGATTATTTAGGAGCGTGTTGTTAAGCCTCCATGTGTTTGTGAGCCTCTTTGCTTTCTTTGTACAGTTTATTTCTAGTTTTATGCCTTTGTGGTCTGAAAAGTTGGTTGGTAGGATTTCAATGTTTTGGAATTTACTGAGGCTCTTTTTGTGGCCTAGTATGTGGTCTATTCTGGAGAATGTTCCATGTGCACTTGAGAAGAATGTATATCCTGTTGCTTTTGGATGTAGAGTTCTATAGATGTCTATTAGGTCCATCTCCTCTACTGTGTTGTTCAGTGCTTCCGTGTCCTTACTTATTTTCTGCCCGGTGGATCTATCCTTTGGGGTGAGTGGTGTGTTGAAGTCTCCTAGAATGAATGCATTGCAGTCTATTTCCCCCTTTAGTTCTGTTAGTATTTGTTTCACATATGCTGGTGCTCCTGTGTTGGGTGCATATATATTTAGAATGGTTATATCCTCTTGTTGGATTGAGCCCTTTATCATTATGTAGTGTCCTTCTTTATCTCTTGTTACTTTCTTTGTTTTGAAGTCTATTTTGTCTGATATTAGTACTGCAACCCCTGCTTTCTTCTCGCTGTTGTTTGCCTGAAATATGTTTTTCCATCCCTTGACTTTTAGTCTGTACATGTCTTTGGGTTTGAGGTGAGTTTCTTGTAAGCAGCATATAGATGGGTCTTGCTTTTTTATCCATTCTATTACTCTGTGTCTTTTGATTGGTGCATTCAGCCCATTAACATTTAGGGTGACTATTGAAAGATATGTACTTATTGCCATTGCAGGCTTTAAATTCGTTGTTACCAAAGGTTCAAGGTTAGCCTCTTTAGTATCTTACTGCCTAACTTAGATCGCTTATTGAGCTGTTATATACACTGTCTGGAGATTCTTTTCTTCTCTCCCTTCTTATTCCTCCTCCTAGATTCTTCATATTTTTGGTGTTTTGTGCTGTGCTCTTTCTAGGAGTGCTCCCATCTAGAGCAGTCCCTGTAAGATGTTCTGTAGAGGTGGTTTGTGGGAAGCAAATTCCCTCAGCTTTTGTTTGTCTGGGAATTGTTTAATCCCACCATCATATTTGAATGATAGTCGTGCTGGATACAGTATCCTTGGTTCAAGGCCCTTCTGTTTCATTGTATTAAATATATCATGCCATTCTCTTCTGGCCTGTAGGGTTTCTGTTGAGAAGTCTGATGTTAGCCTGATGGGTTTTCCTTTATAGGTGACCTTTTTCTCTCTAGGTGCCTTTAAATCTCTTTCCTTGTCCTTGATCTTTTCCATTTTAATTATTATGTGTCTTGGTGTTGGGGGTTCTGTGTATTTCCGTGGTCTGTTCGATTATTTCCTCCCCCGGTTTGGGGAAGTTTTCAGCAATTACTTCTTCTAAGATACTTTCCATCTCTTTTCCTCTCTCTTCTTCTTCTGGAACCCCTATAATACGGATATTGTTCCTTTTGGATTGGTCACACATTTCTCTTAATATTGTTTCATTCCTGGAGATCCTTTTATCTCTCGCTATGTCAGCTCCTATGCGTTCCTGTTCTCTGGTTTCAGTTCCATCAATGGCCTCTTTCATCCTATCCATTCTGCTTATAAACCCTTCCAGAGTTTGTTTCATTTCTGTAATCTCCTTTCTGGCATCTGTGATCTCCCTCTGGACTTCATCCCATTTCTCTTGCGTATTTCTCTGCATCTCCGTCAGCATATTTATGATTCTTATTTTGAATTCTTTGTCAGGAAGACTGGTTAGGTCTGTCTCCTCTCGTGTTGTCTCTGTGATCTTGGTTTACCTATAATTTTGCTTTTTCATGGTGATAGGAATAGTTTGCAGAGCTGGGACGAGTGACGGCTGGAAGAACTTCCCTTCGTGTTGGTTTGTGGCCCTCCTCTCCTGGGAGAACAGCGACCTCTAGTGGCTTGTGCTGCGCAGCTGCGCGCAGACAGGGTTTCTGCTTCCTGCCCGGCTGCTATGGAGTTAATCTCCGCTGTTGCTGTGGGCGTGGCCTGGCTCAGGCAGCTGCTCTAAAGTGGTGGAGTTTCGTTGGAGGGGGATCGGCTGGGAGGCTATTTATCTCCGTAAGGGGCCTCCCTGCTCCCTGCAGCCCAGGGGTTAGGGTGCCCAGAGATCCCCGGATTCCCTATCTCTGGATTAAGTGTCCCGCTCTGCCCCTTTAAGACTTCCAAAAAGCACCCGCCAAAACAAAACAACAACCATAAAAAAAATTTTTTTTTAATTAAAGTAAAAAGAAAGTGGCTGCTCGTTTTTGTTTATTCTCCAGCGCCAGCCTCAGGCATCTGCTCACCGGTCTTGCTGCTCTGTTTCCCTAGTATTGGGGTCCATATCCCTCTAAGACTTCCAAAAAGCGCTCGCCAAAAGAAAAGAGCAAAAAAAAAAAAAAAATGGTCGCTCGTTTTTCTGGTGTCCTCCAGCGCCCGGCCTCCGGTGCCCGGTCACTGATCTTGCTGCCCTGTTTCCCTAGTATCTAGGGCCCCCCGCGCATGCACTGTGTCTGCACTCTGGCCCGGATGGCGGGGGCTGGGTGTTCGGCAGTCCTGGGCTCTGTCTCCCTCCCGCTCTGCCTGCTCTTCTCCCGCCGGGAGCTGGGGGGAGGGACGCTCCGCTCCCGCCTGGCTGGGTCTTGTATCTTACCCCCTTCGCGAGGCGCTGGGTTCTCTCAGGTGTGGATGTGGTCTGGATATTGTCCTGTGTCCTCTGGTCTTTATTCTAGGAAGAGTTGTCTTTGTTATATTTTCATAGATATATGTCGTTTTGGGAGGAGATTTCTGCTGCTCTACTCACGCCGCCGTCTTGGCTCCACCTCTGAAGTTTTCTATATGAGCTCTGTACACAGAGCACGTTTAATATTGCCATTACATTAAGATCACTGTTGTTCTGAAGCATATTAGATTTAAAGCTCTAGGTTAGACAGGTTGAAAATTATAGCAACCAATGACTCAGAGTCATTGATTTTATGGATATGAAAATCGTTTTAGTAATTTGTGTCTGATGTGTTTTATTTAGTTTTAGGAAAGAACTGAAGTTCTTCTGTAATAAATAGGTGTCTGTTCAAAACAAAGTTAATAGAATATTAAGTTGTAGGACTGGATTCATGAAATTCATAGATAATTGTGCTCTTTGTCACTTTAGTGTCTGTGGTAGGCAAAATAATGTCCAGCTACCAAAGATATCCACATCTAACCTCAAAACTGAATATGTTATCTTATGTGGCAAAAAGGACTTTGCAGATGTGAATACGTTAAGGACTGTGAGCTGGGGGACTGCCTGGATTATTCAGGTGGTCCTTAGGAGAGAGAGGTGGATATTTGAAGATGCTATGCTGCTGCCTTTAAAGATGGAGAAACGGGCGGCAAGCCAGGGAATGCAGGTGGCCTCTAGAAGCTGGACAAGGCAAGGAGGAAGGATTTCCTGTGCAGCCTCCAGAAAGAACCAGCCCTTCTGAAGTCTGGATTTTAGCTCTGTAATACTGATTTTGGACTGCTGATCTCTAGAATAGTAGAATAAATTTGTGTTATTTTAAAACACTAAGTTTGCAGTAACTGTTTCAATATCAGGAAACTGTTCCTGCAGTAATGTCTTTGCGATTGCTATTATTGCCATAAGAATAAAATTAATTGCCATTAATTCAACACTTACTATCTGGTAGGGACTATACCAAGTACCTTGTAAACAATAATTTAATCTTTATAACAACCCTGTGAAGGTGAGAATTATTCCCTCCTTCTTTTTTTAGTAGAAGAGGAAAATGACCATCAAAGAGAGTTTGTCAAAGTCACCTACTAGTTAGTGGCAAAGGCTTTTTCTATAACATTTAGAATTAATATGTTCATATAGTCTAGACGTAAAAAGAAGTGCTATCTGGGGAATACAGTTAATGATTCTGTAACATCTTACTATGTTGATGGACAGTGACCTCACTGGACAGGGTGAGGATTTAATAATATGTGTAACTGTTGAACCACTGTGCTGTATATTTAAAACCAATGTAAGATTGTATATCAATGATACTTCAATAAAAAAGTGCTATCTCTGTACGGCTTTATATACACAGTTACATTTTATGAAGGAATTATGACTGCTGCTGTGAACATTTTCAGCCTTTAAATGTTCTAACTTAATATTGTTGATTTCTTATTGACCTGATGCATTTATTTTAAAAAGAAAATTTAAATAATAATTATTATTTTCAGTAAGAAGTCTAATGTCTCATCTGAAATTATTGGGAGGGAAGTATCCAAACAGACTGATTCAATTTTGTTTTTAGTGTATTCTTATTTGATAGTTTCAGCCAAAAAAAATTAAATTTAAAAATATAGAGAATTTGAATTAGGATTTGTACTTAGAATTAGGATTTTGTACTTTGTAAGAAAAAAATTCATTAACCACTTTCAAGTACATTATAAAAGACTTATATAAAGGGAATTCTGATCAGCCATTTTTAAAGGATGAAGTCAGGGTTTCAAAGTTGAAGGACTTAGCTTGGTTATGTTGATTATTAAATGCTGAAATCATTTAATGAAATAAGTTGAGCAGTCTCCGTAAGTGAAAATATTAAATAGAAATCAGATTGTTATCCATGTCGAAAGCCTGCTTGGATGTAGTTGTCATAAAAAGTTCTTTTTCTTATCCAATTTCTTACATCTCATGGAATTCAATTTTTAATATATTTGACAGATTCACTTAAAAATGTTTTTATTATTTTTAATTGTTTAATAGAAATCAAAGGCTGAATTTGCTTTCTCCTTGGTTTTTTATTGTACTGTGTGTAACTCCTCTGTAACTCTTATCATATTCTATCTTTATGCCGTTATTAAATGTGTGTGTATTTCATATATTCTAATTTAAAAATGTTATTCAAAATTTTCTACTTCTAAAACCAGCAGTGAGACTACTTTGTTCCTCTATTAGATTGTGAGAAGAAAAAAACTATATAATGCCACCTTGAAATTTCCTATTATGCTTTTACACAGATTATAAATTACACTGACTACAGCAGATTACAAGCAAAATTTTTAAATTAAAATGTGGGATACTTATTGCTGAGAGAAAGTAAATAAAATTTAAATGGAGAGATATGTACATGTACATGATTGGAACACTCAATATTATTTTATTGTCAGTTCTCTTTAAGTTGATCTATCGATTAAATGCAATTCCAATAAAAATCCCAGCAGGTTTTTTTATTGAAAATTTCAAGTTTATCTAAAAGCACTGACATTTGCATATCCTTTACGGACACTGACCCAAATGGCCAATGGAATACACACAATTAAGAAATAGCCTGTAGTAGACAGTCTCCGAAGATGGCCCCCAGAGAACCCTGCCCCTCCCTGTACGTGCTTGCAGCTTCTTTTATCAGGAGGGAGAGTTGGGTCTCCTCTTGAATCGATCTGGGCCTGTAGCTGCTGAATATTAACATTCTGGGATCTCTGCGCCCATGCATTAATAAGCCTACTGCGTCCTCCCTCTGGAACCCAGCATCCATGCTATAAGGACACTAAAATGGAAAGACCCATGTGGCAAAAAATAAAGGCCTCCAGCAATCCGCCCAGCTGAGCTCCCATGTGGCAGCCAGCAGCACCCGGAGCCATCTCGGAAACTGATTCCTCCGGGCTCCGTCAAACCACTCTCACAGGAACTGTCTGGAGCAGAGACGAGCTGTCCCATGGAACCCTGCCCAAGTTTCAAAACCACAAGCAAATAAATGATTATTGTTCTAAGTTATCAAAATTTTGAGTTGTGTGTTCCACAGCAACTGATAATCAAAACTTACATTAGTACTTGAATGTGAAGAAAAATGCCTTCTGCGTGCCACAAATTTCAAGGAACTTCTCTTAGACAGTATGAATGGAACCAGGGCAAAGGGAGACCTTTAAGGCTTGCTCATAGTTCTTTTCCTGAGGAAGGAGTGCTCGTTTTAAAGAGTAAGTAGAAGAAATTTGGATGAAATGCGCCACACAATCCCTTTGGGATTTTAGATGGGGTTGCCTAAACATTATACATTAATTTGGGGCAAATTGTCATGTTTGTCATGTTGAGTCTTTCTGTTTAGGAATATCATAGTGTCACCTTATTTATTCAGGTCTTTGCACATGTGTGTGTGTGTGTGTGTGTATGTATTTGTCAGTAAACTTTTTGAAGTTTCTTAACTTTTCTGTTCGTACATCCTAACAGATAGCGTCCATATTGGTCCAATATTGGGACTTGACATGAGTTGTGTTGAAGATTATCTGGGCCCTTGGGCAAATCTTTTGGTTCTAGAGAAGAAGGGATAAAAATATGTATTTTCTGTGGATATTTTGCAAGATTTAGAGTACGAACAGCCTGTTTCAGGTATGGAGGAAGCTATCTCTGAGCATTCCGCTGACGTGCCAGTTGGTTCTCTCTCAAGGTATGTTCCTTGGCACCACCTCGGCCTCTGCCCCAGCTTCCCACATTTGCCCAGGCAACAGGCACCACTCCTCTTAGAAGTCCCCTGCATGTATCCCCTGTCTGCCCCACTGCACAAGGGCAGGCCTCATGGGCTGTTTTCTTCTGCTGTGGTGCGGGGAGCCGGGGGGGTGGGTGGGTGGGTGGGGGCTCCTGCTGATGACACTGCAGCGCTACCCCTCCCACTCACAGCCTGGGGGTGTGGGTTCTGTAATGGACACCATCTACTTATTTCCTAAGCAGGCCTTTTCCTTTTCCATTTATTGAATGGCAGGCTGCTCACTCCCCCGACTGCTCAAATCTGGTCCTGTTTGCCCTTTGTCTCATAGGCATTGCTCTGGACTATACCTTCTCTTTTTCCATCCCTGAAACAGAATTATCCCTATTTTCGTATTACACTGGTCATTTTAGTGGCATTTGAAAGGATGAAAATCAGCTTCCTGAAATGGGAAGTTTCACAGTTATCTTTCTTAAGCAGATATCTGATTACAAACAAATCTTAATGGCTCTCCATAAAATCCACGTCCCCACTTAGCATCCCAGGCTCCCCAGAGTCTCACTGTAGTTCACCTTCTCACTGTGTGCTTTCATGTATCTGGTAATTTGACAATTACCATTTTTAGAACATACCCACAATTTGCCATATCGGCCTTTTATATTGATTTCCTGACCTTATAAATCCATTAATTTATCATTGTTTTTGAGTGTCTTCCATATACCAAACAGTGTAAAAAATAAGTTTTTAAAATTGAAATATCATTGATATACAATCTTACATTGGTTTCAAGTATACAATACAGTGGTTCAACAGTTACCCGTATTTTCTTATTATTAAATATTATTAAATCCTTACCCCCACTCATGCAGTTACTCTCTGTCAACATAGGAAGATGAGTAACATTGGTTTTTAAACCAATCGTGCTCAGTACCTTGGAGAAGCATATTTTCTTTGATCAGAACTATATTTTCTCAGTTTAGATGTTTAAAAATATCAAATTTTAAACTGTGACAGAGTAATATGCAGAGTCCATCTGTTGGCACATGAGATAAGTCACTGCCATTGGTTCACATTTAAGGAAGTGAAATTAAACTGCCATCCTGAACCGGATCAGAATGCACTGGGAGAGGAAGGTATAAGCAGTGTCTGCTAACAATATGGTAAGAGGGCAGTAACACTGAAGGAGTCTCTAGGTTTGTGATGTAGGGTAATTCCACAAATAAGAACTGGGATACAGTGGGTTCTATCTTTGGCCACTTACAGATTCTAGGTGCTATGGACTGAATGTTTGTGCTTCCCTCCTGAATTCATATGTTGAAATCCTGTTCTCCAATGTGGTGGTGTTAGGAGGTCAGGCCTTTCATAGGTGTTTGGGTCATGAGAGCAGGGACCTCATGAATGAGATCAGTCCCCTGATAAAAGGGACCCCAGAGAGCTCACTTGCCCTTTCTGGCATGTGAGGACACTGAGAAGGTGACTGTTCATGAACCAGAAAGCAGGCTCAGCAGATACTTGGTCTTGGACTTCCTGGCCTCTAGGACTGGGAAAAATAAATGTCTGTTGTTTATCTGCAGTCCATCCTTGGTGTTTAGTTATAGCAACCTGAACAGCCTCTGACAGAAAATTGGTACCGACAAGTTGGATGGTGGTATACAAATACCTAAAAATGTGGAGGTGGCTTTAGGACTGTAATGGGCAGAGTCTGTAATAGTTTGCAGGGACCTGCTGGGAAAAGTGCATGCTGTGACCGGACTGTAAAGGGCGATTCTGGTAAGAGCTCAGAAAAAAAAGAGCTGGAGAGAAGGCCTTGATCGTTGTAGAGAATATCCAAGTAATCCTGAACAGAATGATGGTAGAAATATGGAGTAGAGGTCATTGTGGTGAAGCCTCAGAGAGAAATAAGGAGTGCGTTATTAGGAACTGGAGGAAAGGTGATTCACGTTTGAAGTGGCAAAGAACATGGCTGAATTGTGTTCGTGTTCTGTGTTTTGTGCTACCTTCCACATGCCCAGTTGGTCTCCTTGCCTCTAGCCTCCATCTCTCTTTGATCCTTCATACTGCTGCCGGAGTAACATTTCCGAATTAAATTGTAAGATCTTTTGCTTAAGAGGCTTGACTAACTCTTCATTGCCATGTTATTGTGGAACTCTTCAGGCTGACCTCACCCTTGTCTTCACCTTTCCTTATCCCTCATTGTGTTCCCTGTTATCCTGCTATACTGATTAAGTTGTAGTTCCCAGGTTGTTATTTACTGTCAGCTGCTTCTCTTCCTAGAATTCTCTTCCCTTCCTTCATTGCCTTACTAGTTTTTTTATGTTCTTCATGGATTCATTTACATGCCACCACCCTCAGGAAGTCCCCTTTATCATCCCAGGCTGACTAAAGTATTTTTACTAATTCTGTTTCTTCCAAAATTCTCCTCTTGTGCCGTGATTATATTTATGTCCTACTATCTCTTAATTTACTCTCTAAATTTTGGTTTGCTTCGGAGTACCTACAGTGTCTCATTCACATGCTAAATCTAAGTGGTAAAATGGTAAACAATAAAGACACAGTTTTTGCCCTTTCGGAGCTCAGAGACTAATGAGAAGACAGACTCTAAGCAAGCAATTGTAAGCACTGCAAAAGAGAAGCATGAATTCTGTGTTATGTACAGTGGAAGACCTACAGAAGCAGGGATCTTCAGGCGCAGACATTTCTGTTCCTCCAATAGACCATGAACAGCTGGAGATCAAGCTATGGGGGAGACTGTGTTGGTTCTAGTGAGTGCTTGATAGGGGTTTATGAAGGAATACATGTGTTCCATGATGGAAAGCTCTTTAATCAGATTAAAATTTTAGACTGCTGGAATATTTTTTTCTTTTATTGAGCTGAATAATCTCTCCCTAAAATTTCTACTTATTTCTTAGATGGTCTCTGGAGGAGCTCAGCATAAAATTACTCTTTCTTCCATATAGTAGCCCTTCACATATTTAGCATAGGTTTTATATATATATACGTATATATCCTGTTTGGGGCAGGACTGCGCTGGGGTAGAGTAAGGTGGTTACATACTACCATTCCTTTAAAGTAGGAATTTGTACTTACTCTGCAACTACCTATAAAAGACGGTGGATTAAACACAAGCATTCACATTTGCTACTTCTCCAGTTCCCACTAAAATGACCTTGAGAGACTATTTTAAAAGGCATATATGTTTCATATTCAAAGAGAATGAGGGACGGGACAACAACAAAAGATTTCAGAAGCTAGAGGGCAGATGGATGGCTGTGAGACCTAAGATGTTATGATGTTATAATCATAATCCATATGATAATCATATTGTCTTAATCATGATGATCTGGGATTAGAGCCTCCACATAGAACATAATCATATCCAAGAAAGCAGAACCATATACAGGCAGTGGAGGAACCTCAGAATATGCCATCTTGCACCACAGACCTCTTAGAGGCTCAGAAATTGGCAGTACCAAGTGTATTAAGAAAAATTTATTTTACCTTGGTATCATTAATATACAATCACATGAGTGACATGGTGGTTAATAGATTCCCCCCATTATCAAGTCCCCACCACATACCCCATTACAGTCATTGTCCATCAGCATAGTAAGATGCTGTAGAGACACTACTTGTCTTCTCTGTGTTATAATGCCTTCCCTGTGCCCCACCCACCTAGGTTATGTGTTAAGCATACTCTTTTATTCTGATATTTTGACATCTGAGGCCTTAGTGACATCAGGGACATTTCACATCCCAGAGCTAGCCAATTCCTGGCAATAGTAAAGACTCCTCTTCAGTGTGCCTTTAATATGTAGGCTAACCAATCCAGAGGCCCCACCACCACCTCTTTGATCGGGCTCCTATATTCTGTGCCAATATTCTGCTGTCCTAATCATCCCAGGGCCACATGTCAGGAACCTAAGGACAGTCCTTGTGCTCCAGAGCCTGCTAAAATTACTTAAACTAGCCAGTGTTAGCCTGCTTCTCCCATTCCTCTCATGAAAACCACAATAAAGCCTCTTGCCTGCATTTCTCCCTCACTCCCTCCGCCTTCCCCTCGTGGCTCTCTGTGGTGTGCTGTGCCTCCTCATCTTGGGAACTGTGAAAAACGAACTATTTTTTCAATATCAGTTGTCTCCATATCTGAATAATAGTAAAACCTAAATTTAAAAACACCAAGAATCTTTGAAAAAAAGAATAAAACAGGAGGATTGGTTGAAAGTTTGTAAAAGTAGTTAGGCACTCCAGGTCTCCTTTGCTACCTCCCCCTGCCCCTCTGTCTACCACTGTGCATAGCTGGTCAACTGCCTATTTCCTACAACAGCAGAAGACTTTGCTTACTTTTGAATAAGAGTGAACCAAAGGTAGTACCAGGCCCAGCAGAGAGTGCAAGTGCCACATTAAAAACAGCAGCAAGTGTAAATTTACATGTTGAAGAGAGAAACTCTAGATCCACTCAGCTCCAAGATCAGTAGCAAACAAAGTTAGAGCCTCCATATAGACCATTGGGTACATTTTCTCTGGAACTCTAAGAAGCCCAGGAGAAAAGTCCTAAAGATACTGCTAACTGGGGGTCTCCCCAAGAATCACCTGAGCCAGATCACTCTAAAGTAAGGCCCACCGGTTGACAAGCCCTGCCCACGCACACACAGCTTCAGGTCAGGTTTGAATGCTCCTCTCTTAGGTGTCAGTGAATAGTCAAGGATCCACATGCCTTTGAGCAGAGGCTCTAATATTAAAGACAGAGACAAAAATCCAAGTGTAAGCTA
Source organism: Manis pentadactyla (assembly GCF_030020395.1). NCBI lineage: Eukaryota > Metazoa > Chordata > Mammalia > Pholidota > Manidae > Manis > Manis pentadactyla. The sequence continues at coordinate 17,035,429 of NC_080034.1, read as the reverse complement.
GAACTTAGAGAAAACAGAAACTAAAAGGAAGAAGAAAAAGTTAAGAAAGGAAAATCCCAGCTCATTAAATGTACAGAGATTAGACAAGAAAAAAATAATAACACATCCACGAAACACGAATAGATGAGTTAAAAAAGGAAAATTATGAGAAAAAAAAAGATTGGAAACTTAAAATATGATAGTGGAAAATAAAAATTTCAATAGAAGGATTAAAAGATAAAGTTGAGAAATGATAGAAGATGGCGGCGTGAGTAGAGCAGCGGAAATCTCCTCCCAAAACAACATATATCTATGAAAATATAACAAAGACAACCCTTCCTAGAATAAAGACCAGAGGACACAGGACAATATCCAGACCACATCCGCACCTGAGAGAACCCAGCGCCTCGCGAAGGGGGTAAGATACAAGCCCCGGCCCCGCGGGAGCCGAGCGCCCCTCCCCCCAGCTCCCGGCGGGAGAAGAGCAGGCAGAGCGGGAGGGAGACGGAGCCCAGGGCTGCCGAGCACCCAGCCCCAGCCATCCGGGCCAGAGTGTAGGGCGCTCGATACTAGGAAAACAGGGCAGCAAGAACAGTGAGCAGGCACTGGAGGCTGGGCGACAGAGGGCATAAGAAAAGCGCGCGAACATTTTTTTTTTGCTTTTTTGCTGTTTTGTTTTGGCGAGCGCTTTTTGGAAGTCTTAAAGGGATAGGGATCCCAATAATAGGGAAGCAGGGCAGAAAGACCGGTGAGCAGAGGCCTGAGGCTGGCAGCGCAGAATAAAGAAAAACGAACGAACACCTTTTTTTTTTTTTTTTTAATTAAAAACTTTTTTTTTTTTTTTAATTAAAAAAATTTTTTTTTCTTTTTTTTTGGTGGGCGTTGTTTTGTTTTGGCGGGTGCTTTTTGGAAGTCTTAAAGGGGCAGGGCGGGTCACTTAATCCAGAGGTAGGGAATCCGGGATCTCTGGGCACCCTAACCCCTGGGCTGCAGGGAGCAGGGAGGCCCCTTACGGAGATAAATACCCTCCCAGCAGCTCCTGCTCCAACGTGACTCCACCATTTTGGAGTAGCTGCCCGAGCCAGGCCACGCCCACAGCAACAGCGGAGATTAACTCCATAGCAGCAGGGCAGGAAGCAGAAACCCTGTCTGCGCGCAGCTGCGCAGCACAAGCCACTAGAGGCCGCTGTTCTCCCAGGAGAGGAGGGCCACAAACCAACAAGAAAGGAAGTCCTTCCAGCCGTCACTCGTCCCAGTTCTGCAGACTATTCCTATCACCATGAAAAGGCAAAGCTACAGGCAGACAAAGATCACAGAGACAACACCAGAGAAGGAGACAGACCTAACCAGTCTCCCTGAAAAAGAATTCAAAATAAGAATCATAAACATGCTGACAGAGATGCAGAGAAATACGCAAGAGAAATGGGATGAAGTCCGGAAGGAGATCACAGATGCCAGAAAGGAGATCGCAGAAATGAAACAAACTCTGGAAGGGTTTATAAGCAGAATGGATAGAATGCAAGAGGCCATTGATGGAATTGAAATCAGAGAACAGGAACGCATAGAAGCTGACATAGAGAGAGACAAAAGGATCTCCAGGAATGAAACAATATTAAGAGAACTGTGTGACCAATCTAAAAGGAACAATATCCGTATTATAGGGGTCCCAGAAGAAGAAGAGAGAGGAAAAGAGATGGAAAGTATCTTAGAAGAAATAATTGCTGAAAACTTCCCCACACTGGGGGAGGAAGTAATCGAACAGACCACGGAAATACACAGAACCCCCAACAGAAAGGATCCGAGAAGGGCAACACCAAGACACATAATAATTAAAATGGCAAAGATCAAGGACAAGGAAAGAGTGTTAAAGGCAGCTAGAGAGAAAAAGGTCACCTATAAAGGGAAACCCATCAGGCTAACGTCAGATTTCTCAACAGAAACCCTACAGGCCAGAAGAGAATGGCATGATATATTTAATACAATGAAACAGAAGGGCCTTGAACCAAGGATACTGTATCCAGCACGACTATCATTCAAATATGACGGTGGGATTAAACAATTCCCAGACAAACAAAAGCTGAGGGAATTTGCTTTCCACAAACCACCTCTACAGAACATCTTACAGGGACTGCTCTAGATGGGAGCACTCCTAGAAAGAGCACAGCACAAAACACCCAACATATGAAGAATCGAGGAGGAGGAACAAGAAGGGAGAGAAGAAAAGAATCTCCAGATAGTGAATATAACAGCTCAATAAGCGAGCTAAGTTAGGCAGTAAGATACTAAAGAGGCTAACCTTGAACCTTTGGTAACCACGAATTTAAAGCCTGCAATGGCAATAAGTACATATCTTTCAATAGTCACCCTAAATGTTAATGGGTTGAATGCACCAATCAAAAGACACAGAGTAACAGAATGGATAAAAAAGCAAGACCCATCTATATGCTGCTTACAAGAAACTCACCTCAAACCCAAAGACATGTACAGACTAAAAGTCAAGGGATGGAAAAACATATTTCAAGCAAACAACAGTGAGAAGAAAGCAGGGGTTGCAGTACTAATATCAGACAAAATAGACTTCAAAACAAAGAAAGTAACAAGAGATAAAGAAGGACACTACATAATGATAAAGGGCTCAGTCAAACAAGAGGATATAACCATTCTAAATATATATGCACCCAACACAGGAGCACCAGCATATGTGAAACAAATACTAACAGAACTAAAGGGGGATATAGACTGCAATGCATTCATTCTAGGAGACTTCAACACACCACTCACCCCAAAGGATAGATCCACTGGGCAGAAAATAAGTAAGGACGCGGAAGCACTGAAAAACACAGTAGAGCAGATGGACCTAATAGACATCTATAGAACTCTACATCCAAAAGCAGCGGGATATACATTCTTCTCAAGTGCACATGGAACATTCTCCAGAATAGACCACATACTAGGCCACAAAAAGAGCCTCAGAAAATTCCAAAAGATTGAAATCCTACCAACCAACTTTTCAGACCACAAAGGCATAAAACTAGAAATAAACTGTACAAAGAAAGCAAAGAGGCTCACAAACACATGGAGGCTTAACAACACGCTCCTAAATAATCAATGGATCAATGACCAAATCAAAATGGAGATCCAGCAATATATGGAAACAAATGACAACAACAACACTAAGCCCCAACTTCTGTGGGACACAGCAAAAGCAGTCTTAAGAGGAAAGTATATAGCAATCCAAGCATATTTAAAAAAGGAAGAGCAATCCCAAATGAATGGTCTAATGTCACAATTATCAAAATTGGAAAAAGAAGAACAGATGAGGCCTAAGGTCAGCAGAAGGAGGGACATAATAAAGATCAGAGAAGAAATAAATAAAATTGAGAAGAATAAAACAATAGCAAAAATTAATGAAACCAAGAGCTGGTTCTTCGAGAAAATAAACAAAATAGATAAGCCTCTAGCCAGACTTATTAAGAAGAAAAGAGAGTCAACACAAATCAACAGTATCAGAAACGAGAAAGGAAAAATCACGACGGACCCCACGGAAATGCAAAGAATTATTGGAGAATATTATGAAAACCTATATGCTAACAAGCTGGGAAACCTAGGAGAAATGGACAACTTCCTAGAAAAATATAACCTTCCAAGATTGACCCAGGAAGAAACAGAAAATCTAAACAGACCAATTACCAGCAACGAAATTGAAGCGGTAATAAAAAAACTACCAAAGAACAAAACCCCCGGGCCAGATGGATTTACCTCGGAATTTTATCAGACATACAGGGAAGACATAATACCCATTCTCCTTAAAGTTTTCCAAAAAATAGAGGAGGAGGGGATACTCCCAAACTCATTCTATGAAGCTAACATCACCCTAATACCAAAACCAGGCAAAGACCCCACCAAAAAAGAAAACTACAGACCAATATCCCTGATGAACGTAGATGCAAAAATACTCAACAAAATATTAGCAAACCGAATTCAAAAATACATCAAAAGGATCATACACCATGACCAAGTGGGATTTATCCCAGGGATGCAAGGATGGTACAACATTCGAAAGTCCATCAACATCATCCACCACATCAACAAAAAGAAAGACAAAAACACATGATCATCTCCATAGGTGCTGAAAAAGCATTTGACAAAGTTCAACATCCATTCATGTTAAAAACTCTCAGCAAAATGGGAATAGAGGGCAAGTACCTCAACGTAATAAAGGCCATCTATGATAAACCCACAGCCAACATTATATTGAACAGCGAGAAGCTGAAAGCATTTCCTCTGAGATCGGGTACTAGGCAGGGATGCCCACTCTCTCCACTGTTATTTAACATAGTACTGGAGGTCCTAGCTACGGCAATCAGACAAAATAAAGAAATACAAGGAATCCAGATTGGTAAAGAAGAAGTTAAACTGTCACTATTTGCAGATGACATGATACTGTACATAAAAAATCCTAAAGACTCCACCCCAAAACTACTAGAACTGATATCGGAATACAGCAAAGTTGCAGGATACAAAATCAACACACAGAAATCTGTGGCTTTCCTATATACTAACAATGAACCAACAGAAAGAGAAATCAGGAAAACAACTCCATTCACAATTGCATCAAAAAAAATAAAATACCTAGGAATAAACCTAACCAAAGAAGTGAAAGACTTATACTCTGAAAACTACAAGTCACTCTTAAGAGAAATTAAAGGGGACACTAACAGATGGAAACTCATCCCATGATCGTGGCTAGGAAGAATTAATATCGTTAAAATGGCCATCCTGCCCAAAGCAATATACAGATTTGATGCAATCCCTATGAAACTACCAGCAACATTCTTCAATGAACTGGAACAAATAATTCAAAAATTCATATGGAAACACCAAAGACCCCGAATAGCCAAAGCAATCCTGAGAAAGAAGAATAAAGTAGGGGGGATCTCACTCCCCAACTTCAAGCTCTACTATAAAGCCATAGTAATCAAGACAATTTGGTACTGGCACAAGAGCAGAGCCACAGACCAATGGAACAGACTAGAGAATCCAGACATTAACCCAGACATATATGGTCAATTAATATTTGATAAAGGAGCCATGGACATACAATGGCGAAATGACAGTCTCTTCAACAGGTGGTGCTGGCAAAACTGGACAGCTACATGTAGGAGAATGAAACCGGACCATTGTCTAACGCCATATACAAAAGTAAACTCAAAATGGATCAAAGACCTGAATGTAAGCCATGAAACCATTAAACTCTTGGAAGAAAACATAGGCGAAAACCTCTTAGACATAAACATGAGTGACCTCTTCTTGAACATATCTCCCCGGGCAAGGAAAACAACAGCAAAAATGAGTAAGTGGGACTATATTAAGCTGAAAAGCTTCTGTACAGCAAAAGACACCATCAATAGAACAAGAAGGATCCCTACAGTATGGGAGAATATATTTGAAAATGACACATCCGATAAAGGCTTGACGTCCAGAATATATAAGGAGCTCACACGCCTCAACAAACAAAAAACAAATAACCCAATTAAAAAATGGGCAGAGGAACTGAACAGACAGTTCTCCAAAAAAGAAATACAGATGGCCAACAGACACATGAAAAGATGCTCCACATCGCTAATTATCAGAGAAATGCAAATTAAAACTACAATGAGGTATCACCTCACACCGGTGGGGATGGCTGCCATCCAGAGGACAAACAGCAACAAGTGTTGGCGAGGCTGTGGAGAAAGGGGAACCCTCCTACACTGCTGGTGGGAATGTAAACTTGTTCAACCATTGTGGAAAGCAGTATGGAGGTATATCAAAATGCTCAAAACAGACTTACCATTTGACCCAGGAATTGCACTCCTAGGAATTTACCCTAAGAACGCAGCAATCAAGTTTGAGAAAGACAGATGCACCCCTATGTTTATCGCAGCACTATTTACAATAGCCAAGAATTGGAAGCAACCTAAATGTCCATCAATAGATGAATGGATAAAGAAGAAGTGGTACATATACACAATGGAATACTACTCAGCCATAAGAAAAGGGCAAATCCAATCATTTGCAGCAACATGGATGGAGCTGGAGGGTATTATGCTCAGTGAAACAAGCCAAGCGGAGAAAGAGAAATACCAAATGATTTCACTTATCTGTGGAATATAAGAACAAAGGAAAAACTGAAGGAACAAAACAGCAGCAGAATCACAGAACTCAAGAATGGACTAACAGGTACCAAAGGGAAAGGGACTGGGGAGGATGGGTGGGTAGGGAGGGATAAGGGGGGGAGAAGTAGGGGGGTATTAAGATTAACATGCATGGGGGGGTAGGAGAAAAGGGAGGGCTGTACAACACAGAGAAGGCAAGTAGTGATTCTACAACATTTTGCTATGCTGATGGACAGTGACTGTAAAGGGGTTTATAGGGGAGACCTGGTATAGGGGAGAGCCTAGTAAACATAATATTCGTCATGTAAGTGTAGATTAGTGATACCAAAAACAAAGCAAAAAAAAAAAAAAAAAGGGCAGTTCCTGTGTGGTAACCTCCAACGAGTTCTACACAAGGGTATAAAGGGCATATAAAAGTGTAGGCAAAGGGTCTGTTTGTGTTTATACAGAGGATCAAAGCCTAATTGGGCTACCCCGAAAATGAACTAAGATACGATATGAAAAAGAACTTCCAACATCTGCACCCTCTGGAAGACTCATGCCAGAAGATGATCATCAAAAAACCCCAACAAAGATCCACGCACTGCTACAGCTGTAGATGCACTCATCCCACCAGTTCCTGGACTTGCCATGGGAATGAGGAAGGAGATATCTAAGCTGGCCTGTGCATACAGTAAAACAACAAATTTGACTGGATCTATACTGTTGGAACTCAACCAAGAATTTGGAGAAGTGCAAATTGTAGCGCTCCAAACTCTTACAACTGCAGACTATTTACTGTTAAAAGAACATATGGCATGTGAACAGTCCCCAGGAATGGGTTGTTTTAATTTGTCTGATTTCTCTCAGACTGTTCAAGTTCAGTTGGACAATATCCACCATATCATAGATAAGTTTTCACAAATGCCTAAGGTGCCTTAATGGTTTTCTTGGTTTCACTGGAGATGGCTGGTAATTACAGATATGCTTTGGTTATGTAACTATACTCCTTTTATGTTAATGTGTGTGCGCAATTTAAGTAGTAGCTTAAAACCTATACATGCTGAAGTTACTCTACAAGAAGATATGTCAAAGAAATAATCAATCTTCCCATGTTTTCTTCCGCCTGCTAATTCTATAGCTTTTCTTCTTCCTTCCTAATTACAACCCTTAAATAGAATTCGTGCCTCATATCAAATTTACCGAGTATCATAATTCTTCCAAGTGGTAAAGATACCTCAAGACAAATGCTGGGCATAGAAGCCACAGGGCATAAATATGCAAAGAAGTAAAAAGCTAACCTTTTCAAACAATAAGGCTTCCCTCTCACTTACCAACTTCACATTTCCCTGTATGGCCCCGGAAGATGACTGGTTAGCCAGAGATGGGTAAGATTCCTCAAGGGAGGAACAACCTAAGACAGGCACAGTCGCAGGGGGGCCATCAGGTGAGAAATTGGGGATCAACAGAGGTGAGGCTTAGAACCTCACCCCCCCTGTTCTGAGAGAAATCTTCTGCATACGTGGATGTTTTATTGCCCTGGTCTAGCTTGGATTAACACATAGTCTACAGGCACACACCTGATCATCTACATTTGGTCTCTTACAACACTAAACTATGTTTTCTACCTTTATCTTGTATCTACCTACCACTTCAGCATTTTATTAAAAATAATAATAATAAAGAGAGAAATGTGGTATCCACATATAAATCAAGTATAAAAACCAAATGAGTATTCATATTTGAACTGACTGTTTATAGTTCATAATGCATGAGCAAAACCGAAAGTTTCTGTGATGACTGCCCTTGTACTGTTCACTATGTAACTTATTCATTTTGTAAGAATTTGTTCTACATGTAAGAACTTGTTTGTTATGCCTCAGAAGATTGGAGACTGACGAAAATAAGGCTTGGGGTGGATTAATGATTGTGCATTGAGCATTGACTCCCCTATACAGAATTTTATTGTCGTTAACAACCATTTGATCAATAAATCTGAGAGATGCCCTCACAAAAAAAAAAAAAAAAAAAAAAAAGGACAGACTTCCAATGGTCAAATAAATAAGTAACCCGGATGTAATGTATAGCATAAGGAATATAGTCAAGATATTGTAACAGCTTGGTAGGGTGATAGCTGGAACCTAGAATTATGTATATAAATGTTCTACCACTGTGTTGTACACTTGAAACTAATGTAATGTAATACTGTGTGTCAACTACCCTTCAATAAAAAATAATTATTTAAAAAAAAAAAAAAAAAGATAAAGTTGAGGGAATCTTCTATAAAGTAGAACAAAAATGGAGAGATATAAAGTGAGAGAGAACAGATAAGAAAATTAGACAATAAATCCAGGTTCAATCCAACATCCATAAAACAAGAGTTCCTGAAAAACTAGAAAAAGACTAGAGGTGAAGAAATCATCAAAGAAATTACTCAAGATAGCTTTCCAGAATGTAAGGACTTGACATTATAGATCGAAAGAGATTATAATCCCAGCACAACTGATGAGAAAAGAACTAAATGAAGTACATCATTATTAAGTTTCATCACATCTGGGACAAAGAGGCCTTAGAGGCTTTCAGAAAGAAAAATGAGTCACAGAGAAAGGATCAGGGAGAGAATGGCTGCAGGTTTCTCAACAGAAACACAGGAAACCAAATGATGCTAGAGCAGGGTCTTCAAACTTCTGAAGGTGAATGATTTCTGACCGAATTCTTCACCTACCCAAACTATCTAATAAAAGTGAGGGTAGAATAGACATATTTTCAGACATGAAAGGTCTCAAAAATTTTCTCCTAATTACACTTTCTCACAAGCTGTTGGAGAAGATATTTTATTAAAATGAAAGAGTAAACAAAGAGGAATGCACATGATCCAGGAAATGGGGGGTTCAGCACTGCTGAGAAGCAGAAGAGGGTCCTGAGTATTGGTCTTTTGAAAACAAGAATCAGAAGGGAAGCAATTGAAGCTATTGGATTGCTGTTTTTCATAATAAACTCTGTGAAACTACTTTTTTAAACTATGAATATGTAAACCAAGAAAGATAAATTACATTAAAATTTCTTTGTAGAGTGTAAAGTGATAGGTAAGGACTATTGCTGTTATTAGTGATAGTATTAACAATAAGCTGTTTCTTCAGTTGGTTTGGTACAATGTTTATGCTAATTAAATGAAATATTTACATTAATGTCCAGAATACTGCTTGGCATGTTGTAAAGGCTTGATAAATCATGATTTCTTTTTTCTAGTACCTCTAAGTGAAACTTCTTCATGTCAAAATATATTAAAACCTCTAATAAAGCATAACAAATTTCCTGCCAGTAAAATGTACTACTAAATTGTGTTAACAGATAGGAAAAAGTGAGATATTTTTATTTCATTCTATTTTTTTTGGTCTACCAACAAATATTTCTTGAGGAAATTACTGTAATATCAATTTTAAGCCTTTTAAGAGCAACAATTTTTTACTGAAAACAATTACAGTTCTGTAACTACAACATGGAAATCAAGTAACCTTAAATTGGTTCAAACCAATATGAGGATTACCAGATCAGAAGGAAAACATGCTAGTTAATCATAGCATAAGCTTTTTTTTTCCTTATATGGTGTAACAATTGTAAAGTTCTTACTGTATGACATCTTCGGGTGTGTATTTTCTTAATTCTCAGAGGAAGATTAGTGACATATCATGTGCCTGGGTTTTTTTGTTTGTTTGTTTTTACCAAGTTGCTAACCAGTCTTTATTTAGAGCCCTGAAAAGCCCAGTCTCCTTACATTATAGTTAAGCAGAGATGTAATCAGATCTGCATTTTATCTGAAGTAGTCACAAGTGGCCACCCAGTGATACTTGCCTTCAGTTTTTTGTTTTAGGAATGAATTCTCATGAAAAGAAGAAATTTCTAGGATTCTGTTTTAAATATCTTTTGTGAGTTTCCGTGGATTTTCTCAAATAATATGGTATTATTTGTCCCCAAACCTTTTTTTCCCCCAATTTATATCAACTCTTCAATACCATCTACCAAGCTAGGCACCTACAAAATATAAGAGGTTCTTAGAAGGTTCCTAAAGTTCAGTTGGCTCTCATTTGCAATCTATAATTCATAATTTCACAGATCCACAGTTTCCAAATGTAAGCATCACATATCCTCTTAAAATGTGAAATGTAAAAAAATGCCCATGGTGATGGCCATTCACTACATAATATTTTCACCTTAATAACTGTCTGGCTTCAGGAGAAGGAAGCTCTAGTGGGGAGACAAGAAGGATGAGGAGTGTGTGTGTGTGTGTGTGTGTGTGTAAGTGATGGTGGGTGGCTGTGGAGAGCCTGAATGCAGATAGGATGCTGTGTACACATGGGGTAGGGGAAAAAGGATGTGGAAAGGAATGGTGCTGGTCCCCCAAGATAAGGACCAAGAGGGTGTGGTCATAGGAATATATTAGCACAGATAAAGAGGCTAAATTCTGTGTTAAAACTTAAGTGTGCAGAATGAGGCCAGGGCTCAGGGTTCAGGCTCACAATATATTCCTTTCTATAGCGCTTGAATCTTGCTAATATAATGGGGAGACATAGATACTCAATTGCCCAAGAAGGCCTTTCCTGACCTCCCTGATCCTCCCCATCATATTTTTTCTTCCAAGTGTTTTTTGGGGTTGAATTTTAAACATATTTGTGTGATTCTTTTATAATTCTCACCCACTAGACTGTAAATTTCCTAAGGAGAAGCACCTTGTCTGTTTTTGGGCTCACAGTTGTATCCCAATGTGGCAGTGTGCTCAGCACGTAGTAGATTCTCCATGAATAGTTATTGAATGAATCAACAAAGATGTATTTTAATTGGAAAAGTCACCTTGCTCCAACAGTACTCACTGTCATGGAAGAACAGATTCTACCCCTAAAAAGCCACCCATGATGACACTTTGGACTTCCTCTCCAAAAGGAGTATTTGCGACAGAGCAGAGTAGTGGGGTCAGCTTGTGGCCAGGCACATTGTTTAAAGTTTATCATAATCAAGCTAATTGCATACAGACTGATGAATGAGACTTTCTAGCTGCAGCAGGCCCATTGCCAAAGATGAAAGGTGCTAAGTATCCCATACCCTGAAGAGAGTTTCCACAACTGGAGTGTGATATGTGTACCCCACGTATCACTAGGCACTGGCACAAAGATAGCTGATTACTCCAACTCTCTCCAGCCCATATGAGAAGGGGTCAAGGGTGGTGGCATGGTCAGAGTGAAGGTCACAGTGAGAGGACAGCCCTGCCATGGCGGGGGAGATGCTGCTCACCCTCCCTCTCAAACCATAGTGGGAGTGCTCACATAATGATTCAGGGAGTGCCTGTAAGGAGGGGAGGGTGTTGTTGATCTGCCCTGTGCCTACTTCAATGGGGAAACGGAAGAGGAGATGAGTTTGGGAGAGGAGGGAGGGAGGGACAGAGGTGCAGCCTACACTCCTATCATTTGGTGTTGCAAGGATGCATGGGTTTGCAACAGGTGAAGTGGACACTGCTTAAGATGGCTGGGCTGGAGCCACCAGGCTGGTATCTTGCCCCACTGTACCTCCCACCTCTGCCCCACCACCAGAAGGCAGCTTGACAGTCAGGGACTGTAGCAGCCAGAGGCTGGAGGGAAGGTACAGTTGGTGGCAGGGGATGGTGGTGAGGTGCAGATGATACACTGGAGCAGGACCTCATACCCCATACATCTTCTGGGAATCTTGGACCTGGAGGTCCCCTGGAACCCTACAAAGACTCACCAGAGTGCTCTGCCACGCCGAGGACACTGAAAATGAGTCAGTGCTAGTCTGAGAAAAAAGTCAGTAAAAATCCAGGCTCCCAATACCATATTCAGTTCAGATCGCATATATACTGAGAAGTAAAGTTATTCAAACACAAGAGCAATTGTGGAATAAGCTTCTTGCAAATATGACTTTCCCAAAAAAAGACAGTGCAAAAAAGACAGTGGACAATGGGCTTTCATTCTGGGGGACAAGAGAAAGATCCTGCAAGGGTCTAAGAAGGAATGTTTAGTTAAAGTTGGAAGGAAATTAAAAGAACCTGGTGAGTCTTGGACTCACATCTCAGAAGCCCTGGAAAGCACTCAAGATTTCACGTGGGAGGAAATGACTGACTGTCCAATTATTTCCTAGAATAAGGTCACTGTCCCATTAGAACAGAGTCAGTCAGCCCCAAAAGTTAGTAAATCAGTGACCCTGTCTCATCTCCTGCAGATGCCAACAGCCTAGAGGGCCACCATCTGCAGAATGTCTGTGGAACATTCTGATCAGTTACAACAGTTTTTAGTAATGATACTGCTTTGTGGGACATTCTCCCTTTTATTTTACAACACAATGTCAAATTCTATTTGCCCAAGATACAAATTGTTCAATTAATAGTGTGCTTTTCTAGCCAGGAGGGTGGTATTGAGGAATGATCTTTGAACAGCATAGAAGGAGGCTGAGGAAAAATGACGCTATTTAAATAGATTTTTTTCTTGTTTAATTAGAAAAGGTAATGAAGCTTATTGTCTAGTTTTATTTTATGGGCAACAGTAACATGTGTTTTTCAAAGGGGTGGGCCACATTTATAATAGGAAGAGAATGAGGGAGAAAAAGAATTCATCCAAAAAATATTAATGATTAAAAATTAATATAATTAATAAACCATCAGAATCTGTATTTTTAGTTTTCTTATCACTGTGGATGGCCCACACATTAGGTAAACATTTAGCTGATGAGGGTTTCTCAAAGTTTTGATGTTCATTAATGCTTCAAAAATTATTATCTCCTTTTACAGGATAGAAGTATTTTCACTGAGGTTACTTGAAATAACAATCTCATTTTAAATAATATCCTCTAGATACCTGAGGTAATAAAGACACTAAGAAAACACACATTTCTGAGTCTGCTCTCAGTTTTCTGATTCCATGGATTTGGAGTAGAGTCTAGGATTTGCATTTCTAACAAGAGCCTAGGTTATGCTGATATGTCTGGCCTAGGAACCACACTGAGAACCACTGTTGGAAATCTGCACTCTTTTGCCCTGGTGAAAACGTCCATCTTCCTTTGCTAAGCCTGATATTAAGCTTATCATGCACTCTCCGACTTGTCTCCTTGTTGTCTGTTTACTGACATCCCAGTCATCCCATGCACGTATTCCCAGATCTTTCGGCACTACAGATAATCAAAAATATATGCATTGGTCTCTGCCCCTGGTTCCCAGCATAGAGCTCTTAAAACCCGTATAGATTTTCTAGTGATAAGAACACTAGGAGCATCTCTTGTTCTTGTATTTGTCTCTGACTCTGTCCCTACCCAGGGCCCCCAAACCGTAAATTCCTAAATGATAAGAGCAGCAAGAGCACCTTTTGTTTGAATGAAGTGACTCTGGGTGCGCTCCTGGGTGGCTCCAGCAAGGGGGCTGGTCATCAGGAGGAGCGAGCTAGGATTGGAAGCTTGGAATTTTCAGCCCCACCCCCTCATCCTCCATAGAGGGGAGAGAGGCTAGAAATGGAGTTAGTAATTAATCAGGCCGACATGAGGAAGCCTCCATAAAATCCCAATAATGTGGGGTTTGGGGAGCTTCCAGGTGGGTGAGCCCATTCACACCAGGAGAGTGACTCACCCCAGCTCCCCAGGGACAGAAGCTCCTGTGCTGGGGACCCTCCCAGACCTCACCCCATGTGTTCCTTTATCTGCCTGTTCATCTGTACCCTTTCTCATATCTTTTAATAAACTGGTAAATGTTAGTAAGTGGTTCTCTGAGCTCTGTGAACCGTTGTTGCAAATTAACTGAACCCAAGGAGGGAGTCATTGGAACTTACTGATCTACAGTCCGGGTGATAATCCGTGCTTGTGACTGGCATCTGAAGTATGTGTGGTGGGAGCAGTCTTATGGGACTGAGCCCTTAACCTGTGGGATCTGATGCTATCTCAGGGTAGTGTCAGAACTGAGTTACATTGTAAGACACCCAGCTAATGTCACAGAATTGCTTCTTGTGGGGAAAAAGCCTCATTTGGTGATCAGAAGTGACCAGAAATGTTCTGTGTGAAAGTAAAGGAGACTCACAGGAAAGAAACACCCAGTAGGGAAGAACTGCAGCTTTCGCCACACAAGGATGGGAACTGGAATGAAGACAAGGATGAAGTTGTCCCAGGAGTTTCAACATCCATGAGACCTCCTAGCACCCTGACTTTCAGAATGTATTTACTTCCTCACTTCCACAAATTTTCACCTCAACCCTTACATCTCATTTCTGTCACCCACTCGGAGAGTCACAGTGTGAACCTGACCATCGCTCTGAACTTCTCTACCACATACACTGTGTGTTTTACTTTTCTTCTCTGGAACCCCAACTCCCACACCTTTTGATTCTGGCATCTCACTGCAACTCCACCTACTCTCTGAGCACAAGCAAATCTTGACCACTTTCACCCCTTTCTTTAATTCATCTCTCAATCCCTTCTTGGCTTCTGGCCCTTCTGTACAGCCGGGAACTCATATGATTGTTAGAATTAGTCTCAATTTATTTGTAATCTTATCTTTGCATCACTCTTTCCAATGACCAATGCTGGGTCATTGCTGCAACCTTTCATTTCCATTTTTCAATGTGCAGGTAGAGGTGATAAGATAGGAACATAAATTACTACAGTATGCAGTGGTATCCCCTAAAAACTATAAACACGCCACAGAAATCCATGAACTTATAAAGGCGGGAAGGAGTACAGCTAGTTACAATGATCAGGACGAGCTTCAAATATGTTACGGGAAATATGAATAACTGCTAGGCTCTAAAGAACTTTAAATTTAGGAATGGTGTTATTTATACTCATTTTGCTGATAGTTCTTAGCACTTTTTAGAAAGAATGAATTGTGTGTCTCGTCTAGTGTGATTCTTTATCCATTATGCAGTATGAGAAACCTTAACAGTGCTCAAATGAGTAAATCTTTAAAAACAATTTATCATACATAAGTGTCTGTAGATGTACACATATATTTGTAGAATAAACAGAAAAATCTAAGGCGGATAATGCTGCCTTGCTTTATCCATCAGCATATAGTTATTGTTTCATTAGTGATGAGGTGAATGCCCCCTTTGCAATTTAAACTTTTTATTTTATTTTATTTATTTTTTTTGAAGAACATTATGTTTACTAGGCTCTCCCCTACCCCAAGTCCCCCCCACAAACCCCATTACAGTCACTGTCCATCAGCACAGTAAGATGTTGTAGAATCGCTACTTGTGTGTTGCAAAGCCCTCCCCTGCAATATAGTAAAAATAAAAATATCATTTGGAGGAAGAAGGAAATTAACTTGCTTTTGGCAAAAAAGTGGTAGAAATAATAATACTTCAACTTCCTGAAGACCTCCCATATGTCAGTCATGTGTTACCTCACTTATCCCCACCATCACCCCATAAGGCTCTATATTATGTACTATCCTCACTATGGATGGGACTCAGAAATTATTTCAGTTTATCAAATCTAAGATGAAATTTTAAAAGACATTTTAAATCTTTGGAATTTGAATGAATCTTACAATTGACAGTGTCTTAGATTTGATAAAATAAGTTGCACTATTAAGTATTATCTGTAATGTTCTCATTAATTAATTATAAATCCTGTACTCTTTTTCCTACTAAATTGCATTATCTTTTCTAACAAAAGCAGACTTTCTGCTCCTTCTCTGTATTTTCTTTCTCGTTCCTTTTTACACACACACACACACACACACATACTCACACATTTTCATTTCTCTCTCCTCTCTCTCTCACAGTCCTTACATCCCAGTCCAAACTAAAAATATCCTGCTCATAAGATTCTCTGCCTTATGTCAAGCCTTATGCTTATTTTGAGTTTAGCCAGGATGAACTTCATCTGCCTAACTGAGGTATTGGTCTGCTTTCTTCTGCTAAATTACTCACTTAATATGTTGGTTCAATTCCATTTTACCCACAACCCTTTACAATCAGTTGCCTTGACACTGGGGAAGAAACTAATCTTCTTTCTTATGTATTTGATTAACTGAACAAATTAATTCTGATGATACAATAAAGGTATTTTTATTTTGTGGGGGGGCAAGTTAGCTGCTCTGGGCCAGTGCTTCTCAAACTGGGCACCTCCCCAAATACGTGGTGTGTCTTCTTGGAGCATCAGTTTTACTCAAAGATTTAGCTGAAGAGGAAGTAGAACACTGAAAAATGGAGCTAAAATCTTTGGAATACGTTTTTATCTTAAAGCAAATGTGAAAACATTACAGAATTGAATGAAATACCTGATGAATTTTTAAGGTAAAACTTCCATGAAATTTTGAGCTGCGGGTGGACTGCCCACGGCAACTTGTGGTTGAAACCGCAGCCTTTGGAGCGAGATGCTAAGTCCGAGCTCCCCCATTTTCTAGCTGTGTGTCCTTGGGCAAGTTGCTTAACCTCCTTGTGTCTCAGTTTCTGTTTCCTCATCCATCAAATGGGATAATATCATCTGCCTCACAGGGTTAGCATGGGAATAAATGATGTGTCTATGTTAAATGTCAGAACAATGGCTGGAATGTAGATCTCCCACTAATGTTAACTGTTTTCTCATCTTTATTTATACTTAAGACGTCCCAGGGGTAATTCTCTATTCTCTGTTGTTAAGATGCCTTGGCCCACGAATCTGGGGAGCCTTTCCCAGGATTCTCCCCAGTATGCTGCCCTTCTCTGCTATGGGTCTTCCGTAATGTTTCAAGAATGCACTGTTCTCTTTTTTCTTTTTTTTTGCAGCACCATGAAAAACAGAGAGTAGCTTTTTTATGCATTTGGAAAGTGAAGGGGAATGACTTTCAGTTTCACTCATGTTTAAAATGAAGTAACTAATAATTGGGGATAGCAAGCCACAGTTAAGATTTTAGAGGTAGAGATGTGAGAAATTTCAGTCTCGACTCCCTTTGGAACCAAGGCTTGACCCACTGGTCATAAAATACAAAGTCTGTAATTAAAACTTTCTCTAGTGAGAGTTGGGATATGTACTGTCTCTTTTGGTTCTAGCTCATCTGGAAATGAAATTTCTGATGCAAATGAGGCTTAAAAAAATCAGTGTCTGTTTGGTTAACATTATTTCTGCACTTTGTTTTCCCTTGTCAGCTTTAAAAGGAAAAGAAAAAAAGGAAAGCACTCTGCCAAAACTTGGCAGTGGAATTTCAGAGAGCAGAAATTCTCCGCCTCCAATCTTGGAAGTGGCTGCATGGTGAGGGCCCCACAGGCTATTTTTGATGCATTAGAACACCACGTTATACCAAGTTAAGAAAGCTCAGAGTCTGGAATCCACAAGAAAAGACCAGGGTAAGACTAGAGGGCGCCTTTCCCTGTTCTTTCTTGCCTCTTTCAGCTGATGTCATCTTTGGCTCAGTAGTCCAGGAGTGAGAGGGCACACGTTCCGATTTACCTTTGACATTGCTGGACCCCACTCCCCCATCTCCTCTACTGCCAGAACCTAAACAGTTGGAGGACAGAGGGCAAGGCTGGTTGAAGGGATTGGAGAGCAGGGAGAACTGCCCCATCCTTTGCCAGTCCTCTTCTCCTACCAGTATCTCCTAGGCTTGTGATTTCTGCACCTAGAAATAAAAGCATACAAATATTAACTATAAGTCATTGTGATTGAGTGCTTCTAAGTTGCCATGTCCCAGGCTAAATTCAGTTTGTAGAGCAGATATTATTTCTATATCAAAGGTGAACTTGAGGCTTAGAAGAAAATTGGGTAAATTTTTCAAGGCCACAAGTAGGTCTCGACATTAGGGTTTTCTAGAAAAACAGAGCCTATATATAAGGAATTGGCTCTCATGATTATGCAGGCTGAGAAGTATCATAACAAGAGAGTATCTGCCATCTGCAAGGTGGAGTCTGAAGAAAGCTGGACAAGGTCAGGAGAAAATGAGATGAGATGCTCTAGCTCAAATAGTGAGGCAACAAAAAAGAGGCAAATTCCAGTTTTTGCAGTGCCCACAGGCAACCTGCATGCAGTGACTGGTCAGATGTGAGAGCACAAAGACCTGACCCCTTGCCTCACCGTAAAACAGTTTTGTAGGGCCACCCCAGCTCCAGAGCTTCCCATGAGATGGGTTGAGGCTCAGCTGCAACTAAGTTAGTCCCACTTTTCTTCCCCTGCCAGTCTTGTTTCCATTACTCTGTTAAAAGGCCTGTTCCAAAAGTACCCCTCAATCATTACAATGTGCAAATCTAACCTTCAACATGGAGGGAATTCCAAAGACATGGCAAAGGGCATGGATGGAGTATAGGGAAGGATCAGGACCAATAATGTGATTTACTGCATGTTTGCATTTAACAACTAGACAAAACTGCATCCCAGCTTAGAACAAAAGTGTGTATTGGAGAAAACATGGAATCTCTGTCTGAAATGTTCAAGTGTGTATTTAAACCATTGATAGTAGACCTTGATCAGTTTTGATCATGCATTATGAACTATAAACAATTAGGTCAAATATGAATATTCGTTTGATTTTTATACTTGATTTATATGTGAATCCCACATTTCTCCCTTATTATTATTATTATGTTTAATAAAATGTTGAAGTGGTAGGTAGATGCAAGATAAAGGTAGAAAACATAGTTTAGTGCTGTAAGAGGGCAAATGTAGATGATCAGGTGTGTGCCTATAGACTAAGTATTAATCCAAGCTAGACAAGGGCAACAAAACATCCATGGATGCAGAAGATTTCTCTCAAAACAGGGGGGGTGAGGTTCTAAGCCTCACCTCTGTTGATCCCCAATTTCTCACCTGATGGCCCCCCTGCGACTGTGCCTGTCTTAGGTTGTTCCTCCCTTGAGGAATCTTACCCGTCTCTGGCTAACCAGTCATCTTCCGGGGCCATACAGGGAGATGTAAAGTTGGTAAGTGAGAGAGAAGCAATATTGTTTGAAACGGTTAGCTTTTTACTTCTTTGCAGATTTATGCCCTGTGGCTTCTATGCCCAGCATTTGTCTTGAGGTATCTTTATCACTTGGAAGAATTATGATACTCAGTAATTTCGATATGAGGCACGAATTCTACTTAAGGGTTATAATTAGGAAGGAAGAAGAAAAGCTATAGAAGTAGCAGACGGAAGAAAACATGGGAAGATTGATTATTTCTTTGACATATCTTCTTGTAGAGTAACATAAGCGTGTATAGGTTTTAAACTACTAATTAAATTGTGCACACACATTAACATAATAGGAATACAGCTACATAACCAAAGCAGACCTACAATTACCAGCCATCTCCAGTGAAACCAAGAAAACCAGTTAGGCACCCGAGGCATTTGTGAAAACTTATCAGTGATATGATGGATATTGTCTGTTTACATTTTTTAACCTCTGATGCTTAGTGGATCCCCTTTGCATCAATTTTATTTTATTTTTATTGAAGTATAATTGGTATACAATCTTTCTTTGCTTCAATTTTAAACTGATGTGAACCTTAGTGGGCTCAAGGGACTCTGGGGAGAGGTACGGTGCAGCACTGATGCAGAGGGCGCTGTGGATGTAATGAAAAGAGCAGATGAACCTTGAAGGAGAAGAGATCTTTGGCCAGGTAGTGTTTCTGTGGTATAAAAGCAGCACCAGAGTAAGTAGGCAATTTGCTCTGCTCAGGGTGGGTATTGATAAGATAGCTACAGCACGAGGACAAGTCAGCAAGGAAATCAAGGGTTCTAATGGCATATTGCTTACATGGCTGTTTGTGATCTCCACGGGCATGAAGGGCAAGCTGGGCCAGAAAGCAGATCAGAACACTGGTGGTTGAGGGACTGGAACTTGCTTCCACCCTCCCTTCTAGAGGGAGATCACGGCCGGGACTAGAAAGGGAACGGAGGTTTGCCATCTGCTGTATCTTTCTCCCCCTCCTCTCCACTACTCTCCCCAAACCCGAGCCCTCCTTCCACTTCCATTTACCAAACTGAAGCTTCTAGACACATCAACTGTTGTGGACTGGAACAGGGAGGGTCAGTGAGGGAGCTGAGGTCTTAGATGCCCTTTGATGTGAGCCTGCGCCCACTCCAGTTATATATGAATGATTCCTAGTACAATACTTTAGCGTCAATAAATGGTAGATGCTGTTATCATATAAATAGGAAATCTCATTTCCTACCATTTAGATGCTGCAGATGCTTCAAGGTTCAATTAGGATGTTACTTCTTACAAGAATCCTGGCTGTAATCTGCTTAATATGAAGTAATCTCTCCCTCTGTATGTTTCCTAGGGTTGAGGTTACAAAGTACCCAAAAGTGGGTGGTTAAAACAACAGATATTTATTCTGTCCCAGTTCTAAAGTCAAGGTGCCAGCAGAGCCATGCTCTCTCTGTTGGTGCCGGTGGAGAGTCCTCCCCTGCGCCTTCTTAGCTTCTGGGGTTCCCGGCGTTGCCTTGTAGCTGCGTCACTCCAGTCTCCACTCTTACATGGACACCGGTCACGGTGATTAGGGCCACCCTAAATGGCCTTATTTTAACTTAACTCTATTTGCAAAGACCCATTTCCTAAAATGGTCACATTCTGAGATACTGGGGGTTAGGATTTTAACATACATATTTTTGGGATACAATTTAATTCATAACACCCTCCAATAAGCTAAAATCTAATAGCAATAATCTTATTTTTCTTTGATATCTATCACAATACTAGCTTATTGTACAGTAATTTATTTTTTATCTCTCCTTGCAGTGCTCCAACTTCAGAATCAATTTCTGATTCACTTTTGTGTCCCTGATAATAATACCTGCCTGTCAGTGATAGGTTTGACAGTTAAATGACTGGGCGCCTTTCCTGACTCTTGACCAATCCATAGACTAGAGCTTGCTGTCACCTGCTTGGTATGTGCATTTTTGTGTCCCTTATATTTTGAGCTTTTTGGTTGATTTCTTTTCTTGATAGAATATAGACCAGGAGGATGAGTTTGGCTAGCTGAAACAGTGTTTACAGCCGGTCTCAGGTGGTTAAATGTTTATGCTTTTTGCAGGTGAGCAGCGTGCTTCACTCTACCAGGGAAGCAAACTTGTTTGTCCCCAGTTTGTGACTCTTTTTTCTTCTTTTGCATTTTCAGCATGTCCTTAGTTACAGTTGCTATGCAAGTATTTCAGTGTTTCCTACAGTGCTGAGTGGTGTGATGTCTGGAGCCCTCTTTAGTACAGATTTATGATGATGCCCAAGTCATGGGTTTCATTTGCTAGTTTTCTGGCCTAGTAATTGGTTGTTATTAAAGGAGTGATGTGCATTTATTTTGGTTCCCTGAATTATCACATTGATTTATTTTCTTTTTCAGTATTTTTTGGAGTGCTCATTATTTTTTAAATACTCAACCCTTTATTTCACAGAATGTAATGGTAGAGCCAGCCCCAACTTCTTGTCATTGAATAAATCGGTAAACAGATATAGTCCCTCTGATACTTTTGTGGTGAAGGGTGATTTAGGCTTGTTAAAATGCTCAAAATCTTTTAGGATGTACAGTTTAAGGACTGAGACTGAATAATGAGTGAAGGAGAGAAAACTGGGCTTTCTGGAGACTTAGACTCTCGTCTCTAAATATAAAGAAACAGTTCTGAACATATGGCCAAGTTTTTGTGTTGAGATACTTAAACCCTTGTCTGCCCTCATGAAATTGCCACTGTCTTCCATGAAGACTTGGTTTTTTGTTTTGTTTATATAACTCACATTACAGTTATTTGACATGTAAAGTAAAATGGAATAATAATAATAATGCATGTCCTACCTACTTGATGGGATCATTGTAAGAGTCACATGGTTAATGCGTATGAAAGTAATTTGTAAGCTATATTGTACTATAAATGTTTCAAATGTCATTGTGCACAACAACAACTGCAATCTTAGTAGTCTTGGCTTTGCTGTTGACCCGGTTGACCATGGGAAGCGATTTAATTCTGGTGAAGACCTGAACTGACCTCTTTACCAAACCATCTGGACAAAATGCTCAGGCCATTTTGTAGCATTTTCAAGGTCATAAGGTTTTGTGTGTTATAACCTCCTCTGTTCTTCCTTCATCTTTTATTTTGGGGAGGGAAGGGTTAATAGGACTTTAGGTTGAGGAGGAGGAGAAGAAATCTTGGAAATGTTTTTTAAGTTAGTTCTTTAATATAAAGTCTCTCTGATGGATCGGTTGCTGTTTGGCATCTCAGCAAATGCCATTATAATTTTGCTCCTCCAATTTTTTTTTCTTTTTTTGCATGTACTTCGGTTTAGGGTAGACACTCAGCAACTTAATAGAACACATTAAGGCATGCAAGACTTTGACAATCCTAGGGAAAAGTTCCGAATGTATTTACTGATTAGACTTACATATTTTTAAGTTTTTGAAAATCAATCAGTTTATTCTGGAGATACTCCAGAACTTTATGTCATTGCATTTAAACAGAATTCTTTATAAAGAATTTCCTGCCTGACAACTCTAGATATATTTATTATGCAGCTTCTCTTGAAGCATTTTCAGTTTGCTCACTTGGCAGATTTTGTGTATTGAATGCAGTTGGTTCTTAGACACTGACTCATTTTCCAAATACGAGTACTTTTTTTCCAGTTGATTTTTTCCTACCAGTATGTCTTGCAACTCTTCTTTAATGTACTGTCAGAATATGGTCAACTCATCATTAACAGGAAATGGGCTTCTTGCCCACTCTACAAAAGTATAATGAAGTCAGATATTTTAATTTTAAATGATAGGAACAAGAGAACGAAAAAAGAATAGTCAGAAACCTAACTAATTTCCAGGTTCAAGATTATTATTATAAAGAGCTTGAATAAATGAAATACCCAGAAACAAAAGGAAAATCTGCAACTTGCATGGTTTTAAGTAGAATGCCGCAAAATTTCCATTTTACTTTAAATGCCAAGTAGATGTAATGTGAGTCAGTGTAAATAAACCAAAGAACCAAGTCTTCTGGAAGACAGCAGTAGTTTTCACGTGGGCAGAAAAGTGTTTAAGCATCTCAACATGAAAATTTGGCAATATGCTCAGAACTATTTCTCTATATTTAGATTTTTGGTGCAAATCCCATCTCTGTCTCTAGAAAACCAAACCTGGAAGGCCTACAAAGTCAGTGAAGAGCTCATTTTTCTGAAGTGCCAATTTCAGCTCTAAAAATATCAGAACTTTTAGTTCTACCTGATCAAATAATCACCTTGCCAATTTTTGCAGCCACAGTTGCTCATGGGATCAACCAAAGTGAGCATTTGTTTCAGATGAAGTCCAAAGTTAGTTGAACATATAATATTTAGTGCTAATTTGATTCAGCCACACGGGTAATTGACTCCAAAAATGTTTCATCATAAATTGCCTAGGAAAGGGATAATTTGCTGCTGTTGAATTATCTGGTTACTTGGCCCAGTCTTTCACTTCACTTTGGATGTATATGTAGACTTTAGTAGAATAACATTTGATAGGGTACAAATAATATATCCTGATTCAGCTTCTCACCACTTGCTATTTCAAAGCTTTCTCTTTAATTTTTAATTTTTGCCAATTTGGAACCAATCTCTTTAAGCCTCAAATTTCTGTGTTTATGGAATTGGTATAATTAATATCTCTAAAATAATATAAGGTTGTTGCAGCAATTAGTGGAATGGTGTAACACCCTTAACACAGGGCATATATAAACACTCAGTAAACCTTAACTATTTAAATTTACTGTTAAAGATGTGACCTTGGGAGTCATTAAACCTTTTGCAGTCTAGTTTGTTAATTATAAAAGACATTTTCTTGATATAAATCTGAAAATGCTCTTAAAATGAATACAGTGCTTCCACATGCAAAGTGAAATATAGAATTTAAGTAGTTACCTTTGTTAATCAAGACATTGTTTTACCTTATTAGTTGATAATATGCTTTGGCGAGAGCTTGATGCACAGATTCATTTTGCTTGGATATTATATTTATTACCACTTTGCCATTTTGGGGGGTATTCTCTATCTACATGATGTGATAAGAATTTGGGTGCAAGTATTTTATTTGAGAGGTCATCCCAGCAAGCATGATCTGGAAGTGGGAGAACACAACTGGCAAGAAAGGAATGCTATTAAAGGGTACCTAGGTAAGCAAGTGACTATAGTGAGCAGGTGAGCACAATTCCACTAGAGTCCCTCTGTGAGACTTCAACACCTGTTGGCTTTGAGCAACCTCATCCACTTAGCCAAGCTCTGTTTCTGTATCACTTTTTAAAGTGTTTCTTATCACTTTCTATAAATGTTACCCATGAAAAAGTTTGGGAAGCATTGCTATAAAGAATGATTGAGAGAAATGTTAAGATCTACTCTGGAGAAAGGAAGAATTGAGTTAAGCGATGGGTTCAGAGGGTGCGATGTCAGAGGTTGGAGGTTTATGGTGTTTGTATACTTGGAAAACTAAAAAAGAGGAATTCAGGTAAAAGCAGTGTCAATCAGTGGAAAACACAGGGAGGCATATAAAAGTTTCTATCAGAGCTGTCTCAAGGTGAAACGAACTGCTTTTGAAAGGCAGTACATTGTTTCATTTAATTCTGGTAATAGTCATGTGTATTGGGATGTTTACTTTTTCCCTCAACTCCCAACCAAACTATTTTATAGATGAGAAGATAGAAGTTTCATGGGTTTTTGTTATTCACCCATGGTCACAAAGTTAGTAACTGCAAGTGTGAAGATTAGAACATGGATTTATTCGATGTTGGAGCCCATTCTCTTTTCTTCATTTCAGACTAAACTTGTTCTCTCTCCTAGGAAGTGTTCAAGCAGAGACTGGTCACTACTTGGAAATTTAGGAGGGATTCCAGTACTGTGGTAAAGAACCACATGACTTTCAAGGTTTCTGCCATTAATAACTCCAAAATGCTGTGAAATAGGTGCCGTTTGTGTTACAATACAAAAAAGAAAGGAAGACCAGCCTTGAAAATTCCCTGAACAGACAAAACTAGTTTAGTCATACAAACAAAGCTTAATTTAGCTTGTTTTGCAAGACTAATATGACCTGGGTCATTTCTTGCTTATGCATCTGGAAATCATAAGCAAAACTTAAACTGTTTTCCAAGATTGATATGAGGTAACCATTGACTAATTCCCATTCAGAAAATTCCAATATTATAAACAATCTGTCTGAAGAACAGCCAGTTCTTTCTCATTATAAGATGCTTTATGACAACATGTCCCTGAGCCTCATTCTGTGTTTTGGTTTGAGTGTGCCTGGTTTCCAAACTGTCTTTTTGAAGTGTGCATAATAAACTTTTACTAATTACTGCTTCAATGATCCTTTGGTTTTGTCAATGTTGAACTTTTAGCATATAATGGTGTCAGAAGTGGGATCCAAAAACGACCAGTCTACCCCATGACTCTGAGGCTGATGATCAAACAGTGCTAGTACCCATAGAGCTCACTCTTTTCTCATGAACCCTGAAGTTTGGATGTAAGTCTCTCTTGTATCCAAGCTCTGCCCTCTGCACTTTGAGCTCTCTGATTTTATTGGGCATTCTGTATTGTATTTGTAAGTCACCCTATTCTGTTCGAAAGAGGGAAAAATGTGTAATTGTGTTTTTGGAACAGCTGTTGGGAAACAGGGCCTCTAATAGTTCAGTTACCTTAGGGAATCTAAAGGCAAAGATAGAGTCCACCTGTTCTAAAATTCTCTCCACTTACTTCAAAAACTGTCCATGTATGTCCATGATGGACCAGCATCTTGTGCCTTTTGGAAAATGGCGAACTTTTGGACTGGTAGTGGCCACTTTGGGAAAACTATAAATTAGATAAGTCCATCTTAGGGGCACCCTTAAAAGAGAGGATTCCAAACTTGGAGACAGTGAAATATATTCTTTGATTGGTATAAAGAAGCTTTTAAAAGATGAAATAACATTAAAAGCAGCTCTTAAAGGTTCCTTATAGCATGCAAATAAAAAATCTTTAGTAAAACTCTTTGGTCATTTGAGCAGGTAACCTTAACTTAGTTCATCTGCCAAAAACATAGTTTGGATCCAACTATTATTTTGAGTTTTTTACCTGAGATATGGCTAAAATTTTTAAAACAAAAGCTATTAGATCTCTGTTTGTGTTGTCTGTATGTTTATGTATATATGTTATAGCTATATGATATTTTTCCACCTCTGGATATTGCCAAAATTAATTTGTAAAGTGCTCTCTTTAATAGGATTAAAGAAAACTAACCATTTGTATAAAGCAATTATAGTCTCATAAATACAGCAACTAACCCAAATGTTTTTCAAGTTCACATGATACAGTATAATCTTTGATAAACTATTCATGTTTGTTAGTTTAATAAAAGCAGGTATGTCTTCAAAATATGTTCATAAGAAAAATAACTTAAAACGATGGCTAGCTGTTTGATGTCTAATCTAAACATAATTGTTAAAAACAAGTAATTTAAATAAATGTATATATGTTAAAAGGTTATACTAAATCAGACTAAATAATGCACATTTATTGAATATTTAAATCATTTTCAAACATTAAATGCTATTTGATTTTTTTGCTTTTTAATTTTTTATAGAGACAAAAAGTATTTGGGCCTAGTAAGATTTTGTAGCACACTGAAAAATTGACAATGAGGAAGAATATGCTTCTAGAAATTATGAAATGTACTTATAAATATAGCAGTCCACAATTGCTTACTTCTTAGTTTTCACTGAGGATTCTAAGGGGCCTAAGAATTATAATTAATATATGGAATTAGAACTACTGAAATAATCAGGGTGAAAGAAAATGATCTTATATGAAAAGTAGCTAAAGAAAAAATGTGTTTTTTGGGTAAGGAAAAATATGAAGGACATGTATCTTTTTTTTTTTGGTAAGAGGAAAAAAAAGAAAGTAATTTTGTCCTAAAGCAAAATGATTGTTCCAGAATAAGAAAGGAGAAAGATAGGACAAAACCTAAATGGGTATAGAAAGTTAGGAAAGTTTCTGGAAAACAAGTCTTGGTAAAGTAATTTTATATGTGGTTAAGCTAAGGTTGGAATGGATTTAAGTTAAAAAGAAAAGAAGAATTTAAATGTCAAAAGTACACCAGTGCAAATTTAGCATTTGGTTTTCTCTCTGTTAAAAGGACATTTTTTTTTTTTTAGATTAGTGGTCTGCTCCTAATAAAGTGTAAAGAAAGTTTCTTTCCTTTAAAATAATTTGCTTAAGAAACAAAAATTGTGTGTCTTATGAAAATAATTTCCTGTGTTTTCTTATCAGGCCTTTGATTACTTCTAAAAAAGCATGAGTCTTTTCAATACTAAAGAGTTAAGGTGTTTTTTTTTATAACTATGTAACTTTCTGTATTTGCCTTTGAAATATTTTAATTGCCACTTTGGTTGAATGAATAAGTAAGTCAACTGCACCATTTCTTTTTGTTGTTGTGCATGTAAACTCTTACCACATCTTTAAACGTGGCTCTTTTAAGTCTTTTGTCATTTACAGATGGCTATTTTTTTACTCTGCTGCTTTTGCAAAAGTGTTCCTGAAAAATTCGTCATCTCCAAGGAGATTCATGGAAAAGAAGCTGACAAATACTCTAATATGCATGTTTCTGATAACTTTACTATCATAACATTGAATTGATAAGAATTTCTAAAACTTTAATGGAAAACTGATTGATTTGTAAAGCTGCTAACCCAAGATCAGGGAAAATAATAATTAATTATGTAAGACTGACTAGATTGATGAAGGTAATTATACTTTTTATGACTTCAGTTAAAACATTGCTAGTTCTTCAATGTTTTGTTGTCAAATTTAAAGGGCCCCTATTTCTCCTCTTTTTAGCTATCTGTAGCTTACAGCAATTTTATAAAGTATATATTTGCAATAAAGATTGAACCATTTATCTTTTTCTCACTACCTGATCCCTCCAGAATTCAGAAGCTCTTATTAGATATTCTTATTTTTCATGACAATGTATGTGTTTGCGTAACTTCAGTAAGAATCAGTTATCCTTGTAACAGGACACAATTGAATGAGTCCTTGGCCTAACTTCCTAGCCCCATGAGGCTTTTGGAAGTCCAATCTGAGATTCCTTATGAAAAGTTCAAGCAAAGCAAATCTAAAAGATTGAAAAATATGGTCAATCACTAGTTCATATAAAAATATTGTCAATCACTAGTCTTACTGTGGTTATTTTTGATAGAAATGGGGTGATTATAGAGAGAAAGATCGTTTCAGTAATACATCTTTGTGAATATCAGATGCTAGTGCTACTAATTGTATTTTATATTTTGTTTTCTTCCTGTAAACTAGACTAGATCCTGAATTGTTCGAGTTTCCTCCCATATTTGGCTAGAACTCTCCACACTAACATTTCAATTTCCTTTCACTCTTTTGATTTGGAATCACTCTGCAACTAAAATTGTCCTTTTCTGGAAGCCAGGCAAGCTAAAGCTGGACAACTTGATATGAACTTCAGAGAGATCCCTGCAACAGCTCATGTGTGGACAGTCTTCATGCCTGTTGGTATGTAGTAGCCCATAAAGATCACCAGAGACATTCACGCTGCAACCAGGAAAATCTGTTAGATGGACCCTGCTTGCCCTCACTCCATCTGAAGATGCTTAGAACACAAAACTGAGAAATATTAACTAGCTGCTCTTCAAACTCAGGAACTGAATTTCCAATGTGCTCAAACTATTAACCTCTGTTTTTCTTTTGTGTCCACAAAAATGCCTTTCCTTAAGTTACTTATTGCTTTCATCATGTAGAGGCTTAATTTAGGTAGAAGCTCACCTATACCACCACCTCCTGAGATGAAACATTCTCATATTCATCCTGTCCTAGGTAATCATCAGGATACATGTTTGCTAGTATGTCATATGTGCCAGTGTAAATAACTTGTAAAAACTTAAAAAATTTTCAATTATAGACCCATTTATTTAGTTGATTAAATCTTGACTCCTTGGAATCTCTGCTCTGGGAAATTTTGTAAGCCTTCTATTTTTTCTCCTTACAGCTACCATACTAACCTCTCTGGTGCTTTGTATACTCTTGAGGGTTTTAAGTGCCTGTCGGTAGCCACTCACATGCTGATGGTATCCATCAGGATCAGAGAACTGGATGAAATCAACAATACCACGTAACTGATGAAAACGGTGACTACTGGTCTGACAACTCAGCTAATGGAAACAGCGAATTTGGATTCTTCAGCTTGACTACTTCAATGGGGTAAGTGAGAATAATGTTATCCTGTTGCTCATACTGTCAGACTGCTGAGAGAATGACCAAAAGATGCGAATTATTAAAATCAAAACCAAATGGAGACCAGCCTTGAAAATTCCCTGAGCAGATCAAAACCAGTTTAGTCACACAAAGCTTAATTTAGTTTATTTTGCAACGGTTACTTGCCGTGGATCATTTCTTGATTGTGCCTCTGGATATCGTAAAGCCAAACTTAAACTGTTTCCCAAGGTTGTTATGAGGTACCCACTAACCAATTACCTATTAAGAAAATTCCAATATTATAACCATTCACTGTGAAGAATAAACCATCACTGCTTTCTCACTATATAAGCTGTTTTATGAAAACATACCCTTGAGCCTCATTCCATTTTTGGGTTGAGTGTTCCTGGTGTGCAACCTGTCTTCCTTTCTGGTGTGTTCACAGTAAACTTAGAAATTACTACTTCAGTGAGTCATTGGTTTTACTTGTTATTTTTGAACTTTTGATATATGCTAAGACCTCAATACTTTCTTTAAGAATTGTTTATTTCTTAAATTAAGAATTTAAGTTCCTGTTTATTTTGGTGGACATTGTTTTTGAATTGCCTTTGATTTGATACTAATAAAAACAGCTTGTTCATTGTTAAAGCATTTATTATTCGTGTCTCTCTTTAGCTAAACTGGAATATGCTGTTTGAATCAATAATAGATTAGGAAACCAGAGGTGATTAAAAATAATCAAGAAAAAAGTTATAAGTGAAAGGCTAAATAAAGGTTAATGGAAACAAATGAAGTCTAGATATTGAAAATCGGAGAACAGATTGCACTTAAGTGTGTTGCAGAAATGATGTAGAGGCAAGCAAAATGAAGTCTGTTGGGAAAGCGAGGTCGTTGAGCAACAGGAGTTGAGCCTGTGGGAGCAGGAGCACACTCGTTTTAAATTACTCAGTGTTGGTTGGGCTTTAAGAGAATAATAGCTCTTGTTTCTGGCTTTGTGGTTTAAGTGAGATTTAGAAGAGCCCTACGAATATTGTTAAAGGTGGGTGTGTCTAGAACGTTCTACAAATTATGCATTTATCTTAGTCTCCAGCGGTAGGGAGGGGAGGCATCTGCTGGCTCACATTCTCTTTCATTTTAAACTATTACTGTTTGCTTCAAATCAGGAATTTAGCCAGATGCCCGCTAGGTGGTGCTCAAATTACCCTATAGAATTCTGTCACCTCTAGGATATAGGATATAAAATGTTAGAATCAAAAGGCAGAACATATTCTACAATTTGAGCCTCAATTCAGGGAGATTTCATATACTGAGTTATCAGGGTTTTTACAAAAATCATGTGTTATCAAAATGTCTATGCATAAAAGGTGAAAAGTGCTGCCTCAGAGTAAAAGGTTAACATTTTTGGCAGAAAGCGGATTTCATTCAATACTTTTTCTATTACATTTTAAGAAGAATTCTAACACACTAGGTTATGGGGCATTTATGAGGGTTTTCATTTATATTATTATGTATCTTTTGACTATCAACACTGTTAAGAAGTTGTTTTTCCACATTTATATGTAGACTTTCAATGTCATCTCCTAAATGGTAAGATGTGAATCAATAATTCTGCCAAAAATAAGCAGTCAGGGGAAAAGGGGAGAAAGAAGCAAGCAGAATGAAGTGTCAGTCGGTGAGAAAGCAAGCCTAGAGTTGAAAGTAGATGGTTTCATATTATCTCAGGCACAATCTTGCAATAATTTCTCCCCATACCCAGTCCTGCATCAATCCAAATACTGCTTTCTCCTACACTTGGACTGCAAGGCTGCTAGAGAAACATCTCATAACAGGGCAGTTTGGTGCTATTACAAAGTTAAGGTTTGGACAGTGGGCTGAAGGTTCTGGAAGGATGGTAACCTGAAAGTATTCATCCTTGCTTTCACTGCCAGCCTAACACAGCTCTCTCTCCTGAGCAACTGCATTCCTGGGTCTGAGGGTGCTGGTTCTGTTGGATTCCTCATGAAGAAGCAAACTGGGCGTTCTCACAGGGGCCAACGGGAGCCCCCCTTAAAAGTAACAAAAATGTCCATAGCAATAGTGTTCATAATAGTACAAGTTGAAAACCCCCCATAGATCAATTAGTTGCAAAATGAATGCATCAGCTGTGCTATATTTGTACAGTGGCATATCATAAATACAGCTGTGACAAAGAAGGAACTAGAGCTCATGTTTCCACATGAGTACAAGCAAGTAGCAGTAGTATACTTGAATGTTACATAATGAATAAAAAGTTAAAAATGGTGAAACAATACTGTATATACATACATATATGTAGTAAAAAATAAAGGGAAGTTACTTTTAGGGAGGGAAATGCATGTGTAGGGAGACGTACAGGGGCTTCAATTATAACTGTAATATCTTCATTTGTGAGCTCAGTGGTGGGTGAAGACATGATTATTACAATATAATGTATACTTCTTTGCATGTCTCAAATAAAAGAAGAACAGGAGAGGGAGAGGAAGAGGAAGAAAACGCTTGGATGGGAAGTAGCGAGCTGGTGGGTTCCAGGCGGCATGTGGTTTTAGGCAAAAAGTCACCATCACAGATACTCATTACAGAAAGAAGGAACACCGAGAGGAGGAGTCTGAGCTCAGAGTGTGTAACCTCTAGGGAAATCAGGTGGAATAGAAAGGATAGGAAGGCCCTCTTTCAAATGGAGCAGATCCAGTCATTCATTCATTCACATATATCTGTTAACCATATGTGCTCTGCACTACTCTAGGACATACCAGTGGACAAAACAGCCAAAAATCTGCCCTCAGGAGTCAAAGTGTCTAGCAGGTAAATCCTTTCTGTATCCAACCTTGTTTGCATGTGAACTTCCCAGCTCGGTACCTAAGGAAGGAGAGATTTATTCACTCTATACATGTGTATTGAGCACTTCATAGATGGCCAACGTAGCTGGATGCTGGGAATATGGAATGGCTCCTTGCCTTCAACGAGCTCCCAGCCCACTGTGGAGAGCTATATATGCACTTAGATATTTGTAGGTCACGGTGTTGGAGGAATGCACATGGTAACTTGGGGACCCAGGGGAGTGCTGGGAGTCTGCTTCTGCTTGAAAATATAGCTGATGATCTTGGAGAACATGATGGGAATTCAGTCAGTGTCAGTTCATTAGCATGAATGAAAGATTCTGCCTGTGAAGCACGTAGCTGAGGTTGGCTGTGTGCTCCACAGCACTGGGAAGAGTCTGTTACCCCAAATCTTCACCCTTCCCCTTGTGTCTGCTCTCCTAGCCCTAGTGTCTCATGTGAAATGTACTCCCCTGCCTCAATACATTTTTATTATTTTAAATAATAAGCTACTATATCAAAAGATAGTTTATAGGTAAATTCCTTATAATCTGGTTTGTAACTTTAATGTTTTGACAAGAGCTATGTCCCAAAAGGTCTTGTTGAAAATGAAAACAACACAAATATCTGTGACATTCTGAGAAATGCAATATAATACAAAATATGGACATGATGTGTCTGTGTTCTTATTTTTTTAATTTTCTTCATATTTTCCAAGGTTTGAAGAGTATTGTAGGGAAAAGAGGAGGGAAGAGTGGCTCCATTCCATGATGGAGATGGGAAGGGGTGTCTGGCACTTGAATTAAAGGGGGCTAGTTAGGAACCAAGCTACAGACCAGGAGACCTCTTCCATCAACATTGCTCTGGCCCTGTGTGGTGGAATCTTCCCCATCCCCTTTCACCCCTGAGTGATAATTGTATTGATACAATGAAGCAAATAAGAAAAAAAAGACTGTTTGTATTCATTAAGTGATTTTTGTTTTTGTGCTTACAACTTGGTAGGAGTGTGCCAGGCACTGGGGCATGGCCTGAAGCATCTATTAAAGAGAGGTTGTGATTGCCTGCAGTGTTTGTTCTGTTACCCAAAGGAGTGAAATTATGGTCTTTGAAACCTAAAGCTAACTCAGTGAAGGCATGGTACTAGAGGTATGGCTTTCCAAATGGTTTAAGATCATATTTCCAAGGCCTGTCTTAAGAGGGACTTGAGCTTGTAAAGGTTTTATATGGGGAAAATTGCACATTAGAGCTGGAAAATCTTACTGCTTACTTTACTGGTCTCTCTCTCTTTTCTTTTTTAACTTTGAAAACTGCATTCCCTCAGTCTGAGAAGAAAAGGAAATTCCTGCTTCATCCTTTTTCAGTTCCCAGGTGGCTTAGTTTGCTTTTAAGCTGTAGGGAAATAGCTTGGAGAACCACCAAAGAAGTTTATCTCAGCATATTGAACACAGAACCTTTTGTGGGTAACTGCAGTGCCCTTGGGAGAAATTCCAGGAATTCATGACTGCTGGATCAATCTACCCCAAGCAGAATGCAGTCACTTCCTTTCTGGAGAACTATATGATTAGGTTGAGGCAAGTTTCTCTCTGCATATAGGGACTTAGAGGAAGGTGGGGTGGGATGGGCTAGAGGGGAGATAATGAATATAGTGAATGAAATTAGTGTCATTCAAAAAATGTTTGAGGCCCTACTACATGCCAGCACCATGCCAGGCTCCAAAGAGGAAAATAAACAGAACTCCTGTCCTCAAGAAGCTCACAGACAAGTGGGTGAAGCAGACCAGTGTATGGTAAATGCTGCAAGCAGACCAGGTGTGGTACTATGGCGGGATGACTTGAGTGGATGTTAGGGAAGGCCTGAGGGGGATCCCCAGGGAGCAGTCCTTAACCAGGGGCAGACTTGGGGAAAGGGCTTTCGACACTGAGGGCATCCTACATGCATGAGGTACTTGAGGACCAGGAAGCGGTTCAGGATGCCTAGAAGGAAAGAGAGCAGGAGATGAGGCTGAAGAGAGAGGCCAAGCCAGGTATCATGGGGCTCCTCATGCGTCATGCCAAGAAGTCTGGCCAGCCTCCTCAGTACTCCACAGACATACTGAAGGATCTTAAGTAACATTTTAAAGGAGCTTTGTTTCTTTAATCTTTGAATTTTCTCTAACATTTAAAAAAATTTAAAAATTCTCACTGAAGAAAATTGAGAGGTTATAAAAAAGTTGTAAAGGGAAAATATATAATCAACTTTAATTTTGCCACACAGAGGTTTAACTATTGCTAATATTTTGGCATATTTGGTATATAACTTCTTACATATCTGTGATTATTTTATATATAAAATTATAGTTTATTCTTTTTATGAACATTATTTCCTGGACATTTGCCTATTTTATATTCTTTTTATTAATAAAATTTGAAATTATTTTAGATTTACAGGAGAGTCCCAAAGACAGTGCAAGAGGTCCTGTCCATCCTTCACCCAGTTTTCCCTAGTGTGAGCAGTTTCCTTTCTATCTTTGTCTCTCTTGTCAAAATGGACTCACCTCTATCATATTTCCACCAAGTTTTCTAAAGTGACCACTAACTAAACTGGAAAACTGTCCCATCGTGCTGTTAATCAGTGACATTCCCAGCCTGAAGCACAATTTCACTTGAACAGGGGTCTCCTGGAGTCACAGCGCATGACCTCGGAGGAGTGGGAATTCTGGGCAAAAGCTGTGTGCTGGGCAGGGAGGTGGGCAGATGGGACTTTCAGGGCCCTACAGCTCGGCTTGTACGTGGGAGCAGATGGGAGCACTGCTTGCAGATGAATCCTCACGAAGATATTTAAAAGTGATCTGCAGGTGTTTCTCCTTATATTTCAAAACGGTAATAAAACTGAGTTTCTGTATGATCTTGGCCAGTTTAAACCCTGAGTCTGATCCAGCATTTACTGGCATTGCTCAAAGCCAGTGCTAAATGATTTATGATTGGTTCTGAAGTACTGGGTGAAATCACTTGGTTCCTTACAGATCATCCAAGGAAATTTAAGTACTGGCAGAAGTCACCACTAATGAGAGAAACAAAGTATCTCCAAGCCTTAGGCCTAAACCTTCTGCTTGTTCCTTTTCACCTTCTGATGTGATTTCTTCCTTTTAAAAACATTCTTAACACCTATTTGTCCTCTCTTAGGGCCATTTTTATGTTATGCTATTTGTGTGGATGCGTGTGTTTGTTACCTGATATATTTACTGAGAGTAAGACTGTATCTTCATTTTTACATACTGCACAGTGCTCAGCTCAGGACCTTGCTATTAATGTGCTAAAATTTTTTTTTGCCGCTTACATTTATTATATCCGCAAGCCAGGGAGAGAGACCTCAGAAGAAACCCACCGAGCTGAAACCTTGATTTTGGACTTCCTGCCTGCAGAACCGTGAGAAAATAAGTATCTGTTGTTTAAGCCACCCAGTCTGTGGTACCCTTATGGTAGCTTAAGCAACTGATGCACTTCCTTTACTTGAATTATAAGTTGGCTTTCCCACTGCACATCCACATTTCTGCCACTTACCAACACTCTTGCAGGAAGAAATCTTTGGAGGTCTCTTTCCCAACGCTCTCACCCTTTTTTTCTTATCATCACTAAATACTTGTTTTGGTTTCTTTCTTTCTTCCCTTCTTGGCAGTGCTGTGATTCAAGCCTGCCTCAATGTTGATTCTTATTTAATAGCCTCAACACACTTCTTTACATATGGATCTTGGGATCTGATTTCTCCTTTACGGCATGTTCCTATATGTGCTGTGAGTGTAACTCATACTGAATGATTGATGATCTGACCATGTCTTTGCCCATGTTGTTGTGTCTGTTGAAAGTGCCTCTTCTCTCCTCCAGAGCCTGGTAATTTGTGGATTGGACATATAACTACATAATGGACATATAACATACATAATGCCTCCTTGCTAACCTCTCACCTGACTTGTACTTCTGACTTGGCATTGTCCTTCACTTCCCCAGTCTGACCTCCTAATCTGTATCTGTGCTATGTTCCTACACTAGTTATAGTTTAAAATATTAAGTTAATATTTAATACCTCCTATAACCAAAGAAGTGTTTCTCCTTATAGTATACCACATATACAGGTACAGATACTGATGATTAACATAGGGTTTTGTTAGAGTTTTTGGTTTAATCTCAGTCTTTTACCACCTTTGTGATTTTGGGAGAGCCCTGTAACTATTTTTTGACCTCAAGTCTAAAGTACAGATAACAATACTTAATTTTTCTTGAGTATTATGAGTAAAACTAGATTAAATATATGAAATACTTGTAAGACACCCACAAAGCAATATCTGGTATGATTTGTTATGGTTGGCTTTTCTGACACTTCCCATATTCTTTTGTTGCCAATGGTCCTGCCTTCCCGAGTGTCTGGTAACCTCCTTGAGGGCCCCAATCATGGGTCATTTATTATTTCTGACTCCTACAGCACCTAGTTATTGTTTAATAAATACTGAATTAAAAAAATTTTTTTTAAACGAATTCCTAAAATCATAGTAGTTGAAAAAAACATATAAATAGGGTGCTTATTCAATCTATTTTGCATAAAATGGCTCTGATTTACCCTTGTTATCCTAGCACAATTCTTATAGCACCCCCTCTCACCCTCAGAAGTGTATTTATTCAGACACCAAATGATACAGTCATTCTCCCCATGAGTGACTCTGCTTAAACACAACTATGGTAGTTTGTTTCACGAAGATAAAAGGATCACAGGGCAAACTTTCTCTGAAGGAAGAAAAGCCTGAAGATAAAGAGAGTTGAATCCAAAAGTAAAAGTTCTACTTGGGAGACTATTTCAGCTAGTAGGCAATACAAAGTCTACGGAAAATTTATTTTCCTTAAATGTGTGGATGTCAGGTAAGATAAACCAGCTGCACTTAACTGCAAATATTGCCAAATTTAGTCTTTGAGTTTAACTTTTGGCAGATATGCTTGGATACCACCCAGATGAGAAACCTATTTATCAAGCTGTTAAAATGTGTTCTGTTAAAAGCTGGAGATGTAGAGGTACACTCTGGTTTTAAACAGTTTTTGTTTTTAACTGCCCAAGTAATACATGTATAAACTTTGTTGTGTCTAGTTAAAATGATACCAAAGTAGAGAGAGTAAAGTCTCTGTGACTCTAACCCATCCAGTCTTACTTTTTCATATGTAAAACAATTTTAACCACAAAAACAACACAAAATATTGAGTACAAATAAATTATAAGTATTCATATATTCTATAAATACAACAAATTAGTAATTTTTAATAAGCTTAAACTTTCAGGAAGAAAATTTGGCAAAAAATCAAGATGTCAAACACATATTCTTTGATTCAATCAATTTCAGTCCAAATAAATAATTAGATAATCATGCAAAGATATATATGCAAGGATATTCATTGTAATGCAAAATTTATAACAGTGAAAATCTAGACATGATTTAATGTGTCATTAATAGGAAATTCATTGAAAATACTATGTGATAGTCGTGCACTCGAGTCATTAAAGATGATGTAGCACCACATTTATTGAAAGGGAGAGACGTCCACAGTATGTCACTAACTGAAAACAAAAGCCAGGCGTGCACTTCTGCTCCTCATCTCTTTGTTCTTATTCTGTCAGCAGAGTACCAGTCTGCAAAGTGATATTCTTTTCTTTTTCTAACCAGTGTTGAAATTTTTAAACTTTTCACTTTGAAATAATTCAAGTTTAAAAAATACAAAATAGCACTAAAAATTACCTGTCATCCTTCATCAGCTGACCCAAAGACATTGTCCCACTGATGGCTCTGTCATCCAGGATCCCACGTTACATTTAGTTGTCACGTTTCCTTACTCTCCTTTCTGTGAAACAGTTCCTAAGCCTTTCTTTGTCCTCATGTACTTGATACTTTGTCCTCATGTGCTTGAAGAGTACTACTAGCCTGTTGCTCTGTGGCTTGCCTATGTTTCCTCATGCTTAATTCAAGTTGTACAGTTTTGCAAGGAGAATGTCCTTCTAGGAAATGATGTGTCCATTTCTCCATTTTTCCCACCTCAACTAGAGGTTATTTTATTCTAGGTGTTGAAAAGGATAGTTTTGCTTCAAGGTGTGTTAGTGAACCAAGGAACAGATAACAGACATGTGAGAAGAAGTGATGCATTCAGTTTTGCAAAGAAGGAGTTAAGGTTCCTGTGGACCTGCTCACGTGAAGATGAGCATCAAGATTTTGGTGATTAAGATCTGCCACTCAGAAGAGATTTAAAACAAAGAGAGAAATGGTCCTTCTGTTAGTGCCTGGAAAATTTGTCTTTTCTTCTATCCCCGCCATGAACTTTCCTTTTACTTCCCTAAAATCAGTTAGCTCATTGAGAACAAAGCTAAAGATTATAATTTCAGCTCATTAAACCACAGTATGCTATCAGTTGAATATATCACCAGCCTTGTCTTATGCCAAATATTTCCTTTGGCAAAAGAATGATTTAGGACTCTTTCTACAGAAAAAATGTGGACTAAATCACTCCAACATAAAACAGTGATTTGTTACTAGTTAAACCTTAGGTACTGGATCAGATATTCTCCATCTGAACTCTTATTTTTTTAAAATCCAATTCCTACCTACAAAGATAATCTTGCTTCAGAAGTTAGATGTATGATATGCAGAAGTAACTACTGGCACCAAAATATTGGCAGCATTTTCTCACACTAACTAGGGGAAGAATAAAATTCTTAAATGGATGACTTCCAGGTAAAATTTGAAAACTGGAATTCTATTTTTTTAAACAAAGTGTTTTTTTTTCTGATTATAAACAATATATCTTTATTATAAAAAACTAAATAGGTATAAAAAGTATGACAGAGAAAGTTTAGAAATCCTAAGTCTACCTCTTGAAATAACTACTGTTATATTTCTTGCCATTATACTTATTAGATATACATAAGGTTTATTTATAGATGTATATGTTTATATATTACATATATACTCACATATGTAAATGTGATACAGTATATAAATAATTATATATAAATATTATATATAAACTGTTTTGAGCCTGCTTTTGTTTTCATATAAAGCCAATACAATTCCAATTAACAATATGAACTTAATTTGCTAACTGACATTTTGTTGAAATTAAAGAGCATCTGTTGTGGTTAATAATAGAAAGATTTAGTCACTGTTTTATTTGATGGCTTTATTTTGAGCTCATTGGATCATCATCTGAATCATTGTCATTACCATGGTGGGTTATTTATTTCCTTATTTTTAAAAAATGAAATTTTAAGCCACTATAATTGATTCAATCAAGGCAGTTATTCACTGCAAAATGCAAGAGAGAAAAATTAAAAAATACCCCCAATGAAGATATCCTTCATTGTATATCTATTTTTATGGATACGCTTGTACACTGTCGAAGGCTGGTACATACAAAGACAGAATCTGAGCGATACCAAGTGAGCACGGGCTGGATGGGCTGAGCAGGTTCTTTGAAATCACTAAATGTCTTTTGAATTATAAATCCTGAAAAAACTCAAGTCTTCTACCACAAATCTCTATTCCAACTACTGTGAAATCTTTGTTCAATGAATTGTATCACTGCCCTAATGTTATTTGGCTCCAATGAATCCTTTTCATGTTCAAGCTCACCTCTGTTTTGTTTTCAGTAGCACTCATTTTGTATTCACGATATCAGAAACCAAGCCTTAGCTCATGAAATATCTTAAAAGAAAGGCTTATTCATGAGAATGTCTGGCAATTCCAAGTTACAACTGCAAGATAGAAGCTAGTTTTGTCTATTTAGCTGTTGAAAAAAATCCGAATTAAGAACAGTGGTGATGCAGGGTGATGATTGGCTTTTTGACTTTAGAACCTGCTAATAATCTAAGAGCAGCTAGACATGCTTAGTAATACATGGCAAACCAAGCCATGTCATTTCAGGTGATCATACGGCACCAGTGGGCTTGGTGTCACATGTAATGGCTGGCACCGAAGTCATATAGCACTGTTTGGAAATCACATAGTCTTCCAGATGACAAAGGATATGCTTTCATTAAACTTTTAAAAGCTTATCATAAAAAATAGAAGGGAAAATGGAAAGAAAACAATGAAAATTATAGTTGAATGAAGAGACCCCAGAGATTCAACTGGTTTGGGAAATCCTGGGTTAGATCACATAAATGAAATTGCTTTGAAAACTAGAACATGCTCCACAAATGCTAATGCCATTATTCTTAGGAAATGAATATAATTGGAAAAGTCTGGAGTTAATATAGTATTTAAAAGATTGGATTGACTCTACATAGCAGACAGAAAATTCCCATAGTTGAGGTAGTTAAACTGAGCTTCCAGGAAAACAGCTGTTCCTATCACTCCACTGAAAAAGCACAAAACAACCTAATTCCTTCATAAGTGTACTCTGGGGAAGACTGACCTTGGTTCTAAGAGTTGCCTGTATGGCCTGGGTGAATGTGTGGGTTGGGTGGGGAGGCAGTGTTGAGGGAAGGGGCCTATCCCTGTAAAAGAAGCTAAAGCATTTGTTTGGGAGCCCATGGCCTGGTGCCTTGTCGGGTAGAAAGGCCTGGAAAGAGAGGAGTAGGTTAGACCCCATTTAGGCTGGAGTCCCAAGTACATACTACCCTGCTTCTGGGCACTGACCCTAAACTATTTAACCTCATAGATAAAAACCATGTTCCTTCGAATGAATGGGCACTGACTCTAAACTATTTAACCTCACAGATAAAAATCATGTTCCTTCTAGATGGATGAAGTTTTTACTGCATGGGACCTTGGCTGACAGGTTGTTTTGTTGTTTAAGGGGAAGAATATGCAGATGATGCAACTCTATGTGTGTTAGGAAGGTGCCTTTCCTCCTCCTACTTAGGGTAACTCTGAGCACGGATCCTGAAGTGTTAAATTAGTCAGAGTAAGGGGAACTTGTTCTTATTTTTTAATTTCCACTTTCTGAAATGTT
Organism: Manis pentadactyla; assembly: GCF_030020395.1. Classification (NCBI taxonomy): domain Eukaryota; kingdom Metazoa; phylum Chordata; class Mammalia; order Pholidota; family Manidae; genus Manis; species Manis pentadactyla. Next base: position 16,994,384 of record NC_080034.1, on the reverse strand, counting down.
AAAATCATTTTCTAGCAGAGAGCTCTAACTTTTGGACATGATTATCAGTCAGTTCATCAAGTTGGAATTAAATCTTGGCATCATAGCAGGATCATATTTACCCCTACTTCAGTTTCCAAAGCTAGCCAACTGAGAGAAAATATTTTGATCAGGAATTTCAGTTGGAGAGCCAAAATCTAGAGTGAAAAACACATCTGTGAAGGATTACATCATAAAACATATGAGAGCCCATCTGGAATTGGGGATAAATACAGGAGAGTTCGATTTGGTTCAGCAGAGAGCTGTGGAATATCTCTTCTGTGCCAAAAAATATGGTAGAGACAGGAGTGTATGAGCAAAGCAGATAGTCTGCTTGGCCTCAAGGAGCTCATGATCTCATAGCCAGTCTTATATCAAAAATTCAAATATTCAGAGTGGTTGAGCCCCCAAACCAACTGATGTTGTCAAGATCTAGCTCATTCACGTGAACTCACCAGTTTACTTTGGACATTCCAGTTGAGCAGGATATGTGGACAGCAAATTGAAAAATGTCATCCATTATGAGTGTAAAGCAAAATTGTATTTGAGGATAGTTTCTTGATTGCCGAGATTCTTTTCTTATGCTCTCTTTCTTCAACTGAATTCCTTTTAACACAAATAAGTTGATTCTAAGTAGATGGTTCTAGCACAGTGGCTTACAGTCAGCTTATAAATTGGGAAAAAATAATTTAGTGGAAAGGGACATTCCACTAAGTTGTTAGTAGGTTGTGTGCTTACCTAAAATAGGTAATTCATACAGCCTTTGGATGCTCTGAACTGGCATGAATAATTAGTACTGTAATAAAATTAATTCTGCCAAAATTAATCTGACACAGCAATGAAATGCCTGAAGTTATGGTACACGGGGTAATTATCTGTACATGGTAAGTAGGGCTCATAAATACCAGCATTTAAAATTATTCCCGCATGGCTAAATCACGGTCAGACTTTTCTGTGTTCTTTATTAGTCTCCTGTATGTATAAGCAGCAGCAAGAGTAAACAGTTTTACTGTTGCCAACATTTCATTGTGAGATTCATTTAACATCCCTCCCACCCTACACACACACTCACACACCATACGGATAAACTCAAAGCCGAGGTGCTGGATTAAGCTCCATATCCCAGGTCTCTTCCTTCCATTCCAGACCCAGATTCAGGACTCTGTGCTCAACTCAACACTGTGCTACCCCAAGTGAGAGGGCCAGACCAGGACACCCTACCTAGACGGATGCAGGTCCAAGCTCCAGGCAGGACAAACTGCCTGGGGGGTTAGGACATTGCAGCAAGCTGAATTATACTGGCAAGCTGTGGTGGCAATTTTGGTAAAGGTGGTGTCTCCCGGAAAAAGGGCATTTGTATCTTGGCACCTGAGTGGTTCAGAGAAGAGGGAGACAGGAAGACAAGGAAGAGGGCCCGTGTTGTCAGGGTGAGCCCCTGGTCCTGGGACCGTGGATTCAAGTGGCAGGGGACAGTGTGTATTTTTATCTGCTGGTAACCTCCACACAGAGCCTTCAGCAGTCCATGCTCTGAAATCTCAGTCCCTATTACAATGTTAAATCTGTCCTGGGTCTCTTAGTGAGGAAAAGGAGAGACAGGAAGTGGGGCGGAGATGTGGGGGTGGCGCAGGGAGGAAACAGGAGTGAAAACTTGCCAACATTTCCCAGTGAGACACTGGGGGGAAGAGTGAGTGTGCCCTCCTGTCTCTTGGGCTGTCCCTGTTGTGTTTATTCCTCCCCTTTAAAATTTCCTCTAGAAATATAAGTGCTGCCTAAAGAATAATAGAGGGCACATTCACATCCCCACCAGTGAGCGTGACGCTAGAATAGTACCAACACTTTGGGAGCCCCAGGTGCCTGGAGTGCATCCTCCTCCCCCAACCCCTGGAGTTCACCACTATCTTGAATTGGCTATGAATCCCTCTCTTGAATTTTTGATAATCTTCTACCTGATATATGTATCCCTGAACAATATATTATTTGACTTTTGCTTTTAAAGCTTTTATATACATGCTGAATCGTATCTATCAGGGTTCAACAAGAGACGGTGCACTCAAAATAGACTACTTCAAAGACAGTTATTTGCAGAGACAATTTACAGGGAACCGTAAAAGATAGATATTCCAATCAAGGAGGGTTTAACTGAAGTTAAGTTACTGTGCAGAGATCTGAAAGGTAGAGGGAACAGGAGCCATTACCAGGCCCAGGGGGAGGGAGCCCTCTAGGGCTGGTCACTTTGAGAGGAGCAAGGACAGGGTGAAGACGCAGGGAGCCTTGCAAGGAGGCAGCGAGGGGATTAAATACATTTATCCCACTTTCTTCTCTCCTTCTCATCTCTTGTTGGGGCTCCTACTTGACTTTAGAAGACCTGGAAGCAGAAGGCATGGGAAGATGTATATATGGTCCAGGCAAGTTAGGAGCAGAGAACAGGGGAGAGGGTCAGAGTGCATGAGGAGTAGCATGGAAGAGAGCTAGCTCATGGATGTATTCTCCGGTGACCTGCTTTCTCAGTTAACACTGTGTTTTGAGATTCATTAATGTTGATGTGTTTAATTGTAGTTCATTCATTTTCACTTTTTAAAAATATTCCAATGTGTGAACTATGATTTATCCATTTTCCTGATGATAGGTAGTTCCTGGTATTTTACTATCTTAATGTTGTTCTTGTTAATTTTTTAAATGACTATGGACAGAAATCTCTCTTAGAATATACTTACAATAGCATTACTATAGTGCAACAAAGGGTCGCATTTACCAGACCATGCCTAATTGCTTTCAAAAGTAGTTACACCAATTAACACTTCTACCTGCAGTATATTAGGTGCTTGTTGATATATTTATACTTAAAAATTTTTGCCCATCTAGTGGAGGTAGAATATTATCTCATTGTGATCTGATGTTCATTTCCCCATACTAATATGGTTGAACATATTTTCATACATTTTTTGGCTGTTTATGATTCCTCTGTTGTAAAATACCATTTTAGGGTTTTCTTTTTTTCTTAACTCTTTTCTACTGTGTTTTTATCTTTTTCCTATTGATTATATTCTGATACTAATCCTATGTTACTTATATCTGACAAATTTCTTTTCCCAATTTGTGGGTCATTAGAAATATATCATTATGTGCTTTTAAAACTTAAGGTCTCAATTTTAATATGGTTGAAATGATCAATCTTTCCTTTTTAGGCTTGTGCTTGTCAAGAAAAATTGTGGTCAAATATACATAACACAGAATTTGCCATTTTAACCATTTTAAGTGTACAGTTAAGCAGCGTTAAGTATATTCACACTGTGCAGCCATCATCACTGCCCATCTCTAGAACTGCTTGTGCTTTTTGTCAATGTCTTGTTTAAGAAGTTATTTGCTATATCAAGATCATCTATATATATATCATCTATATATTTGTTTTAAATTCTAAAAGTTTTGCCTTTCACATGTAAGTCATCAAATCATCTGGAATTGATCTTTGTGTATCACGGGAAGGAGGAAACACATTTCCCTCCATGTAGCTAGGCAGTTATCCCGGCACCAGTTGGAACTGTTTTGTCTCTCCCACTGATTTGTACAGTGGATTTGTCACATTCCTAGGTGTGGGGCCTGATCTGTTCTGTGGGTTCATTTGTCCTTTCCTGGACCAATTCCACAAGTCTTAAACACTATGGAATTACAATAGCCTCCATCTGCCTGAAATGCTGTTCTAAGGATACACACAACTAAACATCTAATTGTCTTCTGCTCTCTGCTTCGTGGTCACGTTCTTAGCCAGCCTTTCATAGCCACCCTTTCTAAAGTTTCAGTGCCTTCTCCAAAGACTTTATATCCTCCTTGTCTGGTTTATGTTTCCGGTTATCAGTAATTATTTTACATAGTAATATGTATACTTCTCTTTTACTGTCTCTTTACTGCTAGAATGTCATGTTTAAGAGGCAGAGGTTTTTGGCTGTTTCATCACTCTTGTATCCCAAGCATAGAAAACATCACCTGGCACTTAGTAGGTCCTCGATTAGTATTTCTGAAACAATCACATAATGTTGGTATATGGGAGGGTAACCTTCCCTCTCTGTATTTCCCTTTAAAAATATGCTTTTACTCTAGTTCTCTTGCTTCTAATAAAAGTCATGTGAAGCAAAGGGTGAAGGCAGGGGGTTCTCCTTCAGGTTTCTTGCCATGCCATGTCCCATAGGTGGGCAGTGAAATGGAAAAGGTGGAGGGATGGTGGTTGGCTAACTGTATTAGCTTTTATCCTGCTGGAAAGGCCTCCTGGCTTTCTGTTTTCCATGGCAAGCAGAGCTGGCAAGCATCCTCACTGCATAAAGAAATATACCACACCTTTGCTTCTTAGGGCAACACACTCCGCACAGGGGAAGAACAAACACGAACTTTGATTTACCAAGCATGGCAAGTAAAATCACCGCTGTAAGTGTGACACTACAGGCCAGAAGTCCTGGAGCTGTGGAGTCATCTAAGGGTGGATGCCTGTGGGATGGTCTGTCTGTAACAGGGTAACGCCAGAGCAGGCCCTGAACTGAGCAGTGATGATTCATGGAAATTCCGTCAGCAAAGGTATTCTTTGCTTTATTACAGGCTAAACTGGGGAGCCACGTCATTCTGGAAGGAATGTGTATGAAGTGTTCAGATGAGGACTTGAAGTTTTGTAGACTGGAGTCACATTAATTCAAACCATCTGTTGAAGGTCAAGCTGAACCCACCACTTTTTTCATACATCTCTCACATTTTACATCAATTCAGTATAATAGATACTTGTTGAAGGCCCATGGAGCGCCAGACACTGGGGTTACAAAGATGAGTGACACAGTGGTCCCTGTTTTTGAGATGTTTATGATCTAATGGAAGCAAAAGTTATATGTTTATGTGTGTTTTCCTCCCCTTGATTATGAGGTCAGGGTCTGTATTTATATGCATCTTGGTTGCCAAGGTTGAGCATTGTCAGTCCATTTTTGTCAATGAAATAGTACATGAAAGAGCTCACAGTAATTTATCAAATATGGATACTGAAATTGTATAACAAGTTGTGCATTATTGGTGCTGCGATATGTAGATTTGCATTGCAATTGCCTCTTGATACAGAAAACACTCCACACAGTGAGGTAGTGACCAAAACTGTGGCATTAGAAAACAACAAAGATACTGGAATGACTGACAGACACAAGCTATTTTGTTCCCTGAGGCTTAAAGTAGGTTTTTAATATGATGAGAAAGCAGTTCTTATGGGACATGTTTGGTAAGATATTGGTCGTATTAAACATGGTCACATATGAGATCAGTCACTTCATTTTTTAATTTGAAAGGTACAGTGGTAAGCGCTTTAGAGATCACAAAGAAAAAAAGGGCCTGTTCAAAAACAGCTTACAATCCAATAATGCTAGTATGCTTAACTAGCCCATACGTGTGTTCACACACCATTTTATATAGCAAATGAAATTAGTGTGTAAGTGCATTTTTCTGAGGAGTGCATTCATCATACTGCGTTCCTAAAAGATTAAGATCTTCTGTAGTAGAGGGATTTAACAGGAGGAAGAATTATACTGTATGGGAATTACAAAGAGTGTGAGGGTTTAAATGAGGGGTAATCCAGGTAGCAAAGGCAAAGGCTCAACAGGCTGGAGGAAGACAGCATTTAACAACTCAAAGGATAGGTAGGATTCCAGCAGGATGGAGGCGGGTAAGGGCCCCTGAACTGGAAAGATCATGGTAAGGAGAGAGACAAGGTACAGAAGTGCAAGGCTTTCTTTGGGGCAAGAACTGGTAGTTCGTAGCATAAGCTGGAGGGCAGTGGTAGGCAATAAAGTCATCAAATCTTAGGTCCATGCTGTGAGAAGCCCTCCAATGTTTATTGAATGATTAGAATAGAGCTTTAAAAATACCATCGATTGCTCCTACAGTCTATGCCACTGCAGCATCTTAGATGCCACCAATGTAAGCATCTTTATGTTTGCAGTAGACAAACTTCTTTAACAGAAGAAAGAAATATTTAAAAGCTATCAACTATAGCATTTAAATGCTATAGGGGCATTGCCATTTAAGTTAAAGGTGGGCCAGTTTAAGACCAGACTGAGGCTAAAGCCAAGAAAAGTGAAATGAAAATGAGTATAGCTCAGAGGGGCTGTCTAGGCATGTAAAATTCTGGTTGCAACGGATAACATCTGCCTGGATTGCAATATGAAGGGAAGACAGGGATTGGTGCACAGTTGGAGGGGCGAAGGAGTCGCAGAGGACAGCCTCTTCATGGTAGGCAGAGGCATTGTAGAAAAATGTGCATGGCGAGGCCATCTTTCACTACTTCTCATCAACCATGAAATTTTGCTTGAAGCAAAATGTTTACTGTGTCACTGGGTGAGGATATTAAAGCAACATCATAGATGGATTTTTCTTTTTCATGTTTTCCAAAATTTCTCAGTTAGGACATATTACTTTTATTTACTAGAAATAAGTAATTTAAAATTACTGTGGTCAATTAGGTAATGTTTTTACAAAATTGGGATCATATGGCATATGTAGTTCTATGTATTCTGCTGTTAACTTAATGGTATCCTGAGCATTTCCCAGGTCAGTTTCTTCACAAACATGTATTTTGAATAGCTGTGTAATGTTCCACGAATATACCATCATTTACTTACTCTTTTTTTCTGTTTTTTCTCTCATAACAGTGGACAAATGGATAAATTTTTTTGTCTGTTTCTGGACAGGTTCATATAAGTGAAATTATTTGATCAAACTGTATAAATTCTTTTAAGGTTCATAAACACATTATCATATTGTCCTTCAGAATTGCAGCCCCACAATCAATTCCTCTGTGAGCCCATTGTACTGTACTTCACCCAAAAGAGTGTTTTCATTGTAAAGTCTTTGCTAAGTTTGTAGGGGAAGGGTTCTCTGCTACCAATGAAAAACGCTTTTTCACACTTCATCATTAGTTATTTTGTCTAAGAGTTACCTGTTGCTGTTCTTTTCCCACTTTTCATTTTGTTTTAGGATTTATTTATAATTAATTTACACAAGTTCTTCGCATCTTGATGGTACTTGCCTTTTGACATTTATGTCTATGGTGAACCTGTCCCTCAGTTTGAGGACTGCAAAAAATGTGATTTTTTTTCAGATGCACAATTTAATATTTTTATAGTCAAATCTTCAGATATTTTTTCTTTTGTAATTTATTATATTTAAATTCCTTCCCATCCAGAAATAAGATATTCATGTAAATGTTCTTTTAGTTTGTGCTCCCAGTTTTTTCAGGCTGTTCTCTGCTTTCTGGTGTCTTCTCTGTAACAGGCAGTGTCGACGGTGAGTCGATATAGAGAGGCAGGAATGAAGGTGAGACCCTCCTGTCATATTAGTGGAATTCCTACAGTGGTGGGTAGCACTGTGGTGCTTGGAGACGGTCTCCCTGTCTTTGAACCTGGCTCTCAATTACTACGTGATTTTTGAAGTCACTTCTCTGTTCTTAGGTTTCCTTATATGTAAAATAGGTTAACAATAGAACCTACCTCACATGTCTATGAGTATAAAATGATTGGTATGTAAATCACTTAAAACAAGTTCTGGTACAGTCAGTGCCAGCCAGTTTGGTCTATGCCCAGTAGGTGCATTGAAGCTTAATATTGTGTCATTATACTTGGCATTACTAAAACTTGAGCATTTCAAGTATTATTCCTCGGCTACTTTCGTAAGTGAGACGCGCCTCCTAGAGGCCACAACGGAAGTTTATTTCCAGTTCTTGAAAACCCCACGGGCCTCAGTGGGAGCTGGGGGTGGCTCTGAGCCGCGCTTCCGAGCCTGCAGTCTGAGAGCCTTTCTCCCCCGCGCTTCCCTCTTCTTCGACCCGCGCTGCTGCTTCCTGAGCCCGATGTCTTCTGATTCCGTAGACCTCGGGGCGATTTCTGCTTGTGTGCCCTCATTCATTCATTCCAGACGATTTGCTGGGTGCTTACTATGTGCAAACCGTTAGTGGCTGGGGTGGCGGGAAGTGCACTGAAGGTAAAAAAAAAATCTGTCCTTATAGGGAGTGCTATCCAATAGGAAAAAAAACAATATGTATATAGACGAGCAAACGAATGATGACCGTTAGTTTCTCTAAACTGAGGCTAATACGACCTGCCTTACAGGACAGGATGACTGAGTGAGTAGACGAGGAAAAAAAAAAGCCCCTAATAGTGAGCCGGGGGCGAAAAAGGGCCCTATTCCTTTTCCAGTCTTTCCCCCGATCGAAAGTGATGAGGGCCAGCCCTGTGGGCTAAGGCACCACAGTTTCGATTTGCGGACACTCTTGGCCGTTCTCAGATGGTCCCGCCGCTTCGCTCCAGGGTTCACGTCCCAGCACCGGCGCTACCGCCGCCCGGAGCGACCACCCGCACAGGCGGGACCGCGAACACACCCTTGAGCACCGCGAGCGCCCCCTGGCGGGCGCGCGGTCCGCGCTGGGAGGCGGGGAGTCCGGGGACAGGGCTGTGGGCCCGCGACTTCCGCTTCCGGTTTATACAAACTCTCCCGCCACCAGCCGAAAGCGAGTGTCCGCGTTTGTGTGTTCTCGCGTTTGGTGTGGTTGCAGGTAAGAGAAACTCCCGCGGATTTAGGAGGGACCTCAGTCCTGGTGTTGAGGCTCGCAAATCGAGAAAAAAGGGCAAGCCCTTTGCGGGCGCTGGGGGCTGAAGGGTTTCCTGGCGGGGCGGGGAGGTGTCGGCCCCGGTTGGTTGGCGGGGACAGAGGCGTAGGTGCCGCGAGTTGAGGCGGGGGAGGGTCGGGGGTGGGCATTTCTGTAAGGACCTTGTGGATGCTCCCCAAGAGGACTTCTGAAAGACGGGATTCGAGAGAGGTTGTTTCCCAGGGTCTTAAGATAAGTGACCGGGCCGGGTCCTTTAGGTCTCTTATCTAGCCAGAACCTAGCGCGCTTTCCTTCGAGTTCAGGACTGCAACCCGGATTACATCTCCCCTTAACCCTGGGGGGTGCTGCAGAGACCTAAGGGCGCTGTCGCGCACACCTCCAGGCGCCGTCACCTGACCCTGGTGTTGCTGGAAGTTAGGACCATCACCTGCATTTCCCCTAGCACGCACCTCCCCCTACCCGCCTCGGTACAAAATTGTAACAGGTGTATTGTAGAAAGTCTGGAAAAGGCAGAGAGACGTCACGCGGGGATAACCACTGTTAACATTTCGTGCATGCTCTTCAGTTTTATCTTTCTGTGCATATGGAGTTAGTTTTTTGTAGTTTTTGCTTGTTGTTTTCAACTTTCCGTCATTTTAATCACTTTATGTGCTTTCTTCCCAAGGTAACAATATGCTGTTTTCTGGAGAAAAGCGGAGGAAACTGAGGTTATTAGCAGGTGACCAGAGGAGTGCGTGCTACCCGCACAGCCTTCAGTTTTACTTGGAGCCACCTTCTGAAAACGTATCTTTGACAGAGTTTGAGAACTTGGCTATCGACAGAGTTAAATGTGAGTGATATTTGAATTAGAATTTATATATTCTTAAGAAACTCACTTGTACTTTGTGGCGATGAATGAGGGTAATTTATTTCCTTCATTCAACAAATATTGAGGGTTTTCTCTTCATTCATTTGCTGTACAGTGCATGTTTATTGAGTGCCTGTATATTCTAGGTGGCAGGGATTTGAGATGGATACTGTGATTTCTCATTGAAACTGTTCTAGTACACGGAGACAGACATCCAAAGTAATAGTCATAACTTAGTATTTTTAAATGCTTTTGTGGAAGTAAATACTAGTGCTATTGAAACAGAGGTGGGAGTGACTTAGTTCTATTAAGTAATACTTAGAAAAATGAGATTTGGACTTTGAAGGATATGTAGAAATTTCTCAGCAGAAAAGTGAAGGGCTTTTCCAAGCTGAGATAATGGCCTGTACAAAGGTCTGGAGGCGTGAGGGAGAATGCCTTATCTGAGGGAACAGGAATAAGTTCAGAGTGGATTGAGAAGTATGGGTAACCGAGGACACTCTGTGCTGCACTGATTGTTTAACACTGGGGTGTAAGAAGGATGCGGCAACTTTACTGGGGACTTATTTATCCTCTCTGTGGTGGTGGAAGGAAGAAAGAGGCTAGGCATGAACTGAAACAGAAACAACAGCCCTGTCTTCAGAGTTTATGTTCCAGGATATCCTGTGCAAGAATCAGAAGGAGAGGTGAGATACCGTTAACTGTGCTTAAAGGAGCAGGGTGAGAGCTGCTAACAGACGGGGCTCAGTATCTGTTTGTTGAGTGAAAGAGTGAAGGCCACGGAGGAAAGGGTGTTAGGAAGATGGCAGTGTCAGGTGCTTCACAGAGATTAAGAGGATGACTGAAAAGTCCCTTGGGCTTGGCACTGGAGAGACAAGATGTTAGGGCCTGAATGAAGGCAGTGGTGGTGTGAGAAGGGAGAGACTTAAGAGATACTAGGAGGCATTACTGACCACAGGTGGAGATTGTTGGGATGTGAGGAGGGGGAGGGCAGGGGGGTGCTGAAGCTCCAGCTTGGATGGTCTGGTGGGTGGGAACTCTGCTCGTGGAGATGGGCATGGCAGGAAGAGGAGCAGGACCCAGGGAAGGTGATTCCTTTGGTTTGGATCACCTTACTAAGAGGTACCTGTGCGACATGGACTTATGTTCAGGACTCATTTTAGGAATTTTTCACTGTTTAAAAAACACCTCTTTCCATACTGATGGATGCAGGATTCACCTGAGGGGATTGACAAGGGGCTTTGTGGACCTTTGCAAACTACATAGCATCTATTCAGGGCGGTTCATTCAGATGATTGGAGGGCCCTGCTTCCTCCCTGTCGGGTCTTCTTCCTCTTTGTTGCTTCAGGAAGGGAAGGGCTGTCTTTTCCTGACGACTCTCTGCTGAGTGAAGAAGTTGGCTGCCTAACAGAGAGCTCCACGTGAGGGATGCAGTCAAGGAGTGCGTAAACCTTTTTCGTAGGGACAGTTTTCCTCGACAATGGTGGCTCTGTACAGCAGTGATTAGCCCACATTGCTCTCTCCCTGATGGTTGAGAATTCCTGGTATTAGATTATACTGTGGGACATGGATATTTGCTGCATGTGGAAGGAGATTACCCTCTTATAAAACATAGGTGATTTGTATAATATACTTGCAGAAAATAAAACTGTTAGAACTGGTTATCTTTTATAAACAAGTAATTATGGTATTGCTAGCCATAGATTTTATTTCCCTTGCTTTTAGTTTTTAAAAACTTGCATTTGTACATTTTTTCTTTTTTCTGTTTTAAAATTTTTTGCAGTGCTAAAATCAGTTGAGAATCTTGGTGTGAGCTATGTGAAAGGAACCGAGGAATACCAGACTAAGTTGGAGGCTGAGATTCGAAAGCTCAAGTTTTCCTACAGAGTAAGTAAAAGCAGGAAATATGTTCTTTCCATTTAGACATATTCATGTACTGAATATCAATTTTGGGAAAGCTTTTATAGTAGGCATAAGGCTTAAAAAAGACGATATAGCATAGACTTTGCCTGAAGGTACCTGTAGTCTGGGGTTGTTGACATACAGTCAGATGGTTATAATACAGCAGGGTTTCTTGACCTCAGGACTGTCAGCATTTGGGGCCTGATAAATCCATGGTGCAGGGACTGTCCTGTGCTTTGTGGGTTGCTTAGTAGCATCTCTGGCTTCTCCCCAGTAGATGTCTCTGGACATCGCTAGATGTCCCCTGTCTATACAGAATGGTGAATGCTGTTAGATGTGTGCTCCAGCAACTCCAAGAGCACATATAATTACCTGGCTTGGATGGTGGAGGTGTGGGAAGGCTTCCTAGAAGAGGTGGTGCTGAAACTGCATTTTAGTGGATGTGATCAACTTTTTATTTTGGGAAGATGATTGTCAACAGCAGATCGACAGGGTCATGTCTGGTAGGAGGAGAACTAGTTTGCAGACTGGAAATGAGAGTGAGTTGAATGGAGGGAAGAGGACTGATTCAAGAGATATTGAGAAGGTAGAACCAAAAGATTCTAGTGACTGATTGCAGGGTGAAGGGAGAGGGGAGTTAGGGATGACACCCTGGTTTCTGGTTAGGACAGGTAGGTGGATGGTAGTGATATTTTGAGTTGTGATATATAAGAGGAGAAGCAAGTATTGGAAGATGTTGAGTTTAGTTCTAGATAAGAATTTGAAGTGCATGTGGAGAAGTCTAGTGGGCAATGGGATATGCATACCTGTCTGGACTTAGGAGACATCTGGAGATTTAAGAGGAGAGTTGGAATCATCCCAGGAGCAGGAAAATATTTGAGTAAGAAGAGAAGATGATGGAGGACAGGATGTGAAGAATACCAATATTTAAGGTGATGTGGAATTGGAGGAGTCCGGGAAGGAGAATTGAGAAGTAGGGCATCAGCCAGGATAACAGGGTCATGGCTGGAGTTTCAATAATAATGATCGTGATATCATAATGATACCATAGGAATCACAACAGCAAACATTCATAGTATGCTTACTGTGCCCCAGGGTATGCTCTAAATGTATTGCAGTGCAGACAACAGTCTTATGGGGTAGGTTCTGTCCATTTTACAGATGAGGAAGCTGAGTTATTGACTGGCTAAGTAACTTGCCCAAGCTCACAAGGCAGTAAGTGGTGGAGCTAAGATTCAAATCTGGACACTGTTTTCATGGTGGTACTCAACCACGCAATTTCAGAAGCTTAGGATAGATCATGTAAGGTGCGCTGTGCAGAATCCATTGGATTTATCAACTGGGTGGGATAGAGGCAGAAGCCAGAATGATGGCCGAGTTTGGAGGAGTGAAGTGGGTAGGAGTATGTACTCTTTTAAGATGTTTAACTGAAAAGATGAGAGAAATAGGTCTGAATAAAGAATAATTTGTAGGGAAAAGAGAATATACAAACTCACATGGCAGGAGAATACTTGAATGTATTTATAAGCTGAGCATAAAGATCTAGAAGAGCAAGAAGATGAGGGGAGCTTGAAGATACTAGGAGAGAGCACTTGATAAATCAAGTCCTTGGCAGGCGAGAGCAGGTGGGCTGCAGGGTTTGTGCGGGGATTGATTTTCTGAAGGAGGAAGGAGAGAAGCATTGTCCCCGAGGATGCAAGGGAAGGTAGTTTAACATGAGGATGCAGAGGTAGAAGGACTGGTGGCCTTTATTGTCTGTGAATATAAATATAAATCTGGGAAGGTGGTGTGGTAGGGAGCGTGGGCCAGTGAGTGAAGACCGAAACAGCTTTTCTAAGAAGTGAGGAAAGATGATTATGTATCAAATCCCAGCTCTGCTGCTTATAAGCTTTGTGAATCTGGACAAATTATATAACTTTCCTGTGCCTCAGTTTCCTCATCTTTAAAATAGGGATATAATAGTTCCCGCCTTATAAAGCTTTTTAAAAGTTTTAAATGGATTAATAATTAAAATGCCTATAACAGTGCCTTGTACCTTGTAAGTGCTTGAGACATGTTTGCTCTTCCTGTGTTGGACTTTAAAGAAAGATTCCTTGGTGGTGTCAAAGGTCCAGATGGGGAAAGAGGGTGTGAACTTGTAATATTCCAAATTCCTGTAATTGTGTATTTTTCCTCAGAGGCTCTCAGCATTTTGGGAATAGGATGCAGAGTATAGGTTGGTTTAAAATCTAGGTCTTGAAAACGGTTGAAATGAAAGCAGTTGAAGGTTGATGTGAGAAGTGGATGACGAGGTGAATACCCTAGGTATAGGCTGGATAAGAAAGAAAGTTAAGAGGGAGGAGTTGATAGGAAGAAAATGGTCCACCCTAGGAAACTGCTGAGTCCAAACCTAGGAAACTGCTGAGATCAGTTCAGTTCTTAGTTTCACCTGATTGCTGATTTAAATGATAATTGTCCCAGAAAGGGTGTTACAAAATTTGTGTTTTGACATGTTTACTTTACCATTGCTATATGTTGACTCAGTATACCTCTTACCATTCTGATGCATTTATTCTATTCAAATATCATTATTTTTCAGGAAAACTTAGAAGATGAATATGAACCACGAAGAAGAGATCATATTTCTCACTTTATTTTGCGCCTTGCTTATTGCCAGTCGTGAGTACACCCCTCTACTCTCATGGTCAAATCTGCTGTCTTGGGTTATAAATTGGTACATGTAAAGATGACACATATTGTATTAAACACAGGAAAATGTGGAATAACATCAGAAAGCAGTGGTTCATGGGTTGAGCACTGTTGCAGCAAATTGAAATAAGTTGTTTACTAAAAAATATTGAGAAAAACGGTATCACAAAATGTTTTGCCTGTTGAAACAATTTTATGGGAGAGACTTCATTTGGGATTTAAAATTGGAGGGGGTTTCATTAGGGAAAAGGACTTTTGGTATTTTTTTCCTCCAGGACACAAGTGCTACTATTTATAAGAAATAATGAATAAACGTATACTCGAATTTGAGACAGGTTTTTAGAAGTTGAGATGTATGGTCTAGTGCCCATTAGATTAAGATACTTTCTTTCTGTTGTTGGTGTCTTATAAGTCAATAGTGCCACCCGGAGGGAGAAGAAGTTAGTTGCTTTGTTTAAAAAAATTTTTTTTTTCTGTATTAATTTTGGCTACATAACATGCTTATTGTTAAGTTTCTTTTCTGCTTTTTATCAATAGGGTTATCAAGTGAGAATCTTGAATTGTTTACTCTCCCAACATAATAACTGAGAAATTATTGACCAGCCTTGATCTTCTGTAAAAAAAAAAAATGTATGCAGTTTATATAATCTATGCAGTAAATGAATTGCTGACAATCCATGAAAGTCCCTTTGGGAAAAAAACAATCATATTTTACATGCAGTAGCATTATTTTATAACAATAGTACTACCCATTATGTATCTGTTTTGTAAATTGATATATTTGTGTTGGCTTTTAAAAAATTAAGGTATACTTGTACATATTAGATTTTGTGAGATTATAAACTGTGAGTCTGTAAGCAAAGTTTACTTGTAATGTTTATCTGATCATAATCTATTCATAGATAATGTTACCTTTTAAAAGTTTGGTGTTTATTTGGCATTGATGAAACCACTTAAGACTGAGGGAGTACCCCTTTTCTAATGTAAGTGACTGTTTTGCTGTTACATTAAATGCAATTAATGATTTTATATTATTTGATAATAACATAGCTAGGTGCAAAGTGTTCTGCATTTAATTCTTTAAATTTTATGTTCATAACACCTCTCTCTGCACATTCAGCACATCTCCGGAAGATTGTAGTATGTGATATTCATGTTCTTTATTGTAACAGAGAGTTTGTATGCTTTTAACTTCTGTCTATTAGCATCTTCCTTGTGTTCAAATGTTGTTTCATAAAGATTTCTTGGATTTAGTAATCAGTGGACTTTTGAATAATCTGTGGACTTTTCATTTGTGCTCATAATTTCCCTGTCTCCATTTCAGTGAAGATCTTAGACGCTGGTTCATTCAACAAGAAATGGATCTTCTTCGATTTCGATTCAATATTTTACCCAAGGACAAAATTCAGAATTTCTTAAAGGATAGCCATTTGCAGTTTGAGGCTGTAAGTACATTTTTGTAGAAAAGTGCACAGATCAATCCCTCCGTGCTGCCTTAAGTGCTGGTATTAATATGTGGAGTTCTCTCTTTTTACATTTTCTTTCTAAGTACCTGCTTGAAAGAATTGCTATTGGCTTTGCACAACAATGAACCTTTCTATGACTAGAAAAAAAGGGGCTTCTTAGTACCAAAGCCCCACATTTAATTGCTTTATTAAATGTGTGATTTCTTAATTTATAAAAGTTAATTTATAAAGCTTAATTTATAAAAGTTCATCTTATCAAAATTTTCTAGGCCAAAAACTATTGCTAATAATGTGTTAAAGAAGAGAAGTGGTCGTGCTGACTTGCAAAATAATGCTTGATTTTATTTTATTTTGGTATCATTAATATACAGTTACATGAGCAGCATTGTGGTTACTAGACTCCCCCCATTATCAAGTCCCCCCCCATATCCCATTATAGTCAGTGTCCATCAGTGTAGTAAGATGCTGTAGAGTCACTACTTATCTTCTCTGTGCTATACTGCCTTCCCCATGATAATACTTTATTTTAAAAGTCAGCTATTAGTAAAATCTGATTTTCTGAGTAGATAGAAGACATTGTCTTGTCTGAGAAGTGGAAGAGGTACCCACTGTAGTGTGAGAGAGTGTGGGTTGAGTTGGGGAAAAGAGACAGCATGGAGGGAAGTACACATTGGGTAAACATTTAGTGTCAGCTTGGGCTAGAGAGGTGCCTTCTGCAGTTCCTCTCACTTCTCCTAAGAGCCCCGTGAGCTTTCTACATAACATCTATGGCATAGAAACGTGTCAAGCCCCAGGACCATCTGACCCAAATGCTGTGCATTTTCCACTTTGCTTTTAACTTCGATCCTTAGTGAAGTCCATTATTGCTATTATCAAATATAGTTAATGTATCTTTTCATTATTAAAAATATTTTTTGTTGTTGAATGATTGATTAAAGTGTCCTTGAGAACATTTTTTTTACCTGAAAGTACCTCAACATATCAAGTATAATTTTTTTTCAGCAAAAGCTATAATGATTCTTTCCTTTTAAAAAAACTTTTATTATTGGGGTGTAACATTTACAGAAAAGTACACAAGTCATAACTGATAGCTCTCTGAAGTATCAAAGTGAACACCACCAAGGTAAAGAAATAGAATGGTGCTGTCAGCCTGTGCACCCTTGTCCTTCCTCCCGTTCCTTACCTCCTGTCTGCATCCTGAAAGTAACCGCTGTCCTCATAAGTAATGTCAGAATTCTGCCTGTTTTTGAACTTCATGCAAATAATATATACAGTATGTCTTTTTCCCCCCACCTTTGAGAGATAATTAAGATACAACATTGTGTAAGTTTAAGGTGTACAGCCTGATGATTTGATACACGTACAGTGAAATGTTTATATTGATAAGGTTAGTTAACATATCTTTCACCTCACATAATTACCATTTTGTTGTTGTTACAGTGAAAACATTTAAAATTTACTTGCAGCCACTTTCAAGTACACTGCAGTATTAACTATAGTCAGCATGGAACTTATTCCTCTTGTAACTAGAAGTTTGTATCCTTTGACCAGCCTCTTATTTTCCCCACACAGCAACTCCTGATGACCACCATTCTACTCTATGCTTCTATGAGTTTACTTTTCTTTACATTTCACATGAGATCACAAATGTAATTTTTTAATAACTTTATTGAGACAGAATTCACATACCTTGGATTTCACCCTTTTAAAATGTATAGTTCATTGGTTCTTAACATAATCACTGAGTTGTACAACCACCAACACTATCCAATTTTAGAAAATTTCATTACCCTAAAGAAACCCATACCCATTTGTAGTCACTCTCCATTTTCCCCCTTTTATTCCTTGGCAACCACTAATCTGTTTCTAAGGTTGCCTATTCTTCATATAAATGGGATCATATAACTTGTGGCTTTTGTTACTGGATTCTTTCACTTAGCATAATATTTTCAAGTTTCATCCATGTTACAGAATCAATGAGTACTTCATTCCTTTGGTCAAATATTATTTTGCTTCTCATTCAGCTGTTGATAGACTTTGGGTTGTTTTCCATATTTTGGCTATTATGAATAATACTGCAGTGAATAACTCTACAAGCTTTTGTGTGGTTATCTTTTTCATTTTGTTCAGATATGTATCTGGGAGTGGAATTGCTAGATTATAGGATAATTAATTATGTGTTTAAATTTTTGAGGATCCTCAAAACTGATTCCCAGAGTGGCTCCACCATCATACATCTTAACCAATGTCTGAAGTTTTCAGTTTCTCCACATTCTCACCAACAATTGTTACCAGTTTTTCAAATACAGCCACATTAGTGGGTGTGAAGTGATATGTTATTATGAGTTTGATTTGCATTTCCCTAATGACTAATGATGTTGAACATCATTTCATGTGCTTATTAGTTATTTGCATATATTCTTTGAGGGAATGTGTGTTTATAAAGATTTTGTCCATTTTTAATTGCATTGTTTTTTTATTGTTGAGTGTTAAGAATTCTTTATTCTGCATATAATTCCATTATAAGAAATATGATGTACAAATATTGTCTCCCATTCTGAGGACTGCCATTTCATTTTCTTGATGATATCATTTGCAACACAAAAGATTTTAATTTAGATAAGAGTCTAATTTATCTATTTTTTCTTTTGTCACTTGTGCTTTCGGTATTGGATCTGAGAAGTCTTTGCCTAATGGTCAAGAAGATTTACTTCTGTGGTTTTCTCTAAGAGCTTTATAGTTTTAGTTCTTATATTTAGGTTTGTGGTCCATTTTGAGTTAATTTCTATATATGGTGTGAAGTAGGGGTCCAGTTCCATCCTTTGGCACGTGGATATCCAACATCATTTATTGAAATAGCAATTCTTTCCTCATTGTATCGTCTTGTCATTCTTGTCAAAAGCCATAACTTGATTTATTTCTGGATTCTTAAATTTGTTTCTTTAATCAGTATGTCTATATATATATATATTTTTTTCTGAACTAATTTAGACAATCTCAGACTAGATCAGCATCATCATCACAACAGCGATCAAACCCCATTAGGTTAATGTAGAACAAAAGAGGTTCTGTGTTAGAAAGGGCTTTGTAAAATATAAATCTCTGTGTAGACAAAGTTACTGCTGTTATAACTATTCTCAGTCTAGAGAGTCTTAGTTACTCTCCGTGGGCTCTCTTGGGGGAGGGAGGGGCAATATGAAATTATAGGGGAAGCATGGATTTTGAGGACACTCATCATGAACTATACACAATCAGGTCAATTGTGATTATTCGTTTGATTTTTTATACTTGATTTATATGTGAATCCCACATTTCTCCCTTATTATTATTATTATTTTTAATAGAATGTTGAAGTGGTAGGTAGATGCAAGATAAAGGTAGAAAACATAGTTTAGTGCTGTAAGAGGGCAAATGTAGATGAACAGGTGTGTGCCTATAGACTAAGTATTAATCCAAGCTAGACAAGGGCAACAAAACATCCACGGATACAGAAGATGTCTCTCAAAACGGGGGGTGAGGTTCTAAGCCTCACCTCAGTATGTCTATTCTTATGCTGGTACTATGTATTCTTGAATATTGGATTAGCTTTATAGTGAGATTTGAAAATGAGAAGTATGCATCCTCTAACTTTGTTCTTTTTTCAAGGTTATTTTGGCCGTTTTGGGTTCCTTGCATATTCCTATGAATTTTAGGACCAGTTTATCAATTTCTACAAATAAGACAGTTTAGATTCAGATTGAGATTGCAGAGACTATGTAGATTGCTATCTTAATATGAAGCCTTCTGATGCATGAACATGGGGTTTTTCTCTTAAAATCTTTAATTTTTTTCAACAAAATGGTATACTTAATTAAATTGATACCTAGGTATTTTATTCTTTAATGTTGTAAGTGGAGTTTTCTTTATTTCATTTTTGGAATTTTCATTGCCAGTGTATAGAAATCCAGTTGATTTTTGTATATTGCTCTTTTATCCTGAATCTTATGGAACTCATTTATTCAAATAGTTGTTAATGGATTCTTTAGATTATGTCTCTTACAAATAGAGATAATCATACTCCTTGTTTTCCAATCTGGATGCTTTTAATTTCATTATTTTTGTCTAATTTCCCTAGCTAGCATCTCCAATACAATGTTGAATAAAAATAACAATAGTGGATGTCCTTGTCTTGTTCCTGATTTTAGGGGGAAAGCATTTGGTCTTTTACCATGACATATGATGATAGCTGTAGGTTTTTGTAGATACCCTTTATCAGATTGAGGAAATTTCCTTCTAATTTTATTTTAAAATTTATTTTTTGGTGGTAAGCCTTTTTATTTATTTAAACTTCTTTTATTGGGATATAGTTTATATGCAATATTGTATTGATTTAGATGAACAACTTAGTGATTCATCAGTTATATACATTATCGAATGCCCACCATGGTAAGTGTTGGTATCATCTGTCATCATACAAAATTTTACAATATTATGAGCTATATTCCCTATGCTGTACCTCCATCCCTGTGACTTCATTATTTTACAGTTTAAAGTCTTGTGCCTGTTGATCTCCTTCACTTACTTTGCCCTTTTTCCCTGCCGCTGTAACCAACTGTTCTTTGGGTTTGAGTCTTTTCTGTTTGTTTTGTTTTTCAGATTTCATGTAAGAGTGAAATCATATGGTGGTCCTCTTCCTTGACTGACTGACTTCACTTAGCATAATACCCTGTAGGCCCATCCATGTTGTTAGAAATGGCAAGATTTCTTTCTTTTTATGGTTGAGTAATATTTCATTGAATGTATGTAGCACATCTTCTTTATCCACTCATCTACTGATGGAAAATTAGATTGAGTCCATATCTTGGCTACTGTAAATAATGCTGCAATGAGCATAGGTTGCATATATCTTTTGGAATTAGTTTTCATTTTCTTTGGATTAATACCCAGAGGTAGAATTGCTAGATCATATGGTGGTTCTTAAATTTTCTGAGGAAGTCTCCATACTATTTTCTCTAGTGGCCCCACCAATCTGTATTCCCATCAACAGTGCATGACAGTTTCCTTTTCTCTGCATCCTCTTGTCTTTGGGATAGTGGCCATTTAACTGGTATGAGATGATAGCTCAGTGTGGTTTTGATTTGCATTTTCCAGGTGATTAGGGATGTTGAGCATCTTTTCATGTGTCAGTTGGCCAGCTGTATGTTTTCTTTGGAGAAATGTGTATGCAGGTCCTCTGTCCATTTTTCAATCCATTTTTTTTTTTTTTGGTGTTATGTGAGTTCTTTATATATTTTGGATATTAATCCCATATTTGTTAAATCATTTGCACATACTTTCTTCCATTTGGTAGTTTTGCCTTTTCATTTTGTTGATGATCTATTTTGCTGTACAATAGCTTTTTAGTTTGATGTAGTCTCATTTGTTTATTTTGCTTTTGTGCCCTTTTCTGAAGAGAAAGATCCAAAAAAGCATTGCTCAGACTTTTGTCCAAGAGATTGCTGTCTGTGCTTTCATCTAGGAGTTTAATGGTTTTCATTCTTATATTTGAGTCTTTAATCCATTTTCGGTTTATTTTTACATATGGGGTATGAAAGTGGTCCTCTTTCATTCTTTTGTATGTAGCCTTCTATGCCTATACCATACTGTTTTGATCATAATAGCTTTGTAGTATAGTTAAACATCAGGGAGCATGAAACCTCCAGCTTTGTTCTTCTCAAGATTGCTTTGGCTATTTGGGGTCTTTTTTGGTTTGATACAATGTTAGAATCCTTTGTTGTACTTCTGTGAAAAATGCCATTGGCATTTTGATAGGAGTTGTATTGAATCTGTAGATTACTATGGGTAAGGATGGACATTTTAACGGTATTAATTTTTCCAAGCCATGAACACAGTGTGTCTTTCCATTTATTTGTGTCTTCAGTTTTTTCGGTGTCTTAAGTCTTAAATGTATGGGTCTTTAAGTTCATTGGTTAAATTTATTCCTAGGTATTTCATTGTTTTTGATGTAGTTGAAAGTGGGGTTTTTTTCTTAATTCTTTTCTATTAGTTCCTTATTAGCATATAGAAATGCAACAGACTTAAATGTACTAATTTTATGTCCTGCAACTTTACTGAATTCATGTATTATTTCTAATACTTTTTTGATGGAGTCTTTAGGGTTTTTTTACACATACTATGTGGTCTGCAAATAGTGATAGTTTTACTTCTTTTCCAATTTCAATGCCTTTTATTAATTTTTTTTCTTGTCTGATTGTTGTGGCCAGGACTATACTGAGTAAAAGTGGTAAGAGTGGGCATCCTTGTCTTGTTACTGCTATTAGAGGAAAAGCTTTCAATTTTTCACCATTGAGTATGATATTAGCTGTGGATTTGTCATATGTGGCTTTTATTATGTTGAGGTATGTTCTCTGTATACACACTTTGTTGAGAATTTTTATCATGAATGGATGTTGAATTTTGTCAAATGCTATTTCAGCATTTATTGAGATGATAATATGATTTTGATCCATACTTTTTAAAATTGAAGTATAGTTGATATAAATCTTATATTAGTTTCAAGTATACAACACAGAGGTTCAACAGTTTCCCACAATATTAAATACCCACCCCAACTAGTGCAGTTACTATCTGTCAACATAGGAAGGTGTTACAGAATCACTGACTATATTCTCTATGCTGTACTACCATCCCCATGGCTGACTTATATTATGGTCGACAATTTTTGTGCCCCTTTATCCTTCTCACCCTCCCCACCCATCCACCCCAACCCTTCCCACATGGTAACCACCATTCACATCTCAGTGTCTGTGAGTCTACTGCTGTTTTTTTCTTTCTGTTTTGCTTTGTTTTTTTATATTCCACAAATATGAACTTGTATTTGTCTTTCCCTGTGTGGCTTATTTCACTTAACATAATATTCTCTAGGTCCATCCGTGTTGTTGGAAATGGCAAGTTTCTTCCTTTTTTTTCCTTTTTTAATGTTTATAGCATAGTGACTTAACTTTTTTTGTTTTGTTTTGGTATCATTAATACACAATCACATGAGCAACATTATGGTTACTAGATTCCCCCCATTAGCAAGTCCCCACCACATACCCCATTACAGTCACTGTCCATCAGTGCAGTAAGATGCTATAGAGTCACTACTTGTCTTATCGTTGCTATACTGCCTTCCCTGTGCCCCCCCCCACATTATGTGTGCTGATCGTAATGCCCCTTATTCCCCTTCTCCCTCCCTTCGCACCCACCCTCCCAATCCCTTTCCCTTTGGTAACTGTTAGTCCATTCTTGGGTTCTGCTGCTGTTTTGTTCCTTCAGGTTTTGCTTTGTTCTTATGCTCAAAAGATAAATGAAATGATTTGGCACTTGTCTTTCTCTGCCTGGCTTATTTCACTGAGTATAATACCCTCTAACTCCATCCATGTTGTTGCAAATGGTAGGATTTGCTTTCTTCTTTTGGCTGAATAATATTCCATTGTGTATATATACCACATCTTCTTTATCCATTCATCTACTGATGGACACTTAGGTTGCTTCCATGTCTTGGCTATTGTAAATAGTGCTGTGATAAACATAGGGGTGCATCTGTCTTTTTGAAACTGGGATCCTTCATTCTTAGAGTAAATTCCTAGGAATGGAATTCCTGGGTCAAATGGTATTTCTATTTTTAGTTTTTTGAGGAATCTTCATACTGCTTTCCACAATGGTTGAACTAGTTTACATTCCCACCAGCAGTGTAGGAGGGTTCCCCTTTCTCTGCATCCTCACCAGCATTTGTTGTTTCTAGTCTTTTCTGTGTTGGCCATCCTGACTGGTGTGAGGTGATATCTCATTGTGTTTTTAATTTTCATTTCCCTGATAATTAGCAATGTGGAGCACTTTTTCATGTGCCTCTTGGCCATCTGAATTTCTTCTTTGGAGAAGTGTCTGTTCATATCCTCTGCCCATTTTTTAATAGGTTATTTGCTTTTTGGGTGTTGAGGTGTGGAGTTCTTTATATATTTTGGATGTTAACCCCCCTTGTTGGATATGTCATTTACAAATATATTCTCCCATAATGTAGGATGCCTTTTTCTTCTACTGATGGTGTCCTTTGCTGTACAGCAGTTTTTTAGCATGATGTAGTCCCATTTGTTCATTTTTTATTTTGTTTCCCTCGCCTGAAGAAGGTTCTTCCTTTTTTATGGCTGAATAATATTCCACTATGTATATGTACCACATCTTTTTTATCCGTTCATCTACTGATGGACACTTAAGTTGCTTCCATGTCTTGGCTATTGTAGATAATGCAGTGATAAATAGGGGTGCTTATATCTTTTTGAATCAGGGATTTTGGGTTTTTTTGGGTAAATTCCTTGAAGTAGAATTACTGGGTTGAATGGTATTTCTATTTTTAGTTTTTTGAAGAACCTGTATACTGCTTTCCACACTGACTGCACCAGTTTACATTCCCACTTACAGTGTAGGAGGATTCCCTTTTCTCTACATCCTCACCAACACTTGTTCCTTGTCTTTTAGATGTTGGCCATCCTAACTGGTGTGAGGTGATATCTCATTGTGGTTTTGATTTGCATTTCCCTAATGATTAGCAGCATGGAGCATTTTTCATTGTGCCTGTTGGCTATCCTTATTTCTTCTTTGTAGAAATGTCTGTTCATGTCCTCTGACCATCTTTTAATTTAGTTATTCTTTTTTTGGTGTTGAGATGTATAAGTTATTTATATATTTGGGATGTTAACCCCTCATCAGGTAAATATTTTATGAATATATTCTCCCGTACTATAGGTTGCCTTTTTGTTCTGTTGATTGTGCCCTTTGCTGTACAGAGAAGCCTTTTAGTTTGATGTAATCCCACTTATTCATTTTTTATTTTGTTTCCTTTGTTCTGGAAGATGTGTCCAGAAAAAAATTTCTCATGCTTATGTTCAAGAGATTTTTGTCTATGTTTTCTTCCAAGAGTTTTATGGTTTCCTGTCTTACATTTAGGACTTCGATCCATTTCAAGTTTACTTTTGTGTATGGAGTTAGGCAGTAATCCAGTTTCATTCTCTTGCATGTAGCTGTCCAGTTTTGCCAACACTGGTTATTGAAAAGACTGTCTTTTCCTAGTTGTATATTCATGGCTCCTTTATTGCATATTAAATAAACATATCTGCATCGGTTTATATTGGCTCTCTATTCTTTTCCATTAATGTATGGGTCTATTCTTGTACCAGTACCATACTGTTTTGATTATGGTAGCTTTGTAGTATAGCTTGAAGTCATGGAGCATAGTACCCCAGGTATGATCCCTCCTTTTGTTAATGTGGTGTATCACAATGATTGATTTGTGGATATCAACTGTCCTTGCATCTCTGGGATAATTCTCACTTAGTCATGGTAAATGGTCCTGTATTCTGAACTTGTTTTTCTAATATTTTGCTCAAGATTTTTGCATTTATTTTTACTGAAGATGTTGTGTGTAATTTTCTTTGTGGTGTCTTTGTCTCGTTTTGGTATCAGGATAATGCTGGCCTTGTGGAGAAGTTTGGGAGCTTTCCTTTCTCTAACTTTTTTGAATAGTTTGATGATAGGAATTAAGAAAAATATTCATAGGGTTCACTTCTGAAGCTATCTGGTCTTGTACTGTTTGTTGGGAGTTTTTCATTACTGATTCAATTTCATTACTAGTAAACAGTCTGTTTAGATTTTCTATTCTTGATGTGGTCTTGCAAGATTGTATTTCACTAGAAATTTATCCATTTATTCTAGCTTGTTACATTTGTTGTTATATAATTGTTTGTAGTTGTTTCATATGCTCCTGTATATTTCTGGCTATCAGTGGTAGCTTCTCTTTCTTTTCAGATTTTATTTATTTGGATCTTCTCTTTTTCTTGATGAGTCTGGCTAAGAGTTTATCAGTTTTGTTCATCTTTTTAGGAAAGCAGTGTTATGGGTGCCCAGCTTCCTGGGGCAGGTTCCCCAGGCTGTGGAGCAGGTGTTGGGCTTGGATTCCCCCCTTCCTCATGGAGGGCCTGCACGATTGTGGCATCCCACCTGCTTGCGGGTTTCTGCACCTCACTGAACCACTGCTTTCCTCCTCCTGCCTGTCTTGATGTGGTGTTTTCTTTATGTTCTTAGTTGTGTATGATCTGCCTAGTCTTCAGTTTGTTCGCAGAGATAGTTCTGTATGTAGTTGTGGATTTTGGTGTCTTCATGGGAGGAGGTGAACTCACGATCTTTCTACTCTGCTATATTGATCCCACCCGATCCACAGTGATTTATATCTTCATGCCGACATTCTTGTATCAGAACCAGGAGCGCACTGTTCACTATGGTGACTTTTCTTCTTTTCTTTGTATTCCTTGACTTCCAGCTTTCATCTTTTATATATAGTGCTTCTAATTCATTATTTTTTCCTATTCTCTGAGGTCATATTGTACTCTTCTTTTCAGTACCCCTTTTTCCAGGGATTTAAGTTGAGCTGCTGCTGTTTCTCTTCTGAATCAGTTAATGCACTTTTATCTACTTTCCAAAAACATGTTGACCTCTCTCTTCCACTATTTTCTTTGTTCTTGGTGGTTTAAATTCTTTTCATACTTTCATTGTAATTTTAATTTTGTTGTAGAAGTGATGGAAATAAATATTCATGTTCAGTTTCCCATGCTTAACCAGAAGCCTCAATGATCTCAATAATTATAGTTTTAAATTTAGGGAACAAAGTTAAATTTTGTGAATGTGTTTTATTAATAGTGGTTAACAGTCCGGGCTCTGCTGGTGTATTGTTGAGTTCTCCCTCCAGCACATATCAGTGTTGAGAAAGCAGTCTTCCTGGGTCTCTCCAGATCCTACACATCTTGCTGGACATGTCAGGAATATATGGTCGTGACAGCTCTTTACCCAGGCCGTTTCTTACCTAGCTTTTAGCAAGCAAACATGAGGGATGAGGTAATATCTTCTTGGTATATAGAAGCGACTTGCTTGCTACTTGCTATAAAAGTGATTGGTTTTCAGTGTTACTCAGCTGTTAGTGCAAACCCGACAATACTTGAGCATCCGTCTGGGCTATCTCATGCTGCCCCCAGGGAACTGGAGGGTAAAGAGTGAAACAGACACACTGCTTTTCTTGCTGCTTCCTGTGATGTGAATAATGAAGTTCTTCGTCTTGAATGTAGCAGTCTGTGTCTCCTGCCAGCATGCATTAAACAGTCATGGGCTATCATACTGGCTTATAAGTAGCATAACATTCAACCCCACACTTGAGAATCCCCTATGTTATTTTGGATAAATATTTTAATCTGTCTTTCAGTTTACTCATCTTTGAAATAGTGATACAAGCCCCACCACACAGATTTGTAAAATGAGGTAGACTACATAAAGTGCTAAGTACTGTGCCCGGCAAGTATGTTAACTAGTAATATTATGGCAGGGCATCAAATGCCTAGGTATTGGAGAAATTGGGGGTTTATTAGTTGATATGTTCTGTTTCAGTTAAAAATCTTTGTTGTTTTTAGAAAACAAATTTATGGGAAAGACATGCATTCTTTTAACAAGTGATAGCAGTTATGATTAGTTTTCATATTACTCTGATTGTTCCTAGTCAGTTTGCTAGGATTACTTTGTATCCTGTTTCTAAAGGTCATTTGAAGTACATTATAAGCATATGTATCAAAGTAAGAAGAAATATGGATAAAATTGGGAGATCGACAGAATGGACAATACCCACATTTATATGTCGTGGGTGTCTTACACAGTTTCTGAAAGGAAGAGTAACTTTGGGTTCTTGTGTGACTATTTTGTTGGGTTCAGTGATTTTCAGTGTGGGGTAGGATGGAGGCCTACCTGGGGGATTTATAAGAACCTCTCATGGAGGTGTGTAGAGTGTGAAAAACATTATGCCTTTTGGTTTTGAAATAAACACTGTTAAATGTGAAACTTGACCAAGTGTAGCTGGTGGAGATGCATGGAAGATAAAAAACATTGCAGGGGCTTGGCAGAAAAACCCTTCCTGGGTTAGATTACACCCACTCTCCTGACAGGCCCTTTCCCACCTTCTTCTGGTACCTCTGGTTCTTCTCCTGTGCATCTGTCTGATCCTGGTATTTAAAGCACTTGAATCAGGGTGTTGTTGATTAGCTTGCCCTTAGATCCCTGTGGCTCTTGCATTTCCCAACTTTAACCATTCCATTAATAGGAACATGCACATTTTCTTCATCTTGATTTGAAAATTTGGTTTGCATCTGTTGTACTAAAACAGGTGTCAGTGATGCTTAGACTCAGGATTCATGTTTTAGAGTCAGAATGAGGGCTAGGGAAAAGTTATTAGCGTTTGCTTTCTAAGCTCACTTTGATGTGTACTAGAACGTGCTGCCTAAGTCAAGGCTGAAGGCTCTTGGAGTCCACCTGGATTTCAGGTGCTTGAGTGCTGTGTTTGTGTGTATTTCTCTTACCTCTTCAGTTTCATTAAAGCTGCAGTGACTTTTATGCTGATCTATTTCTGTAAAATAGATTTATTTTTATGTTAGAAGGATATGCAGTTTTGTAACTAAACTGAATTGTGTTCGCTTTGAAGAAGTATGTACAGAAAGAGAGATAATTAATTTCTTTGCCTAGTTTTTTCTCTTAAATTTTGTCTTTGTTCAGGTTGCTGTGGCTACTGTAATTTTAATGGATCAAAATTTGGAGGAGGTGAATGGAGTCAGTCCTCAGATCTGGGACTCATGTGTTTTATTTGTGGCTCAGGAAGTACTTTAATACCTTGGCTTTTTAAATTTATATTTGTGTTTCTAGTGGACTGTAGATTCCAACTCTTTATGGCATGCAAGAGAAAGCATTACTGTGAAGTATTTGAAAAGGAAAAATTGATGTTTTTCATTCTTAGACTTCTGTGTAAAATAACTTGGATTTTAAATCTCAAATTTCTATGAAGGATTAGAACTAAGTGAATATTGCTGTCTATGAAGACTGTTTTGGATCTCGCGTTGCTGAGTTGATTGACTTAACCTTGTGTCACCTTAAATGTGAACGGGCAAGCTTAAACAGATTCTACTAGTGCATCCTTAGTTGACCAGTTAGGGAAAGGTCAGGCTTTGACAGCTGTCAGCCTCACAAAGGTTGTCTAGGCCGTTGCAGTTCAGAGTCTGACAGCAGCTTAGAATTTTCCTTAATTTTTTAAAAACCATCTTTGCATAGTCAAAAAACATTTTTTACTTGATTTGAAATACCAGTGTGTCTAATGACAGGATGCTTTTCATGAGAACAGTGCAGAGTGGCGTGGACAGTGAAGTTGAACATGCCAGAAGATGGAGACAGTATTCTGTGTGTAACAGATGAAAACTCCAATGCATATTAAATAGAGCTAGTCTTGTTCAATCGCCAAATACGTTCAGGAAGTGGGGGGCTTTTGAGTGACGGCAGTTGTCGTTGGTAACCTTATTGCCTGGCTCACTGAAAACAAGCCCATGTAAAACTTTGAATTGCTTATTTTCGCTTATTTTAAAGTAGTTTTCCTTATCCTGAACCTGAAATTTAAAATTTGTTTCTTATCTCTTGAAGTTTGAAATCTTGATTTCTTCTATCTTAGAATTTATTTCCTGTCATTTTGGCTGATGTCCCCAGTGAACATGAATTAATGCTTAATCTGTCATTTGTTATTGAAAATGTCAGTTATGCTAGTTTATTAGGAACTTTTGGATGCTTTTCTCCAGTTGACATTGGATCATTGACTTTAAATTGATTTAATAGTTTTACATGTGTAGAATTTTAGAATTGTTTTTGGTGTTCACTTGTATATTGTTACTTCTTAAATATTTGCAAGTTGGCCTTGAGGTAGTCATGCTTTTCTGATCTTTTTGGCCCTTCTTATATTGTTTTAATTGTTGATGTAGTTTGAGTTGTGGTAGCTCTTGTAGAATGTGCATTCATCCTTGTGGTCAACTCCAGACCTATTACTTATAATACGAAAATGCTGTTCATCTCATATGTGACTTTTATAACTATTCCCTTTATATTATTCCCTGGGATATGTCTATGAATTATATGCCTATTAGTAAGTTGTGAAGTAATTTTAATGTGGTACCTGCCAAATGGAGAAATATGTGTACCTTAATCTCTCCTTTTGACACAGAATAAAATTCAGTCAATAGGGAGTCTGATGATATAGCTGAGATGGGATACACAAATGAGAGAGTGGAACACACTTGAGAACGAATGTGTTTGATAAGTCTGGAAACTTTCCACAGGGCTTTTGACAAGCCATTGACTGACAAGGATAGAAAGGGGGCCTGGAGAAGAGTGAACAGGTATGGTAAGACTCACACTCTGCACTCTTTGTGGGAATTCTAGACCTAAAAGGAATTGAGGGAGAAAGGGTTAATAATCAGATAAAGGGTCAAGTCTGTCTTTGGAATGGGGAAGTAAATCAGTTGATATAAGAATGTGAAGTCCTAAGAATAGGTTGAATTCTTAATGGTTCCAAGCATAGTGCTGAGTGTTGAGTGAATGTTCGAGTTAATTTCTAGGGAAAACAGTACTCAGTTCAAAAGATTTGCCTCTATCCTGTTTCATGAACACTAGGTTACCTTTGAGATGAGTATAGTGACATGGAATACTTATCCTTTCTCAGGGTTAAATATTAGGTGATAGATGCATATGTATCTTACGTATTTTCTATTGAGTGGACTTGGAGGGGTTATGCTGGTTAGAAAATTTTGATTTGTTCTGTATTCTATGTAGGAAAATTTATGATTTAGACAGAACTCCTTACATGTTTCTGTTACAATTGCATACATTTAACTTCTTTCCAATGGTTTACGTGAATGCATTAAGACAGGGCTTCCTTTCTTTAAGCAGGCCCTACAAATATAATACTTTTATTCTCACAGTGTTTTTTAACATCAAATAATGGACAGCAACCTTGTATTATTGTATATATGTATTTGTTGGGCAGCTTTAGTATTATATTTGGAGAATAGGGAAAAGGTTCACTGAGTTAGCTAGTTAGTTGAGGCCTAACCATTGATAAATATAGTTGGAAAAATACTCCATGGCAGATGGTCTTTAGTGGAAATATTTTAGAAATTCACAGAATGTGGATTTTCCTTATTAAGTTACAAAATTAGATTCTCCTCATATAAGATACTTTAAACCTAGAGATGCTATGACTAAAAGTGAGGTTTCAAGCTGAATTGTCCTTGAAGGCTTAAATTAACATATGCAAAAAATTTCCAAATAACTTGTGAAAGTCGTATCTCTGTTGTAAAGTTTTCATATAGTGTTTGAATATAAAATGCCAAACATTCTCACTGTGGATGACTCCATGCCTATCACTTTGCCCTTGAAAAATTATATGACTGTAAATTAGCTGACATTTCTCACATAGAGAGCATACCCTAGTTATCTTATATATATGAAATATATTATTATTTAGGTCCTAAAAGAATGAAATTAATTTCACTGAATATCATCTTTAGTTTCTGATATTTTCTGGAGTCAAACATTTACATTGTGAAGTGTTACTGTATTTTCTGAGGGTGTTCCAAAAAATGATGCTGAGTTTTTTTAATGTATACATTATTTTTTCATTCTGTAATCTTTCTAAACTTTTCCTGTTCCCTCCAAGCCCCCTCAAAATTTATTCCTTTTAATTTGAAGTCATGTCATGAATTAGTAGGCTAATTCAGAGCCTAGGTGAGATTGCTTTATCCTAGGACTTTTTGATGAGAATTAGAACCAGGAATGTGGAGAGCTAATGGAGTTGAAAAAGAAAAAAACAAACTGATTTTGTCTTCCCAGTCATTGAGTGGCTAACCTGAGCTCAAAGACGGGAATAAGCAGTTGCAGTAACAGCGATTATCCAATTAGGCTCCAGTGTAGTGGTCCGGGCCCTATTCCTATGTCTATCCTGTTCCTCCCAACCCTCTGAAGTCATACAGACAGAGCCGTTTGAAATCCTTATTCTGCACTTCTCTCCACTCACTCTCTCTCCCTGCCCCTGGTCGCTGATCTCCTTGGCCTCTGGCTTTTTCCTCTTCATTTCGGGTCGGAGTGCTCTGCCCAGTTGTAGTGTCCCATGAAGCTTTTGGGCAAGGAAGTCCTCCTGTTGTCTGTTTTGGGGCCTAATAGCCAAACATGTTCTAGCTCCTTTTAGTTGATCCAAGGAGTAATGCCTCTAATGAATGTTAGACAATCAGAGGGATTTGGGATTTTGGATCCTGGGGTCCTTTTTCCCTAAGGAAGGAATACTTGATGACTGAATGAGCAGTGGATTTAGTAAGGTTTGGGTCTGCCCAGTAATGTAAGGAGGCAGAGGAGAGAATAGTCAACCTTTGTTACATGGTTGCTGAGTAAACTAAATGCTTTTCATAGATATAATTTAATCCTCACAAACAGCTCTTCAAGGGAACTTATGCTCAGAGAGGTTAAGTAACCTCCCCAGAGTCAAATGACAGAACTGGAACTAGAAAGTCAGAGCTCTAGTTTTTTTTTTTCTTTGAAATGTGTTAATCACAGAGAATGTTACTAAATATATGAGCAGATTTCTTCCCAGCTAGTCCTTCACTAGCACTGAAATGAAGTGGAATAGATGCTGACGTTTAAGGTGACAGTGCCCATCAGCAGGGATATACAAACACAGGTGTGAGATACCAGGTTTATATTAATGTAGGAAATTAAAGCATTAACTGTAATTTTACTAAGGTGTTTTATTTTAGCTGACAGTTCATGTCAGAAGTGGGAACCAAATATATTAAATACAACACAGTTTTCCCAGTATGTGTGTTGCCTCTAGGGAAAACATTTATATTCACACAACTCTGTTGTTGAGGAGCTTATTGTCTAGCCCATGTCTTTGCTGTGTCCTTTGTTGCTTTTCTTTACTGGTTCCTTTTTTTAAAAAATCATTTCCTTGCTCACATTGTATTAATTCATTTTCAGTAATAGACTTGCCATCTTCAGAGGTCAGTGTAAACCAAAATTCAAGAGTAGATTTTATGCTTAAGATAGGAATATTTAATTTAACAGTTCAGAAAAAAAAACTTTCTGACTTGAGTATGTTTTCTTCTTGGATCCCAAGAAAGGCACGTCTTAGAGGAAGGTCCTCTGGTTGTTTCACACTGGGCCTTTTAGGAGGATAGGTTTTTGGCTCAATCTAGGGTTTCTGGCCTATAAGGGCTGTTGTCTCCCCTGCTAAGTATTCTGGACATGGTTGTGATGTTTCTGGTGGTTGTAACAATGAGTGGTGGGTCCTGTAGGCAATTAGTAGATAGGAGATAGGAATGCGGGAGTGCCTACAATGGACTGGATGGTTCTGTACAACAATGGCTTTTCCTATATCCTTCTTAACCTTTTAATGTTTCTTTTTTATTTATTTGGACCAAAAATACCTGTTTCTAATAATCTGAATCTAGACTAAACTCTTTTTTGCAAATCAACAGAAAATGTTTTTTTTCCCCCATGGTTTTTATATACCCCAATTGTTCCTGGAACGCAGCTACTGTGTGAATTGATGGAAGATTGTGTTTTGTTTTGTTCTGAATGTTTCTGTGAGTTTTTCATCTTTTTGGAGAAGCCCTTTACTAGTGTAGTATTTGAGAACCTACACACACCCTACACCCTATGCTGGTCTGCGCTGGTAGGCATTACATTCATAGGTAGGTTTTTAGGAATGGGTATAGTACCTAACTGCTTGATCATTGTCATTTAATGCACTGTGCCTGGTATTAATTCTGTTTTAAATTAATTTGCTTTTTTTCTTACATATTTTAGTTATGGAACCACCCCCTTTTTAAAAAACATTCTGTTTACTTCACTTACTTATGCTAAAGTAGATGTCACCCCAGACACACTGTTTCCATAAAAAAGTTATATCTGGATTCCTCCTATTTTTTGTAAAAAATAGTCTTCTTAAACTCTCAGTGTTGCAGACTTGCAGTACCCACAACCTGTGAGCATTACAGATGAAGAAAACAGTCCAACATGGCATCACAGTGACACTTCTTTGCAGTCCCCTCCGTGAAAAGAGTTCCAAGCTCCCCATGTGTTGTGAATGCAGAGCTTTGCAGTATCCAGCAGAACAAGCAGGGGTTCTTCTCAGGGTAAATTAAGACTGGCCGGCCGGCTGCTCACAGATGCTTTGGTGGACTTGGAGGGGACATTCAATTCTTTCTGTTCCCCTTGGGGATGCCTTCATAGAACATACAGTGAAAGTGCGTTTTTCTGGGATTGTGTTGTCTTTATAGGAGTAATGCCTCGTTGACAGTTTTAGAGGGGCTGGACTGACATGGTATAATCTAGTGTGATAAAGGTTACTGCAGTAGCTGAGGAAATAAGGAAGTGTAGGGTTGAGACCCAGGTTGAAATTTGTGATTGCCAAATAACACTTCACCTATCTTGTAGTGAACCTGCTTACTAGTTGGACATGAGGATGAGTCTGTTAAAGGCTTAGTGAGGTTAATTAATTAGCACTATGGCCCTCAGGGTAAAAAGAATTACTCTCAGTTGTGGTTGTTTCACACATTTACTGATGTGGTGAAATGTTATGGAGCTCTGCACACACATTGTACCAACTTTATTTAGAATGTTGTGTTATAGTTAAGATGTAACCATTGAGGGCCACTGGGTAAAGGGTACATGGAACCTCTCTGTACTAATTTTGCAACTTCTTGTGAGCCTATAATTATTTTAAAATTGAAAGTTAAAAAAGGATTGCCAAGTAATAGAATAGAGACTGATAGCAGAGTTCTGGTGGATATTATCAGTTTCTGTGTTACTGGCAAAGAGTGAACATACATTGAGTGAATGACTGACAAAATGAAGGACTGAATGAGGGCCCTGAGCTGTAGTAGTGGCTGCGGCAAAGGAAGGAAGTGGGCAGATATGGTGGACATTGTGGAAGTAGCCTGAACATTTGATGACTAATGGAATGTGAAATGAAGATGCCTCCAAGCTACTGGGTACATAGAATACAAGAATAGTGTAATGTAAGTGATGGCAGGGAATATAAAAAAGTAGGAGTATGTTTTTAGGATAGGATGGTACATTTGATTGTGAAAATACTGCTTGTGAGTGCTGGTGGGCCAACGGATATAGGCAGTGGACAATTCAGAATGTTAGGCTGTGTTCAGGAGGGTGTGGTTAAAAATGTGTAATCAAAATACCATATAGCAGTTGTATTTGAAATGGTGGAAAAGAAGATTAAGGGAGAGGGTATGAGTAAGAAGACCTGGGAAAATTAAACTCAAAATGGATTTCTTACTACCCTGAGAAAATTACTCAGCCTTTCCATGCCCATTTTCTTCTACTATAAAATAAAGAATATTATAGTACATCCCTCATATAACTGTTGTGCAACTGAATGAAATTACGTAAATTGCATATGCTTGGCACATAGTAAAACACTTACTAAATGTTAGACGTTTTATTAGGTTATGCATATAAAAACAACTGAATAATACTTCTAATTTTAGAAGTTATATTGAATATTTAAAATTAAACAAATGATCTTATTTAGCCTTGATATTTCTATATCTCAGATTAGTACTTTCTGGTTTTTAAAGGTCTGGTCAGTTGTATTCTTGAAACTAATTTTTGTGACAATTATATAATTCACTTTAGGTATTTTTATAGAAGGGTCTTCTTGACCATTAATACCTCTGTGATGTAAGCTTTGGTACAATAGTTTCACCTTCACTTTTCTCCTCTGTTTCTTAATTACACATCCCTTCACCATTTGGGACTTTGAGATAAATTCTTGGTTTAATATGCTTTTCTATGACGAGGTTGAGAGTGGAGTAAATGAAGGCTGATGATGCTAAAACTGAGCTTATTAGTCCCCGACAGTTTTCTTCTGATGAAGGTGGGCTGCAGGGAACCCAGTTGCGTTTGGCATGTGTTTCCTTTCTCTGTGACAGGATTATCATGCTCCAGAAGTGTCATTTGGGGGAGCCAAAGCACTGTACTTTAACTTCCCACTGTCCATTCAGTACAGAAGGGGGAAAAAAAAATGAATTGAAGTTCATGCTTTGTAGGTGTTTATATATTTCTTCCTCTGTTTTAATAGTAAATGGTTAGAGGACTTTGTTAAATAGTAAATAAATAAGACTTAACATTAGGCACTTAGGTACCTAGAGTTTTGGCTTTTTACATGTGCATTTTAGTTGTCTTGTTCATATTTTAAGGGTTAGGAGAAATGAGTGTTTTCAGTTGGCTGTGTGTCATGTCACTTAAGAGCTGTAGTTGCTCCAAATGAGGCTCTCGATCCCTTGTCTAATTGAGACCCACTATGAATGTCTAAAAAAAGTAGTCTTTGGAATGAATGTAGGCCTGATTTTCCCAGTCGACGGATTGACTAATGTTTTCTGAGTGCCTGTAGATGCAAGACACTGTAAATTGTATTAAAAATATTGCCACTTGAGTAAGTCCTTGAAGAAACTATTTTGGTGCTGTTCGGTTGATTAGCGTACATCAGAGCTGTTGTTTGGGCTGTGGATACAGGTTGTTCAGGATGCAACAGGAACTGCATATAAATAGATTGGAATTTGGATTTGGAAAGGATAGCTTCTCCTTTATTTTATCTGTTGGTTTTCATTTAGTTTGTGATACACCCTTTAAAATGGGTTAGAGTTCATTTTAATATCCTTTTTTTAATATAACCTTGGCATGATTAGTTTTCCTTTTGTACACCTCTCTCTGACGTCCAGGCACATGTGCATGTGCACACACGAAAGAGCTGCAGTTTTGGTTAAGTTTATAGCAGGATAAAGATATGGTTGATTGGCAGTTTTCGGTTGGTTGTTGTCTGTGATCATGAGAAAGGTCTACTTTTGAAATTTGCTGCCTCTTTTTTTTTAAAAGAGGATTAATTGTAGAACAGAAGGGGTGTCTCCAAGAGTATGTCTTCATCAGAAGCTGGGGTTTAATGTTAAGGTAGAAATAGAAATAAATGTCAGAAATGATGTATCCTTCCTCTACTATTCTGTAAGCTCTTGCTGTTTACTACCTAACCTTTGTTTATCAAATTGCAGAAGTTGCTTACTTTTGTTAGCTAATGGGATGTTTTCGGTGAGCTTAGAGAGAAAATACTTGAAAAGTCAGCATTACTCCTGTGTGAGAGGATGTAATTCCCGTGGATTAAAGTAATGGGCTAGCTTGGTTTGTTGTGACAACAGCTTTCCTACTTTATTGTCCTCTGGTTTCTCTTTGTGTAACAAAGAAAATTGATAGGTTATTACCTTTTTATGAATGCTTTCCTTTAAAACTGTGACTGAAATCCCTAGTGAAATTAACCTTGGCTTCTGCAGTAGTGAACGGTGAATGGGGAAAGAAGCT
Source organism: Manis pentadactyla (assembly GCF_030020395.1). Classification (NCBI taxonomy): domain Eukaryota; kingdom Metazoa; phylum Chordata; class Mammalia; order Pholidota; family Manidae; genus Manis; species Manis pentadactyla. The sequence goes on along the minus strand of NC_080034.1, from coordinate 16,957,561 downwards.
CACTCCTTCCTTTTACTCTTCCTTTTAAAAAATGCTGTTTGAGTCTAGTTTGGGTGTAGTTGATCTCTAGGGTAGTTGACAGAGAAAATTGAAATAAAATATTTTTCTTCTCTTCTAGGTATTGTTAATTTGCTCCCAAATGGTATAATTAGCCTAACGTTATCAAGTGCTGAGTTTTAGCAAACTAATCTGAACTTAATTTGTATTTCTTTATTTTTAATATATATGTGGACAAAATCAATAATTAATACAGATTTAAAGGAATATCTAACTGATATATTCACCCTGTTTCACCTTCTTAAACCTAAGAAGCATAATTTGCCTAAATTATGCAAAATGCTAATTAACGGTTTAATTTGCTAATCATCTCAGTTTGATTAGAGGCAGATGCTGATTATCTGCACAAGTCTAAATGGACCTCTCAGAGGTGGCTTTCATTATTTAAAATCAACTTGTCAAACTAATTAAGACATAAACTTAAGGAATAACAGAACCAGTAGTTATCTATAGACTTCCAGTGTAATGCAGGGCAGGAAAATGCACACATGCTTTGCATCAAAGCTTTGTCATTATGAATTTCAGTATTCCCAAACCTAAGGAGTTGAACTTTGCTTGGCTTTCTTATTGAGCTCATTAGATTCTCTGGTAGTAGCTTTGTTGGTCCTTTGGGTCTCTGATTTTTTTTTTCCCTGTCTCTTTGTTCCTCCTGCTGTGGATCAGACAACAGTGGAGCAGAGCAACCCTGTGCATGTACACCATGCATGGAAACATGCAGGCGTATCACAGGTGCTCCTCACGGTGAACTGAACCTTCCTCAGAGAAACTCGTAAGAGACGTGGAGGAGACCATCAACAGTATGGGCCTGTGTTTATGTCAGGAAGTGGGGAGAGCGTCTTAAGTTCAGTCAGTGAGCAAGAATTTGGATCCATGTTCCCAGTCCTTGAATTCTTCCCGGTTTGCCTCAGGGAGAACGATGACAGAAAACTCTTTATAACTGGTCCATTGTCTGTGACTGATTTAGGGGTTAGATTAGGGAAACCAACGCAGCAACTGTATTACCTCTAATCTTAGTCAGATACAAATAGCCCAGTAAAGAAAATGTTCAGGGTTTCGCACTGGAGACTATGGCGTTAGAATAGGGGATCCTAGGGAGAGACTTAGGACCCTGCTTAGAACTGCGCTGAGATCAGGGGTGGTAGGATGAGGGAGCATGACGTCTAAGTGGGAGTAATCTGATGTCACGTAGCCTGTGGGTAAAGAGCACAGGCTCTGGTGCCATACCCCTTGGGGTTGAATAATGGCTGCCGCTTACTAGTTGTTCATTTCCTCTGATTTGGTTTTCTCATCTGCAAAGTAAAAAATAAAAAAAGTACTACCTCTTCAGATTGGGTAGCTTTAATAAGCTAGTGTATGTACTTATTTAAAACTGTGATTGGCAGATAATAAGCACATAATGAATGTTAACTATTATTTATTACCTTTCTAGCTTGCATGTGAGATTTGCAAAAGATGGTATATACAGAGAAAATTGGATTCTTTCCCCCTTTAAGTCATTTAAATGATTGCTACAAATGCATGTGCAATTACAAGAACTCAGTTGTGTAAGATAAGCTAATAGAATGTGAAATACTAGAGTTTTGTTAAAATGAATAAGCGTTGCTGCTTTTTATACAGTGTGAGGAGGTCAGGGATTTATATATAGATAAGTGCTAGGCTGACCACTGGGCAGTCTCTGCCATGAGCACTTTTTACATGTGAATTCAAAGGATAAAAGGAAGGTGCCTTTAAAATCCAGTCATTTTCTAGCTCAAACAAGTCACTATGTCATAGGATAAAGGGAATAGAGTGCTGTCGATTTTGTAACTACTTTGACCAGTAGAATCTGGTGGTGACTCTGTGCCAGTCTCTGGGTGCAGACCTTAAGAAACTAAGCTTCCACTTCCTGTATCTGGCACACTTTCTTTGGGAGTCCTGAGATGCCACGTAAGAAGTCTAACCAGACCTGCTGAGACCAAGCTAGAGAGGTCAGTTCTGAAACCCACCGTAAACCAGCAACTGCCGTGCTGGAGAGGCCATGTCGCAGAACTCTTCGACAGTCGCAGCTTAGCTCGGCCTTTTTAGCCATCTTGCCAAAGTGCCAGACGTGAGCAAAGCCATCCTGGACTCTTCAGATCAGTCTATTCATCAGCTCAGCACCCCTAGTGACCTCATTTGATGCCGCATGGAGCAGATGAATCACCAGCTGTGTCCTTTCTAAATTTCTGACCAACAAAATTGGAAGATATAATAAAATGGTTTTCTTGTTTTAAACTGCTAAATTTTGGGTGTAATTTATTATATTATGCAGTAATAGATAATTAGAATTGGTAGCTAAGCCAGAGCGTCTGGCTATTTAAATTTGAGCTGAAAACAAAACTGTGTACTCCAAATGCCCTCAAATAGCCCTGCCATGACTTGGGAAGAGTTAATGAGATGAAAACAGTGTAACTCCAAACTGTAGTTAATGGTATGGAAAATTAAATTCTGGTATTAGGTGAGTAGAGAAGATAGCTCTCAGAAAACTCAGATTACCCAGAGGGACAAAAATGGGAAAATTATTGATAAATGCTTTTTACTTTCCAGAATTTTGATTGGTGAAGCTGCTTAACAAAGGTTAGCTGAAAAGTTTATGGTTTTTTAATTCTGAAGAAGAGAAGTTTGCCACTCTGAGATCTGCCAGGAGTCTGAGACTCCTTTGAGGTCTTCTTTACTTTGAAGGATGCCTTTTTATGTTTTAGGACCCTGGGAAGAGAGGTAATAAGTTAAAGGCAGTGTTCTTGTATAGCGTTCTTCCTCAAAGTTTGCCAAAATTTCAAGTAGACCAAATTAATGATTTATTTCTAGCATAGATTGTAGAGAGTCCTTTCTGCTTGTTACATCTAATTCCACTAAGGGATGGTGAACTAAGAGGTATGTTCAGGGCACTGTGTAGGTGCTATGGGGAATTAAAAAACACTTTTAAAAATAGAAGTGGGATAAATAAATGAGTAAAAGTAATCATAAGTACTGTAGACACCATAACATATAGGCTCCTTGGGTGCCCTCTTGAAATGATTGGATATTTCTACTTTCTTTTCAATTTTTAGCACTTTAATGCTTTGTATTGGCTCTCAGTAAATGGAGTTTGGATTATGGTAGGTAAGGGGGAGATTTTAATTCATATAGAAAAATCTATGGAGCTTCTTTCTTTTTTTTTTTTTATTAATTATTTTTTATTGAAGGGGAGTTGACGCACAGTATTACATTACATTAGTTTCAAGTGTACAACACAGTGGTAGAACATTTATATACATAATTCGAGGTTCCAGCTATCACCCTACCAAGCTGTTACATTATCTTGACTATATTCCTTATGCTATACATTACATCCCGGTTACTTATTTATTTTACCATTGGAAGTCTGTCCTTTTTTTTTTTTTTTTTTGTGAGGGCATCTCTCATATTTATTGATCAAATGATTGTTAACGACAATAAAATTCTGTATAGGGGAGTCAATGCTCAATGCACAATCATTAATCCACCCCAAGCCTAATTTTCGTCAGTCTCCAATCTTCTGAGGCATAACAAACAAGTTCTTACATGGAGAACAAATTCTTACATAATGAATAAGTTACATAGTGAACAGTACAAGGGCAGTCATCACAGAAAATTTCAGTTTTGCTCATGCATTATGAACTCTAAACAGTCAGTTCAAATATGAATACTCATTTGGTTTTTATACTTGATTTATGTGTGGCTACTACATTTCTCTCTTTATTATTATTATTTTTAATAAAATGCTGAAGTGGTAGGTAGATACAAGATAAAGGTAGAAAACATAGTTTAGTGTTGTAAGAGAGCAAATGTAGATGATCAGGTGTGTGCCTGTAGACTATGTGTTAATCCAAGCTAGACCAGGGCAATAAAACATCCACGTATGCAGAAGATTTCTCTCAGAACAGGGGGGGTGAGGTTCTAAGCCTCACCTCTGTTGATCCCCAATTTCTCACCTGATGGCCCCCCTGCGACTGTGCCTGTCTTAGGTTGTTCCTCCCTTGAGGAATCTTACCCGTCTCTGGCTAACCAGTCATCTTCCGGGGCCATACAGGGAAATGTGAAGTTGGTAAGTGAGAGGGAAGCCTTATTGTTTGAAAAGGTTAGCTTTTTACTTCTTTGCATATTTATGCCCTGTGGCTTCTATGCCCAGCATTTGTCTTGAGGTATCTTTACCACTTGGAAGAATTATGATACTCGATAAATTTGATACGAGGCACGAATTCTATTTAAGGGTTGTAATTAGGAAGGAAGAAGAAAAGCTGTAGAAGTAGCAGGCGGAAGAAAACATGGGAAGATTGATTATTTCTTTGGCATATCTTCTTGTAGAGTAACTTCAGCATGAATAGGTTTTAAGCTACTACTTAAATTGCGCACACACATTAACATAATAGGAGTATAGTTACATAACCAAAGCATATCTAATTACCAGCCATCTCCAGTGAAACCAAGAAAACCAGTTAGGCACCTTAGGCATTTGTGAAAACTTATCTATGACATGGTGGATATTGTCCAACTGAACTTGAACAGTCTGAGAGAAATCAGACAAATTAAAACAACCCATTCCTGGGGACTGTTCACATGCCATATGTTCTTTTAACAGTAAATAGTCTGTAGTTGTAAGACTTTGGAGCGCTACAATTTGCACTTCTCCAAATTCTTGGTTGAGTTCCAACAGTATAGATCCAGTCAAATTTGTTGTTTTACTGTATGCACAGGCCAGCTTAGATATCTCCTTCCTCATTCCCATGGCAAGTCCAGGAACTAGTGGGATGAGTGCATCAACAGCTGTAGCAGTGCGTGGATCTTTGTTGGGGTTTTTTGATGATCATCTTCTGGCATGAGTCTTCCAGAGAGTGCTGATGTTGGAAGTTCTTTTTCATATCGTATCTTAGTTCATTTTCGGGGTAGCCCAATTAGGCTTTGATCCTCTGTATAAACACAAACAGACCCTTTGCCTACACTTTTATATGCCCTTTATACCCTTGTGTAGAACTCGTTGGAGGTTACCACACAGGAACTGCCCTTTTTTTTTTTTTTCTTTGTTTTTGGTATCACTAATCTACACTTCCATGACGAATATTATGCTTACTAGGCTCTCCCCTATACCAGGTCTCCCCTATAAACCCCTTTACAGTCATTGTCCATCAGCATAGCAAAATGTTGTAGAATCACTACTTGCCTTCTCTGTGTTGTACAGCCCTCCCTTTTCTCCTACCCCCCCTTGCATGTTAATCTTAATACCCCCCTACTTCTCCCCCCCTTATCCCTCCCTACCCACCCATCCTCCCCAGTCCCTTTCCCTTTGGTACCTGTTAGTCCATTCTTGAGTTCTGTGATTCTGCTGCTGTTTTGTTCCTTCAGTTTTTCCTTTGTTCTTATATTCCACAGATAAGTGAAATCATTTGGTATTTCTCTTTCTCCGCTTGGCTTGTTTCACTGAGCATAATACCCTCCAGCTCCATCCATGTTGCTGCAAATGATTGGATTTGCCCTTTTCTTATGGCTGAGTAGTATTCCATTGTGTATATGTACCACATCTTCTTTATCCATTCATCTATTGATGGACATTTAGGTTGCTTCCAATTCTTGGCTATTGTAAATAGTGCTGCATTAAACATAGGGGTGCATCTGTCTTTCTCAAACTTTGCTGCGTTCTTAGGGTAAATTCCTAGGAGTGCAATTCCTGGGTCAAATGGTAAGTCTGTTTTGAGCATTTTGATGTACCTCCATACTGCTTTCCACAATGGTTGAACTAACTTACATTCCCACCAGCAGTGTAGGAGGGTTCCCCTTTCTCCACAGCCTCGCCAACATTTGTTGCTGTTTGTCTTTTGGATGGCAGCCATCCTTACTGGTGTGAGGTGATACCTCATTGTAGTTTTAATTTGCATTTCTCTGATAATTAGCGATGTGGAGCATCTTTTCATGTGTCTGTTGGCCATCTGTATTTCTTTTTTGGAGAACTGTCTGTTCAGCTCCTCTGCCCATTTTTTAATTGGGTTATTTGTTTTTTGTTTGTTGAGGCGTGAGAGCTCCTTATATATTCTGGACGTCAAGCCTTTATCGGATGTGTCATTTTCAAATATATTCTCCCATACTGTAGGGATCCTTCTTGTTCTATTGATGGTGTCTTTTGCTGTACAGAAGCTTTTCAGCTTAATATAGTCCCACTTACTCATTTTTGCTGTTGTTTTCCTTGCCCGGGGAGATATGTTCAAGAAGAGGTCACTCATGTTTATGTCTAAGAGGTTTTCGCCTATGTTTTCTTCCAAGAGTTTAATGGTTTCATGGCTTACATTCAGGTCTTTGATCCATTTTGAGTTTACTTTTGTATATGGGGTTAGACAATGGTCCAGTTTCATTCTCCTACATGTAGCTGTCCAGTTTTGCCAGCACCACCTGTTGAAGAGACTGTCATTTTGCCATTGTATGTCCATGGCTCCTTTATCAAATATTAATTGACCATATATGTCTGGGTTAATGTCTGGATTCTCTAGTCTGTTCCATTGGTCTGTGGCTCTGCTCTTGTGCCAGTACCAAATTGTCTTGATTACTATGGCTTTATAGTAGAGCTTGAAGTTGGGGAGTGAGATCCCCCCTACTTTATTCTTCTTTCTCAGGATTGCTTTGGCTATTCGGGGTCTTTGGTGGTTCCATATGAATTTTTGAATTATTTGTTCCAGTTCATTGAAGAATGTTGCTGGTAGTTTCATAGGGATTGCATCAAATCTGTATATTGCTTTGGGCAGGATGGCCATTTTGGCGATATTAATTCTTCCTAGCCACGAGCATGGGATGAGTTTCCATCTGTTAGTGTCCCCTTTAATTTCTCTTAAGAGTGACTTGTAGTTTTCAGAGTATAAGTCTTTCACTTCTTTGGTTAGGTTTATTCCTAGGTATTTTATTTTTTTTGATGCAATTGTGAATGGAGTTGTTTTCCTGATTTCTCTTTCTGTTGGTTCATTGTTAGTATACAGGAAAGCCACAGATTTCTGTGTGTTGATTTTGTATCCTGCAACTTTGCTGTATTCCGATATCAGTTCAAGTAGTTTTGGGGTGGAGTCTTTAGGGTTTTTTATGTACAGTATCATGTCATCTGCAAATAGTGACAGTTTAACTTCTTCTTTACCAATCTGGATTCCTTGTATTTCTTTATTTTGTCTGATTGCCGTGGCTAGGACCTCCAGTACTATGTTAAATAACAGTGGAGAGAGTGGGCATCCCTGTCTAGTTCCTGATCTCAGAGGAAATGCTTTCAGCTTCTCGCTGTTCAATATAATGTTGGCTGTGGGTTTATCATAGATGGCCTTTATTATGTTGAGGTACTTGCCCTCTGTTCCCATTTTGCTGAGAGTTTTTAACATGAATGGATGTTGAACTTTGTCAAATGCTTTTTCAGCATCTATGGAGATGATCATGTGGTTTTTGTCTTTCTTTTTGTTGATGTGGTGGATGATGTTGATGGACTTTCGAATGTTGTACCATCCTTGCATCCCTGGGATGAATCCCACTTGGTCATGGTGTATGATCCTTTTGATGTATTTTTGAATTCGGTTTGCTAATATTTTGTTGAGTATTTTTGCATCTACGTTCATCAGGGATATTGGTCTGTAGTTTTCTTTTTTGGTGGGGTCTTTGCCTGGTTTTGGTATTAGGGTGATGTTAGCTTCATAGAATGAGTTTGGGAGTATCCCCTCCTCCTCTATTTTTTGGAAAACTCTAAGGAGAATGGGTATTATGTCTTCCCTGTATGTCTGATAAAATTCCGAGGTAAATCCATCTGACCCGGGAGTTTTGTTCTTTGGTAGTTTTTTGATTACCGCTTCAATTTCGTTGCTGGTAATTGGTCTGTTTAGATTTCCTGTTTCTTCCTGGGTCAGTCTTGGAAGGTTATATTTTTCTAGGAAGTTGTCCATTTCTCCTAGGTTTCCCAGCTTGTTAGCATATAGGTTTTCATAGTATTCTCCAATAATTCTTTGCATTTCCGTGGGGTCCATCGTGATTTTTCCTTTCTCGTTTCTGATACTGTTGATTTGTGTTGACTCTCTCTTCTTCTTAATAAGTCTGGCTAGAGGCTTATCTATTTTGTTTATTTTCTCAAAGAACCAGCTCTTGGTTTCATTGATTTTTGCTATTGTTTTATTCTTCTCAATTTTATTTATTTCTTCTCTGATCTTTATTATGTCCCTCCTTCTGCTGACCTTAGGCCTCATCTGTTCTTCTTTTTCCAATTTCGATAATTGTGACATTAGACCATTCATTTGGGATTGCTCTTCCTTTTTTAAATATGCTTGGATTGCTATATACTTTCCTCTTAAGACTGCTTTTGCTGCGTCCCACAGAAGTTGGGGCTTAGTGTTGTTGTTGTCATTTGTTTCCATATATTGCTGGATCTCCATTTTGATTTGGTCATTGATCCATTGATTATTTAGGAGCGTGTTGTTAAGCCTCCATGTGTTTGTGAGCCTCTTTGCTTTCTTTGTACAGTTTATTTCTAGTTTTATGCCTTTGTGGTCTGAAAAGTTGGTTGGTAGGATTTCAATCTTTTGGAATTTTATGAGGCTCTTTTTGTGGCCTAGTATGTGGTCTATTCTGGAGAATGTTCCATGTGCACTTGAGAAGAATGTATATCCCGCTGCTTTTGGATGTAGAGTTCTATAGATGTCTATTAGGTCCATCTGCTCTACTGTGTTGTTCAGTGCTTCCGTGTCCTTACTTATTTTCTGCCCAGTGGATCTATCCTTTGGGGTGAGTGGTGTGTTGAAGTCTCCTAGAATGAATGCATTGCAGTCTATATCCCCCTTTAGTTCTGTTAGTATTTGTTTCACATATGCTGGTGCTCCTGTGTTGGGTGCATATATATTTAGAATGGTTATATCCTCTTGTTTGACTGAGCCCTTTATCATTATGTAGTGTCCTTCTTTATCTCTTGTTACTTTCTTTGTTTTGAAGTCTATTTTGTCTGATATTAGTACTGCAACCCCTGCTTTCTTCTCACTGTTGTTTGCTTGAAATATGTTTTTCCATCCCTTGACTTTTAGTCTGTACATGTCTTTGGGTTTGAGGTGAGTTTCTTGTAAGCAGCATATAGATGGGTCTTGCTTTTTTATCCATTCTGTTACTCTGTGTCTTTTGATTGGTGCATTCAACCCATTAACATTTAGGGTGACTATTGAAAGATATGTACTTATTGCCATTGCAGGCTTTAAATTCGTGGTTACCAAAGGTTCAAGTTTAGCCTCTTTAGTATCTTACTGCCTAAGTTAGCTCGCTTATTGAGCTGTTATATACACTGTCTGGAGATTCTTTTCTTCTCTCCCTTCTTGTTCCTCCTCCTCGATTCTTCATATGTTGGGTGTTTTGTGCTGTGCTCTTTCTAGGAGTGCTCCCATCTAGAGCAGTCCCTGTAAGATGTTCTGTAGTGGTGGTTTGTGGAAAGCAAATTCCCTCAGCTTTTGTTTGTCTGGGAATTGTTTAATCCCACCGTCATATTTGAATGATAGTCGTGCTGGATACAGTATCCTTGGTTCAAGGCCCTTCTGTTTCATTGTATTAAATATATCATGCCATTCTCTTCTGGCATGTAAAGTTTCTGTTGAGAAATCTGACGTTAGCCTGATGGGTTTCCCTTTATAGGTGACCTTTTTCTCTCTAGCTGCCTTTAACACTCTTTCCTTGTCCTTGATCTTTGCCATTTTAATTATTATGTGTCTTGGTGTTGTCCTTCTTGGATCCTTTCTGTTTGGGGTTCTGTGTATTTCCGTGGTCTGTTCGATTACTTCCTCCCCCAGTGTGGGGAAGTTTTCAGCAATTATTTCTTCTAAGATACTTTCCATCTCTTTTCCTCTCTCTTCTTCTTCTGGGACCCATATAATACGGATATTGTTCCTTTTGGATTGGTCACACAGTTCTCTTAATATTGTTTCATTCCTGGAGATCCTTTTGTCTCTCTCTATGTCAGCTTCTATGCGTTCCTGTTCTCTGATTTCAATTCCATCAATGGCCTCTTGCATCCTATCCATTCTGCTTATAAACCCTTCCAGAGTTTGTTTCATTTCTGCGATCTCCTTTCTGGCATCTGTGATCTCCCTCCGGACTTCATCCCATTTCTCTTGCGTATTTCTCTGCATCTCTGTCAGCATGTTTATGATTCTTATTTTAAATTCTTTTTCAGGAAGACTGGTTAGGTCTGTCTCCTTCTCTGGTGTTGTCTCTGTGATCTTTGTCTGCCTGTAGCTTTGCCTTTTCATGGTGATAGGAATAGTGTGCAGAACTGGGACGAGTGACGGCTGGAAGGACTTCCTTTCTTGGTTTGTGGCCCTCCTCTCCTGGGAGAACAGCGACCTCTAGTGGCTTGTGCTGCGCAGCTGCGCGCAGACAGGGTTCCTGCTTCCTGCCCGGCTGCTATGGAGTTAATCTCCGCTGTTGCTGTGGGCGTGGCCTGGCTCGGGCAGCTACTCCAAAATGGTGGAGTCGCGTTGGAGCAGGAGCTGCTGGGAGGCTATTTATCTCCGTAAGGGGCCTGCCTGCTCCCTGCAGCCCAGGGGTTAGGGTGCCCAGAGATCCCGGATTCCCTACCTCTGGATTAAGTGACCCGCCCTGCCCCTTTAAGACTTCCAAAAAGCACCCGCCAAAACAAAACAACGACCACCAAAAAAAAAATAAGAAAAAAAAAAAAATTTTTAATTAAAAAAAAAAAAAAGTTTTTAATAAAAAAAAAAAAAAAAAAGGGGTGGTCGTTCATTTTTCTTTATTCTCCGGTGCCAGCCTCAGGCCTCTGCTCACCGGTCTTTCTGCCCTGTTTCCCTAGTATTGGGGTCCCCATCCCTTTAAGACTTCCAAAAAGCGCTCGCCAAAACAAAACAGCAAAAAAGCAAAAAAAAAAAAAAAAAATGTTCGCGCGCTTTTCTTATGTCCTCTGTCGCCCAGGCTCCAGTGCCCGCTCACTGTTCTTGCTGCCCTGTTTCCCTAGTATTGGGGTCCCTATCCCTTTAAGACTTCCAAAAAGCGCTCGCCAAAACAAAACAGCAAAAAAGCAAAAAAAAAATGGTCGCGCGCTTTTCTTATGCCCTCTGTCACCCAGCCTCCAGTGCCTGCTCACTGTTCTTGCTGCCCTGTTTTCCTAGTATCGAGCGCCCTGCACTCTGGTCCGGATGGCTGGGGCTGGGTGTTCGGCAGTCCTGGGCTCCGTCTCCCTCCCGCTCTGCCTGCTCTTCTCCCGCCGGGAGCTGGGGGGAGGGGCGCTCGGCTCCCGCGGGGCCGGGGCTTGTATCTTACCCCCTTCGCGAGGCGCTGGGTTCTCTCAGGTGCGGATGTGGTCTGGATATTGTCCTGTGTCCTCTGGTCTTTATTCTAGGAAGGGTTGTCTTTGTTATATTTTCATAGATATATGTTGTTTTGGGAGGAGATTTCCGCTGCTCTACTCACGCCGCCATCTTCCGCCTGGAGCTTCTTTCTTATTGAAAAACTGTAAATAGATTAGAAAACTTATTTCATAAGTCCAGGGATGCAGGACAGTCGAGGCCTAATAAGACCCTTTTGTACTGGCAGATACACTTGCTGCTATGATAGCACTTTGCTTAAGGAACAAGAGAACCATGAATGAATGCAAACACACACACAGCTGTTTGCATTGGCTGCTCAGCTTTCCGGGTTCCTTGGCAGAGTCACTTTGGGTTGTAATGATCTTACTGGAGGAAGAAACAAAGTGCAGCCTAAAATTCTCTTGTAAGTTTCACAAGGATGCTCTTATTTCTACAAAATAGAAATAAGTTTGCCTTGCCTTCTTTCTTTTTAATTTTTTACATTTTTTGGGACTCAGTGCTACCACTAGCAAGGCAAATGTAGATATGGACCCAAATGACTGGTATTTTGAGTAAGAGGCCAATGTCAAGATCATTACAGAGAACAGTATAATGGATCTAGAATGTGAGAATTCAGTGTTTTCTCTCTCTTTTTGCAATTTTTAGGACATAGGATGAAAGTGGCCACATTTAGGTTAGTTTTGGAAGGAGAAACTGTTACACTACAATGTGGGTAAAATACTTACAAAATTCCAAGGATGATGGCTGTTACAGGGATGTTCCTGTTGATGAATGTCATTGGTTCCTTGAGGCTGAAGTGAGCTCTTACCTCGCCTGACTGATGTGGACGAGTGGAAGGAGGGCTGTGAATTGATGGTGCACAGAGGAGCAGCCCCAGGGCAGGGCAGGTGGCTCTGCTTCCTGTAGCACTGCAGTGCCACACTACTGGAGAGCTGGATGTCCCTGAATAACACCAACTCCTCTGAGTGGCATCAGAGCTTCTCTCTGTATTTGAATCCATGTCTTAGGTGCAGATGAATCACTTGAACATCTTAGGTCTGTAATTATGGATAGAACTATATGTTGAATTAGGGGTATAATCAGAGAGAATATAATAATTCTCTCTGTATTTGAATCCATGTCTTAGGTGCAGATGAATCACTTGAACATCTTAGGTCTGTAATTATGGATAGAACTATATGTTGAATTAGGGGTATAATCAAGTAGACGAAGCTGTTGATGGACTTTGAAGAATTATAAATGGGTGAGTAGCCCCTTTCCTCTTCCTTGGTATAGGTCACGTGTATGAGATGGTGGGGAACACTTGTCTTAGGCTCTGTGAGCATCAGGAAGTGGCCTGGAGGGACTTGAATCTACCAGCCCCTTCCCTGTGAAGTAACCCAAATTAACACATTTGATAAAAAGTGCACTTGCTGTGTATATGTATCTTTAAGATAAGTCTCTACCTATGGCAATTCTACTGCCAAGCCCATACTACATAGGAATTGTGGAGCCACTATTGTCCTTAATATTACTTTATAGTTGATATTTAATAAATGTTTTATGTGTATCCAATATTTTGTTGTGTGTTATGGAGGACTTACATTATCATGTTTATAGTTTGGGAGAGTAGGAAGAGACTGTTTTCATGAAACAGAGAACAAGGTAAAATAATCACATGCCGGAATGTTTGATACATTCTATAGGAGTTATGAAAAAGTAAAGAGGGTATTGGAGGATATTGCTACAGGCTGAATTAATCTAGGAAGGCATCATTGAGCTGGAAGTATTTGAATCAAAAGATAAAAAAGCAGAAAGGTAGCAAGAGATTCTCTGATGGGTGGAGTATTGTGCCAACTGCAACTTTAAATGTTTGAATAATTTTCTGAGGAACTAAAAGTGTTGAATTGCATCAACAAATAGAACATCTTTTTCAAAGACATAAAACTGATTGCTAATATTTTCAGTCACAAATATATGTATTTGAGCATCTCTGGGGATAAATACCACCTTTCTCTTCATCCCAGGCACAAAAAGTAGCTAGCATTCTATCTGCTTGAATTCTAAATAATATGATGGAGGTATACATTTAATAACATATAACTTATTAAGAAACCAAATTTCCAGATTTGATTTCCCATAGCTTATAGGAAAATTATAACTAATCAGTTTCTTTTTCTGACCTTAATTTTCCCTACTCATTTATTTCATTCTCCATTTGCTTGAATCAACATGGTTGCATTATTTGCCCGTACTGACTGTAAGCAAATTTCAGCCTTTCCTCCCCAGATACTAAAGCCATATTTTTATACTGTACTACTGTTAGTTGCTTAACTTGGAAAGCTTCAGTCCTCACCATGTCTTTCATGATTCAGTTGGGCTTTCTCTTTCAGTGATCTTGAAAATGTCCAAAATGCTACATAGTTTAAAACCTTAGAACTAAGTAAAGCTGTACAGTTTTCTACTGGGCTACATTGTAAAAATGGGAAAGGAAAATTACTTTCTTTTGTTTTTTTTTGAAAGACATTTGCCAGTTGGAGCCTCAACAAAGATTGAATTGGGAAGCCTTTAATTGTGCATCAAAAGGTTATTACAGAAGATAACATAAGGGAGATGTCATAAAGAAGAAAATTTGATGCTCAGTAATAGAAGCTGTGTAAAGAAATAGGCATTCTGCCAATTAACTGGGTGCTTGAAATAAATAGTTGGAATTAAAGAAACCGTTGTGAAATCCAAAGACTTGATTAACTTAGTTCATTAGAAATTTAGGTAACTTTACTTGTAAAGCATTCTTTCCATTCATTACAGTTTGCTCCAAAATATATACTGTTTATAGAATTTAAATGTAAAATCAGAACTGTTAATCTAATATTTTATGTTAAACTATTGAAATAAAATTCTAAGTATATTTGAATGAAAATGAATTGTGATCATAGGAGTTCAGTCCTGAATTACTGACTGTCGCAGTAGTCAATAAATTATTTCCCAAGCTGGCCATAGCATGGTCACGAGTATGTAGGAGGGAGATCCAACAAGCATGTAAGTGGTGCCTCACCCTTGGGTCTTCTTATCCGCTGAATAACCATGACCCAATTAAATAAGTAACCAGTTAATAATAAAAGAAAACATTTGATTATATTTTTAAAGGGGATGTACAGGAAAATGTTAAATGTTCACCTTTCCATAAATGGCCAACTGTTCTCCTGTTGCGTTTGTTTGAAGTGAGGTAGTTTTTAAGGTTTTATTACTATACTTTTACCTTTTAGGCATTTTCATCCAAACAAAAAACAAGAAATAAGATTGCATTCTTTTCTCAAAGATATTTTTGTTGGTTGTAGAATTCTAGGTTGGCGGGTACTTTCTTCAGGCACATATAAGATATATAATTTGTCTTCTGTCTTCCACTCTTGCTATTGAGAAGTCAACAGATAGTCTGTGTAATTCCTTTGAGGGCAAAATAGCCACCCTTCTTATTGTCTCCTTTTTAGATATTTTATTTGATTCATTTCTGTTTGATTTAAACATTCCAAGTTTATCTAGTGGTGGGATTCTTCTTTTTTAACCTACTTGGGTTTCAGTAGGCTTCTTTAATCTGGAGATCAGTGCCTTGTACTAATTTTGAAAATTCTCAACAATTATTGCTTGTAAAATTCTCAACCAGTATTGCTTGTCTGGGATTCCAGTCAAATGTATTTTAGATCTTAGTCTTTCACATCTCATTCTCATATCTACATTTTCCTTTTTTATTCTTTCTCTGCTGAATTATAGATTATTTCTCCTATTCTGTTTCCCAGTTTATTTCTCTATTCTGTTTTGTTTATTCTGATGCCATTGGATTTTAAGTTTTAGGTAGTGTAATTTCTAGAAGTTCTGTTTGATTATTTTATTGATCAGCTGTGTTACTTTTTATGGACTTTTGTTCCTTGCAGATAGCTTAAAATTTGTTCTCTAAATGTTGTAGGTTGCCTTTTAATCTGTGTCCCATAATTCTAAGACTTAAAATTCATTTGGTCTGTTCTTGTTGTTTGTGCTTGTTTCTCACTCAATGCTGCATTGTTTACTTTGTGCCTGGCTATCTTTGACTGATTATCACTCTCACACTGTTTTTAGGGGTTTCCCAGGATGAATGTGCTCTCCTCTGAGGTACTGTGCAGGTTTCTGGGGGTGTGACCAGTTAAGGACTCTTTTTACATCATATTTAGGATTGTGCCTCCAAAGCCCATCCAGACTGTGGGTGTGTGCTTGGGGTGGCTGGCAACAGCTTCTCAAAGACTTTGTTTTTCCTACATTTTTCTTTTCCAGCTTTGCCCAGTGCCAAGACAGATTGCTCTTCACTCTCACATGGCTGGGGGAGAGATTTTTTTCCCTGCTGATGTCATGCTTTGGGGTCCCAGTTTAATGTAGGAAAGGTCTCCTTTAGGATCCCATGTTTAGCAGGCTCTAATCCTTGTCTTTTGCCACCTTGACCCCTGAGGTTGAGGATCTGAAGTACAAGTGGGTGGTATTGGTTGATGCCCTCAGAGCAAACATGATTTAGGTTCCCTGGGATTTGCTTTTCCTCTCAATTTGACTTGGCAGTTACCCTTGTCTTGTCAGTTTGTTAGTGCTCTTAACCTGTGCTTTTTTAATGGTGTAACTATCATTTTTCAATGTTTTCAGTGAAAAGTAGATCTGAGTAACTTAAATCAGAAGCTGCCTAGTGGCCTGGGGCTGGAACACAAGAGCCTGCATCTATTGCTGTGCTTTTAGAGGGGTCACTGCAAACCATGTCTTCCGCCACCGAACATGTTCTCTGCTCTCTGCAGCTTCTCAAGACAGAATCCTGGACTGGGCTGAAGAGAAAATGGGTCCTGAGGTGTTTTTTTTTTTTTTCTTTTTTTAAGGGTAAAATAGCTCATTATATCAGATTAATTGAGAAGTAATTTTACTTTAATTTGCTTAACGACCCAAGTGCTCATCTGGAGAAACTGCCAGGGAAGACCATTTTTATTAAAGGCTCACCCAGGCATGATCCTGTCATCTTTAACTGGTTGGTATTTCCTCTTCATCTTTATTATTTGCTTATGATTCCCTCCATTTCTATCATAGTGTCTTCATTCTTGGATTACCTACTACTGCTTGCTTTTACCTTTTAACTGGTTTTTAATTACTATCAGAATTGAACATTCTTTTGTGTGTGTGAATTTTTATAATCTCATGTGCATTATCTTTTTTACCATTAGATGAATTGTTTTATTATATGCTCTAATTATACATTTTTAGTGTTTTGGAGTTCCATTATATAGAATATTTATTTTTTTCTTTTCTTTTTTTGTATTTCTGCTTACCTTCTATAGTTGGTATATATTCCATTGCATAAACATTTCATGAGGTATTGTAACTGCAGGGAATGTAATAAGTGTAACTTACTTACATGTGCTTAGATTCATATCATAGGGAGATACATATAAATGTTTAAAGTATAGTGCATAAATATTATAATACTGCATGTTCAGGCATAGAAGAGGGAGTAACTGTTTCTGAGGAAATCTGGGGACACTGTAGAGGTAATATGTTACTTACATAGACATTTTGTAGTAGAAGCATAGGTCGTGGAAAGACATTTCAGATATGAGAAGTAAGTGTAAAGACAGAGGTAAAAGCCGTGGTGTGCTACAGGGAGTGCGTGTAGGTTGCTATAACTGGAGGATGAAGTAATTTCTGGGATAAAAATTGAAACCAGGAAGAGTTTAAATGTTGGGAGGTGGGAGAAGACTTTGGACCCAAGGAGCCTGTGTAATGGGTTTATGGAGTGAGTAAGCAGGGAGTGTGAGGAAGGGGTGGGCAGATGGGAGCAGTGTGGGTACTGGGGGCTGGAGGCCTAGGTGTGAATTGCCCCGTGACGTTGGGAGTGAGCTTTCCAGGTGGAGTGTGAGTGGGCAGAGTGTGCCCGGGACCTTGAGATAGTATAGACTGGACCATCCATATGGATGTAGCAATCATTTAGGACAATGGCAAGGAAGTGGATGTTAACAGTGTTGACAAGGTTTGGATTTGGTCTGTATCCCTCCCAGTTTTAGCACTGAAATCCCCATGTCTTGAGAAACCCCTAATCCTGGGTAAATTGGAATGGTTGGTCACTCTAGTGAGGTGCCAGAAGGGCTGGGTGAATTGGAGGCACTGAGTGGTGGGGAGCAGTCAGCTGTAAGGGGGCGGTGTGGGCCATGTTTATGCTAATTTATGCTGGAGCCCTGATCTCCGGAGACAGCAGAGGGGGGGAGGAGCATTCAGGAAATGGTTGAACATGTCTGGGTGGGGATTGGATGCTAGAGAACAGAGTGGAAAACATCTTTCAGCAGAGGGAATATACAAATGAATGAGGTGGGTAGATGGGGCCAGGGTTGAGTTAAATGAGAATGAGTGTAGGAGCGCTAGGTCTGGATTTTGGGCACCAACTGAGGGTAAGGATGGAGAGACATAGGTGGAAATAATTGAACAAAAGAGTCATTGAGAATTTTGATATAAAATTTCTGATTCTAAGGGCCCACAAGCCTTTAGCTTCCTGGTTAGAATGGAGTAATCTAAATACTCTATACTAGTCTGTTTTTAACCATCACTTACTTCTCTGAGGTTTGATGCTTTTATTTTTAACCCAGTGTCTTTTGTAATATATTTTTATATCTGGTCTCAAGAATAGATCTAAGTTTTTTAATAAATTAAATGTTCTTATATTGCTGTCCAGATATTCAGTTAGCATTTATTCCATAATGTTTTGTTTACCAATTGTTACTTCATTTGCTGGTGTATTGCTAGCGTTTTTCTAGGCCCCATTAGCTTAGAAGTTTCTGCCCATAAATAGGCCACTGTTTGAGTCCTCTTCAGTTCATGTTGGGGGTGTGTGTGTGAAAGAATAAGGGAGGTGCCCCCCCCCCACCTCCAACACACCCATGCGTGGGGAATGGGGTCGAGGGGGAGGGAGACTGAGATTGGCTCATTGGAAGTACTTTCATTTTCTCTGCCCCATGTGGCTCCCATGTTTCCTGCCTCTAGGGTGGCACCAAGCTATTCTCAGTAAATCTGATGTTTAGTGCTGTAAGTGCTGCTTGGCCCCCCACACGGTGCTATTCTACCAGCCTCAGCCAAGCCCACTGCCCTAGGAGTGCCACTGGAGATTTCAGCTGGGTTTATTTACAGTGTGAGCAGAGTCTCTGAGCTGGGCTGGATCACCTTGTTGCCTCCCTTTGACTCAATGAGTGTGTTTCCCTCCATCTGCCCGTCTCTAACTCTTGTAAACAAGGCTAAGCACCAGGTCAAGTGGCATTCTTACTCTGTCTCATGCTACTGTGATGGGTTCCCCCCTTTTTTCCGCTGGGGGACTGGAATGTACTCTCTTTCTACTTCCACTCTTTCCACGCCTGACAGACGGGTGTTCAGGCCTTCACAGAGTTTTTGTTCTCCTTCCCTTGCATGCTGGAAACCAGGCTTCTTCCTCTTGTGAGTGGCTGCTGTTTTCAGATTTAATTGTTAGTGGAGTCAGCTTGTCTTCTTTTATAAGCTTTTGCTATGGTTAAATAACATAGTTAATTTATAAAGTAGCATCTTACTTTCATTTGTATTATCTGGTGGTGGTGTACCTACCTGGCTCACAGAAGGTGCCAGAAAAATGTTTGTTGGATGAGGTGGGAGGGGATGGAAGGAGTATCTGATGTGTCCTGTCAGTTTGTAAGGTACTAATGTGTAGGAACATTACCATTGCCCCCTTGGGAATACACTGCTGTGTAATTGATTTATTTAGGAGACTTTAAGGAACTCTTATATAAACTACCCACTTTTTTTTAAAAAAAAGAGGTTTCTTGTAGAAGAGAAGAAATATGCTTGAGTATAAGTAATTTTTTTACCTTTTATGTAAATTCTAGTATCTTCCAAATGTGCCTAAGCTCTTTTGAAAAAAAAAAACTAAACAAAAAACAGTAGTAAAGTAACCAGATGATTTATTTTTACATCGATCAGTTTGGCAGAGTTATTGAGATATCAAAGTACTAATTAGAGTGTCAGGATATTAAATTATTGTTTGTTTTCTAACTTCTAATGTTTGGATGACTAAATGACAAAGAATTTATTGGTGAAGTAACATACCATTGCTGTCAATTTTGATTAATTAACACAGCCACACTGTGATAATTTATTTCCTTTATTTCCTGTTTTCATCATTCCTAAAGATTTACCAGTTATTAATATTTTTTTTCATTTTATCCTATTACATAGGTCTCTTCTGTACATTTAAATGAAAAAAGTATACTGTAAGAATGGATTATAAATAGGGAAAAATATTTTAAATATTCTCAAACCTAACATCACAACTGAAAATTTAAACCTAACCCTGAAACTTAAAACAATAATGATTTTATTATAATCTCACAATTTTGAGAGTTGGGAATTCAGACAGAGCTCAGTGGGGCTGCTTCACATTCTGTCGTTTGGGGTCACCTGCTTGACAACTAGTCTGGTCTAGGATGTCCAGGATAGCGTCACTCACGTACCTTGTACTGAGGTAAGAACATCTAGAAGACTGGGCTCTGCTGCGATCATCTCAATGTGATCCTGAAAAGAAGGGGTTTGGACTTCTTTTTTCTCTTCAGAGTGTCCCAGGACTCTAAGAGAACAAGGCAGAAGTCCTCCAAGTCCTCAAAGATTAAGCC
Source organism: Manis pentadactyla (assembly GCF_030020395.1). NCBI lineage: Eukaryota > Metazoa > Chordata > Mammalia > Pholidota > Manidae > Manis > Manis pentadactyla. The sequence continues at coordinate 16,937,505 of NC_080034.1, read as the reverse complement.
TGAGACTGGCAGAGTGTTACTTGTGTCATATGTGTTGGTCAAAGCAGTCACGAGCCAGTCCAGAACAAGGGGAGGGCAGAGAGATCTCAGCTTTCAGTGAGAGGAATGTAAAAAAAAAATTGCAGCCAGATTTGATGCCCACAGCAAGAATAATGAGGTCACAATGTATTTGGGAAACAAAGTGCCCTTTATAGACCACAATACTTACCACCTTTACAGAACCCATACGTATTAGAAATAGTAATAACAATATTAAAAATCAGGATATTTGCTTGATCCACAGATTTTGAATTTAATTACAAAAGAAACAATTACTAATTGTTTCAGTATGCAATAGATGTTTTAAAGTCTTTCATTAATATAACTAGTTTCTATGTTGGTGGGATTGTTAAGGTGTCTTTACCTGCTTCTACAGATGTGTTTCATTTAGAGAAACTAGTATTTGGAGTCATTTACATACATTTATTGATACCGTGTGCCTTTCTACAAGGGAGTTGGTAAGACTTGCAACAAGACACATAGGACAGATCTGTATAGAAGTAAAATATAAAGTAACAGTGGCTAATGAGGATCAAGAAAGTCAGTAAATGGCATCACCATCTGCCCAGGAGTAAAACTTCAGAACTTGAAGTCTTTTTCTCCACTCCTGTCATTTGCAATCTGTCTGCTACCTTCAAAATGTATCTTAAATCTGTCGACTTAACGTTTTTCCACCAGGGCTTCTCTAGTTCAGGGCACTACCATCTTTCTCTCAAACTGTCAAGATAGCCTCTTATGTGGGTCTCTTTCTCAACTCGAGTCCTTTCCAGTTTGTTCTCCATTCAGCACGAGAATGGTCTTTTACAAATCACAGTGTACATCAGATCTTAACTTTCTTCTGGCTAGAACCTCTGTTTCGTGTACCATTCCTTGTGTAACAGTCTCCCTCCCCCAGGTCTGAGGGCCCCGTCTGCCTCGCTTACCACCCACTGCCTCCCACTGCTCTTCATCAGCCTTTCTTCTGTTCCTCCGAGTCGCCAGCCTTGCTCCCCTTTAGGTAAAAGGGCCTGTTAGGGCCTTCGTGCTGCTGCCACTGCCTGGGAGGCCCGTGCCACAGGTTCTGCATGGTGGCTGCTTTCCACTCAGGTTTCCATTTAAGTGTCACTTCTTCAGAGAGACTTTGACCACACCACTGAAAGCATAAATCATCCATCTGTAGTACTTGCCCTTGTTTTATTTTCATCATAGTTTGTTCCTAGTCTGTCTCATTCCATTAAAATGTAGGTTTCATGAGAATAGTTAAAAAAAAATTTTTTTTCTTATCTATATATAGCTGGATTCTATCCGCTGGAAAGAGTGCTTTGTATGTATTAGATCCTCAGTGTTTTACAAAGAGTGAATGAATTCTGTATAAAATTTCAGATGTTAGAATTGATGATATTTCCAGGACATAAGTAATTATGTTAGAAAAAGGGTTCTCTTTCTGAGATTTACTCTTTAGATTGGTGATAGGCATCAGAATCACTAATGGACCTTTTGAAAAAAAATATACACTTCTGGGCTTTAGTCTGTAGGTCTAGGTGGCACCAGGAATCCGTAATTTTGAAAAGATCTATCTCAAATCTGATATACATCCTTGTTTAAGGACCAGGGCCTGAGGGAGAGAGAGTTGTTTGGATTCACATAAAAAAAACTTCTGATCAGATTATTTATAAACATGATTGAATATTGTTGATTGAAAGCTTTTAGAATAAATCTCTGCAAAGCCTTATTTGTATCTTTGCTTTAGGGGTCAGCATAGTAATAGATTGGTGGTTCTAAAGTGGTGTGCCCAAGATGATCTTTTGGGAATGTGAGAAGGAAATAAATAATACAACATACATTTTTAATCTCATTCCTTTTACACTTTTGGGAAGGAAGGCCTGTTTTAAGTTTTAAGTATTTAAAAACTTGTTTTAAGTGTGGTAATACATGTATGTAATTTATAAATGGACATATCTGGGAAGTATCTGCTTAAAATATTTTATTGATAAAAATGTGTGATCCAGAGAGGGTGGGGGATTATTCTTGCCACTCAGGATAGGATTTGCTGTGTAACAAATGACCCCAAATCTTGGTGACTACTAAAAATGTTTTTTTCTTGTTCATGCTGTATGTCTCCTGTGGGCCATCTACGTCCCTGCTCTGTGTCGTATTGAAGTTGTGAATCAGGCTGACTGAACAGCCTTTGTGTAGAGCTTCACCAGTTGCTGTAGCAGAGGGTGGAGAGATATGTGTAAACTATGTGTTTATAAAGCTTTTGTATGTGAGTGACACATGTCACTTCTGCCTAGATTTCACTGGTCAAAGCAAGTCAGGTGGCTGTGTTTAATTCCAGCAGTTTCGGGATGCGTAACCCTCCTTCATGAGGGATTCTGCATAGGGTGAAGAGTTACCTAGTCTGCTCAGCCAGCCTCTACTCACCTGTTCTCTGTGTGGAACGTTTGCCTCTCCAGAGCTCGCTCTTAATCTCCTCTCAGGATTGCTGGCAGAGTGAGACTGCTCTCCCAGTTCCTGGTTTGATGACAAATATCAAAAAGAAAAAGACACACATAGCCTAATTCTATTAGAAAGGCAGCATGTAAAACAATAGTAATACATAGAAATAAAATTTTACCAAAGCTGTTAAAGCCCAATGTGATTTTTGCTTGACAAAAAGATACCATTATACCATGTGTTATTTGAAATATTCAGGTACTATTTGGTGGGTGTGTCTGGGTAATAGGGGTTGAGGTGTGGGGAATTGAGGTAGTAGTGAAAAGAGAAGAACTTCAAAGCTCAAATGTTCTGGGTTTTTGCTGATTGAAAATTAATCAGAGTGAAGATCAAGCATCTCTAGACTAGAAATGTCAGTCATTCAGGGAATGTGATTCCATTTAGAGCAGTGTTATGTACTGTGTGTATCTTTTGAGGAAGATGTTCATTTTGTGAGACATGATATATCTTGATAGTAAGATATTTCAGTGATAACCTAGCATGCTTAGTTAATTTGAATGCCTGCCCCCCAACCCCCAAAGACCAGTCCTATGTTAGTCTAATAAAATGATAAGTTTCTAGAAACTAGTTGAGTTGGAGGAAATGTTTCACTTTATTACTGGGGTAAAAAAGTCTGGACAACAGAAGCTAATCAAAATGTATATTATTGATAGTAATAATAAACACTTACCATTTATTAATGGCATGTTCTCTGTTATGCTATTCTAGATGTGTTCATACTTTATTTCATTTAAAAGCTACATGACAGATATTATTTTCTTAATTTTACTGATGAAAAAACCGGCATGAAGATGTTAACTTGTTTAAGATTTGAACTCAGGTTTCTGCAATTACAAAAGCTATATACTTTCTATTCTGCTTTTATAGTTGTACTGTATCCTTGTTACATGAGATTCTTTGTTAATAGAAGCAGGAAGCCATTTAAGTTTGTCTTGCTCTTTAAGAGGATGAGAACTGTCTAGGTGTATAGTAGGTAACCTCATTAAGGGAATCTGAGAAAATGAAATATGTTCATGTTTTCCCCAGTAGTTTTTAGACAGAAAGCAGAAGAGAAACTCAAGGTTATTGTAAAAATTTGAATTAAGTCAATAGGATTTTACACTAATTGGTAAAGTTTCAGACAATCATCCTATCTTTCAGTGAGAATTCTCTTTGGCCATTAAAATTTTAGTTCTAACTACATAGATAAATGAGGATTTAGACTGTGTGTGACAAATGTATGAACTTTTTAATTCACTAAGGGAAAACAGTATTGAAAAGCTGTAACATAGGAAATGACATGAATTTTAGATAGAATGTGTATGATATGGAATGCACCTGGTCACTTTGGGTGAACAGTTTAGAAACATTGAATTTCTTAGAGGTTTATTCATTATTTCTAATGTAAGTAAGGGTAGAAAATTTTTTGAGTACATTTCAATGAAGGAAAATCTTACTACATTTTTGATAATGTGCTCTAGTTTTAGTTCAGGGTCCTTTTTTTTTTGAATCTTGACTATCTTTCTAAAGAAGACTATTCAAACAAATGAAGTCTCTTGCAACCAATGTATTCTTTTTATGACAGTTGCACTGGTGTGCTTCCCTGACATTTATTTAGTAAGCAGTTAATTGCTTATAAACACCTATGGTACTGTTAATACAAATATTTGAATTGAGTTTAGGGAGAGGAGAGATGTTACCCTAGGAGAAGTATTAGCAATATTTATATATTGCTGTGATATTTGTTGAGTTAGAACCCCAAATACTATTAGGGCAAATATCTCTATGTTCAAAGATACTTATTTCTTTGTTGCTATAATAAGTGATTATAAATGGGCCACGGAGGGTTAACACACTTGGACTCAACTTCAGTTTTGTCAGATTTTAGTCAGTATTATTTGGGCAAAATGCAATAGATGTAATCAGTTATGGTTACCCTCATTAATGGTGGGGAGAACAGGCCTGTGTATTGACATTTTACTTAATTTCAAATAAATTTTCATTGAGAAAATGTGAAATACATTTTTATTTTACATTTTTATATTTTCAATTGGAAATTTACTTAAGAAATCTCATGAAGACATCATGAAGATGTTAAGATTTCTTCTTATCCTTTCACTATATCTCACTGATAAATTTCTTTATTAAATGCTGTCTGAGAATTGCAGTTTGGCACTAAAACTGATCTAAAACATAGCTACCTTCTCTCAGTTATTTTCTGCATTGTGTATCTGGGTCTGTATTTGAGTTTTGAAGAATTTCACTATGGAATGCAAAGTAAAGGAAAAAAAAAAGGGTCTATTAAGTAGAGAAGTTACTTTCAACAGAGATATATGTAGACAAAGCAAATACTAAAGCAGAGTAATCTGGTGTTACCTCTTAGAGAAATATTTGCTATTGCTGAATCTCAATTTAAACACTCTAGAATGAGTGTTGATTGTATATAATTTGTGGTGTGACACTGTTTAAAATTTTTACCTGTAAGACTTCTTAATGATATCTAGTTATATTACATTTTTAATTTCTGTATCTTTATCCTGTTCACAACCAAAAAGGATTTGAGGTGAAAATTTTCAGTTGATGACTGTCTCTTGAACTGATTCTGATGCTACGTGGTTGTTCAACTGTCCTGTAAAGTAATAGCATTTTGTTTGTTTTGTTTATTTGGAGACCATATGGCCTTACGGGCTTCAGGGTCAGACTTTAGTTGGAAACCCAGTTTGCTTTCTATTCCTGTTCATTAGTTATAAAACTAAGATAGTATCTACCCTGTAAGATTGTTGGTAGGTTAAATGAGATAGTATAAATAAAATGGCTAGCATATTAACTAGCAGATGATATGCATGGGCCTCATTGGCTTTTGAATAAACTACAGACTGGCACGCCTAAAATGCCTTTATGCTCTATCTCAACTTTCATTGTAACAACCCACGAACAAACATTTCAGGCCGTTACCCAGTTGGGAGAGCCGCCAGCCAGCTGGTGATTCTGTTGCAGTAGTATTGCTATCATTGTCTTCACGGTACAATTTGTGCAGTTACTTAACTAGTTTGTAGGGCTTTTTCTCACTGTGCCCTTTAGAAATGGGCACAGAGGGGAGGGATGGGGTGACGGTAGGTTGAGAGGGTGTTTTTTGGGTTCAACCTTCAACCAGAGTAATTTTTTTCCTAATTTCAGCAGCATAATATCCTTCTAGGAAGATTTCCTTTGAAAGAAGGTTTTTGTTCCTAATGATATACTCCAAAAACCAATTTTCCATTGTATTTTTACCTTTCAGAGGAAACACAGAGAAAGAAATGCTTAACTAATACTAGTGGCAAGAGATTTGGACAGATATGGAAATCATTAGGCAAACCAAAAGTATGTGATTCTACAGTGTCACTCTAATACTTAGTGGACTTAAGCTACTCAATAGTATCTGTAATTTTGAAGTGAAAGAACAAAATGAAAAGCAAGAAAGCAATAAATAATTAGGAATTGAAGTAAAAAATACCGTTAATAATAACATCCAGAACATGAAATATCTAAGGCTAAATTTAATAAAATATATGTAAGTATAAGGAATAAAAATTATCTATAATCCCAGAGTTAGTTACATTTTGGAGTAGACTTCCCCATGCATAAACTTATATGCAAACACATACTTGGAATCTCTCAAGATTTATTTTAATTTGCCCTAACCTAACTGTATTAATTTATCTTCACCTAACAGTATTTCATGGATATCTTTCTATGACAATAATCATAAGTCTCCATATACTTGAAAAATAATCTTACTGCCTACATAACATTTTATTATAATGACTCATCTCCTTAATTTCACTTTTCAAATCTCTTAAAACTAAGAAGTATAACATATTCAAGAAAACATGTAAGACAACCTACAGTTTGGTGGATTTTTATTAAGTGAACACTCGTCTTTAATACATGTAAGGAATAAAGCACTGCTATTACTCTGGAATCTCCTCCTTGTGCCCCTTTTTTAACTAACACATTCCCCTTTTCTAGAGGAAATCACTAAGGTCTGACTTTATGATAATTTCTTCTTTACCTTTTTTTCCTTTAGTTGATCGTTTGAGTATTTATCCCTAAACAATATTATTTTCCAAATATAAAGCAAAACTTTATATAAGTGGAATAATTGGGTATGTTTTATTTTGTGTTTGGAGTATTTTGCTTAACGTATTTTTAAGATTATGCACATTGTGTGAAATTGTAGATTATTTTTGTTTCTATGCCATATTCTACATTATGAATATTCTAGTTATTTATTTATCCTGCTTTTGGTGCACATTGAGGTTTTTACTTTTTGGCTATTATGAATACTGTTGCTCTGGTTATATGAATAACATTTGTTCATGTTCCTTGTGCATGTTTCTCTAGGGCAGTGGTCTAGGGACTGGAACATGCCCATCACTTGGAAACTTGTCAGAAATGCCAGTTCTCCGGAACTACCTCAGATCTTATGAATCAGAAACTCTAGTAGGGGCCAGTAATCTGCATTTCTTTTTTTTTTTTTTTTTTTTTAATAATTATTTTTTATTGAAGGGTAGTTGACACACAGTATTACATTACATGAGTTTCAAGTGTACAACACAGTGGTAGAACATTTATATACATAATTCTAGGTTCCAGCTATCACCCTACCAGGCTGTTACAATATCTTGACTATATTCCTTATGCTATACCTTACATCCCGGTTACTAATTTATTTTACCATTGGAAGTCTGTCCTTTTTTTTTTTTTTTTTTTTTTTTTTTTTTGTGAGGGCATCTCTCATATTTATTGATCAAATGGTTGTTAACGACAATAAAATTCTGTATAGGGGAGTCAATGCTCAATGCACAATCATTATTCCACCCCAAGCCTAATTTTTGTCAGTCTCCAATCTTCTGAGGCATAACAAACAAGTTTTTACATGTAGAACAAATTCTTACATAATGAATAAGTTACATAGTGAACAGTACAAGGGCAGTCATCACAGAAACTTTCGGTTTTGCTCATGCATTATGAACTATAAACAGTCAGTTCAAATATGAATACTCATTTGGTTTTTATACTTGATTTATATGTGGATACCACATTTCTCTCTTTATTATTATTATTTTTAATAAAATGCTGAAGTGGTAGGTAGATACAAGATAAAGGTAGAAAACATAGTTTAGTGTTGTAAGAGAGCACATGTAGATGATCAGGTGTGTGCCTGTAGACTATGTGTTAATCCAAGCTAGACCAGGGCAATAAAACATCCACGTATGCAGAAGATTTCTCTCAGAACAGGGGGGGTGAGGTTCTAAGCCTCACCTCTGTTGATCCCCAATTTCTCACCTGATGGCCCCCCTGCGACTGTGCCTGTCTTAGGTTGTTCCTCCCTTGAGGAATCTTACCCGTCTCTGGCTAACCAGTCATCTTCCGGGGCCATACAGGGAAATGTGAAGTTGGTAAGTGAGAGAGAAGCCTTATTGTTTGAAAAAGTTAGCTTTTTACTTCTTTGCATATTTATGCCCTGTGGCTTCTATGCCCAGCATTTGTCTTGAGGTATCTTTAGCACTTGGAAGAATTATGATACTCGGTAAATTTGATATGAGGCACGAATTCTATTTAAGGGTTGTAATTAGGAAGGAAGAAGAAAAGCTATAGAAGTAGCAGGCGGAAGAAAACATGGGAAGATTGATTATTTCTTTGATATATCTTCTTGTAGAGTAACTTCAGCATGTATAGGTTTTAAGCTACTACTTAAATTGCACACACACATTAACATAATAGGAGTATAGTTACATAACCAAAGCATATCTGTAATTACCAGCCATCTGCAGTGAAACCAAGAAAACCAGTTAGGCACCTTAGGCATTTGTGAAAACTTATCTATGATATGGTGGATATTGTCCGACTGAACTTGAACAGTCTGAGAGAAATCAGACAAATTAAAACAACCCATTCCTGGGGACTGTTCACATGCCATATGTTCTTTTAACAATAAATAGTTTGTAGTTGTAAGACTTTGGAGCGCTACAATTTGCACTTCTCCAAATTCTTGGTTGAGTTCCAACAGTATAGATCCAGTCCAATTTTGTTGTTTTACTGTATGCACAGGCCAGCTTAGATATCTCCTTCCTCATTCCCATGGCAGGTCCAGGAACTGGTGGGATGAGTGCATCTACAGCTGTAGCAGTGTGTGGATCTTTGTTGGGGTTTTTTGATGATCATCTTCTGGCATGAGTCTTCCAGAGAGTGCAGATGTTGGAAGTTCTTTTTCATATCGTATCTTAGTTCATTTTCGGGGTAGCCCAATTAGGCTTTGATCCTCTGTATAAACACAAACAGACCCTTTGCCTACACTTTTATATGCCCTTTATACCCTTGTGTAGAACTCGTTGGAGGTTACCACACAGGAACTGCCCTTTTTTTTTTTTTTTTTTTTTTTTGCTATCACTAATCTACACTTACATGATGAATATTATGTTTACTAGGCTCTCCCCTATACCAGGTCTCCCCTATAAACCCCTTTACAGTCACTGTCCATCAGCATAGCAAAATGTTGTAGAATCACTACTTGCCTTCTCTGGGTTGTACAGCCCTCCCTTTTCTCCTACCCCCCCATGCATGTTAATCTTAATACCCCCCTACTTCTCCCCCCCTTATCCCTCCCTACCCACCCATCCTCCCCAGTCCCTTTCCCTTTGGTACCTGTTAGTCCGTTCTTGAGTTCTGTGATTCTGCTGCTGTTTTGTTCCTTCAGTTTTTCCTTTGTTCTTATATTCCTCAGATAAGTGAAATCATTTGGTATTTCTCTTTCTCCGCTTGGCTTGTTTCACTGAGCATAATACCCTCCAGCTCCATCCATGTTGCTGCAAATGATTGGATTTGCCCTTTTCTTATAGCTGAGTAGTATTCCATTGTGTATATGTACCACATCTTCTTTATCCATTCATCTATTGATGGACATTTAGGTTGCTTCCAATTCTTGGCTATTGTAAATAGTGCTGCAATAAACATAGGGGTGCATCTGTCTTTCTCAAACTTGATTGCTGCATTCTTAGGGTAAATTCCTAGGAGTGGAATTCCTGGGTCAAATGGTAAGTCTGTTTTGAGCATTTTGATGTACCTCCATACTGCTTTCCACAATGGTTGAACTAACTTACATTCGCACCAGCAGTGTAGGAGGGTTCCCCTTTCTCCACAGCCTCGCCAACACTTGTTGCTGTTTGTCCTCTGGATGGCAGCCATCCCCACCGGTGTGAGGTGATACCTCATTGTAGTTTTAATTTGCATTTATCTGATAATTAGCGATGTGGAGCATCTTTTCATGTGTCCGTTGGCCATCTGTATTTCTTTTTTGGAGAACTGTCTGTTCAGTTCCTCTGCCCATTTTTTAATTGGGTTATTTGTTTTTTGTTTGTTGAGGCGTGAGAGCTCCTTATATATTCTGGACGTCAAGCCTTTATCGGATGTGTCATTTTCAAATATATTCTCCCATACTGTAGGGATCCTTCTTGTTCTATTGATGGTGTCTTTTGCTGTACAGAAGCTTTTCAGCTTAATATAGTCCCACTTACTCATTTTTGCTGTTGTTTTCCTTGCCCGGGGAGATATGTTCAAGAAGAGGTCACTCATGTTTATGTCTAAGAGGTTTTCGCCTATGTTTTCTTCCAAGAGTTTAATGGTTTCATGGCTTACATTCAGGTCTTTGATCCATTTTGAGTTTACTTTTGTATATGGGGTTAGACAATGGTCCAGTTTCATTCTCCTACATGTAGCTGTCCAGTTTTGCCAGCACCACCTGTTGAAGAGACTGTCATTTCGCCATTGTATGTCCATGGCTCCTTTATCAAATATTAATTGACCATATATGTCTGGGTTAATGTCTGGATTCTCTAGTCTGTTCCATTGGTCTGTGGCTCTGCTCTTGTGCCAGTACCAAATTGTCTTGATTACTATGGCTTTATAGTAGAGCTTGAAGTTGGGGAGTGAGATCCCCCCTACTTTATTCTTCTTTCTCAGGATTGCTTTGGCTATTCGGGGTCTTTGGTGTTTCCATATGAATTTTTGAATTATTTGTTCCAGTTCATTGAAGAATGTTGCTGGTAGTTTCATAGGGATTGCATCAAATCTGTATATTGCTTTGGGCAGGATGGCCATTTTAACGATATTAATTCTTCCTAGCCACGAGCATGGGATGAGTTTCCATCTGTTAGTGTCCCCTTTAATTTCTCTTAAGAGTGACTTGTAGTTTTCAGAGTATAAGTCTTTCACTTCTTTGGTTAGGTTTATTCCTAGGTATTTTATTTTTTTTGATGCAATTGTGAATGGAGTTGTTTTCCTGATTTCTCTCTCTGTTGGTTCATTGTTAGTATATAGGAAAGCCACAGATTTCTGTGTGTTGATTTTGTATCCTGCAACTTTGCTGTATTCCGATATCAGTTCTAGTAGTTTTGGGGTGGAGTCTTTAGGGTTTTTTATGTACAGTAACATGTCATCTGCAAATAGTGACAGTTTAACTTCTTCTTTACCAATCTGGATTCCTTGTATTTCTTTATTTTGTCTGATTGCCATGGCTAGGACCTCCAGTACTATGTTAAATAACAGTGGAGAGAGTGGGCATCCCTGTCTAGTTCCCGATCTCAGAATAAATGCTTTCAGCTTCTCACTGTTCAATATAATGTTGGCTGTGGGTTTATCATAGATGGCCTTTATTATGTTGAGGTACTTGCCCTCTATTCCCATTTTGCTGAGAGTTTTTAACATGAATGGATGTTGAACTTTGTCAAATGCTTTTTCAGCATCTATGGAGATGATCATGTGGTTTTTGTCTTTCTTTTTGTTGATGTGGTGGATGATGTTGATGGACTTTCGAATGTTGTACCATCCTTGCATCCCTGGAATGAATCCCACTTGTTCATGGTGTATGATCCTTTTGATGTATTTTTGAATTCGGTTTGCTAATATTTTGTTGAGTATTTTTGCATCTACGTTCATCAGGGATATTGGTCTGTAGTTTTCGTTTTTGGTGGGGTCTTTGCCTGGTTTTGGTATTAGGGTGATGTTAGCTTCATAGAATGAGTTTGGGAGTATCCCCTCCTCCTCTATTTTTTGGAAAACTTTAAGGAGAATGGGTATTATGTCTTCCCTGTATGTCTGATAAAATTCCGAGGTAAATCCATCTGGCCCGGGGGTTTTGTTCTTTGGTAGTTTTTTGATTACCTCTTCAATTTCGTTGCTGGTAATTGGTCTGTTTAGATTTTCTGTTTCTTCCTGGGTCAATCTTGGAAGGTTATATTTTTCTAGGAAGTTGTCCATTTCTCCTAGGTTTCCCAGCTTGTTAGCATATAGGTTTTCATAGTATTCTCCAATAATTCTTTGCATTTCCGTGGGGTCCGTCGTGATTTTTCCTTTCTCGTTTCTGATACTGTTGATTTGTGTTGACTCTCTTTTCTTCTTAATAAGTCTGGCTAGAGGCTTATCTATTTTGTTTATTTTCTCGAAGAACCAGCTCTTGGTTTCATTGATTTTTGCTATTGTTTTATTCTTCTCAATTTTATTTATTTCTTCTCTGATCTTTATTATGTCCCTCCTTCTGCTGACCTTAGGCCTCATCTGTTCTTCTTTTTCCAATTTCGATAATTGTGACATTAGACCATTCATTTGGGATTGCTCTTCCTTTTTTAAATATGCTTGGATTGCTATATACTTTCCTCTTAAGACTGCTTTTGCTGTGTCCCACAGAACTTGGGGCTTAGTGTTGTTGTTGTCATTTGTTTCCATATATTGCTGGATCTCCATTTTGATTTGGTCATTGATCCATTGATTATTTAGGAGCGTGTTGTTAAGCCTCCATGTGTTTGTGAGCCTCTTTGCTTTCTTTGTACAGTTTATTTCTAGTTTTATGCCTTTGTGGTCTGAAAAGTTGGTTGGTAGGATTTCAATCTTTTGGAATTTTCTGAGGCTCTTTTTGTGGCCTAGTATGTGGTCTATTCTGGAGAATGTTCCATGTGCACTTGAGAAGAATGTATATCCCGCTGCTTTTGGATGTAGAGTTCTATAGATGTCTATTAGGTCCATCTGCTCTACTGTGTTGTTCAGTGCTTCCGTGTCCTTACTTATTTTCTGCCCAGTGGATCTATCCTTTGGGGTGAGTGGTGTGTTGAAGTCTCCTAGAATGAATGCATTGCAGTCTATATCCCCCTTTAGTTCTGTTAGTATTTGTTTCACATATGCTGGTGCTCCTGTGTTGGGTGCATATATATTTAGAATGGTTATATCCTCTTGTTTGACTGAGCCCTTTATCATTATGTAGTGTCCTTCTTTATCTCTTGTTACTTTCTTTGTTTTGAAGTCTATTTTGTCTGATATTAGTACTGCAACCCCTGCTTTCTTCTCACTGTTGTTTGCTTGAAATATGTTTTTCCATCCCTTGACTTTTAGTCTGTACATGTCTTTGGGTTTGAGGTGAGTTTCTTGTAAGCAGCATATAGATGGGTCTTGCTTTTTTATCCATTCTGTTACTCTGTGTCTTTTGATTGGTGCATTCAACCCATTAACATTTAGGGTGACTATTGAAAGATATGTACTTATTGCCATTGCAGGCTTTAAATTCGTGGTTACCAAAGGTTCAAGGTTAGCCTCTTTAGTATCTTACTGCCTAAGTTAGCTCGCTTATTGAGCTGTTATATACACTGTCTGGAGATTCTTTTCTTCTCTCCCTTCTTGTTCCTCCTCCTCGATTCTTCATATGTTGGGTGTTTTGTGCTGTGCTCTTTCTAGGAGTGCTCCCATCTAGAGCAGTCCCTGTAAGATGTTCTGTAGAGGTGGTTTGTGGAAAGCAAATTCCCTCAGCTTTTGTTTGTCTGGGAATTGTTTAATCCCACCGTCATATTTGAATGATAGTCGTGCTGGATACAGTATCCTTGGTTCAAGGCCCTTCTGTTTCATTGTATTAAATATATCATGCCATTCTCTTCTGGACTGTAGGGTTTCTGTTGAGAAATCTGACGTTAGCCTGATGGGTTTCCCTTTATAGGTGACCTTTTTCTCTCTAGCTGCCTTTAACACTCTTTCCTTGTCCTTGATCTTTGCCATTTTAATTATTATGTGTCTTGGTGTTGCCCTTCTTGGATCCTTTCTGTTGGGGGTTCTGTGTATTTCCGTGGTCTGTTTGATTACTTCCTCCCCCAGTATGGGGAAGTTTTCAGCAATTATTTCTTCTAAGATACTTTCCATCTCTTTTCCTCTCTCTTCTTCTTCTGGGACCCCTATAACACGGATATTGTTCCTTTTAGATTGGTCACACAGTTCTCTTAATATTGTTTCATTCCTGGAGATCCTTTTGTCTCTCTCTATGTCAGCTTCTATGCGTTCCTGTTCTCTGATTTCAATTCCATCAATGGCCTCTTGCATTCTATCCATTCTGCTTATAAACCCTTCCAGAGTTTGTTTCATTTCTGCGATCTCCTTTCTGGCATCTGTGATCTCTTTCCGGACTTCATCCCATTTTTCTTGCGTATTTCTCTGCATCTCTGTCAGCATGTTTATGATTCTTATTTTGAATTCTTTGTCAGGAAGACTGGTTAGGTCTGTCTCCTTCTCTGGTGTTGTCTCTGTGATCTTTGTCTGCCTGTAGCTTTGCCTTTTCATGGTGATAGGACTAGTCTGCAGAACTGGGACGAGTGACGGCTGGAAGGACTTCCTTTCTTGTTGGTTTGTGGCCCTCCTCTCCTGGGAGAACAGCGGCCTCTAGTGGCTTGTGCTGCGCAGCTGCGCGCAGACAGGGTTTCTGCTTCCTGCCTGGCTGCTATGGAGTTAATCTCCGCTGTTGCTGTGGGCGTGGCCTGGCTCGGGCAGCTACTCCAAAATGGTGGAGTCGCGTTGGAGCAGGAGCTGCTGGGAGGCTATTTATCTCCGTAAGGGGCCTCCCTGCTCCCTGCAGCCCAGGGGTTAGGGTGCCCAGAGATCCCGGATTCCCTACCTCTGGATTAAGTGGCCCGCCCTGCCCCTTTAAGACTTCCAAAAAGCACCCGCCAAAACAAAACAACAAGCACAAAAAAAAACAAGAAAAAAAATTTTTTTAATTAAAAAAAAAAAAAAAGTTTTTAATTAAAAAAAAAAAAAAAAGGTGGTCGTTCGTTTTTCTTTATTCTCTGGTGCCAGCTTCAGGCCTCTGCTCACCGGTCTTTCTGCCCTGTTTCCCTAATATTGGGGTCCCTGTCCCTTTAAGACTTCCAAAAAGCGCTCGCCAAAACAAAGCAGCAAAAAAGCAAAAAAAAAAAAAAATGGTCGCGCGCTTTTCTTATGTCCTGTGTCGTCCAGCCTCCAGTGCCTGCTCACTGTTCTTGCTGCCCTGTTTTCCCAGTATCGAGGGCCCTGCACTCTGGCCCGGATGGCTGGGGCTGGGTGCTCGGCAGTCCTGGGCTCCGTCTCCCTCCCGCTCTGCCTGCTCTTCTCCCGCCGGGAGCTGGGGGGAGGGGCGCTCGGCTCCCGCGGGGCCGGGGCTTGTATCTTACCCCCTTCGCGAGGCGCTGGGTTCTCTCAGGTGTGGATGTGGTCTGGATATTGTCCTGTGTCCTCTGGTCTTTATTCTAGGAAGGGTTGTCTTTGTTATATTTTCATAGATATATGTTGTTTTGGGAGGAGATTTCCGCTGCTCTACTCACGCCGCCATCTTCCGCCCCCCCAGTAATCTGCATTTTAACAAACCTTCTAGGTGCTTCTCTTGAATGGTCCAGTTCAAAATCCATTGCTCTGTAGTAGGGATCAGCAAAATATGGCCATAGGTCAAATCTTGGCTACTGCATTTTTGTATGACCTGTGAACTAAGTCTGGCTTTTACATTTTTAAGTGTTTGAAAAAAATTAAAAGAAGATTTATTGACCCAGGAAAATAATGTGAAAATGATATGAAATATAAATTTCAGAGTCCACAAATAAAGTTTTATTGTAACGCAGCTATTTCCATTTGCTTAAATATGGCTGTTTTCTTCCTGTAACTGAACTGTGTGCTTATGACAGAGACCTTACGGCTTGCAGAGCATACAATTTCAACTCCTTGATCTTTTCTAGAAAAAGTATATCACTGCTCCAGGGTATATATTAAGGAATAAAATCATTGGAATAATAGGGTATGTTTATCTTTAACTTACAAAATAATGCCAAATTTTCTAAAATAGTTTTATCAGTTTCCACTCCTGTCAGTGTGTTGGAGAGTCCCATTGCTCTACATTCTCATCTGTATTGTCCAGCTTAATTTTAGTTGTCCAGGTGGGTATGTGGTAGTATCTTTATTGTGTTATTTTGCCCCCAGAGTTGCAATGTAAAAGATTTCAAACAGAAAAGTTGCAAGTATCTTACAGAGAATATTCTTTTGTACATACTGCCTAGATTCTATAGTTTATACTTTACTTGTTTAATCATATATTATCCATTATTCTGTCTCCCCATCAGTCCATTTCAAAGTAAGTTGAAGAAATTATACTTCCCACCAAGTACTACAGCCTGCATTTTATTAACTAGACTTACGTTGTTAATAGTTCTCTTTTTTATTTAAGGTAAAATTCATACACACTGAAATGCACAGATCTTAAGTGCACCCTTCATGAATTCTGGCAAATGTATATATTTGTGTGACTTAGATTTATTAAGTTACAAAACATTGCAGTCACCCCTGAAAGTTTCCTCACATTCCATCCGAGTAAGTCCCCAGTCTTGCAATCACTATTCATAGCTTTTTCTACCCTGTTAGTTTTCCCTGTTGTAGAGCTTTATATAAATGGGATCATATAAGTCTTTTTGTGGTCGTATGTTTTCAATTTCTTGGGTAGGTACTTAGGAGTGGGATTACTGGGTCATAGGGGCACATATCCTTACTTTTATAAGAAAGTGCCAAACTCCACTATAATTTGCAATCACAGTATAGGTAGGTCACAGGGTGAGGCAGTACAGCACGGAGAAGACAAGTAATGACTCTGTAGCGTCTTACTATGCTGATAGGCAGTGACTGCAGTAGAGGGGGTGCAGTGTTGTTTGTGAAACCTTCATAAGATTGTATGCCAATGATGCTTTAATAAAAAATTTTTTAAAAAGTGCTGAAGTCTTTCTACAGTGGCTATACAGTTTGTATTCCCACCAACATTTTATGAGAGTTCTAATTCCTCCATATCCTCACCAACACTTTTCCCCATTTTTAATGTCTTTTAATTTTTAATTCTAATGGCTGTGTATTGTTATATCTTCGAAGTTTTCACTATAGTTTTAATTTGTACTCACCTGATGACTAAAGTTGAGTGTCTTTTCATATGTTTATGGACCCTTTGAATTTTCTCATTTGTAAAGTGCCTGTTCATGTCTTTAGCTCATTTTTCTATTGGATTGATTATCTTTTTTCTTATTTCTGTCTTGGTCATTCTTGGTTCTTTGCATGTACATGTCAATTTTAGAACCAGTTGTAAATGTCCACTTTTTACCCATATATCTCTATATCTACACACAGATGCTATGGTGATTTTGTTTCAAGTTCATTGAATCTATTGGTTAATTTGAGGAGAGTTGGTACAATTACAATACTAAGTCTTCTGCTGCATGTTTGTGGGATATCTCTCTCTTGGTTTTCCTCAATAAGGGTTTAGTTGTTTGTTTGTTTTTTTCCTGTGGAGGCCTTCCACATCTCTTGTTAGATTTATTCCTAGACACTTGATAGTTTTAATCTGTTGTGAATAGTAGCTTTTGAAAAGTTCTGTTATGAACTTGATTGCTGGCATATAGAAATACAACTTTTTTCTATATTTGAACTTGTATCTAGAAACCTTGCTTAATTAGGTCAATAGGTCTAATAATTTGTGGATTTTTCTGAATTTTCTAAGGATACTGTCATTGTGAATAATGATATTTTTGTTTCTTTTTAAATTCTTAACAGTTTATTTTTGGTCTTGCCTGTCTGATTCTCATTTATGGAGTCTTGTGCCCTTTGTTATCTTTGATTGGGTGCTGGAGATTGTATTTGAAAAGTCATTTGGAGAACTGTATTGAGGCCTAGGAGGATTATGACTTTCTCTAGAAGGGTTTTCATTTTTTTCTTTCATGGGCCTGTAGGCATTACTAGTCCAGGATAATTTTAATCAAATCTAGAATCTGAGGCCCCTGACCCACTACATAATTGGAAACTGGGCTGTAGATCCATTTGAAGGCTGATAAGCTTCTGGCTCCCTCCCTTCTAAGTCCATCAGGGTCCTAGAGAGTAGGGGATAATTATCTGCTTTTGGCAAAGAGTCTTTGAAGCTGCTTTCCCAGAATTAGCCAATGTGAAAGTGGGCTTTACATCATAGAGCTTGCGTGTTGGTCTAGCAATCCTTAGTAACCTATGAGACCTTCGATGCACGTAGGTTGGTCTAACTAAATTACATACTTCAACTTAAAGGTGTTTATGATTCCACTGAGTTTTAATTTCTGCCCTGGAATTTTTTGTCTCTTTCTAGAAGATCTCCTTCTTTCACAAATTGCTTTTTATATTCTCATGCATAAAATTATCCATATCTTGTCTTTCATTTCTTTACACATATTAACATAGTTATTATCTGTATACTTCATGAGTCTTTTGTTTTTGCTCATGAAGTGATATTTTATTGTCTGTCTTGTTATAAAATGCACTGTGCTTGACATTGTGTTTGAATATGTATTTGCAGGAATCCTTTGAGGCATGTTGTGTGAATGTCCTTTTCTCCAGAGAGGACTTGAGTTTGCTGCCAGGTGTCTGGGGCATTTGAATCAGGGACCACCTTAAGTTCAAGGCTTGGGATTCCCCTGATTACCCCATGGCATTTGAGCAGTAGGGTCCACTATTAGATACCCCACTTCATATGGGTCTGACTTTTTATCCATATATCTCTATATCTACACATAGATATCTTCTGTGTTTTAAAGATGCTTTAAAAGTTCTTGTCAGCGTTTTTTTCTTTGAATTCTGTGAAAGGTTGTTCTGAATAATATAGCCTGCTTTACTAAAACATCAAGTTCTATAGCAGTTTATTTAACCAAATACCTGTTGTTAGACATTTAATTTTTTTCTTATTATAAGTAACATTGTGATAAAGAGAAATTGTTCTTATTTGTATATTTGTCCTGTTATGACTTACAATTAATTATGGACATAAAATCATTAGTGTCTGCATGTTTTAAGGCTTTTTGATATTTCCTGTCAAAGTGCCCTACACAAAGATTGAACCAGCACTGTAACTTTTGACATTTTTAATAGGTGTAAAGTATTACCACATTATTATTTTCATTTACTTTGATTATTTTCACTTACATGAATATTGGCTGTGTTTTACTTCTGTATTACTGTACTTAGGCACTACTACCTAGGGGTTTATTGAGAGTAACTTGGTTGTAAAAGATGTAAATACCTCCCTTGGTTTGTCATTTATATTTCATCTTCATTTACAGATCTTTCATTTTTCTCCATAAAAGTTTAAAATTTTTACCTAGTTGGATCTTTCTTTTCTTTTTAAAGCCCTAATTAATCTGAGATAATAAAGATTTGTAGTTGTTCCTAGAGAAGCTAGTGTTTTAAGTCTGGAGTTGTTTTATGTGGCTAGAAAACTGAGAAATAGTTAAACCACTCTTAACTGCAAATAGGTACTTTAATAAACTAACATAACTCTTGAATTGGGGTAAGGCTCATTTTTAGTCTTTATTAACCTGAATTTTTACTATAATTCCTATCTTATTATAATACTTTGTTTCTCTGCTACTGTAGTTTGGTATATGTCCTCAGACACAGGCAGTGTAGAAATTGAAATTATATTGAATTTTAGTGTTCTTCCATATTTTGGCTTCATTAATGATAATTTCAGGAATCATATTAGGAATGATTTGAGATATCAGGATTTAAAAATTTTTATGGAAGCATGGACTCTTCACTACAACACAGAAGTAGTTTATTGAAATTGAATGAAGACTTTTAATTTCTTAAACAGTATAAAATATGGTTTTTTTTTTTTAGATAAGTGACGAAGAGAAGAATGCCCGAGAACAGGAGATTATTGCTTCATCACCCAGTTTACATGGGGTTAAGTTGGAGTGCGAGTCAGTTTATAAGGTATGTGGGCTTTAGAAATACTTCCTAGGTTTTGTTAAATAAATCACAGTGGGCTGTACATACATACTTCATTAACCCATTTGTATAGCCTCTTGTCACTCAGCCTCTTTCTCTTCTGTGCAGATTTCATTTTCATGTCTGCCTACCTGCTCATTTTCACGTCTGCATACCTGCTGTCCCATTGCAAGGCCTTCTTTGAGCTCCTGGGGTTCTGGCATCTTGCACTGGGCCATCTCGCTGCCCTTTATCCCTCAGCACAAATACCTACTTTGCTTGACCCCTTGAATGGCTTTTGGACTAAATTTCAGAAACGGAAGAAGGCAGAGCTGAACTTGATTTTAAAATTTGATAGTTGCAACACCACAATTTCCTCTGGAAAGAATGTACTGATTATTATTGGTGAGTACCAGTAGTTTAAACTCCTGCCTCCACATAGCTCCCCATTCCAGGTTTCCTGATCCTACCGGTTAGGTCATCATTCAGTCAGCTTTCCAAGCGTGGAGCATGGAAATCAATATTTATTCCAGTTCCCTTTACTGTGCCTTGACTCACCTTTTACTCCTGCTTGGGCATTTTTATTTCCACTGTGACTACCCTAATAAACTAGAATCATGGAATATTAGAGCTAAAGGATCCCTAAGGGTCATTTATACCATCTCTTCTCCCCTTTCCTTGGTTTTATTAGATCTAACCACTGAGATATAGAAGCAGTTATTAAATGAACCAAAATCATAAGTCTAGTCAGTCATAGACTTGGACTTTCCAAACTTCTGTCCCCTTCTCTTTCCTGGATTATTGCAATAAACCCTCTTACCTCCTCCTCTTACCTGTTGTGTGTTAACTGCTTGTTTGGTGCCATGTCACATCATGCTTCCCTGTAGAGCTGTTTGACTTTCCATGTGTGTCTACCTTGTTTTCTCAGCGAAGCAGTGAACTCCTGCAGGGTCAGGACTGTGTTGTAGACGTAGAAATCCATAAATGAAGCAAACATGATCTGATGAAAAACACATGATTTGTTTATTGTGTGGTGTCAATGGAAATAAGAAGAATCTCCTAAGCATTTGAATTGAACTCTTCTCCAAAACTTGGGTGAATAAGCCATTTGGGGATTATTTATTCCACCTATTTTTTTACCTCATTTTTAAAAAGGAGAAAATATATTGGAGAGTAAGGATGATTTTCACAGTTTGCTACTATATTCTGCTCCTATCTTAAAATTTTGGAGTAGTTCATAGGACTTTTAAAAATGTATTTAAAGTACATTTAGTACATTGTGAGTGAAGTGTATGTAATATAAGTAAAGCACATTGAAGTACATTCTAGTATTAGTTTAAAAAAAAACATTTACTGCCGAATACTTATTTTGGTAACAAAACTGAACACTTCTTATTTCCATTTCTCAGTGTTGAGATTAGTTTTTCCAGTATATTTCTCCAGAGAAAGAACGGAGACATAGAATGAAGAAATTTGGGATTATTTTACTTGCTAGTACTTTGCAGGACTGAACATATTGTATGCACATTAGGATTCTACTTGATGCAGAATAAAATGTGGAATGTATCATATGAAGGGAATGAAATATGCTTAGAGGGCTTGAACTGAGAGTTTGAAATCTTGGGGATTATAATTTCTAAATTTATGCATTAAGAAAAAAAATGAATCATTCTAACTTGGCTTATTATTATTTTTCAAAATATCTACTCTGAGGGGAACACACTTTTTGGAACTACCACTTCTCTCTACAGCTAATAGTTTAGTTTTGAGTATAAACTGGTTTTTTTTTTTAATCTGCTGGGACTAATGAATTTCTCATTGGAATAATTTTGTTTAGACTTGATACATAAGAAGACAGGAGGATTTCATAATGACACATACTGACCTATTTTCCCTGTTTCACTCTGAATTCAGATCCCTTTTGCTGATGCCCTGGATTTGTTCCGAGGAAGGAAAGTGTATTTGGAAGATGGCTTTGCTTATGTACCACTTAGGGACATTGTGGCAATCATCCTGAATGAATTCAGAGCCAAACTGTCCAAGGCTTTGGCTGTGAGTGGTTCACTGTATTTCCTTATTTCCACATACACATATTTTCAATCACGTACCATTGTTTTGTTACATACTTTTTAAGAAATTATTTAATTTTCATAATGATATTCAAACAGTTTATGATGTACTGTAATCCTAGAATTACCAGGTTTTATTTGTTGCTATACCCATAGTGAGTTTTCTTATTTTTCTTTCTCCTGTGATACTACTGGTGAGCTGATGAATTTGTGAGTGGCCTCAGTGGGTTTCTTCAAGAGCGTATCTGTTTTCTTTGGCGATGATTTCATATATGGCCCTTCCCGATTAGTGCGGCCCGTGGTAGCTGTAACTCCTATTCTGAATTGGTATTTTGTTTCAGAAAAGGACATTCTAGAATAAAAGTTTTTCTGTTAAGTACTAAAAACAGAGATATGTCAGTACTGCAATAAACAGCCTGCTGCTGGGTGAAATTGGTGGTAGCCATGTTGAATAAATAACATGAGCAATATTTTTTAAGAGGTTTGTTGAAAGTGTTAACACTGAAGTGATAAACATCTTAAAAATATATACATTTTGCAGTGTTGCCTTTTAATCTGTCTAGTTTTTTATATATATGTAATTTTTTTTGGTACTTAATGCAGAAGAGAACTTCAAAGTTGTGTGATGTGGCTCTTCTTAAGCTATTCTGATTACATTATAAACATAAGCCAGACTTTCCTTTTGAGCTGAAAACTATAGTATTTTCTGATATAAATAATTTGTATTGCTGACTGGGGTTACCTAAATATGTGTGATTCAGCTATATCACCATTGGGGAAGACTAAACTATTAACTCTGGTTTTATTAAATGAGGTAATTTATGAAAGCACCTCTTGTAATAGATGCTTAGTAATATTAATAGTCTTCCTTTCTCCCTAATACTGTGGGATTCTTTTATTGTTGTTAGTCCTCATTAAAATTGATATTTTTCAAGTTTCTTCACTTGGCTGTGACTTACCCTGGACCATTATCTATTTACAGATGAAGATAGCATCTTCTGCTACTGTGAATCTCTATGGCAGACACTGATGTTTGCCTACTGGCTGGCCATTTCCTTTGTTTTATTATTATTGGTCCTTTTCACCCATTTTGTCTCTGTTGACTTTTGGAGAGCACGTTGTGTGAAATAGCCGTATACTTTTTGGGACATTGGAATCCCTAGCTCTCACCCACTAAATGGCAATAGTGGTCCCCAGTTCCCATGACAAGCAAAATATCACTGTATTTCAGAAAGCTTCTGGAGGGTTGGAATAAGCCTTGAGATGACCATGGCAGTTTCCTTATCTTTTCCAGATTGTTGGTCTGTGCATCTGATACAGTGGAATTCTGACTGAAAAATATGAGAAACTGGAGGCTTCTGAAAAGAAGCCTTCCTTGTTGATAAAAATGGGCACATATATATTTACTATTCATTTGATCTTCCTGGGAATCTAATGTACAAGGGGTGTGTACAAATGTTTGCAGTTTTTATAGATTTTTTCTACTTTATGGGTAGAAGATGAAGGGTCTAAATATATTGAGGTTAAGGACTCTGAGTTTATAAGTTAGTAATAAATTCATTTTTTTCCAGCAAACTGCACTTAAGTTTTTGTACTTTGCTGATGAAAAATATAGCTTATGAACTTTGAATTCCCTTCTTCTCCCTCCTGTTCATTCTTTCCCCACTTGAACATACTTTAAAAAAGAAAAAAAGTTTTAAATTTTGAAATAAACTTATAAAAAAGTTGCAAGTAAAAGACAGTAATTTTTACCCTCAACTATATTTGAGAATAAGCTCCTGACCTGATTAATGTCTCATCACCCCCAATGCTGTATTGTGTAATTCCTGTAAACAATGATGTCCTCCCACATAACCACAATTCAACTTTTAAAATAAGGAAATTAGCATCAGTACATGACAACTGCTATTCCTCAGACCCCGTTCAGGTTTCACCAGCTGTCTCAGTCACACTCTTCATTCAAAAGGGCCTAGTCCTAAATCACGTGTGCTATTCACTTGTCTTTTCAGTCTCCTTCAGTCTGGACCAGGTTCTTAGTTTCTCCTTGACTTTCATGACTTTGTTAGTTTTGATGCTTATGGGCTAGGTATTTGGTGGAATATCTCTCAATTTGGGTTTGTCTTGTGTTTCTGCATGTTTAGATTCAAGTTATACATCTTGAGCAGAAATACCATAGAAGCAATGTTGTGTTGTTGTTTTTACTGCATTCTATCAGGTGGCACATGATTTTTTTTTCTTTTTTATTGAGGTACATGCCGTAAAATGCACAGATCTTAGTGCACACCTTGATGAATTTTGACACATGTATACACTTATGTGACCATCACCCAGATCAAGATGTCAAACATTTTCACTAATATTTTCCACCCCTTCAGCTATTTCATCCATCCCCCACCTCTCTCCCTTCTGGTAACCACCAGTCTGTTCTCTGTGTTTATGAGTCTGTTTCTGTTTTTGGTTTGTTCATTTGTTTTGTTTTTTAGATTCCATATATAAGGGAAATTGTATAGTATTTATCTATCTCTGTTTGACTTATTTCACCTAGCATCCCTATAGGTACATTTATGTCACAAATAGCAAGATTTCATTCTTCTTTGTGGCTGAGTAAATATCCCATTGTATATATGAACCATGTCTCCCTTTATCTGTGGACAGGTTGCTTCCATATTTTGGCTATTGTAAATAATGCTGTGATAAACATAGGAAAGCATATGTCTTTTTGAATCACTAATTTTGTTTCCTTTGGGTAAACTCCCAGAAGTGAAATTACTGGATCATACAACACTTCTATTTTTAGTTTTTGAGACACTCCTATACTGCTTTCCATAGTAGCTGCAATTTATGTTACCACCAACAGTGTACAGGGTTCCCTCTTCTCCACATCCTTGCCAACACTTGTTATTTCTTAGGTGACACATGATTTTGATTCATCCCAATCCTAATTGACTTTATCACAATTGATTTGTCCATTCTATTGGATTTTGGATATAGGCATTTGGATTTTGTTTCCTTTCTTTCGTTTATCACTCGTACTGCCACTCTGCACATTCTAGGGCATCTTTGGCAAGCACAGTTCTCTTGGTTATATTCCTAGGCATGGAATTGTAGGGTAGAGGGTTTGTTTAGGTTCCATTTTGGTGGAGTTACACTTCCTTTAATGAATTTGTCCTGTTTGTTGGTGGATTGCGGAGAGCTCTGGCAATCAGTGTCTTTGGATTTGATGAGAGAGAGTGGCTTGCTGCTTCCGGCAGTGCCTGGCATTGTCCCGGGTGGGTGAGCGCCAAATCTGGGTGAGAGGCTGTCTAGAAGCCCTTTGCCTTATCATGCAGGAGGATGCATGGAGTATACTGCCTGGTAATCTGTCCTGACAGCTGTGCAAGGGAGCTGGGAGGAAGGGAAGGAGTTTATTTTAGAGCTTGGTGAGGGAGAAATCTAAACCTATTGCCGTGGTCTCCTTATTACTGTGTTTTCCAGTGAGGAGGGTTTGGACCTTGGAGTATGTAACTGAAAAATTTCAGCCTTATTACTGGAAATATTCTTGTATGATGAGAAAAATTGCCATAAAATGGGGAAAAATAGGTATTTTGGTAGAGGATAAAATAAATGGTGTTGGGAAGCAATTGAAGTTGATAGAAGAGTTTTACCCCAGGTAATATCTGAAAGCTTGTTCTTACGACTGTGTGAATTTCGTGATAATCAGTCTGACTTTTGAACATGCTCTAGTAAAAGACAGACGTTACCTTCTCATTTGATAAGAACTCTTTTTACCCTGTTGTGGCTCCACTTCCTCCAGGAAGCTGCCTCTGAGCCCCAAGAGAGTGCTAAGTATCTCTCCTTTGTGTTTCACCATGCCCTGCACATTACCAAACTGTGACGAAATACTCTCATTAGGTGTTTTTCTCAACTAAAATATAAGCTTTTTGAGAGTAAGGGCTCTGACTTAATTTAAACATTTTTTTTCTAGTATTGCATCTAGCATGGAGGGCCAATGCTCAGTAAAATTTTGAACTGATATACTAAATAATAATACTTCCTCTTGTCCATTTTTTTAAATGTATGCATTAATTTCATTTGATCTTTACCATAAGCCTCTGAGCTAGACAGGGATTACAATCTGCATTAAACAGGTGGGGACAGTGCCGCTCTGAGAGGCAGTAGTTTGTCTGAAGTTATGTTGGTCAGTGACTGCTGCAGCTGCAACTGGCCGTAAGGTTTGCAGTTGTAATCCTTTGGCTCTTTGGATGATAACTGTGCCTTTGAAAGGAGTTCTGTTGTCAGGGGATTTAGATCTTCAGGCTTTGAGCAGATATTGAAAGGCAGCTATATCAGTTACAGAGCAGGCAGAAAAGGTGAATTTGGAGCTGAGATGCAATAGATTGGTAACTAGTTAGGAAAAAAATGAGGGAAAGATATACTGCTTTGCTTCATATAACAGTTTTAGAAGCTTTGTCCTATTCTTTCAGTTAATGGTTTATTTTCTTAATAACTTTTTGTGTGTTCACCTGTTTGGTATTTTGGGTATTAGAAACACAGTACTTAACAAGATAGATGAAATTCCTTCTCCTGCAAAGCTTATATTCTAGTGGGAGATGCACAATTACCAGAGAAGTAAACAATAACAATATTGTATATGACATGTAGGACAGCTGAACAAGTACAGAGGGAAGTACGTTCCAGGCAGGAAAAGTCACGGATGCAAATGCCCCAAGGAGGGACTCCTGGCATTTTTGCAGAATAAAAAGGCCAGTGTAGTCAGAGTGTGGTGAGCTAGCAGAAAGTGTACACAATGAGACTGCGATTGCTGGATGTAGGACTTTGAATAAACCGGGTTGAAAAGTTTGATTTTTAGCCTAACGTAGTAGAAAAGTGGATGGTTTTGAATAAGGAAGTAATATGATCTCATTTATGTTTTATAAATAGATTACTGTGGCAGCTGCTTGAAGACCTCTTCAGGAGGTACAGCAAGAATGCAAGCAGGGAGACTAGTTCTGAAGTTAATCACATCATCTAGATTGTGGCTTGAAACAGGACGGTTGTGGTTGTGGCAACTGAGAGAAGTCAGTGGGTTTCAGTGAGGGTTTTCAAATGTTGTCAAACTAACAGACTGAGTGAGAGACAAAGAAGTCAGAGAAGAACAGTAATGAAAGCTCTAACTTCATGACAGTTTAGTATCTGGCAGGTGCTCTTCTCAGTGCTGTGCCTGAATTAACTCATGTAACCTTCATAGTAACTCTGTCAGGTGGGTACCATTACCACTGTTTGAGACTTAATGGTATCTTTTTTATAAATATATTTTTTATTGACTATCATTGATATGTAATCTTATGTTGGTTTCAAGTATACAACACAGTGGTTCAACAGTTACCCACATTATTAAATCCTCACCCCGACTAGTGCGGTTACTATCTGTCAACATAGGAAGATGTTACAGAATCATTGACTGTATTCTCCGTGCTGTACTACTGTTCCTGGGACCAACTTATATTATGATTGAGAATTATTGTGCCCCTTTATCCCCCTGACCCTCCCCACCTGCCATCCCAACCTTTCCCCCATGGTAACCACTGTTCACGTCTCAGTGTCTGTGCATCTGCTGCTGTGTTGTTCATTCTGTTTTGCTTTGTTTTTATATTCCACAAATAAGTGAAATCGTGTGATATTTGTCTTTCTCCACCTGGCTTATTTTACTTAGCATAATACCCTCTAGGTCCATCCATGTTGTTGCAGGTGGCAGGCTTGTAGTATCTCTGCACAGGTTGTAGGGAGCAGAGGCAGGATCTGCATCCATGCAGTCTGGCTTCAGAGTCTGTCTTCCAGACCACTATGTTCTATTGCCTAGACTTTGTGTCTGAATAGCTGGTTAGAGGGTGATGCCTTTTACCGAGGTGCAGAAGACTGTGAGAGAGGAACATCAAATAAAATCAAGGGTTCTGTTTTGACCATGTTAAGTGGTAGGTGCCTATTGGTCATCCAACTGGGGATGGCAAGTACAGACGCGGCTTTCGAAGCCTGGATTCCGAGGAGGAGAGTGTGAAGCCGTGGGCTGTACGGAATCACCCAGGAGGAGGACGGCGCGTGCAGACGGGAGGAGGGCCCGCGGCCGAGCCGGAGTTCTCACACACCTCACTCTGTCAGTAGAATATGCTTCGTTTTTAAAAACTTGGACAGCTTCTTAACTTGTAGCTGAATTTTTTTTAAGGCAGATTCTCTTTTATGTAGTAGTATGACTGATTTCACTTTCTATTTGTGAGATTCATCATTAGAAAGTGCTGGTAAAACATTTAAAAAAACCCCAGACTTTCAGAAAATATTATTTATATACTAATTTAGGTATATAAAGGACCTTGATAAGTTCTCAAGAAAATAACTGACAGGCAAGGAAGCAGCCCTTTCTTTAAGTTGCAGAGAAAAGTAAGGATTTTCTTTTTTTTGAGAAGGATTTCCTTTTTGACATTTTTAGAATACTGGTTGAATCTATGGCTCACCAGGTATTTGTTGCTTTTGAAAAACAAAATATTCTTTGTAGGCATTTGATCAGGTAATTTTTATTTCTAAATACTTGTAATCCTCTTTAATTTGTTACCTTCTTTTTAAAAGCCGTGTTCAGTTTAGTTCCTTAAACTGTGGTTAAATATAATTTTATTGAATGGTTACTTAATTTGTAATCATAAAAATTTTCTTTTGTCTAGTTTATTTCCTTGGGTTTTGAATTGAGTACCATTTCTTTTCTAATAGCAATTCCTGGTTATTTAGTGTTATTTTAGTGTGATTGCAGTGAGCCAGTCAGCGCTGCCGCTAACCCTTTACCTCCACCTTTACTGTCAGGCACCATCCCCTTAATCTTCCACGGTACCAATTGTGGGGAAAAAATTACAGTTGGAAGCTATAAAACTAACAGAGATTATTCATTTTTGGGGAAAACATAAATCTCCTCTTTCTACTTTGAGACACACTTGCTGACTGAGGATTCTAAGCTGAACTTGATTGTGAGATTGCGCTATATGTGAGATACTGGTTTGTTAAGCCCTTTATAATGTCCAATTTACAATTTTTTTCTCCATTCTGTGTAACAAACAGTTCTTTAATATATGTCAGATTTACTGCATAGTGCCTCGGTAGTATGAGAGACGGGAAGTTTATGAGACAGGCCCCTGACTCTCAAGAACCCTTTTATCTATTAGGGGGAGCTAAAATGTATGTAAAGAAGTCAGTGACTATGTTGAAAATTGAGTGTTCTAAAAGTTGTATCAGCTAGGCTTAGGGAATTTCAAGAAAAGGTGGAGTTGACACTGGCTTACATGATTTGGCTCTAGGGAGTTGAACAGTTTGTAGGGAGCAGTGTAGAGGAAAATGGCTAGGTGCTGGAAGCCTGGGCTCTGTTTGAGGCATTGTTTGTGGTCTGTGTGTTTGGATTTAATGTCCATGAAGAATAATAGAATATCATATTGGAACATGGGTATCACCAGGCTAATGAATTTGAGTTTAGGTCTCTATGTTTCTGGTTTCCAGGCTTTTTTGATTGTGCTCCCTCTGTTAAGATATCATACATCTCTGCTATACAGATGCTGACATTAGAAAATGGAGGTTTTTAAAAAAGAATTAGAAAAAAAAAATAGGAATAGATATTTAATAATTTGTTTCCTCATCACAGTAGGTCATCTTGCAGATATCCCATTTGGAACCATTTTTATAAACTGCTGGTGTTATTATCGGAGGTGTGTTTTAGCAATACAGGTGTGAGAGAGCTTTTGGGAGAGAAAATTATTTCAGTATTGGGCATGTTGAGTTTATTGGATTAATAGGACATTCAAGTAAGTTTGGGTTGAAACTTAGAAGAGTGTTTAGAAATTAAGACACAGATTTGGGAGTTACCACACGGTTATGAAATTTGAACCCAAATTGGCGGGTACAGTTTCTAAGGAGCAAAGAATTAAAGAGAGAAGAGGACCAAATACCACACTGAATATGTGGAAGTTGGATGTGGGGGTCAGGTGGACTCAAGGAGTTGGGTACTGCAGATGGACAAGTCATGACAGGTGAGTCTCAGCATCTTTCTCTCTATGTATTTTATTATAGAAAATGAGGCTTTGGGCACCATTCACAGAATATGACTGAGTAAAAATTATTTTCTTGTTATAGTGACATATTCTAGGTTCTTGTTAGAACAGGTTTTGTTCATTGAAAGAAAGAATGTATGTGTAAGCACTTTAAGAGTTCCAAAGGGCTACGGTTTTTAGGTGTTCACTGGAAGGGACTAGTTCATGTGAAGAATAGTATTTAAGAGGTTTTGAGTTCCTCAAAAAACTAAAAATAGAGATACCATTTGACCCAGTAATGCCACTTTTAGGAATTTACCTGAAGAAAAAAAAAAATCCCTGATTCAAAAAGATCTATGCACCCCAATGTTTATTGCTGCATTATTTACAGTAGCCAAGATACGGAAGCAACCTAACTGTCCACCAATAAATAAATGGATAAAGAAGAAGTGGTGCATAAGCACAATGGAATATTATTGAGACCTAAAAAGAAAGAGATCTTGCCATTTGCAACAACGTGGATGGACCTAGAGGGTATTATGCTCAGTGAAACAAGCCAGGCAGAGAAAAACAAATACCAAATAATTTCACTCATTTGTGGAATGTAAAAACAAAGCAAAACAGAATGAACAAAACAGCGGTGGACGCATAGACACTGAGACGTGACTGGTGGTTACCATGGGGGTGGGATGGTGGGTGGAGGATAAAGGGACAGAAAAATTCTCTACCATAATGTAAGTTGGCCACGGGGGTGGTAGTACAGCATGGGGAATATAGTCAGCGATTCTGTAACATCTTCTTATGTTGACAGACAGTAACCCCCCTAGTGGGGGCGAGGATTTAGTGATGTGGGTAACTGTTGAACCACTGTGTCGTATACTTGAAACCAATATAAGTTTGTGTATCAATGATAAATAAATTTAAAAAAGGTTTTGAGTTTTCTTTTTACTTTTCCCTTATAGGGCTTAGTATAGTTTTTCAATTTGTGTTTATGGAAATCATTGGTGGTAAGAATTTTAGTGATTCACTTATTTCATGTTTTCTTTGCTGTCTAGTTGCCGCAAATGATAGTAGCACATAGAATATTAAGAGCGGGAAAGAGTTTAGAGTTGTGTGGTGATCATTCATGTGCTTTCTTGTCCTCATTCTTGGCGTCTAGAATGCAAACTGTAGGTTAGCAGATCTCAGTGGATGTGCTTGCCCGTCCTGTTATATGTGGTAGTGCGTTAACACAGTGCTTTCTGGTATAAGAAGCTCTCAGTAAAATTTACTGGTAAATTTTCATTTTCCTCATGGAAGTTTAGCCCCAGAGAGGTTGATTGGCTTACCAAAATTTACACAGTTAGTGAAGCCCTGGGTCCTTCACTGTAGCTCTCCAATAAGTCCTCAAGTTCACTACCCCTTTTATGGTAGTATGTGGCCTCTCTCTAGGCCCAGTCAGACACCTGTGCCTCTGTAGCACTTTCTCTGATTTCACCCACAAGTGTTTTCATGACATGTTTTGAAAGTAGGGTTCTCTGGGGTAGGGTTGAACCATAACTTCTCCAGCACAGGGCTTGTGCCATATTCGACTTAATTATCTTTGCTGCCTAGCATAGTGCCTTGTGAGGAATAGGTGCTCAGGATCTGATGAATTACCATGTGTGAACTTATGTTTGTATTTCCTCCAAATTTCTTGAGAAAGTGAAAGTTAAACAGAGTTGTGCTTCACTGTACTGTTTATAAAAGGAAAGAGTGAAGTACTGATAAGTGTTTGAAGAGCTGTTCATGCAGGATATTTCTGAAATCTCAATTGCAAATGATTATGACCTCAAAATGCTTCTGAACTACTGCAGTAGTTAAAAGTGATAATCTTTTGACAGTTTTTCTCTGGAGTATGTAAGAGATGAGTTTCAGATTTTGTTTAGAAGCTTAGGATGCAGCATAAACCAGGCTTAAACTCCAGCTACCTTGAGAATAGCAGCTTCATTCTTCATGGTTGAACCAACTTTCCAAAGTAATTCTTAGGTTACTATTTTTGTCATCACCTCTGTGTCCCCTGTACACCAACCCCTGCTACCATTCACAGAAAAGATTCCCCCTGCATTCCTTTGTAAACATAGATCATTTGTCATATTTAAGAATTAAAATTCCCCATTTTAAGGTCTCAGCCTAGTTGGGTAGAAAATCCTTAGTATTTTTACATATTATTTATTTACATATTATTTATGCACCGAAACACAAATTTTTATCCCTGTTACTTGTGATGAGAAAATATCAGATTCAGTTGCTAGGAAACAGCTGCATACTGAAATAGTTTTTTTGGGGTACTTGTAAATTCAATTCTTTGACAGTTCTACTCTCATAGAGGAACAATTTATTCAGTCACTACAAAGAGAGATGCATCACCTGTTAGTTTTTCAATTTAAAAATTTTGCACAGGGGGAGCTAGGAATATGAAAAATGTTATAGGATTAAGTGTTGAGAGTGTAATTTTTAACAGTGACCGGACTTTGCAAAGTAATGATTATGTATACATCTCTGAGTTTCAATTTTCTTATTCTGATTCATCATTAATGAAAGAATGAGATTGAGAGAGACACACATATACACACATGACACAGAGGAATTTAAACCTAAGTAAAATACTAAGCCAGCTTTGTCTCATAAAAATAGGATTGGCCACATCCTACATTAAATCACCCAGGTCTGTTCTTTTATCTGTAACACTTAATAATCATGTGCCAGAGAAGGAACAAATATTAAAAAGAAGGGTTTGGTTATAATCAGGTTGGTTTTCTTTTTTAACTAACTGCTATGTATTTTGTCATAGTTATATAATGTTTAGAAAAAGGTTCTTGAAAAGTTCAATTCAGTAAGTTTTCTTGAGTGTTTACTTTGTGCCATGGAAAAACACTGGGAACACAGGTCTGATGAAGCATTCAGGGCGCTCAGAATGTGTGAGAAGGCATCGGTGGGGGAGAGATGTAAATGGTCAGCATACATTGCCATCAGTGAAAGAAAAGGCGTCCTGGGTACAGCGTAGCAGAGGAAAGAGAGTGATGAACTTCGTCTGAGGCTCAGAGAGCTGCGGAGGTGATGTCAGCTCTGGGCTGGGTTTTGCAGGGCCCTTTCTTAGTGGTGAACAATCCCTTGACCTTACCTCTTTTGGGGTGGGGGTAGGGCATCAGGAGGAAGAAGACCTCTGTAATCTGTTTTTATTTTAAATTTCCCTCTTTGTGTCTTCCTTGGCCATACCTGTGGCTGATAACAAGCCTGACGTTTCTCTTCTTGCACCGTCCATTCAGACAGGTGTACTGCCCACATGCCAGTTTCTAATTCTGTACCTTCAAATTTCAGTGTTTGTCTATTTAATTGTACACATATATTTGAAGAACTTGTCAGGGAGTGCAGAATCCATCTTCTGATTTACTTGCATTATGAATCTTGTGTCACAGAAACAAAAATCTTATTAAGGCTTTATGTTTTTATTCAAGTGACACACAGAGAACCTTGTGAACTCAGGCAGCATATATACTAAATTTGGAGTGGTGCAGAAAAAGTTATTTGAAATTCTAGGAAAGCAATGTGTAAGTTCAAAACAAAAACAAAACAAATGAAAATTGACACAGACTAGTTGATACTAGAAATAACGACAGAATGATAGAATTGAGAATAACTAAATGCACAGGTTTGATTTCCCCTAAATTTGTGAAAAGGCACTAAAAGTATGAGTAAATGTTTTATGAGACTTGCCGTTTGCATGAAATCCTTTTTATTTTTTATAATTTTATATTTTTAGGGTATACTTTGAAACATGATATTAGATGAGTGTTAGTGTTTTCATGCCTACATTAAAAATTGGAAACCTGTTGTAGAGTTATGAGACTAGTAATATGGAAAGCATTTAAACTCTGGTTTAAAAAAAATTATGGCTGTCCTTTGCGAAACTATGATTTTTTCCATACAAGAGTATATTTGTTGAATTGCAAAACAAGTGAACAATGTTACAGAGTTTACTAAACTGAGGTGTGAATGGGGTAATGGCTTAGAGAACTGAAACCGGAAGATTTTAGAAGACAGACTTCTTTTCCATAAACAGCATGATTAGTACCCATAATGTTATCTTCTATAACCATTCCATCAGAAATTCCAGTTATCACATTGAGTTTGGAAAGAAGATGAAATAATATTCCGTCTTTGAGGAATAAACAAACTAATACAGCTTTGGATTTTTGGCAGGACAGCTATAATCTCAAAGAAGGAGAATAACAATTTGCATTTATAGTCTTTTCTTCCAAGTAGTTTAAAGCTTTGTAAGCACATTCTCATTAATCCTCATACTACTTTTGAGTTTTCTTTAATATATTAAGAAGGAAATCATTTCTGCTTTTTGAGGATGGCTGGAAAAAAATTACCTACTGAAAGTCATAGAAATTACTCCCTTATCTTGATGGCTTCAATGTTTTATGTCTTTCTACTCTCATTTCTTTCTACTTTGGTTAAGCAATTTATCCATTGGTAAATATTTCTCAGTTATATACTGTGGGTTAGGCCTGAGGTAGTGCACGTGCAGACACACACACAGGACACACTTGAA
Source organism: Manis pentadactyla (assembly GCF_030020395.1). Lineage (NCBI taxonomy): Eukaryota > Metazoa > Chordata > Mammalia > Pholidota > Manidae > Manis > Manis pentadactyla. The sequence continues at coordinate 16,903,252 of NC_080034.1, read as the reverse complement.
AGTGTATTTTCCCTCAGTTTCATGTGGTACACTTAATCATTCTTAGGTCAGGAGCCTCTGAAACTTGACCTGTTTTAGCTAGACATCTGGCCTTCCCAGTTATTGTGGTAGGGGTGATGGAGGCAGTTTTCTAATTTTTAAATTAAGTACTGACTGTATGCTAGACAATAGATTTTGTTATATGGATTGCCAATTTAATCCTGTTAGTACTATTATGAGGTCGTTCTTAGGATGATTTTTGCAGATAGTTGATTAAACTGAGGCTTTGAAAGACTAAGTGATTTACCCAAGATCATAGTGCTAAGTAGTTGCTGAGGCAGAATTCCAGGGCAGTAGACTTGAATCTATGATTTCTCTGCTTATGATCTTTTTTTTTTTTTTTTTAAATAATTATTTTTTATTGAAGGGTAGTTGACGCACAGTATTACATTACATGAGTTTCAAGTGTACAACACAGTGGTAGAACATTTATATACATAATTCTAGATTCCAGCTATCACCCTACCAAGCTGTTACAATATCTTGACTATATTCCTTATGCTATACATTACATCCCGGTTACTTATTTATTTTACCATTGGAAGTCTGTCCTTTTTTTTTTTTTTTTTTTTTTGTGAGGGCATCTCTCATATTTATTGATCAAATGGTTGTTAACGACAATAAAATTCTGTATAGGGAAGTCAGTGCTCAATGCACAATCATTAATCCACCCCAAGCCTAATTTTCGTCAGTCTCCAATCTTCTGAGGCATAACAAACAAGTTCTTACATGGAGAACAAATTCTTACATAATGAATAAGTTACATAGTAAACAGTACAAGGACAGTCATCACAGAAACTTTCGGTTTTGCTCATGCATTATGAACTCTAAACAGTCAGTTCAAATATGAATACTCATTTGGTTTTTATACTTGATTTATATGTGGATACCACATTTCTCTCTTTATTATTATTATTTTTAATAAAATACTGAAGTGGTAGGTAGATGCAAGATAAAGGTAGAAAACATAGTTTAGTGTTGTAAGAGAGCAAATGTAGATGATCAGGTGTGTGCCTGTAGACTATGTGTTAATCCAAGCTAGACCAGGGCAATAAAACATCCACGTATGCAGAAGATTTCTCTCAGAACAGGGGGGGTGAGGTTCTAAGCCTCACCTCTGTTGATCCCCAATTTCTCACCTGATGGCCCCCCTGCGACTGTGCCTGTCTTTAGGTTGTTCCTCCCTTGAGGAATCTTACCCGTCTCTGGCTAACCAGTCATCTTCCGGGGCCATACAGGGAAATGTGAAGTTGGTAAGTGAGAGGGAAGCCTTATTGTTTGAAAAGGTTAGCTTTTTACTTCTTTGCATATTTATGCCCTGTGGCTTCTATGCCCAGCATTTGTCTTGAGGTATCTTTACCACTTGGAGGAGTTATGATACTCGGTAAATTTGATATGAGGCACGAATTCTATTTAAGGGTTGTAATTAGGAAGGAAGAAGAAAAGCTATAGAAGTAGCAGGCGGAAGAAAACATGGGAAGATTGATTATTTCTTTGACAAATCTTCTTGTAGAATAACTTCAGCATATATAGGTTTTAAGCTACTACTTAAATTGCGCACACACATTAACATAATAGGAGTATAGTTACATAACCAAAGCATATCTGTAATTACCAGCCATCTCCAGTGAAACCAAGAAAACCATTAAGGCACCTTAGGCATTTGTGAAAACTTATCTATGATATGGTGGATATTGTCCAACTGAACTTGAACAGTCTGAGAGAAATCAGACAAATTAAAACAACCCATTCCTGGGGACTGTTCACATGCCATATGTTCTTTTAACAGTAAATAGTCTGTAGTTGTAAGAGTTTGGAGAGCTACAATTTGCACTTCTCCAAATTCTTGGTTGAGTTCCAACAGTATAGATCCAGTCAAATTTGTTGTTTTACTGTATGCACAGGCCAGCTTAGATATCTCCTTCCTCATTCCCATGGCAAGTCCAGGAACTGGTGGGATGAGTGCATCTACAGCTGTAGCAGTGCGTGGATCTTTGTTGGGGTTTTTTGATGATCATCTTCTGGCATGAGTCTTCCAGAGAGTGCAGATGTTGGAAGTTCTTTTTCATATCGTATCTTAGTTCATTTTCAGGGTAGCCCAATTAGGCTTTGATCTTCTGTATAAACGCAAACAGACCCTTTGCCTACACTTTTATATGCCCTTTATACCCTTGTGTAGAACTCATTGGAGGTTACCACACAGGAACTGCCCTTTTTTTTTTTTTTTTTTGCTTTGTTTTTGGTATCACTAATCTACACTTAAATGACGAATATTATGTTTACTAGGCTCTCCCCTATACCAGGTCCCCCCTATAAACCCCTTTACAGTCACTGTCCATCAGCATAGCAAAATGTTGTAGAATCACTACTTGCCTTCTCTGTGTTGTACAGCCCTCCCTTTTCTCCTACCCCCCCATGCATGTTAATCTTAATACCCCCCTACTTCTCCCCCCCTTATCCCTCCCTACCCACCCATCCTCCCCAGTCCCTTTCCCTTTGGTACCTGTTAGTCCATTCTTGAGTTCTGTGATTCTGCTGCTGTTTTGTTCCTTCAGTTTTTCCTTTGTTCTTATATTCCACAGATAAGTGAAATCATTTGGTATTTCTCTTTCTCCGCTTGGCTTGTTTCACTGAGCATAATACCCTCCAGCTCCATCCATGTTGCTGCAAATGATTGGATTTGCCCTTTTCTTATGGCTGAGTACTATTCCATTGTGTATATGTACCACATCTTCTTTATCCATTCATCTATTGATGGACATTTAGGTTGCTTCCAATTCTTGGCTATTGTAAATAGTGCTGCAATAAACATAGGGGTGCATCTGTCTTTCTCAAACTTGATTGCTGCGTTCTTAGGGTAAATTCCTAGGAGTGGAATTCCTGGGTCAAATGGTAAGTCTGTTTTGAGCATTTTGATATACCTCCATACTGCTTTCCACAATGGTTGAACTAACTTACATTCCCACCAGCAGTGTAGGAGGGTTCCCCTTTCTCCACAGCCTCGCCAACATTTGTTGTTGTTTGTCTTTTGGATGGCAGCCATCCTTACTGGTGTGAGGTGATACCTCATTGTAGTTTTAATTTGCATTTCTCTGATAATTAGCGATGTGGAGCATCTTTTCATGTGTCTGTTGGCCGTCTGTATTTCTTTTTTGGAGAACTGTCTGTTCAGTTCCTCTGCCCATTTTTTAATTGGGTTATTTGTTTTTTGTTTGTTGAGGCGTGTGAGCTCCTTATATATTCTGGACGTCAAGCCTTTATCGGATGTGTCATTTTCAAATATATTCTCCCATACTGTAGGGATCCTTCTTGTTCTATTGATGGTGTCTTTTGCTGTACAGAAGCTTTTCAGCTTAATATAGTCCCACTTACTCATTTTTGCTGTTGTTTTCCTTGCCCGGGGAGATATGTTCAAGAAGAGGTCACTCATGTTTATGTCTAAGAGGTTTTCGCCTATGTTTTCTTCCAAGAGTTTAATGGTTTCATGGCTTACATTCAGGTCTTTGATCCATTTTGAGTTTACTTTTGTATATGGGGTTAGACAATGGTCCAGTTTCATTCTCCTACATGTAGCTGTCCAGTTTTGCCAGCACCACCTGTTGAAGAGACTGTCATTTCGCCATTGTATGTCCATGGCTCCTTTATCAAATATTAATTGACCATATATGTCTGGGTTAATGTCTGGATTCTCTAGTCTGTTCCATTGGTCTGTGGCTCTGCTCTTGTGCCAGTACCAAATTGTCTTGATTACTATGGCTTTATAGTAGAGCTTGAAGTTGGGGAGTGAGATCCCCCCTACTTTATTCTTCTTTCTCAGGATTGCTTTCGCTATTCGGGGTCTTTGGTGTTTCCATATGAATTTTTGAACTATTTGTTCCAGTTCATTGAAGAATGTTGCTGGTAGTTTCATAGGGATTGCATCAAATCTGTATATTGCTTTGGGCAGGATGGCCATTTTAACGATATTAATTCTTCCTAGCCACGAGCATGGGATGAGTTTCCATCTGTTAGTGTCCCCTTTAATTTCTCTTAAGAGTGACTTGTAGTTTTCAGAGTATAAGTCTTTCACTTCTTTGGTTAGGTTTATTCCTAGGTATTTTATTTTTTTTGATGCAATTGTGAATGGAGTTGTTTTCCTGATTTCTCTTTCTGTTGCTTCATTGTTAGTATATAGGAAAGCCACAGATTTCTGTGTGTTGATTTTGTATCCTGCAACTTTGCTGTATTCCGATATCAGTTCTAGTAGTTCTGGGGTGTAGTCTTTAGGGTTTTTTATGTACAGTATCATGTCATCTGCAAATAGTGACAGTTTAACTTCTTCTTTACCAATCTGGATTCCTTGTATTTCTTTGTTTTGTCTGATTGCCGTGGCTAGGACCTCCAGTACTATGTTAAATAACAGTGGAGAGAGTGAGCATCCCTGTCTAGTTCCCGATCTCAGCGGAAATGCTTTCAGCTTCTCGCTGTTCAATATAATGTTGGCTGTGGGTTTATCATAGATGGCCTTTATTATGTTGAGGTACTTGCCCTCTATTCCCATTTTGCTGAGAGTTTTTAACATGAATGGATGTTGAACTTTGTCAAATGCTTTTTCAGCATCTATGGAGTGCTTATGATGTTTAATTATGTCTTTTTTGGGGGGAGTGGCACAAATGCGATGACTTTTTCCTTTTCTTTTGAATCAGTGTTGTTGCACATAAATATGTCAATCACCACCTTAATCCAGAGAGACAGTAGAATTGGGAATTTTACTCGTTAGAAATATCTTAAATAGTCTAAGATATTTAACTAAAATAGGTGGTTATTTCGCTCACTGAACTGCAGTGGCTCAGCAATGTTGGCGTGTCTCAAACCCTCTCATACTTTTACCCTCATGATTATTGCCCCTTGGTTGCTGGATACATGGCTGCCTGGCTTTAGTTTTCTTGTCTTCATTAGGAAGGTGAGTTACCTCTGCTCCCCTTCATCAGGGGAACAGATGCTTCTCAGAATTGTTTTCCTTTCTCTTCCCTAGCAAAATTCATTTTATTTCTCTGTGGTCAGAACTGTGTCTCATCGCCTCCTTTGTTTGGGAGGGCAAGTGTTTTATTTCTTCAGCCACTTACATGGAGACTGGCAAGTGGGGAGAGGATTGAGTTAGCCAACCTGTGTGTTTGCCGCAAGACTGATCGGCTTGGCTGCATGTAGTTGAGATGAAATGCACTTAAATGGAGATAGATTGGAAGAGGGCTTTTTTTAAATTGACATGTTCACCTGAAACTAATGTTTTAACAATTCAATTTGGATATATTGCAGAATGATCACCACAATGATTCTAGTTAACACTGGTCACCATGCATAGTTACGATTTTTTTTCTTGTGATGAGAACTTCTAAGATCTGCTCTCAGGGAAGAATCCCCTAATGCATACCTCGTGGGCATAAGCTGTATTCCACAGTGGCTACTAGGACTAGGAGGTGATAGCATTTCTCATGACTTACTGGGACATACTTTTATGTTTGGCTAAATGGGCTGGTGATCTTCAGCAAGCTGTGAAGAAAGGAGAGGGCTTTCATGGAGAAGGAGCTTGGAATTTATTTTTGAAACTGGATTGAGAGAGAAACTAAAATCAAGTATGTGTTGAATCCATGTGAGAGCATTGTGAATCAGGGGCACAGTTATGAATTACTAGGCAGTCTTTTAATTTTTTTAAAGCAAGTGTTTTTGAAATGAACAGATAGGCCATATACTTAGATAACTAAATCCAGATGGATTACTTTCTTGAGTGGCTGAGTGAGGATAAAGAAAGGAACTTACTTATTTAAAGTGAGGATTTTATGGAGATACTCTTGGAAATGAATTGTCTCTGATCCTTCCTGCCCTCATGTTCCCAGTTACCAAGTATGGCTATAGAAGGTAACAAGGCAAGGTAGAAAAATACCCTGTTTATTAGGACTTAGAGCGCTCTGAGTTTGCCCATCATTGTAAAGGAAAATTCTGCAGACAGTGGAGGATGTGGCAACAAATGCAGTTGTTGTCATCCACTTGGTTGGCTTAGGTGCCTGGTAAGTTGGCTTAGCCCTTGTCTGTATAAGTTACCCAGTTAGTAAATCCTCACTTAAAAAAATTAAGTTCCTTTCTTTGTAATTCTTTCATGTTAGTATGCTCCTCTGACTGAGGTTCCTCAACTCATTGTTATTTTAGAATGGGGACCTTGAGGTGTCTTTGTTTTTGTTGGTGTATGTGTTGAGACAAAATATGATGTATTTCATACCATCTTAATCTGGGATGCAAAAACTTCAATATATAGTCCTCATTGTTTGAACCTTCTCAGTTAAACTCTTAATAACGTCACTCCCTCTCCCTACCCATCCTTACAATCTGCTCACCCCATGTCTTATAGTGCATCTACTCTTTTTATTATCACATACTCCACGAGTTTTCAACTCCATGTCTTGTGTCTTTGCTTCTCTTGTTCATATTTTTTTCATTGTGTTAAAGTACATGTAACTTAAAATGTACTGTCCTAATCATTTTAAAGTGTACGGTACACACACACATAGTGCTCATTATCTCTATCCATTCATCCGTCAATGGACATTTAGCTTGTTTCCATAACTTGGCTGTTACGAATATGCTGCAGTGAATGTGGGACTATAGATTTATCTTCTGGATAGTGATTTTTTCATTTGGATTGTAATGTCTTTGAATAAACAATATCCACTATTCTCTTTATAGAGTCACATAAGAAAACTTGTTCCTTCTCCTAAATTGAGTATAATACCTTCTTGGAAATGTATTTTTCTCTTTTGGTATTTCTAGTTGTGTGCTTCTTTTTCTTAAATTACCTGTTTTACTTTCTCGTAGTGATAAAGCAAGGCAGGGCATGAAGAGGTGAGAAAGTGAGGTGGGGGAGAATTTATTAGTAAATAACGCTTAGTTTTGAGTTGATTAAAATGAAGTGCATATGTTAATATAGCTTTATGAAAAAAACATGCAAAAATACAGAAAAAGTTGTTCGGCATATTTAGTTTAAGGAATTGCTTATGGATTTTTTTATCCTACCATACTTTATTTTGGGACTGCATTGCATTAATTTCTTTACATGTCTGTTCTATATCACACTTTTCCATAATTGTCTTTATATTCTTACTGTTTCCTAGTATAGTATTTGATGTATAGCTGGTACTCAGAAAGTGTTTGTTGACCTGAACATTGATTAACAACCACCCCCTAACCATTTTTGCTCAACTGTATCTTGAACTTGCTTTGAAAGCAATATTAATAGATATGATGTATTAAAATTAATAAATTATATGTCAAGTACCTCATTAATTAATAACAAAATATCTTAGTAAGTGTGTTGTTAATATTTCTTGAAAAAAATATTATAGTAAGACCTGCCCTTGAAGGGGAAGAATAACCAGTGTTTCTTTACAGTTTTAAGTTTGGCATAATCAAGTATGATATTTAAGTAGTTAGGGTGGTAAATAAGATGTGGTGTTGCAGACAAGGTTGCATAATAATTACTATGAGAAAGTAAATCAAGGATATGGAGTAAATTGACGAATCAGAAGATTTTATTGCACTTTTGTAAGGCATAAAAGCAGAAGAAAAGTCACACATATAATCCACAATCTATTTTAAATCATAGAAGATGTAATTGACTTCTAAAAACATTGCAGTTTCATGATTGGGGAAGTTGCACCTGATTCTAGTTTTCATGAGGTAACTATCCCATAAGGGCAGCTACCACATACTGACCTTGTAGCTGTGAAGAAAAGGTATTTTTTTCTGTTTCTGGTTATGAGCCACAGTTATAGTTTTAATTGCTTGATCACAGCTTTTCTCATTTATGTTATTGTGGCCAAATATGATTCTTCCCATGTTTAATTTGTAATTCCTGCATGTATCCTTGCTAAAAGCATATAATGCATTAATGATTCTTAAAATACCTATGAGTGCTGCTTGTTACTGGACTAGCCAACAATTTATTTTGCCTTCAGTAGGTTCTCTGCTTCTCAGAATAAAATATATATGAACTCACTGTTTTACTTAGAGAGAAGAATCAGTGTTGAATAGAATATTGTAAGTATCTTTTTAAAGAATAGTTATGGGACTTCATATTGTCAAACACTTTGGCTAATGTCATGGTTGATTGTTGATTATGTTACTGGAATACTTCACATTTTAGAGTTCATAATTCAGTGTGTTTGGATAAGAATCCATGGTTCATTGTGTAAACACATGCACATTTATGTACACTCTCCAGTTTTATTTTTTTACACGGCTCTACTTATTTGTCACAATATTATGGAAGAAGGATGAACAGTTTTTGGGAAGAGACAGCTAGGCACTAACAATTTAAAGAGCGTAGGCCCAATGGTCATACTTTGTCTTCAGTAATTCCTCACTAAAGAAACATCCAGTGTTGATTATATTTTATTTTTGGTAGAGAACACTTGAAGAATTAGGAGAAATTTGAATGCCATAGTTCAAGTTATATACCCCTGTTGCTTCTCCTGCACTTTTCGTTAATAGAAAACTGTTCTGTCCTTTATATGCATTGTAGGCTATTTTGTCTTTCTAGGTCATCCTCTGGAAAATTTTAAAACTCCTATTCTGTGTGTGTGTGTGCGCGTCCCTAAAGGAACAATGCCAGTTACCTTCTTTGCTCTTATTAGTTTGTTTGCTTTTACTGTGTTTAGTATTTCTCTTTAAGGCCATCCTTAGCATCTGAGGCATTGAAACTGACATTTTGTTAGAAATGTCTCACAATGGGGCCTCCTTTTCAGCAGCTGGGCCCCAGTTCACTCAAGAATCCCTCACTGCTGGTTTCACAGTCTTGTTCTTTAAGGATCAGATATATTTTCCCCCTGACTGTCAAACAGAAGCCATTAAACAGAATAGAAGCTATTTGAAAGAAGACTGTAGGTTTTTTCATTTGTTAAAGATTTGTAGCATATTCTGGAAGAATAAGTACAGTGAAGATGAGAATTATATGCCACATTGTACCTTAGATCAGTAATATATGTGGGTTATGTTTTAATGTTTATGAAATATATATGGTATATATATGTATATATACATATGACTATATTCCATATACAGTTATGAGACTATGGCTTTTATTAATATTATGTTTGAATTTTTAAACCTGCTTTATTAAGGTATAAATTGCATAGACAAATTCACCAATCTTATGTGTATATTGGATGAGTTTTGACATATATATATGTCTGTGTAACCATCACCACAGTCAAGATATTAACATTCCCATTACTCCCAGAATTTCCTTCTGCCCTTTAGCAGTTAATCACCTCCTCCCGCTCATGGCCCTGGACAAATACTCATATGCTTTATGTCATTGTGATTTTGCGTGTTTTAGAATTTCATATAAATTAAATAAACTGTGTGTCTTCTTCTCTGTTATAGTTTTCGATCTACATAATGTTTTCAGTATTCATCTATGTTTCGTATGTTCATAGTTTGTTCTTTTTAAATTTTTGTTTAGTAGTCCATTATATGAATGCACCACATTGTTTCTCCCATCCCCACTTGGTGGACATTTAAATTGTTCCTAGTTTTTGGCTATTATGAATGAAACTGCTGTGAACATTTGGATAAATATCTATGAGTGGGCTTGCTGAGTTGTATGGTAAATATGTTTCAGGTATATAGTGAGGAACTTCAAAGCCATTTCCAAAGTGACTAGACCCTTTTGGCCATTCCTACCAGTAAGTAGTGTATGAGTTCCAGTTACTATACCACCTTGTCAAAAGTTGTATTTTCAGAGTTTAAAATTTTAACCATTCTAGTGGTTATATGTGACATCTCATTGTGCTTTTAATTTCCCTAATGACTAATAATATTGAACATCTTTTCAGTTCTTTTTTATGATTCACATATCTATTGGTAAAGTGTCTATTGATACCCTTTTCTCATTTTAAAAATTGGGTTGCCTTGTTATTGGGTTTTATGAGATCCATATGTATTTGTCAGATAAGTTAATGTGCGCATGTGTGTATATAGGTATATACAATTCTGTATAGATTTTGTGTGTGTGTATACATGTAATTGTATATACACGCAACATGTGTGTTGCAAATGTTTTCTCTCAGTCTGGACTTACCTTTATTGTTTTAACAATATCTTTTAAAGAACAAAAGTTTTAAGTTTCAATGAAGTCCATTTTATTAGTGTTTCCTTTTATGGTTCATTTTCCATCTAAGAAATATTTGCTTAACTCAAGGAAACAAACAATTCCTCCTATTGTATAGTTTTAGCTTTTATTGAGTTAATTTTAAGATACGGTGTAAGGTAAAGGTGAGTGTTCACTTTTTCCATATTGATTTCCCATTGTGTCAGCACCACTAGTTGCCCTTTCTCAGTTAGACTGCCTTCCTAGTTAGAGTATCTTCATACCTTGTTGAAAATCATTTGATCCTGTAAACATGGGCATATTTCTGTACTTTATTCTGTTCCACTGGTGCGTATGTCTGGCCTGATAGTAGTACTACCCTGTCTTGATTACTGGAGCTTTATAATATGGCTTCAAATCAAGTTGTGTGTGCTTCAAATTTGGTCTTTTTTCAAAAAATGTTTTGGTTCATCTAGGCCCTTGTGTTTCCACGTACATTTGAGAATCCACTTGTCAATTTCTAAAAGAAACTTGCCAGAATTTTGATTGGGATTTGTGGGATGGATGGGATTAATACATAAATCAAGTAATATAGAAATCAAATGTACAAATGCATATGACCTGATTGTTTCTTCTACAACTCCTGATGCATGATCAATAACAAAATGAGTAAAGACAAAACAGCTCCTACAACTTGTGACCGCCCTCACATGGTTTCGGTGTCCTTGAGGAGCATCACGCCCTAGTGCTGGACTCAAGGTCAGGTAATGGTTGTGTGTTGATCATGTGTTGAACCCCCTACTCAAAATTCTTTGGATGTTTGGATTCATTTGCTCAATAAATATGAGGAGTACCATTTCGGCATGACTCTTGCACTGTTACGCCTTGAGTCCCCTGGCTGGCCCTTTCAGATCTTCGATGTCTCATCGCATCTCCTCCCTCATCTGCGGGACAGAGGCAGGGAGGGAACCGACAAGTGGCGCCCGAACAAGGACCCTTGAAACCCAGAGCCGGGAAGCTCTGAAGATCGTCGATCCGGTGAGACTCCCGGGAAAGTGTACGTAGGGACAGGATCAAGACGTCAGGGACACTATAAAGGGCCAGCATGAAACTAAAGCAGATAAACTGGAGGATTACTTAAAATTACTCCATGCCCTCCTAAAAACCTCAGGAGCGAAAACTTATAAAAAAGACTACTCAACTTCACAAATACATTAAAAAACATTGTTACTGGTTGTTGCCACGAGGAACCCTCAGACAAGCTGATTGGAGTAATGTATTAAGAGATTTCAAAAAGGCTCACAGACAGGGAAACATTATCCCTGTACCTGTTTGGATGGATCAGTGACCTCTCAATAAAGAAAAACTGGCAGCCTTACACACGTTAGTTCAAGAACAGCTTTAAGGAACTCAGGTTGATGTTATAAAGCCAACAAAGCCCCTTGGAAGAAAAGGCCTGGTACTTTGCTTACAGGGTTCCCAGCAGCCTTACCAGGTGAATAAGGAAGGTCACTTCCTGGCAGGGGCAGGAACCTCAGGATGTCTTGGGAACCTCGAAAAGAGAGGAACTCACCCAAATCTACAGGTACTGCAGGCAAAACCTGATGCCAAGTCTGGCTTGGCTTTCTGGCCTCTAGAGGCCTTTAAAAGTCCAATCTGAAATTCCTTACAAAAAGTTCCAGCAAAGTACATTTAAAAGAGCTTAAGTAATCAATTGCTCTTCTTGCTGCACTTATGCAAATAGTCAAGCCAAGTGTTAATTATTTTCTTAATCTAGTTACTTCTAATAAAAATGAGGGTGATTTTAGAGAAAAGTATGGTTTCAATAATGCAGCCTTATCTATACTAAATCCCAATACTAGTCATTGGTACGTAGACTAGATCCAGAATTCTAGTTTCCCCAAAATATCTAGCTATGCTTCTCCAGATGTTTTAGTTTTCTGCCATCATTTCAATTAAAATTTTACTGTTTGTAGTCCTCATATTTAGCCATATATTCTTAATCTTGTCAAGTTGCTCCAAAAAGGAAAACCCAACTCTTGATGTTGCTACTTAACCTAATAACACGATTTGTCCTATCTTGCCTAGAAGCCATAAAACTGCAAATCGTAATAGAAATGGAACCCGGAATAGAAGTGCCAATCTTCCGAGGCCCTCTCAACTGACCATTTATGGAGACCTAATTGCACCCCTTATTGTGCCCCCTCTCAGCATGAAGCAACCAGAGTGGTCGTGGTCCCTTTTCCCTAGCAGCAGCTAGGGTCTCTATCTGTAGAGGGGGGAATGAGACAGGGACCATGAGCTTAGACAGAATAGGGTGAGGGCCTCTGGAAAAAGCAAGGTAGGATATTTACAGTCAGAGCAATGTAATAACTACATGCAAGGAAACCCCCTACCAAAACTCTGTGTTAAACATTAAGCTCTAGAGTCATTCTTCAGTGAGATCAGTTAAAGCTCAAAAGGCCAGGAGCAACTTGGCCTGGAATGTTTGAGTGTTCCGCAAATAGAGAAGGGTATCTCAGCAAAACCTGTGACTTCACTGTACACAGCCCTAGAAACAGACAACCACCCAGCCCACCTTAGGGGCAGGGCAGGTGGTACAAGTCCACACCCTAAGCCCTCTCTTCACATTATCAAAGTATATGTGGCATGGGATGCATCCTTCCTACTCTAATAGATTATCCTGGAAAGATTTCTCCGAGCTCTGCCGTCTGATTGTGATGACAGCTTGAAGCTTTTAGATCTCACCTCTGTTGCAGTTGCAGCGGCATTCATCCTGCCGGTTCCTGGACTTGTCGGTGGAATGCAAAAAGAGAGATCTAAGCTGGCCTGTGTATACAATAAGACTACGAATTTGACTGCTTCTGTATTATCTGAACTCAATCAAGAGCTAGGAGAAGTGCGAGTTGTGCTTCAGAATCGTGCTACTATAGACTGTCTGCTGTTAAAAGAACATATAGGATGTGAACAGTTTCCAGGAATGTGTTGTTTTAATTTGTCTGATTTTTCTCAAACTATTCAAAATCGATTAGACAATATTCATCATATTATTAATAAGTTTTCACAAATGCCTGGCTTACCTAACTAGTTTTCTTGGTTTCATTGGCTATGGCTGGTAATTGTAGATCGGCTTTTGTTATGTATCTATATTCCTGTTCTGTTAATGTGTGTACGTAATTTAATTAGTAGTTTGTTAAAACCTATACTGCTTACATTACAAGAAGTTGTGTCAAAGAAATAATCAATCTCATATTTTCTTCCTTTGCTACTTCTATAGCTTTTCTTTTTCCTTCCTAAATACAGCCCTTTACTAGAATTCGTGCCTCATACTTAAAATTACTGTGTATCATAATCCTTCCAGCTGATAAAGATACCTCAAGACATGTGCTGGACATAGAAGCCAAGGGGCATAAATCTGCAAAGAAGTAAAAAACTAACCTTTTCAAAGAACGTTGCTTCTCTCTCACTTACCAACTTTACATCTCCCTGTATGGCCCTGGAAGATGGCTGGTTAGCCAGAGACAGGTCAGATTCCTCAAGGGAAGAACAACCTAAGACAGGCACAGTTGCAGGGGGGCCATCAGGGGAGAAATTGGGGACCAACAGAGGTGAGGCTTAGAACTTCACCCCCCCAGTTTTGAGAGAAATCTTCTGCATACGTGGATGTTTTGTTGCCCTTGTCTAACTCGGATCAATACCTATTCTATAGGCACCTGACCACCTACACTTGCCTTCCTACTGCACTAAACTCTACTTTCCATCTTTATTTTACATCACAAGATTTAAAACATAGATTATCTTCTATGAAAAAGTAAACTGTGTTAAAAAGCTTTCTGTTAGAAACTATCTGCTTTATATATTCTTATATTCTTTATTATATCTACTAAAAAGAAAAGGGAGAAATGTGGGACTGATGGGATTAATACATAAATCAAGTAATATAGAAATCAAATATACAAATGCATATGACCTGATTGTTTCTCCTGCAACTCCTGATGCATGATCAATAACAAAATGAGTAAAGACAAAACAGCTCCTACAACTTGTGACCGCCCTCACATGGTTTCAGTGTCCTTGAGGAGCATCACGCCCTAGCGCTGGACTCAAGGTCAGGTAATGATTGTGTGTTGATGGACAGCGATTGCATTGAATATATGTCAGTTTGGAGTGAATTAATATCTTAATGATACTGAGTCTTTTAATACATGAACATAGTATTATCTCACTTATTAAGGTCTTTTAAAATTTCTCTCAGCAATATTTTGTGGTTTTCAGTGTAGAAGTTCTTCACATTTTATTTCTAAGCATTTTATGTTTTTGATGTTTTAATAGATAGCATTAAAATCTTTTTCATTGTCAAATATTTTGTTGCTAGTATAGAGAAATAGAATTGATTTTTACATGTATTTGCTTTGTTTCTTGCAGTGTTGCTAAACTCACTTATTAATTTTATTAACCTCTTGGTAGGTTCTTTACGATTGTCTGTATAGATGCCCATGTAGTCAGTGAATAAAGAAGTTTTACTTCTTTGCATACAATATATATGTCTTTTATTTATTTTGCTCTCCAGTTACATTGGTAGGAGTTCTTGTACAATGTTGAATAGAAGTGGTGAGTTGGGCATCCTTGCCTTGTTGCTAATCTCAGGGGGAACACATTTAGTCTTGCGTTATTTAGTATGGTATTAGCTGTAGGTTTTTCTTGTTGGGTTAGGGAGCTTCCTTCTTACTGGCTGAGTTTTTTGAGACGTGGTGATTATGAATGGGTATTGGTTTTTGTCTAATGGTTTGAGCATTTATTCATTTATTTATATGATCTTGTGTTTTTAAACTATTTGTTTAGTCTCTTAGTATGCTTATTATTTTTTAAATATTAAATCAATTTAAATTCCTGGAATAAACCTACTTTGTTAAGCTGTATTAGTTTTTTTACACATTGCTGAAGTTTTGCTTCATAGCTTATGAGGGATACTGGCTTAGAGTTTTCTTTTTGTATAGTTATGTCTGATATTGGTATCAGGTTAATGCTGGCCTTATAAAATGAGTTGGGATGCAGTTTATATAGCAATGGAGTATAAAACAGTCTAATTATCTTAGATGTGAAATTATATAAATTATCCTCAATATTTTTTCTCTTCTTTTCCCACAAAGTAGATCTTAACTAAGTTTGTGTTAACAAGCTAGCTTAATATTTTACAATTAAAAATAAATATTTTTAAAGATTTTTTAAATACGTATGATAATTTTAGGACAGTAGGCCTTTTCATAGAAAATTTTGAAAAATTTGGAAAGTATAGGAATGTGTGAAAGCAAACTTATATAGTTATATTCTTGATAATATGGTATTTAACATTTGAGTACATTGTCTTTTAACATTATTTTGTAAGTGTTTTCTCAAAATTTCAAAACTTTATTTTTATTAATAGCATTTAAGATGATTGTATAACCTATCATGTAGACTTAATAATTTACTTATCTGTGTGCTGTTGTTAAGTAGAATTTTACCCTGTTTCTAATTTTTCACATAATTTTAATTTTTTATTTATGCCTTTGCTTTTCTGGTATCTTTCTTTAGAGAGACTTGAAATTAGATTATTGGGTCAAAGACACTAAATATTTTAAAGCTCATAATACATTTTATGGAACTGCTTTTCAATATACTACTTCAGTTTATACTTCTCCAAGGAATGTACAAGAATGTCTGGGTCAACTCTTCAGTGATACAGGAGTTTACAATTAAAAGTCTTGGCTAATTTGATACGTAAAAGTAGTCTCTTATTGCTTTTAATTCCACTTTAATTACTTGGGAAATACTTTTTAAAAATTCTTGAAGACTTTTAGACAAGTTATTCAGAAGAGTTATGTAACAGAAGTATTATGGGGAAATAAATGTGTGGACTATAAGTGCCTGAAGGAAACAGAATTAGGAAAACAAAGGCATAAGGGTATAGAGATTATATAACATAAGGAAAGTGGAAGGGATTCTAGTTGTGTAAGTGGTGTAATTAGTTTACTGGGATGTGGGCAGAGTGATATAAAATATAGGAACCATGAGTGTCATATTCTGATGTCTTCAAATGATAACACCTCATAAACTTAGTAAAGTAGTCTCAATATTTATAAGTTTGCTTTTTATGGCTTATGTCACTAATGAGAATTTTTAGGAAGTAGCTACTTGTTATTTAAAAATAGGTGTCTAAAGCACAGAAAAAGAGACCACGTTAAGCCTTATAACTATAATATTGATCCACTCAGAAGGAACAGTTTGACAGAAGTGAAAGAGAACCGCAGTGAGACTCGAACTGTGTGAAGGTGCAGGCCGGGAATCTGGTCTTCCTGGTGAATTTGACAGACAATACAATTTAAGAACATGGACGACCAAGAAAAACTTGGGGGGAGGAGGAAAATAAGTTTGAAATGAAGTGTGTTTTGGTGAATGAAAGAAAATGTGAACTTTTAAACAGGAATTTGGTGTATTTCTTTCTCATAGTAGGTAAATGCACTTACAATCTGTTTGTTTCCACAAAACATCTGAGGCAGCTTACAACAAAACACACTGACCGGGATAATAAAAAAACAAACAGAAAAAAAGAAATGGAAATTAGAACTAATGAACGAATCACAACTCTTATATGTTAATATGGTTGCTGTGATTGGGGCTTAAATTTGGACTATAAGTTTCCTGGGAATAAAGGCAAAAAAAGAAACAAATCATTTACATAGGAAGGAGGGGCTGTACCAGTTTCTGAAACCCAAGACTTAAGGACTATGTTGTGCCAGTTAAATAAAAAATTTTACTGATGAAATATATATGAATTAATATATAAAATAACAAATCATCAAAATGTTAAAATCTTCCAGAATATTTGAGACTCTTGTTATATACTTTAGTAGACATATGTGTTTTGAACTCTTGTATATCTTGGTATTTCTCCCATCTCTCTAGTGTTTATTGAGAAGCTACTATACACAGCATTGTTTCCAGGGCTTTGAAAGGACATAGATGGAGTTAAGGGAGTCCTGTGTCATGAAAGCTTAAATTCTAGACAGGAAAGCAACTGAACAACAAGAAACACTTAGTAATTAAAAATAACCTCAAAGGTACATGCCCTAAGTAGATGTGGATTATGCAGATTACTTGATCTGGGTCTAGAAGTATTTGGTAAGTGGAAAATAAGTTGTGGGACAGGAAGACATTCTATTGGAGATCTGCTGAGGCAAAGGTGAGGTGCAGGTGGGCTTTATCCTTTTAATTTGGTTCAAAGCCCAAATACCACTGGAGGGAGAGTAAGATGCCACTTTCCATATCCTCTGCAAAGGATGACCACAAATGATAGCCATTCGAAGGACATAAATATTTCTATGACAGTTGAAAAACAGACTGAAAAGACTAGGTGGTTCTTTTCCTCTTTAAATTCTCAATGCTTACCATACTACTTTGCATATTATGAAGGTTTAATAAATGTTTTTGAATGAAAGACTAAAAAGCAAAATGGGAGGGAAGTAGTCCATAATAATTTGTAAGAGGAAAAAAAATATTAAAATGGTAAGTAAAAATAGAAACCCTTTTAAAGAGCTTTAAAGAAAGGAGTGGCTGTTGAGAGCCATTTGTGTTTCTAATATAATTATGGTGACAGTTGGTCAGTATTGTTTTTTTCCCAGAAGAATCATGAAATTTTTTAATTGAAATTTAAATGCAATATTATATTGATTTCAGACTAATAATTAAGTGATTCATCAATTCTGTGCATTATTAAATGTTCACCATGACAAGTGTAGTTACCATCTGTCACCAAAGATATTACAGTGTAATAAGCTGTATTTTCTATGCTCTGCTTCCATACCTGTGACTAAATTATTTTATAATTTGAAGTTTTTATCTCTTTATCCCTTTAACCTATTTTACCTGTCCCTCTCAGCCCCCATGGTTACCAACTGTCTGGTCTCTGTGTTTATATTTCTTTTTTATTTATTTATTTTCAGATTCCACATATAAGTGAAACCATACAGTATTCATATTTCTCTGACTGACTTCACTCAGCATAATATCCTCTAAGTCCATCCATGTTGTGGTAAATGGCAATATTTCTTTTTTATGGCTGAATAATATTCCACTGTACATATGTACCACATCTTTGTTATCCATTCATCTATTGATGGACACTCTGGTTATTATCTTGGCTATTCTAAATAATGCTGCAGTAAACATAGGGGTTCATGTATCTTTTTGAATTAATGATTTTGTTTTCTTCAGTTAGATTCCCAGAAGTGGAATTGCTGGGTGTCACTATTGTTTCTGTTAGATGCTAGTTTGTTTTCAGTGTTTTAGTGAAACAATACTAATTTATAGGAAGTTGTGTGTACTTACAGAATAATCCCATAGGTGGAGTCATTTGTCACTAACCTGTTAAAGAAGTCACAGATTTTGAATAGCTGAATGTAGTAGATGGTGAAGCTTTTCTTCTTAACAATCAAAGTTCTTTAATTACCTTATTACCAATCAGCTTGCTGGGCATTAAATATTTGATAATTCTGGTACCTAAAATAGTATCCAACACAGTCTTTATGGGTTGTGTGGACAAATGTTTTCTTAAGTCTTTCTACATATGAAATGTGGAATAAAAGTGGATTAAGACAGGATACTTGATATGAGTAGCTTATGTCTTCTCCTAGTTGGCTTGAACAAATACACAGATAACTGTTTGTATAGCATAATAAAAACATCATGCAACAGCTATGCCACTTTGAAGAAGGAAAGGGGTCTCTAATTTGTTAAAGACTATGAAAGCAACACTGGTTAATCTTTAAAACAAAGATAGAAATTCATTAAGTTATTCAACCACTTTTTTGCTGGTTTAAGAAAAAGAACTATGAAAGTCCCTTCTTTTGACAAGCATATGTACAGCTATCTAAATCCTTGCTCTTCTATTAGAACACAAAGATTGTAAATTATTATTTAAACAGGAACTTAGCCTCATTGCAAATATGTGATTATTTTGGCCAGAAGGTTGCTACAAGGCAGCTTTGAGGAACACTGTAGTGTAAGGTAAATGCTAAAAAAGTGTTACTCAAAGGAGAATGGATAGGAAGTATTTATCAATAAGAAGGCTTAAAAGTGGCTGTATATAATGCTATAATATTAATAAGATTGGAGAAAATAACTAGTCAGAAGACTGCATTTACAATAGGCAGAATGTAGGTGAAATTTTAGGGAGGAAACTCAAGTAGGAAGTTGTTGTTAGTCCAAAGGGGCCAAACTGAAAGAATAATGGATAAATTTAGAGTGGATAAGGACTAAACTTAAAGTTAGTAATGGGATAAGGTCATGTTTCCTATATTTTTATGTTCTTATTCATTCATTAATATTTCACAGTTGCCTCCTCAGTCCAGTCTGTAAAGAGGAACTTAGAATGTATGTTTTGTGTTTTAGTTTTGCCACATCAGTAAGAAAAGAGATGAGTTACTTGCTTGCCAAACCTGATTTTCTTTGATATCTCTATTCATAAACATATGTGAAGGTGATGAGGATGGTGAAGAACCAGTCATAGTCTTCTTACCTCTAGGACTGTACTTTAGGACACTGAGACTTAATAATTTTGTAGCATATTTTCCAAAGTATTCCAAAGCTTTCTATATTTACACAGTTTACCTTTCTGAGATGTTCAGCCTTCCAAGAATTAAATCTTTGACATGAATATTACATACATGTGTGATGTTGAGGGTGGTACAAAGGGAACTTTGGTATAGGAGAATTTGTTAGGACACTGTTGGAATATTCAGATAAGTTCATGAGATCGCAGGCTGGAATGGTGACAGTGGGGATAGAAGGAGAGGAATGAGCAGGACAGACACGCCCTGGGGTCTTGGTGACCAGTAACCGGGAAAGGGCTAGCCCAGGAGGATATTATGAGGAGACTGTGGGAGTTGCCGATCAAATCCCATGTTCAAAGGGCATATAGAGCTCTGACTTACTCTAGACTGGTTTTGGTGTCCAAAAAGGTTCACTTTGGTGTATGACATACAGCAAGAAATGTCTTGTTACTGCCAATGCTTAAAATCTGTGGTGACATCGATGTGGTTTTTGGGTCGTCTGCCTTGTGTGGAGGGCGGAGCAAGCTGTGGCTGCAGGAGTGGGCGTTGGTCTCAGAAGCAAGATAAAGTCTCCCCAGGCCTGGTGGAAGTTGGGAATACTCAGGGAATTTGGACTCCAGCCAAGTGATCTGGGCCAGAGGGTGGGTCCAGTTCCAGCAAGTACATTTAGTGTGCTTACCAAACTCTGGCAGGATTTGCGCAGGTCCATTGTAGGCTTCGAGGCAGGGGCAGGAAGGAGGGTTGGTATGTAGTAGTACATGCATTCATGTTTAATGCCCCCTTGTGAATAGTATTTTTATATTTGCGAAATATAAGTGTTTCCAGCATAAGGTTAACCTTGCTACTGTGGGATTCATTCTTGCCACTATAAAAAGACAGTGCCTAAATTTTCATCGTCTTCTCTATCGAGATCAGAGGCATATGACTTAGGCTTTACCAATTAGACTCACCTCCCATAAGGCTTGGATTTGAACTGAGGAATGAGATTCTGCTTAGAGCTTCCATTTTTGCTGGTGGAGGTCATGGGTGGTAGCAGTGGCTTTCCAGTGGATTTAACGTTGATTTCTAGCAATGGGGTGGTTTCTTTAGTTCTTTGAGGGACAGTAGCAGCAATGGCCATTTTCTAATCAGTCCCGGTTTGTGGTATGGTTTGGTCATTGTTCCTGGAAGCATAACTTTGAACATAGTTTTTCACCTTCCCAGCAATTCTCGGTGATGCCCAATAACCTGTTAATACACTCCTTTTCTGCTAATCCTCCAGGTTCAGCTGCTTTTATGTTCTACTGAGAACCATAGCTGATCCTGGCTTGATTAGGAGGTAAGGCAGCAAATGAAGACGAGGCTTTGATATCAGGGGGACACCATCAGAGTCCACCTAGTAACTGGCTGCAGCTGAGCTGTGGGGCATCAGCAAGTCAGTGCCTGCTGCAGAGTAGGAGAGAGGATGGCTAGGGGTTGACCGCAAATCTACAGGACTTGTTTTAGATTGTATTTTGGGGTGAACTGGAAGAGATGCAAAATAACTGTGGTGATTACTGGTCTGTTTGGATGTGGGGTTATGGAACAATGATTTTAGTTTTGGACATTCTGGAAATATTTGACAGGTAATTGGAATGCATTAGTGAAATCAGACAAGAGATTGGGGATAGAAGTGTTATTCAACTGACAGTTATTTCAGGGCTCTTTTGAAACTGGATGAGAATGCTAAGGGTCTCAACAAGGAATGAGGCAGAGGAGGGGTGAGGATGGACCCTTAGGGAATGTTCATAATTACAGGAAGGAGAGAGAAGCCTGGAAAAGAGTGTCCAGGGAGACTCAGAGGGTATGTTATTTGAGAAGTTGAAAGAAGGTAGAGAGTGCCAAGGAGTGGAGCAGACAGGAGTATCAACTCCTAGGAGATAAGGCCTTTTTTTTTTTTACTTTGGAGAAAGTTACAAAAAATAGAACAAAACCTTACAGTAGCAGAGTAAAGGACTGAGGTAGTATCTGGAACAAAAGAAGTTCCAGGGAGATTCTGGACAAATTTTGTTAGACATATCTGGAATCTAAGTGATAAATTCTGAAGCCAGAGAACAACCCATATCTTTTTCCTCAACAGATTTTTATCAGGCTAGTTGTTACTTTTGTCTGTTTGAGTAACTGCACTAATGTATCAAATTCTTTTGTTTTAAAGAGGCAACACTCTAGTGTGGAAAACTTGGGAAAATATTTTGCTTTACAATTTTAGTCTTCATTAAGCATTATTATGTAAGCTGTAAACAAATGTTAGTGAATCTAAATGCTTGTGACATCTGTGTTTTTATCGTGAATGTGAGAAGTTTTCTTTTGTAAGTGTTCCAATGATCATTGTTAACAGTTTGCCTTTATGTTTTTGGTAGACTGTTCAATAATAGCTATTTGCATTCTGTCTTTTCTCCCTTTTTATTCCAGTTTTCTTCCCTATCCTCATAAACAGTGACTTCATTATTACTGAATGAGAAGCTTGACTACTGTCTTTGGTTAGAGTCTCTGCCACTGATGATTTTCATTTTGTCTGTATGCCGAAGTGCTGTCTTTTTACATTTTCATTTTCTCTATTTTAAAGAGATTGATACTCTCATATTCTGATAGAATTGTCTGCTCAGAATGTAAGTCTCTGCTCCTTGAATTCTGGCTTCGAAATACCCATCTAGAATAGATGTAAGATACTAGAGCAAGATGAAAGAAGCGAAGATGCCAGTCTTAATTTACAAAGGTGTATTATCAACAAGACTGGGTTTGACTTGTGCCAGTCTTAATGTATCTTGCATTGTAATTTGAACTATGGTATTTCAGCAAACATACAGTTTAAATTTATAGAATCGTATTTTTTTGCCTTAGTTTATGTAGTCAAATAGGAGACATTAAATTCCAAAAGTATTTCTTGAAGATTTATTTATATGTTCTGATGTTATTTTTGTACAGACAATTTTAGAATTAATGGCAATTCTCTTTCAACTTATGGAACATGATGACCTGAATATTATTATGTATCACGGAGCTTCAGAGATACTTCAGTGGTCATCTGGTTCAGAATCTAAACCCCTTTATAAATTATTCCTTTATGTAAATAAAAGCTTGAAGTATCTTTTAGTTACTGGTTTTATTGATGACATAATCCCAGGTGGGATGCACAGAGGGTCCTGGTGGCAGAGAGCCGCTTCTAACCCCATCCCCAAGATGAAAGCGAGGCTCAGGGAGGGCGACTTGCATCGAGTCGATGTCTGGGGAAGAATGGATACACTCTAGGGATTTGAATTCCTAGCCTGATACTTATTTTGTTTTAATAAACTATTTTGTCAGGGATGTTTATAAGATAATTTATATAGTCCAAAAAGCAAGGTTTTTTCATATTTTTTTTGCCAATAGTTATATTGACTATTCTGACTACTGAAATTTAGAATTTACTTAGATAAGTTGCTATACCAAAAAACAAAAAAAAAACCTTTTTTTTTTTTAAAGTAACGTCATTAGAACTAATATGTCAGAGTTTCAGAGGCATTAATAATACCATTAACATATTTTTTCTTGGTGGGCTTTTTTACCCCGTCTAGTGTTTTGCTAGTATACAAATGACAGTGTTTATGCTAAACAGGTTTTTTTCCTAGATGCAGCGGAACTCTGTTTAAATTGTGACCTTTCAGAATAAATTGGCAAGCATGTCAGATGCTAAGAGCTAAGAAAGGTTGGAAAAATGTAGTTTTTGCAGGTGAATCTTTGAGATGCTTCATTTACTTGAAATTTTGAACAATGAGCTAGAAGATCATGTTGAAGCATGAATGTTTCAGAATTATGATTAATGAGCAGCTTGTCACTTGGAATTCACTTCAGGTACTACGTTTCCACGGTTAGCCCAAAGTAATTCCTTGTAACACAAGTGAACGATTCTTATAAAGTACACATGGTTAGTGTAGTAAGGTGGCAATTTAGCAACACAATAATAACCTGGTATCCTTTGCCTTTTTTCACTTTGAAGTTGTCTGGTTTGCCTATTAGAAAGCTTACTTTCATGTCTGTCTTCATTAGTATTACATTGTGGTATTTTTCTGATAATTTAAAGGTCTTTTTTTTTTTTTTTTTGTCTTGTAAGTTCTAGGTTTAAAGACATATTTTAAATAGACTTTTATGTGCTTTCATGTAGTTCAGTTTTCCATCATTATTTAGATAATCATGTTTAAAAACTTCATTTTAGCCCAGTGAGCTGAGAAATGCTACAATTGACAATATATAAAATTAATCAGTATCAATTAATTGATGGTTTATATTAAAGAAGTCTGGAAGGCTGCTGTGCAAAATATGAGGCAACATAAACTTTACATTACGCCCTACTGCCCTGAATGGATTTGAGGAATGGAAACCTTGACAGTTTGAGAGCAACTTTGAGTGCCGTGGATGAGGCTGTGGCAAAGTCAGGAACTTGGGGAGCATCAGAAGTAGGGTCTGGCAAAATGTCAGCAGTTACTAGCCAGTAGGACGTAAGTGAGAGGTTCAGGGCCTAAGATGTGGTCATTGTCAAGTTCTCTTATGATTATTATGGTGAAGTAGAACACCAAGTTTGGTATGTGCAAACCCAAGGAAAACTTCATTCTGCCTTCATAAACATCTCTGACCAATTGAATGCTGCAGGACCCGGTGCTGTCTGGCGGCTACCGCCCCTAGAGTAGTACTTACTGTGAGTAAGGGTACCTGTTTGTTCAGTCACTGATCCCCCAGAGCCAGTGAATCATCCAGTTAGCGTGGGAGCTCTAAGGGCCCATGTCTGAAAGAGGAGTCACATCTTTTGGGTCTGTTTGGAGCTCCTCCTTGTGATGCCTGCATGTGTGTGTGGTGTACGCATGCCTGTGGTGGGTGGGTGTATCCCGTAAGATTTCAGCATGATGAAAGCCCTGTCAGAATCTGTTCAAGCTTTATCCTGACCATTTTCTTTTTAACACCTAATTTCTTAATAATGGCATTTTTGCTTTTTGACTTGGGGCCAACGAGAAGTCTTTGTGAGTGTGGGTGGATATGTGCAGAGGTAGAGACTGGTGCATGTTAGCCAGTACGGATTGTGAAAAGGTGCATCCATTTAAGTAAATTATGAGAAAAACAAAACAAAACATGTATTTAAACATCAGATGCTCCCAGAAAGTAGAGATTCTTGCTCTGTTTACTCACCCTTGGCTTGCTCTCTGGGCTTTAACTAAAAGACCAAGATGAATTAAATTTTTTTTTTGTCACAACCGCATCTTACAGTGCTTAAGTAATGTACTTTATTAACATATAGATAGTAAAATTCTAGCCAAAGTAGAGGATATAGGAAAAAGTTCTTGAAGTTGCATCAAGGGAGAAATTAAACAAAACTGGAAGTCTGGGCAAAGACAAATCACCAGGTTTTAAATATTTAGTTAATTATGTGAGAACAGATATAAAAAATATGAGCAAATGCTGACTCCAGAAGATAACATGAGTAAGTGCTAAAGTAAAGGTATTTAAACTTGTCAAGTAATTTGTAAAAAGCTTATCAAGGATGGAGATCTTTGCAATAGCTTCATTAAGACTCTCAAATTTAGGAAACTCTTATATTAAAGAGATTAAATTACCATTAAATAAAAGAAATGCTTAAACAATAATACTGGTCTTTAAGGAGATCTTATTTATGTAGAATATAACATTAAAAAGATATAAAGTTGGATGATTCAAATGGAAGAGAATGGAGTGTGCACTTCTGGCTGTATTCATTGCACCCAATGCTAGAAATACCTTTTTTGACCAGCCAAATCTTTACAAAAAATTAATCTTGATACAGTCAGTGTAATTTGGGACAACTAAAATATACTATTAATTATTAAATGAACTAACAAGAATCACTTTAGATCTTTTATACATATTCAGTAAATACTATTCAAATAAAATACCTAAAAAAAATTGATAGTATTCCTTCAAGTATAAGGTAGATGAATAATGAATGATTGAACAAATAAGCATACATACACATAAAATACTTTTTTCCTGGGTAAGTGGGTTACTATAAAAATATACTTAAGAATGGCTTTGACTTTTCAAGCTTTCTCCATGTAAAATAGGAACTTTGTTTATTTTTTATTGTCTGTGTATTTAAATTATATTTTTATTTCCTTTCCTTTTTGAGAAAATAATGTTTGATTTGTATTCTAAACCATTTTTCATGGAACTGTTTTAAACTATTCATAGTCTGGTCTAATTTATAATAACGAGATATTTGAAATGTTACTCAGAGATTAGAAATATCCTTCAAACATGTGAAACATTTGGTCGACATAACAGTCTCTTTAAAGACCATATAAACACTTCTCAGAAGGTAGATGTTATGAATTGTTTGAGTAATGGTGAAGGTCATTTAGGAATAAAATTCCAAGGTATTTTCAGGAGGCCAAGGATCCAAGGGACGGAGTGGCAGAGACAACAGAAACTCATGCTTCTCAGAAATAGTGTGCCTTTTTATTTATTTTCTTCCCAATGGTTGGTTGAAGTATAGGAAAATAGATGGAAAGTCAGAATGACAGGATCTTTTAGTCAAACATAAACTTGTTTGAGCTCAGGAAGGACCCTGAACCTAGGTGTCAGAGTCAGTTACCAGTTTCCTGTTAACAAAGTTTTAAAATTTAAGTATATGTGGACAGCTAATGACTCAACACTTCTTTTCAAACAAGAAACATTATATAATTCAAGTATGATGTTTGAAGATATGTAAAGTAGCTATTTACTCAGTGTTTGCTCAGATAAAATTTACTTGTAATGAACTTAATGTGTTTTAAATATACAGGCCTCTGATGTTTGGCAAAAGCATACACTCATGTAGCCACTATTCCAAAACACAACATAGAACATTTCCATCGTCCCAGAAAGCACCCTTGTGCTCCGTGTAGTCAGTCTTCTCCAACTCTCTGCCCTAAGCAGCCGCTGTGTGATTTTGAATGCTATAGATTAGTTTTGCCTGTTATAGAATTTTATGTAAGTGGATTGTACAGTATGTACTCCTTAGTGTCTGGTTTCTTTTGCTTAGCAAGATTCCTGTATGGTTCATCATTTGTTGTGTTTTATTCCTTTGTATTGCTAATATTCTATTGTCTGACTATCCCAAAATGGGGAAAAGATTTGAAGAGACATTTACAAAGGCATATATATTAATGGAGTATTAGTGCATGAAAAAGATGTTCAGCATCATTTGTCATCTAAGGAAATGCAGTTTAAAGCCAAAGTGAGATACAACTATATCCCCTCTAGAATGGCTAAAATTAAAAAACTGGGACTATCAAATGTTGGTGACCAAATTGTATTTTCATGCCTTGGTGTTGGGAGTGTAGAATGGTGCAAATGCTTTGAAAAATTACTTGCCCATTTCTTATACAGCTACACCTACACTTGCCATATGATACAACAGTCCCACTCCTAGATATTTATGAAAAAGATAGCAAAACATATCTGTATGTAGACTTGTTCATGAATATTCATTGCAGCTTTTATATATAATAGCTCTAGACCAGAAACATCTCAGATGCTCACCAACAAGTGAATAAAGACATTCTGATGTAGATTTTATTTTGTTCTTGTGCCTGAGGTTTTTTCTTCCCTAACTTAGAAATGTATAAAATTTTCAGAAATTTTAACATGGGAAGATTCTTGAGAAAATAGCCAGATCTTTATTAAGCCCCAAACCACAATAGAACCCTACTTCATTTTATTACTAGCACATTAAAGAGCAGTGGATTTCTGCATTAAGTATGTGACCTCCAATAAGCTAGTAGAAACTGATTGAAAATGTGACGCAGCCATATAATGCCTGTCTGAAAATGGTTGCCTCCTGAAAGTTCTCTTCTCTTGGGTAGAACTGAATCATCTAGAAAATGAGACGGACTTCTTTCTAATCCTGGCATAAATTGGCTTAAATAATAATGTAGATTGTTTTGATTCTTCTCAGATTATTTCAGTCTTAGTTTTTGTTACAAGTTTTCTTATTTTCCATATTTCCTAGGTATTTAATAAGATTTGGGGAATGGGTATCTCAGTAACTGTTAGTCAGATTGTCTTTTAAGCCAGAAACTTCTGGACTTGTATCTTAACTGTGTCATCCAATTTTTAACCTCATTGAATAGTGGATTTCTATCAGTGTTGTCTGTAATGCAGTCATAATCTTTTTTGGGTTTGTGGTTCATTCATAAATGAAATTAAGCTATATTGTATGAAGTTCTAAGGATGACGAATTAAGAGTCCTATCAGGAATACTTACTGAGATAGTAGAAAATTCTAAGATCAGAAGTCAGAATTACTGAATCCATAACATAGGGTTTGTGTATTGTAATGCTGTTTTTCCTGAAATAAGAATACTATAAATTTGAATCTTATTCTTATAAGTGCAACTTTGCAAATTAACTGCAAATTTCAAGTTGTTTCAAATTAATTTAAATTTGTATGAAAAACTCAGATAGTGATTGTTTCCTAAGGGTGCTCTAGGAATCCTGTGATTGCATCTAGACCAGGAGAAAGACTAGATTAAAAAAATAGGTTAAAAAAAAAAAAAGAACTGTTTTAGGTATGTGGCTTAATTTTAGGCAATTAGAATAGATATATATGGTTTTTTTTTGTTTTTTTTTTTTGTAGATAATTATTTTTTTATTGAAGGGTAGTTGACACATGGTATTACATTACATTAGTTTCAGGTGTACAACATAGTGATTCAACATTTATATACATGACAATTCTAGGTACCAGCTATCACCATACCAAGCTGTTACAATATCTTGACTATATTCATTACATCCCGGTTACATATTACTTTACCATTGGAAGTGTATAATTTTTTTTTTTTGTGAGGGCATCTCTCATATTTATTGATTAAATGGTTGTTAACAACAATAAAATTCTGTATAGGGGAGTCAATGCTCAATGCACAATCATTAATCCACCCCAAGCCTAATATTCATTAGTCTCCAATCTTCTGAGGCATAACAAACAAGTTCTTACATGGAGAACAAATTCTTACATAGTGAAAGAGTTACATGGTGAATATTACAAGGGCAGTCATCACAGAAGCTTTCGGTTTTGATTATGCATTATGAACTATAAACAGAGAGTTCAAATATGAATACTCATTTGATTTTTTTTTTTTTATAAATAATTATTTTTTATTGAAGGGTAGTTGACACACAGTATTACATTACATTAGTTTCAAGTGTACAACACAGTGGTAGAACATTTATATACATAATTCTAGGTTCCAGCTATCACCCTACCAAGCTGTTACAATATCTTGACTATATTCCTTATGCTATACATTACATCCCGGTTACTTATTTATTTTACCATTGGAAGTCTGTCCTTTTTTTTTTTGTTTTGTTTTGTTTTGTGAGGGCATCTCTCATATTTATTGATCAAATGGTTGTTAACGACAATAAAATTCTGTATAGGGGAGTCAATGCTCAATGCACAATCATTAATCCATCCCAAGCCTAATTTTCGTCAGTCTCCAAACTTCTGAGGCATAACAAACAAGTTCTTACATGTAGAACAAATTCTTACATAATGAATAAGTTACATAGTGAACAGTACAAGGGCAGTCATCACAGAAACTTTCGGTTTTGCTCATGCATTATGAACTATAAACAGTCAGTTCAAATATGAATACTCATTTGGTTTTTATACTTGATTTATATGTGGATACCACATTTCTCTCTTTATTATTATTATTTTTAATAATAAAATGCTGAAGTGGTAGGTAGATACAAGATAAAGGTAGAAAACATAGTTTAGTGTTGTAAGAGAGCAAATGTAGATGATCAGGTGTGTGCCTGTAGGCTATGTGTTAATCCAAGCTAGACCAGGGCAATAAAACATCCACGTATGCAGAAGATTTCTCTCAGAACAGGGGGGGTGAGGTTCTAAGCCTCACCTCTGTTGATCCCCAATTTCTCACCTGATGGCCCCCCTGCGACTGTGCCTGTCTTAGGTTGTTCCTCCCTTGAGGAATCTTACCCGTCTCTGGCTAACCAGTCATCTTCCGGGGCCATACAGGGAAATGTGAAGTTGGTAAGTGAGAGGGAAGCCTTATTGTTTGAAAAGGTTAGCTTTTTACTTCTTTGCATATTTATGCCCTGTGGCTTCTATGCCCAGCATTTGTCTTGAGGTATCTTTACCACTAGGAAGAATTATAGTACTCGGTAAATTTGATATGAGGCACGAATTCTATTTAAGGTTTGTAATTAGGAAGGAAGAAGAAAAGCTATAGAAGTAGCAGGCGGAAGAAAACATGGGAAGATTGATTATTTCTTTGACATATCTTCTTGTAGAGTAACTTCAGCATATATAGGTTTTAAGCTACTACTTAGATTGCGCACACACATTAACATAATAGGAGTATAGTTACATAACCAAAGCATACCTGTAATTACCAGCCATCTCCAGTGAAACCAAGAAAACCAGTTAGGCACCTTAGGCATTTGTGAAAACTTATCTATGATATGGTGGATATTGTCCAACTGAACTTGAACAGTCTGAGAGAAATCAGACAAATTAAAACAACCCATTCCTGGGGACTGTTCACATGCCATATGTTCTTTTAACAGTAAATAGTCTGTAGTTGTAAGAGTTTGGAGCGCTACAATTTGCACTTCTCCAAATTCTTGGTTGAGTTCCAACAGTATAGATGCAGTCAAATTTGTTGTTTTACTGTATGCACAGGCCAGCTTAGATATCTCCTTCCTCATTCCCATGGCAAGTCCAGGAACTGGTGGGATGAGTGCATCTACTGCTGTAGCAGTGCGTGGATCTTTGTTGGGGTTTTTTGATGATCATCTTCTGGCATGAGTCTTCCAGAGAGTGCAGATGTTGGAAGTTCTTTTTCATATCGTATCTTAGTTCATTTTCGGGGTAGCCCAATTAGGCTTTGATCTTCTGTATAAACACAAACAGACCCTTTGCCTGCACTTTTATATGCCCTTTATACCCTTGTGTAGAACTCGTTGGAGGTTACCATACAGGAACTGCCCTTTTTTTTTTTTTTTTTTTTTGTTTGTTTTTGGTATCACTAATCTACACTTACATGATGAATATTATGTTTACTAGGCTCTCCCCTATACCAGGTCCCCCCTATATACTCCTTTACAGTCACTGTCCATCAGCATAGCAAATGTTGTAGAATCACTACTTGCCTTCTCTGTGTTGTACAGCCCTACCTTTTCTCCCACCCCCCATGCATGCTAATCTTAATACCCCCCTACTTCTCCCCCCCTTATCCCTCCCTACCCACCCATCCTCCCCAGTCCCTTTCCCTTTGGTACCTGTTAGTCCATTCTTGAGTTCTGTGATTCTGCTGCTGTTTTGTTCCGTCAGTTTTTCCTTTGTTCTTATATTCCACAGATAAGTGAAATCATTTGGTATTTCTCTTTCTCTGCTTGGCTTGTTTCACTGAGCATAATACCCTCCAACTCCATCCATGTTGCTGCAAATGATTGGATTTGCCCTTTTCTTATGGCTGAGTAGTATTCCATTGTGTATATGTACCACATCTTCTTTATCCATTCATCTATTGATGGACATTTAGGTTGCTTCCAATTCTTGGCTATTGTAAATAGTGCTGCAATAAACATAGGGGTGCATCTGTCTTTCTCAAACTTGATTGCTGCGTTCTTAGGGTAAATTCCTAGGAGTGGAATTCCTGGGTCAAATGGTAAGTCTGTTTTGAGCATTTTGATGTACCTCCATACTGCTTTCCACAATGGTTGAACTAACTTACATTCCCACCAGCAGTGTAGGAGGGTTCCCCTTTCTCCACAGCCTCACCAACTTTTGTTGTTTGTCTTTTGGATGGCAGCCATCCTTACAGGTGTGAGGTGATACCTCATTGTAGTTTTAATTTGCATTTCTCTGATAATTAGCGATGTGGAGCAACTTTTCATGTGTCTGTTGGCCATCTGTATTTCTTTTTGGGAGAACTGTCTGTTCAGTTCCTCTGCCCATTTTTTAATTGGGTTTTTTGTTTTTTGTTTGTTGAGGCGTGTGAGTTCCTTATATATTCTGGACGTCAAGCCTTTATCAGATGTGTCATTTTCAAATATATTCTCCCATACTGTAGGGATCCTTCTTGTTCTATTGATGGTGTCTTTTGCTGTACAGAAGCTTTTCAGCTTAATATAGTCCCACTTACTCATTTTTGCTGTTGTTTTCCTTGCCCGGGGAGATATGTTCAAGAAGAGGTCACTCATGTTTATGTCTAAGAGGTTTTCGCCTATGTTTTCTTCCAAGAGTTTAATGGTTTCATGGCTTACATTCAGGTCTTTGATCCATTTTGAGTTTACTTTTGTATATGGGGTTAGACAATGGTCCAGTTTCATTCTCCTACATGTAGCTGTCCAGTTTTGCCAGCACCACCTGTTGAAGAGACTGTCATTTCGCCATTGTATGTCCATGGCTCCTTTATCAAATATTAATTGACCATATATGTCTGGGTTAATGTCTGGATTCTCTAGTCTGTTCCATTGGTCTGTGGCTCTGCTCTTGTGCCAGTACCAAATTGTCTTGATTACTATGGCTTTATAGTAGAGCTTGAAGTTGGGAAGTGAGATCCCCCCTACTTTATTCTTCTTTCTCAGGATTGCTTTGGCTATTCGGGGTCTTTTGTGTTTCCATATGAATTTTTGAACTATTTGTTCCAGTTCATTGAAGAATGTTGCTGGTAGTTTCATAGGGATTGCATCAAATCTGTATATTGCTTTGGGCAGGATGGCCATTTTGACGATATTAATTCTTCTTAGCCACGAGCATGGGATGAGTTTCCATCTGTTAGTGTCCCCTTTAATTTCTCTTAAGAGTGACTTGTAGTTTTCAGAGTATAAGTCTTTCACTTGTTTGGTTAGGTTTATTCCTAGGTATTTTATTTTTTTTGGTGCAATTGTGAATGGAATTGTTTTCCTGATTTCTCTTTCTGTTGGTTCATTGTTAGTATATAGGAAAGCCACAGATTTCTGTGTGTTGATTTTGTATCCTGCAACTTTGCTGTATTCCGATATCAGTTCTAGTAGTTTTGGGGTGGAGTCTTTAGGGTTTTTTATGTACAGTATCATGTCATCTGCAAATAGTGACAGTTTAACTTCTTCTTTACCAATCTGGATTCCTTGTATTTCTTTATTTTGTCTGATTGCCGTGGCTAGGACCTCCAGTACTATGTTAAATAACAGTGGGGAGAGTGGGCATCCCTGTCTAGTTCCGGATCTCAGAGGAAATGCTTTCAGCTTCTCGCTGTTCAATATTTTGTTGGCTGTGGGTTTATCATAGATGGCCTTTATTATGTTGAGGTACTTGCCCTCTATTCCCATTTTGCTGAGAGTTTTTATCATGAATGGATGTTGAACTTTGTCAAATGCTTTTTCAGCATCTATGGAGATGATCATGTGGTTTTTGTCTTTCCTTTTGTTGATGTGGTGGATGATGTTGATGGACTTTCGAATGTTGTACCATCCTTGCATCCCTGTGATGAATCCCACTTGGTCATGGTGTATGATCCTTTTGATGTATTTTTGAATTCGTTTTGCTAATATTTTGTTGAGTATTTTTGCATCTACGTTCATCAGGGATATTGGTCTGTAGTTTTCGTTTTTGGTGGGGTCTTTGCCTGGTTTTGGTATTAGGGTGATGTTAGCTTCATAGAATGAGTTTGGGAGTATCCCCTCCTCCTCTATTTTTTGGAAAACTCTAAGGAGAATGGGTATTATGTCTTCCCTGTATGTCTGATAAAATTCCAAGGTAAATCCATCTGGCCCGGGGGTTTAGTTCTTTGGTAGTTTTTTGATTACCGCTTCAATTTCGTTGCTGGTAATTCGTCTGTTTACATTTTCTGTTTCTTTCTGGTTCAGTCGTGGAAGGCTGTATTTTTCTAGGAAGTTGTCCATTTCTCCTAGGTTTCCCAGCTTGTTAGCATATAGGTTTTCATAATATTCTCCAATAATTCTTTGCATTTCCGTGGGGTCCGTTGTGATTTTTCCTTTTTCGTTTCTGATACTGTTGATTTGTGTTGACTCTCTTTTCTTCTTAATAAGTCTGGCTAGAGGCTTATCTATTTTGTTTATTTTCTTGAAGAACCAGCTCTTGGTTTCATTGATTTTTGCTATTGTTTTATTCTTCTCAATTTTATTTATTTCTTCTCTGATCTTTATTATGTCCCTCCTTCTGCTGACCTTAGGCCTCATCTGTTCTTCTTTTTCCAATTTCGATAATTGTGACATTAGACCATTCATTTGGGATTG
The DNA here is from genome assembly GCF_030020395.1 of Manis pentadactyla. Classification (NCBI taxonomy): domain Eukaryota; kingdom Metazoa; phylum Chordata; class Mammalia; order Pholidota; family Manidae; genus Manis; species Manis pentadactyla. Next base: position 16,869,230 of record NC_080034.1, on the reverse strand, counting down.
CTCTTCCTTTTTTAAATATGCTTGGATTGCTATATACTTTCCTCTTAAGACTGCTTTTGCTGTGTCCCACAGAAGTTGGGCCTTAGTGTTGTTGTTGTCATTTGTTTCCATATATTGCTGGATCTCCATTTTGATTTGGTCATTGATCCATTGATTATTTAGGAACATGTTGTTAAGCCTCCATGTGTTTGTGAGCCTCTTTGCTTCATTTGTACAGTTTATTTCTAGTTTTATGCCTTTGTGTTCTGAAAAGTTGGTTGGTATGATTTCAATCTTTTGGAATTTACTGAGGCTCTTTTTGTGGCCTAGTATGTGGTCTATTCTAGAGAATGTTCCATGTGCACTTGAGAAGAATGTATATCCCGCTGCTTTTGGATGTAGAGTTCTATAGATGTCTATTAGGTCCATCTGCTCTACTGTGTTGTTCAGTGCTTCCGTGTCCTTACTTATTTTCTGCCCAGTGGATCTATCCTTTGGGGTGAGTGGTGTGTTGAAGTCTCCTAGAATGAATGCATTGCAGTCTATATCCCCCTTTACTTCTGTTAGTATTTGTTTCACATGTGCTGGTGCTCCTGTGTTGGGTGCATATATATTTAGAATGGTTATATCCTCTTGTTTGACTGAGCCCTTTATCATTATATAGTGTCCTTCTTTATCTCTTGTTACTTTCTTTGTTTTGAAGTCTATTTTGTCTGATATTAGTACTGCAACCCCTGCTTTCTTCTCACTGTTGTTTGCTTGAAATATGTTTTTCCATCCCTTGACTGTTAGTCTGTACATGTCTTTGGGTTTGAGGTGAGTTTCTTGTAAGCAGCATATAGATGGGTCTTGCTTTTTTATCCATTCTGTTACTCTGTGTCTTTTGATTGGTGCATTCAACCCATTAACATTTAGGGTGACTATTGAAAGATATGTACTTATTGCCATTGCAGGCTTTAAATTCGTGGTTACCAAAGGTTCAAGGTTAGCCTCTTTAGTATCTTACTGCCTAACTTAGCTCGCTTATTGAGCTGTTATATACACTGTCTGGAGATTCTTTTCTTCTCTCCCTTCTTGTTCCTCCTCCTCGATTCTTCATATGTTGGGTGTTTTGTGCTGTGCTCTTTCTAGGAGTGCTCCCATCTAGAGCAGTCCCTGTAAGATGTTCTGTAGAGGTGGTTTGTGGAAAGCAAATTCCCTCAGCTTTTGTTTGTCTGGGAATTGTTTAATCCCACCGTCATATTTGAATGATAGTCGTGCTGGATACAGTATCCTTGGTTCAAGGCCCTTCTGTTTCATTGTATTAAATATATCATGCCATTCTCTTCTAGCCTGTAGGGTTTCTGTTGAGAAATCTGACGTTAGCCTGATGGGTTTCCCTTTATAGGTGACCTTTTTCTCTCTAGCTGCCTTTAACACTCTTTCCTTGTCCTTGATCTTTGCCATTTTAATTATTATGTGTCTTGGTGTTGCCCTTCTTGGATCCTTTCTGTTGGGGGTTCTGTGTATTTCCGTGGTCTGTTCGATTACTTCCTCCCCCAGTGTGGGGAAGTTTTCAGCAATTATTTCTTCTAAGATACTTTCCATCTCTTTTCCTCTCTCTTCTTCTTCTGGGACCCCTATAATACGGATATTGTTCCTTTTGGATTGGTCACACAGTTCTCTTAATATTGTTTCATTCCTGGAGATCCTTTTGTCTCTCTCTATGTCAGCTTCTATGCGTTCCTGTTCTCTGATTTCAGTTCCATCAATGGCCTCTTGCATTCTATCCATTCTGCTTATAAACCCTTCCAGAGTTTGTTTCATTTCTGCGATCTCCTTTCTGGCATCTGTGATCTCTTTCCGGACTTCATCCCATTTTTCTTGCGTGTTTCTCTGCATCTCTGTCAGCATGTTTATGATTCTTATTTTGAATTCTTTGTCAGGAAGACTGGTTAGGTCTGTCTCCTTCTCTGGTGTTGTCTCTGTGATCTTTGTCTGCCTGTAGCTTTACCTTTTCATGGTGATAGGAATAGTCTGCAGAACTGGGACGAGTGATGGCTGGAAGGACTTCCTTTCTTGTTGGTTTGTGGCCCTCCTCTCCTGGGAGAACAGCGACCTCTAGTGGCTTGTGCTGCGCAGCTGCGCGCAGACAGGGCTTCTGCTTCCTGCCCGGCTGCTATGGAGTTAATCTCCGCTGTTGCTGTGGGCGTGGCCTGGCTCGGGCAGCTACTCCAAAATGGTGGAGTCGCGTTGGAGCAGGAGCTGCTGGGAGGCTATTTATCTCCGTAAGGGGCCTGCCTGCTCCCTGCAGCCCAGGGGTTAGGGTGCCCAGAGATCCCAGATTCCCTACCTCTGGATTAAGTGACCCGCCCTGCCCCTTTAAGACTTCCAAAAAGCACCCGCCAAAACAAAACAACGCCCACCAAAAAAAAAAATAAAAAAAAAGTTTTTTTTAATTAAAAAAAAAAAAAAAAAAGGTGCTCGTTCGTTTTTCTTTATTCTCCAGTGCCAGCCTCAGGCCTCTGCTCACCGGCCTTTCTGCCCTGTTTCCCTAGTATTGGGGTCCCTGTCCCTTTAAGACTTCCAAAAAGCGCTCGCCAAAACAAAAGAGCAACAAAGCAAAAAAAAAATGGTCGCGCACTTTACTTATGTCCTCCGGCACCTGGCCTGCAGTGCCCGCTCACTGTTCTTGCTGCCCTCTTTCCCTAGTATCCAGGGCCCCCTGGGCACGTACTGTTTCTGCGCTCTGGCCCGGATGGCTGGGGCTGGGTGTTCGGCAGTCCTGGGCTCCGTCTCCCTCCCGCTCTGCCTGCTCTTCTCCCGCCGGGAGCTGGGGGGAGGGGCGCTCGGCTCCCGCGGGGCCGGGGCTTGTATCTTACCCCCTTCGCGAGGCGCTGGGTTCTCTCAGGTGCGGATGTGGTCTGGATATTGTCCTGTGTCCTCTGGTCTTTATTCTAGGAAGGGTTGTCTTTGTTATATTTTCATAGATATATGTTGTTTTGGGAGGAGATTTCCGCTGCTCTACTCACGCCGCCATATTCCGCCCCTCCCCTCTATATGTTTTTTTTAAGTTGAAGGTTTATTTATACCCTGGAAAGTGGTTTTCTTTTTAAAAAATCATATATGCAAGCAATGTTTTAAATCTGTCATTGTCTATTGCTGAAATGTAATCATTCTTGAGGCAACTGTCTAGTCATTGACTGAATCAGTACCAAGATGTAAAGTGGTTTGCTTTTCCTCTCCATTGTTTTCAAGATTAAATCTAAGAATAAAATTAACAGACAGAAATTGGTGTGAAATTGCTCTTGAAATCCTGGACTGTATTTTTCAAGGTAAATTATTCCAATCCTTATGTAGAGATATACTTTTTTTTCTTTCTTTTTTTTTAATTAAGGTATCACTGATACATATTCCTATGAAGGTTGCACAAGAAAAACAATGTGGTTGCTACATTCACCCATATTATTGAGTCCCCCCCCCACCCCATTGCAGTCACTGCCCATCAGTATAGTAAGATGCCACAGAGTCACTACTTGTCTTCTGTGCTACACTGTCTTCCCCATGACCTCCCTCCCCCACCACATACCCACCATGTGAACTAGAGATAGATAATTTGAAGAAAAAAATAACAAAACCGTTCATACTGTTTGCCTAAAACATTAATTCTCCAGTGTTTTTCCACTAGGGCTCCCTGCTGAGAATTTCAGTTCCTTGAGAGCATACCCATAATGTCGTGGTGGGACTTCACTGGGATGGTGAGGGACAGCCTGAAATCATAACAGTTTCTTTTGGGAGTATATGAAGGGAAGGCTTGGTGCCTGGCAGCAGAGCTACTATGCATGGCTTTCCAGGCTTCCCCAGGAAATTCCATAAGCTATGAATATTTTTTAAAACTTTTTATCTGAAAATGATTTTAGACTCACATGTAGGTTACAGAAATAGTAGAGAGTTCCTATTGTACTGTTCACTCAACTATAATGTAAAGATAACGTCTTACATAACCACAGTACTATACTCAACTGAACTGTAGACCTTTTCAGATTTCCCCAGTATTTATAGTTCTATGAAATTTTACTGTGTGCATTGATATTGTGTAACCATCACTACAACGAGGATACAGAACTTTTCCATCACTCCAAAGAAATATTTTCACCCTGCCCTTTGTACTAAACCCCTTCCCTCCAACTCTTCCAGTCACTGATCTATTCCCCATCACTATAATTTTGTCATATTGAGAATGTTATATAAATGAACCTATATTTTTACTGGGCTTCACTGTGTCTTCCAAAATTCATATGTTGAAACCCTAGCACTAGGACCTGGGAATATGACTTCATTTAGAGATAGAGCCTTTGAAGGGATGATTGAATTAAAGTGAGGCTGTTTGAATGTGCCCTAATCCAGTCTGCCTATTGTCCTTATAAGATGAGGAAGTTTGGGTACAGAGACATCCAAGGGTGCATGTACACGGAGGAAGGACCATGTGAAGACATGGAGATAAGGTGGTCGATCTTCTGCAAGCCAGGGAGAGGCCTTAGGGGAAACCAACCTGGTAACACCTGACGTTGAACTTTTAGCTTCCAGAACCGTGGGAAAACTAATTTCTGATGTTTAAGCCACTCAGTCTGTGGTATTTATGGCAGCCTGAGCAACTTAATACATATAGTCTATAACCTTTTGAGATTTTTTTTTAACTCGACACAGCTCTTCATCCAATAGCATATTAATAGTTCCTTCAGTTGGTGAGTAGCATCCATTGCGTGGATATCCCACACCTTGTTTATCCATTCACCAATTAGAGGACATTTGGGTTGTTTCTAGTTTTCGGCCTGTCTGAATAGGAATTCTATGAACATTCATGCACAGGTTTTTGTGTGAAAATAAGTGTTTATTTCTCTAGGGTAAAAACCCAGAAATAGGACCTTTGAGTCATATGGTCAGTGTATATTACTTTCTCAGAAACTGTCAGGCTGGTTTGCAGAGTAGGTGAACCATTTTACATTTCCACTGGCAAGGTGGGAGAGTTCCGGGTGCTCTGCATGCTCACCAGCCCGTGCTATGGGCTGTACTTTTTATTTTGCCCTTCTAACAGGCATGGCTGCTGTCTCATCGTGGCTTTAGCTTACATTTCCCTAATGGCTCCCGATGTTGGACATCGTTTCATTTACTTTTTTGCCATCCCTATATCCTCTTTGGTGAAGTCATTGTTTCTTATTTTAGTTCAGATGTAGAACATTGCAAGCCTAGAGTCAAGGCCAGGAAATTGAAATTGAAGATGGGGACAATGGTCATTTGGCATTAGGGCTTGGTGAATTGTTAGTTCAGCCATGGTGAAATAAACCTTTGAACTGAGTTCTGCAACTCGGGTCTGTCCTTGCTGTTGTGCTTTGTGTTGTGTTAAGAAAAAATTAGTGCTTGAATGAGAAATCCATTTTACTAGAGACTGTTAAAATGTATGAGTGTTACTTGTGCCGGGTAGCTGAACGTATTTCTACCCATTCACACATTTGCATATAGTGTTATATGGGTTGTTGGCAAGCAGTGAGTAGAACTCAGAATCCTAAAGACATTAGATTAAAGGTGGAGTCTATAAGTAATGGAAAACAAAAAGCAATTTTATATGAAATGTCACCTTCTAACATGAATTTCTGAAATCTTGAAAAGCTACTGTTGAGAGAAGCAAGCTAAAGGAGTAAACCGTAAAATTGAATCCCTTAATGTAGGTGTTGAACATTGTTTGGATAATGCAAAATTTTTAAATGTATCCTCTGTTACTTAAGGCATTTTCTTCAAATAAGCTTATCCTAGTTTGAATGGGACAAATACCAAAACAAAAGCTTTTGTGTGTTTTTGAAAATGCATTATCATTTCAAATCAGACCATTTACTGTATAACATTCATAACTTGTGGATTTGTAGCTGGCAGTTTCAGGACAGTTTCAGGAGTAAATGCTCCCATACCAGCGCGCATGCAGGCGGCAGGCAGGCAGCGCTCCTTCAGTCCCTTTTCCTTTTCTTTTTCTTTGGATGGGACGTTTCTCCTCATTTGTTCCATCTCCTCTATTTTAATGCATCCACATAGAAAATAGTAAATTACTATTCTTAGATCTTAGTAATCTGTAGCGCAGTGAGAGCACACCCAGAGGAGTATTGTCTTTCCTCAGGTCCCATAACCAACCCATCTTTCCTCACTTTATAGAACACTTTATAGAACTGTGAAACTACCTCACTTCTGTTAAATATGTTTCCTGTACATCAGATAAGATTTTCATATTTCAGTCTTCCGTGACTACACTGTCTTGATATACTTTTGAAGAAAATCTGAGCTGTCCTTTTTTTTAGGGATAAACCTAGGGAGTCATCAGGCACATAATGATGTTTTCATAGAAAAGCTGTTAAATGTGTGTTGGTATTGCGGTGCAGATCTAGCTTTGATGATTTCATTGTTTGCCTGTCTTCCTCTGCTCCTACACATTACACTGTCTCATTCTTGTAAGATTTCCTAAAATTCCTATATGTATATGTGTGTGTGTGTGTGTGTGTGTGTGTATTGTATTTCTGTATGTATTTGGTATGAGTAGTTGTGGCTGAAATGCAGCAAGACTGAAGCAATCTTCTTCGGTTTGGGTTTACCATACATAGCATTTGATTTTACCGTAAGAATTGTAAGATTAAATATTGTCTTCCTTAACATAGATGTTGGTTATTCCAAGTAATATTTTATCACCAACTTAGCCTTTGTAAAAGTAAGATGAATGGAATACTGGCATTTGAGGTTTCTTTTTCTTGTGTGTGAAAAGGAGAAGTAAGATTATTAAATTTGCCAACTCTTGGACTCAATGAACTTGTAATTATGAGACATGATAAAAGTTTGCATTTTGGGGAGGTGTATTATACACATGCTTTCATGAAATAAATTTAGATTCTAGGGAGAATGGCAAAGTTGAAAATTTCGAAACTTAGGACGGGTGTGCTAAAATATCAAGAATTGTATTCATATCTTTGGTGAAGCAGGAAGACCGAGAAAGGTACTGACTGAGGAGTCTGTGAGGCTGGAGTTCTGTTCTCCCTGCTCTGCGGTGGGGACTGGCAGGATAAAGAGTGGGTATGTCTTGGCTTCTCTGAGCATGAACAGAAGAAAACCTGTTTGCATAATTCTAGCCAGTTAGCAAGTAAAATACCTGAATTTTAAAAAGCCTTCACAGATAGAGTTATAATGGCATAAAAATAGAAATTTTGAGAGTATGACAGCTAAGAATAAATATGGGAAGAATTTCTATCATTTATAGGCACGTATAATATTTGCAGACTTTTTCTAAGAGCCTAATATTGTATGTCTCACATGATGTTCCAAGTTCCTTTAAAATTGCTGTAGAACTTTGAGAAAACTGAGTAGTTCTTTGTCATCCATATAATAGGCAGTCAAATATTTACCTGGTTTGAAAAACTAAATTTTGCTGTGCTTTAGCAGTGTTAGCAGAATGCACCAATATTGGCCACCCCACACCATAACTTAAACAGAACATAGACTAGAAGTCGTTAGGAATTTTAATTGACAAAATCAGAAATACAGCTCTTCCTAAATTCTTCTCCATCAGTATTGCCTGCTAAATCACATGAAGGCTCTGCAAGCTGAATACAGGCAGCTCCCTATTTTTGTAAATAAAGTTTTATTGGAACACAGCCACACCCATTCATTATGTAATGTCTAATGCTTCAGTGGCAGAGTTGAATAGTTGTGACAGAGACCCTGCAGTTTTCAAAGCCTAAAATATTTATCTGAACTACTATCCCCAGTTCTAAAGATGACATGATAATAATGTATATAAATCTTTGTTTTGTTTTAAATTGTGCAGACCTCTTTGCTGGTTAAAAAATCATGCTATTAAAGGGAGCAGGGCGCGTATGTCGGCAACTTTGGGGATCCCCTGAGGGTCAATTTGTTCTCTTAGCACAAAGCAGAAATTATTAAATGAGCTTCACCTTAACTAGCAGTTACATATAACCTTAAACAGCTAGCCAGGAATTTTAATACTTGAATAAAGGTGACAAACCAGTGTTTTTTTAAGAAGCTAGCCGTTAAATTATATAAGATACTCAAAGCAGTTGTTTAGAACCATTTATTTTTATATTTTGTTTGCTGTACAGTCTACAGTAAGTTATCTAATTTATATTGTATATGAAAACAATTCTTAAATTTTTTCTCTAAAGCCTGAGTGAGTCTATTATGTGGCACATCTGGAGAGACGTGAGTTTGAATCCTGCTTTTTAAATTACTTAATGGTTGTGTGGGCAGATGACTTCTCTGTGCCCCCTTTCTGAATCTGTAAAATGAGGTTAACAATAAAACTTATCTTAAGATTGTGGGGTAAATACCTGTAAAGCACTAAGCCTTGTATATTATAAATGTTTAATGTGTGTAATTGTTAATAGGAGTTGCTTTTATAACACTTTACTGAAGCTCCTCCAGTCACTGGTGGCAGCCTCTGGGTGAAGATTTAAAAAGAAACTTCATAAGAATTAGCTCTGCAACCCCAGCACTTTCTGCAAGGGCAGGAACTATCCAGTGACGCTCGCTGGTCGGATGAGATAGCGTTGAAAAGTGACCAAGGAGCTGCATTTCTCAAGTAACGTGGACGTTGCCTATATAATGCAGTCAGTTTCATCTTTGAGTAATCAATCGAGGTTTCTTACACTCCTTTAATTCCTTTTCTTTCCATTGCCTGCCTTCTGCCAGTTAAATATTTTTCTCCACCAGCTTGGATTTCTAAAAGTGTGGTGCACTTTTTACTCCGTCAGCTTCCTGGAGCTGTGCTGTAGCAGAATCAAAATCTTTAGCCATGCACCCTAAGTGATTCTTATACACACTGAAGTCTGAAAACCAGATATGGGGAATGAAAGGATTTGAAATGCAAACCATTGAGTCTCTGACTTTTTCAATATTTTAGTCAGAGGCTGACTTGTGGGTAGTATGGAAACTATTGACAAGGAATAGATTTCTGTCAGTGTAACCAAATTTGCTGAGGTTTGTGTAGGGATTGTGGTGGACGAACATTCAGGAGGGACCTGGCGTCTTAACTGTGTGGAATACTTTCCTGCCTCCTTGCTGTCCTCACCCTGGGACTCCCTTCTCTCACTCCCATTATTCCTGTCCCTTTTAACCTCCCATCTAGACTGTGTTTACACTGAACTACCCCTGTTAAGACAGCCTGATAATTCCAAAAGAACTTTGGAAACTAAGAAGAAAACGAATACTTAGAAGAAGAGATAAACATTGTAAAACTCACTTTTGAAATGTGGGCTTTTGCTCCTAAGAATCCTGCCAAAGGGACTGAAGAATTTTATTGAGCCTTAGATCCCCTTCTAGCACCTGATGGGCTGGTATAAATTGCCTGGCTAAACTTTGCTTCCTGTGTTTGTCTGATGGACCTTTTATTACCGGAGGCCATCTACCTGCCCATTTTGCTTCACTTTAAGATGGTGCTTACTCCCAGTAACCTTTTAAAACTTCCAGACTGTAGATCTTCTCAGTTTAGCTCTAAGAGTCTGCTGTGCAGGTCAGGGGTGATTAATGCTTAAAGAATATTAATGAATACTAGATGTGCTACTTCTTAACTTTTCTGGCACATTCTATTAATATAATTTCCACAGAACGAGTTTTCCTTTTCCTTTCCTTTATTAAGCCTTCCATATAGGGAAGTATCATAATATAACAAATACTTTATCTGCATGTTGATTTATTGTGTACTTGTTTTCAGAATTAGACTGAATAGTGGAAGGGCAAAGCGGTTGTTCTGACATGCAACTTCTGGTCCCTATTATTGTCAGTAATTGAGATACTCAGTGACTGTCCCTATAAAATGCACGCCTGTAGTAAATGTTACAGTGTTGCCAGGGAATCTGAATGCTGATATGGGCCCATTCCATGTCTCCTGACTATGGAGAGGCCTGTGCTTAAATTATTCTATCCTATTTTTAAAAGTCTGTAAGTAAGACAATTTCACAACCATGTGTCATGGTAATCTGTTCCAATATTTAATCAACATTATGAGTTTTAAGGCATTCCTGTTCCACTATCAAGCTGTATTTCACATGAAGTTTCTTTTAAATAGTTTTTTAATGCTGATTGATGAAATTTATGGTCCATTCTGACTTTGAGATCTTTCATTGCTCCTACCTTTGTGTGACTAGACATTGCCCACATCGCTTTGTGGGCATTTATTCTTTTAATCCATCAATGGGTTTTATTATATTTCTTGAGTATAGTGACTGATCATTTTTAATTTAGAATTCTCTGGAGTTGCTGATTGATTCTTCTTGTCAGCACTCAGCAAATTACTTTCAGATTCTAGCAAAATTACGCCACCCTCTTTTCATTAATAACATGAGTTCTAAGTTCAGCTTACAAGTTTTAAATACTTCTCCCATCTCTTTCTTTTGTTCTGTCCCCATTTTCCTTTTTTATGTTTCTTTCTTCCTTGGATTCAGCCCCTCCTCTCTCATGTATTAGAAAGAGGCTAATCTTTGATTTCAGAGCATTTGCTGAGTTTGCCAACAGTGGTATTGACTGGGTTGTAATTTTTAAGAACCATGGGGACAGCTTTGTTTTGGATGAAGAGAATCTGAAGGAGTGAAGATGTGAAAAAACTACACCATATCTTATAAATCCTTATAAGGTCCCTAAGTCTCTTCCAGAGCATAATGTGGTTTGTTAGTTGTTGCCGACTGTGAGCTGCAGGTGTTGTTAATCATGAGAGAAAAATTCCTATTTAAATGTTTGATCATTTGTCTTCAGAAAACGTGATTTTTAGCTTTCTTAAGAGTCACAAAACTACTAAGCAATAATGAGTTGGATTCCTATTGGCAGTCCTGCCCACTAGGGAGTGATCATGAGTGAAATACAGACTGATTTGCCTGAGATTGGGTGCTGCTCACCCAGCCCGTAGGGCCTTCAAGTTGTGCATTAGCCTTGAATGTTGATGCGCAGAGGACCTGTAATGAAATATGTTTCTGCGTGGTGCATTTCATGTAAAGGTTTAACCCTTTTTTGTTGCTATGCTAAACAAATTTATTATTGGCCAAGAATTTAAATGAAACAACAAAAGTAGGACTTTTTCCCCAAAGATTATTTCTTCTATTTAATTAAATTGCACAAACCCTGTGAGTCTTGTGCATGTGTATATACCTAACAAAAATTATTTTGCATTGGTTTTGAAATGGAAGAAAGTGCTATAACTTTAAGATTCTTTGTTCCTTGTTATTACAGTTTTTACAGAAGATAACCGTATAGAGTAGGCATTTAATTTTTTTGCTTAAGCGTAAGGTTTTGGGGTATTATTATTATTTTCCCTCCCCTTTGTTTACTCATTCTCAGTCTTTTTCATTTGCTCTGTATTTTTACCTGGCTGACTCTTAATGTGTTCTTTTTTGCTCAAACTTTCTTCGTACTCTTTGCTAGCAAAGACAGAATGATAGAAGTGCAAACATTTTTTGGAAGGGAGGGTAAAGATTTAGATTTCATTTTCAGTGTAGAGTTTTATGAGATATGGGATAAAGTGAAAAAGAGATGCTCTAGACATTAGCAACTAACAAAGATCATTGGGAAGGATTTTTAAATATATTCTTCTCCCAACTCCACTCCCTGTTAAATGGCATTGGTCACTAAAGGAGGTTAAATGTTTTCCTAACAGCATTTAAAAAACTGGTTTTAAAAAGACTGTTTGCAATTTTGAAATATTTTAAATATAGTCTTTTGCCTAAATTACTAAATTAAAAATCCATTAGGTACTTTTCTCAAATACATGATGTTTTTCTTTTAAGTTTTTTCCAAAAAATGCAATATTTTCTTTTTCATAGTGTAGCAGTGACCAAAGAAAGTGTTGTCTGTTGAAAGTTCAGCTTTACTACTTTGAAACGACAGTCCTTCAAGGAAGGGTTATTTACTGTTTGAGACTGGATTCAAATACTCTTTACTCTTAGGAACTGTGGGAAGGGAATGAACAGAAGGAAAATTCTTGCTAAAAATAATATGGGCAGTGCTTTACTGGCTCTTACAATGCCAATAAAGAGATGATGGCCTTGAGAGTTACCTACCCAGCCTAGTCGGCAGTTGCAGTTCTCTTTGAATTTGATGAATGTGAGCATATTTTAAAATTAAAATATTTCAGAAATCATCCTAATTCTGGGTATTGGTGCATAGAAATTATATAACCTCAAGCATGCTGGAAAATGGGGTACATTTTAAGTGTTCCTTGAGAGATTAGTTTAAAATGTTCAGTTTCTGAAACTTGGACAATTTTATGGAGTCTGTTTAAAGGCAGTGTTTGTTTATATGAACAGAAAGCTTCGCAGTCTTCAGGGGAGGTGGTCCTGGGCTTTCTAGTTTGTTCCCTAGGTTGATGAACTCTGCATCTTGCTTGCTGAGCTAATTAAAGAAATGTCACATCTTAGGATAGAAATCACTTAGTCACTACTGGTTTAAGGGAGTTCAGCAGCTATAACTTGGATTTATTATATTGTTTAGATCAGACTTTTCATTGTTTTTTTAAAACCTTCTGTTGTGGTCACTTTGAATTTGTGTTGAAGGCTTTAGATGCTTTGTCTTTTCTGTGGAGTTAGCAGTATTATAGGGGAAAAAAACTTACATATTTAACTTTTTATTTAATCCAGTCTAAGCTAAGCAAACTTTTCTCTTTCTCAGAAGGGTTCTGCCTTTCCTGGTAAGTAGTTTGAGTTATTTTATTGCCTTGCCCTGTATTGAGTGGGTTAGACTGCTGTGAACTTTGACAACAGATACTTTTTTTCTTGTGAAAACTTACATAAATTATGGCACTTCATGTGCTTTATTTAAGATCATTTAAAATATGTTTAAAGCAGATACCAGAATTTTTGTTTTAATGCATTAAACATTGCTGAATTTTTTGAAGCATTTATTTTAAAGCTAGTAACTTGATTATTGGTTTAAAGTTCAGACTTATTTCCTAAATTATTTTAAAGTGGACGACTTTTGAATGATCATTGCTCATTTAAAAATATTTGTCTACTTGCCTTTTCTGATGAATAGAGTAATAAATTTCCCTTTGGAAATTTCAGAAAATACAGAGAAGCACCATTAAGAAAATTAAAGTAACTTAGAATCTTATCACATAGAAATAACCATAATTTACATTCTGGTAAATAGCTTCCATTACTTTTTCTAGTTCAAATTGTATTTTATCTTTAGGAGAATCTTCTAAGTCAAATTTCCAACCATGGATCCTGTGAAGCTGTTGATTATTTGTTGACAGCAAGAGAGAAATGTAAGAAAAGAGATTAGAGATTAGTACTTGGGTTAGTATCATATTTCCCTTTAACTCCCTCTTTTGAAAATGTTAATTGTAGTTGTTTGTAGATAGCTGATTTACTTTGAAGCATATACATGCATTCTGCTGTCCCATCGACTCTAAAGAGTTTTCTCTTGGTGACAGCTATCTAGTATTCTGACTGATCCAGTCTTCATGAGGTCTCTTGTCATTCAGGGAATACTTTTGACTTTTGACTGGCAGTTCTTGGAATGAGTCCATCAATTAACAAGGTTTTACAGTAACTGTATTTGTTGACCAAATTAAACTGCTTCCCTATAGACTTATTTGTTTATTCATTTTCTGTGAAGCTCACTCTGTCTAAATCTTTTCCCTATAGAAATTCCTACAGAAAAGTCTTGAAGTAAGACCTTTCTACTTGCCATTTAACAGCAAAAGTCAAATAATACTGTTGTGCACAATAAATCTAGCAGAACAGAAATCATGCTGGTTTGGCACAAACAGCCTCAGAGCTGTTCATTGAGCCTAATGTCAAGAAGTGTCTGCGTTTCTGACTTAGCTTTTCATTGTGAAAATGATTGTGAAAGCGATTGGAATTACAAATTGATATTTATTGTTTGCTGAAGTCAATACATTGTCATTAAATAAGCAGGATGTTCTGCTGATTGTAGCTGTGCGGGTCCCATTGTTCATCAACCCATGCATGGGTTTTCCACATCTCCATGGTCTTTCATTCTTAAGCATAATTTAAAGAGGAGCCCAATTCAAGAAGAGAGGCCTCTGCCAGAGCTGTAGCTGTCTTGTCTATGCGTTGTTCATTCTGCCAGAGAAATCCTAATAAACTCAATGGGAGGCAATGAACTAGCACATCAAAATATTTTTGTTGTTTTTTTCACACTGAAAGTGATTCCTATAAGTGAGGCAATACTATATGGTATGTAAATGGTTTTGATTTTCATCAGTATTTTGTTTAAGCAATTACTAACAGTAGGTGAATAAACAGACCCATCATAACTCTGTACAGACATGGTTTCTGTTTTTACAAGTGTTAAAGAATAATTTTAAAATATGTAAAATCATCAGTCTCAGGTAGATGTAAAATGAACCTGTCAAAGATTTTATTTAAGTCGTGAAATTAATGGGAAATCAGTAAGATATTATGACTGGTTCAAAAGAGCTTTTGAGAACTTAAGCATATATTTATACTATAACAAATCAATGTTTCTGGGTTAGATAGAAAATCAACAAATAGAATTTTGGTGAAATTATTCATATTTTTAAAAACTTTGGGTGATCCACATAATCCATCAAATTATATTTGTTGTTTTTGTTTGGGAGTGGTGGCTATACATAATCCTGTCTAATTACATAGTAGGTAACGTCTTAAATATATATTTTCTAAAAGAATCATTGAGCAGAGTTAGAATTCTGCTATTATGGTATCTAATGTTAAATTTGTTTCTGTTACTTGTGGAGGTGGCAAAGTTGTAAAAAAAAAAAAGTTCATAGATACATGGACTTTTTTAAGGACATTTTGTACTTTAGTTTTAATGGAAAAGTTAACATTTTGATTGATATATTTATCAAGGTTATAAGAAGCAAAAGCTAAAATTAATATTTCACAATTCTAATTGCTTTTGCTTGGCTCCTCTCTGTGTTAATGCATTCTGGTTTTTAAATATTTAAAATTTCATCTCTAGTGTAAAGTGGAAATGAAATAGTGTAGAGTGGTGGCTTTTTGTCAACAGAAGTCCTCCCTGCCCTCCTTTTAAAGCGCTGTGATGTTCATGTTTTGTCTTTCTAGCATTAAGAGAAATTATTTGCCGAGGTGACAATTTCTCTAAATGCTAACAGCATCTAGAGAATGAACATTTATGATGTGTGTTCATGTGTGTTGTGTGGCAGATATATTTGATAATTCTACTTTCTCCTGTTGAATATCTCATTTCTAACATAATGACATGCGTCTTTTTGAGGTATTACTTTTGGTACGTTTAGGCAGATTGCAGAAAGGTGGCTATCTTTGTGTTTGCCAGCATTCTGGTGCTAGAAAGGATCAGCATAACTCTAGGGCATCCGGCATTTTTCTAACTTCCCTGGAGACAGAATTAGGAGATACACGCAACCACCACACACATACACACACATCTATGAATACTTTTATGTTTATCTTTGTGTGTGTGTATAATAAAATCATGGGTACATAATGATACCTTCAGGCCTAACTCAGCATCTTGGAGTTCTTCGTGAATACTTTCTCTGGCAGTGAGAAACACAGTACTTATTATCCTCAATATATTTAATTTGTTCAATCAAAAATAATTTGCAATTTGTAGATCTCCCAGTCTCACCACTTCTTTGCTGCTTATGCCTCTAGTTCATCCCCAGCCACTGGCCTGATTGGCCTGGACCTCTGCATAGACCCCTAACCCTTCCTCACTGCCGGAGCCTTAGTAGCCTCAGCCTCTTTGCTGACTCCTCCATCCTGGCAACAGAAAGGAAGGCAAGAGGGAAAGGACAGGGCAGGTCATAATTCTTCAGTATTTCACACATAATGCCCTCAGCCCTGCCATATATTCTTGAGAATTTCTCTTATTTTCAAGATTCCTTTCTGTGTAGTAGCCTGAGAATCTCCAGGGGATTTGTGTAGCTGGTCCTAGTTACTACTTTCACAGCAGGAAAACATGAAGATGTAATTTTTTTTTTTACCAAAGGGGTTGTGTTCTCTGCAGCCCAGTGTAGTCTTTGTCCACTAGAGGGAACGTGGTTCTCCCAGCAGCCTTATAGCGCCCAGTAAGGGATATGTGCGCCGTCGCTGCTGCTCTGGCATTTACTTCTGATGGCACAGGGGGGCTCAGCCACAGTCCCTCCAGCTCTTTAGTTCCAGCTTCTTCAGTGTGCACAGACACACAAAACCATTTCTTGGTCTTCCCTCCCTCAGAGCCAGGGCTGGGTCAGGAGTCAAGGCCCTAGCCAGCACTGTGTCTGAAAATCATCCCCCTCAGAAAACTTCAGCATCCTGACCCTTAAGGAGACAAGAGTCTTTTCTGTTTCAAACTATGGCCTTGTGCCTTTTTATGTCCCAGAATGATGAATGACATTTCTTTTTTGTTTCAGGTAGTAGAAAACTTACCTCACAAAAGCTTAAGTAAGAAAGGGAATGTATCTGTTCATATAACTGACAAAATCCACAGGTAGAGTGGGCTTTAGGCCTGGAAGACTGGCTCCATTTCTTTGTAGATTGTCTTGGCTCTGTTTTCTTTATATCAGCTTAGATCTTAGGTAGCAACAGACAGGGATAAGATTATGCTGATTGGTTCAGGCCAATTTGGACCTACCCTTGAGGCTGAAGTCTATTTCATAGAACAGCAGAGGTGCTACAAAATAATCTTCATGGAATAGTGACTGTGATTTCAGCTTTCATGGCATTTAGGGTAATATATTTATTCGTTTTTAATGAATTAAAATATCCTTAAGAAAAACTTCTTGTTTTTGAAATACTTGGATTAAAAAATGTTGAATTATGTATGTCTTAAACCATTGCTTTGCCAGTATTCTTAATTTTCAGTTCCAGAATCAGTCTTACTTTTGTGGAGTAGTTGTAATGCATATAAAATGGGTAGTAACCAGTTAAGCTGCAGGATAGATGAAATGGAGACTAAGTTCAGGTGAGATTTTCCTCTTTCATTTATAGTAATATCATGAGAGTATGTTTAAAAGTGAAATACCTGGAAGGTAAATAATAGAACACGTTAAGTGGGTGATGGATTGTGTCAGTTCCTAGAGAGAGAAAAAAAATAGGATATTGTCCCTTACTTTGGTTTATAAGGGGACTGCTCTGCCAGACACAGACAATAAGTGGGTGGGTGAGACATCAGAAATGTCCATTCAGTTATTAATGAGGACTGGGTTCAGGGCTGTTGGTTAAGCAGCCCTTAAACTTTAAACTTCTGCAAAGGACTTTGCTAATTTCCTGGAGTAGGTATTGGGAAATGCCATCTGCTTAGTCCTCCCTCGAGATGGGTCCAGACTCAGCTGGCTATCTCCATCTCCTTTGTTACCCTGGTGTCCCCACCTGCCTACCATTTGCTTAGTCACTGGGCTTCACCTGCTACTGCTCTCTGAAGGGGGAGGGAGGTCAAAAGTTGGAATAGAAAGAGATGTTGGTGTAGGTGTCGGGACACATCTACCTTTTGGTACCTCTAGGGAACAGTAAGTCCCAGAGCCTAGAGCCCCACCACTGGGAGCTCCTGGAGTCCCACCTCAGCTGATCCCCGCACAGCACTTCTGTGAGACCCAGGTCAGGGAGGAGTTCCTACTGCCTGTGGCAGTGCCGCCAGACAACACTTCAGATCATCTTTCCACCAAATTTTGTAATGTATGAAAGTGTATGACACATGAAATTCAGAGGGGCTTTAGTGACTTTCCGCTGTAGGCCTGGGCCTGTTTACCTTTACTCAGCTCTGGAGACTGCCATATGGTGTACTCAGGTGCGTACACGCAGATTTATTCCAATTATGTCTCCAGGTGTAATGTGTGGGCCTAAACCAGGTCCCTATTGCTCTCAGGTGGCTAATCACAGACGCACATATGAAACAATTGAAGAACAAAGGAACACCTTAAGTGGCGCTTAAGTTTCTAGAGATTCAAAGGAAAGTCAGGTCCTTATGGTCCAAAGCTAAGAGAAAAGTGTTAAACAATGTCACAGTTAAACTGAAGTGAAACATCTATTAGAGGCACAGCTGGAAATAGAGTTGACTAGGATGATGCAGGTGAGACATGCCAACAGAAGGCCAAAGAAGCAAGGCAGAGAGAGATTGTAGATAGAAAAGACAGTATTTTAGGAGACAGCTGAATTAACCTTCTCAGCAGTAGCTTAAGTATGGAAAGAATTTATGTTTCATATGATTGATTCCAAATTGAGGAAATATTAAGGAATTAGGAAAATTCACCTGCTTATTAAAATGGCCCCAAAGTGAAAAATGTGTATATATGTTTTGACAAAAGTAGTGTTACACACAAATTTTCCTTGACTTATTATGGGAATATGTCCCAATAACCCCATTGTATGTTGAAAATATCACAAGTTGAAAATGCATCTAATACACCCACCCACGCTACTGAATGTCATAGCTTAGCCTAGTCAGCCTTTAACATGCTCAGAACACTTACATTAGCCTACAGTGGGAAAAATCATCTCACACAAAGCCTATTTTATAATAAAGTGTTGACTATCTTATAATTTATTGAATACTGCAAATGAAAAACAGGATAGTCTTACAGGTACAAATGGTTGTACGTGTCTGGGTTGTTGACCCTCGTGGTCGTGTGGCTGACTGGGAGCTGTGGCTCGGTGCCCTGCCCAGCAGCACAAGACAGTATCATACCACATGTCGCTAGCCCAGGGAGTGATGAAAATCCAAAATTTGAAGTACAGTTTCTGTTGTATGTGTATCTGTTTTGGGTCATCATAAAGTTGAAACATCCTAAGTCAAACTATTTTAAGCCAGGGATTGTCTGTATTAATCATTAAAGTAGTTGGGATACATAACCTTTTGTTTTTGGTATTATCCTAATTGACAGTAAAATTATTTCTATGCTTCCATGGTTAACATTGGGGATAATTTGAGTGTTTGAAAGTATTTGAGTATTTTAAAGTGTTTGAATATTTGTTTCATTTACTTCTGGAAAGTGAAACAACTAAATCATCATTCAGTTTTCTGAAGTAAATTCAAAAAAATTAAAAAAATACTGCCTTTAGATATATAGGAAGCACTTCCTAAAGTGCAAACCTTTAATACTATTTATTAAGATAATGCTATGTAGAAATTTTTATGGAAAAATCTAGCACTTACTAAGATGTGTTCCTGACAAGAGATTTTAATCAAAATAGATTAATTTAAAATCCAGTTACTTTTTAAAGATACCTAAATTTTCAAATCAACAAGAATTTCACAGGATCATATAATGAAAATAGAATGTCTGCTTATAATTCATGGTTTCTTTAAGGCATTAGCATAGTTTTTGAGAGTAAATTCTGGAATGGGATGGGGATCGAATGGGAAGAGGGAGAGAGTTCAAAGGAATACACTTTTGTCTAACAACAATTTTGAGGATATGTTTTAAACTTGGGATTATTTGAAAAAAAATTTAAACCATCTTTAAATCAAATTGAGGCTTATGTTTTCATTTTGATCAACAGGGATTAATTTGGAAAGTAAACAAGTGGCTTATATGTAAATTTCTATCCAAGGCTTGACAATTTAGCCTTAGGTGGTGAATTTGTATCAAGGAATTATGATCAAATAATTTCTCATTAAATAGGCAAACATTTGCTTTAAACATTCTTTTTGAACAATTAAAATTATTGTTCTTAGTTTGAGAAACTAAATCTAATTGCAAGGAGACTAAAATGACAAAATATGTCAGGATTCAAATACAAACCCATTTACTTTAGGAGAGCCATCACAACTTTTAAAATGAGATCAATCAACACTTTTCTTAGAATTGCTTTCATTGAGTTAATGAATAGATATTTTTATTCTTGAGATATTGCATTTTTATTCTCCTTATTAATGGCTCTCCCTGCATATGAGTAAATAAATCATAGAACTGCTAGTAGTTCTAAGTGTTTGTAATCACTAAGCAAAGGAGCACAATAGATTAAATGCGTCTTAAACTACACATGAACGTGATGTCTTTTTTTATTATCTGTAACTTTAATGGAAAGAAAATGTTAATTTAGGATAATGAAATAGGCCTCCAGGTATGATCGGTGAATAGACCATTAGGTTAATTAAAATGAGGATGTGTATGACTCCTGTGCTGGAATTATCATTGTGGAAGAGAGATTCATTTAGTGCTTCAATAGTGAAATTCAGTATGTGTCATTCCCAAATGAGATTTACTACAAATAGGAACAAGATTGATGATAACGGTAATTCAGTTACGTTTCATTTACTTTTACCTGTCACATTACTTGTCATTCTAGAGAGCCTGTCACTTAAGGTGAAAATTTATCCAATCTTTTAAAAATCAATTAAGTATAAATTTTGTTACTTTCCTATCTATCCATTACCCTAACTGAATTAAACACAAAAACAAGATTTAAGTAATAGGCAAGCATACAGATTATAACAACTTTCAAAGTGAGCAACATTAAATTTATTGATCTGTAAAAATATAATTGAAACAACCAATATAAGTCATCATTTCCCCACCTCCCTCCCCACACGCTCTGGTTAGTAGTTCTTTTCAGGGCTTAATACCCAAACCTGTTGGAAAGGAATTCAGTGAAGGTTGTTATCTACTTGGCCAATTTACTGTTTGACTTTACTAAAAAATTCAGTGCTTCAATACTGTACCATAGTTTATAAGAGACTTTTTGAATGCTTTTTGCTTCTTGCCTATGAAAAAAGTCTTAGCATTGTGCCAGCTGTAAAGTAGTTTTTCAGTAAGTTCTTTCTATTTTGATTTAAAAGTCTTGGCCTGTGTTTGAACCAAAATTAAGTTCAGAATACTCTTGAACTATTCAGTTCCCCCCATCAGATGCCTAATTTAATGTATTAATTTGTCTTCAGATCTTAGATCTAGAATTACAGCATCTGGTCTAATAGTCAACCAATGTAGTCATCACCAGTTGGTTTTGGTATGGGATCTGAAGTATGAATGCAGGTACCGAGTGATTTATAAAGCAAATGCTTTCCCTAATGATTTGTATATGATCAATCAGTCAACCAAGTATTATTGAATTCCAGTTCTGAGCCCAGTATTATAGTAGGTCCTTTTATGTGCTTAAGGATTTCCTTGGGAATTTGTACATGATTAGCATGTGTGTATAAAAGAATTAGCTTCTCTTCTTAGCTTAACATATAAGAACACTTTTTAGAAAGGTAAGATTCTCTTTTTCATCTATGTTAGCATCTTGCTTCTGTTAGATGCTCCAGAAAGTCTTTTCTTATTTTTGCCCTCTCTGTTTTCCTAAATTTTACCTAGATGATATTTAGTAGGAGATATTTAATGAGTTCATGTAAATGTATGTATTTAATATTTTTTATTATAAGGACATTACTTTACTCATGATACAGGGAAAAACTTAATGCATATATTAGAAAGTGAATTTTTATTCAGTAATTAGATTTACCATAGATTGTTTCAAATAATTGCCTTGGAGCCTTTAACATGTTTCATTTTGTCCCACTTTTTTCATTGAAGACTCACTCACTCAGGTTCTTTAAGAAAAACAGGATTGTAATGATTCATTCATCCTGAGTAGGGCCGGAAATCTGTAGTGATAAAGACAACTCTAGGGTTTAGAAGTGCTCATCAGTATATTCAGGGGCCACATGATCTCTCCTGTGAGTCTGTTTCTTCTTTTGTGTTTGCTCCATTTTTAGAATTCTGCTTGCGTACTACCTTCATCATCTTTTTACTTTGTCTGTCTTTTTAATGCCTTATAGCTTCTGCTTACAGATAATTTGGTTTTGGCCTGTCATCAAGTGTCTTAGATTCAACCTTGGCATTTGTCATCTATTGCTCATCACCCAGCTCTTTTTCTTTCTTATTTTACATTTCTGAGGGAAATAAGCTAATTGACTGGTCTGTCAGTCCGAATAAGCTAATTTAGGTTGAGGTAACAGAAATGATCTCCCTAATTTCTTATTCATGCTATGTATTCATCATGGGTTGGCTGGGGTTGCACTCTGTGTTGTCCTCATTCTGGGACCCAAAATGCAGTTGTCATTTGCAGCACTGCCAGTCATGCACCAGCTTATACCACTTTCACCCAGACGTGATGTATCACTGTGGCTCATATTTCATTGACTAAAAGAACTTACCTGTCTACCCCTGACATTAATGGGATGAGGAAGTGCAATACCCCCATGTACCCTGGAAGAGAACTGCAATTATTTGGTGGACAACACTGATGACTACTGCAATTTGTCCCTCTAGCTATCAGTTATTCACTTTACTTTTCTTCCTCCATGAACTAAACTCTCTTTTCCTAGTAGACAGTTAAAAAAATCTTACAGGAATTATGCATCCACATTCTAAGCCATGTGACTTCTGGTATCTTCAGTAGACAGAATGTACTTTCTCCCCCTGTGGTAAGGCTTGCTATGTGATTTGCTGTGGCCCTTGGGAAATGTTTAGACATGATGTATGCCAACTTTGAGCAGAAGCTTTAAACATAGTTTGTGTGATTTGGCTTGGATTCCTTCCAGATATTCAAGCATTAGGAGCATTTACTCCCAATTTGAGAAGACTAGTAGAGTAGACTTGGCAACATGGAACATAGCTAGACTTGGCCTTTGATGTTCATTTAATATGGACAACAAAATGAATGTTTGATGTGGTAGGTCACTGAGATTTTGGATTTGTTACCACCAGTAAACACTTACTTACCACAGTGGAATTTGGAGTTAAAACAACTTGGGCTTGAGTGTTAACTGCTACCTGTGTTTTTTAGGGTAAGTGATTTAAGTTACCTGAGGCTGGGTTTCTTCATCTGTAAAATGAAGATGATAATGCCTACCTTATAGTTCCGATGTGAGAATTAAATTGGATGACTTGTAAAATACTTACTTAGTATAGCACTCAACACATTAAAAGACTTCAATAAATGTCATTTCCCTTTCCTTTACCTTTCTACCTTGCCAACTCCCTTTAGTAGCGTTGTTTACTCTAGGCTTTTGTTTATGCTAGAGTTAGGATTGCTGGTAAGGAATTAATTAATTGAAAGGAGTCAATTGTGGGATTAGGTAAAATGCTCTTCTTAAATGGACTTTTTTTTAGCCCAAATTTAAGAATTTTCTCCTGAGGAGAGACCAAAGATGCTCTTATAACTGGTCTTTTTCACAAATGATGGGTTCCTGTATAGCAACAAGTCAGCTAGGTTTTTAACTGAGCTAAATAGGCCCTGCTTGCCTACCAAACCTATAACCCTTCTAAGAGAAGCTTCTCTGCCCTTTGAATATCAGGTTGCATAAAGAGCCCTACCACTGCCACCAACACCTCCATTACCCTGGAGGAAGCTGACCTACTGCACTACAACCAAGAACAGTTAGTCTAATATCTTGCCAGTCGCAGATAATTTGCCCTAGCTCAAGAGAATGGGACATCTGTGAAGAGATCATGTACCTAATGAAAATGAACTTGTACCTGTAGGGGAAGAGATCAAACAGAATGCTAATACTAATGTGTGTTGGGTGCTGTTAAAAACAAGAGGAAGTGTCCAGTTCACAAGTAGGAATAAAAAAGTCTATAGAGAGTCTACATATTTAGAGAATTGTAGACTAGAAAGAGACAAACTAATTCTCAGTCCTAACCATAAAGATAAAACTGAGGAAAAGACAAAGACCAATTAAAGCTCAACCTTGTGGTGAGGGTCAGATCATAAGGTTTCATGCCTATGGTGATTCAAATATATGACTAAAAACTCTTTGATACTGTTCCTTTCAAAAGGTGGAGTGTGGCTATTTAATGGACAGAACGTGATAGGAGTGATGACATGTGACTTCCAAGACTAGCTCATAATAGACATTGTGGCATCATCCTTGTTCTGAAGATGTTGTGGGGGGTTGCAGAGAC
This sequence comes from Manis pentadactyla, assembly GCF_030020395.1. Classification (NCBI taxonomy): domain Eukaryota; kingdom Metazoa; phylum Chordata; class Mammalia; order Pholidota; family Manidae; genus Manis; species Manis pentadactyla. The sequence continues at coordinate 16,845,379 of NC_080034.1, read as the reverse complement.
CCAGGGAACCCCTCTCTCACCCCTTCATATTAATGTCACTGTAGCCCGGTTCTCCATGCTTTTCTAGTACATTTGATGCCAAATAATGGGGGTGGTAACATACAAACCAGTGTGAACAGCTTTTCTTTTTTTATTTTTATTTTTTATTAAGGTATTATTGATATACACTCTTATGAAGGTTTCACATGAAAAAACAATGTGGTTACTACATTTACCCATATTATCAAGTCCCCACCCATACTCCAATGCAGTCACTGTCCATCAGTGCAGCAAGATGCCACAGAATCACTATTTGCCTTCTCTGTGCTACAATGTTTTCCCCATGATCCCCCACACCATGTGTACTAAACATAATACCCCTCAATCCCCTTCTCCCTCCCTCCCCACCTGCCCTCCCACACCCCTCCCCTTTGGTAACCACTAGTTCCTTCTTGGAGTCTCTGAGTCTGCTGCTATTTTGTTCCTTCAGTTTTGCTTTGTTGTTATACTCCACAAATGAGGGAAATCATTTGGCACTTGTCTTTCTCCGCCTGGCTTATTTCACTGAGCATAATACCCTCTAGCTCCATCCATGTTGTTACAAATGGTAGGATTTGTTTATTTCTTATGGCTGAATAGTATTCCATTGTGTATATGTACCACCTCTTCTTTATCCACTCATCTACTGATGGACACTTAGGTTGCTTCCATATCTTGGCTATTGTAAATAGTGCTGTGATAAACATAGGGGTGCGTCTGTCTTTTTGAATCTGAGAACTTGTATTCTTTGGATAAATTCCAAGGAGTGGGATTCCCTGGTCAAATGGTATTTCTATTTTTAGTGTTTTGAGGAACCTTCATATTGCTTTCCACAATGGTTGAACTAGCTTACATTCCCACCAGCAGTGTAGGAAGGTTCCGTTTTCTCTGCAGCCTCACCAGCATTTGTTGTTCTTAGTTTTTTCGATGCTGGCCATCCTTATGGGTGTGAGGTGATATCTCATTGTGGTTTCAATTTGCATTTCCCTGATGAGTAGTGATGTGGAGCATCTTTTCATGTGTCTGTTGGCCATCTGAATTTCTTCTTTGGAGAAGCGTCTGTTCAGTTCCTCCACCCATTTTTAATGGGGTTATTTGCTTTCTGGATGTTGAGGCATGTGAGTTCTTTATATATTTCAGATGTTAACCCCTTGTCGGATATGTCATTTACAAATATATTCTCCCTTACTGTAGGATGCCTTTTTGTTCTGTTGATGGTGTCCTTTGCTGTACACAAAGTTTTTGTTTTGATGTAGTCCCATGAGTTCATTTTTGCTTTTGTTTCCCTTGCTCGAGGAGATGCATTCAGGAAGAAGTTGCTCGTGCTTATATTCAGGAGATGTTTGCCTATGTTGTCTTCTAAGAGTTTTATGGTTTCATAACTTACTTTCAAGTCTTTAATCTATTTCGAGTATACTTTTGTGTATGGGGTTAAACAATCCAGTTTCATTCTCTTGCATGTAGCTGTCCAGTTTTGCCAACACCAGTTGTTGAAAAGGCTGTCATTTCCCCATTGTATGTCCATGGCTCCTTTATCATATATTAATTGACCATATACAGTTGGGCTCATATCAGGGCTCTCTAGTCTGTTCCATTGGTCTATGGGTCTGTTCTTGTGCCAGTACCAAATTGTCTTGATTGCTGTGTCTTTGTAGTAGAGCTTGAAGTTGGGGAGTGTAATCCCCCCAGCTTTATTCTTCCTTCTCAGGATTGCTTTGGCTATTTGGGGTCTCTCGTGGTTCCATATGAATTTTAGAATGATTTGCTATTTTGTTGGTATTTTGGTATTTTGATTGGAATTGCATTGAATCTGTAGATTGCTGTAGGCAGGATGGCCATTTTGACAATATTAATTCTTCCTATCCATGAGCATGGGATGTGTTTCCATTTATAGGTATCTTCTTTAATTTCTCTCTTGAGTGTCTTGTAGTTTTCAGGGTATAGGTCCTTCACTTCCTTGGTTAGGTTTATTCCTAGGTATTTTATTTTTTTTTTATGCTATTGTGAATGGAATTGTTTTCCTGATTTCTCTTTCTGCTAGTCCATCATTAGTGTATAGGAAAGCAACAGATTTCTGTGTGTTAATTTTGTATCCTGCAACTTTTCTGAATTCAGATATTAGATCTAGTAGTTTTGGAGTGGATTCCTTAGGGTTTTTTATGTACAATATCATGTCATCTGCAAACAGGGACAGTTTAGCTTCTTCCTTGCTAATCTGGATGCCTTTTATTTCTTTGTGTTATGTAATTTCTGTGACTGGGACCTCCAGTACTATGTTGAATAGAAGTGGGGAAAGTGGGCATCCTTGTCTTGGTCCTGATCTTAAAGGAAAAGCTTTCAGCTTCTCACTGTTAAGTGTAATGTTGACTGTGGTTTTGTCATATATGGCCTTTATTATGTTGAGGTACTTGCCCTCTATACCCATTTTGTTGAGAGTTTTTCTCATGAATGGATGTTGAATTTTGTCAGATGCTTTTTCAGCATCTATGGAGATGACCATGTGGTTTTTGTCTTTTCTTCTTGTTGATGTGGTGGATGATGTTGATGGATTTTCGAATGTTGTACCATCCTTGCATCCCTGGGATGAATCCCACTTGGTCATGGTGTATGATCTTTTTGATGTATTTTTGAATTCAGTTTGCTAATATTTTGTTGAGTATTTTTGCATCTATGTTCATCAGGGATATTGGTCTGTAATTTTCTTTTTTTTGTGGTGTCTTTGCCTGGTTTTGGTATTAGAGTGATGCTGGCCTCATAGAATGAGTTTGGGAGTATTCCCTCTTCTTCTAGTCTTTGGAAAACTTTAAGGAGGATGGGTATTAGGTTTTCACTAAATGTTTGACAAAATTCAGTGGTGAAGCCATCTGGTCCAGTGATTTTGTTCTTAGGTAGTTTTTTCATTACCAGTTCAATTTCATGGCTGGTAGTTGGTCTGTTCAGATTTTTTGTTTCTTTCTGGTCAGCCTTGGAAGGTTGTATTTTTCTAGAAAGTTGTCCATTTCATCTAGGTTATCCAGTTTGTTAGCATATAATTTTTCATAGTATTCTCTAATAATTCTTTGTATTTCTGTGGTGTCCATAGTAATTTTTCCTTTCTCATTTCTGATTCTGTTTATGTGTGTAGACTCTCTTTTTTTCTTGATAAGTCTGGCTTGGGGTTTATCTATTTTGTTTATTTTCTCGAAGACCGAGCTCTTGCTTTCATTGATTCTTTCTATTGTTTTATGCTTCTCGATTTTATTTATTTCTACTCTAATCTTTATTATGTCCCTCCTTCTGCTGACTTTGGGCCTCATTCGTTCTTCCTTTTCTAGTTTCATTAATTGTGAATTTACACTACCAATATGGGATTGTTCTTCATTCCTTATGTAGGCCTGTATTGCAATATATTTTCCTCTTAGCACAGCCTTGGCTGCGTCCCACAGATTTTGCATTGTTGAATTATTGTTGTCATTTGTCTCCATATATTGCTTGATGTCTGTTTTTATTTGGTCATTGGTCCATTGGTTATTTAGGAGCATGTTGTGAAGCCTCCATGTGTTTGTGAGCTTTTTCATTTTCTTTGCATAATTTATTTCTAGTTTCATACCTTTGTGGTCTGTGAAACTGGTTGGTAAAATTTCAGTCTTTTTGAATTTACTGAGGCTCTTTTTGTGGCCTAGTATAGGATCTATTCTTGAAAATGTTCCATGTGCACTTGAGAAGAATGTGTATTTTTCTGCTTTTGGGTGCAGGGTTCTGTAGATGTCTGTTAGGTCCATCTGTTCTAATGTGTTG